>NC_091284.1:793511170-794982420 GCF_032444005.1 Ranitomeya imitator | reverse complement strand
TACAAACAGAGACTCTGTTTGTAATGACTCCAGAATCCAGTACAAAACTACTACCCTCATCCACAAAGCACTCCATGGCTCAGCACCACCCTACATCTCCTCCCTGGTATCAGTCTACCACCCTACCCGTGCCCTCCGCTCCGCTAATGACCTCAGGTTAGCATCCTCAATAATCAGAACCTCCCACTCCCGTCTCCAAGACTTTACACGTGCTGCGCCGATTCTTTGGAATGCACTACCTAGGTTAATACGATTAATCCCCAATCCCCACAGTTTTAAGCGTGCCCTAAAAACTCATTTGTTCAGACTGGCCTACCGCCTCAATGCATTAACCTAACGATCCCTGTGTGGCCTATTTATAAAAAAAAAAAAAAAAAAAGGTTCCTCGCATCATGTTCTCATACACTTTATGCAGTATTAGCCCTCTGTGTCTGTACTGCTACATACTTAGGCAGGTAACTGGTTCATGCAGCTTTACATGAACACCTGAGCCTTACACTATAGCCGGTCCGAATAACTAAAGCAATTGTTACCATCCACCTCTCGTGTCTCCCCTTTTCCTCATAGTTTGTAGCTTGCGAGCAGGGCCCTCACTCCTCCTGGTATCTATTTTGAACTGTATTCCTGTTATGCTGTAATGTCTATTGTCTGTACAAGTCCCCTCTATAAGTTGTAAAGCGCTGCGGAATATGTTGGCGCTATATAAATAAAATTATTATTATTATTATTATTATTATTAACAGAGTGATCTATTTCCAGTGATTATATCTGTTAATGTTGAAGATTATGGCTTACAGCCAATGAAAACCTATAAGTCATTATCTCAGTAAATTAGAATAATTAATAAAACACCCACAAAGGCTTCCTAAGTGTTTAAAAAGGTCCCTTAGTCTGTTTTTCAGTAGCTCCACAATCATGGGGAAGACTGCTGATTTGACAGATGTCCAGAAGGCAGTCACTGACACACTCCACAAGGAGGGTAAGACACAGAAGGTCATTGCTATAGAAGCCGGCTGGTCACAGAGTGCTGTATCCAAGAATATTAGTGGGAAGTTGAGTGGAAGGTAAAAGTGTGGCAGAAAAAGGTGCACAAGAAACTGGGGTAACCGCAGCCTGGAAAGGATTGTTAAGAAAAGACCATTCAAAAATTTGTGTGAGAGTCACAAGGCGTGGACTGCTGCTGGAGTCATTGCTTCAAGAGCCACCACACACAGACGTATCCAGGACATGGGCTACAAGTGTCGCATGCCTTTTGTCAGCCACTCATGACTAATAGACAACGCCAGAAGTGTCAAACCTGGGCCAAGGAGAAAAAGAACTGGACTGTTCTCAGTGGTCCAAGGTGTTTTCAGATTGGAAAGTAAATTTTGCATTTCATTTGGAAATCAAGGTCCCAGAGTCTGGAGGAAGAGTGGAGGCCACAATCCAAGCTGCTGGAGGTCTAGTGTGAAGTTTCCACAATCAGTGATGGTTTGGGGAGCCATGTCATCTGCTGGCGTAGGTCCACTGTGTTTTATCAAGACCAAAGTCAGTGCAGCCGTCTGCCAGGAAATATTAGAGCACTTCATGCTTCCATCTGCCGACAAGTTTTTTGGAGATGGTAATTTCCTTCTCCAGCAGGACTTGGCTCCTGTCCACACTGCCAAAAGTACCAATACCTGATTACAAATAACAGTATTACTGGGCTTGATTGGCGGCAAACTCGCCGAGTGTACTCGTTGCTGGAGTGACCTCCGAGTATTTATGACTGCTCGGAGATTTAGTTTTCATTGCCCGCAGCTGCATGATTTACAGCTACTAGCCAGCCTGAGTACATGTGGGGGTTGCCTGGTTGCTAGGGAATCCCCACATGTAATCAAGCTGTATAGTAGCCGCAAATCATGCAGCTGCGGCAAGGAAAACTAACTCTCCGAGCAGTCATAAATACTCAGAGACCACCCGAGCAACGAGTATACTCGCTCATCACTAATAGAGAATCTATGGGGTATTATCAAGAGGAAGATGAGAGACACCAGACCCAACAATGCAGATGAGCTGAAGGCTGCTATCAAAGCAACCTGGGCTTCCATAACCCCTCAGCAGTGCCACAGGCTGATCGCCTCCATGCCACGCCGCATTGATGCAGTAACTGATGCAAAAGGAGCCCCGACCAAGTACTGTGCGCATTTACTGAATATACATTTCAGTAGACCAACATTTCAGATTTTACAATAATTTTTCAAGCTGGTGTTATAAAGTATTCTAATTTTCTGAGATAATGACTTTTGGGTTTTCATTTGCTGTAAGCCACAATCATCAACATTAACAGAAATAAACTCTAGAATTAGATCACTCTGTAATGATTCTATAGAATATAGGAGTTTCACTTTTTGTATTGAAGAACTGAAATAAATACATTTTTGGTGATATTCTAACTTAGTGAGAAGCACTTGTAGATAATAGTTAGATGGATGGATGGAAGATAGATAGATAGATGTAAGAGAGATAAAATTCCAAATGAGGGCAGATCAAATAAGAAGACCAGCATTTGCATTAGTAGTGGCGCCCCAGCCCCATATACATATATACACATATAACGTACCTTGTGCTGTTAGGGCTCCGGTGATTGGAGAAGTAGTAATATGTGGAGGGAACGGATCCTTGTATTTGTTCAAGTGCATTTTCAAGACTTGGCGTAGGCCTTTTGTGAATGGTATATGCTGTAAAATAAAGGGATAAAATGAGCGATAATCACACGGACATATTCCCATTGGGACCTATGAAATCAATACAGTGGGTGCGGCAGAGCAGAACCCCTTCTAGTGTGGGTGTTAGCTGTGAAACCGGAGATGTCCTACTTCACAGCTGGGTGTTCCCCTCCGTTCACAGCGTGTCAGCCTGTGCATCACTGCTGGATGATGTTTCCCTTTAAGAAAGTGCTGCCCATACATTGCACCTACAGCTCCATACACTGTGTGTGGAAACGTCACTGTACGATGCGAGCAGATTGAGGATGTATGGATCAAGTAAGGGATTGAGCTCACTCCATACTGGGTACTGTCATACAGCTGGCTTCTGCTTGTAACAACAACAACTAGAGCTGGCAGCGATCTGACCGAGCTCTGATTGCTGCTGTGGTATTTAACTGGTGCAATCAGTGTGACATAGCGATCGCAGGATGCTGCTGGGTTACCATGCCAGCTGTAGGCCGGCTGAATACTCTCATGGCAGCCGTCTTTGTGCATCTACGCATCCCATCTGGTGACTGCAGTATATTGAACAAGCAATCATACGGGTGGCAGGTTCAAGTCCCCAGGGTGAAGGGTTAAAAGAGTAGTTTATTTAAAAAAAAAAAAAAAACATAAAAAAGCTTGAATCCCCCTTTCCCCCAAGTGAGAAATAAATAGATTAAAAAAAAAAATTAGTATTACCACAAAAGTCTAATCTACCAAAATATACAATTAGCGCCTCAGATGGAAAAATAAAAAAAACTGTCAGGTCTCAGAATATGACGACAGTATTTTTTAAAATAAATATTAAAAAAAAATATATAAAAACAAAAAAGACTATACAAGTTTGGCATCACTCTAACCGTACTAACCTGGAGAATAACACCGCCTGATTATTTTTACCGCATAACGAACGCAGTAAAAATAAAATCCAAAATTAAATGGTGTTTTAGATTTTCACCATTTGATCTCACTGGGATTTTTTTTGTGTGCAGTAAATGAATGGAGTCATTGTAAACTACGACAACAAAGTGCAAAAATGAAAAAAAAAAAAAAAAAATTAAAGACAGCAGAAAGCAAATTCTCAGAAATGGAGAGCCGAGAGTAGTCACTGACCAGGTCTCCTGCGCTGTGACGGAGGGAGGTGAGCTCGCTGGAACTTTTCGGTAGCTTCTTGAAGCTTTAATTTTCTTTGATGCAGAATTTCATCCCGGAACTTCTGCTCCTTTTGTTCTTCTTCTCGTTGTTTTTCCTCGAGTGCTCTAATCATATATTAAAAAAATATATATAAATATATATATATATATATATATAATAAAGTCTACTAATGAATCAGCACAACAATCGTCTATAAAAAAAACCCCAAAAACAACAATCAGAAACATAGTAATAAATTAACGCAAGACCTGATAGTAACATGAAGCATTACACACTGGCAGATTCATTCAGAGGGACGCTGTCTCGGCTCGTCTAGGACTATAAAGTATGCGGTTCACACCCTGTTCGCAGCTCACATTCTTGTAAACACCTTGTAAAATTTCCAAAAAAGCCCTAGATAAAATGTGGCGTAAATTGACAGAGGTGTCTGCGGGGTGACATTCCAGCTCACGTCGCCGGCAGAGGTACAATGACAGCTGGGAGGGTTGTGCCGCGAAATACATGAATGGTCGCTATGGACAAAGAAAAAATAATAAATAAAAACGTAGGAGAATCTTACCTTCAGAAATAATGGCCACGGATCGCCTCTGCAACTGACGTGTCAGTACTGGAGCAGCAGCACGGCGCGGAGGATCATTAATTGTCATGTTCACAGAGAACGTACTGTACTCACAGGTTATATCATCACGATGTAGACACGTGCGCGGTACAGACAGACACGACTGTCTGGGCGTCTGCCAGCGCAGGCCTCCTTCTATAGAAGGCATGCCAATAACGGCGGGTGATAGACACAGCCCAGCACACAGCGATAGCGCCACCACTCCCTATTGTACCCAGCATTGCCTTCTTCAGGTCTCTCGTTGATGGGCCTCGGTCACTCTGTTGTCCTTCCTTGGGGCACATTTGGCAGGTAATAACCACGGTATAGTTCAGGCCAGCAGTGCAGCCATGCCACGGTCCAAACTGTCAATCATCAGGAACACACCGCCCCCCAGAAGGCAGAGGAACGCTGCACTCCTGAAGAGAACTCATGAGACTAAGCCTTCAAAGGGAACCAGACAGCGGAAAAGTCTCAATTCCAGGAGACCATCCAAGCAGCATCACTGGAGGTGCGTGTGGGGAGGGCGCACAACGGCAGTAAGTATGGCTTTTTTTTTTTAGATATTTTATAGATATAGAGATGCTGGAGAAAGGTGCTATCAATACCATGGATGGCAAGAAACAAATCAATTTTGTAACAACTCAAGCCAGACAGGTCACTTGAAGCAAAGATCACCAAGCTATGACTTGCTTACTTTGGACATATTATACGACGAAAGCAATCATTGGAGAAGGACATAATGGAATAAAGGCAATAACTGGAGAAGGACATCATGGGAAAGAGGCAATCACTGGAGAAGGACATGATGGAATAGAGGCAATCACTGGAGAAGGACATGATGGAATAGAGGCAATCACTGAAGAAGGACATCATGAAATAGAGGCAATCACTGGAGAAGGACATGATGGAATAGAGGCAATCACTGAAGAAGGACATCATGGAATGAAGGCAATCACTGAAGGAGGACATCATGAAATAGAGGCAATCACTGAAGGACATCATGAAATAGAGGCAATCACTGGAGAAGGACATCATGGGAAAGAGGCAATCACTGGAGAAGGACATGATGGAATAGAGGCAATCACTGGAGAAGAACATCATGGAATAGAGGCAATCACTGGAGAAGGACATGATGGAATAGAGGCCATCACTGAAAAAGAACATGATGGAATAGAGGCCATCACTGAAGAAGGACATGATGGAATAGAGGCAATCACTGGAGAAGGACATCATGGAATAGAGGCAATCACTGGAGAAGGACATGATGGAATAGAGGCCATCACTGAAGAAGGACATGATGGAATAGAGGCAATCACTGAAGAAGGACATCATGGAATAGAGGCAATCACTGGAGAAGGACATCATGGAATAGAGGCAATCACTGAAGAAGGACATCATGAAATAGAGGCAATCACTGGAGAAGGACATCGTGGAATAGAGACAATCACTGAAGGACATCATGGAATAGAGGCAATCACTGGAGAAGGACATCATGGATTAGAGGCAATCACTGGAGAAGGACATCATGGAATAGAGGCAATCACTGGAGAAGGACATCATGGAATAGAGGCAATCACTGAAGAAGGACATCATGAAATAGAGGCAATCACTGGAGAAGGACATCGTGGAATAGAGGCAATCACTGGAGAAGGACATCATGGAATAGAGGCAATCACTGGAGAAGGACATCATGGAATAGAGGCAATCACTGGAGAAGGACATCATGGAATAGAGGCAATCACTGAAGAAGGACATCATGGAATAGAGGCAATCACTGAAGAAGGACATCATGGAATAGAGGCAATCACTGGAGAAGGACATCATGGAATAGAGGCAATCACTGAAGAAGGACATCATGGAATAGAGGCAATCACTGGAGAAGGACATCATGGAATAGAGGCAATCACTGGAGAAGGACATCATGGAATAGAAGAAACAAAGCGAAGAGGAAGACCAGCAATCGATGGCTTGATACTATCAATATACCATAGGTCCACCAAGGACTTCACCAATCTAGGCTTGCACAAGATCGGTCTCCCTACAGAGCGTTCATCCATCAAGTTGCCATGTCTCGAGATTTAACCAAAGGCCGATAAATAATAATAATAATAGACATAGCTTTCCCATGACAACTTTAAAGGGAACCTGACAGCTGATACATGACACCCAAACCACGAGCAGCATGTATCAGACACCCGCAGCCCGATTCCAGCCATATATGTGTAACTCTAATACACTGCGTCTGGTGGACGTAGCAGGCCTCTCCCTGCGTGCTTGTATAGGGAGAGACCCGTCACTCCACGGCAGGAGACGGGGAGAAGCCGCTGGGGACCTGACTGTCCTATTAGTCTCCTTTGTGGCTATTAAACCATGTTTTTCACTGAAATCCTGCAGCGTTTCAGAGTTAAACATATATGGCTGAAATCGTGTAGCCGCTGTGATACATTGTGCTGGTGGATCGGTCATACCTATAAAGCAAAAAAAAAGAAAAAGGCATCCTTACTGCCGTCATGGGCCCCCCCACACCTCCGGTTCTGCCCTGTCAACAGTCTCCTGGAACGGAGGATGTTCCGACCAGTAATCAATTGTCCCTGCAGCCAATCAGTGGCCTCACTGGTTCGGTCACTGGTGGTCGTCTCGTCATCCCCTCTGGTCCAGCGGAGACAGCTCGGGGGGTGGGGAATGTGTGCAGATTATGGTAGTAAGGATAGCTTTAGATTCTTTTATAGGAATGGCTTCCCACTGGAAGACTCCAGTAATGTTATGGCTGATAGATGTACTGGACGTGGAGAGGAGATCTTTTTAGTAAGCCTTGAGCTCCCAACTAAAAGTTTGGATATGATGCCTAGAGGAAAAATCCCGAAATTCAGTCCGACCTCCATCCATTTCCCTGCTTCGGTGAATAATCTAATGTGATAACAGTCTGACACCGGGAAGCTGGCGGATACACAGTGTACTGACGGTACTGTAGGCCCCAGGCAGGGTCATCCCTGGACGTAGGCAGACAACATCTACTGGAGGAGATCATCAGTGACATAGCACAGGGCAGTACCGAGCAGCCGGAGACATGGCAATACCGCATTCTGCTGAATAATGAGCCGTAATAAGCCGTATTACGTTACAAGACAAGCGCCGACTCATCCTAATGAACATTCATTTGTCATTACTCAGATTCCTAGATCTCCGGTGTAACCCCTAATATGAAACGTCTCAATGGCGAGGTTTCATCACCGACATTATCTCTATTGTTATTCACATGATTTTATTATATTTTTTCCATTTCTCAAATATGATTTGATCCGAGTTTGTTCTCAGCTCGGATCGGACTGAGAAAGAAAAATAAAAAATAAAAATCGCAGCGTGCCGTGAATGTCTGCGAGAATCAGTTTGCACTCGCCAATGCCATTCAATGGGTGCGAGGAAAAAATAAATAAAAAAAAAACGCACGACACAAGGACCATGTGTGCGCCGTCCGATTTTTACTCACTCATCTCAACATTTCATCAGCCGAGTACAGTAAATTCACAGCCCAAACCGTCACAATAGACTAGATAGGATACATAGATAGAATTGATAGACGTCAGTGACATATATCATTATTGCAGTCAGCGTGTACCTTACTGTATATGTGTTTGACAAATAGATTAAAAAAAAAATTGGATGGGATCCCCTTTATTTTTAACAACCAGCTAAGGGAAAGCACACAGCTGGGGGCTGGTGTTATCATTCGACAAAGGGGCCTCCATCTATGCATCTTTCCAGCCTATTAATATCAGCTCACAGCTGTCTGATTAGCTTTTACTGGTTACTAAAAGGGGGAGACTCCAAAAAAAAAAAAAAAAAAGACGTGGGGTGGGGGACCCCACATAATATTATTATGTTTAATAACCAGCAAAGCAGACAGATGCGGGCCGATATTAATAGGCTGGGAAGGGGCCATGGATATTGGCCCCTTCCCAAGCTAATCATACCAGCCCTAAACAGTCCCAGCAATGGCGCATGCATTACTAATCCACAGGGGTTAGTAATGGAGAGGAATCTGTCAGACACCCCCATTCCTAACCCCGTAGTTAAAAGAAACACACGCCTATAGAAAAGTCCTTTAATTGTGAAAGGCACTCCCTGACAATTACCCTCTGTTACCCATTTATTATCATTAAAAAAAATAAAATAATCTGAAGGGGTCTGCTGTAAATCCACAATAAGGAGGTCCCATCAGGATCCCTGACTATGCTACATTTGGAGGCTGTCATGAGCGGTGACATCAGTAACGTGACCGCTCACCACGGCAGCCGGAACACAATGAGAGTAGGTGTGCATCCGTCTGCTGTGATGAGCGGGGGGGAGGCCCATGGCTTTTTTTTTTCCTTCTTTTATTTATTAGCTAAAAAAAAGTACAGAAAACAATACAAGCAGAGCTTTGATTTAATATATCACTGACATCTATCTGTATATAAGATTATTTTATTAGTTAGAAAGCTAGATAGTATTTGGTCAGTATTTTACATCAGTGTTTGTAATCCAAAAGCAGAAGTGGGTGATAAATACAGAGCTACGCAAAAATATATTGGGTGGTGAAATCCTGCTGACAGATTCCCTTTAAATCTGCAAGTCTTTAAAGTCTCTTCATTCTCATACCATTGTAAGTATTGTTTGGTGCGGAGACAGCTCATCACTACATTATATAATATCCGTGCTTCATATTGTTACACATTCAATCAGAATTTGCAAGTACAATAAGTAACGCCGAGCCCCGGAGAAGCCCAAGCCCGGCACAGCGCGCCGCACACTAGGAAGGACAACTGCACCGTGACTCAGGAAAAGTGATGACAAAATATTTCTCCTGTAATTAGCTCTCCGTAATTGTGTTTATGGGGACGGCTTATTTCAGTACTGACCGCCTTAAGTGATCACTGCCTGAAATCCGGGAGCCTGGAGTGAATGACAGCCGTGATCGCACATGCCTTACACAATATGACAATTATCACAAGCCCGGATTATTGCAGGCTCTGTCATGTGAAGGCGCACATGGCCGGCAATGCTCGGGGATTCTGTGAATCATCTGTGTCCTAGCACTCCGCACTTATACGTAGAGACAATGCGGCTGGAAAACGTAGCTTTGTAGGTGACACCATTGTCAATGGGACAGACAAAATATTGAAATGGTTCCGGTAATTTAAAGAAACTTTACATAAATCAAAAATACAAGTGAAACTTTGTATCACATCTTTTCTGAGATAGCTGCTTCTTTCTCCATTTATGAGTCATTTCTTCCCATCTCTCTGCCAATTGAACCAATCCTACTCTCTGCAAACAGTGCTGGATTCACAGCTACCCTGCTCAGTAATGCTATATATTGTCCTCCAAGCTGCTTCTGAACATGTGTTACATAGAGACAGAAGAGCAGAAATCCCTCATGTCTCAGTGTGCTGTATTTCAGAGACATCTCTAGTCTCTACTCACTAGCTCAGAGACAACTGAAAATTAGAGATAATCAAATATGCGCACTACCACTGCAATCAAACAGGGGACCTGGGATAGTCTTTTGATCCCCACTGACTTATCACCTCTCTGTTATGTAGTACATGACAGTGGGGATATGGTTGTGTGCAGAATTAGCCAATCACATGTACACGTATTACATACCAGACAGTGAACGACTGCCATCATTTACAGTGATTCTGATTAACCGCGTACAAAGTTTCCTGACATCTTCTAAGTTGTATTTTACAGTAAAAGCCATGGCCTCTACAACAGCTTACAACACAGCAAAGGGATCTCATTGTTATCAGTCAGGAGAAGAGTGTAAAAGCCTTCCAAGACAATAGCTATACCACGTAATACATTGAAGATTGTACAAATTTGGCACAACAGTGACATCATGATGAAAAGACAAAAAGAAAACTGGTCTGGGAAGCTGCGAAGATGCCAACAGCAACATTAAAGGAGCTGCATGAATTTCTGGCAAGCATTAGTTGTGCACTTCATGTGACAACAATCTCCTACATTCTTCATATGTCTGGTCTGTGGAGTATGGTGTCAGACAGAAGCCTCTTCTTACAAAGAAAAACATCCAAGCCCAGCTATGTTTTGCCAAAACCAACATCAAGTCAGCCAAAAGCATGTGGGGAAGTGTGTTATGGTATGATGAGACCAGGATGGAACTTTTTGGCCATAATTCCAAAAGATATGTTGACGCAAGGCCAAGACTGTGCATTTCCAAAAGAATACCATACCCACAGTGCAGCATGGTGGAGACAGCATTAAGCTTTGGGGTTGTTTTTCAGGGTCCTTAGTCACAGGTGGAAAGAATTATGAACAGTTCCAAATATCAGTGAATTTTGCATCATAACATTTTGCTAAAAAGCTGAAGATGAAGAAGAATTTCAGCTCGACAATGACCCGAACATATCCCAAAATCAACAAAACAATGGCTCCACCAGAGGATCAATGGAGTTTCAATTTACATTTCCCTTTAATTAGACCTGTCTTCTCTCCTCTCCTACCACACATGTTTTAGCAAACAATTGCATTTACCATGAACTGACAATTCTGGATCTCCTTTTCTTAAACCTTGTTATTCCTCTGTTATTCCTCCAGGAAATGTATGAACAAACTTAAAATTGGTGATTACCATTTCCCTTGTCAAAAATAGCATGTCTCCCCCAAACAGTCTAATAATGTCAGCAGTGATTGCAGAGTTTTACGGCGTTCAGGGTCTCTCCCCTAACTGGTAACACCCAATTGTCAATTTATTTGTAAATTTGTAGGCAGAATATCAGAGGAACGATAAAATGCAGAGATGTACAAAACGATGTTCCAGATTTGTTATTTCATGGCGGATGAAAAATTTACAAAAAAAAAAAAAGTTTGTCAGGAGCGGTGCGTGTAAACTCAATGTACTACTTAGAATTTTTGGTCATGGTAGCGGTGTATATATGTAATAAACTCTCTTACTAATCCCCAGATTTATATTTTAAGGCATCTGCATGGGAGATGATGGCAGGGAATTATTCATTTCTGCATTATCTTCACCGCGGCGTTGGCGACGTACCGTCACATTAATAGCAAACGAGCCGGAATTGTACAAAGGCGATTGTTGTGTTACAGTGTAGGTTTCAGCATCTCTCGGCTAATGAATGCTTTATACTTTCTAAAAGCATTAGTGTAACAATAGGCCGTACAGGATACTCTATCTTCCGGGAGTAACCCTTCACCGGCACGTGCCCCGGCCGCAAAATCACTGCAAGAAAGGTGATCCGCAACTCCCAGGAGGCTGCTTGGGAGTCTACATGGCTTCTAGAAGTGGCGGAAGGGCACCAATATGCAAATGAGGAGGGTAACGGGGCGCCAAACTTCTGGCCACGTCAGGCGTTGGGTCCTCGTTTGCATAAAAGCTGTAAGTCATTTTCTCAGGCACGTTACCAGTAACAGGTGCAGTGCTAATGTGGTTGATATAGCGGGCTAAGCCCCCTACAATACTGTATAGCCCGCTTATAATGCATTTTGGGGGGGACGGACTCCCATTAAATGTAACAGTGCCCATGCCAAAGACAAACATCACAGTCACCTCCCGTCGGTCTCGTTCCAGCGTTGTTGGCTTTGCGTCTGCAGATGCTCCCTGACATCGTTATGCCACATGAGCGCTGCAGTCAATCAACAGATGATGGGCTGCAGTGGTCACGTGACATAACCCTGTCATATGGACAATGGCAGACACGGCGCTGACATTGCTGCAACGGCTCCAGAACAGGAGGGGAGGGTACATGGTGTTTACTTTACATGGGGCACTGCTGCAATTAAGAAGGGGTTGGCCACTGTTTTTAGGGTGCCAAGTCCAATGTCTCAGAATGAACTGATAAAAAATATATATATATGTATTTATTTGTATTTTTTTATTTTAAAGTAGTAAAACACAAAAAAATTATAGTTATGATCATAATGACCTGGAGCTGTAGTACCAGGCATGTTCACACTTTTTTTGAGATGGCTATTGAAGTCTGTGGATGGGTGAGAGGAAGAAGATGGAGCAGAATTAAAAAATCAGACACAGACCACTTCTGCGGCTTTCTAGTTTTATCTCATGGCAGATCTGGATTCACAGCTACACTGCTAAGTACTGTAGCATAATGTCCTCCATGCTTATGTGCAGGACTGTTTCCTGCGTGTGTGTACTGTGGATGGATGTCAGTATAAGAGCTAGTCTCCATCCACTAGCTCAGGGTTAACTGACAATTAGAACTAGAGCCTGCAAAAGGGAAAATTGGTAGGATACAAGTCATATAATGGCCAGAAGTAGAGTTATTCCTCATGTACACACAATGGCGTATCTGAAAAGTCACAATGACGGCATGCTTTACTTTATTATATTCTACATATAAATGTAATACAAGTGTCCTCCTCCTGTAGGTCCGGCACAATATAACCGGCATCTGACTTTTCAGGACATCTAATTGGATAATTTACATCAGATTTGTCCACATAAAATCCTCAGTGTGGCTCCAGTCCAGGCCGTGACACACTGCCATCTTGGTGCCAATACTTGTGACTGTAATGATTCGCCATGGGAGGTAGGCCACAGTGAGTAAACACGGCGTCCTGCCAGGGCGTCACAGACAGGCCATGTGTGGCAGGACTACAGGCTGGCGGGGGACACAAGCCAGCAATCAAGCAAGGAAAGAAACTGTTATTGTTAGAGGGCAGTGAAATAGCCAGAAACATGGCAGACAGATGAGGATGATCCGCTATGTGAAAAAAAACAAAAAAAAAAAACAGAATTCTCACATTACAAAGCTGTAATACACGTCCCTCATGGACTGTCATGTTTTATGTGGATGGAAAGGACTGTGACATTAATGTATTAACCCCTTAATCCAGAAACAGGTTGTCCCACAAACAACATACAGAATATCCAGTATCCACAGTTCCCTGTGAGCATGTGCAACCACTGCTCTATTCACTTCCTATAAGTGGCGGTTGCACATGCTCACTACTGGGTAGTAAGAGGGGGCGGGCCATTGTCTCTGCAGTAAGAGGGGGCGGGCCTTTGTCGCTGCAGTAAGAGGGGGCGGGTCTTTGTCTCTGTGCAGTAAGAGGGGGCGGGTCTTTGTCTCTGTGCAGTAAGAGGGGGCGGGTCTTTGTCTCTGTGCAGTAAGAGGGGGCGGGTCTTTGTCTCTGTGCAGTAAGAGGGGGCGGGTCTTTGTCTCTGTGCAGTAAGAGGGGGCGGGTCTTTGTCTCTGCAGTAAGAGGGGGCGGGTCTTTGTCTCTGCAGTAAGAGGGGGCGGGTCTTTGTCTCTGTGCAGTAAGAGGGGGCGGGTCTTTGCCTCTTTGCAGTAAGTGGGGGCGGGTCTTTGCCTCTGCAGTAAGAGGGGGCGGGCCTTTGTCTCTGCAGTAAGAGGGGGCGGGTCTTTGTCTCTGCAGTAAGAGGAGGTGGGTCTTTGCCTCTTTGCAGTAAGTGGGGGCGGGTCTTTGCCTCTGCAGTAAGAGGGGGCGGGTCTTTGTCTCTTTGCAGTCAGAGGAGGTGGGTCTTTGTCTCTCTGCAGTAAGTGGGGGCGGGTCTTTGCCTCTGCAGTAAGAGGGGGCGGGTCTTTGTCTCTCTGCAGTAAGAGGGGGCGGGTCTTTGTCTCTCTGCAGTAAGAGGAGGTGGGTCTTTGCCTCTCTGCAGTAAGAGGGGGTGGGTCTTTATCTCTGGGCAGTAAGAGGGGGCGGGTCTTTATCCCTGAACGGTAAGAGGGGGCGGGTCTTTGTCTCTGGGCAGTAAGAGGGGGCGGGTCTTTATCTCTGTGCAGTAAGAGGGGGCGGGTCTTTGTCTCTGTGCAGTAAGAGGGGGCGGGTCTTTGTCTCTGTGCAGTAAGAGGGGGCGGGTCTTTGTCTCTGCGCAGTAAGAGGGGGCGGGTCTTTGTCTCTGCGCAGTAAAAGGGGGCGGGTCTTTGTCTCCGCGCAGTAAAAGGGGGCGGGTCTTTGTCTCTGGACAGGAAGTGGAGGACATCTTTGTCTCTATGTTCCAGCTTTCTTATCGGTCAAACTGCCTACAGGCATAGTAGAGAGGAAAGCTTTCAGTTCAGGACAGGCAAGACAATGGATAATGGAATTGTGTGCATAAAAGTGAGGGTAAGGATGTTCTAACACTTATAGTTCTGACGGAATGCTGGTAAAGAGGAACCAGCCTCTGAAGAATGGATGGCAAGTTACAGGAGAATTGAGACAGCACCTGAACTTTGTGTCACATGAATGAAAACAACTACTTACTTTCTTCGCCGATTTGTCTCCACTGATAATTTATGCGCCCGCTGTCTAATGATTTTTTGATCTTCCAGTAAAGCCAGCCGTTCTTCCTCTAAATCGACCTCATGCGGGGTTTTATGATTTCTTACAGTAAATGAGGTTAAGGTCTCGTCACACACAAATAATAATCATTATACACACTGACATCAGTGCTGACCGTGCAGAGACTAATGGCAAAAGTCACTGTCAACGTGAGTAATAACGGAGGAGCGGGACAAGGAGGGATCTAAGGAAAAACTGATATGTCGTGAACATTCTACCATAAACGTGTGAGAAGACGGCACGCCTGTGTCTGACCAACCATGTGCAGAGGTGGGTGCCGCCACTTAAGATGTAGGCATCACCATGTGCCCCAGGGTGGTGGATCACTGGAGATCTCGGGGGATCACTGGAGATCTCGGGGGCTCGAAGTGTTGGCAGCACTTTTGGGAGAAAGACCCATCAACTAGGATCAGCGGCGACATGTTCTGTCTACAGGACAGAGCAAGTACCTTCCAGCACTTATGGAGACTGCACCCACTAATTAATCAATGACCTGTATCTAAAATGCCGCTGTCTGATGAATCTGGCACTTTAGCCGATCATACACGAGATATAGGAGTCCAGCATGGGGAGAAGCACTTTTGGGCCCATAGTTGCCCCAACAAGAAGAAGGCACATTCCTGATCAATGGCCAAAGTGCCAACAACATGCAAATTTAAAGGGACAAAACGATAATGTTAAATGTGTGGGGGGCTTGATGCCAAAAGAGGGAAGGGTGTCTTACAAATGCAAGAAGTAAGCCAAGAACCACTGCTGCCACTCTGTGCGTCATGATGCATGCAAATCACGTTGTGCCAGGCCGGCTAGTCAAGAGAAGAGCTGGTTATTTAAGCAGGCAAGAGGCGGATCGTAGGCCTTCCTTTCAGTGGTCACGGGCTACTGATGTGGCCACTGGCCCAGTGTCCTGGAAATCGATTCACTCATCTCTAGCTCCTATCCTTACAAAAGGCTTTATTTTAAAGGGAATCTGTCATCTCATTTTTCGTCTATAAGCTGCGGCCACCGCCATCAGGGGCTTATCTACAGCATTCTGTAATGCATTCTGTAATGCTGTAGATAAGCCCCAGATGTAACCTGAAAGATAAGAAAAACAAGTTAGATTATACTCACCCAGGCACGGTCCTGGTGCGACCCGGTTTGATGGGCGTCGCGGTCCAGTGTCCAGCGCCTCCCATCTTCATGCGATGACGTCCTCTTCCTTGCTTCTGTCGCGGGCCCGGCGCAGGCGCACTGATTTGCCCTATTAAGAGTAGAGCAAAGTACTGCAGTGCGCAGGCGCCGGGCCTCTCTGACCTTTCCCGGCACCTGCGCACTGCAGTACTCTGCCCTCAACAGGGCAAATTAGTACGCCTGCGCCGGAGCTGCGACAGAAGCAAGGAAGAGGACGTCATCGCATGAAGATGGGAGGCCCCGGACCGCAACGCCCATCGGATCGGACCGGGACCGCCCCTGGGTGAGTATAATATAACCTGTTTTTCTTATATTTCAGGTTACATCGGTGGCTTATCTACAGCATTACAGAATGCATTACAGAATTTTTGGAAGTTGGAGTGGTTTTCTTTTAGATTTGGCTATCTTAGGAGGACATCTGTTTGTGCAGGTAACTATAACTGTGCAGAATTATTAAGCAACTTAATAAAAACCAAATATATTCCCATCTCACTTGTTTATTTTCACCAGGTAAACCAATATAACTGCACAAAATTTAGAAATAAACAATTCTGACATGCAAAAACAAAACCCCAAAAAATGAGTGACCAATATAGCCCCCTTTCTTTATGATGACACTCAGCAGCCTCCATCCATAGATTCTATGAGTTGTTTGATCTGTTTACGACCAACATTGCGTGCAGCAGCCACCACAGCCTCCAGACACTGTTCCGAGAGGTGTACTGTTTTCCCTCCCTGTAGATCTCACATTTTATGAGGGACCACAGGTTCTCTATGGGGTTCAGATCAGGTGAACAAGGGGGCCATGTCATTATTTTTTCTTCTTTGAGACCTTTACTGGCCAGCCACGCTGTGGAGTAGTTGGAGGCATGGGATGGAGCATTGTCCTGCATGAAAATCATGTTTTTCTTGAACGATACCGACTTCTTCCTGTACCACTGCTTGAAGAAATTGTCTTCCAGAAACTGGCAGAAGGTCTGGGAGTTGAGCTTCACTCTATCCTCAACCCGAAAAGGTCCCACAAGTTCATCTTTGATGATACCAGCCCATACCAGTACCCAACCTCCACCTTGCTGGCGTCTGAGTCGGAGTGGAGCTCTCTGCCCTTTACTGATCCAGCCTCCGGCCCATCCATCTGGCCCATCAAGAGTCACTCTCATTTCATCAGTCCATAAAGTCAGTCTTATGATATTTCTTGACCCAGTCTTGACGTTTTATCTTATGTTTCTTGTTCAAAGGTGGTCGTTTTTCAGCTTTCCTTACCTTGGCCATGTCCCTGAGTATCGCACACCTTGTGCTTTTTGTTACTCCAGTAACGTTGCAGCTCTGAAATATGGCAAAACTGGTGGCAAATGGCATCTTGGCAGCTTCACGCTTGATTTTCCTCAATTCATGGGCAGTTATTTTGTACCTTTTTTGCCCAACACGCTTCTTGCGACCTTGTTGGCTATTTGCCATGAAACGCTTGATTGTTCGGTGATCACGCTTCAAAAGTTTGGCAATTTCAAGACTGCTGCATCCCTCTGCAAGACATCTCACAATTTTGGACTTTTCAGAGCCCGTCAAATCTCTCTTCTGACCCATTTTGCCAAAGGAAAGGAAGTTGCCTAATAATTAAGCACACCTTATATAGGGTGTTGATGTCATTAGACAGCACCCCTCCTCATTACAGAGATGCACATCACCTGATTTACTTAATAGGTAGTTGGCTCTCAAGCCTAAACAGCTTGGAGTAGGACAACATGTATAAAAAGTATCATGTGATCAAAATACAACTTGCCTAATAATTCTGCACACAGTGTAGTATGATCATTTTGCAGGTCACTTTTATAGCACAATGAACGCTGTAAAAAAACACCAACAAAAAACAATAGTGCAATTGCTTTTTTTCCGGCATTTCCCCACCCTTGGAATGGTTCTCCTGGTTTTCGGCACAGTTGGTCTCAAAAGGGTTAACAGCCAAACCTCACTAGGAAGAGATGGGGAAAAGTTCTCTTGTGTTTATCCACTTGTGTTTTAGTGTTTGCAATAAATGTATCCAGGCAATGCTCTGTGAGCTCAGGCCTCCCTCACTAACACATTGTGATAATCCGGGCAGGCCGGACCTTTGTTCTATATGTGCAGGATAAGTGATAACCTGCCGATCGGTGGGGGTCCGACTGCCAGGGGCTGCACAGGTGGGGAAATCTGGGAAATTAATCATGGTTACAAAAGGGTCAGACGCCCGACTGCTACATCCATTCTCAATCAGGCTACCGGAAAAAAGCCAAGAGCAGGGTGGCAAGTGAAAGGTTCGCAGGCTGAGCATGTGCACTGCCGTTCCATTCTAAAAAGTGGCAATCAGTGGGGGTCCCTGCAATCGCCCCCACCCACCCCACTGATCATTAAGTTATTGCAAACCCTACGTTTTCACCAGACAATCCCTTTAAAATTCCGTTTATGTGGACACAATGTGCAGTCACAGGCGTAGCTGTGATTGCAATGCGGAATAAAAAGTGTTAGTCTTGGGCAACTTAGACAGATTTAGGGAAAACCTGCTCTGGGCTTTTGTGTTTTGAAACAAACTACAGGATGGTAGAAGTGCAGTCTGTTTCATTCCTGGCCCGGGTTTTCCATGTGGCTGAAGGCCACAGATTCCAGTTAAAATCACTGCAGTAATGGGTTTGGATTTGTCAGGTTCAGTGTCAGTCTGGTGTTTGGAGGAGTACAGAGCAGAAGGCTCTGCAGAGCTCCACCTGTGTGAGGCAACATAGGCAAGTGGAGCCAAACAGCCAAGGCAGCTGGAAAGCCTGGCACCCACAGCGGTCAAGTCTCCCATGGCAACAAGTCTCAGGAGGTGGACTGGCGTGTTTATCAGCTGCAATACAGATGATATGGTTCCCGGCTGCGATCCGGAGGATATCGTGTACTGTGTAGTGCTGTCAGTTGAACATTAACACGGCGGTGCAGTCGCCCACGGCAACTGATCACGAAAGTGGACTGGCATGTGTATTGGCTGTATTCCAGAGGATATGGTTCCCGGCTGCGATCCGGAGGATATCGTGTGCTGTGTTTTGTGAGTTGAACACAGAGATTTTTGATTTGAAATTTGCTGGGTCACAGCCTCATCACTGCATAGGGTGCTATCGCTGCACTACAATTAGCTTAGGCATCCATGATTACGACCACTCATATTGTGAGTTAGCCATTAGTGGTCATAACCATGAATACCTAAGCAATGCCCTGCACATGGGGTAAGTGACATAGTGAAAATAATTATACTACATTGCTAACTGGAGGTAATTACTAATATTATTATTACACCTACTACGTACTGGGATAGGATCTTGGAGATGGGAATACCTCTTTAAGGCTCTTCGAACACTTAGGTGGCAGATTCCATCCCATTTACGGAATTGTTGTTGCCGTCAAAACAGCTGACACTGCGATGAGACGCGGACTGTCTCTAATAATAGATGAGAAAGTTATTTTCTCATGAACAGTGACACGTTGCCCCATTTCTCATGATAGTTTGGGGTCCCAGCAGTCAGACCCCCATCAGACATTTGTCCCCTATGCTGAGAATAGATGATAAATGTTGGAGGTGGGATAGTCCTTTATCTATATTGGTATCAAATTTAGGCAAATTTAGGCAAGTGCTGAAGCCACATCGCCTGGGGGGCCACATCGCCTGGGGGGCCGCTCTGCCCAGGTATAAATGTGCAACATCTGCCATACATGTGCAGCATATCAGAGCGCTGTACATTTGGAGGGGTTTCCGGAACTGAGCCGCCCCCCATACGGCGCAACCGCCGGCATCTGAGAGGAACGTCTACCACCGGAGTCGGCTCCAAGGGCCACAGTTTAACCTTTTAGATGCTGCCAATTATGACAGGCCCGTTTAGGAGGTTCAGAATGGGGGAAGCGAATTTCAAATACGCATTGCCCGTCTGGAACATGATTGGGGGGTGCCAATGGCAATGTCACGGCAGCCACGAGGCTCCTTATGGCCCCCATCTATCTGCTATGCTCATATACCTATGGTGGGGCTTCATACGAGATGACTAATTTGACAAAACACTGTAAGGCTATGTTCACACATCGTGTTTTTGCTGCTTTTTATGCAAAGTTTAAGCTCCTTACAAAAAGGAGGTTTTGGCTGCAAAAATGGTTTTTGCATGCGTTTTTGTACAGCAATGAATGTTCTTTGTTTCAGCTAAATAAAGATTTTTTTTTTTTAAAGTTTTGTGATGTAATTTTTTGGTTCAACACCTTTTTTTATGGTGATGCAGTAGTAGGGTTTAGTGTCAGCAGCTGTCATTGACACCTAACTCTAGGCTTAGTAATGAAAAGGTGTCAGCCTGACACCCTCACTACTGAGCCTATGTAGGAGTTTTAACAGAACGAATGTACACAGGCTGTTACCAGACAGCAACTGTTAGTTTAAAAGAAAAAAAAATGAAAAAAAAAATTGCGTGGGCGCCCGCATAATTTTAATAACCAGCAGAGGGAAAGCCGACTGCTGGGGGCTGCTGTTAATATTCTGGGAAGGAGCCAATAGCCATAAAGGTTCCCAGGCTTATTTGCTTAGCCTTTACTGGATAGTTTACAGGGGGACCCCAGAAAAAAAATTTACATATAAAATCTAACCAGCAAAAGCTAGGCAGACAGCTGCAGGCTAATATTAATAGCCTAGGAAGGGGCCATGGGTACTGGCCCCTCCCAGACTAAAAATATCAGCTCTCAGCCACTCCAGAAAAGGCGCATCTATGAGATACGCCAATTCTGGCGCTTAGACTCGCTCTTCCCACTTGCCCTGTAGTGGTGGCAAGTGGGGTTCATATTTGTGGGGTTGATGTCACCTTTGTTTTGTCAGGTGACATCAAGCCCACAGGCTAGTCCGCCGAGAAGATAATCCATAATGTCCCACGACGGTCCTGATCCCTTTGAGAGCAGTCACATCAGAACTTTCCCACGCAGCAGTGGTGCCGTAAGTGAGATCACCAGAGCTGATCAGCTGATGAACTCTGGTGAAGTCCCACGGCAGCTTAGTGATCCACCGCGGGAGCGATTACCTCCTGTCAGTGTATCGCCGCGGCCTTGTAGAGCGATCACATCTCCCGATGTGACTGTTCGACATGTGAGATCGCCGTGGGACTCTCGGATTACATGGACTATGGGGGACAGGTGAGTCTATGTTGGTTTATTATTTTACATTATTTCTAGGAGACGAGGGGATCGGTGATTTGGTGTTAGGTGAGTATAACGTTTTTTTAAATTTTTATTTGAATATGTAATTTAACTTTTTTTTTTTTTAAACTATGAGCACAGGCAGTTGGGACTACGTCTCCCATCACGTACCCTGATGGTAGCAGTAGTCTCATCGGTCCATGCTTGTGGGTCACTCACAGCTGCAGGGTCACGTTGACATCTGCCAGCATGATCCCCCAGCGCAGTGACCGGCGGTCTTACTGTCTGTTGCGTTACCGCCAATGAGAACAACCGCGCCGATGTTTCCCACGGTGTCACACAGATGACAGCGTGGGAAACCCCATAGGAAGCTGGTAAAACGCAAAACAAAAACTCAGCAAATCCGCAAACATTTTAATACCTGCGTTCTTGCTGCGGATTTGACTGACTCAATTGAAGTCAATGGGTGCAGAAACACAAAAAGAAATGACATGCTGCAGAAAAAAAAAACGCACTGCAAATACTGACAAAAATTTACTGATCACATGCACAGCACTTCAGGATTGTCATAGATTTAGCTTACATTAGGATTCCATTGCGTTTTTGGTCAATTTCCGCGCAGAAAAAAAAACGCATGGTGTGCACACAGCCTTAGGGTATGTGCACACGATCAGTAAACGCTGTGGGTTGGATGCTGCCTACATCTGCAGCGTCCAAATGTCACAGCATGGATTAGAGGTCAAGAAATCCCATGTCTACTATGGGTCCACAGACGCCCATGGATCACCCACGGAGACTGACATGCGGCGCGTCTTTCCAGACCGCAGCATGTCAATTTATCTTCCAGAGACGCGAGCCTCACAAGATAAATTTCTCCCAATGTATCGGCTTGGTGATTCCGTACGGCTCAGTGAACACATGCGGAGTCACCTGCGTTCAATAGCCGGCATCGCGTTGGATGCAGCGGACATGTGCTGCGTCTAAAGAGCTGCCGATTCCTGACCATCTGCACAGACCCTCAGATCTTTGAGTTCAGCAAATGAAAACTAGGAGCAAAAACACAAATGGTGAGTTTAGATTTTTGCTCAGTGTATAAGGCTATGTGCACACGTTGTGGATTTACTGCGGATCCGCAGCGGGGGTTTTTTCCGCGCACAAACGCTGCAGATCCGCAAGTGATTTACAGTATAATGTAAATCTATCGAAAAAAAAATGCTGTGCTAATGGTGCGGAAAATTCCGCACGGAAAACGCGGCGGATTAAAAGAAGGAGCATGTTCTTTTTTTTGTGCGGATCTTCAGTGTTTTTGTACCCATTCCATTATAGAAATCCGCAGGAGTAAAAATGCAAGAAATACGCACAAAATCTGCAGTATATCCGCATAAAAAACGCATCAAATCCGCAATGTGTGCACATAGCCTATAGGAAAAATGTAGGAGCAGCGCCAGCAAAAATTCCAGGTAGAGAAAGACCTGGAGGAAGACACATGTGGTGTCGAAACATGTCGTCCATAGGGGATTGAATGTATGCAATACTGTTACTGAAGAAATCTGGAACTTTTTAATGGTTAAATAAAAGTATATTTTACTCTACTATTGGACTGATCGCTGGAGAAACAAAAAGTTTTTTCTTTACATGTGTGAACTGTAACCACAGGTTGGATGTTGGATCCAAAGCCGTGAGCTGGCTTTGCCAAAAACTTAGATATATATGTATGTAACGCATAAAATTTCATTTCAACTCCTTCTCCCAGAAAGGTCGATAAAATGTAAGAAATAAATACACCATTCCCATATCAGGGATGTAAAAGAGCCGCACTAATGAACTATGAGGATATTTATCCCGTACAGTGAACATCGAAACCAAAATAAAACAATAAAAATGGCGGAATCACATTTTTTGGTCACCCCCCCCCCCCAAAAAAAAAAAAAAAATGGAATAAAAAGAGGTCAAAAAGTCGTGCGGACCCCAATGTGGTAATGATGGAGACTGCGGGTTGTGATACGTAAAGTTACAGCCCCAGGAGGGCGAGGGGGCAGAAGAGGGGTCCGCTACCGACTGTGACCCCGGGGGCTGTTAGCGGCTCTCGCTGTCCATTATATGGGGGGATCCTGTGCATTATATGGTGGGATCCTGTGTATTATATGGTGGGGATCCTGTGTATTATATGGGGGGATCCTGTGCATTATATGGTGGGGATCCTGTGCATTATATGGTGGGATCCTGTGTATTATATGGTGGGGATCCTGTGTATTATATGGGGGGATCCTGTGCATTATATGGTGGGATCCTGTGCATTATATGGTGGGATCCTGTGCATTATATGGGGGGATCCTGTGTATTATATGGTGGGATCCTGTGCATTATATGGTGGGATCCTGTGTATTATATGGGGGGATCCTGTGCATTATATGGTGGGGATCCTGTGTATTATATGGGGGGATCCTGTGTATTATATGGTGGGGATCCTGTGTATTATATGGTGGGATCCTGTGCATTATATGGTGGGATCCTGTGCATTATATGGGGGGGATCCTGTGCATTATATGGTGGGATCCTGTGCATTATATGGTGGGATCCTGTGCATTATATGGGGGGATCCTGTGTATTATATGGTGGGATCCTGTGCATTATATGGTGGGATCCTGTGTATTATATGGGGGTATCCTGTGCATTATATGAGGTTATCCTGTGCATTATATGGGGGGATCCTGTGTATTATATGGTGGGATCCTGTGCATTATATGGTGGGATCCTGTGCATTATATGGTGGGATCCTGTGTATTATATGGGGGGATCCTGTGTATTATATGGGGGGATCCTGTGTATTATATGGGGGGATCCTGTGCATTATATGGGGGGATCCTGTGCATTATATGGGGGGATCCTGTGTATTATATGGGAGGATCCTGTGTATTATATGGGGGGATCCTGTGTATTATATGGGGGGATCCTGTGTATTATATGGTGGGATCCTGTGCATTATATGTGGGGATCCTGTGTATTATATGGGGGGATCCTGTGTATTATATGGGGGGATCCTGTGTATTATATGGTGGGATCTTGTGCATTATATGGGGGGATCCTGTGCATTATATGGGGGGATCCTGTGCATTATATGGGGGGATCCTGTGTATTATATGGGGGGATCCTGTGTATTATATGGTGGGATCCTGTGCATTATATGGTGGGATCCTGTGCATTATATGGGGGGATCCTGTGCATTATATGGGGGGATCCTGTGCATTATATGGGGGATCCTGTGCATTATATGGTGGGATCCTGTGCATTATATGGGGGGATCCTGTGCATTATATGGGGGGATCCTGTGCATTATATGGTGGGATCCTGTGCATTATATGTGGGGATCCTGTGTATTATATGGGGGGATCCTGTGCATTATATGGGGGGATCCTGTGCATTATATGGGGGGATCCTGTGCATTATATGGGGGGATCCTGTGTATTATATGGGGGGATCCTGTGTATTATATGGGGGGATCCTGTGTATTATATGGGGGGATCCTGTGCATTATATGGGGGGATCCTGTGTATTATATGGGGGGATCCTGTGTATTATATGGGGGGATCCTGTGCATTATATGGGGGGATCCTGTGCATTATATGGGGGGATCCTGTGTATTATATGGGGGGATCCTGTGCATTATATGGGGGGATCCTGTGCATTATATGGGGGGATCCTGTGCATTATATGGTGGGATCCTGTGCATTATATGTGGGGATCCTGTGTATTATATGGGGGGATCCTGTGTATTATATGGGGGGATCCTGTGCATTATATGGGGGGATCCTGTGCATTATATGGGGGGATCCTGTGTATTATATGGGGGGATCCTGTGTATTATATGGGGGGATCCTGTGTATTATATGGGGGGATCCTGTGTATTATATGGGAGGATCCTGTGTATTATATGGGGGGATCCTGTGTATTATATGGGGGGATCCTGTGTATTATATGGGGGGATCCTGTGTATTATATGGGGGGATCCTGTGCATTATATGGGGGGATCCTGTGTATTATATGGGGGGATCCTGTGTATTATATGGGGGGATCCTGTGTATTATATGGGGGGATCCTGTGCATTATATGGGGGGATCCTGTGCATTATATGGGGGGATCCTGTGCATTATATGGGGGGATCCTGTGCATTATATGGGGGGATCCTGTGCATTATATGGTGGGATCCTGTGCATTATATGTGGGGATCCTGTGTATTATATGGGGGGATCCTGTGCATTATATGGGGGGATCCTGTGCATTATATGGGGGGATCCTGTGTATTATATGTGGGGATCCTGTGTATTATATGTGGGGATCCTGTGTATTATATGGGGGGATCCTGTGTATTATATGGGGGGATCCTGTGCATTATATGGGGGGATCCTGTGTATTATATGGGGGGATCCTGTGTATTATATGGGGGGATCCTGTGTATTATATGGGGGGATCCTGTGTATTATATGGGAGGATCCTGTGTATTATATGGGGGTCCACCCTTCTCCCACCCATAATCCCCAATGAGCTCCTTTATTTCCCAGGAAATTCCAGACAAAACACAGAGAAGAGCTCCAGAGACCCCCCAAATCGCAGCAATGACGTCATCACTGCACTGTTATAACACGGGAAGGATACGAGCAGCTCCTGCTCCGCTGGCTCAGCATGGCGCCCTCCGCGCCTCCTCGGTCACACATTCCTCACAGTGCAGGGGCACAGCAGGCAGTTCTGGGGGCGGCGGGGACCGGCCATCGGTAGGTCGCCAGCAGCGCTCACCGTCCGCACTGAGGACATGAGCCCGCGGTACTGACCGTGTCCGCAGCGCTTGACGTGTGTCTTGGCTTCCCGGTTACCATGGAGCCGCAGCTCTAGAGTACTAGGGTGGCGGGAGAAGGCTATTGCGCATGCACCGGCTGAGAGGAGGGTGGAGATAACTAATGATTTTACTGCGCATGCTCCGGTGAAAAAAAAAAAAAAAAAAAAAAAAGCCTCGTGCGCATGCTCTGTTAGCATATGGAGTCGGAGGATCTATAGCGCATGCGCATTGGCGCTGGCAGGAAACTAGAAAGCAAGTGACTGATATTTTTATTTTTAGCAGTCTCCCCAGTTTATCGATTAGGAAAGGCCTGACGGTGCAGCCCAGTTATTGGTGCTGAGCAGCAACTGTTTTAGGCAGGGCAATCACTCTGAGCTGTAGTGGAAACCCCCTTTAAGGCTACGTTCACATTTGCGTTGTGCGCCGCTGCGTCGGTGACGCAACGCACAACGCAAATAAAAACGCACGCTAAAACGCTGCGTTTTGCGACGCATGCGTCCTTTTTTGCTGAAATTTGGACGCAAAAAAAATGCAACTTGTTGCGTTTTCTGCGCCCAACGCTTGCGGCAAAAAAAACGCATGCGTCGCACAACGCAGCACAACGCATGTCCATGCGCCCCCCCCATGTTAAATATAGGGGTGCATGACGCATGCGTCGCCGCTGCGGCGCCCGACGCAAACACGCAAAACGCTAATGTGAACGGACACTAAGGTCCATAAGGACAATAATATAGATCTGAAGCCTCCAAATTGCTTTCTACAGGATCTGAACTCAGGGAACAATTTATTATAGCATTTTTTGGCCGTTTTTTTTTTGCGCTTTTCACCTGTTTTCCATTTGCGCCATATTATTCTTAATTTACAGCTTGTTTTTTTTTTTAAATTTCTCTGTTTTTCTTTTTTTTTCATAGCGGATGATGTTTGGGGTTTTCAGATAAGTTCGCCTAATTCATTAAAGGCGACTTTTTTACAAAGTTCTGAACATTTTGGAACCCATATACCCCGATTCCTTCAGGGGGAGGAGGTGGCTTTATATATGTACGTTTTGCGACACTTTAATTGAACATGTGAGTTTTTTGCTTTAAAAAGTTACAAAATAGGTTAAAGGCAAAAAAAAACACAAAACATAAAACAGTTTTGATTTTGCCCAAAAGTCATCAGCTGCCGGCGCCATGATAACAATTCTCAGGCAAGTTGTGGGGCTAAAAACATTTGTGGAACCATTTTAAGATGGCGCTACTCGGCACTTTTGGCCGTTAAACTGTGTCTGATCTTCTCTGCTTCCCTGGGTCTGTATTTCCAGGCCTGAACCTGCTGTGTCTGGATGAGGACCTGTCTCTTACCTGCTTTTATCTAAGTCTTGATCTTTTCCTGTACCTGTTATGTCAGTATCTGGATGTATCTCTGAAGGTTTCAGTGTCTGAATCAGTACCTGCTACTCCTGCTGTGTCCGAATCAGGACTTTCCCCCAAACCTGTAGTCTCATTCAGTCCCTACTCCTAAACCTGCTGTTCTCAGAAGCAGTCCTCCTTCCTAAAACCTGCCGTGTCTGCATCAGTATCTATTTCCAGACTCGCTGTGTCAGAAGCAGTACCTTTCCAAAACCAATTGTGTCTGAATTAGTTCCTATCTCTAATCTGTTGTCGCTGTGCAGCATTCATGATCAAGTACCCTGTGTGAATTTGACCCTGTCGGTCCCATGTGTAACTGTCTATGTCTTAGTCCTGTGTGTACCCATCCTTGTGTTTATCATGTGTGAACCTGCTCTTGTCTGTTCTATGGGAACCTGCATGTCCTGTGCCTGTCCGCACTGTGAGGTCATGAAGGGGTATTGCAGTCGCAGGTGTAGCTGTGATTGCAATGGAGAAGCAGTGACTGATGTCACAGGTAGGGGTCACTGTGTGTTCTTCCCAGGATGTGCATGGAAGCATATGAAGGCCATTGGAGTGCATGGCAGTCACGGGTGTAGCGGTGACTGCAGTGGAGACTAAAAATAATAAAAATAAGTGTAGTCTTGGACATGCTAGTGTCCAGCGCACATGTAGGGGAAACCTGCTCTGGGATGTTGTGTTGGGAAACAGACTGCAGGATGGTAGTTGTGCAGTTCGTTTCATTCCAGGCCCGGGTTTTCCATGTGGCTGAAGGCCATAGGTTTCTTTGTTAAAAGCCGTTCAGGAAAGGGTCAGGGCCAGTTTCAGTTTGGTGTAGGTGAGAGTGCAGAGTAGCGGCTTTGCAGAGCTCTGTCTGTGTGAAGAGACACAGCACAGAGCGGAGCCAGTAGGCCTGGCACCCACAGCGGTGCTGCCGTCCACGGTAACTGGTCTCAGAGGTGGACTATCCTGTGCCCGGAGGTAGACTGTCCTGTTCCTAAAGGAGGACTGGCATATGTAACAACTGCAAACAGGAGGATATCAAGGACTGTGTATGGCTGTGAGCAAGGCCGGGGTCACACTTGTGTGTGCAATGCGAGAAACTCGCATCAATACTCGGGACCGGAGCGTGCGGCTGAATGTATTTATATGCAGCTGATCGCTCTGGTCCCGAATGCTGGCGGCAGTGCCGGGTATTAATGCGAGAGACTCTCATTGCACACGCAAATGTGACCCCGGCGAAAGAGACATTTACACGGCGGTGCAGTCGCCCATGGCTGCTGGTCAAAGTGAAGTCCAGCGTGTTTAGTGACTGTAAACGGAAGGATGCCATGTAGTATGTAGTGCAGTGAAATGGACACTAATACTATGCACTGAGATTATGTGCACTTGTGTGAACTTTGGACATTTAATGCTGTGAAGAAACACATTAAAGAAGTTTTGTGTTTGAACTTTGTGGGTCACTGCCTCATCACTGCACAGCGTGGCACTACAGCACCTGCATACTGGAACCTCCCCTGCCAGTAACCTAGTTCTCCCTGAAGCTGAACTGGGTTCTATCCCTTCCTCTTGCTGTAGGTGTACCTGCCTGTATACCAGTCGTACCCCCCAGCACCTACCTGCCTGTATCTCAGCTGTGTCCGCCAGCACCTGCCTGTATACCAGTCGTACCCCCCAGCACCTACCTGCCTGTATCTCAGCCGTGTCCGCCAGCACCTGCCTGTATACCAGTCATACCCCCCAGCACCTGCCTGTATACCAGTCATACCCCCCAGCACCTGCCTGTATACCAGTCGTACCCCCCAGCACCTACCTGCCTGTATCTCAGCCGTGTCCGCCAGCACCTGCCTGTATACCAGTCATACCCCCCAGCACCTGCCTGTATACCAGTCATACCCCCCAGCACCTGCCTGCCTGTATCTCAGCCGTGTCCGCCAGCACCTGCCTGTATACCAGTCATACCCCCCAGCACCTGCCTGTATACCAGTCATACCCCCCAGCACCTGCCTGCCTGTATCTCAGCCGTGTCCGCCAGCACCTGCCTGTATACCAGCCGTACCCGCCAGTGCCTGCTTGTGTATCAGCAGTACCCTCCAACACCTGCTGTTCCTGTATACCAGCCGTGCCTGCCAGTACGTGCCGTTCTTGTATACCAGCTGTGCCTGCCAGTACGTGCCGTTCCTGTATACCAGCTGTGCCTGCCAGTACGTGCTGTTCCTGTATACCAGCTGTGCCTGCCAGTACGTGCCGTTCCTGTATACCAGCCGTGCCTGCCAGTGCGTGCTGTTCCTGTATACCAGCTGTGCCTGCCAGTACGTGCCGTTCCTGTATACCAGCTGTGCCTGCCAGTACGTGCCGTTCCTGTATACCAGCCGTGCCTGCCAGTGCGTGCTGTTCCTGTATACCAGCTGTGCCTGCCAGTGCGTGCCGTTCCTGTATACCAGCTGTGCCTGCCAGTGCGTGCTGTTCCTGTATACCAGCCGTGCCTGCCAGTGCGTGCTGTTCCTGTATACCAGCTGTGCCTGCCAGTGCGTGCTGTTCCTGTATACCAGCTGTGCCTGCCAGTACGTGCTGTTCCTGTATACCAGCCGTGCCTGCCAGTGCGTGCTGTTCCTGTATACCAGCTGTGCCTGCCAGTACGTGCCGTTCCTGTATACCAGCCGTGCCTGCCAGTGCCTGCATACCTGCTTGGGGTCAGCTGCCATGTGTCCAAGGTCTGCCCTGGAATAGCACCTGGCACCCAAGTCTATCCCCATCATCAGGGGCTGTAGCGAAAAGTTGGGTTTTTGCATAGCCATGCCCCTCCAAGCTCTCCTCGGTCCATAGCACAGTGGGTCCACGGACCTTGTATGACACCTGCGGGCGTATAATCCCCAGCCACAAAGTGCTATATGAGGTATAACCAAATAGAGCAAACAATAATATCTGTCTATACAGTAAAAAGACTATGTCCTATAGTCCAAGGTGTAAATTCAGAATTTTTAATTGTTTTTATTGAAAATAGGGTGTTATGTACTTAATAAAATGATATATGTTATACAGTTAGGGCCAGAAATATTTGGACAGTGACACAAGTTTTGTTATTTTAGCTGTTTACAAAAACATGTTGAGAAATACAATTATATATATAATATGGGCTGAAAGTGCACACTCCCAGCTGCAATATGATAGTTTCCACATCCAAATCGGAGAAAGGGTTTAGGAATCATAGCTCTGTAATGCATAGCGTCCTCTTTTTCAAGGGACCAAAAGTAATTGGACAATGGACTCTAAGGGCTGCAATTAACTCTGAAGGCGTCTCCCTCGTTAACCTGTAATCAATGAAGTAGTTAAAAGGTCAGGGGTGGATTCCAGGTGTGTGGTTTTGCATTTGGAAGCTGTTGCTGTGAGCAGACAACATGCGGTCAAAGGAACTCTCAATTGAGGTGAAGCAGAACATCCTGAGGCTGAAAAAGAAGAAAAAATCCATCAGAGAGATAGCAGACATGCTTGGAGTAGCAAAATCAACAGTTGGGTACATTCTGAGAAAAAAGGAATTGAATGGTGAGCTTGGGAACTCAAAAAGGCCTGGGCGTCCACGGATGACAACAGTGGTGGATGATCGCCGCATACTTAATTTGGTGAAGAAGAACCCGTTCACAACATCAACTGAAGTCCAGAACACTCTCAGTGAAGTAGGTGTATCTGTCTCTAAGTCAACAGTAAAGAGAAGACTCCATGACAGTAAATACAAAGGGTTCACATCTAGATGCAAACCAGTCATCAATAACAAAAATAGACAGGCCAGAGTTAAATTTGCAGAAAAACACCTCAAGAAGCCAGCTCAGTTCTGGAAAAGTATTCTATGGACAGATGAGACAAAGATCAACCTGTACCAGAATGATGGGAAGAAAAAAGTTTGGAAAAGAAAGGGAACGGCACATGATCCAAGGCACACCACATCCTCTGTAAAACATGGTGGAGGCAACGTGATGGCATGGGCATGCATGGCTTTCAATGGCACTGGGTCACTTGTGTTTATTGATGACATAAGAGCAGACAAGAGTAGCCGGATGAATTCTGAAGTGTACCGGGATATACTTTCAGCCCAGATTCAGCCAAATGCTGCAAAGTTGATTGGACGGCGCTTCATAGTACAGATGGACAATGACTCCAAGCATACAGCCAAAGCTACCCAGGAGTTCATGAGTGCCAAAAAGTGGCACATTCTGCAATGGCCAAGTCAATCTCCAGATCTAAACCCAATTGAGCATGCATTTCACTTGCTCAAATCCAGACTTAAGACGGAAAGACCCACAAACAAGCAAGACCTGAAGGCTGCGGCTGTAAAGGCCTGGCAAAGCATTAAGAAGGAGGAAACCCAGCGTTTGGTGATGTCCATGGGTTCCAGACTTAAGGCAGTGATTGCCTCCAAAGGATTTGCAACAAAATATTGAAAATAAAAATATTTTGTTTGGGTTATGTTTATTTGTCCAATTACTTTTGACCTCCTAAAATGTGGAGTGTTTGTAAAGAAATGTGTACAATTCCTACATTTTCTATCAGATATTTTTGTTCAACCCTTCAAATTAAACGTTACAATCTGCACTTGAATTCTGTTGTAGAGGTTTCATTTCAAATCCAATGTGGTGGCATGCAGAGCCCAACTCGCGAAAATTGTGTCACTGTCCAAATATTTCTGGCCCTAACTGTATATCGCAGGTGTGCTTGTCGATAGGTAATCCCTTTTTCTCCTTGTTACACTCCTCTTGGAGTCCCGCCGCACTCCATACAGTAAAGGAGCTTTGGTACTTGTCCATCATGTCCTTCTACACTTCTCTAACTTCAGAAACCATTGATGATGCAGGGCTGGCATTATCGGTGCAGGTTTTGGTTTGTAAAGGCTTATGGCCTCAATGACTGGCCCACCTATGCTGCAGCTGTGTAGGGTTTTGCTGAAAGTCCCCCGGGGTACAATTGTCATGTTTGCCCTCCACTATCCCCACAATGCCAACCCTGCACGGGAAGAAGACAAAATATGGACATCAGAAATGTAAAAGAATACACATTTAAAAAGTTTCAGTAATTTAATTAGTGCCTAAAATACATTTTGTCACACAACATGACACAAGGGTTTATCCCTGTGACATCACTGTGTGTATTATCTCTGTGTACTGTGACATCATTGTGTGTATTATCCCTGTGTACTGTGACATCACTATGTGTATTATCCCTGTACTGTGACATCACTGTGTGCATTATCCCTGTACTGTGACATCACTGTGTGTATTATCCCTGTACTGTGACATCACTGTGTGCATTATCCCTGTACTGTGACATCACTGTGTGTATTATCCCTGTACTGTGACATCACTATGTGCATTATCCCTGTTCTGTGACATCATTGTGTGTATTATCCCTGTACTGTGACATCACTGTGTGTATTATCTCTGTGTACTGTGACATCACTATGTGTATTATCCCTGTGTACTGTGACATCACTGTGTATTATCCCTGTACTGTGACATCACTGTGTGCATTATCCCTGTGTACTGTGACATCACTGTGTGTATTATCCCTGTACTGTGACATCACTGTGTGTATTATCCCTGTACTGTGACATCATTGTGTGTATTATCCCTGTACTGTGACATCACTGTGTGTATTATCCCTGTACTGTGACATCACTGTGTGTATTATCCCTGTACTGTGACATCATTGTGTGTATTATCCCTGTACTGTGACATCACTGTGTGTATTATCCCTGTACTGTGACATCACTGTGTGTATTATCCCTGTACTGTGACATCACTGTGTGTATTATCCCTGTACTGTGACATCACTGTGTGTATTATCCCTGTACTGTGACATCACTGTGTGTATTATCCCTGTACTGTGACATCACTGTGTGTATTATCTCTGTACTGTGACATCACTGTGTATTATCCCTGTACTGTGACATCACTGTGTGTATTACCCCTGTACTGTGACATCACTGTGTATTATCCCTGTACTGTGACATCACTGTGTGTATTATCTCTGTACTGTGACATCACTGTGTATTATCCCTGTACTGTGACATCACTGTGTGTATTACCCCTGTACTGTGACATCACTGTGTGTATTATCCCTGTACTGTGACATCACTGTGTGTATTATCCCTGTACTGTGACATCACTGTGTGTATTATCCCTGTACTGTGACATCATTGTGTGTATTATCCCCGTACTGTGACATCACTGTGTGTATTATCTCTGCACTGTGACATCACTGTGTGTATTATCCCTGTACTGTGACATCACTGTGTATTATCCCTGTACTGTGACATCACTGTGTGTATTATCCCTGTACTGTGACATCACTGTGTGTATTATCTCTGCACTGTGACATCACTGTGTGTATTACCCCTGTACTGTGACATCACTGTGTGTATTATCCCTGTACTGTGACATCACTGTGTATTATCCCTGTACTGTGACATCACTGTGTGTATTATCCCTGTACTGTGACATCACTGGGTGTATTATCCCTGTACTGTGACATCACTGTGTGTATTATCCCTGTACTGTGACATCACTGTGTATTATCCCTGTACTGTGACATCACTGTGTGTATTATCTCTGTACTGTGACATCACTGTGTATTATCCCTGTACTGTGACATCACTGTGTGTATTACCCCTGTACTGTGACATCACTGTGTATTATCCCTGTACTGTGACATCACTGTGAATTATCCCTGTTCTGTGACATCACTGTGTATTATCCCTGTACTGTGACATCACTGTGTGTATTATCTCTGCACTGTGACATCACTGTGTATTATCCCTGTACTGTGACATCACTGTGTGTATTATCCCTGTACTGTGACATCACTGTGTGTATTATCCCTGTACTGTGACATCACTGTGTATTATCCCTGTTCTGTGACATCACTGTGTGTATTATCCCTGTACTGTGACATCACTGTGTGTATTATCCCTGTACTGTGACATCACTGTGTGTATTATCCCTGTACTGTGACATCACTGTGTGTATTATCCCTGTACTGTGACATCACTGTGTGTATTATCCCTGTACTGTGACATCACTGTGTGTATTATCCCTGTACTGTGACATCACTGTGTGTATTATCTCTGCACTGTGACATCACTGTGTGTATTACCCCTGTACTGTGACATCCCTGTGTGTATTATCCCTGTACTGTGACATCACTGTGTGTATTATCCCTGTACTGTGACATCACTGTGTGTATTATCCCTGTACTGTGACATCACTGTGTGTATTATCCCTGTACTGTGACATCACTGTGTGTATTATCCCTGTACTGTGACATCACTGTGTGTATTATCCCTGTACTGTGACATCACTGTGTGTATTATCCCTGTACTGTGACATCACTGTGTGTATTATCTCTGCACTGTGACATCACTGTGTGTATTACCCCTGTACTGTGACATCACTGTGTGTATTACCACTGTACTGTGACATCACTGTGTGTATTATCCCTGTACTGTGACATCACTGTGTGTATTATCCCTGTACTGTGACATCACTGTGTGTATTATCCCTGTACTGTGACATCACTGTGTGTATTATCCCTGTACTGTGACATCACTGTGTTTATTATCTCTGCACTGTGACATCACTGTGTGTATTACCCTTGTACTGTGACATCACTGTGTGTATTACCACTGTACTGTGACATCACTGTGTGTATTATCCCTGTACTGTGACATCACTGTGTGTATTATCCCTGTACTGTGACATCACTGTGTGTATTATCCCTGTACTGTGACATCACTGTGTGTATTATCCCTGTACTGTGACATCACTGTGTGTATTATCTCTGCACTGTGACATCACTGTGTGTATTACCCCTGTACTGTGACATCACTGTGTGTATTACCACTGTACTGTGACATCACTGTGTGCATTATCTCTGTACTGTGACATCACTGTGTGTATTATCCCTGTACTGTGACATCACTGTGTGTATTATCCCTGTACTGTGACATCACTGTGTGTATTATCCCTGTACTGTGACATCACTGTGTGTATTATCCCTTTACTGTGACATCACTGTGTGTATTATCCCTGTACTGTGACATCACTGAGTGTATTATCCCTGTACTGTGACATCACTGTGTGTATTATCCCTGTACTGTGACATCACTGTGTGTATTATCTCTGCACTGTGACATCACTGTGTGTATTATCCCTGTACTGTGACATCACTGTGTGTATTATCCCTGTACTGTGACATCACTGTGTGTATTATCCCTGTACTGTGACATCACTGTGTGTATTACCCCTGTACTGTGACATCACTGTGTGTATTATCCCTGTACTGTGACATCACTGTGTGTATTACCACTGTACTGTGACATCACTGTGTATTATCCCTGTACTGTGACATCACTGTGTGTATTACCACTGTACTGTGACATCACTGTGTGTATTACCCCTGTACTGTGACATCACTGTGTGTATTATCCCTGTACTGTGACATCACTGTGTGTATTATCCCTGTACTGTGACATCACTGTGTGTATTATCCCTGTACTGTGACATCATTGTGTGTATTATCCCCGTACTGTGACATCACTGTGTGTATTATCTCTGCACTGTGACATCACTGTGTGTATTATCCCTGTACTGTGACATCACTGTGTATTATCCCTGTACTGTGACATCACTGTGTGTATTATCCCTGTACTGTGACATCACTGTGTGTATTATCTCTGCACTGTGACATCACTGTGTGTATTACCCCTGTACTGTGACATCACTGTGTGTATTATCCCTGTACTGTGACATCACTGTGTATTATCCCTGTACTGTGACATCACTGTGTGTATTATCCCTGTACTGTGACATCACTGGGTGTATTATCCCTGTACTGTGACATCACTGTGTGTATTATCCCTGTACTGTGACATCACTGTGTATTATCCCTGTACTGTGACATCACTGTGTGTATTATCTCTGTACTGTGACATCACTGTGTATTATCCCTGTACTGTGACATCACTGTGTGTATTACCCCTGTACTGTGACATCACTGTGTATTATCCCTGTACTGTGACATCACTGTGAATTATCCCTGTTCTGTGACATCACTGTGTATTATCCCTGTACTGTGACATCACTGTGTGTATTATCTCTGCACTGTGACATCACTGTGTATTATCCCTGTACTGTGACATCACTGTGTGTATTATCCCTGTACTGTGACATCACTGTGTGTATTATCCCTGTACTGTGACATCACTGTGTATTATCCCTGTTCTGTGACATCACTGTGTGTATTATCCCTGTACTGTGACATCACTGTGTGTATTATCCCTGTACTGTGACATCACTGTGTGTATTATCCCTGTACTGTGACATCACTGTGTGTATTATCCCTGTACTGTGACATCACTGTGTGTATTATCCCTGTACTGTGACATCACTGTGTGTATTATCTCTGCACTGTGACATCACTGTGTGTATTACCCCTGTACTGTGACATCACTGTGTGTATTACCACTGTACTGTGACATCACTGTGTGTATTATCCCTGTACTGTGACATCACTGTGTGTATTATCCCTGTACTGTGACATCACTGTGTGTATTATCCCTGTACTGTGACATCACTGTGTGTATTATCCCTGTACTGTGACATCACTGTGTTTATTATCTCTGCACTGTGACATCACTGTGTGTATTACCCTTGTACTGTGACATCACTGTGTGTATTACCACTGTACTGTGACATCACTGTGTGTATTATCCCTGTACTGTGACATCACTGTGTGTATTATCCCTGTACTGTGACATCACTGTGTGTATTATCCCTGTACTGTGACATCACTGTGTGTATTATCCCTGTACTGTGACATCACTGTGTGTATTATCTCTGCACTGTGACATCACTGTGTGTATTACCCCTGTACTGTGACATCACTGTGTGTATTACCACTGTACTGTGACATCACTGTGTGCATTATCTCTGTACTGTGACATCACTGTGTGTATTATCCCTGTACTGTGACATCACTGTGTGTATTATCCCTGTACTGTGACATCACTGTGTGTATTATCCCTGTACTGTGACATCACTGTGTGTATTATCCCTTTACTGTGACATCACTGTGTGTATTATCCCTGTACTGTGACATCACTGAGTGTATTATCCCTGTACTGTGACATCACTGTGTGTATTATCCCTGTACTGTGACATCACTGTGTGTATTATCTCTGCACTGTGACATCACTGTGTGTATTATCCCTGTACTGTGACATCACTGTGTGTATTATCCCTGTACTGTGACATCACTGTGTGTATTATCCCTGTACTGTGACATCACTGTGTGTATTACCCCTGTACTGTGACATCACTGTGTGTATTATCCCTGTACTGTGACATCACTGTGTGTATTACCACTGTACTGTGACATCACTGTGTATTATCCCTGTACTGTGACATCACTGTGTGTATTATCCCTGTACTGTGACATCACTGTGTGTATTATCCCTGTACTGTGACATCACTGTGTGTATTATCCCTGTACTGTGACATCACTGTGTTTATTATCTCTGCACTGTGACATCACTGTGTGTATTACCCTTGTACTGTGACATCACTGTGTGTATTACCACTGTACTGTGACATCACTGTGTGTATTATCCCTGTACTGTGACATCACTGTGTGTATTATCCCTGTACTGTGACATCACTGTGTGTATTATCCCTGTACTGTGACATCACTGTGTGTATTATCCCTGTACTGTGACATCACTGTGTGTATTATCTCTGCACTGTGACATCACTGTGTGTATTACCCCTGTACTGTGACATCACTGTGTGTATTACCACTGTACTGTGACATCACTGTGTGCATTATCTCTGTACTGTGACATCACTGTGTGTATTATCCCTGTACTGTAACATCACTGTGTGTATTATCCCTGTACTGTGACATCACTGTGTGTATTATCCCTGTACTGTGACATCACTGTGTGTATTATCCCTTTACTGTGACATCACTGTGTGTATTATCCCTGTACTGTGACATCACTGAGTGTATTATCCCTGTACTGTGACATCACTGTGTGTATTATCCCTGTACTGTGACATCACTGTGTGTATTATCTCTGCACTGTGACATCACTGTGTGTATTATCCCTGTACTGTGACATCACTGTGTGTATTACCACTGTACTGTGACATCACTGTGTATTATCCCTGTACTGTGACATCACTGTGTGTATTACCACTGTACTGTGACATCACTGGGTGTATTATCCCTGTACTGTGACATCACTGTGTGTATTACCTCTGTACTGTGACATCACTGTGTGTATTATCCCTGTACTGTGACATCACTGTGTGTATTATCCCTGTACTGTGACATCACTGTGTGTATTACCACTGTACTGTGACATCACTGTGTATTATCCCTGTACTGTGACATCACTGTGTGTATTATCCCTGTACTGTGACATCACTTTGTATATTATCCCTGTACTGTGACATCACTGTGTGTATTATCCCTGTACTGTGACATCACTGTGTGTATTATCCCTGTACTGTGACATCACTGTGTGTATTATCCCTGTACTGTGACATCACTGTGTGTATTATCTCTGCACTGTGACATCACTGTGTGTATTACCCCTGTACTGTGACATCACTGTGTGTATTACCACTGTACTGTGACATCACTGTGTGTATTATCCCTGTACTGTGACATCACTGTGTGTATTATCCCTGTACTGTGACATCACTGTGTGTATTATCCCTGTACTGTGACATCACTGTGTGTATTATCCCTGTACTGTGACATCACTGTGTTTATTATCTCTGCACTGTGACATCACTGTGTGTATTACCCTTGTACTGTGACATCACTGTGTGTATTACCACTGTACTGTGACATCACTGTGTGTATTATCCCTGTACTGTGACATCACTGTGTGTATTATCCCTGTACTGTGACATCACTGTGTGTATTATCCCTGTACTGTGACATCACTGTGTGTATTATCCCTGTACTGTGACATCACTGTGTGTATTATCTCTGCACTGTGACATCACTGTGTGTATTACCCCTGTACTGTGACATCACTGTGTGTATTACCACTGTACTGTGACATCACTGTGTGCATTATCTCTGTACTGTGACATCACTGTGTGTATTATCCCTGTACTGTGACATCACTGTGTGTATTATCCCTGTACTGTGACATCACTGTGTGTATTATCCCTGTACTGTGACATCACTGTGTGTATTATCCCTTTACTGTGACATCACTGTGTGTATTATCCCTGTACTGTGACATCACTGAGTGTATTATCCCTGTACTGTGACATCACTGTGTGTATTATCCCTGTACTGTGACATCACTGTGTGTATTATCTCTGCACTGTGACATCACTGTGTGTATTATCCCTGTACTGTGACATCACTGTGTGTATTATCCCTGTACTGTGACATCACTGTGTGTATTATCCCTGTACTGTGACATCACTGTGTGTATTACCCCTGTACTGTGACATCACTGTGTGTATTATCCCTGTACTGTGACATCACTGTGTGTATTACCACTGTACTGTGACATCACTGTGTATTATCCCTGTACTGTGACATCACTGTGTGTATTATCCCTGTACTGTGACATCACTGTGTGTATTATCCCTGTACTGTGACATCACTGTGTGTATTATCCCTGTACTGTGACATCACTGTGTTTATTATCTCTGCACTGTGACATCACTGTGTGTATTACCCTTGTACTGTGACATCACTGTGTGTATTACCACTGTACTGTGACATCACTGTGTGTATTATCCCTGTACTGTGACATCACTGTGTGTATTATCCCTGTACTGTGACATCACTGTGTGTATTATCCCTGTACTGTGACATCACTGTGTGTATTATCCCTGTACTGTGACATCACTGTGTGTATTATCTCTGCACTGTGACATCACTGTGTGTATTACCCCTGTACTGTGACATCACTGTGTGTATTACCACTGTACTGTGACATCACTGTGTGCATTATCTCTGTACTGTGACATCACTGTGTGTATTATCCCTGTACTGTAACATCACTGTGTGTATTATCCCTGTACTGTGACATCACTGTGTGTATTATCCCTGTACTGTGACATCACTGTGTGTATTATCCCTTTACTGTGACATCACTGTGTGTATTATCCCTGTACTGTGACATCACTGAGTGTATTATCCCTGTACTGTGACATCACTGTGTGTATTATCCCTGTACTGTGACATCACTGTGTGTATTATCTCTGCACTGTGACATCACTGTGTGTATTATCCCTGTACTGTGACATCACTGTGTGTATTACCACTGTACTGTGACATCACTGTGTATTATCCCTGTACTGTGACATCACTGTGTGTATTACCACTGTACTGTGACATCACTGGGTGTATTATCCCTGTACTGTGACATCACTGTGTGTATTACCTCTGTACTGTGACATCACTGTGTGTATTATCCCTGTACTGTGACATCACTGTGTGTATTATCCCTGTACTGTGACATCACTGTGTGTATTACCACTGTACTGTGACATCACTGTGTATTATCCCTGTACTGTGACATCACTGTGTGTATTATCCCTGTACTGTGACATCACTTTGTATATTATCCCTGTACTGTGACATCACTGTGTATTATCCCTGTACTGTGACATCACTGTGTGCATTATTCCTGTACTGTGACTCTGTGGATGGCAAGTTTTATTATTTATGGAAAAAACATGCTGAAGAATCGTTATGAGTAACTGGAGAGATTTGCTTTCCATAGACCCAGAAGAGCTGGGTAAGGTGACAAGTCCTCTGTAATGGTAACCATCATGACTGTCACCCAGCTTTCCCAGACCATTCCTTTTACTTGTGCAGCACAATGTACTGTAAATAATTAGACACATTTGTTATTCGGTTGTGTGGAAAAGCTGGGTGACAAGACAGTGGCACTGTAATGTAACCAGCTTTCCCTGAAAAAGAATGAACATTATACAGTGAAAGAAGAAGGATTTTCAGAATCACTCTGGTGTTTTCCTTATTCTAGCTGGTGAATGCGTAAAGCTCGTTGTGTCGTTTACCAAATTGCGCTAATTAAGAACAAGTGCGTTCTCTTCAGATTAGAAATTAGCTGTAAGTTTCGCTCTTTTTTTTTTTTTTCTTTATAGTGATGATTGGATCCAGGCGGGAGAGTTGGCGTTGCTTCTGCAGCTCTCTATCCTGCGGTCTGCTGGGCTTTCAGAAGGAAATCGGAAGGTTCCTCAAGTGTTTTTTTGCATCTCTTCAAATAAAAGATGATGCCCCTGTGTGCCGCTGCACTGATCTTCTGCCACCTTGTTTTCCGTAGAGGAGAAAGCACGATGACCGAGGAATATTCCATCCCTGCCGCAAAGGTAAATCAATCTGATCTGTCTGCAAAACTAACAAGTCATCATTCCGCAATTCGGCATAGATACGTGCAGAAAATCATTTGTAAATATGGCTTATTTAGTTATGATCCTCACTTATGTGGCGCCATTAATTCCACAGGCGGCACCATGCTTACATAAAGCACATAATGTTATATCGACTTGTATTTAGCTAGTATATGGCAGTATTATTTTTTATTTTTACATTATTTTCCACGTGGAATATTTGGACATTGTGGTCACATTCGACAATTCATGACGGCCTTTTATTATTGTTTGTGTTTGTTTGTTTTTGCAATTCTAGCTATGATTTTATCATGTTTTACTTATTTTCCCTTCTAAAACATTCATCTCCAATTTTTTTTGTGTGGTTTCCATGGGCTATGCTCCTGTCCTGGTAGTGATGTGTGACGATGGTACTTTTTTTTTATCTCTAAAACTAAAATAAACATCTACGTCATTATAAAAAATAGTCATAGACGTGCAGAAGTGCCTTATGTATGAGCACAGTTTTCATAAAGAGACAGACATTGCATATACTGTACAGTGGGTACAGAAAGTATTCAGACCCCTTTAAATTTTTCACTCTTTGTTTCATTGCGGCCATTTGGTAAATTCAAAAAAGTTCACTTTTTTCTCATTAATGTACACTCTGCACCCCATCTAGACTGAAAAAACAGAAAAACTGAAATATCACATGGTCATAAGTATTCAGACCCTTTGCTCAGTATTGAGTAGAAGCACCTTTTGAGCTAGTACAGCCATCAGTCTTCTTGGGAATGATGCAACAAGTTTTTCACCCCTGGATTTGGGGATCCTCGGCCATTCTTCCATGCAGATCCTCTCCAGTTCCTTCAGGTTGGATGGTGAACATTGGTGGACGCCATTTTCAAGTCTCTCCAGAGATGCTCCATTGGGTTTAGGTCAGGGCTCTGGCTGGGCCGGTCAAGAATGGTCACAGAGTTGTTCTGTAGCCGCTCCTTTGTTATTTTAGCTGTGTGCTTAGGACTATTGTCTTGTTGGAAGGTGAACCTTCAGCCAAGTCTGAGGTCCAGAGCACTCTGGAAGAGGTTTTCATCCAGGATATCTCTGTACTTGGCCGCATTCATGTTTCCTTCAATGACAACCAGTCGTCCTGTCCCTGCAGCTGAAAAACACCCCCATAGCATGATGCTGCCACCACCATGTTTCACTGTTGGGATTGTATTGGTCAGGTGATGAGCAGTGCCTGGTTTTCTCCACACATACCCAGGGCCGTATTTGCCACTAGGCACTTGAGGGCACGTGCCTAGGGCGGCAGGATGCGGGGGGGCGCAATTGAGCAAGGTTTTTTTTTTTTTTTTCTATAAAAGTCTGGGGTCAAGTGCCCGCCCCCCCCTCCTGCCTCCCTCCCGCCCTCCTTCCCCCGCCCTCCCTGAAGACGTCATACTCACCTTCCTCCAGCGATGGCTGCAACTCCGTCTCACCGTCCTGTCTTCAGCGGTCACGTGGTACCGCTAATTAAAGGTGATGAATATGCGCATATTCATCACCTTAATTAGCGGTACCACGTGACCGCTCATACAGGAAGGAAGACGCTGCAGAGATGCCGGGAAGTTCTGCGCTGTGCGGTGAGAGAAAGGTGAGTATGACAGGGTTATATAATGGGGGGTCGGGTGTATAGTGGGGGTGGGGTATATATTGGTTACACCTTGGGGTGAGCTGAGTGATCTCTGGCACCTGTAGGCTCTGTCCGCAGTGTGCGGGGGGCTGTCGCGATCTCCGGTCACTCACACATACACCCGCAGCTGCAGGTATCGGGTGTGCAGTGTGCAGGGCGCTCAGCAGCTTCTCCTCGTCCAGATCCGGCAGTGACGCTGCATCCTTCCCGGGGACAGGAGCCGGGAGCCCGGCCGGAAGCTCCATGTGTCTCCATATGTCTCCGCTCCTCAGTGGCCAACATCATTACCGGCAGGAGGCGCCACCCTGCGGGTGTGAGAGGAGGAGGCGGCGGGTCACCGGGTCACAGAGATAAGGAACGTGGGATCCAGGCACCTGCACCTGTCTGTATATATATGTGTGTCCTGTGTATATATGTCCTGAGTATATAGATATATGTGTCCTGTATATATATATATATATATATATATGTGTGTGTCCTGTGTATATATATGTCCTGAGTATATAGATATATGTGTCCTGTATGTATGTGTGTCCTCTGTATATATGTCCTGAGTATATAGATGTGTCATGTATGTATGTGTGTCTCCTATGTATATATGTCCTGAATATATAGATATGTGTGTGTCCTGTGTATATATGTCCTGAGTATATAGCTGTGTCCTGTATATATGTGTGTGTATATATGTCCTGAGTATATAGATATGTGTCCTATATATATGTGTGTGTCCTGTGTATATATGCCCTGAGTATATAGATATGTGTCCTGTATATATATATGTGTCCTGAGTATATACAGTTAGGTCCATATATATTTGGACAGAGACAACATTTTTCTACTTTTGGTTATAGACATTACCACAATGAATTTTAAACAAAACAATTCAGATGCAGTTGAAGTTCAGACTTTCAGACTTTCATTTGAGGGTATCCAGATTAATATTGGATAAAGGGTTTAGGAGTTTCAGCTCCTTAACATGTGCCACCCTGTTTTTTAAGGGACCAAAAGTAATTGGACAGATTCAATAATTTTAAAGAAAATGTTCATTTTTAGTGCTTGGTTGAAAACCCTTTGTTGGCAATGACTGCCTGAAGTCTTGAGCTCATGGGCATCACCAGACGCCGTGTTTCCTCCTTTTTGATGCTCTGCCAGGCCTTCACTGCGGTGGTTTTCAGTTGCTGTTTGTTTGTGGGCCTTTCTGTCTGAAGTTTAGGCTTTAACAAGTGAAATGCTGCTCAATTGGGTTGAGATCAGATGACTGACTGGGCCATTCAAGAATATTCCACTTCTTTGCTTTAATAAACTCCTCGGTTGCTTTGGCTTTATGTTTTGGGTCATTGTCCATCTGTAGTATGAAACGACGACCAGTCAGTTTGGCTGCATTTGGCTGGATCTGAGCACACAGTATGGCGGCTCTGAATACCTCAGAATTCATTCGGCTGCTTCTGTCCTGTGTCACATCATCAATAAACACTAGTGACCCAGTGCCACTGGCAGCCATGCATGCCCGCGCCATCACACTGCCTCCGCCGTGTTTTACAGATGATGTGGTATGCTTTGGATCATGAGCTGTACCGCGCCTTCACCATACTTTTCTCTTTCCATCATTCTGGTAGAGGTTGATCTTGGTTTCATCTGTCCAAAGGATGTTCTTCCAGAACTGTGCTGGCTTTGTTAGATGTTTTTAGCATAGTCCAGTCTAGCCTTTTTATTCTTGATGCTTATGAGTGGCTGCACCGTGCAGTGAACCCTCTGTATTTACTTTCCTGCAGTCTTCTCTTTATGGTAGATTTGGATATTGATACGCCGACCTCCTGGAGAGTGTTGGTCACTTGGTTGGCTGTTGTGAAGGGGTTTCTCTTCACCATGGAGATTATTCTGCGATCATCCACCACTGTTGTCTTCCGTGGGCGCCCAGGTCTTTTTGCATTGATGAGTTCACCAGTGCTTTCTTACTTTCTCAGGATGCACCAAACTGTAGATTTTGCCACTCCTAATATTGTAGCAATTTCTCAAATGGGTTTTTTTCTGTTTTCGCAGCTTAAGGATGACTTGTTTCACCTGCATGGAGAGCTCCTTTGACCGCATGTTTACTTCACAGCAAAACCTTCCAAATGCAAGCACCACACCTCAAATCAACTCCAGGCCTTTTATCTGCTTAATTGAGAATGACATAACGAAGGGATTGCCCACACCTGTCCATGAAATAGCATTGGAGTCAATTGTCCAATTACTTTTGGTCCCTTTAAAAACAAGGCGGCACATGTTAAGGAGCTGAAACTCCTAAACCCTTCATCCAATTTTAATGTGGATACCCTCAAATGAAAGCTGAAAGTCTGAACTTCAACTGCATCTGAATTGTTTTGTTTAAAGTTCATTGTGGTAATCTCTATACCCAAAATTAGAAAAATGTTGTCTCTGTCCAAATATATATGGACCTAACTGTAGATATGTGTCTTGTATATATGTGTGTGTGTGTGTGTGTATATGTCCTGAGTATATAGATATATGGGTCTTGTATATATGTCAGGGAGGAGGATGGGGGAGCCATGGACGCAGGGTGAGAGGATGGGGGAGCCATTGACGCAGGGTGAGAGGATGGGTGAGCCATGGACGCAGGGTGAGAGGATGGGGGAGCCATGGACGCAGGGTGAGAGGATGGGGGAGCCATGGACGCAGGGTGGGACGATGGAAGAGCCATGCACGGAGGATGGGGGAGCCATGCACGCAGGGTGTGACGATGGAAGAGCCATGTACGGAGGATGGGGGAGCCATGCACGCAGGGTGGGACGATGCAAGAGCCATGCACGGAGGATGGGGGAGCCATGCACGCAGGGTGGGACGATGGAAGAGCCATGCACGGAGGATGGGGGAGCCATGCACGCAGGGTGGGACGATGCAAGAGCCATGCACGGAGGATGGGGGAGCCATGGACGCAGGGTGAGAGGATGGGTGAGCCATGGACGCAGGGTGAGAGGATGGGGGAGCCATGGACGCAGGGTGAGAGGATGGGGGAGCCATGGACGCAGGGTGGGACGATGCAAGAGCCATGCACGGAGGATGGGGGAGCCATGCACGCAGGGTGGGACGATGGAAGAGCCATGCACGGAGGATGGGGGAGCCATGCACGCAGGGTGTGACGATGGAAGAGCCATGCACGGAGGATGGGGGAGCCATGCACGCAGGGTGGGACGATGGAAGAGCCATGCACGGAGGATGGGGGAGCCATGCACGCAGGGTGGGACGATGCAAGAGCCATGCACGGAGGATGGGGGAGCCATGCACGCAGGGTGGGAGGATGGGGGAGCCATGCACGCAGGGTGGGGGAGCCATGGATGCAGGGTGGGAGGATGGAGTATAAATATGGAGTATAAATACTGGGCCCTATAGGGGGGACACATTGTAAGAGGACAGTGTGAAGAGAGGTCCGGTATGGAAAGGGGAGGTCAGTGTGAAGAGCATGAACCATAAGAGGGACAATGTGGGGGTCATATTTTATGCAGACAATATAATGAGGGGCAATATTTTATTCAGGAGCATTATAATGACACTTGTATCTTTAAGGGCATCATGTGGAGATTTTCTGCAAAAGAGCGGAGAAGATGGAAGTCTGCAGAGACGTCTGTGAATGAGAAAACTCATCATGGGGTCTGGACAAGATGAAGAAAAGAAGGAGAACGACTCCAGAGACAACATCATCTATAAGGCACCTGGATGTAAATGTTATTTCTGATACTAACTAACTCTCTTGTTTTTATTTATATTAGGAGCATTAAAGGGGATGTCCAGGTTTGTGATGAGGCTGCAGTTATTCTTTGTGACTGCAGAATTCTGACTTCTCACAGTGCTCTGCACACTGTCAGGACTCTCTCGTGCTGGCGATTTAGATACATTCGGTCACGTGCTGACTAGATATGTGTGGCCTCACTTAATGGAAATGAACTGAGCGAGGTCGGCACGTCTAGTCGGAATGTGGTCAGAAGTATACAAATCGCATACTTGTGCTGACATGACTGTCCACCGGCAAGGGAGAATCCTAAAAGTGTGCAGTGCATGAGTTGTGAGAATTCAGAAGCTGCGATGTCAGGATTCAGCTCTGCAGGTTCCAGCAGTCGTCACATGGACACTTCACTCATATGCGATTTTCATACTTCTGGTCCTGTGACATCGAGCTTCTCTTCTGCTTCTCTCAGTTTTTCACTGAACATTGAGAGCATTAGGGAGAAGAGCTCGTGGGTACATGACTAAGTGTGCAAATCGCATATGTCCTTGGCGGAGGGGAGGCACCAAAATGGATTCTTGCCCCTGGTGCCAGAAACCCTAGATACACCTCTGCCGGTATGCCACTGCGAGCGGTGATTACCGGGTCCGGTGGAGGGAGGTCTGTGCACAGGCAGTGAGGCAGGGACTAAGGGTGTGCACAGAGAGAGAATGGAGACCCGGAGATTGCCCGTCCTAGTCTACGCTGTAGCCTGCAGCAGAGGCGTAGCTAGAGCTTTTGCCGCCCGGGGCTGTTCCCGAGTTTGGCGCCCCCCCCCCCATCCCCCCCCAGCTCAATACACACAAAGGTTACCAAAAATGGTTTTCCTGTTTTGTAGAACTTAAACTGGGCCTAATGGTGTCATCCCCACATGCCACACCTGTGACTTAATACCACCACACCATGACCAGGCCACATAGTGACCGAATAATACTACATACAAGGGACAAATACCACCGCACCATTTCCAGACCACATATTACCACCACATAGTGACTGAATACTACAATACTGATCAGTAATAAAAAAAAAACACAATACTATCACCATAAGTGCCAGTATTCACAGGAGATCTGTACTTAGTATGCAGTGTCTGTGTAGAGGTAATACAGAGATCACTGGTGACATTATACACAGGACCTCTATATAGTATACAGTGTATAGTGTCAGTGTATAGGTAACACTGACTCACCAGTGACGTCTCTAGGTGAAGTCCTTCATCTTTCATCCAGCACAGACCGCCATCATTCCTTCCAGCCAGGACTCGTTTCTGCAGGAAATAACACAGTTATCTCGAGCTCCGCTTGCAGAACACATTACTTAATTTTTCACAACTTCTACATTACACCACATGAAGAAAAAAAGGTGATATAGTGTCACTCTGCACAGTAACAGGACCGCCCCCCCATTTAAAACAGTATACTCAAAAAATAAAATAAATACATCACTGCAGTAACAATATCCCTTAATTATTCCCCACCCTGGCCCCGTTTATCTCATTCCTGGCTCCAGCCATATGTTGTCGTATCCTGCCCTCATGAGTATCCATTCTACCCCATATGATCTCCCCATCCTGCCCCACCAGCCTCCATCGTATCCGTCCTGCCCCATGATCCAATCCTGCCCCGTGTCTCCAATCATGCCCCGTATCTACATTCTGCCCATGCCTCAAGTCCTGCCCCCAGTGTGTCCAGCATATTACCCCCATGTTGTCCAGCAATCTGCCCCAGTGTGTCCAGCATATTACCCCCAGTGTGTCCAGCAATCTGCCCCAGTATGTCCAGCATATTACCCCCAGTGTGTCCAGCAATCTGCCCTCAGTGTGTCCAGCAATCTGCCCCAGTGTCCAGCCTTTCCCCAGTGTGTCCAGCAGTCTGCCCCAGTGTGTCCAGCATATTACCCCCAGTGTCCAGCATTGCCCCAGTGTGTCCAGTATATTACCCCCAGTGTGTCCAGCAATCTGCCCCAGTGTCCAGCATTGCCCCAGTGTGTCCAGAAGTCTGCCCCAGGATCTCCAGCATTGCCTCAATGTGTCCAGAAATCTGCCCCAGGGTCTCCAGTATTGCCCCAGTGTGTCCAGCAATCTGCCCCAGGGTCTCCTGTATTGCCCCAGTGTGTCCAGCAATCTGCCCCATAGTCTCCTGTATTGCCCCAGTGTGTCCAGCAATCTGCCCCATGGTCTCCTGTATTGCCCCAGTGTGTCCAGCAATCTGCCCCATGGTCTCCTGTATTGCCCCAGTGTGTCCAGCATTCTGCCCCATGGTCTCCAGCATTGCCCCAGCCCCAGACAGTCAGAAATAAAGAAAAAAAAAAAAAAGTAAAATCCTCACCTCTCCCGTTCCCAGCGCAGGTCCGGTGCAGTCAGCGTCTCTCCGGCTCTGCGACGCTCAGGACAGAGAGGCAGAGCGGCGCGCACAGTAGTGACGTCATCGCGCCCTCTGCTCTGAGACGTCGCAGAGTCAGAGGACGCTGAAGCCACAGGAACCAGGAGAGGTGAGTATTAGAGCGGGGGGCGGGGGTGGGGGGAGCTGGCCCTGGTCGTGGCGGCGGACGGCGCCGCCCGAAGATTTAAAGGGGCGTCTTTTTTTTTTTTTTAATCTTCTTCTCCTGCAGCGCCGGCCGCCCCCAGCATTGTGCCGCCCGGGGCGGACCGCCCCCCCCGCACCCCCCTTCCTACGCCACTGGCCTGCAGCCTCATTATCATAGGAATATGTCAGTTAATTGTTTTTCTAAAGCTTTATAGTGTAGTTTTAGGTCAGAGAGGGATGGTGAGGGATGAGCTAGCAAGGTGCAGGGACAGGTAGTGATGGCTACTTGTGGACATGTGCGGAAATTGCAGTTTTGCACTTGCGGTGAGACAAAAAACCAATGCTAGCAGCATTTTTTTTCTATTGCTGCAAGTACCACATTTGCCGGATCGCGGGAAAACCGCAAGTACCGCACATGTCCTCAAGTCTCATAGGGAATGTATGAGGCCGAACGCAGTGTTGCCGTTAAGTGATCCCTTACGCGGCAGATGCAGAAAAACTTCCAGATCTGCTGCAAAAGGCGACTTTAACATCAGCGATTATTGCAGCCAAAGTCACTGCCGATAGTGTCATACTCACCAAAGGGGAGGCAGCACTAAAAGTGCCTAGGGCAGCAGAAACTCTAAATACGGCCCTGCACATACCGCTTAGAATTATCACCAAAAAGGTCTGTATTCATCTCATCAGACCAGAGAATCTTATTTCTCATAGTCTGGGAGTCCTTCATGTGGTTTTTTTTAGCAAACTCTATGCGGCTTTCATATGTCTTGCACTGAGGAGAGGCTTTCATTGCACCACTCTGCCCTAAAGGCCCGACTGATGGAAGGCTGCAGTGATAGTTGACTTTGTGGAACTTTCTCCCATCTCCCTACTGCATCTCTAGAGCTCAGCCACAGTGATCTTGTAGTTTTTCTTTACCTCTCTCACCAAGGCTCTTCTCCCACGATTGCTCAGTTTGGCCAGGTCTAGGAAGACTTCTGGTGGTCCCAAACTTCTTCTATTTAAGGATTATGGAGGCCATTGTGCTCTTAGGAGCCTTGAGTACTGCAGAAATTCTGTTGTAATCTTGGCCAGATCTGTGCCTTGCCACAATTCTGTCACTGAGCTCCTTGGCCAGTTCCTTTGACCTCATGATTCTCATTTGGTCTGACATGCACTGTGAGCTGTGAGGTCTTATATAGACAGGTGTGCGCCTTTCCAAATCAAGTCCTATCAGTTTAATTACACACAGCTGGACTCCAATGAAGGAGTAGAACCATCTCAAGGAGGATCACAAGGAAATGGACAGGATCAGGCTTAAATATGAGTGTCTGAGCAAAGGGTCTGAATACTTATGATCATGTGATATTTGAGTTTTTCTTTTTAATTAAATTTGCACAAATTTCTACATTTCTTTTTTTTCTGTCAAGATGGGGTGCAGAATGTACATTAATGAGAAAAAAATGAACTTTTTTGAATTTACCAAATAGCTGCAATGAAACAAAGAGTGAAAAATTTAAAGGGGTCTGAATACTTTCCATGCCCACTGTATATTTAAATCAATAGATCTTGGAAGAAAAATAAACTCCATAATTGGATGTGTTTATCTTAGCACAGGAACATTTTTTTAATCTTATAAATGTGCCCCTGCTGTGTACTGTGTAATGGCCGTGTCTGACCGTGAAGGAACATGGTCTGATCCTACCACAAGTCCTGGGCAGGAGAAGGGGAAGTACGCTGCTCAAAAAAAAAAAGGGAAAACTTAAACAATATAACTCCAAGTAAATCAAACTTCTGTGAAATCAAACTGTCCACTTTGGAACCAACACTGATTGACAATCAATTTCACATGCTGTTATGCAAATGGAGTAGACAACAGATGGAAATTATTGGCAATTATCAAGACACACTCAATAAAGGAGTGGTTCTGCAAGTGGGGACCACAGACCATATCTCAGTACCAATGCTTTCTGGCTGATGTTTTGTCACTTTTGAATGTTGGTTGTGCTTTCACACTCCTGGTAGCATGAGACGTACTCTACAACCCACACAATTGGCTCAGGTAGTGCAGCTCATCCAGGATGGCACATCAATGCGAGCTGTGGCAAGAAGGTTTGCTGTGTCTGTCTACGTAGTTTCCAGAGGCTGGAGGCACTACCAGGAGACGTGCAGGGGGCAGTAGGAGGGCAACAACCCAGCCACAGGACCGCTCCCTCAGCCTTTGTGCAAGGAGGTCTGGTACCTAAAGGGGATGTCACGGTGGCGGCGACCCGGTCCCTGGCTCTGGGCACCCATGTAAAAGGGGATGTCCTTAAAGGGGTTTTGAATAAAGTTTGTGTTCATGACGTCACCTGTGGTGTTCGGTCAGTGGGGACCAACACTGCTTAAAGGGGTCCTCTGGGGTGATGTTATGGCAGCTAGATGGTATACCTTCTCACAGGTGAAGTAGGTCACCAGGGCTCCTGGTGTGTAGATGAGGATGGTGAGTGGTGCAGTAAAGAAGAGAGGACACAGGTTTGCAGTCTCTTTACCTGGTTTACTGAAGGCTTCAGGCAACCGCAGTCCAGGGCACCAGATCACAGGTACAAGCAGGGTCCGGCCCGCTTGGAAGCAAATTCAGTGTCCCCTTTACCAGGTGGAGTTAAAAGCCTTCCTATTAGCGTGGTGTTGTAGTCCCTTACTGCCTATGGCTTCTGGCAAGTTCCTTAAAGTTCTCTCTGTCCTCCTTAAAGGTGGGACACAAACCTATATGACAGGTGGCTCTAGCCTTTTTAGACGGTCTCTATCACGACCCGGGCTCTATGCGCCACTGTGTCTCCTGGGTATTAGGGCAGACAGATTACGTGTAGTTCAGCTGTGCTGCCAGTTTCTGCTGTAAGTCTTGGAGTCCCTCACAACTTCGGTCTTCCGGCTACCGGTATCTGTGCTTTGCAGGGAGGTAGCCCAATCGCAGCTGTCCTCCCCAGTTGTCACTCGCCTGTGCATCACTCTCCTGCACGCTCGCTACAAATCTGTTCGTCTTTCTGTGTTATCTCTGTCCAGGAGTTGCAGCTCTTTGTCATGGCTGCATGGCCCCTCAGTCCTTTATCTCTCTTTCTGCCAGGAGCTGCAGACTCCTACATCTACTCAGCTATCCTCCTTCCTTACCAACTCCGCCTGAGCTGATGTTCCTTGACAAGTTCCTCTCTGGCCTTCCCCCACTCTCTGACCGACTTTCCCTCCAAACCAAAATATTTAAATAGGGGAGTTCCCCTGAAAACCAGGTTCAGGGCTCCCCCTTCTGGCCTGGAGTGTGAATATATTGTGGGCATTGTGTTTACCTGATAGAAGAGATATTCCCTTGGTTCCAAGCGTGACATCACTCTCCCCGTGAGGAAAGCAATGCCACTATGATGACCAGCACTGCCAGAGCCCTGCAAAATGACCTCCAGCAGGCCACAATTGTGCATGTGTCTGCACAAACGGTTAGAAACCAACTCCATGAGGATGGTCTGAGTGCCCGACATCCACAGATGGGGGTTGTGCTCACAGCCCAACGCTGTGCAGGATGCTTGGCATTTGCCACAGAACACCAGGATTGGCAAATTCACCACTGGCGCCCTGTGCTCTTCACAGATGAAAGCAGGTTCACACTGAGCACATGTGACAGACGTGACAGAGTCTGGAAACGCCGTGGAGAGCGATCTGCTGCCTGCAACATCCTTCTGCATGACCAGTTTGGCAGTGGGTCAGTAATGGTGTGGGGTGGCATTTCTTTGGGGGCCACACAGCCCTCAATGTACTCGCCAGATGTAGCCTGACTGCCATTAGGTACCGAGATGAGATCCTCAGACACCTTGTGAGACCGTACGCCAGTGCGGTTGGCCCTGGGTTCCTCCTAATGCAGGACAATGCCAGACCTCATGTGGCTGTAGTGTGTCAGCAGTTCCTGCAAGATGAAGGCTGGTTCATCCTTTCCCCAGACCTGAATCCGATTGAACACATCTGGGACATCATGTCTCGTACCATCCACCAACGTCACATTGAACCACAGACTGTCCAGGAGTTGGTGGATGCTTTAGTCCAGGTCTGGGAGGAGATCCCTCAGGATCAGGGCCGGACTGGCCATCTGGCAATTCTGGCAAATGCCAGAAGGGCCTGTCTGGTTGTGGACCGCCTGTCTGCTACGTTGTTGGCAGGTGGAGGCCACACACACTACTGAGCATCATTTCCTTGTCTTGAGGCATTTCCATTGTAGTTGGATAAGCCTGTAACTTCATTTTCCACTTTGATTTTGAGCATCATTCCAACTCCAGACCTCCGTGGGATATTAGTTGTGATTTACGTTAATAATTTTTAGGTTTTATTGTTCTCAAAACATTCCACTATGTAATGAATAAAGATTTACAACTGTAATATTTCATCCAGTGATATCTAGGATGTGGGATTTTAGTGTTCTCTTTATTTTTTTGAGCAGTGTATATAGACAATTCAGCACAGGATCGTAAATAATTATTTTTGTAAGTAAAATATTTCCCTTCCTGTTTTTAAACAATTTTTTACATCAGAGAAAGAATCAGCTGCAATCTCCTGCTGTAATGTCTGCATACTTTTTTTTCTTCCCCCAGACCATGTTCCTGCACATTCAGACACGGCCATTACACAGTACACAGCAGGGACACATTTATAAGAATATCTTAGCACAGGAACATTTTATTTATGCACATCCAATTGTGGAGATTATTCTTATTCCAAGATCTGTTGATTAAAATGAACTTTTGTTTGGGACACAACCCCTTTAATAATGGAAGGTACAGTGGGGAAAAAAAAGTATTTAGTCAGCAACCAATTGTGCATGTTCTCCCACTTAAAAGGAATCTGTCACCTCATTTTGCCAGTATAAACTGCGACCACCGCCATTAGGGGCTTAGCTACAGCATTCTGTAATGCTGTAGATAAGCCCCCGATTTATCCTGAAAGATAAGAAAAACAAGTTAGATTATACTCACGCGGGGCGGTCCGGTGCGGTCTGGGTCCGATGGGCGTCGCAGGTCTGGGTCCGGCGCCTACCATCTTCATGCAATGACGTCCTCTTCCTTGCTTCTGTCGTGGCTCCTGTGCAGGTGTAATTCTCTGCCCTGTTGAGGGCAGAGTAAAGTACTGCAGTGCGCAGGTGCCAGGAAAGGTCAGAGAGGCCCAGCGCCTGCGCACTGCAGTACTTTGCTCTGCCCTCAACAGGGCAAATCAGTTCGCCTGCGCAGGAGCCGGAACAGAAGCAAAGAGGATGACGACATCGTATGAAGATGGGAGGTGCCGGACCCGAACTGGGACCGCCCCTGGGTGAGTATAATCCAACTTGTTTTTCTTTTCTTTCAGTTTAAATCGGGGGCTTATCTACAGCATTACAGAATGCATTACAGAATGCTGTAGATAAGCCCCTGATGGCGGTGGCTACAGTTTATATTGGCAAAATGAGGTGACAGATTCCCTTTAAAAAGATGAGAGAGCCTGTAATTGACATCATAGGCAGACCACAACCATGAGAGTCAAAATGAGAAAACAAATCCAGAAAATCATATCTGATTTGGCAAGATTTATTTAGCAAATTATGGTGAAAATAAGTATTTCGTCATTAACAAAAGTTCATCTCAATATTTCGTCATATATCCTTTGTGACAATGACAGAGGTCAAACGTTTTCTGTAAGTCTTCACAAGGTTGGCACACACTGTTGGTGGTATGTTAGCCCATTCCTCCAGGCAGATCTCTAGAGCATTGATGTTTTGGGCCTGTCACTGGGCAACACGGACTTTCAACTCCCTTTAAAGGTTTTCTATAGGGTTGAGATCTGGAGACTGGCTTGGCCACTCCAGGACCTTCATATGCTTCTTAAGAAGCCACTCCTTCATTGCCCTGGCAGTGTGCTTGGGATCATTATCATGCTGAAAGACCTATCCTTGTTTCATCTTCAATACCCTTGCTGATGGAAGGAGGTTTGCACTCAAAATCTCATGATACATGGCCCCATTCATTCTTTCATGTACACGGATCAGTCATCCTGGTCCCTTTGCAGAGAAACAGCCCCAAAGCATGATGTTGCCACCCCCATGCTTCACAGTAGGTATGGTGTTCTTGGAATGCAACTCAGCATTCTGTCTCCTCCAAACATGACAAGTTTTGTCTATACCAAACAGTTCTACTTTGGTTTAATCAGACAATTTGAAATTCTCCTAATACTATTCTGGGTAATCCAAATGTTCTCTAGCAAACTTCAGACGGGCCCGGACATGTACTGGCTTAAGCAGAGGGACACGTCTTTTACTGCAGCATCTGAGTCCCTAGCAGCATAGTGTGTTACTGATGGTAGACTTTGTAAAGGTGGTCCCAGCTCTATGCAGGTCATTCACTAGGTCCCCCCGTGTGGTTCTGGGATTTTTGCTCACCGTTCTTGTGATCATTTTGACCCCATGGGGTGAGATCTTGCGTGGAGCCCCAGATAGAGGGAGATTATCAGTGGTCTTGTATGTCTTCCATTTTCTTATTATTGCTCCCACCGTTGATTTCATCACACCAAGCTGCTTGCCTATTGCAGATTCAGTCTTCCCAGACTGGTGCAGGGCTACAATATTGTTTCTGGTGTCCTTTGACAGCTCTTTGGTCTTCACCATAGTGGAGTTTGGAGTGTGACTGTTTCAGGTTGTGGACAGGTGTGTTTCATACTGATAACAAGTTCAAACAGTTGCCATTACTTCATTTAATGAGTGGAGGACAGAGGAGCCTCTTAAAGAAGTTGTTACAGGTCTGTAAGAGCCAGAAATCTTGCATGTTTGTAGGTGACCAAATACTTATTTTCCACCATAATTTGCCAAATAAATCTTGCCAAATCAGACAAGGTGATTTTCTGGATTTGTTTTCTCATTTTGACTCTCATACTTGTAGTCTACCTATGATGTGGGATAACTTGCACAATTGGTGGCTGACTAAATCCTCTTTTTCCTCACTGTCTGCCCTTTTGTGACCTCACCTGCATGGTCAAATATTTTTTTTCTGGGAAGGGTTATCAAAAAGGTCCTATTAGAAAGTTTGCTATAAGGCTCCATAATTTCTGTGTACACCACTGTTGATGGGTTTGATTGACTTTGTCTGGTGGACTTAACAGCATCTCATCAAGGTTTGCACCACTGCAAGACCCTACTCTCTCCCCTCTGCTCCGGCCACATATACCTCACATTTTTAGTCTCTACAGCAGCAGTAAATCTCCGACCTTCTGATCCCCGTCAACAGTAACGCAACACCCCAGGTGGTAGTATGTGCTCAGCTCCAACCACTGACCACATTTCCGCGAGTAGAAAAGACTGTCTCCTTTATAACACCCATCCCAGGTTCACGTGACTGATGCACCTCTTCTGTGTGATTGTGCCCATATGTGATCGTGGACCTATATAGACACTGTCCGCCTTCCATCATCGCAACTGAGACCATAAGTACCAGTTCTATCTGGAGGACCTTAACCTGTCAAAGTGATGGAGCTTCAGAGGCAGAAGATCCTGTGTTTCTCAGGGTTTCATCGATATAGATGTCACGTATTATTCTCTTCAGAGATGCTCGTTACAAAGCTGTGAGAACAGTCTTAAACGTCTTTCTGCGGTTCCAGGGCATTTGTTAGATGTGCTTGTTTTATGTTGTGGGAGAACATGTAGCCTTGTGTGACCTGCCCTCCGACTGCTGCTCCCAGCTCTGTTGTAGCTCTTGTTAGGAAGATTTAGCATTTTTGCTGCCAATTGTGTTCAGAGAGGTTTGACATTTTAAATGTCCCACAATGTTTGAGAAGGTGTTTTCTGGTTTCAGGTTCTGCTTACTTTGCACACATGTCGTATATGAGCAATGTATAGCTCTGTGTGGTTAACCTTTTGAGGACCCAATTTTAGAGACTCATTTTTAATTTTTTTTTTGCCTCATCAAATTCTGACAATTATAACTTTTTATGATAACATAGCTGAAAAAAAAGGTTTTCTCTGGAACAACAATCACAAATGTCCAATCATTTAATGGATGCTGTTCCTTTAGTTTTTGGTGACTTTTTAGAACAGGATATCGAGGGTGGAAACAGTCTACGATACCCTCTTACGTTAAATGTTGGTCTTGTCCGCCCCCACTAGTAATTTGTATGTTGGTTTTTTTTTGTTCTGCCATGTTGGCGTTGATCTTTGTTGGGTGTGTCACTTCTTTTAGTTTTGCATAATAAACTGATTGTTCTACTTTATTGCCCTTATGTTGTGTAGGTGTCATTTATGGGAACATACTTGGGAAGTGGGGTGTTTGTTATGGTGTGCAGGGAGGACGCCTGACCGTTGGCTCTAGGCTGTGTTTCTTGGTGAACAAGTGGATTATCCTGGAACAATTAGGTATATGTGATGGATGCTGGATGTATGGTGACTATCAGTGCAAAATTACGTCGTGTCTGGACAAAGCCATTGAGACAGAGAGGGTATTTGAGTCTTGGTTTTCACGCCATTAGGAGTCAGTCACAGAAGGAATATCACAGGTAGAAACTACTTGTTCCAAAATAGCCTGGTAACAGAGGGCCAGCCCTCTCAAAGGTTCAGGTTGCTGCCATTTCTACATGGAGAGGAAGAAGTTGCCTCCATGGCTATCCCTGGTGTTGGTAGACCAGCCAAGCATAGGAAGAAGCTGCCACTGACAGACTGGGAAATGTGGTGAAGTACAGGTGTGAGACAAGAGACGAAGAGATCACTGTATGGAAAAAGACTACTTGTGTTCTACAAAGCTTCAAAGTTGGGTGCCATGCCTATGAGGTTGAGACAGGGAACATGACATCTGAGGCCATAAAAAGCTACGAGGAGCCAGTTCTGGTTGGGTCACTCTCCCATATGTGTAGTAGGTACATCAAGTGGGTATCGCCTTGGCTAGATATGTAGAGAAAGCAAAAAAGAAGATTGTGGAGCCAGGGAAATGGTTAGCTAGCTAACCTAGCTAAGCCTGAACATAAGCTCCCACTCTACTGTAGTGCTAAGCCTTGACCAGAGAGGGCGTTTTAACATTTAGTACACTGCTTAAATGTACATTATTAATAGCACTTTTTGGCCGCTAAATGGCTTGTATCTTGCATTTTCACTGCTTTGTATGCTCTGAGATTGAGATTAGTTTTCAGTCATCTCTGACCTAGTGAGGGAAGACTAGCATTTATGATATCTGCATACACAGTACACACATGCATGAGGGATTCCTGCTCTCCTTTCTCTATGTAGTACGTGTTCAGAAAAATCAGCAGCATAGAGGACATTATATAGCTGTATTGAGCAGTGTAGATATGAGTCCAGCTAAGGTGTGTAGTAAAACACTCAAGCCTTCCTCTTATTGGCTGGCAGATTGTATTGCCACGGACGGATGTCATTGGTATGTGCACAATAATACACTTCAACTGGATGTGCTCCCGAGGACTCGCCTCCAGTTGAACTTTGTGCTGGAGTCAGCAGGCCACCAAATGCACGAGCCCCGACCTGCATTGTCGTGACCGCGGTCATTACGCCCCAGTTAAATATTTCCACTAATATAGTATTAGACACCTCAACACCAAATCTAACATGCCAATATTCCTTTAAACGCTTATATTCTCTCTGGAACGAATAGACTTTATGCCTCACACCAGTGGCTGATTCATGAGCTCACTCCTTTTCTCTGTTTTCTCATTTACTATGTTTGAAATTTGGCCATTCTGTTCTGTTTTTGTCTTTTTTTTCTGGTAGTTTTTCCCCCTATCATTTATATTGCATGCTTCTCAGTTTCCTGTGAATGGCGAGGTATGACCATGAGTGTTTCTATGAGATTGAAGATGTATTTTATTCACAGAAATTAGTCATGTATGTTTTGTCTTATATTGTTTAATATAGCAATAAAAGTAACGTTTTATGGGTATTTTATTCCTTATCCAGAGATCTTTTTTTCCAGTGGATAAACAATCCTGTGCACTGTGTATATTGGGGTCCTGCCTATGTAATGTTATTGTCACTTTGCAGGGTAATGTCGGGTCAGTATCAGTCAGTGATGTGGAGGAGACGCTCAAAAATGTCACCTCATCAATAAAGAAGAAAAGCAAAGAAGCTACGACAAGTCCTGACAAATGTTTTCAGACGTGCAGAGAAATGTCATTAATAGTACGAGAGCAAAAATTTGGCATGTGCAGTAAGTACATATTTGGCTTGCCGTGTCCTGCTCTTAGGGTATGTTCACACGTTCCTGATTTCCCTCCTTTTTTTTCAGGACTAAAAACCGCAGCTCTTGGCAGAAAACGCAGGTCCTTTTTTTGGTGCTTTTGGTGCTTTTTTGGTGCTTTTTTGATGCGTTTTTTGATGCGTTTTTTAATGCAGTTTTCTATGCAGAGTCTGTGTGTTTTCTAGGAAGTTTTTTAGGGTTAAAATGGCTGAAAATACCCTACCCCTAACCCTAACCCTACCCCTAACCCTACCACTGCGCATGCGCCCGCCATTTTGCAAGATGGCGGCGCCCAGGGAGAAGACGGCCGGACGGACACCGGGAGGCCGGGTAAGTATAAGGGGGGGAGATTAGGGCACGGGGGGGCGTCGGAGCACGGGGGGTGGCATCGGAGCACGGGGGGGTGGGATTGGGGCACGGGGGGGCAGCCACACTGCAGCGGTTCTGCACCACAAACCGCAGTAAAACCCGCATATATATTTTTCATCTGCGGGTTTTACTGCGGGTTTGACCTCACAATGGAGGTCTATGGGTGCAGAACCGCTGCAGTTCCGCAAAAAGAAGTGACATGGTACTTCTTTTTTACCGCGGCAATTCAGCGCGGCTTTTTTCGCGATTTTCCGCAATGTGGCACAGCAGTTCCTGTTTTCCATAGGGTACATTGTAATGTACCCTGCATGGAAAACAGCTGCGGACCCGCAGCGGGAAAATCGCGGCGATTCCGCATGAAAAAAAAGGATGGTGTGAACATGGTCTTATATCAGCGGTAACCTTACATATTATAACCTTACACAGATGACAGCATGTGAACCAGCAGCTGTGACCGGCGGTGAAAAGGTTACCGCCGGTGTGGCGTCTGCTGATGAGTACTACTCTCATCATCGTATGCAGTGAGAGCAGGTGACTAGAGTATTCACCAGCCGGCGCCTGTCCATAGAAGTAAATATGTCAGTGAGATAATTAGTGTAGAGTTAATAGTGGAGTCGATTTCGACTCGTCTGCAAATCAGAGCTCTACAAATGACGCGTAACAACAAGCCCTATGATTGTATCTTCTTGGGTGTGTTCTCTGAGGGCTCCATGGTCAGGATAAGGGATGGGCAGACCCGTGGGTATTAGGGTCCGTCGGTTTCAGCCAAACATTTAAAAAAAAAGTTCAGTTTGGGTAGCAAAAAAGTACCCAAACTTGATCCCGAACCCCATTCAAATGAATTTCCCATGCTGTTGTGTGTGACAGTGTGAGAAACACCGGCTCTGATCTAACCTTACGTGTTACACGTTACGACGCTGATGAGAGTATTGGCCATCCGGTGCCTGTCCAAAGAAATAATTACGTCGGTGAGATAATTAGTGCAGTGTGTGTGTATTAAAAGTAAACGGTGTTGGGTCCCCTCTATTTTTCATAACCAGCACAGGTAAAGCTGATAGCTGGGAGCTGGTATTCTCAGACTGGGAGTGGCCATGGATATTGGCCCTCCCCAGTCTTAAAATAGCAGCTGGCAGTCGCCCCTGAAAAGTTGCATCCATTAGATGCGCCAATTCTGACACTTTTCCCGGCTCTTCCCACTTTACTCTGCCTCTGTCTTTTTTACCTTTTACTTACTGGGTTAGTAACGGGGGTGTCTGAAAATGAATAATGACACACACACAAAAAAAGTCCTTCAATTGAACAAACACTCCCCCACAATAACCCTCTTTTTCCCATTTATTAACATTAAAATAAAAATAAATAATCAAAATTATACTCACCTGTCCGGCTGATAATCCATAATGCTGATGTCTCACAACAAGCCCCAAGTCAGCTACATCTGGTTGCATTGCTGAGTGGTGAGATCAGTAATGTTACTGCTTAGCAAGGCAGCTAGATCACACTGAGGTTAGTGTGAGAACGCGACTGCCTGTGACCGGCGGTAACCTTAATGACATCACTGCCGGCCATATGCAGGCAAATTCTCACGCTCAGCTCACTGTGCGTTGGTTCCCGGGCTGAGTGGTAACATTTGTCACCACTCAGCAAAGCAACCAGATGTAGAGGGGTTCGGGATCATCATGGGACATCAGCATTATAGAGTATCAACGCAGAGGTGCGTAGAACTTAGATTTTTTTATTTTTACATTAATAAATGGGAATAAGTGGGTGGGGGAGCATTTTGTTCACATAAAGGACTTTTCTCTGTGTGTGTCTTTGTTACTTTTTACTTACTGGGTTAGTAATGGAGATGTCTGATAGACACCTCTCCATTACTAACTCCAGAGCATGATGTCAGCGGACAAAAAAGCAGCTGACATTAATCATTTACTATTTCCTCACTTGCCACCGCACCAGTGCAAGTGGAAGTAGCTGGGCAAAGCGCCATAATTGGCGCATCTAATAGATGGGCCTTTTCTGGGATGGCTGCGGACTGCTGTTTTAGGCTGGAGAGGGCCAATATCCATAGCCCCTTTCCAGTCTAAGAATACCAGCCCTCAGCTGTCTGATTTAGCTTGGCTGGTTATAAAAAATTAAGGGGACCCCACGGTGTGGGGAGCCCTCTATTTTTGATAATTAGCCACGATAAAGCTGACAGCTGGCAGCTGCAGCACGCAACTTTCAGCTTTACCTGCACTGGTTATCAAGAATAGGGGGGACTGCACGTCTTATTTTATTTATTTATTTTTTCAACATAATTTTCTGGCCAATCACAGCCGTACCAACACTTGACATGGCTTTGATGGGGCTGAAAGTGCCCACATAGGAAAAGCTTGTTAATTGGCTTCGCTCCAGCCTTTCAACAAGCTTTGTTGAGGCTGCTGAACCCATACAGTAACGTGGATTTCCGGGAGGAGTCTGTGTTCGGGGTCCCTGCCCATCTATAATAAGGATAATTAGATGCAGAAAACATAATTATTTCCTTTGTTAAAGTGAATTCCAGCTTTGCTTCTAAAAGATCCTGACTTGATAATGGGCCTCAGCCACAACTAGATCCACAAGGTCCAACAGAGTTTATGATGCTATTGAAGGGGATATACACCTCTTCAACATAGCTGCATGGTGGATCATCAACCACATCTCCTCTGTTAAGTGCAGTCTGACCTTGAGCTCCTTTCTATGATGTATATTGTGGGTAGGGTTCTCATTAAGTATATTTTCTGTTAATTATTATATAATTCTCATCTAAGTACTTGGAGTCTTCCTGCTTGTTTCCTCACATACAAATCACAGCTGTAACTTGTGAAACGAAATATTATTTCTCTTCAGAGAATCTTCAAAACTCTCTAATTACTTATGCAAGAAGTACAAAGAAGATGTTGAAGAGCATGATGGAGGAGCACCAAAAATCTCTGGATTTCCTCTTGAATCAGGTGCAAATACTTCTTTCTTACAAATGTTGAGTTGCAATTTCTATACTTGTACATCACTTTAATGCGGTTCGTTAATTAACTATGACCGCTTGCTCTGCCATCTTGGATTTATCCCTTAAATAAGTATACTTTGCTCATTTTGGATATTACAAACAATGCATGCTAAATCAATCATTCTTAAAAGGGTTGTTCGGTCATAAACGACAAGTCTGCAGACTTGTGAATCCTCACATTATGTGCACCGCATGCTGTGAGGGCTCTTTGGCATTGGGAGAGGGGGAGGTCATGTGATTGCAAGTATACAATACTCCTGGTCACATTTCGACTAGACTGTTTCCGGCCTCGCTCAATACAATTGCATAGAGCTAGGCCACGTTCATCTAGTTGGAATGTGGCCGGAAGTGCGCGATGTGAGGATTCACAAGTCTGCAATCACATAGAGAGAATGCAGACTGGTAGTTTAAGACCAGACAACACCTTTATTTACTAGTCTGATGGCTGATATGCTAGCCATACTAAAGGCTATGGACACTTTTGCTAGTTGTAAACTCAATATAAAATATATGCAGCACCCCAGGTGACCGGTTGCTGCAGTGATGTTGTGTTGCTTACCTTTCTGGGAGGGTAATGTCATGCTCAGAGGCAATGGAGTTCTCTTTACCAGGTAAGGCACCCACACAGAATACATTCCAAATCCAGGCCAAGAGGGGGAGCTCAGGACCCGGATTCAGGGGAGCTTCCCTAAATTTTATGTATCCTGACCTGGAGGAGGAGCTAGGCAGTCTAGGAAAGACACAGAAGGAGAAGGAAGTCTGGAACTGAGTGCAGACAGAGAGGCCTGGCAGCTACGAGGGAGCTGCAGCCTCTGGAAGGAGTGAGAGAACCTGAAGGGTTGTTGTATGTGGTGGAGCTACAGAGGAAAGGAGCAGTTTGCATTTGCTACTGAGCTGCCAGGTCGTGTGTTTCCTGTCTCTGAGGGCTGCACTATTGCAGGCCTTCATCTGTGTTCTGTTTGTGTATCCGTGTCCGTTCCTGTCTGTACTCTGGTCTATGTCCGTCCCTGCTCCTTCTTTGTCATTAGTCAGTTCCCACTCAGCTGTGTGTACCTCTGCCTTATCTTTCTGCTCTGTTCGCCACTGTCTGTGGCTCTGCTTCTCTCTACTCAGTTCTACCACAACCTGTGGCTCTGTGTCTCTCAGCTTTTCTCTCAGCTCTGCTCTCTGACCTTGCTCCGCTCTCTGTGGCTTTGCTCTACGGCTCCGCTCCTTGCGGTTCCACCTGGCACCGCTCCTTGCGGTTCTACGTCTTTAGCTCTTGGCTCCGCCTCCAGCGTCTCCGCTCTTGGCTCCGCCTCCAGCGTCTCCGCTCTTGGCTCCGCCTCCAGCGTCTCCGCTCTTGGCTCCGCCTCCAGCGTCTCCGCTCTTGGCTCCGCCTCCAGCGTCCCGCTCTTGGCTCCGCCTCCAGCGTCCCCGCTCTTGGCTCCGCCTCCAGCGTCCCCGCTCTTGGCTCCGCCTCCAGCGTCCCCGCTCTTGGCTCCGCCTCCAGCGTCCCCGCTCTTGGCTCCGCCTCCAGCGTCCCCGCTCTTGGCTCCGCCTCCTGCGGCTCCGTCCTTGGCTCTGCCTTCTCCTTCTCTACTCTCTGCTCTGCCTTCTCCTTCTCTGCTCTCTGCTCTGCCTTCTCCTTCTCTGCTCATAGCTCCACCTTCTACTCGTACTCCGCCTCCTGCGATTCAGCTTTTCTTCCACTCTTGCTCTATCTTAATTCTGCAACTTTCCCTACAGGTCTCTACCTGTTCCTTTATATTCTCCAGTCTGAACAGGTTCTTACCTGTTTCCACACATCCATCTGAATACCAGTTCCTACCAGAGTATCAGTCCTGTCTGCCAGTGCCAGCCGTGCCCGCCTGTCTGCCTGAGTGCCAGCCGCGCCCATCTGCCTGCCTGTATCTCCGTCAAGCCAGTCCGCCCGTCAGGGCCTCTGCCATACCCGTCTGTCAGCCAGTGTCACAGCCGTGCCTGCCTGCCCGTGTCTTGTCCCCGGTGGGATCAGCATCCACAGTCCGACTCCACCCTGGAGTGGTACCTGGTAGCTTCCTATTGCACAAGTCTGACCTCACCATCAGAGGCTCCAGCGAACACCTAGGAAGCTACTTAGTTACGCCCCTTCCAGGGAAGTTCGGTCTGTGGTCCAGTGGGGCCACACCCCCAGGTGCCCGCGCCAACCAGTCTCGGCGCGAGCGTTACAGATTGCTCAGGCCATGGTCCCCGCTGAGTCCCATGAGCCGTTGCTCTCGGAGCAAAATGAACTCTCTTCTAGCCTGTATTGGCCCCCAGAAGGTTTTTATACTCAGTTGAAAGATCTGCCTACACCTACTCCTAGTGGTCCACTCATAATCTCTAGAGAGTTGTATGATTACATTGCCAGTAGAGAAAAACTCCTTCCGCCTAGATACTATGGGGATCCAGAGGAGTGCATGGAGTTCCTGGAGCGTAGTCTGATGTATATCGAAGCTAATCCTTCCGAATTTTCTTCTGATGAGTTCAAAGTAGGATTTATCTTGTCCTATCTAGCAGGAGATGCATTGAATTGGATGAACCCTCTCTGGGAAGCAAGGGATCCAATCCTCTCAGACCTTGGGGCTTTCCTGGAAGCCTTTGTTAAAGCCTTCAAAGCGCCTAAACCTGCTCCTCCTGCAAAGTCTTCCCTCACCAGATCCCAGAGGCGGTCTCGACGAGTTAATCCCCCAAAGAAATCGTCACGTCAGACCAAGTCCGTCCAAGACCCACCTGTTCCTCTACCTGTCCCAGCAGCCACCCAAGCAAAACCCCAGAAGGGTGATAAAAGTGGGCTGGCAAAGCAGCAGCCCAAATCCAGCCGCAAGAAGGGAACGCGGTATCGCTGCGGTTGCAAGGAACATCCAGATGGTCTCTGCCCTGTAGATCTAAAACTCCAAAACCCTGGGCCAGCAGGAGAGGCTGCCCTAGGTGAGAGTACCTACTCTCCATTAAAATCAAAGACTGTGTCTCTGTTTTCCGGGAGCTTTGGTGTGGTAAAGTCGCCAACCATTCGGAGTCGGTGTGTGGTCTCTGTCATACAGCTCCAGAACCCGGTAAGGGCGTTGTCTGAAGTTGGTCAAGCCCTACTCAAGAGCAGTCTAGTCCTGCAAGGACAACTACAGCTCCAAGTTGGAGCCTTATACACGAAGAAGTTTATCTACCGTATGCTGTCTGTTATGCCCATGGGTCATTCTGAGCCTGGAACTCTACCATCCGCTCTGGTCAAGAGTTCCTGCAAAATACTTCGTTTGAATTTACCCAGTCATGAGAGGTGTCTGGTTCCCATGCATCAAGGACAGTCAACTGTGTTGTCTTCTTCTTCAGCTGGTCTGCTAGTCGTCGAGTCAAGGTGTGTTGATGTCACCCAAGATGAGGAAGCGGTGACTATTTCTCCACACGTCTCTTGTGACTATACCAGTAACCTGTTAGTCGTCGAGTCAAGGTGTGCTGATGCTACCAAAGATGGGAAAGCGGTGACAATCTCTCCTCACTACTCTAATGACTATACCTGTAACCTGTTCGTGGAAATACCTCCGCCTCTTGGACGTTTTTTTCTGGATAATTGGCAGAAAATGGTTCCTATGTGGGTGCCTTCATCGTCCATATGGCCGGTTGGTGAAGATTCCAAAACAGAAGTTTTCTCCTCTCAGTTTTTTCCTGATCCGGTGCAGTTATTATTCTCCACCCTCTGCTCCAGTAATTTTTCCTGTGTTCAGTACTCTGGAACATTTCAGCTACCTGAAAGTTCATCTCTGGATATCGGGCAGAAGGTGTATCCTGTGAGTGTTCCTTCGGCTTCCATGTGGCCGGCTCGTGAAAATATCAAGACATCTCTGCTACCTGAAAATTTGTCTCTGGATATCGGGCAGAAGATGTATCCTGTGAGTGTTCCTTCGGCTTCTAAGTGGCCGGCTGTTGAAGATATCAAACCAGTAGCATCCAAGTCCCTGCTTCTTGTCTACCCAGAAGAAATGGTCCAGTCCATTGAGGAGGCTAACCCTATTGGGTACAAAGAGACTTTGCTATCCGAGATTTCTGATGAAGCTAACCCTGTTGGGCACAAAGAGACTTTTGTCTTCTGAGATTCCTGGTGACCCGTTTGCCTTATCCTACTCTAAAGATGTTATGACTTGGACTGTGAGTGGTTTCTTTCTTCTTCTATGGATCATTTTAGCGGGTTTGAAGAAGAGGGGGCGTAAAGGAGGGGGTACTGTAACAACCCTGCCGGCATCACTGCATGGCCTTCCATTCCCCACCTGCCTGTTACATCTACTCACTCACCCAGTGCCATGCCTTATCTTTCTGCTCTGTTCGCCACTGTCTGTGGCTCTGCTTCTCTCTACTCAGTTCTACCACAACCTGTGGCTCTGTCTCTCTCAGCTTTTCTCTCAGCTCTGCTCTCTGACCTTGCTCCGCTCTCTGTGGCTTTGCTCTACGGCTCCGCTCCTTGCGGTTCCACCTGGCACCGCTCCTTCCGGTTCTACGTCTTTAGCTCTTGGCTCCGCCTCCAGCGTCTCCGCTCTTGGCTCCGCCTCCAGCGTCTCCGCTCTTGGCTCCGCCTCCAGCGTCTCCACTCTTGGCTCCGCCTCCAGCGTCCCCGCTCTTGGCTCCGCCTCCAGCGTCCCCGCTCTTGGCTCCGCCTCCAGCGTCCCCGCTCTGGCTCCGCCTCCAGCGTCCCCGCTCTTGGCTCCGCCTCCAGCGTCCCCACTCTTGGCTCCGCCTCCAGCGTCCCCGCTCTTGGCTCCACCTCCAGCATCCCCGCTCTTGGCTCCGCCTCCAGCGTCCCCGCTCTTGGCTCCGTCCTTGGCTCTGCCTTCTCCTTCTCTACTCTCTGCTCTGCCTTCTCCTCTGCTCTCTGCTCTGCCTTCTCCTTCTCTGCTCATAGCTCCACCTTCTACTCGCACTCCGCCTCCTGCGATTCAGCTTTTCTTCCACTCTTGCTTTATCTTAATTCTGCAACTTTCCCTACAGGTCTCTACCTGTTCCTTTATATTCTCCAGTCTGAACAGGTTCTTACCTGTTTCCACACATCCATCTGAATACCAGTTCCTACCAGAGTATCAGTCCTGTTTGCCAGTGCCAGCCGTGCCCGCCTGTCTGCCTGAGTGTCAGCCGCGCCCGTCTGCCTGCCTGTATCTCCGTCAAGCCAGTCCGCCCGTCAGGGCCTCTGCCATACCCGTCTGTCAGCCAGTGTCACAGCCGTGCCTGCCTGCTCGTGTCTTGTCCCCGGTGGGATCAGCATCCACAGTCCGACTCCACCCTGGAGTGGCACCTGGTAGCTTCCTATTGCACAAGTCTGACCTCACCATCAGAGGCTCCAGCGAACACCTAGGAAGCTACTTAGTTACGCCCCTTCCAGGGAAGTTCGGTCTGTGGTCCAGTGGGGCCACACCCCCAGGTGCCCGCGCCAACCAGTCTCGGCGCGAGCGTTACACAGAGCAGAACCGGAGGGCCGAGAACTGTATGTAATTGGCCCACACCAAGCCTGAGGCTACTTTCACACTAATGTTTTTTGCAATACGTCGCAATGCGTCGTTTATGAGAAACCACGCAACCTGCAAAGTTGTTTGCAGGATGCGTTTTTGCCCCATAGATTAACATTAGCGACGCATTGACACACGTTGCAACCGTCGTGCGACGGTTGCGCCGTGTTGTAGCGGACCGCCGGGAGCAAAAAACGTTACATGTAATGTTTTTTGCTGCCGACAGACCGCTTTTTCCGATCACGCATGCGCGGCTGGAACTCCTCCCTCACCTCCCCGCACCTTACAATGGGGCAGCGGATGCGCAGGAAAAATGCATCCGCTGCCTCCGTTGTGCGGCGCATTCACTGCTAGCGTCGGAACCTCGACCCGACGCTAGTGTGAAAGTAGCCTGAGACGCAGCAGCACCTGAGGAGCCCCGGGGCATGTAAAAAGGTTCAAGCTGCCCATCATGCAGGTACCTGTTTCAGGACAGGGGGAATATGGACTCTGCAAAAAGCTTCAGGCAGCAGGGACTTCATATACAGCAAGCGCTAGTTGGAAAGGCTCACGGACCTCTACTGTAACAAGGGAACCCTCCATTGCCTCTGGGCCGGCCGGGCCATGCTATCATCCGTGCCTGGTACCCTGGACTGTGGCCTGCTAACTACAGTAAACAAGGTAAAGACTTACAACTTGTGTCTTTAATCATTGCCTGGCGTACATCATCATCACCAAACACTTCAGGACCTCTGGGGACCCCGCTTCACTTGTGGGAAGTGTACCATCAGTGCTGCAATAAAATCCCCCAGAGGACCTCTTTAACGCAGCGTCGGTCCCACTATTGACCGAACACCACAGGTGGCGTCACAACAGACGTATAAACATTTTTCCCTTAAAAGACCTCCCCCCTTTTATTGGATGTCCAGGGCCACGGACCGTGTCGCAGCCACCGTGACATCCCCTTTAAGACCAAGTACCCCACTGACTTAACGGGGCACTCCATATAGGCAGGATGTAAGGTCTGTGCATCTAGGATAATGCTGGCTTCACTAGCTCTCATGTACTAACACAGCTTCATTCCAGAAAGGCTGTACTGGGGGCCCACGGCACGTAAAGGGAGGCCGCCATGACGGGGTTACGTGGGACCTGGGGAGCTGGAGCAGTTAGAAGGGATACGGTGGTAAGGGGTTAACTGGGAACTTGAGGGGTGGCTTTAGGGGCATTTTTTGAAAATAAGGGGTGGAACTAGGGGACTGTGGGGAGGGGGCACATAAAAAGGGGCACGCTCCTCACGCAGGCATCCATTTTAGGTGCCTGCGTGACAAGTGAGGAATCTCTGTCACACTTACCAGAATGGACGTTCAAGCGATCCTCCAGCGTCTCCGGACGGCAGCCAGCTCCCAGGGGACAGATTGGCTGAATGCATCCGTTAACAGCCTTCTCCAGGGGACATCGGGAGCACCATCGCAGGCACCGCAGGACGGGCGCCGGCCGCGGAGGACTAGGCCTCCGGCGCGCCTAAGCCCGGACATCATCCCCAGGGCCCGGCGCCGAAATAGGAGCCCCTCTGCGGACCCTCCGGTAAGCAGCGCTGTTCCCTCCACCTCACAGCGCGGCGCCGGGAGGAATCCTCCAGTGCGGCGGGGCCTACAACGGGGGGTGGATCCTTCCTCCCCTCCTTCAGTGTCCCGGCGACGTGGGGCGGCAGGAGCAGGAGCCGGTACGGCGGCCGCCAGCATGCCCGCTGGCGCCGCTCAGCGTGGGAGGCAGCGACAGCCGAGGAGACGGGGGTCAGGTGCGGTGGCCCCTCAGCGCCGAGGATTATGCGGGCGGCAGTCGGCTGGCCCTGGCATCAGCGTGCGGCCTTCTGCAGTGCACAGCTCTGGAGTCTTCAACGCAGCAGCGCCCTCTGCTGGTGGTGGCCTGGATATTGCAAGTTCTGCGCCCTCTGCTGGTGTTGGCCGGGATTTTCCTGCAGCTGCGCCCTCTGCTGGTGATGGCCGGGATTTTCCTGGATCTGCGCCCTCTGCTGGTGATGGCCGGAACTTTCCTGGATCTGCGTCCTCTGCTGGTGGTGGCGGAAATTTTCCGGATTCCGGCAGGCGACATTCCGTCGCTTCGGTACGCAGTGCCGGGGACGTATCCGTGGCAAGGAGCCGCACATCTTCCATCGGGCGGCAGGATGCTGGCTCGGCCTTTTCCCTTTCCGCAGCACCAGGGCAGTCGACGGCATCACCGAGTCGCCAGGACACGGATACAGCCGCCAGGAGTTCGGCGGGCAACATCGCGGATCAAGCCGGTCGGGATGCAGGACACCTTCGGCTGGGAGCTGGATCTTCGGCTGCTGGGCTCACAGCACCCAGGCAGCTAGGTGAGAACATTTTCCCTATCTTTAATTTGCCAGGCATAGTTTCCCCTGAAGCTAGGAATAGTGACATTACTTCGGGAGTTGCTAGCGGGGGTATGGGTTTAATCCTTAGAGGTTTAGGGGAGCTAGCGGGCTTGTGGGGGTCCGGTCTTAGCAGGGGGTCTTTGCCATCAGCTGCTTGGTTGGGAAATACGGGGTCGTTTGAGGGGTCTAGACAGTTGTCTGAAGTTACGGGTACATCCAGCAGTGCGGGTCCTGCGGCAGACACGGGGAGCTCATCAAGGGAGAAGGACGGAACAGCACCAGGGTCTGGGTCAGGAATTGATGCACCAGGTGAGGGAGCTTTGCAGGATAAGGAAAAGGAGGATGTACCGCAACTAGACGATGCGGCTAGGGGGGAGGTCTATGTCTGCTTCGAGGGCCCGTTAGGGGCACATTTAAAACAAGAGGTTAGGGAAAAAATCTGGAAAGGGGAGTACATAGAAATATTTTCTCTTTTACCCCTAGAGAGATTTAATTTGGATAGACCTAGAAGGGAGGACTCTAAAAAAGAAGATGAGGAGAAACGGAGATATAGGCTGATTCCCAGATCATTTTCAAATTGGCTGCAAGCTTTCGCTATTATGGCTAGCGTAATCGGGGAGAAGGCCCCGGAAAATTGCTCGGCATTATTTTGTTACTTAGATGCCATAGGGGAGGCTTACAGGACCTATGGGGGACAGGGTTGGTTACGCTATGACGAACAGTTTCGTCAGCGTAAGGCTTTTAGGCCAAGTATCAGGTGGGATCACAAGGACATAGCGTTGTGGATGAGAGTTATGGTCCCGTCCCGTTTAGGTCAGACTAGCCAGCCTTTTCACGGGGGCGCCGGGAGTTCAGGGCAGTCAGGACACTCGGCGGCTTTGCAGAAGGGACTGTGTTTCGCCTTCAATGATGGCATATGCAGATTCGGGAGCAAGTGTAAATATAGGCACGAGTGTTCAACCTGCGGGGGGGTGCATAGCGCTTCAAAATGTTTCAGGGGTAACAGGCAAAAAGTTGGAGATTCAGCTGACAAAAGGGGTGACTCCGGTGCAGTGGGTCGTGATGGAGGCCTTTCTAAGTAGATACCCTGATAGGTCAGCTGCAGTTTTATTGCGCGACGGTTTTAAGGAGGGTTTCAAAATCCCTTATGTTGAGCAGGATGTTAGTTTAAAAAGAAAAAATTTGAAATCGGCGTTACAATTCCCGGAGGTCGTGTCGGAGAAGTTGAATAAGGAAGTTGCTCTGGGAAGAATGGCAGGCCCGTTTGTCGCCCCTCCGATTGCAAATCTGAGGGTGTCACCTCTTGGCGTGGTCCCTAAGAAAGAACCTAATAAATTTAGGTTAATCCATCACCTGTCATTTCCGAAGGGATCTTCGGTTAATGATGGTATTGATCCCGAGTTGAGTTCGGTGTCGTACTTATCATTCGATTCAGCGATGGAGTGGGTTAGAGCATGTGGAAAGGGGGCTAAGCTGGCTAAGACCGACATCGAAGCGGCCTTTCGTTTGTTGCCAGTTCATCCTGACAGTTTGCATTTATTGGGTTGTTTTTGGGATGGCGGCTTCTTTGTTGATCGTTGTCTTCCCATGGGTTGCTCGATTTCATGTGCTTACTTTGAGGCCTTCAGCACGTTCCTAGAATGGGTGGTGAAAGATGTGTCTGGGATACGCTCATGTTCGCACTATCTGGATGACTTTCTGTTTATAGGGCCAGCGGAATCAGCAGATTGTTCGATTTTGTTGCATACAATGGAGAGTGTGACAAAAAACTTCGGGGTGCCTTTGGCGGAGGATAAAACAGTTGGTCCGGTGACAGTGTTGAGCTTCCTAGGCATTGAAATCGACACGGTAGCAATGGAATGTAGGCTACCTGCAGACAAGGTTACCGCGTTGCGCCAAGATGTGGTTAATACGATTGGTTTGAAGAAGATAAATTTGCGCAGTTTGCAATCGTTGTTAGGGAAACTGAACTTTGCATGTAGGATCATGCCGATGGGTCGAGCGTTCTGCCGCCGCCTATCCTTGGCAACAGTAGGGGTAAAGTCCCCTTTGCATTTCATCAGGATAAAGAAAGAGTTTCGGGACGATTTGAAGATGTGGGCGGATTTTCTGGACGAGTACAATGGCAGATCTCTGTGGATTCAGCCGGTGGCAGATGCTACCTCCTTGGGCATTTTGGTGCATGTCGTTGAAATGAGTGGCTTTGGTCTTTTCTTTCATGGTAGCTGGTCAGCAGCGGCTTGGCCGGAAGAATGGAAGGAGGAGGGGTTAACAAACAACCGGCTACTGTTGCATTTGTTCCCCAGGGTAGTTGCGTTGGCCCTGTGGGGTGACAAATTGAGGAATTTGAAGATTTCTTTTCATTGTGAGCATGTTGGAACGGTGACGGCGGTAAACTCTTTGTCAGCGGCTACGCCTGCAGTAGTGAAGGTCTTGCAGCACTTGGTTTTCCTGGGTCTTAAGTTTAACTTATGGATTGTATCTGAAGTTAGCTTGTCAGCGCCTGATCCAATAGTTGTTGCTCTTTCTCAATTTCAGTGGCAGCTTTTCCGGGATTTGGCACCACAGGCGGAGAGCGCGGGCCGGGATTGTCCAGTGGAGTTGTGGAACCTGCCGCGAGGGCCGTAACAGAGTTATTTACCAAATCGCTCGCGGATTCATCTTGGTCTCATTATAATCAGGCTTGGAGCTTGTGGGAATCCTGGATGTCAAGTATGGACCAGGATATGGAGGAGGAGTATGGTTTGTTGTTGTTCTTAGGTCATCATTGGGAGGCAGGTTGGTCTGTGACACGTTTGAATAAGTTTCTGGCGGGGCTAGCCTTCAACCTTAAATGGAGGGGGGGTAAGGATATAACGAAATCCTTCTTGGTTCGGCAAGTTGTTCGGGGTTGGAAGAAAGGCTGGAAGGCTTCGGACGGTCGCCGACCCGTATCTTATGAGGTGCTCTCAGCCATTGAGCGGAAGTTGCAAGAGGTGTGTTTTTCCGAATGGGAAGTGGTTCTGTTCTGTGCAGCCTTTTCTTTGGCCTTCTTTGGGGCATTTCGGTTAGGTGAGTTGGTTAGCCCGTCCGTTAGTAAAAAAGGTATTTTGTTAAGAGAAAACGTGGATGTCGAAGGGAATAAGGTGGTAGTGTTTATTAAGGCTTCCAAAACGGACGTGTATGGGAAAGGGTGCAAAGTGGTGTTGTTCAATGTTGAAGGATCCCCGGTGTGCCCGGTGGCATCCGTGAAGAAGTACATGGCAAAGGGCGGGGTGTTAGACGAGCCATTCTTGGTGCACGAAAATGGGTCTTTCTTGTCCCGTTTTCAGTTTATTTCTGTTTTTAGGAAATGTTTGGCGGCAGCGGGCTTACCTGCAACACAATATAGTGGTCACTCCTTCAGGATCGGGGCAGCGACTGAGGCCGCTAGGTGGGGCCTTGGTGAGGATGTGGTTCGGAGAATTGGGAGGTGGGAATCTTCAAGATTCCAGTCGTATGTTCGCCCAAACCTATTGTGAGTTAGAAGCTGTGTTAAGTTAATTGTTTGTTGCCTTTCTTTCTGTGTTGCAGGGCCTGATCCGATGCTCGTCTGGATCATGGGGCATTCGTATGTTGTATGGGCTGCGTTGCGTGCTGCGGTTCGTCCGGACGGTCGTCAGTTGGGCCTTTCTCGAGAGACAGTGACTTTACGATGGATCGGTAAAAGGGGGATGGTGTGGAAGGAATGGTTACCTGAATTTCATCGTTTTGTTAGACTGGATAGAGTGCCGGAGATCGTGGTGATACATTTAGGGGGGAATGATTTGGCTAAACGGTCTTGTAGGGAGCTGATTAAGGATATCAAATTCGATATCCTGAGGTTCTGGGTCATGTTTCCAAAAGTGTTGTTGGTGTGGTCCGACATCATTCCCCGTAAAAGATGGAGAGGTGCTAGATCACACGAGGGGGTGAACAGGGCCCGGATTAAAATAAACAGAGCCATATCTCGGTTTATGGTGAGGAATGGCGCGTTGGCCGTGAGACATGTGGACTTGGAATCGGGTCAAGGAGCTTACTGGAGAGCTGATGGCGTGCACCTGAACGCGGTGGGTAATGATATGTGGTGTTTGGCTATCCGTAGTGGCATTGAATTAAGCTTGAAGGTGTGGAGGGACATGAATGGCTAAGGTGTCAGGCCATTCGTGTTCGTGGCGGGGGTGGAGGTCCTCGAAGTCGGTGGAAATGGTAAATCGTGGTTCAATGGGGTGGGGATCTTGAGAGGTCCTGGACACCCCATGAGAGAATTTAACAAGGCGCGGTACGGTTATTCCGCGTGAGGTGGATTTATGGACCCCTGGCATGGGGGTGGGTTCGGTGGACCAGGATTGGTTGTTATCTATCCCTGAGCTGGTGCTTTACGGCTGGGGGTAAGACTCATCCTGGGCTGAACATTGTGGAGTTTTTGGGATACTGAGTTTTTTATAACTTTGGGGCTTCGAGGACCGCCCCTCCTATTCTGGGTTGTCATAAAAGTTCTGTTATCTTTTATTTAATAAAATGGCTGCTGTGGCCAATTAAATCCAACATATGTCTCCGTCTGCTGTTTTGAGTACGTTAGAAGTTTATTCTTTAGATTGTTAAGAGATCTGTTTAAGGGGGTTGGGGTAATTTTTTCCAGGTCACGGAACTCAGGTATACCCTATGTCAAGAAAGGCCGTACTGGGGGCCCACGGCACGTAAAGGGAGGCCGCCATGACGGGGTTACGTGGGACCTGGGGAGCTGGAGCAGTTAGAAGGGATACGGTGGTAAGGGGTTAACTGGGAACTTGAGGGGTGGCTTTAGGGGCATTTTTTGAAAATAAGGGGTGGAACTAGGGGACTGTGGGGAGGGGGCACATAAAAAGGGGCACGCTCCTCACGCAGGCATCCATTTTAGGTGCCTGCGTGACAAGTGAGGAATCTCCCGCCCACCCTCCCTTTTTTGGTTAGGGTAATGGGGGGGGTGAAGTCGGCATATGTGGGCTTTTGGAGTATTGTTTTAAGAGGCGTCTAAATGTATTTATTTTGTTATGTGAATGCTGTCAGGGTATTGTCACGGCAGTTGGCGGGGGTGGAGGTCCTCGAAGTCGGTGGAAATGGTAAATCGTGGTTCAATGGGGTGGGGATCTTGAGAGGTCCTGGACACCCCATGAGAGAATTTAACAAGGCGCGGTACGGTTATTCCGCGTGAGGTGGATTTATGGACCCCTGGCATGGGGGTGGGTTCGGTGGACCAGGATTGGTTGTTATCTATCCCTGAGCTGGTGCTTTACGGCTGGGGGTAAGACTCATCCTGGGCTGAACATTGTGGAGTTTTTGGGATACTGAGTTTTTTATAACTTTGGGGCTTCGAGGACCGCCCCTCCTATTCTGGGTTGTCATAAAAGTTCTGTTATCTTTTATTTAATAAAATGGCTGCTGTGGCCAATTAAATCCAACATATGTCTCCGTCTGCTGTTTTGAGTACGTTAGAAGTTTATTCTTTAGATTGTTAAGAGATCTGTTTAAGGGGGTTGGGGTAATTTTTTCCAGGTCACGGAACTCACGTATACCCTATGTCATGGACTGCTGTCTTCTTTACAGTCCACAAATAATCTCCTCTCCATTGTGCAGACAGACTGATGCTAAGATGTTTGTGTATTTCTCCCATACAGATTCTGCTGTCGTTCCTCTTTTCTCCGCACACTATACAGCCTGTGTGAGTCCTCACCTCCCCAGCAGACTGCCACTGTATACTTTCCTCACTATCCTTTCTCTGATACAGTACGACCTGCATGATCTGTCTTCCTGAAGCCGTGGGTGCTTGCCTCTCTCTTGTCACTCCGATCTGCCATTTACATACTTATCAATATGACATTACTGTTGTTAGAGTCAGCAGAACAGCCAGCTATGTAAAGGCGTTGCACATTCTTACAACAGCAAAGTGGTAGGAGTTGTTTTTTAAAAAAGTTGCCTTTAAGGCTACTTTCACATTAGCGTTGCGCCGCCGTGCGTTGGCGACGCACGCTAAAACGCGCGCAAACGCGCGCAAAAACGCGCGCGTTTTGCGACGCGTGTGTCGTTTTCCGACGAAAATCGGACGCACAGAAAATGCTACATGTAGCGTTTTCTTGCGTCCGACGCTAGCGTCGGAAACGACGCACGTGGCGAAAAACGCCACCAAAACGACGCACGCGTCCCCTATGTTAAACATAGGGGCGCGTCGCCGCTGCGTCGCCGCTGCGTCGCCGCTGCGTCGCCGGCGCAACAGCGACGCACATTGGCGGAACGCCAATGTGAACGTAGCCTAAAAGTGTTGCCTAACTTTGCTTTTAGGAAGTAAATGAACAACAAATCCATAGCCGTTACATCTCATTGGGGTTTATCACCTGATTTCTAAATATGAAATCTGCCTATTTATGCTATACGTACCCTTTTCCATTACTGCAAATCTTTATCTAACTTGTATTATAAAATTCTGTATGTTGCACTGTACCTAATATTCTCCTTATTACCTATAGGTGAGTGAACTAACCAATAAGGTTCTTCTTTTGAATGCAGAAGTCTTGAAAAAACACGCAGATCCTTTTCCTCATAGGCCCTTTCAGACACATGGTAAGAGTTTATGATTTGTGTCACCGGATTTCACAATACAAAGTGCACAGATCATTAACTAGACGTTTTAGACCTGATGACACTGGTGCACTTACTTTGAAAATCCATGTCAGTATGTCTGCATGATCCTGAAATTAAGTCGAGCATTTATGCAGTTTGTATTGTGAAATCTGGTGACAGATCTTCATTAGGATGACAATAAATAATACAGAAAGGGTGATAATACATAACATTTCTACCATTTTATTTCCATATTTTTCATGGATGGGTAAAAAGTCAGAAATTAAGATTTTACTAAGCTATGTTTATTTATCACAAGCTTTGACGATGGATGGATAGATATGGAATAGTGTATGAGATGGGATCCTGGAATATATGGTTAGCTGTTTGGAAGCTTTCACATTGCATTTAGGGCCACGCTCTGTGGACCCGTCGGGACATACAAGTTTCGGACATATGCGTCGACAGGACCATAGACTATAATGGTGCCAGCAGAGCGAACGTGCCTCTGACGTGCATTATTTTCGGGAATGTGCGCCTACACAAGGCGGATGCCACCTGTAGGCATACACGCTCTAAATTGATGTACGGCAGAGCGCTCGTTCGCACCGTTACAGTCTATGGCCCAGTTGACGCATTCATTCGAATCCCTTTTTGCCCGGGGGTTTGCACATAAGCCCCGACTGATCCACCCAGCGTGTATGTGAAAGCCCCCTTACCCATCAAGTCACATTAATGCCCTGTTCGGATATGGGCCAACAATGTCTTTTTCAGGTGCTGTTCGTTTGAAGCCTCCTGAAAAAGCTCTAAAAAAAGCTCTACAAAGAGCAATGTTAAACCGAACTCTACTTCATGAAAACTGTGAAGTGGTATAGGAAGGAACATACACATTTTTTAGGTGACGTCCACTCCCCCAGTGTTTTCCTGAACCGTCTTCATCTTGGAAAACTGAGTAGATACTGCGGTGTATAAAAGACACTGTGTGAACATACCCTTACAGGATAGCATACAGAAAGCTAGCCTGTGTTTTCTAGGTTACTACTTGTACTAGTAAAGCAGAGACCTTTCCTTTTTTATTTCTTTGCAGGATTTGATTGCACTGATATCAAGGACCATTTTGGAACAAATTCAAAAGCTCCAAGTGGAATATACATTATCCAGCCAGAAGGAAGTCACTTCCCATTCGAGGTAATTAGCTGAGAGCAGATCTCCCCGTGTTCTGCTGACTGTGATGTGTAGGATGCACACAGTCCTGATCTCACATAATTAATCATGAAATTAAAACCAGAGCCTGCCGTACATCAAGAAATATCCCAGCCCTCGGGCTGACCGCTGTTATGAACTTTTGTCTGTATGTAATGCCTGTTTTTATATGTTACCGGATATGTTATTTGGGGATTTGAATTGCCAAAACGTAAAGGAAATCTGTCAGTAGGATCAACCCTCCTAAGCCGCCTATATGGGAATGTAGGTCATAAGAAGCTGAATAAAATAATACCTTGATATCTGCGATCCAATGTCTTATTCCAGAGAAATCCACATTTCTTTAATATGTTATTGATGCTGTTAAGGTCTATGGGCGGGGCATAGATCTCCTTGATAATCTGCCTCCAGAGCTTATTTTAAGTGAAAGGTCACCTATCTGGTGAATGCAATCTTCAATTACAATTTTCTTTTTTTTAGTTTTCATTCAATTAATTTCCTGTTTAGCTATTAGCCAACAAATCAGTGATTTAGCCACACCAAATCGACTTGTCCATAATGACACACACTGATTGCCTGTTACTATGGGCAGTCATAGACATCTTACCAATTAAAGGGTCAGTGCTGCCCGTGACGTTGTATGTTATATGTGGTTTTAAGTTATTATGGGCCAGTAAAATCCATTGTGACATTAAAACATTGTATCCTGGAGCGAGGAGCACTGCAAATTGTTAGCTATAAATTGTATTCTCGAAGAGTAAATCATACATTTTGTCCTCACAGTCTCGTAAACTTGTATTTCTCGCTGTGAATTCCAGTTGTGGTGCCAGCAAATTACTTCAGTGTTTTATGTCTCGAAACAATTTAAGTTGTCTGTCACACAAAGCTTCTGGTGTTACTGGATGTCTTCTGATCCGTTCCTACAGATGTGAGCATTCATTTACACACCCAGGCTCAGATTTGTCGAGCAGTTTACACCAGTTTGTGGAGTAAACTTACTGTAGCTCCAAATCACAAATTGAACAAAAATTCCCAAAATTTGCAAACTTTGAAAAAGTTCTAAATTGTGCAAAATGTTTGATTTCCGCATCATACTCGCCAAAAGTTGAGAAAGTGGTCATAATGTACCACGAGGAAGTATGGCCAAAATTTTTCAAACACACACAAACTAGCACAGTAACACTATTGGCCTCACGTCTAACTCGTACTTGACAAGGAAATTGCACATGTTTCCACAATGCAAACATTGTCATTAAACAGTTGTAGCTTCTCTTGCTGGAGGAGGGTTTTCTAAAAATACCTGCCGTTTAGTTGAATCTGTTGTTGGCATATGTGATTTAGGTGTTGTTGCGCCCCTTTTGATATATTATCGGATGTAGAGGCCCTTGATTATAGTGACTATTCACAAAAAGATGACAGAAGGAATTCAGTCACACACAGATGACAGTTCATAGGGAGGCAATAAACATCATGGTTGTGGTTATAGAGTCTTGCAAGAGGCAACAGATTGGCTTGAACAGAGGTAGACAGTTCACATGTACAATTGTCCTTCGACACTTTAGAGATTCTTGCAACTCTTTTTTGACACTTGTAACAGCCTGCTAGCAACCTCTTCAGCAGCTCTTCCTTTTTCTGGTATGGTCTCTGTGTCAAACATACAGTAAATACATAATAAGCATGTGACAACCCTTCTCTGTCATTTAAGCTGGTCTTCTTGATCTGGAGAATATATATTTTATTTGGCTCTTTCCGTCACCATTCATTAGCATAACTCAAGCTTAGACCCACATACACAAACCATCATAGATGTTATGCCAGTAAATAGCATAATTTTGGCTGATATTTGCACATATACGCATTGTAGGTTTAATTTTCTCACATTAGTACAGTCTAAATCTGCACCAAATTTATTAACTGGATTGCACTTTTTAATAAATTTGCACAGAGTACTCTAATAATTTTTTTTACACTGGTGTATAAAATGCCAGTCTTGGTAAATCTGCCCTATACACCACGTGTTTTCAGTATGGTAATAGCCAGGTCTGGAGTATCTAGGAACTTTCCCCTAAAGATGCTCATGTTTAAGCTGTACCTCTGATTATATATCCAGCCTTCTTACCAAGGTTATTAGCCCTTTATGGTTTTCAGCCCTCTCCTGTATTATGGGCAGGCAGTTCTGTATTATGCACCGTCAGTCTTCTGTTATGGACGGGCAGTCTTCTGTTATGGACGGGCAGTCTTCTGTTATGGACGGGCAGTCTTCTGTTATGGACGGGCAGTCTTCTGTTATGGACGGGCAGTCTTCTGTTATGGACGGGCAGGCAGTCCTGTGTTATGCACAGTCAGTCTTCTGTTATGGATGGGCAGTCTTCTGTTATGGATGGGCAGTCTTCTGTTATGGACGGGCAGGCAGTCCTGTGTTATGCACAGTCAGTCTTCTGTTATGGACGGGCAGTCTTCTGTTATGGACGGGCAGTCTTCTGTTATGGACGGGCAGTCTTCTGTTATGGACGGGCAGGCAGTCCTGTGTTATGCACAGTCAGTCTTCTGTTATGGATGGGCAGTCTTCTGTTATGGATGGGCAGTCTTCTGTTATGGACGGGCAGGCAGTCCTGTGTTATGCACAGTCAGTCTTCTGTTATGGACGGGCAGTCTTCTGTTATGGACGGGCAGTCTTCTGTTATGGACGGGCAGTCTTCTGTTATGGACGGGCAGTCTTCTGTTATGGACGGGCAGTCTTCTGTTATGGACGGGCAGTCTTCTGTTATGGACGGGCAGTCTTCTGTTATGGACGGGCAGGCAGTCCTGTGTTATGCACAGTCAGTCTTCTGTTATGGATGGGCAGTCTTCTGTTATGGACGGGCAGTCTTCTGTTATGGACGGGCAGTCTTCTGTTATGGACGGGCAGTCTTCTGTTATGGACGGGCAGTCTTCTGTTATGGACGGGCAGTCTTCTGTTATGGACGGGCAGGCAGTCCTGTGTTATGCACAGTCAGTCTTCTGTTATGGATGGGCAGTCTTCTGTTATGGATGGGCAGTCTTCTGTTATGGACGGGCAGGCAGTCCTGTGTTATGCACAGTCAGTCTTCTGTTATGGACGGGCAGTCTTCTGTTATGGACGGGCAGTCTTCTGTTATGGACGGGCAGTCTTCTGTTATGGACGGGCAGTCTTCTGTTATGGACGGGCAGTCTTCTGTTATGGACGGGCAGTCTTCTGTTATGGACGGGCAGGCAGTCCTGTGTTATGCACAGTCAGTCTTCTGTTATGGATGGGCAGTCTTCTGTTATGGACTGGCAGTCTTCTGTTATGGACGGGCAGTCTTCTGTTATGGACGGGCAGTCTTCTGTTATGGACGGGCAGTCTTCTGTTATGGACGGGCAGTCTTCTGTTATGGACAGGCAGTCTTCTGTTATGGACAGACAGTCCTGTGTTATGCACCGTCAGTCTTCTGTTATGGATGGGCAGTCTTCTGTTATGGACGGGCAGTCTTCTGTTATGGACGGGCAGTCTTCTGTTATGGACGGGCAGTCTTCTGTTATGGACGGGCAGTCTTCTGTTATGGACGGGCAGTCTTCTGTTATGGACGGGCAGTCTTCTGTTATGGACGGGCAGTCTTTTGTTATGGACGGGCAGTCTTTTGTTATGGACGGGCAGTCTTCTGTTATGGACGGGCAGGCAGTCCTGTGTTATGGACGGGCAGTCTTCTGTTATGGACGGGCAGTCTTGTTATGGACGGGCAGTCTTCTGTTATGGACGGGCAGTCTTTTGTTATGGACGGGCAGTCTTCTGTTATGGACGGGCAGGCAGTCCTGTGTTATGGACGGGCAGTCTTCTGTTATGGACGGGCAGTCTTCTGTTATGGACGGGCAGTCTTCTGTTATGGACGGGCAGTCTTCTGTTATGGACGGGCAGTCTTCTGTTATGGACGGGCAGGCAGTCCTGTGTTATGCACAGTCAGTCTTCTGTTATGGATGGGCAGTCTTCTGTTATGGATGGGCAGTCTTCTGTTATGGACGGGCAGGCAGTCCTGTGTTATGCACAGTCAGTCTTCTGTTATGGACGGGCAGTCTTCTGTTATGGACGGGCAGTCTTCTGTTATGGACGGGCAGTCTTCTGTTATGGACGGGCAGTCTTCTGTTATGGACGGGCAGTCTTCTGTTATGGACGGGCAGTCTTCTGTTATGGACGGGCAGTCTTCTGTTATGGACGGGCAGTCTTCTGTTATGGACGGGCAGGCAGTCCTGTGTTATGCACAGTCAGTCTTCTGTTATGGACGGGCAGTCTTCTGTTATGGACGGGCAGTCTTCTGTTATGGACGGGCAGTCTTCTGTTATGGACGGGCAGTCTTCTGTTATGGACGGGCAGTCTTCTGTTATGGACGGGCAGTCTTCTGTTATGGACAGGCAGTCTTCTGTTATGGACAGACAGTCCTGTGTTATGCACCGTCAGTCTTCTGTTATGGACGGGCAGTCTTCTGTTATGGACGGGCAGTCTTCTGTTATGGACGGGCAGTATTCTGTTATGGACGGGCAGTCTTCTGTTATGGACGGGCAGTCTTCTGTTATGGACGGGCAGGCAGTCCTGTGTTATGCACAGTCAGTCTTCTGTTATGGACGGGCAGTCTTCTGTTATGGACGGGCAGTCTTCTGTTATGGACGGGCAGTCTTCTGTTATGGACGGGCAGTCTTCTGTTATGGACGGGCAGTCTTCTGTCATGGATGGGCAGGCAGTCCTGTGTTATGCACAGTCAGTCTTCTGTTATGGATGGGCAGTCTTCTGTTATGGATGGGCAGTCTTCTGTTATGGACGGGCAGTCTTCTGTTATGGACGGGCAGTCTTCTGTTATGGACGGGCAGTCTTCTGTTATGGACGGGCAGTTTTCTGTTATGGACGGGCAGTCTTTTGTTATTGACGGGCAGTCTTTTGTTATGGACGGGCAGTCTTCTGTTATGGACGGGCAGGCAGTCCTGTGTTATGGACGGGCAGTCTTCTGTTATGGACGGGCAGTCTTGTTATGGACGGGCAGTCTTCTGTTATGGACGGGCAGTCTTTTGTTATGGACGGGCAGTCTTTTGTTATGGACGGGCAGTCTTTTGTTATGGACGGGCAGTCTTTTGTTATGGACGGGCAGTCTTTTGTTATGGATGGGCAGTCTTTTGGTATGGACGGGCAGGCAGTCCTGTGTTATGCACAGTCAGTCTTCTGTTATGGACGGGCAGTCTTCTGTTATGGACGGGCAGGCAGTCCTGTGTTATGCACAGTCAGTCTTCTGTTATGGATGGGCAGTCTTCTGTTATGGATGGGCAGTCTTTTGGTATGGACGGGCAGGCAGTCCTGTGTTATGCACAGTCAGTCTTCTGTTATGGACGGGCAGTCTTCTGTTATGGACGGGCAGGCAGTCCTGTGTTATGCACAGTCAGTCTTCTGTTATGGATGGGCAGTCTTCTGTTATGGACGGGCAGTCTTCTGTTATGGACGGGCAGTCTTCTGTTATGGACGGGCAGTCTTCTGTTATGGACGGGCAGTCTTCTGTTATGGACGGGCAGTCTTCTGTTATGGACGGGCAGTCTTTTGTTATGGACGGGCAGTCTTTTGTTATGGACGGGCAGTCTTCTGTTATGGACGGGCAGGCAGTCCTGTGTTATGGACGGGCAGTCTTCTGTTATGGACGGGCAGTCTTGTTATGGACGGGCAGTCTTCTGTTATGGACGGGCAGTCTTTTGTTATGGAAGGGCAGTCTTCTGTTATGGACGGGCAGGCAGTCCTGTGTTATGGACGGGCAGTCTTCTGTTATGGACGGGCAGTCTTCTGTTATGGACGGGCAGTCTTCTGTTATGGACGGACAGTCTTCCGTTATGGACGGGCAGTCTTTTGTTATGGACGGGCAGTCTTTTGTTATGGACGGGCAGTCTTTTGTTATGGACGGGCAGTCTTTTGTTATGGATGGGCAGTCTTTTGGTATGGACGGGCAGGCAGTCCTGTGTTATGCACAGTCAGTCTTCTGTTATGGACGGGCAGTCTTCTGTTATGGACGGGCAGGCAGTCCTGTGTTATGCACAGTCAGTCTTCTGTTATGGATGGGCAGTCTTCTGTTATGGATGGGCAGTCTTCTGTTATGGACGGGCAGGCAGTCCTGTGTTATGCACAGTCAGTCTTCTGTTATGGACGGGCAGTCTTCTGTTATGGATGGGCAGTCTTCTGTTATGGATGGGCAGTCTTCTGTTATGGATGGGCAGTCTTCTGTTATGGACGGGCAGTCTTCTGTTATGGACGGGCAGTCTTCTGTTATGGATGGGCAGTCTTCTGTTATGGACGGGCAGTCTTCTGTTATGGACGGGCAGTCTTCTGTTATGGACGGGCAGTCTTCTGTTATGGACGGGCAGTCTTCTGTCATGGATGGGCAGGCAGTCCTGTGTTATGCACAGTCAGTCTTCTGTTATGGATGGGCAGTCTTCTGTTATGGATGGGCAGTCTTCTGTTATGGACGGGCAGTCTTCTGTTATGGACGGGCAGTCTTCTGTTATGGACGGGCAGTCTTCTGTTATGGACGGGCAGTCTTCTGTTATGGACGGGCAGTCTTCTGTTACGGACGGGCAGGTAGTCCTGTGTTATGGACGGGCAGTCTTCTGTTATGGACGGGCAGTCTTGTTATGGACGGGCAGTCTTCTGTTATGGACGGGCAGTCTTTTGTTATGGACGGGCAGTCTTCTGTTATGGACGGGCAGGCAGTCCTGTGTTATGGACGGGCAGTCTTCTGTTATGGACGGGCAGTCTTCTGTTATGGACGGGCAGTCTTCTGTTATGGACGGGCAGTCTTCCGTTATGGACGGGCAGTCTTTTGTTATGGACGGGCAGTCTTTTGTTATGGACGGGCAGTCTTTTGTTATGGACGGGCAGTCTTTTGTTATGGACGGGCAGTCTTTTGTTATGGACGGGCAGTCTTTTGTTATGGATGGGCAGTCTTTTGGTATGGACGGGCAGGCAGTCCTGTGTTATGCACAGTCAGTCTTCTGTTATGGACGGGCAGTCTTCTGTTATGGACGGGCAGGCAGTCCTGTGTTATGCACAGTCAGTCTTCTGTTATGGATGGGCAGTCTTCTGTTATGGATGGGCAGTCTTCTGTTATGGATGGGCAGTCTTTTGGTATGGACGGGCAGGCAGTCCTGTGTTATGCACAGTCAGTCTTCTGTTATGGACGGGCAGTCTTCTGTTATGGACGGGCAGGCAGTCCTGTGTTATGCACAGTCAGTCTTCTGTTATGGATGGGCAGTCTTCTGTTATGGACGGGCAGTCTTCTGTTATGGACGGGCAGTCTTCTGTTATGGACGGGCAGTCTTCTGTTATGGACGGGCAGTCTTCTGTTATGGACGGGCAGTCTTTTGTTATGGACGGGCAGTCTTCTGTTATGGACGGGCAGGCAGTCCTGTGTTATGGACGGGCAGTCTTCTGTTATGGACGGGCAGTCTTGTTATGGACGGGCAGTCTTCTGTTATGGACGGGCAGTCTTTTGTTATGGACGGGCAGTCTTCTGTTATGGACGGGCAGGCAGTCCTGTGTTATGGACGGGCAGTCTTCTGTTATGGACGGGCAGTCTTCTGTTATGGACGGGCAGTCTTCTGTTATGGACGGGCAGTCTTCCGTTATGGACGGGCAGTCTTTTGTTATGGACGGGCAGTCTTTTGTTATGGACGGGCAGTCTTTTGTTATGGACGGGCAGTCTTTTGTTATGGACGGGCAGTCTTTTGTTATGGATGGGCAGTCTTTTGGTATGGATGGGCAGGCAGTCCTGTGTTATGCACAGTCAGTCTTCTGTTATGGACGGGCAGTCTTCTGTTATGGACGGGCAGGCAGTCCTGTGTTATGCACAGTCAGTCTTCTGTTATGGATGGGCAGTCTTCTGTTATGGATGGGCAGTCTTCTGTTATGGACGGGCAGGCAGTCCTATGTTATGCACAGTCAGTCTTCTGTTATGGATGGGCAGTCTTCTGTTATGGATGGGCAGTCTTCTGTTATGGATGGGCAGTCTTCTGTTATGGACGGGCAGTCTTCTGTTATGGATGGGCAGTCTTCTGTTATGGATGGGCAGTCTTCTGTTATGGATGGGCAGTCTTCTGTTATGGACGGGCAGTCTTCTGTTATGGACGGGCAGTCTTCTGTTATGGACGGGCAGTCTTCTGTTATGGATGGGCAGTCTTCTGTTATGGACGGGCAGTCTTCTGTTATGGACGGGCAGTCTTCTGTTATGGACGGGCAGTCTTCTGTTATGGACGGGCAGTCTTCTGTTATGGACGGGCAGTCTTTTGTTATGGACGGGCAGTCTTTTGTTATGGACGGGAAGTCTTTTGTTATGGATGGGCAGTCTTTTGTTATGGACGGGCAGTCTTTTGTTATGGACGGGCAGTCTTTTGTTATGGACGGGCAGTCTTTTGTTATGGACGGGCAGTCTTTTGTTATGGACGGGCAGTCTTCTGTTATGGACGGGCAGTCTTCTGTTATGGACGGGCAGTCTTCTGTTATGGACGGGCAGGCAGTCCTGTGTTATGCACAGTCAGTCTTCTGTTATGGATGGGCAGTCTTCTGTTATGGACGGGCAGTCTTCTGTTATGAGCGGGCAGTTTTCTGTTATGGGCACACAGTCCTGTGTTATGGTTGAGCAGTTTTGTGTTATATGAATGCAGTCCTGTGTTATGGTTGGGCAGTCTTCTGTTATGGACGGGCAGTCTTTTGTTATGGACGGGCAGGCAGTCCTGTGTTATGCACAGTCAGTCTTCTGTTATGGACGGGCAGTCTTCTGTTATGGACGGGCAGTCTTCTGTTATGGACGGGCAGGCAGTCCTGTGTTATGGACGGGCAGTCTTCTGTTATGGACGGGCAGTCTTCTGTAATGGACGGGCAGTCTTCTGTTATGGACGGGCAGTCTTTTGTTATGGACGGGCAGTCTTTTGTTATGGACGGGCAGTCTTTTGTTATGGACGGGCAGTCTTTTGTTATGGATGGGCAGTCTTTTGGTATGGACGGGCAGGCAGTCCTGTGTTATGCACAGTCAGTCTTCTGTTATGGACGGGCAGTCTTCTGTTATGGACGGGCAGGCAGTCCTGTGTTATGGACGGGCAGTCTTCTGTTATGGACGGGCAGTCTTCTGTTATGGACGGGCAGTCTTCTGTTATGGACGGGCAGTCTTCTGTTATGGACGGGCAGTCTTCTGTTATGGACGGGCAGTCTTTTGTTATGGACGGGCAGTCTTTTGTTATGGACGGGCAGTCTTTTGTTATGGACGGGCAGTCTTTTGTTATGGATGGGCAGTCTTTTGGTATGGACGGGCAGGCAGTCCTGTGTTATGCACAGTCAGTCTTCTGTTATGGACGGGCAGTCTTCTGTTATGGACGGGCAGGCAGTCCTGTGTTATGCACAGTCAGTCTTTTGTTATGGATGGGCAGTCTTCTGTTATGGATGGGCATTCTTCTGTTATGGACGGGCAGGCAGTCCTGTGTTATGCACAGTCAGTCTTCTGTTATGGACGGGCAGTCTTCTGTTATGGATGGGCAGTCTTCTGTTATGGATGGGCAGTCTTCTGTTATGGATGGGCAGTCTTCTGTTATGGACGGGCAGTCTTCTGTTATGGACGGGCAGTCTTCTGTTATGGACGGGCAGTCTTCTGTTATGGATGGGCAGTCTTCTGTTATGGACGGGCAGTCTTCTGTTATGGACGGGCAGTCTTCTGTTATGGACGGGCAGTCTTCTGTTATGGACGGGCAGTCTTTTGTTATGGACGGGCAGTCTTTTGTTATGGACGGGAAGTCTTTTGTTATGGACGGGCAGTCTTTTGTTATGGACGGGCAGTCTTTTGTTATGGACGGGCAGTCTTTTGTTATGGACGGGCAGTCTTTTGTTATGGACGGGCAGTCTTTTGTTATGGACGGGCAGTCTTTTGTTATGGACGGGCAGTCTTCTGTTATGGACGGGCAGTCTTCTGTTATGGACGGGCAGTCTTCTGTTATGGACGGGCAGGCAGTCCTGTGTTATGCACAGTCAGTCTTCTGTTATGGATGGGCAGTCTTCTGTTATGGACGGGCAGTCTTCTGTTATGAGCGGGCAGTTTTCTGTTATGGGCACACAGTCCTGTGTTATGGTTGAGCAGTTTTGTGTTATATGAATGCAGTCCTGTGTTATGGTTGGGCAGTCTTCTGTTATGGACGGGCAGTCTTTTGTTATGGACGGGCAGGCAGTCCTGTGTTATGCACAGTCAGTCTTCTGTTATGGACGGGCAGTCTTCTGTTATGGACGGGCAGTCTTCTGTTATGGACGGGCAGGCAGTCCTGTGTTATGGACGGGCAGTCTTCTGTTATGGACGGGCAGTCTTCTGTTATGGACGGGCAGTCTTCTGTTATGGACGGGCAGTCTTCTGTTATGGACGGGCAGTCTTCTGTTATGGACGGGCAGTCTTTTGTTATGGACGGGCAGTCTTCTGTTATGGACGGGCAGTCTTTTGTTATGGACGGGCAGGCAGTCCTGTGTTATGCACAGTCAGTCTTCTGTTATGGACGGGCAGTCTTCTGTTATGGATGGGCAGGCAGTCCTGTGTTATGGACGGGCAGTCTTCTGTTATGGACGGGCAGTCTTCTGTTATGGACGGGCAGTCTTTTGTTATGGACGGGCAGTCTTTTGTTATGGATGGGCAGTCTTTTTTTATGGATGGGCAGTCTTTTGTTATGGACGGGCAGTCTTTTGTTATGGACGGGCAGTCTTTTGTTATGGACGGGCAGTCTTTTGTTATGGACGGGCAGTCTTTTGTTATGGACGGGCAGTCTTCTGTTATGGACGGGCAGTCTTCTGTTATGGACGGGCAGGCAGTCCTGTGTTATGCACAGTCAGTCTTCTGTTATGGACGGGCAGTCTTCTGTTATGGACGGGCAGTCTTCTGTTATGGACGGGCAGGCAGTCCTGTGTTATGGACGGGCAGTCTTCTGTTATGGACGGGCAGTCTTCTGTTATGGACGGGCAGTCTTCTGTTATGGACGGGCAGTCTTCTGTTATGGACGGGCAGTCTTCTGTTATGGGCGGGCAGTCTTTTGTTATGGACGGGCAGTCTTCTGTTATGGACGGGCAGTCTTTTGTTATGGACGGGCAGGCAGTCCTGTGTTATGCACAGTCAGTCTTCTGTTATGGACGGGCAGTCTTCTGTTATGGATGGGCAGGCAGTCCTGTGTTATGGACGGGCAGTCTTCTGTTATGGACGGGCAGTCTTCTGTTATGGACGGGCAGTCTTCTGTTATGGACGGGCAGTCTTCTGTTATGGACGGGCAGTCTTCTGTTATGGAAGGGCAGTCTTCTGTTATGGACGGGCAGTCTTCTGTTATGGACGGGCAGTCTTCTGTTATGGACGGGCAGTCTTCTGTTATGGACGGGCAGTCTTCTGTTATGGATGGGCAGTCTTCTGTTATGGACGGGCAGTCTTCTGTTATGGACGGGCAGTCTTCTGTTATGGACGGGCTGTCTTTTGTTATGGATGGGCAGTCTTTTGTTATGGACGGGCAGTCTTTTGTTATGGACGGGCAGTCTTTTGTTATGGACGGGCAGTCTTTTGTTATGGACGGGCAGTCTTTTGTTATGGACGGGCAGTCTTCTGTTATGGACGGGCAGTCTTTTGGTATGGACGGGCAGGCAGTCCTGTGTTATGCACAGTCAGTCTTCTGTTATGGACGGGCAGTCTTCTGTTATGGACGGGCAGGCAGTCCTGTGTTATGCACAGTCAGTCTTCTGTTATGGATGGGCAGTCTTCTGTTATGGATGGGCAGTCTTCTGTTATGGACGGGCAGGCAGTCCTGTGTTATGCACAATCAGTCTTCTGGTGTGGACGGGCAGTCTTCTGTTATGGATGGGCAGTCTTCTGTTATGGATGGGCAGTCTTCTGTTATGGACGGGCAGTCTTCTGTTATGGATGGGCAGTCTTCTGTTATGGATGGGCAGTCTTCTGTTATGGACGGGCAGTCTTCTGTTATGGACGGGCAGTCTTCTGTTATGGACGGGCAGTCTTTTGTTATGGACGGGCAGTCTTTTGTTATGGACGGGCAGTCTTTTGTTATGGACGGGCAGTCTTCTGTTATGGACGGGCAGTCTTCTGTTATGGACGGGCAGGCAGTCCTGTGTTATGCACAGTCAGTCTTCTGTTATGGACGGGCAGGCAGTCCTGTGTTATGCACAGTCAGTCTTCTGTTATGGATGGGCAGTCTTCTGTTATGGACGGGCAGTCTTCTGTTATGAGCGGGCAGTTTTCTGTTATGGGCACACAGTCCTGTGTTATGGTTGAGCAGTTTTGTGTTATGGGCACACAGTCCTGTGTTATGGTTGAGCAGTTTTGTGTTATATGAATGCAGTCCTGTGTTAAGGGCAGGCAGTCTTTATCTTATGGGCAAGCGGTTTCGTGTTATGGGAAGGCAGTCCTGTGTTATGAGCAAGTAGTTTTCTGTTATGGGCAGGCAGTCCTGAGTTATTAGCAGACAGTTCTGTTATGGACAGGCAGTCCTGCGTCATGGTCAGGCAGTCCTGTGTTATGAGCAAGTAGTCCTGAAATATGGGAAGGCAGTTCTGTGTAATTGCCAGGCAGTTCTATGTAATGGGCAGGCAGTCCTGTGCTATGGGTAATGAAACCGATAAGTCAGCACTCTGTAGCTCCATAGCATGCAGATATGAAATATGAAAATTGAATTGCATTACTGCACTAGAAATATGAAAAATTGAGAATGCTTAGCGTATAAATTGGCCAATTCAAGTGTACCTGGCAGCCATGTTAAGGCGTTTCTCGTTGCCAGGACCTAATGCCAATCCTCTCTTAGACAGTCTACATTTCTCTGGGAACCTAATGTGAATCCTCTCCTAGACTAAAATCTATATTTCTGTGGAGGGGTTGAATTCTGCTGCAATTAAAAACACCTAAGGCTAAGGGGCAGAGTGCTCAGTCAGAAGACTAATACAAATATTAATTGCAGCAAGATTCTACCCCTGCATAGAGATATAGAATTCAGTCCAGGAGAGGATTCACATTAGGTTCCCAGAGAGATGTAGGCCAACATATGCGCTAAGCATTCTCAATTTTTCATATTTCTAGTGCAGTAATGCAATTCAATTTTCAGATTTTATGTTTGCATGCTATAGTGTTACAGAGTGCTGCCTTATCTGTTTCATTGTATATGAGTTGGCGACTCTTGGTGAGCACCTGTTCAGACCTGATTTATGTTTGGATGTGATGGTCAGTTTTTTTTTTATATCTGTGTTATGGGTAGGCAGTCTTGTTATCCTGGTATTAGATTTCTTGTCTTGATGTAGTCAGTTTTGCAATATTGCCTGCATGCTTGTAATCCACATACCTAAGCACACAAATCATGGGGTATAGGTACAAGGGGACCCAAGAGACACAATAATTCTGGTAATTATTTACCACTTTTTCTAAGTTGATTGATTTCTTAATGTCATTGTTAAAGGGAACGTACTGGACACTGTTCATATGCACTTAAGAAGGCACTAATTATTTTTTTCTTTTTTTAACAGTTGCAAATCTGCCAGGTTTTTGGGGGGTTTCACTTTTACTTCATTCACAAGTGATGTGATTGCCCGGTCAACTTTAGTTATTTTATAGGCTAAATAAAGTTGGAAAAAAAAATGGAAAATTTGTTAGTTTTTGTTTGTGACCCCAGTGGCATAGACACACATATGATTTTCTGTTTAGATGCTGTTGTTGTTATTGACCATGGCATCTTAGGGGTTCATCGACCAGCTCAGAGTTAGCTGGCTCACCTAACATTCATGTAGGCGGATTGCAAGAGATACTCATAATTACCTTCCAAATGATGTTGGCATCATTGGGGAAAGCAGAGAGTAATAACATAATTCCACTGCACAGCGCTCTATTTATTTCGATAGGGGGCAGCACTGAGCAGTCACACCAGTGATCTCTTAGTCATGCCCACTGATGACTTGATTGACATCCTGCTCGCCCTGTGACGTTCTGACCTGATAGGTTCTTTTTACATTTATATCCATGAAAGTGACATGCAGCTACTGTAAAATTAAAGCTTTGACTGTTATAAAGATATATTAAGAAATTAATCAGCACAGAAATTTGGACCTAAAAGTAACATGAGGTTAAAGGGGTCGTCCACTACTCTAATACTGGTCATCAATATCAGAATGGTGGGAATCCGACATCTGGCACCCTTCAGAGAATATCTGTTTGCAGTTCTCTTGGTGGCTGAAAATACATGGTCTACAGATCTGGAACTGGTAAAGTGGCCATTTCTCGAGTACTGAAGCTCAGCTCACGTTCACTCCAATATAAGGTGAGCTGCAGTACCCGAGAGCGGCCATTACACAGCGAACAGAGCTATGCTATTCTAGCTTCATGCACTGTTTACATCTGGCTGTACATCTGATCAGTGAGGATGCAGAGTGTCAGACCCCCCCAATCTGATATTCACGACAGATCATAAGGATCCAGCACAATCCCTTTAAGAAAAGTCTAAGAGTGGCTCATGGCCTGAAGCTTAGATAACTAATAAATCAGAGGCAGCAAAACAACCCCCAAACATCTTTGAACCTCCACCATATTTGACTGTAGGTGCTATGTTCTTGACTTTGTAGGCCTCATTCCATTTTCGGTAAACAGTAGAATGATGTCCTTTACCAAAATGCTCTATATTGGTCTCGTCTGTCCACAAGATGCTTTCTTGGAAAAATTTTAGCTTGCTCACATACATTTTGTTCAACTGCATTCTAGTTTTTTTATGTCTGTGTGTCAGCAGTAAAGTCCTCCTGGATTATGGCCTGAAGCTTAGATAACTAATAAACCAGCACATAGCATGGAGGATATAGCTGATACATTTCATTAATCATTACGTCTCTCTAGGCTTTCTGTGACATGGATTATAGAGGCGGAGGGTGGACTGTTCTTCAGAAGAGAATTGATGGAACCATTGATTTCCAGAGAACTTGGCCGGACTACATGGATGGATTCGGAGAACTGTCAGGTAATTGTATCTTTGATTGATATCGTGCTCCCTCTTTCTACCATTCTGTTAAAGATAGAGATGTAGCAGAGTTGATTTAGCTAGATAGAGTTGAATTTGACATTTCAACTCATGTGTGTTGTATAAGTGGTACAACTTTTCATAGCAATATATTGGGGTTAGAAATCTCCCTGTTGAATGGCCTAATATTACATACCAAAAGCTAAAGGGATTTCTACTCTTTTAATTAATGCAAAAATATATAGCACATACCCATGGATCCCCCATCAGTACACAGTCCCACTGGTCAGGTCCCCCACTGGTTTCCTCTCTTTTTCTCCCAGTCTGGCCAGAACCTGAGCACTGCAGCCGATTAATGGAGCAGTGGTGGCCCGTAGGCGCTGGTGATGATAATGGTACTGCTTTGGCATCAGAATATGTAGAATATATATAGATGCATCTGCTCATGCTTGTACAGCAATTATCAAAAAACCTCTAATTTCCTTCACACTAAGAAGTTTCTCACCACATTTTGGCCAGACTGTTTTGCACTGACTCATTCAGCCCCTGGGACTCATGGGTCTAAACGCAGGCAGCAGTTTAATAAGCATATGGAGAATATGGCTAAACATAAATACTTTTAAACCCTCAATGGTTTTGGAAAGACAGTTTTTGGGGGGATTTTGGCTTCAGTTGGGCACCATGTAATGCATCATTTACCTTGTGGTGGTGCTGCTGGGAAAATAAACACTTGCCCCTGGGTTTCTCCATCCATTACAGTTTACCACTAGGGGTTCCAGCATAAGAAACAGGATTATCTAAACGAAATACTCATTCAGGTTTTACTTTTATATTTTTTAATCTGATGTTTTTCTTTACTATTGTTTTGTTATTTGCAGGTGAATTCTGGCTAGGTCTGCAGAAAACGTTCTGCGTTCTAAATCAGAAGAACACCAGCTTTATGCTGAACATAGCCTTAGAGGCCGAAGATGGCTCGTCGGCATATGCCACTTATGATAACTTTTGGATTGAAGATGAGAAGACAGCCTTTATAATGCATGTCGGACGCTACTTCGGAACAGCAGGTAAAGCATTCTTCGGATGTTTTAGAAAAGCGGCTAAGACTTGACAGTCGTCAGGTAAGAATTTATAAAGGGTTTGTTTCATGAAGACGGCCCCAGCTATACAGTCATGGCCAAAAGTGTTGGCATCCTTGAAATCGTTCCAGAAAATGAAGTACCGTATTTTATGGCGTATAAGATGACTTTTTAACCCCTGAAAATCTTCGTAAAAGTTGGGGGTCGTCTTATACGCCGGGTGTCGTCTGGTACGCCGGGTGCAGACTGGTATATGGTGGGTGTATATGTGTATATGGTGGGTGGGGGGTAGTGGTCCTGATGACGAAGAGTGGGCGTCTCACAGGAAAGAGTGAGTGGAGTATCCCCCTATTACCTCATTGTAGCTGCAGCGTGGGGTCTCTGTGCTGGAAGCGACGGCGGCTGCTCCTCTTTGTGCCGCATGGGTGCCATGCTGTGGGGCAGCGGCTCCTTTTCGTGCAGCGTCGGGGCTCTGTGCTGTGGGGCGGCGTATCTTCGTGCAGAGTCGGGGCTCCTCCGGCATTTCCCAATTCCTCAAAGCCCGGAGGCACCGGCAGCTCCATTGCTGCGATGCGGTGGCCTCCGGGAAAATGGCCGCTCGGGATTTGAGGCAACTTCAAGAACACTTGGCTTTGCAGCCAAGCATATGCATAAAATCCAAATTACACAGTTCTTTGTCTCTGATGTGAAATAGATGACACCATACAATACGGTTTGCACTGCTCTAGTTCGATGTCACAGCATGGATAACCCCTGAGTGCAGTGCAATTCCCTCGAACGCCGTTAATGGAGGAGATAAATTAATTTCTCCATCTCCTTCGCATCTGTGCTCCAATTTGGTCATCGCATCAGAGCACAGAGCACTGACATTCGGCTCACACTCGCAGCAGAGCAACGGATGTGATACGCTAGTGTGACCCCAGCCTAATATGTTATAACTAGATTGTGGCCCGATTCTAATGCATCGGGTATTCTAGAATATGCATGTCCCCGTAGTATATGGACAATGATGATTCCAGAATTCGCGGCAGACTGTGCCCGTCGCTGATTGGTCGAGGCAACCTTTATGACATCATCGTCGCCATGGCAACCATTATGACATCTACGTCGATACTGTGCCCGTCGCTGAATCAGAAACGTGAGATGTCTACGTCCTTTATGACATCATCGTCGCTGTGCCCGTTGCTGATTGGTCGAGGCCTGGCGGCCTCGACCAATCAGAGACGCGGGATGTCTACGTCCTTTATGACATCATCGTCGCTGTGCCCGTTGCTGATTGGTCGAGGCCTGGCGGCCTCGACCAATCAGAGACGCGGGATTTCTACATCGATGCTGTGCCGGTCTCTGATTGGTCGAGGCCTGGCGGCCTCGACCAATCAGAGACGCGGGATTTCCAGGACAGACAGACACAGACGGAAAAACCCTTAGACAATTATATATATAGATGGACAGAAAAATGGTCTAAAATGTTAGCAAGACAAGGATTTGTGACTATGTGTTGTAGGATGCTCTGCTGCTGTGACCTGTAGTTAGCTTTCGATTACCTGCTAAAGGAAAGTTCTGTTACACCAGCTACTTGGCATACAGGCATGGTGGACAGCAGTGTCATCAACCTCTTCTTACCTCAGGACCCCTTTTATCTCCAATATTAGATCAGAAAGAGATGATCGACAGTAGTACAAGCAGACTTTTTTTTATCTCAGCGCTCCTGGTATCTACTGTATTAGATCAGATAGGGTGGACAGCAGTGTGAGCAGCCTCTTCTTACCTCAACACCCATGGTATCTCCAGTATTAGATCAGATAGACAGGGTGGACAGCAGTGTGACCAGCCTTTTTTTTTGCCTCAGCACCCATGGTATCTCCAGTATTAGATCAAATAGACAGGGTGGACAGCAGTGTGAGCAGCCTCTTCTTACCTCAACACCCATGGTATCTCCAGTATTAGATCAGATAGGGTAGACAGCAGTGTGAGCAGCCTCTTCTTACCACATCACCCATAGTATCCCCAGTATTAGATCAGATAGACAGGGTGGACAGCAGTGTGAGCAGCCTCTTCTTACCTCAACACCCATGGTAACTCCAGTATTAGATCAAATAGGGTGGACAGCAGTGTGAGCAGCCTCTTCTTACCACAACACCCATAGCATCTCCAGTATTAGATCAGATAGACAGGGTGGACAGCAGTGTGAGCAGCCTCTGCTTACCTCAGCACCCATGGTATCTCCAGTATTAGATCAGATAGGGTGGACAGCAGTGTGAGCAGCCTCTTCTTACCTCAACACCCATGGTATCTCCAGTATTAGATCAGATAGGGTGGACAGCAGTGTGAGCAGCCTCTTCTTACCACAACACCCATAGTATCTCCAGTATTAGATCAGATAGACAGGGTAGACTGCAGTGTGAGCAGCCTCTTCTTACCTCAATACCCATGATATCTCCAGTATTAGATTAGATAAACAGGGTGGACAGCAGTGGGTGTGTGGTCTATTCTTACCTAATCTCTCTTAGTATCACCAGTATTAGATTAGATAGACAGGGTTGACAGCAGTGTGAGCAGCTTCATCTTACCTGAGCACTCCTGGTATTTCCAGTATTGGATCAGATAGACAGGGTGGACAGCAGTGTGAGCAGCCTCTTCTTACCTCAACACCCATAGTATCTCCAGTATTAGATCAGATAGACAAGGTGGACAGCAGTGTAAGCAGCCTCTTCTTACCTCAACACCCATGGTAACTCCAGTATTAGATCAGATAGGGTGGACAGCAGTGTGAGCAGCTTTATCTTATCTAAGCACTCTTGGTATCTCCAGTATTAGATCAGATAGACAGGGTGGACAGCAGTGTGAGCAGCTTCATCTTATCTAAGCACTCTTGGTATCTCCAGTATTAGATCAGATAGACAGGGTGGACAACAGTGTGAGCAGCTTATTCTTATTTCGGTATTCATTGTATCTCCAGTATAAAGAAAGGCAGGACCTCTTCTTACCTCCACACCCACAATATCCACAGTATTACATCAAATAGACAGGGTGGATAGCAGTGTGAGTAGCCCAATCTAACTTCTGCATCCTTGGTATCTCCAGTATTAGATCAGATAGAGATGATGGACTGCAGTGTACATGGTGGTACAGAAAGAAATGGTGGACAATCAGTGTAAGCAACCTCTTCTTACCTGAGCACTCCTGGTATCTCCAATATTAGATCAGATAGACAGGGTAGGCTGCAGTGTGAGCAGACTCTTCTTTCCTCAATACCCATGGTATCTCCAGTATTAGATTAGATAAACAGGGTAGACAGCAGTGTGTGTGTGGCCTATTCTTACCTAATCTCTCTTAGTATCACCAGTATTAGATTAGATAGACAGGGTTAACCGCAGTGTGAGCAGCTTAATCTTACCTGAGCTCTCCTGGTATTTCCAGTATTAGATCAGATAGACAGGGTGGACAGCAGTGTTAGTGGCTTCTTCTTACCTCAGCACTATTGGTACCCTCAGTATGAGATCATAAAGACAGGTCGGACAGTAGTGTTAGCAGCCTCTTCTTACCTCATCACCCCTGATATCGCCAGTATTAGATCAGATAGACAGGGTGGACAGCAGTGTGAGCAGCCTCTTCTTACCTCATCACCCCTGGTATCGCCAGTATTAGATCAGATAGGGTGGACAGCAGTGTGAGCAGCCTCTTCTTACCTCAGCAACCCTGGTATCTCCAGTATTAGATCAGATAGACAGGGTGGACAACAGTGTGAGCAGCCTCTTCTTACCTCAGCAACCCTGGTATCTCCAGTATTAGATCAGATAGACAGGGTGGACAGCAGTGTGAGCAGCCTCTTCTTACCTCATCACCCCTGGTATCGCCAGTATTAGATCAGATAGGGTGGACAGCAGTGCGAGCAGCCTCTTCTTACCTCATCACCCCTGCTATCGCCAGTATTAGATCACATAGACAGGGTGGACAGCAGTGTGAGCAGCCACTTCTTACCTCATCACCCCTGGTATCGCCAGTATTAGATCAGATAGGGTGGACAGCAGTGTGAGCAGCCTCTTCTTACCTCAGCATCCCTGGAATATTCACAAGTTAGGAACCCATCTTCCTACACATGAAGGGAGGAGTTGGAGATTTATTCTGCACTTGTTCATAGTGAACATACTAGGTGAGATTTCTGTCAGTGTAACAAGCCAGTTTTAATTCTATAGTGAATACCTCCCTAGGCAAAGCGAAGGTGATTTAATAATTAAAGGTATTTAGGAATTTATTTATAATGCAATTTTTTTTTCCTTTCCTGAAGGAACCTTTCAAGTATGTATTTTACACAAAACCTGCAGAAATATGTTGCTAATAATTCATTTTCATATTAAGGTGATGCTATACGAGGAAGCCGGAAAGAGGACAACCAAAATGCCATACCCTTCAGCACATATGATATGGACAACGATAACTGTTATCCTTCCTGCTCCGTCAATGGCACGAAAGTGACCAGCTGCAGCCAGCACAAGAGCCGGAGTGGCTGGTGGTTCAGCCAGTGTGGACTCGCCAATCTGAATGGCGTCCACCGAGTGACTAGAGGTGTGGACATATCGGGCATTCAGTGGGACACATGGATGGAAAACAACACGACGATTAAGATCAAATCGGCTTCAATGAAAATTAAGAGAACTCATTACCCATTTTTTAAATGAATGAATACTTTTGTAGATTACGTTATTAGTTTTTTTTTTTTATAACATATAATATTTAATACTTTTTGGTAATGGCTTATACATAGCAAGTATTACTAATCTTTAATGCAGCCATGCTTATTTCTCTTCTTACAGCTCCCCTTAGTCTTTCTAATAGATTTTTTACGTTTCTGGCGACCACTAATCATCCAATTTCTTTGATCATTAATGAGTAGATGTAGCAACAAATATTAACGCGATTTTCCCGCTCCATAAGGGACTTCCTCGTCATACTGCGCAGGATTGAATTCAGTCGAAAATATTTAAAAAAAAAAAAAAAACAACAAAACATTACCTAGGAAATCAGAATAAAAATTTACAAAATGGTGCAAATTTTCCTCGAGATGGAGAAAAGGATTCATACAGGTCCAGAGATTTTATCGATACCAGTGATGGGAGCTGTCAAAGGTTCACAAGAGAACTGATTTCCACACAAGAAAAAGTTTTTTTTTTCAATACATTTCTTAAAAAACATTCTTTTGTTTAAAGGGGTTGTCCACTTTTTCAATTAACAAAAAACACCCTCAAATTGTTTAAAAGTAACAAATAATACGTACCCCCTCCTGATACCCCTACTCTCCCCCCAGTTTTGTTGCTTCCTCTTCCAACAATCGACTACAACAGTCACAGGCCTGAACGACCATAATCGGATACTCTTCCGATTGTGCAGATCTGTAAGCGCTACGGCCGATCACTTTGGTCCAACTATGGAAGAGGAACTAATGGTGGATCCAAATGGCAGTACAGAGGAGTGGAAGGGTATCGATGGGTGAGTTAGCGTTAGACATTGCTGGAATAACTTAGATAGGATGGTTTAGTAAAGACACATTTTCCACTAAGCGAGTACGGAAAGTATTGAGGCCCCTTTAAATGTTTCACTCTTTGTTCCATTGCAGCCATTTGGTAAATTCAAAGAAGTTCATTTTTTTCACATTAATGTACACTCTGCACCCCATCTTGACTGAAAAAAAACAGAATTGTAGAAACTTTTGCAAATTTAATAAAAAAGAAAAACTGAAATATCACATGGTCATATGTATTCAGAGCCTTTGCTCAGGCACTCATATTTAAGTCACATGCTGTCCATTTCCTTGTGATCCTCCTTGAGATGGTTCTACTCCTTCATTGGAGTCCAGCGGTGTTTAATTAAACTGATAGGACTTGAGTTGGAACGGCGCACACCTGTCTATATAACACCTCACAGCTCACAGTGCATGTCAGACCAAATGAGAATCATGAGGTCAAAGGAACTGGCCAAGGAGCTCAGAGACAGAATTGTGGCAAAGCACAGATCTGGCCAAGGTTACAACAGAATTACTGCAGAACTGAAGGTTCCTAAGAGCAAAGTGGCCTCCATAATCCTTAAATGGAAGAAGTTTGGGACCACCAGAAGTCTTCCTAGACCTGGCCGTCCAGCCCAACTGAGCAATCATGGGAGAAGAGCCTTGGTGAGAGAGGTAAAGAAGAACCACAAGATCATTGTAGCTGAGCTCCACAGATGCAGTAGGGAGATGGGAAAAAGTTCCACAAAGTAAACTATCACTGCTGCCCTCCACCAGTTGGGCCTTTATGGCAGAGTGGCCTGACGGAAGCCTCTCCTCAGTACAAGACATGAAAGCCTGCATAAAGTTTGCTAAAAAACACATGAAGGACTCCCAGACTGTGAGAAATAAGACTCTCTGGTCTGATGAGATGAAGATAGACCTTTTTGGTGATAATTCTAAGTGGTATTTGTGGAGAAAACCAGGCACTGCTCACCACCTGCCCAATACAATCCCAACAGTGAAACATGGTGGTGGCAGCATCATGCTATGGTGGTGTTTTTCAGCTGCAGGGACAGGATGACTGGTTGTCATTGAAGGAAACATGAATGCGGCCAAGTACAGAGATATCCTGGATGAAAACCTCTTCCAGAGTGCTCTGGACCTCAGACTTGGCTGAAGGTTCACCTTCCAACAAGACAATGACCCTAAGCACACAGCTAAAATAACAAAGGAGTGGCTTCAGAACAACTCTGTGACCAGTCTTAACCGGCCCAGCCAGAGCCCTGACCTAAACCTATCTCTGGGTGGACCTGAAAATGGCTGTCCACCAACGTTCACCATCCAAACTGACGGAACTGGAGAGGATCTGCAAGGAAGAATGGCAGAGAATCCCCAAATTCAGGAATACTTTCCGTACCCACTGTATAAATACAAACACTATGCACAAACAGCACTCTGCAAATAATGAATACCAGGACTCTATTATTGTTAGACATGTGAAGAAACACAAGATACGGTACTTACAGTAGTTAAAGAGGTTATCCACTATTAAATATTTGGCTGCGATAAAATGAAATAACCTATACTCACCTCGTGTGTCAGCGTCGGTCCATCAGTGTCGGCAATGGCGTCCCGGAGTTCTTGTGCGGTTGTTGAGACGTGGTGCCCGGCGCCCAATCACCGCTGGCGTCACATTCTCCGCCTTCGTACGGATTGAACTTGAAGAAGAAGTCAGAGATCAGCCGCAGCTCTGACCTCCTCTTCATGTTCAATCCGTGCGAAGGCGGAGACCGTGACGCCAGCGCCGAGCATCAGACTCATATGTCATAACATCGCACAGGAGCTTCGGGACGCCTGTGCTGACATCGCTGGAATGATACCAGCGTGGGAGATGAGTATACATTTTATTACTTTATCAGGGGCCAAACATTTAGTAGTGGATAACCCCTTTAAGATTTTTTTATGTCATTGGATGGCCACATTCATCTCATCTGGCCTCATTGGACAGACCCAATTTTTTTTAAGTGACTTCTTTATGTGCTTAACCAGGTCTTACATGAACTGGGAAAGAGATAAAATCCAGCTTGGCTGGGAAAGATGGATGGGTGAGGGTGCAGCTCCTAGGGGGCGGTCACACCCATAATGCACCAGAATGTATGGACAAAGCCTGCACTACTATAGTATACATGCTGTGGCCAATATTCTGATATATGGGAAAAGAACATAGGTACAACCGTAATGCACGATAAAAGAGCAGATTTTTCCGTCCTGATCACGAGGATCGAGCAACTGGAACAAGAATTTGATGCATATATATAAGTTTTTATATTATTTTCTAAATAATTTTTCAAAAACCATGGACTTGTCCCCTTAAGGCCCACTCCTGACGCTGTTCCACCGATGAATAGTTCTCATGGGAAAGTAGGTATGTCTACTCTCTAGATCGAGTATATTTGTAAAATTGTAAAAAAATTGGTGAACAACCTCTATAAAGGGAATCTGTCACCAGGTTTTGCCAACTAATAAGAGAGCAGCATAATGTATAGACCACTGTTCCCCAAGTCCGGTCCTCAAGAGCCACCAACAGGTCATGTTTGCAGGATTTCCTTAGTATTGCACAGGTGATGGAATTATTGCCTGTGCAGGTGATGCAATTATCACCTGTGCAATACTAAGGAAATCCTGAAAACATGACCTGTGGTGGCTCTTGAGGACCAGACTTGGGGAACACTGGTATAGACAGATACCCGGATTCCATCAATGTGTCACTTACTAGGCTGCTTGCTGTAGCTTTGATACAATCACAATTTTATCAGCAGGAGATTATCACTAGGGGACTAGTAAACTACTACCATGTAGTCCTCCATATTCATGAACTCTGTATGACCCCGCCCCAACTATGTTTTGTGCCCCATATTGATGCTTTATTGATTGATCCTCACACCCCTATTTATAAGGTTTCCCAACTTTTCAAATCTTGCAATTAGATGTAGTTTGAACCTCTGGATGTTTTTTTCTTTCTACTAATTGGATTGTTTTAGTTTTTAGCTTTTTTTTTTTTTCAATTGAATAGAATTAAACACTAAGTAATGAAGGTGATAAATTTATTGTACTACTATAGTTCTATACATTTGTGATGTTTTATGTTTTTGTTCTACTTTTCTGACATTTCCTTCAATGAAATCTAACAGATCCATCCAATACAGTATTTTAGCGTGAGATCATTTTAATTACGTTTCTCATGTTTTATTCATTTTCAGAATTCAATAAACAGAAATTGTAAATTATCCAATTATTCGTTCTCATTTTTAGTAACTGTCGGAAATATTATTATGTCGTAGCATGAAAATTCTTCTTGTGCTTTATAATGTTATGATGTGTTTCAGGAGGTCTGTCGCAGATTGAGACGGTTTAGACGATGTACAAGGTCTGATAGTAATAGGATGGTAATGACGGCAATTTCTGGTGTGAAATGGAAACATATTTTTAGGGCTTAGGGGCTTAGGGCTTAGAAAGTCTAAGTAACCTCCTCTCTGGGTCGGGGCCCACCGGGCATTTCACCGGTATCCCGGTGGGCCAGTCCGACCCCGAGTGTAAGGAACAAAACTACCAGCTACAGTCATTATCCTCTATACACCTAAGGACAGGAGGGGTCCATGCTGTATTACATACAAGCTCCCACTTCAACAGAGCTTCAATATTCCAACCAAAATGTGGTTGTTTTTTGTACCTTTGTTAGTTGTGTAGAGTCCGATGGGCCCCGATGCAAGAATCGGCTTTCCCCGCTACACGTTGGTCTGACGTATGGGCCCTTGTAGCGTCCTAAATCCTATAAGGACATACAAGTTGCACCTCCATCCCCATTATGTAGTAACGTCCTTCATCTTGGTCTCTTTTCTGGTGTGTGTTTATATATATACTAGATGGCAGCCCGATTCTAAAGAATCGGGAGTCTAGAATCCATATATACTTTATTTATTCAAATGTAAGAATAATACAATTAATAAATAATAGTAAGAAAGAACAAAAATAATAGGCAGTATATGGAGAAAACACCAAACAAAAGTTCAAAATTGGTGTGAAAATGTCACTGAACCACTTCACAACTAAATATACTGTATATAGTTTTGGTAAATGGTATTATCATTTTTTTGATGAAATTCGGCAGGAGCTTGAAGAGCAACGTCACTGGGCCCGCCTCCACGCAGTAGAAACTTGCTGTGAGGTAAAAATTCAAAAATCACACCAAAATGGCGGGCGGAGTGTGTCACAGTACGGCACGTTTCTGATTGGTCGCTCGCAGCAGGCGGCAACCAATCAGACACTGGACACTGTTGACGTCACTTATCTCCGGACATTAGCTCCGGACATTAGCTCCGGACATTAGCTCCGGACATTATCTCCGCACATTAGCTCCGGACATTAGCTCCGGACATTAGCTCCGGACAAAGCCACGGAAGTTGGCACAAATTGCAGGAAGTAGTATTCTAGGCAATTAATCTCCGGACATTAGCTCCGGACATTAGCTCCGGACATTAGCTCCGGACATTAGCTCCGCACATTAGCGCCGGACATTAGCTCCGGACATTAGCTCCGGACAAAGCCACGGAAGTTGGCACAAATTGCAGGAAGTAGTATTCTAGGCAATTATATATTAGATATATCTAATATATAATTGCCTAGAATACTACTTCCTGCAATTTGTGCCAACTTCCTGTCCGGAGCTAATGTCCGGAGCTAATGTCCGGAGCTAATGTCCGGAGATAAGTGACGTCAACAGTGTCCAGTGTCTGATTGGTTGCCGCCTGCTGCGAGCGACCAATCAGAAACGTGCCGTACTGTGACACACTCCGCCCGCCATTTTGGTGTGATTTTTGAATTTTTACCTCACAGCAAGTTTCTACTGCGTGGAGGCGGGCCCAGTGACGTTGCTCTTCAAGCTCCTGCCGAATTTCGTCAAAAAAATGATAATACCATTTACCAAAACTATATATATTTAGTTGTGAAGTGGTTCAGTGACATTTTCACACCAATTTTGAACTTTTGTTTGGTGTTTTCTCCATATACTGCCTATTATTTTTGTTCTTTCTTACTATTATTTATTAATTGTATTATTCTTACATTTGAATAAATAAAGTATATATGGATTCTAGACTCCCGATTCTTTAGAATCGGGCTGCCATCTAGTATATATATAATTGTCTAAGGGTCACTTCCGTCTGTCTGTCCTTCTGTCTGTCACGGTTATTCATTCGCTGATTGGTCTCGCCAGCTGCCTGTCATGGCTGCCGCGACCAATCAGCGACGGGCACAGTCCGGAAGAAAATGGCCGCTCCTTACGCCCCGCAGTCAGTGGCCGGCGCCCGCTCCATACGCCCCTCCAGTCACCGCTAACACAGGGTTAGTGCCGGCGGTAACGGACAGCGTTATGCCGCGGGTAACGCACTCCGTTACAGCCGCTATTAACCCTGTGTGTTCCAAACCTTTTACTATTGATGCTGCCTATGTGGCATCAATAGTAAAAAAAGTAATGTTAAAAATAGTTAAAAAACAAAAAACCTGCTATACTCATCCTCCATTGTTCGGTGAGCCGCTTGCGCCTGCCGCCATCTTCCTTTCCCAGCGATGCATTGCGAAATTACCCAGAAGACCTAGCGGTCTCGCGAGACCGCTAAGTCATCTGGGTAATTTCGTAATGCATCCCGGGAACGCAAGATGGCGGCAGCCGCGCGCCCATCGGCACAGCGCCGTTGGATCCAAGGAGGCGGAGAGACGGGACGCTGAGGAGCAGCGACCAGAATGGTGAGTATGTTAAACTACAAGGGGCCCTCAGATCGTTAGGTGAGTATGTTTATTTTTTATATTTTAACCTGTGACATATGTGGCTGGGTAATATACTACATAGCTGGACAATATACTACGTCACTGGGCAATATACTACGTCACTGGGCAATATACTATGTCACTGGGCAATATACTACGTCACTGGGCAATATACTACGTCACTGGGCAATATACTACGTCACTGGGCAATATACTACGTCACTGGGCAATATACTACGTCACTGGGCAATATACTACGTCACTGGGCAATATACTACGTCACTGGGCAATATACTACGTCACTGGGCAATATACTACGTCACTGGGCAATATACTATGTCACTGGGCAATATACTACGTGGCTGGGCAAACTACTACGTGGCTCTGTGCTGTATACTACGTGACTGGGCAATATACTACGTGACTGGGCAATATACTACGTGACTGGGCAATATACTACGTGACTGGGCAATATACTACGTGGCTGGGCAATATACTACGTGGCTGGGCAATATACTACGTCACTGGGCAATATACTACGTCACTGGGCAATATACTATGTCACTGGGCAATATACTACGTGGCTGGGCAAACTACTACGTGGCTCTGTGCTGTATACTACGTGGCTGGGCAATATACTACGTCACTGGGCAATATACTACGTGACTGGGCAATTGTTATGTGTGCTAATGACAGGTGTTATGAAGGCAATCCAGAAACACAGTGTGCTTAGCGATCAGAGCGCACACAGTGATCTGACAAATACCCAAAAATACAAGAACGAGCTCTGAGACGTGGAAACTCTGTAGACTGCACACCTGATCCTATCCTAAACACAACTAAAAGCGGCTGTGGATTGCGCCTAACAACTACCTAGGCAACTCGGCACAGCCTAAGAAACTAGCTAGCCTGAAGATAAAAAATAGGCCTGACTTGCCCCAGAGAAATTCCCCAAAGGAAAAGGCAGCCCCCCACATATAATGACTGTGAGTAAGATGAAAAGACAAAACGTAGGGATGAAATAGATTCAGCAAAGTGGGGCCCGATATTCTAGGACAGAGCGAGGACAGTAAAGCGAACTTTGCAGTCTACAAAAAACCCTAAAGCAAAACCACGCAAAGGGGGCAAAAAAAAACCCACCGTGCCGAACTAACGGCACGGCGGTACACCCTTTGCGTCTCAGAGCTTCCAGCAAAACAAAAGACAAGCTGGACAGAAAAAAAGCAACAAAAAAGCAAAAAGCACTTAGCTATACAGAGCAGCAGGTCACAGGAACAATCAGGAGAAGCTCAGATCCAACACTGAAACATTGACAAGGAGCAAGGATAGCAGCATCAGGCGGAGTTAAGTAATGAAGCAGTTAACGAGCTCACCAGAACACCTGAGGGAGGAAGCTCAGAAGCTGCAGTAACACTTGTGACCACAGGAGTGAATTCAGCCACAGAATTCACAACAGTACCCCTCCCTTGAGGAGGGGTCACCGAACCCTCACCAGAGCCCCCAGGCCGACCAGGATGAGCCGCATTAAAGGCACGAACAAGATCGGAAGCATGAACATCAGAGGCAAAAACCCAGGAATTATCTTCCTGAGCATAACCCTTCCATTTAACCAGATACTGGAGTTTCCGTCTAGAAACACGAGAATCCAAAATCTTCTCCACAATATACTCCAATTCCCCCTCCACCAAAACCGGGGCAGGAGGCTCAACAGATGGAACCATAGGTGCCACGTATCTCCGCAACAACGACCTATGGAATACATTATGTATGGAAAAGGAGTCTGGGAGGGTCAAACGAAAAGACACAGGATTGAGAACCTCAGAAATCCTATACGGACCAATAAAACGAGGTTTAAATTTAGGAGAGGAAACCTTCATAGGAATATGACGAGAAGATAACCAAACCAGATCCCCAACACGAAGTCGGGGACCCACACGGCGTCTGCGATTAGCGAAAAGTTGAGCTTTCTCCTGGGACAAGATCAAATTGTCCACTACCTGAGTCCAGATCTGCTGCAACCTATCCACCACAGAATCCACACCAGGACAGTCCGAAGACTCAACCTGTCCTGAAGAGAAACGAGGATGGAACCCAGAATTGCAAAAAAATGGAGAAACCAAGGTAGCCGAGCTGGCCCGATTATTAAGGGCGAACTCAGCCAATGGCAAAAAGGACACCCAATCATCCTGGTCTGCAGAAACAAAACATCTCAGATATGTTTCCAAGGTCTGATTGGTTCGTTCGGTCTGGCCATTAGTCTGAGGATGGAAAGCCGAGGAAAAGGATAGGTCAATGCCCATCCTACCAAAAAAGGCTCGCCAAAACCTTGAAACAAACTGGGAACCTCTGTCAGAAACAATATTCTCAGGAATGCCATGCAACCGAACCACATGCTGAAAGAACAAAGGTACCAAATCAGAGGAGGAAGGCAATTTAGCCAAGGGCACTAGATGGACCATTTTAGAAAAGCGATCACAGACCACCCAAATGACTGACATCTTTTGAGAAACGGGAAGGTCAGAAATGAAATCCATCGAAATATGTGTCCAAGGCCTCTTTGGGACCGGCAAGGGCAAAAGCAACCCACTGGCACGAGAACAGCAGGGCTTAGCCCTAGCACAAATCTCACAGGACTGCACAAAAGTACGTACATCCCGTGACAGAGATGGCCACCAGAAGGATCTAGCCACTAACTCTCTGGTACCAAAGATTCCAGGATGACCAGCCAACACCGAACAATGAAGTTCAGAGATAAGTTTATTAGTCCACCTATCAGGGACGAACAGTTTCTCTGCTGGACAACGATCAGGTTTATTCGCCTGAAATTTTTGCAGCACCCGCCGCAAATCAGGGGAGATGGCAGACACAATGACTCCTTCCTTGAGGATACCCGCTGGCTCAGATAAACCCGGAGAGTCGGGCACAAAACTCCTAGACAGAGCATCCGCCTTCACATTTTTAGAGCCCGGAAGGTACGAAATCACAAAGTCGAAGCGGGCAAAAAATAACGACCAATGAGCCTGTCTAGGATTCAAGCGCTTGGCAGACTCGAGATAAGTCAAGTTCTTATGATCAGTCAATACCACCACGCGATGCTTAGCTCCTTCAAGCCAATGACGCCACTCCTCGAATGCCCACTTCATGGCCAGCAACTCTCGATTGCCCACATCATAATTACGCTCAGTGGGCGAAAACTTCCTGGAAAAGAAAGCACATGGTTTCATCACTGAGCAATCAGAACCTCTCTGTGACAAAACCGCCCCTGCTCCAATCTCAGAAGCATCAACCTCGACCTGGAACGGAAGAGAAACATCTGGCTGACACAACACAGGGGCAGAACAAAAACGACGCTTCAACTCCTGAAAAGCTTCCACAGCAGCAGAAGACCAATTAACCAAATCAGCACCCTTCTTGGTCAAATCGGTCAATGGTTTGGCAATGCTAGAAAAATTACAGATGAAGCGACGATAAAAATTAGCAAAGCCCAGGAACTTTTGCAGACTTTTCAGAGATGTCGGCTGAATCCAATCCTGGATGGCTTGGACCTTAACTGGATCCATCTCGATAGTTGAAGGGGTAAAGATGAACCCCAAAAATGAAACTTTCTGCACACCGAAGAGACACTTTGATCCCTTCACAAACAAAGAGTTAGCACGCAGGACCTGAAAAACCATTCTGACCTGCTTCACATGAGACTCCCAATCATCTGAGAAGATCAAAATGTCATCCAAGTAAACAATCAGGAATTTATCCAGATACTCACGGAAGATGTCATGCATAAAAGACTGAAACACAGATGGAGCATTGGCAAGTCCGAACGGCATCACTAGATACTCAAAATGACCCTCGGGCGTATTGAATGCAGTTTTCCATTCATCTCCTTGCCTGATTCTCACCAGATTATACGCACCACGAAGATCTATCTTAGTGAACCAACTAGCCCCCTTAATCCGAGCAAACAAGTCAGATAACAATGGCAAGGGATACTGAAATTTAACAGTGATCTTATTAAGAAGGCGGTAATCAATACACGGTCTCAGCGAACCATCCTTCTTGGCTACAAAGAAGAACCCTGCTCCCAGTGGTGATGATGATGGGCGAATATGTCCCTTCTCCAGGGATTCCTTCACATAACTGCGCATAGCGGCGTGTTCGGGCATGGATAAATTAAATAATCGACCTTTAGGGAATTTACTACCAGGAATCAAATTGATAGCACAATCACAATTCCTATGCGGAGGTAGAGCATCGGACTTGGGCTCTTCAAATACATCCTGATAATCAGACAAGAACTCTGGGACCTCAGAAGGGGTGGATGACGAAATCGACAAAAATGGAACATCACCATGTACCCCCTGACAACCCCAGCTGGATACCGACATGGAATTCCAATCCAATACTGGATTATGGGTTTGTAGCCATGGCAACCCCAACACGACCACATCATGCAGATTATGCAACACCAGAAAGCGAATAACTTCCTGATGTGCAGGAGCCATGCACATGGTCAGCTGGGCCCAGTATTGAGGTTTATTCTTGGCCAAAGGTGTAGCATCAATTCCTCTCAATGGAATAGGACACCGCAAAGGCTCCAAGAAAAACCCACAACGTTTAGCATAATCCAAATCCATCAGATTCAGGGCAGCGCCCGAATCCACAAACGCCATGACAGAAAACGACGACAAAGAGCATATCAAGGTAATGGACAGAAGGAATTTGGACTGTACAGTACCAATGACGGCAGACCTAGTGGACCGCTTAGTGCGCTTAGGACAATCAGAAATAGCATGAGTGGAATCACCACAGTAGAAACACAGACCATTCAGACGTCTGTATTCCTGCCGTTCAACTCTAGTCATAGTCCTATCGCACTGCATAGGCTCAGGTTTAACCTCAGGCAGTACCGCCAAATGGTGCACAGATTTACGCTCGCGCAAGCGTCGACCGATCTGAATGGCCAAAGACAAAGACTCATTCAAACCAGCAGGCATAGGAAATCCCACCATGACATCCTTAAGAGCCTCAGAGAGACCCTTTCTGAACAAAGCTGCCAGCGCAGATTCATTCCACTGAGTGAGTACTGACCATTTCCTAAATTTCTGACAATATACTTCTATATCATCCTGACCCTGGCACAAAGCCAGCAAATTTTTCTCAGCCTGATCCACTGAATTAGGCTCATCGTACAGCAATCCGAGCGCCAGGAAAAACGCATCGACACTACTCAATGCAGGGTCTCCTGGCGCAAGAGAAAATGCCCAGTCTTGAGGGTCGCCGCGCAAAAAAGAAATAATAATCAAAACCTGTTGAATAGGATTACCAGAAGAATGAGGTTTCAAGGCCAGAAATAGCTTACAATTATTTTTGAAACTTAGAAACTTAGTTCTATCTCCAAAAAACAAATCAGAAATAGGAATTCTTGGTTCTAACATAGATTTCTGATCAATAGTATCTTGAATTTTTTGTACATTTATAACGAGATTATCCATTGAAGAGCACAGACCCTGAATATCCATGTCCACACCTGTGTCCAGAATCACCCAAATGTCTAGGGGAAAAAAAAAGTGAACACAGAGCTGAGAAAAAAAAAAAAAAATGATGTCAGAACTTTTTCTTTCCCTCTATTGAGAATCATTAGTTAGGGCTCCTTGTACTGTTATGTGTGCTAATGACAGGTGTTATGAAGGCAATCCAGAAACACAGTGTGCTTAGCGATCAGAGTGCACACAGTGATCTGACAAATACCCAAAAATACAAGAACGAGCTCTGAGACGTGGAAACTCTGTAGACTGCACACCTGATCCTATCCTAAACACAACTAAAAGCGGCTTTGGATTGCGCCTAACAACTACCTAGGCAACTCGGCACAGCCTAAGAAACTAGCTAGCCTGAAGATAGAAAAATAGGCCTGACTTGCCCCAGAGAAATTCCCCAAAGGAAAAGGCAGCCCCCCACATATAATGACTGTGAGTAAGATGAAAAGACAAAACGTAGGGATGAAATAGATTCAGCAAAGTGGGGCCCGATATTCTAGGACAGAGCGAGGACAGTAAAGCGAACTTTGCAGTCTACAAAAAACCCTAAAGCAAAACCACGCAAAGGGGGCAAAAAAAACCCCACCGTGCCGAACTAACGGCACGGCGGTACACCCTTTGCGTCTCAGAGCTTCCAGCAAAACAAAAGACAAGCTGGACAGAAAAAAAGCAACAAAAAAGCAAAAAGCACTTAGCTATACAGAGCAGCAGGTCACAGGAACAATCAGGAGAAGCTCAGATCCAACACTGAAACATTGACAAGGAGCAAGGATAGCAGCATCAGGCGGAGTTAAGTAATGAAGCAGTTAACGAGCTCACCAGAACACCTGAGGGAGGAAGCTCAGAAGCTGCAGTACCACTTGTGACCACAGGAGTGAATTCAGCCACAGAATTCACAACAGGCAATATACTACGTGGCTGGGCAATATACTACGTGGCTGGGCAATATACTACGTGGCTGGGCAATATACTACGTGACTGGGCAATATACTACGTAGCTGAGCAATATACTACGTCACTGGGCAATATACTACGTGGCTCTGTGCTGTATACTACGTCACTGGGCAATATACTACGTGACTGGGCAATATACTACGTGGCTGGGCAATATACTACGTAGCTGGGCAATATACTACGTGGCTGGGCAATATACTACGTGGACATGCATATTCTAGAATACCCGATGCGTTAGAATCGGGCCACCATCTAGTATATATATATATATATATATATATATATATATATACAGTGGGGAAAATAAGTATTTGATACACTGCCAATTTTGCAAGTTTTCCCTCCTACAAAGAATGGAGAGGTCTATAATTTTTATAGTTGGTACACTTCTGTGAGAGACAGAATCTAAAAAAAAAAATCCAGAAACTCACATTGTATGATTTTTACATAATTAGTTTGCATTTTATTGCATGAAATAAGTATTTGATACAATAGAAAAACAGAACTTAATATTTGTTACAGAAACCTTTTGTTTGTCTGTAGGTCAGACATTTCCTGTAGTTCTTGACCGACTTTGCACACACTACAGCAGGGATTTTGGCCCCCTCCTCCATACGGATCTTCTCCAGATCTTTCAGTTTTCGGGGCTGTTGCTGGGCAATGTTGAGTTTCAGCTCCCTCCACAGATTTTCTATTGGGTTTAGGTCTGCAGACTGGCTAGGCCACTCCAGGACCTAGAAATGCCTCTTATGGAGCCACACGTTAGTTTTCCTAGCTGTGTGATTCGGGTCATTGTCACGCTGGAAGACCCAGCCACGACCCATCCTTCATTGCGCTTACTGAGGGAAAGTGGTTGTTAGCCAAAATCTCATGAAACATGACCCCATGCATCCTCCCTTCAATAGGTTGCAGTCAGCCTGTCCACTTTGCAGAAAATAATCCCCAAATTATAATGTTTCCCCCATCATACTTCATGGTTCTGATGGTGTTCTTTGGGTTGTACTCATCCTTCGTCATCTGCCAAACACGACGAGTGGAGTTGATAGCAAAAAGTTCTATTTTGGTCTCATCTGACAACATGACCTTCTCCCATACCTCCTCTGGATCCTCCAGATGGTCATTGGTGAACTTCAAATGGGTCTGGACATGTGCTGGCATGAGCAGGGAGACCTTGTGTGCCCTGCAGGATTTTAATCCATTACGGCGTAGCGTGTTACTAACGATAATGTTTGAGACTGTGGTCCCAGCTCTCTTCAGGTCATTGACCAGGTCTTCCCTTGTAGTTCTGGGCTGATTTATGACCTTTCTTAGCCCCATGGTTCCCCAGACTGAGGAAGATTGACAATCATCTTGTGTTTTCTCCATTTTCTAATAATTGTGCCAACAGTTCTTGCCTTCTCACCAAGCTGCTTACCTATTGTCCTGAAGCCCATCCCAGCCTTGTGCAGGTCTACAATTTTAGACAGCTCTTTGGTCTTGGCCATGGTGGAAAGGTTGTAGTGTGATTTATTAAGTGGGTGGACAGGTGTCTTTTATACAGATAACGAGTTTAAACAGGTGCCACTACTACAGGTAATGAGTGGAAAGTTGGAGGGCTTCTTAAAGAAAAACTAACAGGTCTGTGACAGCCAAAATTCTTGCTGGTTGATAGGTGATCAAATACTTATTTCATGCACTAGAAATCAATTTAATTATTTAAAAATCATACAAGGTGATTTTCTGTCTTTTATTTTTAGATTCTGTCTCTCACAGGTGAAGTGTAACTACGATAAAAATTACGGACCATTCTTTGTAGGTGGGAAAACGTGCAAAAATCAGAAAAAAACATCTTCAGTTCTACAATACCATTTTCAGGAGCGACCCTAATCTTCTCCGGAATACAAGAAAAAATTACATTTTCTGATACATTTGCATCGGCTCCTACCTTTTTTAGACCCATTCTACATGTCAATCATGCGCGCAATGGGACAATCAGCATGCGTGGCGGCAAGCGAGAAAATATCGTACATTTGGTTTTCCATACGTGGAATGGTTTTGATCTCCAGCAGCCTCTTACTATACGGATCTTACATGTAGAGGAGATCAGGATGAACAGACACAGAAAGATCTATTAAAAGCAAACTTAATTCATCTCTTATGTCATGGACTTTTGGTGTCGCCTCAGGACAAACCGTTACTTTTCTCAGTGTGTAAATTATGTGCAGATGGTGGATGGATAGAATTGGAAACAATGCAGTATGTATGTATGGACGGATGTCAGGGCCCTGCACATCATGTGGCCGCAACGTACACAAGGCCCTGCGTTACTTCCATTATTTATATTGTTATCTTTCATTATCTCACTACTTCCCACTAATGATTGATACGATAAACCTGGAATTGGCAGAAGAAACAGGATACTTAGTCCAAAATTATAAAAACAAGACAAATCGGATGGGGTCAAGGTTAAATTGAAAGTATAACATCACACCCTTCCTGCAATCAAAGGATCTTTAAGAAAAAACAAATTGTTTTATTTCAGGTTTCTATGTTTTGTTTTTTCAAGATTTTTAATTTTATTTATACCACTATACTATATTACACTATACTAATATATATTTTATCGTCACTATATTAATAAAGTCAGAAATCTTGCAGTTTTCACCCTGACCACCGTGGCCTAATATTAGATTCCTACTATATAAGGACATTTGTAGCATTAGACGGACTCGGACCCTATTTGTGTAGAAGCATTATCTGAGCAGGCTTTAATCTTGGCAAAGGTCATTGAATAAAGAGGTGGAGGACGTGAGCTGTACTATCACTTATTGTGGATCTTGTGTTATTGTTAGGGGCCACCTGGTTACATGGATCCACTAAGTTGCCAGTCAGGGTGAACACTGATCGAGGGCTATGCTGGATGGAAAGCAAGCTGAGCGGGACAAACCAGAAGCCACAGAGCTAGGAGTGTAGACAAACACAGGAGAGCAGATGAAGGATTCAACGGAAGGTCTGAATCAGGATGTAGATGCAAGAGATCACAGGAGTTTGCAGAGATGATTGCAGTTTAACCCCTTAGTGACAGAGCCAATTTGGTACTTAATGACCGAGCCAATTTTTACAATTCTGACCACTGTCACTTTATGAAGTTATAACTCTGGAACGCTTTAACGGATCCCAGTGATTCTGAGTTTGTTTTTTCGTGACATATTGTACTTCATGATAGTGGTAACATTTCTTCGATATTACATGTGATTATTTATGAAAACAATGGAAATATGGCGAAAATTTTTAAAATTTTGCAATTTTCAAACTTTGCATTTTTATGCCCTTAAATCAGAGAGTTATGTCACACAAAATAGTTAATAAATAAAATTTCCCACATGTCTACTTTACATCAGCACAATTTTGGAAACAAACTTTTTTTGTTGTTAGGGAGTTATAAGGGTTAAAAGTTGACCAGCAATTTCTCATTTTTACAACACCATTTTTTTTTAGGGACCACATCACATTTGAAGTCATTTTGAGGGGTCTATATGATAGAAAATAACCAAGTGTGACAGCATTCTAAAAACTGCACCCCTCAAGGTTCTCAAAACCACATTCAAGAAGTTTATTAACCCTTTACGTGCTTCACAGGAACTGAAACAATGTGGAAGGAAAAAATGAACATTTAACTTTTTTTTGCAAACATTTTACTTCAGAACCATTTTTTTCACAAGTGTAAAAACAGAAATTAAACCATAAATTTTGTTGTGCAATTTCTCCTGAATATGCCGATAACACATATGTGGGGGTAAACCACTGTTTCGGCGCACGGCAGAGCTTGGAAGAAAAGGAGCGCCGTTAGGACTTTTTCAATGCAGAATTGGCTGTAATTGAGATTGGTTGCCATGTCACATTTAGAGAGCCCCTGATGTGCCTAAACAGTGGAAACCCCCCACAAGTGACACCATTTTGGAAACTAGACCCCTTAAGGAACTTATATAGATGTGTGGTGAGCACTTTAAACCCCCAAGTGCTTCACAGAAGTTTATAACGTAGAGCCATGAAAATAAAAAATCGCATTTTTTCTACAAAAATGTTTTTGCCCCCAAATTTTTATTTTCACAAGGGTAACATGAGAAATTAGACCACAAAAGTTGTTGTGCAATTTCTCCTGAGTACGTCGATACCCCATATGTGGGGGTAAACCACTGTTTGGGCGCACCGCAGAGCTTGGAAGAGAAGGAGTGCCATTTTACTTTTTCAATGTAGAATTGGCTGGAATTGAGATAGGACGCCATGCCGCGTTTGGAGTGTCCCTGATGTGCCTAAACAGTAGAAACCCCCCCAACAAGTGACCCCATTTTGGAAACTAGACCCCCCATGGAACTTATCTAGATGTGTGGTGAGAACTTTGAATGCCCAAGTGCTTCACAGAAGTTTATAATGCAGAGTCGTGAAAATAAAAAATATTTTTTTTTCCACAAAAAAGATTTTTTAGCCCCAAAGTTTTATTTTCACAAGGGTAACAAGAGAAATTGGACCCCAAAAGTTGTTGTCCAATTTATCCCGAGTAGGCTGATGCCCCATATGTGGGGGGGAACCACCGTTTGGGCGCACGGCAGAGCTCGGAAGGGAAGGAGCGCCGTTTTGGAATGCAGACTTTGATAAAATGGTCTGTGGGCGTTATGTTGCAATTGCAGAGCCCCTGATGTACCTAAACTGTAGTAACCCCCCACAAGTGACCCCATTTTGGAAACTAGACCCCCCAAGGAACCTATCTAGATGTGTGGCAAGAACTTTGAATGCCCAAGTGCTTCACAGAAGTTTAGAATGCACTGTCGTGAAAATAAAAATTATTTTTTTCCACAAAAAAGCTTTTGTAGCCCCCAAGTTTTTATTTTCACAAGGGTAACAGGAGAAATTGGACCCCAAAGGTTGTTGTCCAATTTATCCCGAGTATGCTGATGCCCCATATGTGGGGGTAACCCACTGTTTGGGCGCACGGCAGAGCTCAGAAGGGAGGGAGCACCATTTGACTTTTTGATCGCAAAATTGGCTGTCGTGTTTGGAGACCCCCTGATGTACCTAAACAGTGGACACCCCCCAATTCTAACTCCAACCCTAACCCCAACACACCCCTAACCCTAATCCCAACCCTAACCTTAACCCTAATCCCAAACCTAACCCTAATCCCAAGTGTAACCCTTATGCCAACCCTAACCCTAATACCAACCCTAATCCAAACCCTAACCCTAATCCCAACTCTAACCCTAACTTTAGCCGCAACCCTAGCCCTAACTTTAGCCCCAACCCTAGCTCTAACCCTAACCCTATATTTAGCCCCAACCCTAATCCTAGCCCTAACTTTAGCTCCAACCCTAACCCTAGCCCTAACTTTAGCCCCAACCCTAACCCTAGCCCTAAGGCTACTTTCACACTTGCGTCGTTTGGCATCTGTCTCAATCCGTTGTTTTGGACAAAAAACGGATCCTGCAAATGTGCCCGCAGGATGCGTTTTTTGCCCATAGACTTGTATTGCCGACTGATCGCGACGGATGGCCACACGTCGTGTCTGTCGTGCACTGGATCAGTTGTGTTTTGGCGGACCGTCGGCACAAAAAAGCGTTCAATATAATGATTTTTTGTACGTCGAGTCCGCCATTTCCGACCTCGCATGCGTGGCCGTAACTCCGCCCCCTCCTCCCCAGGACATAGACTGGGCAACGGATGCGTTGAAAAACTGTATTCGCTGCCCACGTTGTGCACAATTTTCACAAAGTGCGACGGTATGTCGGGCCGACACATTGCGACGGCCCCGTACTGACGCAAGTGTGAAAGAAGCCTAACCCTAAATTTAGCCCCAACCCTAACCCTAATTTTAGCCCCAACTGCTCTTCTCCTGCCGGCCGGCAGATGGCGGGCGCACTGCGCATGCGCCCGCCATTTTCTTTCCAGATGAAGACGCCGGCGGGCAGGAGAGGACGCAGGAGGACCCAGGGACACCGGTAAGTATAATAGGGTCCCCGAATCCCCCTATTTCTCTGTCCTCTGATGTGTGATCACATCAGAGGACAGAGAATTACACATCGCTTTTTTTTTTTGTGATCGCCGGTAAACAGTTAATTACCGGCGATCGCAAAACAGGGGTCGGTAAAGCCGACCCCGATCATGTTCTTTGGGGTCTCGGCTAACCCCGGCAGCCGAGACCCCAAAGATCCTCCCAGTGTCGGCCGGCGGGCGCACTGCGCATGCGCCCACCATTTTTTTGCCGGAAAAATATGGCGGCGCCCATCGGGAACCACGAGGAGCACCAGGGGAGACAGGTGAGTATCGGGGGGCTATCTGGGACCCCATTTCTCTGTCCTCTGATGTGCGATCACATCGGAGGACAGAGAAATTAAAAGTGAAATTGCTTTTTTTTTTTTTTGCGATCGCCGGTAAACGGTTAATTACCGGCGATCGCAACTCGGGGGTTCAGTAAAAAAAAACCCGAATCATGTTCTCTGGGGTCTCAGCTACCCTCGGCAACCGAGACCCCAGAGAAAATCCGACTCTGGGGGGCGCTATTTACTTTTTCCACAGCGCCGTTAATTAACGGCGCTGTGGTTTAAGTACCCTTAACTGCCGCCGTTAAAAGGCGTATCGGCGGTCGTTAAGGGGTTAAAATGAACAGTCTCTAAATAAAAGTTTGTGATGCATACAGCAGACGATGGGTTGACTGGCTACATTGAGGACCAGTAGATGCAAGTTGTATAAACCACAGGAGTCTGCAGAGATGATTGCAGCTGAAGGAACGGAATGTGGCAAACTCCAAAACAGACAGCAACTGAATAAAAAGCTGACTGAACATTACTAATAAATACTCAGAAACAAAGGCCTTGTGTTATGAGATCATGCAGACCAACTTGTAAAACACAACAGGGAGCACACCAGAATGCAGCGGCCATAGAGGAATGAAGCAGAGTCTGGCCCTGGCTGAGGCAGGTGCGTAACGCTTATCTACTGTATATAAAGGTGTTATCAGTCATTGTAAAGGAGGAGGAGGAGGTGAGCTGTGACTTATGGATTTTGTGTTATCTACTGTATATAGAGGTGCTATCAGTCATTGTACAGAAGGGGGAGGAGGTGAGCTGTGACATCACCTATTGTGAATGGTGGATCCTGTGTTATCTACTGTATATAGAGGTGTTATCTGTTATTGTACAGGAGGAGGAGGAGGTGAGCTGTGACATCGTCTAATATGAATGGTGGATCCTGTGTAATCTACTGTATATAGAGGTGTTATCAGTCATTGTACAGAAGGGGGAGGAGGTGAGCTGTGACATCACCTATTGTGAATGGCGGATCCTGTGTTATCTACTGTATATAGAGGTGTTACCATTGTAGAGGAAGAGGAGGGGGGCTGTGACATCACCTATTGTGAATGGTGGATTCTGTGTTATCTACTGTATATAGAGGTATTATCAGTCATTGTACAGGAGGAGAAGGTGAGCTGTGACATCACCTATAGTGAATGGTGGACCCTGTGTTATCTACTGTATATAGAGGTGTTATCAGTCATTGTACAGGAGGAGGAGGTGAGCTGTGACTTATGGATTCTGTGTTATCGACTGTATATAGAGGTGTTATCACTTATCAGTCATTCTACAAGTAGGAGGAGGTGAGCTGTGACATCACCTATTGTGAATGGTGGATCCTGTGTTATCTACTGTATACAGAGGTGTTATCAGTCATTGTACAGGAGGAGGAGGTGAGCTGTGACTTATGGATTCTGTGTTATCAACTGTATATAGAGGTGTTATCAGTCATTCTACAAGGAGGAGGAGGTGAGCTGTGACATCACCTATTGTGAATGGTGGATCCTGTTATCTACTTTATATATAGAGGTGTTATCAGTCATTCTACAAGAAGGAGGAGATGAGCTGTGACATCACCGATTGTGAATGGTGGATCCTGTGTTATGTATTGTATACAGAGGTGTTATCAGTCATTGTACAGGAGGAAGAGGTGAGCTGTGACATCTGTTGTGAATTCCGCTCTTGGGCTCCCTCCGGTGGTTGCAAGTGGCACTTTTGTGAGTTCTGCTCTTGGGCTCCCTCTTGTGGTTTCTAGTGGTATGGCTGTTCCTTGTATTTAGCTGTCTTCAGCTGCTTCCACTGATCGTCTTTTCTGCTCGGCTATTTATGCCTGGCTCTTTCCTTCAGCCAGTGCCACTTGTAAATGGTTTCTGGTTGGATTCACATCTCTTTGGATTTCCCTGTTATCCTGACCAGTTCAGCAAAGCTAAGTTTTTGCTTGCTCTTTTCTGTCCATAGATTGTGGACTTATCCGTTCTGTGCCATTTTTGTCCAGCTTATCAGTATGAATTAATTCTGTCTTGCTGGAAGCTCTGGGAAGCAGATTTACCCTCCACACCTTTAGTCAGGTGTGGAGATTTTTTGTAAACTCTGCGTGGATTTTTTGTAGTGTTTTATACTGACTGCACAGTATTCCATCCTGTCCTATCTATTTAGCTAGATGGGCCTCCTGTGCTCATCCTTGTTTCATTCTGTGTATGTCTTTTCCCTCTCCACTCACAGTCATTATTTGTGGGGGGCTAATCTATCCTTTGGGGATTTTCTCTGAGGCAAGATAGTTTTCCTGCTTCTATCTTTAGGGGTAGTTAGATCTTAGGCTGTGACGAGATGCCTAGAGAGAGCATTCCACGGCTACTTCTAGTGTTGTGTTGAGCTTAGGGACTGCGGTCAGTACAGTTACCACTTCTTTCAGAGCTCGTTCCATGTTGCTCCTAGACCACCGTATCATAACAGTGCAAGTGGCCAAAAATGAATTAAATGCATCTCAAAAGAAGGAAAAGAAAGTTCTGAACCATTTTTTTTTTCTGTGCGCTGGTTTGTCTTTTTTTTTTCCTCTTGATATCTGGGTGGTTCAAGATATATGCTTTGGCATGGATGTTCAGGGTTTGTTTTCTCGTGTGGATCAACTTGCTGTAAGAGTACAGAGTATCCAGGACTATGTTGTCCAGACTCCGGCTTTAGAGCCTAGAATTCCTACTCCTGATTTGTTTTTTGGGGACAGATCCAAGTTTTTGAACTTTAAAAATAACTGCAAATTGTTTTTTGCTTTGAAACCCCGTTCTTCTGGTGATCCCATTCAGCAAGTAAAAATCATCATATCCTTGCTGCGTGGTGACCCTCAAGACTGTGCTTTTTCTCTTGAAACAGGGGATCCGGCATTATTGAATGTAGACGCATTTTTTCAAGCGCTCGGATTATTGTATGACGAACCTAATTCTGTTGATCATGCAGAAAAAACCCTGTTGGCCTTGTGTCAAGGTCAGGAAGTGGCAGAATTATACTGCCAGAAATTTAGAAAATGGTCTGTGCTCACTAAATGGAATGAGGATGCTCTGGCTGCTATTTTCAGAAAAGGTCTTTCTGAAGCCCTTAAAGATGTTATGGTGGGCTTTCCTACGCCTGCCGGTTTGAGCGAATCTATGTCTCTAGCCATTCAGATTGATCTGCGTCTGCGCGAGAACAGAACGGCAGGAATTCAGACGTCAGAATAGGCTGTGTTTTTACTGTGGTGATTCAGCTCATGTTATCTCTGATTGCCCTAAGCGTACTAAGAGAGTCGCTAGGTCTGTTACCATTAGTACTATACAGCCTAAATTTCTCTTATCTGTGACCCTGATTTGCTCATTGTCGTCCTTTTCTGTCATGGCATTTGTGGATTCAGGTGCTGACCCTGAACTTAATGGACTTAGAATTCGCCAGGCGCTGTGGTTTTTCCTTGCAGCCTTTGCAGAGCCCTATTCCTTTGAGGGGTATTGATGCTACACCCTTGGCCAAGGATAAACCTCAGTACTGGACGCAGATGACTATGTACATGGCTCCTGCACATCAGGAAGATTGCCGTTTTCTGGTGTTGCATAACCTGCATGATGTTGTTGTACTGGGTTTTCCATGGTTACAGGAACATAATCCGGTGCTGGATTGGAAAACTATGTTGGTGACTAGTTGGGGTTGTCAAGGGGTACATAGTGACGTTCCTTTGATGTCAATTTCCTCTTCCCCCTCTTCTGAGGTCCCTGAGTTTTTGTCAGATTTCCAGGATGAATTTGACGAGCCCAAGTCCAGTTCCCTTTCACCGCACAGGGACTGTGATTGTGCTATTAACTTGATTCCTGGTTGCAAGATCCCTAAGGGCCGACTTTTCAATCTGTCTGTGCCAGAGCATGCCGCCATGCGGAGTTATGTTAAGGAGTCTTTGGAGAAGGGGCATATTCGGCCCTCTTCGTCACCATTGGGAGCGGGTTTCTTTTTTGTTGCTAAGAAGGATGGCTCCTTGAGACCCTGTATTGATTATCGTCTTCTTAATAAAATCACGGTCAAATTCCAATACCCCTTGCCTTTGCTTACTGATTTGTTTGCTCAGATTAATGGGGCTAGTTGGTTTACTAAGATTGACCTCCGAGGGGCATATAATCTTGTTCGTATTAAACAGGGTGACGAATGGAAAACTGCATTTAATACGCCCGAAGGCCATTTTGAATACCTTGCGATGCCATTTGGGCTCTCTAATGCTCCATCTGTGTTCCAGTCTTTCATGCATGATATTTTCCGCAATTATCTTGATAAATTCATGGTCGTATATTTGGATGATATTTTCCGATGATTGGGAGTCTCATGTGAAGCAGGTCAGGATGGTGTTCCAGATCCTTCGTGATAATGCTTTGTTTGTGAAGGGCTCTAAGTACCTATTCGGAGTTCAGAAGGTCTCTTTTTTGGGTTTTATTTTTTCTCCCTCGTCTATAGAAATGGATCCTGTTAAGGTCCAAGCTATTCATGACTGGATCCAACCCACATCTGTGAAGGGCCTTAAAAAATTTTTGGGCTTTGCTAATTTCTATCGCCGTTTCATTGCCAACTTTCCAGTGTGGTTAAGCCCCTTACTGATTTGACGAAGAAAGGCGCTGATGTGATGAATTGGTCCTCTGAGGCTGTTGAGGCCTTTCAGGAGCTTAAACGCCGATTTACTTCTGCCCCTGTGTTGCGTCAGCCGGATGTTTCTCTTCCTTTTCAGGTTGAGGTCGACGCTTCTGAGATTGGGGCAGGGGCCGTTTTGTCTCAGAGGGAGTCTGATGGTTCTTTGATGAAACCGTGTGCTTTTTTTTCCAGAAAGTTGTTGTAGGGATTCGGACAGAAATCCGAGAGTGGACCCTCTGGGTCGTGACTCTAGAGCCCCCGGGGTCGAGCGGACCAGATGGAATCACCCCCTATACAGGGGGTGTTAGGAGCAGGACCTCAGAGGATTGGAGACACAACAGCTAGAGCCAAAGGGGCGACTCAAGATATAGAAGGAGACCACAGAGCTATTAGAATGGCGGGGAATATTAGGAAAACAAGACTTAACTGATAATGACAGGAACACGGAACTTGGCAGGACACGGCAGGAACACGGAACTTGGCTGGACACAGCGGGAACACGGAACTTGGCAGGACACAGCAGGAACACGGAACTTGGCAGGGCACAGCAGGAACACGGACTTTGGCAGGACACAGCAGGAACACGGAACTTGGCAGGACACAGCAGGAACACGGAACTTGGCAGGACACAGCAGGGACACGGAACTTTGGCAGGACACAGCAGGAACACGGACTTTGGCAGGACACAGCAGGAACACGGAACTTGGCAGGACACAGCAGGAACACGGAACTTGGCAGGACACAGCAGGAACACGGAACTTTGGCAGGACACAGCAGGAACACGGACTTTGGCAGGACACAGCAGGAACACGGAACTTGGCAGGACACTGAGACAAAGCGAGAACTAAGCTGGGAAAAGACACAGATACAGGGGAGCCTAGGGCATAGGAACACTGACGGAAGACAGTGCACCTACAAAGCAAAGGCGTCTTACCTAGGAAGACGCCGAGAAGAAATAGCCGATGGGCGCCGCCATGTTGGGGCGGAGCTATCGGGTCGCGACCTCCCAGAGGGCTCAGCGCCGGAGGAGACGCGACCGCGCATGCGCAAAGACGCTGGACGCCGAGAGCCAGTGAAAGAAGATGCAGAGCGGCGAGGGACAGGATCGTGAGTGCGCCGCGGGATGGAAGATGGGTAAGTATGTGCGGGCGTGACAGTTGTCGCCTGCAAAACGCAATTATGATGTCGGCAAGTTGTTGGCTATGAAGTGGGTGTTTGAGGAGTGGCGACATTGGCTTGAGGGAGCTAAGCACCGCGTTGTGGTCCTGACCGATCATAAGAATCTGATTTACCTCGAGTCGGCCAAGAGGCTGAATCCTAGACAGGCTCGATGGTCCCTGTTTTTCTCCCGATTTGATTTTGTGGTCTCGTATCTTCTGGGATTTAAGAATGTTAAGGCTGATGCCCTCTCTAGGAGTTTTTCGCCTGATTCTCCTGGAGTCCTTGAACCGGTTGGCATTCTTAAGGAAGGGGTGATTCTTTCTGCCATCTCCCCTGATTTGCGGCGGGTGCTTCAGGAATTTCAGGCTGATAGGCCTGACCGCTGTCCTGTGGGGAAGCTGTTTGTTCCTGATGGATGGACAAGTAAGGTGATTTCTGAGGTTCATTGTTCAGTGTTGGCTGGTCATCCTGGGATTTTTGGTACCAGAGATTTGGTTGCTAGGTCCTTTTGGTGGCCTTCCTTGTCGCGCGATGTCCATGCTTTTGTGCAGTCCTGTGGGACTTGCGCCCGAGCCAAGCCTTGCTGTTCCCGCGCTAGTGGGTTGCTTTTGCCTTTGCCGGTCCCTGAGAGGCCCTGGATGCATATTTCCATGGATTTTATTTCGGATCTTCCTGTTTCCCAGAAGATGTCTGTTATCTGGGTTGTTTGTGACCGGTTCTCTAAAATGGTCCATCTGGTACCTTTGCCTAAGTTGCCTTCCTCCTCAGATCTGGTTCCATTGTTTTTTCAGCATGTGGTTCGTTTGCATGGCATTCCGGAGAATATTGTGTCTGACAGAGGTTCTCAGTTTGTCTCTAGGTTTTGGCGGGCCTTTTGTGCTAGGATGGGCATTGATTTGTCTTTTTCTTCGGCGTTTCATCCTCAGACTAATGGCCAAACTGAGTGAACTAATCAGACCTTGGAGACCTATTTGAGATGCTTTGTGTCTGCTGATCAGGATGATTGGGTGGCTTTCTTGCCGTTGGCCGAGTTTGCCCTTAATAATCAGGCTAGTTGGGCTACTTTGGTTTCACCTTTCTTTTGTAATTTTGGTTTTCATCCTCATTTTTCTTCCGGGCAGGTTGAGCCTTCTGATTGTCCTGGTGTTGATTCTGTGGTGGACAGGCTGCAGCAGATTTGGCCTCATGTGGTGGACAATTTGACGTTGTCTCAGGAAAGGGCTCAACGTTTTCCTATGAAGGTTTCTTCCCCTAAGTTTAAGCCTCGGTTTATTGGTCCTTATAAAATTTCTGAAATTATTAATCCGGTGTCTTTTTGTTTGGCTCTTCCAGCCTCTTTTGCCATTCATAATGTTTTCCATAGATCTTTGTTGTGGAGATATGTGGTGCCCGTTGTTCCCTCTGTTGACCCTCCTGCCCCGGTGTTGGTTGAGGGAGAGTTGGAATATGAGGTTGAGAAGATTTTGGATTCTCGTTTTTCGAGGCGGAGGCTTCAGTATCTTGTCAAGTGGAAGGGTTATGGCCAGGAGGATAATTCTTGGGTTGTTGCCTCCGATGTCCATGCCACCGATTTGGTTCGTGCTTTTCACTTGGCTCGTCCTGATCGGCCTGGGGGCTCTGGTGAGGGTTCGGTGACCCCTCCTCAAGGAGGGGGGTACTGTTGTGAATTCCGCTCTTGGGCTCCCTCCGGTGGTTGTAAGTGGCACTTTTGTGAGTTCTGCTCTTGGGCTCCCTCTTGTGGTTTCTAGTGGTATGGCTGTTCCTTAGATTTAGCTGTCTTCAGCTGCTTCTACTGATCGTCTTTTCTGCTCGGCTATTTATGCCTGGCTCTTTCCTTCAGCCAGTGCCACTTGTAAATGGTTTCTGGTTGAATTCACATCTCTTTGGATTTCCCTGTTATCCTGACCAGTTCAGCAAAGCTAAGTTTTTGCTTGCTCTTTTCTGTCCATAGATTGTGGACTTATCCGTTCTGTGCTTTCTATGTTTGTCCAGCTTATCAGTATGAATTAATTCTGTCTTGCTGGAAGCTCTGGGAAGCAGATTTACCCTCCACACCTTTAGTCAGGTATGGAGATTTTTTGTAAACTCTGCGTGGATTTTTTGTAGTGTTTTATACTGACCACACAGTATTCCATCCTGTCCTATCTATTTAGCTAGATGGGCCTCCTGTGCTCATCCTGGTTTCATTCTGTGTATGTCTTTTCCCTCTCCACTCACAGTCATTATTTGTGGGGGGCTAATCTATCCTTTGGGGATTTTCTCTGAGGCAAGATAGTTTTCCTGCTTCTATCTTTAGGGGTAGTTAACTCTTAGGCTGTGATGAGATGCCTAGGGAGAGTTAGGAGCATTCCACGGCTACTTCTAGTGTTGTGTTGAGCTTAGGGACTGCGGTCAGTAAAGTTACCACTTCCTTCAGAGCTCGTTCCATGTTGCTCCTAGACCACCGTATCATAACAGACATCACTGATTGTGAATGGTGGATCCTATGTTATCTACAGTATATAGAGGTGTTATCTGTCATTGTATAGGAGGTGGAGGTGAGCTGTTACTTATGGATTGTGTGTTATCGACTGTATATAGAGGTGTTATCAGTCATTCTACAAGGAGGAGGAGGTGAGCTGTGATATCACCTATTGTGAATGGTGGATCCTGTTATCTACTGTATATAGAGGTGTTATCAGTCATTGTACAGGAGGAGGAAGTGAGCTGTGACTTATGGATTCTGTTATCGACTGTATATAGAGGTGTTATCAGTCATTCTACAAGGAGGAGAAGGTGAGCTGTGACATCACCGATTGTGAATGGTGGATCCTGTGCTATCTACTGTATATAGAGGTGTCATCTGTCATTATACAGGAGGAGGAGGTGAGCTGTGATATCACCTATTGTGAGTGGTGGATCCTGTGTTATCTAAGCTATATAGAGGTGTTATCAGTCATTATACAGGAGGAGGAGGTGAGCTGTGATATCACCTATTGTAAGTGGTGGATCCTGTGTTATCTACTGTATATAGAGGTGTTATCAGTCATTGTACGGGAGGGGGAGGAGGTGAGCTGTGACATCACCTATTGGTGAATGATGGATCCTGTTTTATGTACTGTATATAGAGGTGTTACTTTAATTGTGTAGGAGAAAGGGGAGGAGGTGAGTTGTAACATCACCTATTGTGAATGGTGGATCCTGTGAAGACCAGAGGGTAAGCAAGAGGTCAAACGGTGACTGTCCCATGTGATAGACACAGGATTTGTCACATGTATTTTCTCCTTTATTGGGCGCCTACTTTAACATGTTTCTACCACTGAGTCTATAAAGATGAGATCATTTCTTGCATCTGGTATCATGCAGCGGAGCCATGTATTATATAATTGTGGATGTGTTACGCTATGCTGAGATAAGTGATGGGAAAATATGAGCGTTCACAAACTCAATAGCAGCTACACATATGGGTTTAATAACATAATAATAATACACTTTATCAGTCTATTCTGTGGCAGGAATAAAAAATGTGGCTCAGATAAAAAGTCTATGAGGAACTTCAGTAATCTCTTTGTCTCTTTGCACAACAAGAAGTTGTTTTTTTGCTACTAAACAATGACATATCTATGCCTCCATCCCTTGTTCAGTGCTACTGGAACAGTACACAAAGCAATAGAAAGATTTATAGAGATGATCTCAGCCTTGACGTGGCAGCGCTGCAGAAGACATCTGTGGAGTTGTGATAGATGTTGTCTATCAGGGAAGTAATAGACTATAAGACTGAACAACATTGTTTGTCTGGAATCAAAACCTTTATAGGCCGATCTGATTTTATTTTTTATAGGATAAGTCAGATGTAAATCTGACCTTGTGCTTTGTATCATTGGTTGGTGGCGTAAACCAATACTGCTGTTATAGGCAAAACATTTTCACGAACCATTCAGGTCTTAAAGAGTTTGTCCACTACTCGTATAACCCCTTCTTGATCTAAATGTTTGGCCCCGATAACATAAAACATCCTATACTCACCTCCTGTGCTGGCGCCGATCCCTCGGTGTCAGCACTCGCAGTCCCGCTACTCCCATGAGGTTGCTGTCACATGTGACTCCGGCGCCCAATCAGCGCTGGCGTCACTGTCTCCGCCTTTGGACAAATTAAACAGGAAGAGGAAGTCCGGGCTGCAGCTGATCTCTGACTTCCTCTTCCTGCTCAATTGGACAGGAGGCGGGGACAGTGACGCCAGCGCTGATTGGGCGTCTGGGTCACATGTCACAACAACAGCACAAGAAGCCCGTGGAGCGCGACTGTCGGCACTCTGGAAACGGCACCAGCGCGGGAGATGAGCATAGGATTTTTTATTTTATCGGGGCCAAGCGTGGGTCATGAGAAGGAGTTGTCCAAGTAGTGGACACCTTTTTTTTATAGGAATAATTCTCTGGTGAAAACAAGGAGAGATGATAATTTACTGATCAGTCAAGGTCCAACCGCTGGAACCTGCACCTATCAGCAGATGGGGGCAGCTTTATCTTTTTTGAAGAATGGAGAAGCAGATCACATGCCCGACCGCTGTTCCATTCTAGTAAGACCTCGCCAAGGGATAGGTGATAACATGTATTCACTGGAGAACTCCTTTAATGCAGCAAGGCACCTGCACACAGTACGATCCCACATATTTGTTTTGCATCTATCGTTGCTCTTTCTGCCTCTTTAAAGTCAGATCTGTCAACCAAAACAGAGGGATGGCAATGATAGAGGGAAGACCATTAGATGGAAAGGTAGACATACTTAAATGTGTGGTCACACTAAGGGTGCATTGAGCACTTGCACTTGGTTTGAACAGTCAATTTGTGCTGATAGTACCTTTAAGTTTTCCCTTTACTGTAAATAAAAGGCTTTGGGCAATCTCTGAAAAATAACAGCATAGCATTCGCTCTCCTCCACCAATGTTTACAGCGGCCAGGCTGGTAACGTTCTTCTGGCATTCACCAAAGCCAAACTCGTTCTTCAGACCATCACATGTGAGATAGAGGAGCGTGATCCGTCAACCTACAGAACACGTTTCCACTGCTCTGGAGACAAGTTATTGGTTTTCTTTATACCACTGTACCTGATGCTTAGCATTGTGCTTGGAGATGTAAGGCTTGGAGGCAGCTGCTTGGCCATGGAAACCAATGAAATGAGGAAGGGAGGAGGCAGTTTTTATACTTATATTGATGTTAGAGATTTAGATGCCACAGATATATTTAGTCATCAGAGTGACTCAAAGTCAGCATGGGGACTTTTATGCAATATATATCTCCACAATTCAAAATAATCAGCTCTGTAACTTTATGCGGTCTTCACTGTATGGCTGCATTATTGTGGATGCTAAATGCTTCTATTTCCATAGGGGCAGCACGGTGGCTCAGTGGATAGCATTGCAGCGCTGGTGTCCTGGGTTCAAATCCCACCAAGGACAACATCTGCAAGGAGTTTGAATCTTCTCCCCGTGTTTGTGTGGGTTTCCTCCAGGTTCTCCGGTTTCCTCCCACATTCCAAAGACATACTGATAGGGAATTTAGATTGAGAGCCCCATCGGGGACAGTGATGATAATGTGTGCAAAACTGTAAAGCGCTGCAGAATATGTTAGCGCTATATAAAAATAAAGATTATTATTGTTATTATTATTATTTTTCAACAGCACCACACATAGTTTCATCATGGAGCATTTAGGAGGAAAGAAATTTTAAGAGTTGATATTACAGCTGTACCATGGTCAAAATGTATTGAGAATAAACCATTCTTTCACAAAAGTTAATAAAGATAGATTTCGCAATTCAGTGCTAGATTTTATACAAATGTGGCCATGGGATTGCATTTAATAATTAATATTATTATTTATTTATCTAGCACCATTGGTTCCATGGTGCTGTACATGAGAAGGGGTTACATATAAATTACAGATATCGCTCAGAGTAAGCAAGCTAACAATTACAGACTGACACAGAGGGGCGAGGACCCTGCCCTTGCGGACTTACATTCTACAGGATGGAGGGGAAGGAGACAATAGGTTGGGGGGTGGTAGGAGCTCCGGTGTTGGTGAGGCGGTAGCTTCGGTAGTGATAAGGAGGCAGCGGGGTCAGTGCAAGCTGTAGGCTTTCCTGAAGAGATGGGTTTTCAGGTTCCGTCTGAAGGATCCGAATGTGGTTGATAGTCGGATGTGTTGGGGCAAGGAATTCCAGAGGATGGGGGATATTCGGGAGAAGTCCTGGAGGCGGTTGGGTGAGGAGCGGATAAGTGTGGAGGAGAGAAGGAGGTCTTGGGAGGATGGAAGATTACGTGAGGGAAGATATCGGGAGATTAGTTCAGAGATATATGGAGGAGACAGGTTATGGATGGCCTTGTAGGTCAGTATTAGTAATTTGAACTGGATACGCTGAGGGAATGGGAGCCAGTGAATGGATTTGCAGAGGGGGGAAGCGGAGGAGTAGCAAGGAGAGAGATGAATTAGTCGGGCAGCAGAGTTAAGGATGGACTGGAGAGGTGCAAGGGTGTTAGCAGGGAGGCCACAGAATAGGATGTTGCAGTAGTCAAGGCGGGAGATGATTAGGGCATGCACAAGCATTTTAGTGGATTGACGGTTGAGGAAAGGACGGATTCTGGAGATATTTTTGAGATGGAGGCGACAGGAGGTGGAAAGAGCTTGGATGTGCGGTTTGAAGGACTGGGCAGAGTCAAGGGTTACTCCGAGGCAGCGGACTTCTGGTACGGGAGAAAGCGTGATGTCGTTAATTGCGATAGATAGGTCAGGTATGGAAGATCTATGAGATGGAGGAAAGATGAGTTCAGATTTGTCCACATTGAGTTTGAGGAAGCGAGAGTAGAAGAAGGAGGATATGGCTGATAGACACTCTGGGATTCTGGACAGTAGAGAGGTGACGTCTGGGCCAGAAAGGTAGATCTGAGTGTCATCAGCATAAAGGTGGTACTGGAATCCATGGGACTTTATGAGTTGTCCCAGGCCAAGTGTATAGATTGAGAAGAGTAGGGATCCTAGAACCGAGCCTTGGGGGACTCCAACAGGGAGAGGGTGGGATGAGGAGGTAGTATGGGAGTGGGAGACGCTGAATGTGCGGTTGGAGAGGTATGAGGAGATCCAGGATAGAGCCAGGTCTTTGATGCAAAAGTAGGAGAGGATCTGTAGTAGGAGGCAGTGGTCAACTGTGTCAAAAGCAGAGGACAGGTCTAGAAGCAGGAGTACAGAGTATTGTCCGTTAGCTTTGGCTGTAAGTAGGTCGTTAGTGATTTTGGTCAGGGCTGTCTCAGTTGAGTGATGGGGGCGGAAACCAGATTGTAGATTGTCAAAGAGCAAGTTAGATGAGAGGTGGGAGGAAAGTTCAGCGTGGACGTGCTGCTCCAGGAGTTTGGAAGCGAATGGGAGCAGCGATATTGGGCGATAGCTGGACATAGCAGTTGGATCGAGGGTTGGCTTTTTAAGGATAGGCATGATTGTGGCATGTTTGAAAGCAGAAGGGAAGGTGCCAGAAGTTAATGATAGGTTGAAGAGGTGGCTTAGTGATGGGATAAGAGTGGTGGTGAGGTTGGGGAGGATGAGGTTGAGCGCACAGGTGGTGAGGTGCGATTTGGAGAGGAGACAATTAAGTCCCCTTTCAGTGATCTTGGAGAGGGAGGTTATGGGGTTTGGGAATTGGTCTGGTATACAAAGGGGTTGTGGTGGCTGAACAATGATTACATGCCTTGTTTGGTCGATCAGAGGCCGGGTTCACACTGCATTCAGTGACTCAGTTAAATGGACTAGGTTACACCGTGGAATAACGCGGTGTAACGTAGTCCGTTAACGCCGCCATTGAATGCAATGTCGGATGCATCGCTAGCGATGTGTCGTCATTGAGTGACGGACCCGAGACGTGGGCTGCAGCGTTTCCGGGTCCGTCACTGCTAGTGCAGATGGAGCTAGCAGATGCTCCATCTGCGCTAGCGCTGTGCCAAAGTCGGCACTTGCGTTAGTGCAGTCCGTTTAACGTATGCGTTGAACGGACTGCACTAACGCAAAGTGAACCTGGCCTTAGTTTTAAAGTGTGCGGCAAAGTCATCAGCAGAGATGAGGGGGCAGTGGGGGGCGGAGGAGGGAGTTAAAGGTTTTGAATAACTGGGGTTGGACAATAGGGAGGATACGAGGGTTGTGAAGTAGGCCTGTTTAGCAGACGTGCAGTGAAGTCGTCTTGTGAATGTGTTTTCTTCCAATGCCGCTTTGCAACCCTGGACAGCTGCCAGAGGCTTTTAGTGGTGTTATTGTGCCAGTGTTGTCTATTGATACGTCATACTCTGCCATGAACGAGAGGGGCGACCATGTCAATAGCTGATGCGAGAGTGGCATTGTAGTAAGCAGTGACGCTGTCTGCGTCATGGAGTGAGGATATGGATGCCAGTGGTAGGATAAAGTCACAGAGAGCATTTGGGAGTCTAGGTGTGCAAGGTTTCTGTGGGGGTGCGCATGTTATTGGACATGGGTGACCGGTGAGGAGGACAGGGATAAGAAAGTGAGCAGATGGTGGTTGGATAGAGGGAGAGGGGAGGTGGTGAAGTTAGAGAGCAGAGACGGGTGAACACCAGGTCTAGTGTATGTCCGTCTGTGTGGGTGGCTGAGGAGGACCACTGAGTAAGTCCAAAAGATGAAGTGAGGGACAGAAGTTTGGAGGCTGTTGACTGAAGGGTATCAGTGGGGATGTTGAAGTCACCCATGATGATGGTGGGAATGTCAATAGAGAGAAAGTGAAGAAGCCAGGTGGAGAATTGGTCAATAAACGCAGTGGCTGGGCCCAGAGGTCGGTATATAACGGCCACTTGTAGGTTGGAGGAAGAGTGGATGCGGACAGAGTGGACTTCAAAAGAGGGGAGGATAAAGGAGGGTAGAGGTGGGATTGGGTTAAAGGTGCAGTTAGAAGAAAGGAGAAGACCCACTCCTCCACCATGTCTGTTGCCGGGACGAGGGGTGTGAGTGAAGTGGAGGCTGCCATAGCGCAGCGCAGCAGGGGAGGCTGTGTCAGAGGGTGTTAGCCATGTTTCTGTGAGGCCTAGGAAGGCAAGCTTGTGAGAGAGAAAAAGGTCATGAATCACATGAAGCTTATTGCAGATTGAGCGGGAGTTCCAGAGTGCTCCAGAGAGAGGGAGCAGGGGGGTGGGTGTCAGGAGCATGGGTTTTATGTTGGAAAGATTGCGGTAGATTGTGTTAGATAGTGAGCGATAGGAGGGGCTAGTAATGGGAGGTGTTATGACCTGGTAGTCAGGACAATAATGGACCTGGTGGTTAAGAGCCGGAATGGCCTGATAGTTAGTGATAATAAGGACGAGCTCTGGGACGTGGGAACTCTGCTGACCGCAATCCCTAAACCTATCAAACACACTAGAAATAGCCGTGGATTGCGCCTAACGCTCCCTATGCAACTCGGCACAGCCTAAGAAACTAGCTAGCCCTGAAGATAGAAAAATAAAGCCTACCTTGCCTCAGAGAAATTCCCCAAAGGAAAAGGCAGCCCCCCACATATAATGACTGTCAGTAAAGATGAAAATACAAACACAGAGATGAAATAGATTTAGCAAAGTGAGGCCCGACTTACTGAACAGACAGAGGACAGGAAAGGTAGCTTTGCGGTCAGCACAAAAAACTACAAAAAGACCACACAGAGGGCGCAAAAAGACCCTCCGCACCGACTCACGGTGCGGAGGCGCTCCCTCTGCGTCCCAGAGCTTCCAGCAAGCAAGACAAAATTAAATAGCAAGCTGGACAGAAAAATAGCAAACCAAAGAAATACAAGCTGGAACTTAGCTTCAGATGGGAAGACAGGTCACAAGAACGATCCAGGAGTGAACTAGACCAATACTGGAACATTGACAGGTGGCATGGAGCAAAGATCTAAGTGGAGTTAAATAGAGCAGCAGCTAATGAATTAACCTCGTCACCTGTGATTCAGAAACACCCACCAGAGGAAGTCCATGGACAGAACCAGCCGAAGTACCATTCATGACCACAGGAGGGAGCCCGACAACAGAATTCACAACAGGGAGGTATGAGCTGTGGGGGTCCAGGGTTGGGAGATATGTCGCCAGCAGTGAGGAGAAGCAGAGAAAGTGAGATCAGGTGGGAGAAAGAGAGTGGGCGACTTATTTTATGTTATATTAGGACAGATTTGAGGTTGAGGAGCAGGTCAGCAGTGGAGGACAGGTGAGGAGGTAAGAGTGCAGTGGAGATGATTACTTGGTTAGAGGGTGCTGGGGTTTGTGGATAGCGAAGGAGAGAGAGGATTAGTGGAGCAAATACTGTAAGGGCATATGTAAACATGGTGAAGGAGTAAGATGGGTTAATAGAAAAGTTAGATCCAAGTAATAAGTGCTTACTCAGCAGACATACCCAAAAGAGACAGCAACATAGAGTGGGGTACTGACTCCTGCCTCTACTAGCTGCCGTTGAAATAACTGCGGCGTCTTTATGCTTGGCTGCTTAATGCTTTGCTACAGGAATGCGCGTGCCTGACCCCACACGCGTGCACCCTTAAGATGCTACTAAATTTATAGGGCAGAGTACAGGATCAGGTGAGAGGGATTGTGGGTCCTTATTTGGGATAAATTAGCAATTGGCCAACACATATATGTATTATTTTTTTTTTTTCATTTTAAAAATTACAAAAACTGAAATGAGCCAATGCAAAAGCTTATTTTTTGTGACATACTGTACTTCATGATAGTGGTAAAATTTATTTGATAAAACTTGCATTTATTTGTGAAAAAAAAGGAAATTTGGCGAAAATGTTGAAAATTTCACAATTTTCAAAATTTAAACCGTTATTATTCCCTTAAGTCGGAGAGTTATATCAAGTAAAATAGTTAATAAATAACATTTCCCACATGTCTACTTTACATCAGCCAAATGTTTGAAACAAAAATTTTTTTGTTAGGGAGTTATAAGGGTTAAAAGTTGACTAGCGTTTTCTCATCTTTGCAAAAAAATTTACATAACCATTTTTTAGGGACCACATCACGTTTGAAGTGACTTTGAGGGGTCTATATGACAGAAAATATTCAAAAGTGACACCATTCTAAAAACTGCACCCCTCAAGGTGCTCAAGACATATTCAAGAACTTTATTAACCCTTCATATGCTTCACAGGGACTGAAGCAATGTGGAGGGAATAAAATTAACATTTAATTTTCTTTCACTAAAATTTTAATTTAGAATTAGACCCCAAAATTTGTAGTGCAATTTTTCCTTTACATGCCAGTACCCCATATGTGGGGAAAAACCACTGTTTAGGCGCACAGCAGGGCTTGAAAGGGAAGGAGTGCCATTTGATTTTATTAATGTAAAATTGGCTGAAGTTGAGAGCTGAAGTCATGTTGCGTTTGGAAAGCCCCTGATGTGTCTAAACAGTGAAATCCCCCTACAAGTGACCAAATTTTGAAAACTAGACCCCTCAAGGTACATATCTAGATGTGTGGTGAGCACTTTAAACCCACAAGTGCTTCACAAAAGTTTATAAAGTAGAGCAGTGAAAATAAAAAAAATCTAATTTTTTCCACAAAAATTATATTTTGCCCCAAATTTTTTATTGTCACAAGAATAACAGGATAAATTGGATTCCTAAAGTTGTTGTGCAATTTCTCCTGAGCACGTTGATACCCATATGTGGGGGAAAACCACCGTTTGGATGCACGGCAGGGCTCGGATGGGAAGGAGCATCATTTTTGAATGCAGACTTTGATGGAATGGTCTGCAGGCGTCATGTTGCATTTGGAGAGCCCCTGAAGTGCCTAGACAGTGGAAGTGCCCCACAAGTGACCCCACTTTTAAATTGATCTACTGTTTCCTGATACAGTGAAAAGCAATAGGGTAATAATGTTTTGAACTTTTAACTTTCATGCTCCATATCTCATTATACACTTTTGTTTTGAAGGGGAAACTACCATAATTTTATAGACAATTATCTTGGCTATCTCATACAAAAATTTGACATATGATTACTTATTCTTGTCTTGTCAGTGCATTGTTACTGTTTTGCTCCTAAATATCTAAATTTAAATTTTTATTATTTTGTTAGTAATGTGTAAATCTACCTTTGGCTTTCAACACTGCCTGAATCCTTCTGGGCATGCTCTTGATCAGATTCAAGCATATCTCGACCAAATTCTGATTCGAGGTCTCTTCTACGCGTTCTCAATGTTGGTGCATACTGGTCGACAATTTTGGTTATGTATACAGTGTTTAATTCAATTTTACTCTCAAGAGTTGATTAGGTTGAGGTCTGGGGACTTTGGTGTCCTATCCAGCACCTCTACTTAATTGCTATTGAACCATTTCTTCTACAATCTCGACGTATTCTTCATATTGTTGTCCTGTTGAAACACAATGTTGTCCTTTTCATACCCATAGCACTCGAGTGTACAAAGTAACTCATCTTGTAGGATACTCACACATAGCTCAGCATTGAGACCATGAGACCATAATCATTCCTGGTCAAGTATCCAATGCCTTTGGCTGTGAAACAACCCCATATCATCAGGTTTCCTCCATCTAACTTGAGATTTCCTTCAATTTCTCAATCCATTAGCACCTTTTTCAATTGTTTCTTTCAGAACCATTTGCACCTATTAGAGCCTAGTCAATTAACTTTCATGTCATTACTCCAAATCACCCGTTTCAAATTTTTAACTGTCCACTTTTCGTACTTGTTTGCAAACTCGAGCCGACACTTCTTATGACAATATTAAAGCTGAGGCTTCTTCACCTTTCTTCGGGCCACCATTTCAGACTTGTGTAATGTGCTTGCATGGATGTGTGTGATCTCACTATTATGAAGCATACGAGCAACCTCCAATGCCGTGTTTGTCGCACCAGAACTGATAGACCATGGGATGAGCCCGACTTGTTGACTCCGATATTTTGCATGGACGTCAACCTTTTGGCTTTTAAATGGATGGACAGACTTCATTTCATATTCTTCCAACTGTCATGGCACTAACAAGCAGTTTGGCAATTTTCTTAGCCAAGAGACCATAATCATTGAGATGAATGCTGCTGCTTCTCTTTTCTTCTGAAATCGTCTTCATCACTGCTCATCACTTGGGAATCAACCTAATAACACACTGAGCTATTAGGGAATGTGAGAACAGGTTGTATTTTGTAGTATTCAGGAAGAAAAATATTTTTACACCAACAGGAGCAAAACAGTAACAATGCAGTGACATGACAAAAATTTGCATAACTAATCATATGCTAAATAGTTTCAAGTCGAATTTATGTATGACATAGTTAAGGTGATTGTCTATAAAATGGTGGTAGTCTCATGATCAAAGCAGAAGTGGATGGTGAGATGTGGAGTCTGAAAGTCAAAAGTTCAAAATATTACCCTTTTGCTCTTTAGTGTATGTGAATTTTATAATGTAGCAGCATTGTCCGACCAGGCGGAGGACAATGGCTCTGCAGGACAGTTGAAGGATTGGTGCCAGAAGTTACACATGGGCACTAATTCTATCCCTTCACATAAAAAACGTGGGGCTTACCGGGTGGTCCATGAGCATGAGCGGGTATTCAGCAAACACCCACTAGATTTTGGGCAGGTAAAAGGGGTTCAACATCATATCGCCACTGGAGATCATCCGCCCATTAAAGAGAGGTACCGGCCTGTACCTCCAGCTGACTACCAATGTGCCAAGAGTAGGTTACGAGAGATGAAGAAGGCTGGGGTGATCAGAGACAGTTGTAGCCCCTGGGCAGCTCCATAAGTCGTCGTTAGAAAGAAAGATGGTACAATGAGGATGTGTGTTAACTACAGGCAGATAAACCTCATTACACACAAGGATGCCTATCCGTTACCCAGAATTGAAGAGTCATTAGCTGCTTTAAAATCTGCTATTTCTCCACCTTAGATCTCACTAGTGGGTATTGGCAGGTTCCTCTAGCAGAGGCGGATAAGGAGAAGACCACCTTCACGACACCAATGGGCCTCTCCGAATTCAACTATATGACATTCGGACTTTGCAATGCACCAGGGATGTTCCAGAGGATGATGGAGTGCTGCCTCGGGCACAAGAAATTTGAAACCGTCCTGTTGTACCTGAATGATGTCATTGTCTTCTCCAAGACCTATGAAGACCACTTGAAGCACCTGGCCGAGGTGTTTGAAGCCCTGTCCAATTATGGCCTGAAAATGAAGCCGTCCAAGTGCCTCCTGTTGAAACCCAAAGTGCAGTACCTTGGCCATGTGGTAAGCGCCAAAGGAGTGACACCAGACCCAGGCAAAGTCACTGTGATCAGGTACTGGCCGAGACCCAGCAACATTCATGAAGTACAGCAGTTCCTCGGGTTGGTAGGCTACTACCAAAGGTTCATCAAGGATTTCACTAAGATAGCCACACCCCTGCAAGACCTGTTAGTGGGCCAATCCAAAAAGGCCAAGAGTAAGAATCCTCCATTCGAGTGGAACAACAGGCAGGAAGGATCCTTCACTTGGCTGAAGTTGGCCCTCACGGGAGATGAAGTACTGGCCTACCCCAACAATGACCAACCGTTTGTACACTATACAGACGCCAGCAATGTGGGATTGGGAGCAGTATTGTCGCAGGTGCAGAAAGGCCATGAAAGGCTAATTGCCTATGCCAGCAGGAAGCTTAGTCCCACTGAAAGGAACTACGACATCTACAGTTCCTTCAAGCTGGAGTTCCTTGCCATAGTCTGGGCGGTAAGGGAGCGGTTTAATCATTACTTGGCTTTAGCAAAATTCACCGTTTTCATGGACAACAATCCACTGACCCACCTGGAAACGACAAAACCAAGAGAATCCACCCCCTGCTATGGGTAATCTGTCATGCCCACCTTGAGCAGAAGTACTCGTAGAAAAATCAGGTATACCTGTGCTACGTAGAATCACCAGTAGCGTAGCCATAAGAGAGTGCACTACACCAGTGGTAACAAGAATAGTGATTCCGGTTATGTCACTATCAATTCATGTAGATCTACCCGTAGTACCAGAGGTCAAATCCCAGCCTATTACAGGGACTAAAATGTGAAATGTCAATAATGGTTGTTACCTGTTTAAAAATGTTTGATTTTGCTTATTGAAAATTTAAATGGACAACATTGTAATGGACAGTGAATTACCTAAAAACTCTTCTTGAAAATAGTTGGCACCTCCTAAGGTGCACCCTATTGGTTTTACCACGCCCTGGCAGCGTGAGTAGAACCCTGTTTGTTTCACAAGACCAGAAGAAAAAACATTTGGCGCGCCTGAAGAGAGGTCTGGATATTACGCTATGCAGCCCACCCAAAGCCTACGTTGGGGGTTTAGAACAGCTCCCCGCATCATTACAGTTAATAAACAAGGACACCCTGGTTTTAGACCAGTTGTACTTTTGTAAATATGTTTTGCAACGTTAAAAGTCAGAACCTGCCATAAAGTTATATACCTGTTGTGCTGCATTTCCAAAAATGCTGCATTTATCTAACCCATATTGTTATGTTTCTTTTCCCAGTCTGGGAGTACTGGATTTAACAGGGGGGAATATGGCACCCCAGGAGTTCAGGTACCACAGTGGTATTGTCTTCCTCTCAGGGAGGGTGATACCATGCTTGGAAACGAGGAGGATCCCTTTGACAGGTAACCTGTATATGCAACATGTTCTGACTCCAGGCCAGAAGGGGGAGCTCTAGACCTGGTTTCAGGGGAGCTTCCCTAGATATATATTCTGGCTTGGAGGAGGAGTTAGTGAGCTTGTGTGAGACAGTGAAGGAGAAAGGAGCAGAGGAGAAGTGAGGAGCTGGAGGAGAGCTGTGACTGGGCTCCCTCCAAGCTGAAGTGCAGAAACCAGACACCGGGAGTCCGAGGCTGTGTGGGACTGTATGCCCCACAGCAGAAACTGGAGGGCAGGAGATTGAAAGTTACTTGCCCACATCAATACCTGAAGGTACAGCAGCATACAGAGCCCGGAGCCACCGTGAATAGAAGCACCAGTAAAACGGCTCGCGTTGCCTACCTTACAGGTACTGTCCCAGGACAGAGAGTGAGAGAGGACCTTGAAAGAAGCCACAGGCAGCAAGGGACTATTATACAGCACATAGTGGAAGGCTCCCAATCTGACCTGGCAAAGGGAATTCTACTCATTTTCAGGCTGCCTGGACTCCACCGTCACCTGTTGCTGGTACCCTGGACTGTGGCTGTAAACCACCAGTAAAACAGGTAAAGAGACTGCAACCTTGTGTCCTCTAATTCTTTCTGACACACCATTTTTTCCTACTACACTGGGAGTCCTGGGGACCCAGCTTCACCTGTGGGAAGCCATACCGTCCTTGCATCAGTGCCATCACTCCCCAGAGGACCCCTTTAAGCAGCGTCGGTCACCCCTGACTGAGTACCACAGGTGGTATCACGAACATTTCTTATTCTAATAATTCCTTTAATGACCTTCCCTTTAATTTGGACTCCCAGGGCCACAGACCGGGTCGCTGTCACCGTGACATCCCCTTTAATGATCACCGCACCAGTTACCGAGTAACCCCTAGGCCCTGGCGGGCGCTCCATTTGCTCCTCCTGCCTTGATGACCCTACAACTTGAATTGTATCTGAAGGAATCTGTGACTGTCACTGTAATGCAGGAATCTATGGTTTACTCTCTAGAACTTTATCGTTTCTAAATGTAGGGAAGCAGTAGGGATTTTATAATTAGAAGAATATGGTCTTTATCATTGTACTTCTGTTGTTCAAGAGGCAAGGACACAAAGTTAGAGGGAGGAAGGACTGAAGTAAAAAACTGTATTGGAACTTGACATGACTTATCTGGAAAGTTTTACTATTTTTTTTGTTTTTTTGCACAGTGATGTAGCATGATGGGAGGGAGACACAGGGGCAGTTGTCTTGGGTACCAAAGTCTATAGGGTGAAGATTTTTGACACCTAAAGTGCCATCCCAGTGTCAAATTGGAATTGCAACTTCTCCATCGAGCTTGGCAAAGAATACCGATCCATTGCTGACAATGCAGAGTGCAGCAGATTACAAAAATTGGCCATCGGCTGCTGCACTCTGCATAGGGGACTGGCTGAGGTAAGAACGCTCATAGTATAATAAATTGAGCTTTGTCTTCTCGGTCACTGCCTATGCAGAGCCCATCAGCCTATGAGAAACTCATCTTTCCTGCTGTGCTGTGCATAGGAAGCGGCCGAGATGATAGCGGATAAGTCGCTAATGGATCAAGAACTGCTTTTACATTTTTACATTGGTTGTGGTAGGATTAGGGTTTAGGGCTAGGGATTGGCTTAGAGTTCGGGCTAGGGTTCGGGCTAGGGTAATAAAGTTGTTATATTAAAAAAATTATAATAATTCTACTAATAATACAACTACAGTACAGACCAAAAGTTTGGACACACCTTCTCATTTAAAGATTTTTCTGTATTTTCATGACTATGAAAATTGTACATTCACACTGAAGGCATCAAAACTATGAATTAACACATGTGGAATTATATACCGTATATACTCGAGTATAAGCCGAGATTTTCAGCCCAAATTTTTGGGCTGAAAGTGCCCCCCTCGGCTTATACTCGAGTCACGGTAGCGGTGGGGTCGGCGGGTGAGGGGGTGAGGGCGCTGGGGTATACTTACCTAGTCCCAGCGATCCTCGCGCTGTCCCTGCCTTCCCACGGGCTTCGGCGCTGCAGCTTCTTCCTCTCTTCAGCGGTCACGTGGGACCGCTCATTACAGAAATGAATAAGCGGCTCCACCTCCCATAGGGGCGGAGCCGCCTATTCATTTCTCTAATCAGCGGTGCCGGTGACCGCTGATAGAGAAAGAAGCTGCGGCACCGAAGACAGGAGGGGACAGCGCGAGGATCGCCAGGACTAGGTGAGTATGTTATATTCACCTGTCCTCGTTCCAGCCGCCGGGCGCCGATCCATCTTCCCGGCCGGCGCCTCCATCTTCCCGGCGTCTCTGCTCTCTGACTGTTCAGGCAGAGGGCGCGATGACGCATATAGTGTGCGCGGCGCCCTCTGCCTGATCAGTCAGAGCAGAGACGCCGGGAAGATGGAGGCGCCGGAACGAGACGCCGGGAGCTGCAATCAAGGGAGGTGAGTATGTGTTTTTTTTTCTTTATTGCGGCAGCGGCGGCACAAATTTATGTGGAACATCTATGGGGCACAGTGAACGGTGCAGAGCACCGTATATGGCACAGCACAGCTATGGGGCACAATGAACGGTGCAGAGCACCGTATATGGCACAGCACAGCTATGGGGCACAGTGAACGGTGCAGAGCACCGTATATGGCACAGCACAGCTATGGGGCACAGTGAACGGTGCAGAGCACCGTATATGGCACAGCACAGCTATGGGGCACAGTGAACGGTGCAGAGCACCGTATATGGCACAGCACAGCTATGGGGCACAGTGAACGGTGCAGAGCACCGTATATGGCACAGCTAGGGGGCATAATGAACGGTGCAGAGCACCGTATATGGCACAGCACAGCTATGTATGGGGCACAGTGAACGGTGCAGAGCACCGTATATGGCACAGCACAGCTATGTATGGGGCACAGTGAACGGTGCAGAGCACCGTATATGGCACAGCACAGCTATGGGGCACAGTGAACGGTGCAGAGCACCGTATATGGCACAGCACAGCTATGTATGGGGCACAGTGAACGGTGCAGAGCACCGTATATGGCACAGCACAGCTATGGGGCACAGTGAACGGTGCAGAGCACCGTATATGGCACAGCACAGCTATGTATGGGGCACAGTGAACGGTGCAGAGCACCGTATATGGCACAGCACAGCTATGGGGCACAGTGAACGGTGCAGAGCACCGTATATGGCACATCTATGGGGCACAATGAACGGTGCAGAGCACCGTATATGGCACAGCTAGGGGGCATAATGAACGGTGCAGAGCACTATATGGTTCACACCTATGGGGAAATATGAACGGTGCAGAGCACTATATGGCACAGCTATGGGGAAATAATGATCTATTTTTATTTTTGAAATTCACCGGTAAATGCTGCATTTCCACCCTAGGCTTATACTCGAGTCAATAAGTTTTCCCAGTTTTTTGTGGCAAAATTAGGGGGGTCGGCTTATACTCGGGTCGGCTTATACTCGAGTATATACGGTACTTAACAAAAAAGTGTGAAACAACTGAAAAAAGTCTTATATTCTAGGTTCTTCAAAGTAGCCACCTTTTGCTTTGATGACTGCTTTGCACACTTTTTGTTGTTTCTTATGCAAAATACTTGCCTCGTCTCGGGCCAATGGGTCTACGTAACTATTTACAACAGCGCAATACCACATGCAGTTATACAAGCAACCACCAGATGGCAGCAACATATAATAATGCCAATAGAAGGCGCGTGGACTGGGCGTATAGGATAGAATGCTGGATTACAGTCAGTGCCATAAATACGCGAAGGAGAAATGCCGACATTTACAGTTAATTTTAACCTTGCAAATATTAATAGTTCCCAGTCTTTATTTTTGCCACCCGAAGCAATACTGAGGATTCACCAATGCTCCACTTATTAAAAGAATCAGTACTTAGAAATTTGATCGGCAGCCCGAGGCACAACAGATGTGACGGCCGCCGCTTATCCTGGCGGCATCCTATGCACAGACTCTTCCGTTATGACATTTATTGCTGACATTATATTCGGTCCCCAGGCCCTGTGTTTATACACAGATGACATTTCCTATATTTTTCGCTCACATTTAGTCCGCTGAGTCCATTCATTCAATCTTTCATCCATTCAATCTCTGGATTTGGTGCTTAGGTTTATTATTGGACTGGCGCATATTTGGAAATCTGACGTGGAAGCAGCGCTATAGAGACGCTGATGCTAAGTGAAGCTCATTATTTTAATCTCTGTTCCTTTAAGACTGCACACAGAAAAAAAAATGATATTTACCAAAGTAAAAGAACCTCTAAATTGAATGTTCACTTTTTAAAGGGGTTGTTTGGAGAGTGATATATTTTTCTAAAATTATGAAAATTTGTTTTAAAAATAGCAATACTCACTTCGCCGATGCCTCGTTCCTCCCAATCCGACACTCTCTGGTCCCCTTCCAGTATTGACTTCTGGCAGCAGAGATCACATTCTGCCATTGAAGTACTTGTAAGGAGGTGGATGCTGTTCGTGCGGTTGCATGTGGCACCGCATTGTTATTGACGTGATATGTAATGTTTATGTACTGTGATGTCGTGTACTGTTTATAGGATAAGGGCTAGAATAGGATCTTAGGTAGCATTGGACAATAGTGGGGTAGAATAGAGGGGGCACATTAGGGATAGAGGACAGCAGGGGATAGAGTAGGAGGTAGGCAGCACAGGGGTTAAGTATATGGGAGGAACAGCATAGAGCAGGGAAGTATAATCAGGATACTTCCTGATCTGAGACAGAAGCCCTGCAGCCTGCCCAAGGGCAGTTCGTGTGAGCAGTGGTGTAGCAGAGGATTACATGCACTGGGGATAAAGCTGTTGTTGCGGGAAGGGGTCCCAGGCGACGGGCACCAGCTCGACAGGATCATCCCCAAGCAGGATCCGGGGTCTATGACCGGGGCGGGAGCAGCTGAGATAGTGTTCCCGGCACCTCTTCCCACTGGAACCGGACGAGGAGCTGAGAAGGAACTGGTGACAAAAGAGGCACAGATGGGACAAGAAGTGTCCAAGGATCCCGCAGAGCTTGCCAGGAAAAGGAAGCGGAAAGAGAGAATAGGGCCTGTCAGTATGGCAGGGAGAGATATGAAGATGACTCTGTGTGTCACGTCGCCTCCTCCTGCTGACGTGCCTGCCGCTCCTTCCCCTGATCCCCAGTATACTTACCCCTCCCGGCGTGCTCCTGGAGTATGCGCACGTCACCCGATCTCCTCTCTTCCTGTTTCGCTGCCGGCTTCTGGGTCTCGTCGGGTGCGCGTGCGCACCTCACACTCCAGCCTCAGCAGCCCACTTGCACTTCCTCAGTCTGGCTTGCGTTCACTCCGTTCCTCCACTCTATGATCCAGGAGGATCCTAACCCAGAAGTCCAGCCGCATGCACCCTATTTCAGGTAGCCTCTCCCCCTGCTCTATGCCTGTCAATTGTGTTTCACATTTGATCCAGGCTCCATGCTTCCCTGCGCTCTCTTGTCTACCTTCCTGTCTGTATTGCCTCGTGCTCTACCCTGTATCCCGCGCCATCCTTCCATGTGTCCTCTTTGTCTTCCCTCCTAGTGCCGTCCGTCCCAGCGTGCTCCTTACCATCTCCGTGTCTCCTGTCCCTCCTGAGTGTTCGTCCTCCATCGTCCTCTCTGATATTCGGCAGCATTACCTGTGGTTCCCAGCCTCGGCCATCTGTTCCTAGTCCTTCCTTGCTTGTGTCTCCTACCGTCTGTCCCCGGGTATCAGCTTCCGCGGCAATAGTCTCCCTTGGGCCTGCCCCTGACGCTCCCTGTATTGGGGGTGGCCCAATAGGTCAGCTCACCCTAGGGAGGTTCGTTGTCGAGGTCCTGCGGGTTCACCTTAGGAGTTCCACAAGTCTCACACTGTGTTTGTCTTGTGCCGCCAATGTGATGAGAGTACTGCTGTCCACTAAAGATGTGTTGTTTGCAAACACTTAGCACTGTGAACCGTTTTGTGAAGCCGGAGTGACAGCACCTGAGAAGAACTTGGCAGTGACTGTAAGTGATTTACAGCTCACACTGTGCACACAGCAAGAGAGACATTACATTTCATCTGTGGGGCGCCAGGGTGTGGGAACCATACAGCCAGTTGTCACGACTACCACCCTGGCCGCCTTACATACTAGTACTCCAACAGGTAGTTGGATGCAGAGGTTTCACTCAATTCATTTTGAGTTAGTTACCTAAATTAGAAAATTCAGTGTGTTTTGCACATTTTTTTTTTTATCATGAATAAAGCGCCAGTATGACACCGAAATGTGTTGGTGTAAAAAAAAAAAAATCTTAATTTTATACCACCGAGGATTCTACATTTTCTAAAGCGAAACCCAGGTACCTTGATATCTCCACCAAAGTGAAACCCGATAATGCGACTCACACTTTGGAGAATTTATTAATGCTTTGCAGCACAACTTGTGAATTTTTGGTCATTTTAGTTCATCTTCATTGCAAGAAAGTGACGTGAAAAGTAGGCAGGGATTTAAGTTTTCATTTACTATTTTAATATAGAGCAAATAAAATCTACTGTTGCTCAGTCAACGTAGACATGCGAAATTGTGCCAAATTTGAGAAGTTTGCCTCTTAATATATTTTTTGCATTTTACACTATTGCTCCCTATGTGGTATGAATCCCTGGTCACAGTCCTGTTTTATTTGCAGGACTGCAAATCCCTTCTACCTCTCTCTCCACCATATTTGTCCGTCATCTTTTGTCTCTATCATTCTATATTTCCATATTTCTATCCTTTCTGGGCAGCATTTTGCGCCAGCCTTGATATTCAAGATTATATCCTTTGTGATTGACGTTGTACATTCTTATTCCACAGACTGGGAGATTCAGAGGATGCTCATTGATAGTCATTAGTCATGTCCACAGCATTTTCTGATGTTAAACTACAAGTCTGCAGTCACTGCATGTGACTGCAGACTTGTGAGTACTCACATCGAAAACAATACGCACTGTGAGTATTGGCTGGTGCCGGCATCGGCAGCGAGTGAGTACGTGACTGCAAGTATGTGATATGCAATATGCATACTCCCAGCCCCATTCTGCCTAGACTATTATACAGTGGGGAAAAAAGTATTTAGTCAGCGACCAATTGTGCAAGTTCTCCCACTTAAAAGATGAGAGAGGCCTGTAATTGACATCATAGGTAGACCACAACTATGAGAGTCACAATGAGAAAAATCCAGAAAATCACCTTGTCTGATTTGGCAAGATTTATTTCACAAACTTTGTTGGAAAATAAGTATTTAGTCAAATAAATTAAATAAATAAATTAAATTAAATAAATAAATAGATTTCTGGCACCTGTAACTTCTTGTTTAAGAGGCTCCTCTGTCCTCCACTCATTACCTGTAGTAATGGCTCCTGTTTAAACTTGTTATCAGTATAAAAAGACACCTGTGCACAACCTCAAACAGTCTGACTCCAAACTCCACTATGGTGAAGACCAAAGAGCTGTCAAAGGACACCAGAAACAAAATTGTAGCCCTGCACCAGGCTGGGAAGACTGAATCTGCAATAGCCAACCAGCTTGGTATGATGAAATCAACTGTGGGAGCAATAATAAGAAAATGGAAGACTGCTGATCACCAGTCCTCTCTGCAGCATGACCTGTGTCAGCAGCTGTGCAACCAGCGAGAGAGCCAGGAAAAAAAATTGTACCATCTGAAGACAAGTGTTGTTGGTGAGGAAATCATCACGTCAGGCCCTGTCCTTTCAAAGTCCACCAGTTCGCCAGCCTGTTGAGGCAGCTACCCGAGCAAAATTCGAGAAGGTCGACTGTGTTTGGTAGGCTTGGCAGAAGCCAGAACATAGTTGTGAGATGGGATTGCGGTACCATTGCGGTTGTGTGGAACATCCTGATGGTCTTTGTCCCTCCAAAACCTTGTACCAATGGGATAGACTGCACTTGGAAGGAGTAGTACTTTTCCACAGGACTGTGAATGTATCCTTGGCAAGTGGAGGCTTCGGTTCGACGGGTTTGTGCTGCAAGCCGTGAAGAGTCGATGTCACACTCTCGTCCAACAACTCCAGAATCCGGTGAGGGTGTTGTCAGGTGAAGAACAAACCCTACTGAGAAGCAGTCAAGTCATGTCTGAACAGCTTAAGCTCCAGGTAGGAGCAGTATGCTCGGAGAAGCTCGCCTTCCATGTGCTGTCTTGTATTACCATCGGTTGGCCATAGCGGAAAACTCAGTTGCCCCTTTCAGTCTGGAGACCCCACATAGTACTTCGTTGGGGACAGCCGAGTCACAAGAGGTATCTGGCCCGATACATCCAGGTCAGCCCGCAATGTCACCATCTTCTCTACTAGGTCTGCTAGTCACTGAGTTGCTGTATGCTGGTGTCTCTGAAGAAAGGCGAAGTCCCCACACAGTCCCGATGATTGTTCCAATGACCTGGCCCCAGGAACCTCTCCGCCTCGTGGACGTTTGTTCGTGGAGACCTGGCTGAAGATGGACCCAGAGCAGGTATCTTCAGTCTCTAGTAGGTCTGGTGAAGAAAACGTCAAGGTGGTTGCATCTTCCAAGTCTCTACAATGCACCGACCAGGCGGAGGACCTCCAGTCAGTTCTTGAATCCTCTGGGTTGGTAGCTGATCTCAACATACAGAGAGAGACTTTCCAATGCCCTATTCCTGGTATTACACCAATGGCCCTGCATGGTGTCCCCCTCCCCCTCCATTCAGGGACACCAGCTTACTCACCGCCCCAGCCCCGTGGCGTGGTCCCCGGTGTTCTCCTGCTTCCCGCTACTTACTGCTTTCATTGTGTGGATGCTGCAGTCCGGCAGCGTGCTTAGTACACGCCTTCCCGTGCTTCCCCATTCTTAAAGGGGCAGCAAGCATTATGCTAAATGCTCTCAGTCTGTTGCTGAGATGCACATAGCATTAGTAGTACACCTTTCACATTCACTTCCATTATGCTCGCTACTCGATTAGAGTGCGCTTGAGCATCTGACGTGCTCGATTCAAGTACCACGCAGTCAAGCATTTCATTACTTGATCATCACTAATTATATCCACAAAAAACTGATTACTATGGATTTTCCGTTTTGATTTCTTGATGGAAAATCTGCAGCAGAATATGAATATCAAAGATTGTCACTTTGTGCACCTCTTCCAATACATGCTAAACTTCCAGTACTGAGCTAATGTCATGGAAATAATAGTTAATTTTGTTGTATGTTGCATGGTAATATGTATAATGCAGCAACTGTGAGACAGATTCCGTGAAGTGCTGCATGAGCAATGCAAGGAATTAGTGATGTGTGCAAAAATGCATTTATCACACTGAGCTGCTGTGTGAAATGAGTCATGGGGACAGGGAAGTTAGTGTAAGGGGGTGAAATAATACTACTTCCTTGCTCTTCCCTCTGTAGTAGTTCTTAATGTGTTTCTACTGGGTATTGATAATTATCTGGTGCATGTCGTCGTGTATTACCACCTAGAGTTAATGGTATTGCCACCTTTTTATCTGTGTTACCATTTCTTGTGAATGTGTTATGTTATATTATATTTTAGATAGGGAAAGTGCAGTGCACCCTTTTGGACACTAGAGGGGGCCACTTTAGGATATAGAGTTCTTAGCAACTTAGGCTACTTTCACACTAGCGTCGTTTGGGATACGTCGCAATGCGTCGTTTCGGGGAAAAAACGCATCCTGCAAAGTTGTCTGCAGGATGCGTTTTTTCCCCATAGACTAACATTAGCGACGCATTGCGGCGCATTGTCACACGTCGCAACCATCGTGCGTCGGTTGCGTCGTGTTGTGGCGGACCGCCCGAACAAAAAAACGTTGCTTGCAACGTTTTTTTGAGCGTCGTATCCGCCATTTCCGACCGCGCATGCGCGGTCAGAACTCCGCCCCCACCTCCCCGCAACTCACAATGGGGCAGCGGATGCGTTGGAAAAATGCATCCGCTGTCCCCGTTGTGTGGCACTTCCACAGTATGCGTCGGTACGTCGGCCCGATCCATTGTGACGGGCTGAGTACGACGCTAGTGTGAAAGTAGCCTTAGGCCTCTTTCACACTTGCGTCGTTTGGCATCCGTCGCAATCCGTCGTTTTGGGCAACAAAACGGATCCTGCAAATGTGCTCGCAAGATGCGTTTTTTGCCCATAGACTTGAATTAGCGACGGATCACGACGGATGGCCACACGTCCCATCCGTCGTGTTTTGGCGGACCGTCGTCACAAAAAAAGTTCAAGTGAACTTTTTTTGTCTGTTGCGTCCGCCATTTTCTACCGCGCATGCCGAAACTACACCCCCTCCCCCCCAGACTGCAGAATGGGCAGCGGATGCGTCGAAATTTGTGCAAAAATTTCACAACGTACGTTGGTACGTTGGCCCGACACATTGCGACGGACCCGTACCGACGGAAGTGTGAAAGAAGCCTTAGGGTTAAGTGTAGGAGGGGCTGCCGGGAGTTAAGGCTAGGTTAGTAGGAAGTTAGATCAGACTGGACCAGGGATCCCGAAGTGTCCACATGGGCTATAGGCCAAGGACGGCTCGGCAGCTGCATGGCGTTATTCTGCTAACATCCCAGTTATCCACAGCTATTGGACGTTGGTACAGTGAGACAGAACAGCAGCTTTTATGTGATGACTCTTCACTTGGGCGGTGGCTCTTAGGCCCGGAGTCGGACGGGCTGAGGAACAGAAGGATGCTGTAGCTTCACCGGGAGTAGCACAGACGGGTTGGATGCTTTTCCAGACGCAACTAAACCAGGTGGCTGATGATTTCAAGTCTGGGGCGAAACAGGCAGAAGGAGTTGTCATCATAGCAAGGTAAAGCCAGGAAGAAGCTGGAGGGCAGTCTAGGATGGTCCGGTCCGGGTAAGTGCCGTGTGGAAGTTTCAGCAAAGTAGGGGAAGCTGAGGAAGCATGTGAAGATGGATGTGTCAGAAGTGATGTGCCAACTGTGGATATATTGTGTGAAGTTGTCAGTAAAAAAAACGTTCAAGTTACCATGGACTGTGTCTCAGTTATTTGGAGTTGCCTCGAAGAGGGGCTACGGCCGCTTGGGAAGTGCCCGGTGGGACCTGAATCTGGAGATGCAGGTACGCTGAATAGTGGACTTTGCTTTTCTGTGGGGGAATGCCTGTATGCCGATGCTCTAGCGTCCCTGGCCACGACTATAGTCATGGCCAACCCTTACCTTAGCATTAGGATAATTGCCTGCTCACACCCCCCGTATGCAGATTCCAATGAATATCTTTCCAGGCAAAGGAGAAACTTTTAGATGAGCAGCAAGGCAGAAGCAGGAAAAAGAGAAGACCCAATAAAATATATCTGCAAGACAGAAAGCTACTGTAGCAAGTAGGGATGAGTAACACTTAATCCTTGTAAATGGGAACGTTGCCAATACTGAGAAAGGGTGTGGATGGCCACCATAAAGGGATGCATAGAGGCTTATTCCTATGAGTGAAGAATACTGTATATTCACTAATATCAAAGTGGAGAATAATCACAGTAAAGTCGAGCATATAGGCTTGTTACTGACTTTGAAGATTGCTACACAAGTAGAGTCTGACTGCTGTGTCTAAGTATGAAGAGAAATACCACATCAGAACTGTAACACGGTAACTCAGTGAGTAGACTGGGAGTGTGTGCAACTTGCCAGACAAGTGCTACTGCAGATTACTGCAGGAAAGGTGACTGTAAGAAGGGGCAGTGCCCAGCACTGTGGATGTATGTTGCACATCACTGTGGAGGAGGCATGAATTGTAGTTGAGTAAAGGAAGTGCTGCTGAAGTGTTTGCCAGCAGACTGTCACAAGTATGAGCAGAGTGTCCTAAGTGTTAGCTCATGGCTGTACACTATCAACTTCTATTGAAACCTATTATGTCTAAACAGACTCTGTAAGCATCAAGTTTGTTGCCTCCCAATGATTAAATCCTACTTGCATTGTGGCTGGTGTCCCTCTATGTTCCATGTGCTATCCATGAGTGGGAAATTCACTCTGTCCAACAAGGACCAGTTGTGTTATTTCTGTTTTAAGAGGCAGACCATACCACCTGGGACACTCCTTAATACACTAGCAGTATGTGGCAAACTGTTGAGATCTTGTGTCTATATGATGCAGTGATTGAAATGCAATGCGTATCTGTGCTGTACATTTGAGGAGAGCGATTGCTTTCTTGCATGTGTTCTCCATTTTATGGCATAATTTCCATTTACTCTGCTACAACACAGACTTGGATAATTATGGAAACTGTGAAAGGCTGTATGAGACTGATGTGGTGAAGATTGTAAGAGATGGAAAGATATAGTCTGTAGAAATCGAAGCAGAAACCACAGGTCGCTGACTTTACAGGAGCTGAATTACCTGGAAGATGTTCTGATCAGTTTATAATATTTTCAAAAATTAGGGTTTGGTTAATCCATTGATATTCCACTTTTCACACAATTTCAGGATGCTCAGTCTTTAAAATATTGAAGGGTATTCTGACTCCATAACTAGGCTGCGAGTGTGGGGTACTTAAAACACCGTTTCTATTGATGTCTGTATGGACCAGTAACAATGACAAAAAGACTGACTGGCACTTCCAAGCTAATGTGAACAGGTGCCAACTAGGAGCAGCTACCTCCATATACAATAAACAACAAAAGTTGCACTCTGTAGAGCTAAAGCCTGACAATGTGAAATATATGAAACATGAATAGCAATACTGTAAGACTTAGAAGAGAGGTATTCACATCTACCCAGAAATTCAGACTCCAGCCTTATAGACGTTAGGACCCGTCACATTAGACACGTTAGGGTCCGTGAGTTTTGAGACCACCTTGTCATTGGTTGATGGGCATGCATGAATTGGCCAAAGTATGTGCTAAGCGTCTCATTTTTTTCCTAGTATTCAGAAGCAGTATTGCTATTTCATATGTGTCGGCAAATTGAGATTCTGGTTTGGCTTTAATCCTAAGTCATATTGCAAGGCTTGTTAAATAGTCAATATTGACTTTTAGGATCACTGTTTCCAATAGGTGGCACTAGAGTTCTAGTCCTCTTCCTCTCTGAAGAGACAATTAAGTACAAGTAATATATTGTATCCTGAAAAGTCACTCCCACGTCTCTTAATCCACAGATCACCTGCAGTTTTCCTGCCCCATATGAGCATGTACTATAGATTTATAGACTGAAGTGAATAATTTCTGGAATAGCATACAATTTTGAAACAAACATAAGGTAAAAATAAATTATAATACTTGTCACATGGAGCACAAATGAATAGAAATCCTGGGACTTGGATTGAGCGATAAATTTACTCTCCAGATATTCTAAAATTAATGTTGGCAGCTTCTATGAGTGTCAGTGGTGCTCAATAAACCTATTAAATAATCAAATATAAAGCTTGCGATGCCTGCCATTCGTGTACTGTCCTAGGACAAAGAGAGACAAAGAGGACCTTGTGAGAAGCCTCAGGCAACAAGGGACGCATACTACAGTGCAGTAAGGAAGGCCTCCACCCCCACCTGGCTAGAGGTACTCCAAATCGCTTCCAGGCTGGCCGGACCTCACCATCACCTGTTACCGGTACCTTGGACTGTGGCTGCATACTACCAGTAAAAGGTAAAGAGACTGCAACCTTGTGTCCTCCAATTCTTTCTGGCACTACACCTACTGTCATCTTTACCCACTACACCGGGAGCCCTGGGGACTAAGCTTCACCTGTGGGAAGCCATACCATCCCTGCTGCAGTACTATCTTTCCCAGTGGACCCCTTTAAGCCGCGTCAGTCATCCCTGACCGAATACCACAGGAGGCGTCATAATCATTCTTTAGTCAAAACAACACCTTGAAAGACTTTCTCTTTAACTTGGACACCCAGGGCCACGGACCGGGTTGCTGCCACCGTGACTACCCCTTAAATGACCACCGGACCCAGTACCGAGTACCGCAAGGTCCTTTGGGGCGCTCCACATACAGCAGCACCCTGTGTGCTAAAATATATGCAAAGTACAGGAGATTCATCCCAAACTTTGCCACGATGGCCGCACCTTTGACTGACCTCCTTAAGGAGACAAAATCAGCTTTTGCCAAATGGACTGCAGAGGCAGAGATGGCCTTTCAAGAACTGAAAGTGGCTCTGTATAAGCAGCCAGTCCTGGTTGCTCTGATTTTAAGAAGTAATTTGCATACCTCCCAACTTTTGAAGCTGGGAAAGAGGGACAAAGTTAGCGGCGCGCAACGCGGCAAATTTTAGGCCACGCCTCTGACCACACCCATTCACTAGTCACACCCATATCCACGTCTCAACCACACCCATTTAGCACTGCTGATCACACTGTTCATAAAGAATAATTATAAACAAAAAAATATGGCCACACAGTGCTCCATACTGTATAATGGCCACACATGATGCTCAATACTGTATAATGGCCACACATGATGCTCAATACTGTATAATGGCCACACATGATGCTCAATACTGTATAACGGTCACACATGATGCTCAATACTGTATAATGGCCGCACATGATGCTCCATAGTGTATAATGGCCACACAGTGCTCCATACTGTATAATGGCCACACATGATGCTCCATAGTGTATAATGGCCACACATGATGCTCAATACTGTATAATGGCCACACATGATGCTCAATACTGTATAATGGCCACACATGATGCTCCATACTGTATAATGGCCGCACATGATGCTCCATACTGTATAATGGCCGCACATGATGCTCCATACTGTATAACGGCCACACAGTGCTCCATACTGTATAATGGCCGCACTTGATGCTCCATACTGTATAATGGCCACACATGATGCTCAATACTGTATAATGGCCACACATGATGCTCAATACTGTATAATGGCCACACATGATGCTCAATACTGTATAACGGCCACACAGTGCTCCATACTGTATAATGGCCGCACATGATGCTCCATAGTGTATAATGGCCACACAGTGCTCCATACTGTATAATGACTGCACATCATGCTCCATACTGTATAATGGCCACACGATGCTCAATACTGTATAATGGCCACACATGATGCTCCATACTGTATAATGGCCGCACATGATGCTCCACACTGTATAATGGCCGCACATGATGCTCCATACTGTATAATGGCCACACATGATGCTCAATACTGTATAATGGCCACACATGATGCTCAATACTGTATAATGGCCACACATGATGCTCAATACTGTATAACGGCCACACAGTGCTCCATACTGTATAATGGCCGCACATGATGCTCCATAGTGTATAATGGCCACACAGTGCTCCATACTGTATAATGACTGCACATCATGCTCCATACTGTATAATGGCCACACGATGCTCAATACTGTATAATGGCCACACATGATGCTCCATACTGTATAATGGCCGCACATGATGCTCCACACTGTATAATGGCCGCACATGATGCTCCATACTGTATAATGGCCACACATGATGCTCAATACTGTATAAAGGCCACACATGATGCTCAATACTGTATAATGGCCACACATGATGCTCCATACTGTATAATGGCCGCACATGATGCTCCATACTGTATAACGGCCACACAGTGCGCCATACTGTATAATGGCCGCACATGATGCTCCATACTGTATAATGGCCACACAGTGCTCCATACTGTATAATGACTGCACATGATGCTCCATACTGTATAATGGCCACACATGATGCTCAATACTGTATAATGGCCACACATGATGCTCCATACTGTATAATGGCCCTACATGATGCTCAATACTGTATAACGGCCACACATAATGCTCCATACTGTATAATGGCCACACATGATGCTCAATACTGTATAATGGCCACACATGATGCTCAATACTGTATAACGACCCCACATGATGCTCAATACTGTATAACGGCCACACATAATGCTCCATACTGTATAACTGCCGCACATGATGCTCAATACTGTATAATGACCCCACATGATGCTCAATACTGTATAACGGCCCCACATGATGCTCCATACTGTATAATAGCCACACATGATGCTCCATACTGTATAATAGCCACACATGATGCTCCATACTGTATAACGGCCACACATGATGCTACTGTATAACGGCCACACATGATGCTCCATACTGTATAATAGCCACACATGATGCTCCATACTGTATAATGGCCACACATGATGCTCCATACTGTATAACGGCCACACATGATGCTACATACTGTATAACGGCCTAACATGATGCTCCATACTGTATAATAGCCACACATGATGCTCCATACTGTATAATGGCCCCACATGATGCTCAATACTGTATAATGGCCCTACATGATGCTCCATACTGTATAATGGCCCCACATGATGCTCCATACTGTATAATGGCCCCACATGATGCTCCATACTGTATAATGGCCCCACATGATGCTCCATACTGTATAATGGCCACACATGATGCTCTATACTGTATAATGGCCCCACATGATGCTCCATACTGTATAATGACCGCACATAATGCTCCATACTGTATAATGGCCCCACATGATGCTCAATACTGTATAATGGCCACACATGATGCTCCATACTGTATAATGGCCCCACATGATGCTCAATACTGTATAATGGCCACACATGATGCTCCATACTGTATAATGATCGCACATGATGCTCCATACTGTATATTGGCCGCACATGATACTTCGTACCGTATAATGGCCACACATAGCTACTCCTACACACGCGGCTGTGCTCCGTACACTTTGCATACACGGCTCCGCTCCATACACACGGCTCCACTCCATACACCTCAAACACACACGGCTCCGTTCCGTTCACCTCGTACACATTCAGCTCCGCTCCATACACCTCATACACACACAGCTCCGCTCCATACATCTCGTACACACGGCACTACGTACACCTCATACACACACCGCTCCGCTCCATACACATTGCAGAAGCTACTCCGCTCCGCATACCTTGCACACACACAGCTCCGCTGCGTACACCTCATACACATACGGCTCCTCTCCATACATCTCGTACACACACGGCACTACTCCGTACACCTCGTACACACACGGCTCCGCTCTATACACATTGCACACACTGCTCCGCTCCGTATACCTTGCACACACGTGGCTCTGCTCCGCACACCTCGTACACACGTGGCTCCACTCCATACACCTTTCACACTCTGCTCTCATCCGAACACCTCTTACACGACTCCGCTCCGTACACACACAGCTCCGCTCCATACATCTCGTACACACGGCACTACGTACACCTCATACACACACCGCTCCGCTCCATACACATTGCACACGCTGCTGCGCTCCGTATACCTTGCACACACACAGCTCCGCTGCGTACACCTCATACACATACGGCTCCTCTCCATACATCTCGTACACACACGGCACTATTCCGTACACCTCGTACACACACGGCTCCGCTCTATACACATTGCACACACTGCTCCGCTCCGTATACCTTGCACACACGTGGCTCTGCTCCGCACACCTCGTACACACGTGGCTCCACTCCATACATCTTTCACACTCTGCTCTCATCCGAACACCTCTTACACGACTCCGCTCCGTACACCTCGTACACACGCGGCTGTGCTCCATACACACGACTCCGCTCCGTACACCTTTCACATGCTGCTCCGCTCCGTACACCTTGTACACACACGGCTGTGCTCCGTACACCTCGTACACATGGCTCCGTACACCTCTTACACACGACTCCACTCCGTACACCTTTCACACGCTGCTCCGCTCCACACTCCTCGTACACACGCGGCTGTGCTCCGTACACCTCGTACACACGCGGCTGTGCTCCATACACCTCTTACACACGACTCTGCTCCGTACACCTTTCACATGCTGCTCCGCTCCGTACACCTTGTACACACGCGGCTGTGCTCCGTACACCTCATACACATGGCTCCGTACACCTCGTACACACGACTCCGCTCCGTACACCTTTCACACGCTGCTCCGCTCCGTACACCTCGCACACACGCGGATGTGCTCCGTACACCTCGTACACACGCGGCTGTGCTCCGTACACCTCCTACACACGCGGCTGTGCTCTGTACACCCCTTACACACACGGCTCCGCTCCGTACACCTTTCACACGCTGCTCCGCACACCTCGCACACACGCGGCTGTGCTCCGTACACCTCCTACACGCGGCTGTGCTCCGTACACCTCCTACACACGCGGCTGTGCTCTGTACACCCCTTACACACACGGCTCCGCTCCGTACACCTTTCACACGCTGCTCCGCTCACCTCGCACACACGCGGCTGCGCTCCGTACACCTCGTACACACGCGGCTGTGCTCCGTACACCTCGTACACACGCGGCTGTGCTCCGTACACACGCGGCTGTGCTCTGTACACCCCTTACACACACGGCTCCGCTCCGTACACCTTTCACATGCTGCTCTGCTCCGTACACCTCGTACACACGCGGCTGCGCTCCGTACACCTCATGCACACGGCTCCGCTCCGTACACCTCATGCACACGGCTCCGTACACCTCGTACACACGCGGCTGCACTCCGTACACCTCGTACACACGCGGCTGCGCTCCGTACACCTCATGCACACGGCTCCGTACACCTCGTACACACGCGTCTGCGCTCCGTACACCTCATGCACACGGCTCCGTACACCTCGTACACACGCGGCTGCGCTCCGTACACCTCATGCACACGGCTCCGTACACCTCGTACACACGGCTCCGTACACCTCATGCACACGGCTCCGTACACCTCATGCACACGGCTCCACACTCCTCGTACACACGGCTCCGTACACCTCGTACACACGCGGCTGCGCTCCGTACACCTCATGCACACGGCTCCGTACACCTCGTACACACGCGGCTGCGCTCCGTACACCTCATGCACATGGCTCCGTACACCTCGTACACACGCGGCTGCGCTCCGTACACCTCGTACACACGGCTCCGTACACCTCGTACACACGCGGCTGCGCTCCGTACACCTCGTACACACGGCTCCGTACACCTCGTACACACGGCTCCGTACACCTCGTACACACGGCTTCGTACACCTCGTACACACGCGGCTGCGCTCCGTACACCTCATGCACACGGCTTCGTACACCTCGTACACACGCGGCTGCGCTCCGTACACCTCATGCACACGGCTCCGTACACTTCGTACACACGGCTCCGTACACCTCGTACACACGCGGCTGCGCTCCGTACACCTCATGCACACGGCTCCGTACACCTCGTACACACGGCTCCGTACACCTCGTACACATGCGGCTGCGCTCCGTACACCTCATGCACACGGCTCCGTACACCTCGTACACACGCGGCTGCGCTCCATGCACCTCGTACACACGGCTCCGTACACCTCGTACACACGTGGCTGCGCTCCGTACACCTCGTACACACGGCTGCGCTCCGTACACCTCATGCACACGGCTCCGTACACCTCGTACACACTCGGCTGCGCTCTGTACACCTCGTACACACGGCTCCGTACACCTCGTACACACGTGGCTGCGCTCCGTACACCTCGTACACACGGCTGCGCTCTGTACACCTCATGCACACGGCTCCGTACACCCCTTACACACACAGCTCAGCTCCATACACCTCGTACACACACGGCTCTGCTACATCCACCCTGTAAACCCCTCCTGACCTCACACATACGCTGCCTTACCCTCCTCCGGCGCCATGGCAACCAGCAAAGTCCTGTACATGGAGGTCCTCCTCCCGAATCCGATCATGTGACCCCTGACTCCTCCCATCCTGTGACCTCATCACAGGTCCTGTGCACAGAGCAGCCATTATGTGCTGCTGTGCAGGCCTGGTGCAGGGAGCTCTCAGCTCACCGACCGGGTGATATCACATACCTCCCAACCAGTGCGGGACAATTAATGTCCCGCCCGGGATTGCGGGGCTGACTGTCAAAATCAGGACAGTCCCGCTGGATCCGGGATGGTTGGGAGGTATGAATTTGTACTCCAGACGCCTCAGAAGTCGGTTTAGGAGCAGCCTTACGCTGGAGATACTGAGGGATCTGTGAACTGTCAGAAGCCATACTGATGAATACCTAATCAGAGCACCACATGAAGACCCTCCTGCTGACAGGTTCCCTTAAAGAACTGTTTACTTTGTTTTACCTGCACTGAAAGGCAGTTTCTTTTCCTTTGCATGTGGCATGGTTTATGATGGACCAATAAACCAGCATGGACATTTAAATGGAAACGGTTCCTGTGTTACATCACCATGCACCCACGTGAGTAGCATTCCAACAAAACATATGCACAGTGCTCAGCATAAATCACTACAAGAGCTTTGAAAAGGTAAGTTTTTTAATCAATGTTTTGCTGAACGCAAGAACAATTTCCAAAATTTTGAAAAATTAAGTTTCACAGAACATTTTTTTAACCCATAACATGAAAGTAAGGTAATGATATCTATTTCATTACAAAATCTTCAGTTTTTACAAATTAGTTGATTCAAAAATGAGTACACCCCACATCAAAAACTACTAGATCTAGTACTTTGTATGAACTCCATGATTTTTAAGGACAGGACTAAGTCTTTTAGGCAGGAAATAAACAATTTGGTGATATACTGTAACATTTATGTTTTGCCATTCTTCAAGAATGAGCTCTGTTAGAGCCTGGATGCTGGATGGATAGTGACGCTCAATAAGTGTCTTCAGAATTCCCCATATGTATTTGCTTGGGTTCAGATCAAGAAACACTTGTCCTCTGAATCACTTTCACCTAGTTATTCATCAGAAATGGAATCAGGTAAGGACACTGCTACCACCATGCTTCACTGTAGGCACCACGCATTTTCTAAATGCATGGTGCCTGCATCCGTTTTATTTGTGAATATCTCGAGAATACTTTTATTTTACTTTTTTTTTTCAAAAATGTTAATAACAGTAAAAACTTTAAAGCCAAAATGTGGTGTAAAACCTCTAACACCTAATTTACCTGCGTGTCAAATTTCAGGAAGATTGATGAAGTCGTTTGGCTGTAAATTAATATTTGCTTTTTCCCCCTTTTTTGGCACATATCTCAACAACGGTAGTTCCTATGTGCCAATTCCAGGGCAGATTGGTCCAGTTGTTTGGCCGTGTGTAAAGCTTGTACATCAGACATGTATTTTTATATCTATAAATATTACATGTACGCACTGTTGGCTTTATGTGCTACATATATAGACCAGGTTTAGCCTCCAGATAACTGGACACCGCAGCGCTGGTTATTATATTGTACATCCTGTAGTAAATCCCTTATATATCCGCTGGATTTAGTAACGTTATCTCTGCACATAACCGTAATGTCTGTTGTGGGATGAATACTAATGCATTCTTGGCTTTCCGGTTGTGTATCTTTTCCTTTCATTATGGAGCGGCATCAGTGTCAGGTCTCATCTTTTCTTACAGATCTCGCTCTGGGGCTTAAAAGTCTATTTATTGCCTAATTCTGACGGATTCACATCCAGCTAGTCATCTGCAGTTATGACTAAGTGTCTCCACCACCCTCGTCTTCGCGCATCCCTGGGGAGGAATTACTACAACAGCTGGTATAATCACACAGTTTGTAGGGGATTTTTCTTCCTTCCTTCCTTTTTTTGTTCTTTTTTTTCTCCAAAATACAACTGTGCTAAATTCCCTTAACATGAACCGTACAGATAAGGGAGCAGTTGATTAACCGTCCAATGGGTCTACTGCCATCTACATAAATATCCCCATAAGCACAAACATCATTTATAATACATCTTCAGTTGTGTGTATATGGAATGCCCGCCAGGGCCGTGGGGTACTCGGTACCGGGTTCGGTACTTAAAGGGGATGTGTCACGGCGGCGGTGACCTGGTCCATGGCCCTGGGTGCCCAAGTAAAAGGAGATGTCCTTAAAGGGATTTTGTGAATAAAGTTTGTTCCTGACGCCACCTGTGGTATTCGGTTAGGGTGACCGACACTCCTTAAAGGGGTCCTCTGAGGTGATGTTATTGCAGCAGGGATGGTATGGCTTCCCACAGGTGAAGCTGGGTCCCCAGGGCTCATGGTGTATAGATAAAGATGGTGGGTGGTATAGCAAGAAGTGGAGGACAGGTTTGCAGTCTCTTCACCTAGTTTACTGATGAATTCAGGCAGCCATAGTCCAGGGTACCAGATCGCAGGCACAGGTAACATCCGGCCGGCTTGGAAGCGAGTTGGGAGTCCTCTTTACGAGGTGGAGTTGGAAGCCTTTCCTCTAGTGCTCTGGTGTAGTCCCTTGCTGCCTTAGGCATCTCACAAGGTCCTCACGTTCTCTCTGTCCTCCAGGTTGGTAGGGCACTACCTGTATGACAGGTAGCTCAAGCCTTTTTACAGGGTCTCTATCATGACCCGGGCTCTATGCGCTACTGTGTCCTCAGGTTTCAATGTTGGACAGGTGACTTGTAATCCAGCTGTTCTGCCGTTTTCTGCTGTGAGACGTAGAGTCCTTCACAACCCCGGTCTTCCGGCTACCGGTATCTGCGCTCAGTAGGGAGGTAGCTCAGTCGCAGCTAGCCGCCCCAGTTCTTCACTCTCCTGGACTTGGAAGCGAGGAAGGATCTCTTTTATCAGGTAATCACAAGCATGCAACATGTTCATACTCCAGGCCAGAAGGGGCAGCTCTGAGCCAGCATGTGGGTGGCTCCCCTATATATATTCTGGTCTGGAGTGTAAGTCAGGTCAGTTCAGTTAGTGAGTGCCAGACAGCAGACTGGAGCAGTCTGAGGCAGAGAGAGAAGAGGGGAGCCGTGCAGCCATGAGAGGTGCTGCAGCTCCTGGAAAGAGCAAGAGAAAGCAGAACAGATTGTAAAGAGCGTGACGGGCAAGTGAATTGCAGGAGAGTAAAGAACTGGGGGGATAGCTGCGACTGAGCTACTTCCCTACTGAACGCAGATACCGTTAGCCAGAAGACCGGGGTTGTGAAGTACTCTACGTCTCACAGCAGAAACCGGCAGGACAGCTGGATTACAAGTCACCTGTCCACCATTGAAACCTGAGGACACAGTAGCGCATAGAGCCCGGGTTGTGATAGAGACCCTGTAAAAAGGCTCGAGCTACCTGTCGTACGGGTAGTGTCCTGCCAACCTGGAGGACAGAGAGAACGTGAGGACCTTGTGAGATGCCTAAGGCAGCAAGGGACTACACCACAGCAATAGAGGGAAGGCTTCCAACTCCACCTGGTAAAGGGAACTCCCAACTCGCTTCCAAGCTGGCCGGACCACACCTGTACCTACGATCTGATACCCTGGACTGTGGCTGCCTGAATACATCAGAAATTCAGCCTTCTGACCTTTCCCAACGCCTACGCACTGCAGTACTTTGCTCTGCCCTCAACAGGGCAGACAAAGTGCACCTGCGCAGGAGCCGCGGCAGGAAAAAAAGAAGAGGACGTCATCGGGTCCGCCCCTGGGTGAGTATAATATAACGTCTTTTTCTCCTCTTTCAGGTTACATCGGGGGCTTATTTACAGCATTACAGAATGCTGTAGATAAGCCCCTGATGGCGGTGACCGCAGCTTATAGGCCTAAAATGGGGTGACAGATTCCCTTTTAAGTCCATGCCTCAGAGACTGCAAGCTGTTATAAAAGCCAGAGGTGGTGCAACAAAATACTAGTGATGTGTTGGAGTGTTTTTTTGTTTGTTTTTCATGATTCCATGATTTTTTCCACAGAATTGAGTGACTCCATAATTTTTTCCCTATGCTTGTTCTTGATTTCTTTTAGGCTATGTGCACACGTTGTGGATTTGGCTGCGGATCCGGATCCGGATTGGCCGCTGTGGATTCGAAGCAGTTTTCCATCATGTTTACAGTACCATGTAAACCTATGGAAAAACAAATCCGCAGTGCCCATGGTGCGGAAAAATACTGCACGGAAACGCTACGTTGTATTTTCCGCAGCATGTCAATTCTTTGTGCGGATTCCGCAGCGTTTTACACCTGCTCCTCAATAGGAATCCACAGGTGTAAAACCGCAGGTGGAATCAGCACAAAAACCGCAGGAAATCCGCACTAAAACCGCAGGTAAAACGCAGTGCGTTTTCCCTGCGGATTTTGCAAAAACGGTGCACAAAAATCCACACACGAATCCGCAATGTGGGAACATAGCCTTAGTGTTTCTTAAAGCCAGAAAGTTGCCATTTGAAATTACTTTAGTTTTGTGCCATGTCTGTGATTCTTAATGTGTCCATTGCTGGTGAGAAACAGAATAGGTCATAAAAACGGGGATCACCACACATTCGGATATAGCAGAATAGTAATTAACAGCTTTATTTGTATGAAAATACACAGACAAAAGGCAAAGCATAAACATTTAAAAACATTAAAAAGGGAACATATTAGTGTCCTGTACATACAGCCCCTCATAAGGCTAGAACCTGCACTCGACTCAAAAGGTACAATGGAAAAATATCCTAAAATAAGATGCCTATATAGACAGCATGGTCAAAATGTGGATATAATATATAGAGACAGCCAATAAGTGAGTTGAATATATGGTAGCTTGTAAATACCGTGGCTGTGTAGCTAAAAAAGATGTTGTGCAATTTTTCACGAGTACGCCGATACCGCATATGTGGGGAAAAACTACTGTTTGGACGTACGTCGGGGCTCGGAATGGAATAAGTGACGTTTTGGATTGCAGACTTTGATGGAATGGTCTGCGGGCGTCATGTTGCATTTGCAGAGCCCCTGATGTGCCTAAACAGTGGAAATCCTCCACAAGTGACCCCATTTTGGAAACTACACCCCTGAAGGAATTTATCTAGAGGCATAGTTTTATAGTATTGATTATAATTCATTTGGTTTTACTGGTGTATGAATTTATAATGTGGTGGTATGTGTAAGATGTGCGGGGTACATCAGATAATAAAAGTGTGTTGTGTCAACTGGGTATAAACTAATTTTATTAATTTGTGGACGTGTGGTACGCTTTGAAGCAATCCTTAATGCAAAGGCCAGGTTTCTCAGGGCAGGTTTCACAATGGTAAATTGTGTCTTTTCGGATGCCCTCTTGGAGCATACTCTGCACCGTTTTTGTGATCGGCCTGTCCTCGCTGTTTGGGGAACCTGTCCTGGGAAATGTTGACCTGGGACAATATGGGCACTATCAGAGTCAGAAGTACTAGGGCCCTCACCTCCCTGAATGCCAAACATTAGTGCCTTGATGACTTCCTCCTGAAACTGAAGGAAGGTCCCCCCCGTATTGCCTGTAGATCGGAACAGCACAAAAGCATTGTACAGTGCCATCTGTACAATGTGCACGGACAACTTTTTGTACCATATGTAAGCTTTTCGCATGGCACTGTATGGTTGGAGGACCTGATCTGAAAGATCCTCACCCCCTATGTATCGATTGTAATCCAAGATACTGTTAAGGACTGGCGGAACGCACCAAGTACAAGATGAAATGGAACTAGGTGCGTTCGCAGTCCGAGGTCCACCGTGCAGGTAAAAACCCTGCTGCTAGTAAGACGGACTATATGGCGGTACTATAAGTATACACGCACCAGTTAACTTCACCCTGCGTGAAGGAAGCGATCCTGTTGCGTCACAGGACCGCGGTACCGCACATAGAGCGCAAGCAAGTTGTCAGCGAACTCAACCCCAACTAGGATTGAAGTCCGATTAGACACTTGCTGGCACAACACCGCAACTGGGTGTGTAAGGAAACTAAATAATAATATAAAGGCACAAGAGTGCGTGCGGTGCCGCACTGACGGACGCCACTAACCACCCAGGCTTGGGTCAGGAAAGCGCAGAGCAAGCGCACGGCGCCGTACAGGCGGACACAGCAATTGGTAGCTGTAATGTGTGTTACGTGCTGTTGGATAAGTCGGGCGCTAGATAGCAAACATACACCTTCCGCGAACAATCATACAATAGGGAGGGTTATTTAAAAAGCGACTTTCACTCACAACACACACACATATTTACAAGACAATACTAGCGCATGGCCGTGCGGTCATGCGCAGTTTATATAGCTGCAGCACAGGAAACAGCTACAGAAGTTTTGCCCTTTCAGGACCTGCCAAAAGGACCAATGGGATGTGCTGCAGTACCTGAGCATGTGACCCCCGATCTCCAACGGGAGATCCTGCCCTGGGCATGCTCAGACAGAGAAAAGCAGGACTTAGATCCAGAAACGTCCACTCGCCGCTGCCCAGCACTGGCTTCAATGGCAGAAGCAGGAAAAGCAGCAGTAACTCTTCGCACAGAGTCAGACTGAGCGAGACGCTGGGATCGACGTCCCTGCTGAGCAGACTCCACTGCGGCTGGAGAAGAATGGGAGACCGCAGCGGAGACGGATCGAGATTCCCCCTGTGCAGCAGAGGAAACTCGACTCCTAACATTACCCCCCCTCCTAGGGCCCCCCCTCCTTGGGCCTCGCTACGTTCGAAGGCAGCAATGAGCTGCGGGGCCCGAATGTGCTCATCTCTGGTGTTAAATGCCGTTTTCCATTCGTCCCCCTCACGGATGCGAATCAGGTTATAAGCACCCCGCAGATCTAGTTTAGTAAACACTCTAGCTCCCCGCAGCCTATCGAAAAGCTCAGATATCAAAGGCAAAGGGTACTTGTTCTTAACTGTGATAGCATTAAGACCCCTGTAGTCTATGCATGGACGTAGTTCTCCATTCTTCTTCTGCACGAAAAAGAACCCTGCCCCAGCAGGTGACACTGACTTCCTGATGAACCCTCTTGCCAGATTATCTTGAATGTACTGAGACATTGCCTCCGTTTCCGGGAGAGATAATGGATAGACTCGACCCCGGGGAGGCTCAGCACCAGGCAAGAGATTAATAGGACAGTCTTAGGGGCGATGGGGCGGAAGGGTCTCCGTTGCCTTTTTGGAGAACACGTCTGCATAAGACCAATATTGCTTGGGGAGAGAGGAAAGATCTGCGGGTACCTCAGTAGTAGCAACCTGAACGCACTCTCGATGACACCTGTTCCCACAAGATTTACCCCATCCCAGAATTCTGCCTGAGGACCACTCGATGTGAGGAGAGTGGTACCGTAACCAAGGTATCCCCAAGAGAACCTCATCAATTCCCTCAGGAATGACGAGTAGAGATATAATCTCCTGATGAGATGGTGACATGGACAGAGTAAAAGGGATAGTTTGATGTGTAATCTGTGCGGGCAGTGTCGACCCATTCACCACTCGTACCGTTACTGGTTGAGATAGCATGACCAGAGGAATTGCGTGATGTTGGGCGAAGGCTGAAGACGTAAAATTGCCCTCCGCCCCAGAATCCACGCAGAGTTCTACCGAGTGAGAGAATGAGCCCAATGTTATTGTCCCCTTAAAAGACAATTTGGAGGCAAACGTCGCCGTGTCTAGTGCACCTCCACCAACTACCACTAGACGCTGACGTTTCCTCGACCGCTGGAGACATCTGGAGGCAAGATGTCCTGACTGTTGGCAAAGATGACAAATCTGGAGTGCACGAGCGGTCCGGGACTTAGATCCCGCTCGTGACTCTACCACAGGCTCATGGGGCTCAGGAGCCTGGTCTGGAGATTCCAAAGGTTTGGCGAAGGTGGGAGCCAGCCGAAACCTCTGCCTACACTGGGCTCGCTCTAACCTCCGCTCGTGAAAACGGAGATCAATACGAGTGGATAGAGTTATTAATTCCTCCAGTGTGGCGGGAATCTCCCTAGTGGCCAGGGCGTCCTTAACGTGGTCAGCCAGCCCCCTCCAAAATATTGGAATGAGGGCTTTATCCGACCACTCCAGCTCAGTTGCCAAGGTGCGGAAGTGAACGGCAAAATGACTGACCAAGGATGAGCCCTGAGTCAATGCCAACAATTGGAGCGCCGTATCATGGGTGACACGAGGTCCTAAAAAGACCTGTTTCAGAGTGCTCAGAAACAACGGAGCACTCTGCACCACATGATCGCTATGCTCCCATAGCGGCGTAGCCCACTGCAACGCCCTGTCCGAAAGAAGAGACACTATAAATCCCACCTTAGCCCGCTCTGTAGGGAAACGAGAGGCCAGAAGCTCGAGATGGATAGAGCACTGACTCACGAAACCCCTACAAGACTTACTGTCACCAGAGAATTTCTCTGGAAGCGGGAGGCGAGTTAGAGTCGGGACAGGAGCGGCAGTGGACAAGGTGGCTGCAGCAACACTAGCAGCCTGAACAGCGACAGCAGTGACATCCACAGCTGAGGTTGAACGCTCAAGAGCCGCCAACCTTCCCTCCAGCTGCTGGATGTACCGCTGTGAGCGCTGATCGTCCATCATTTACTAGCCAGACCTTGGTGCTAGTATTATAATAAGGACTGGCGGAACGCACCAAGTACAAGATGAAATGGAACTAGGTGCGTTCGCAGTCCGAGGTCCACCGTGCAGGTAAAAACCCTGCTGCTAGTAAGACGGACTATATGGCGGTACTATAAGTATACACGCACGAGTTAACTTCACCCTGCGTGAAGGAAGCGATCCTGTTGCGTCACAGGACCGCGGTACCGCACATAGAGCACGAGCAAGACGTCAGCGAACTCAACCCCAACTAGGATTGAAGTCTGATTAGACACTTGCTGGCACAACACCACAACTGGGTGTGTAAGGAAACTAAATAATAATATAAAGGCACAAGAGTGCGTGCGGTGCCGCACTGACGGACGCCACTAACCACCCAGGCTTGGGTCAGGAAAGCGCAGAGCAAGCGCATGGCGCCGTACAGGCGGACACAGCAATTGGTAGCTGTAATGTGTGTTACGTGCTGTTGGATAAGTCGGGCGCTAGATAGAAAACATACACCTTCCGCGAACAATCATACAATAGGGAGGGTTATTTAAAGAGCGACTTTCACTCACAACACACACACATATTTACAAGACAATACTAGCGCATGGCCGTGCGGTCATGCGCAGTTTATATAGCTGCAGCACAGGAAACAGCTACAGAAGTTTTGCCCTTTCAGGACCTGCCAAAAGGACCAATGGGATGTGCTGCAGTACCTGAGCATGTGACCCTCGATCTCCAACGGGAGATCCTGCCCTAGGCATGCTCAGACAGAGAAAAGCAGGACTTGGATCCAGAAACGTCCACTCGCCGCTGCCCAGCACTGGCTTCAATGGCAGAAGCAGGAAAAGCAGCAGTAACTCTTCGCACAGAGTCAGACTGAGCGAGACGCTGGGATCGACGTCCCTGCTGAGCAGACTCCACTGCGGCTGGAGAAGAATGGGAGACCGCAGCGGAGACGGATCGAGATTCCCCCTGAGCAGCAGAGGAAACTCGACTCCTAACAGATACAATCTGGCTTTTGGACTTGTGTTGTGGTCCCACAAACAGTGACAAGGGTGCTGTTGTCACGGTGTACGGTGGTATACTTGTCCACCAGCATGTTGTCGCTGCATTGAGCTCTGCTTTCCCCTTTTCTCAGTATTTGCCCAATTAGCGGCTTAGGGAGGCCTCGCTGATTTTTTCGCACGGTGCCACATGCAGCTGTCCCTCTGGCAGAGAGGGCCTTGAAGAGTGGGATGCTGGTGTAAAAGTTATCAATGTAGAGGTGATAACCCTTATCCAGCAGTGGGTGCAGCAATTCCCACACAGTTTTTCCACTCAACCCCAGGATGGAGGGGTATTCAGGGGGATTAATTTGGGTGTCCTTCCCCTCGTAGACCCTAAATCTGTGGGTGTACCCTGATGTACTCTCGCACAGTTTGTACAGCTTTATTCCGTACCTGGACCTCTTACAGAGCAGGTATTGTCGGAATTTTAGCCTCTCTTTGAAGTGAACGAGAGATTAATCAATAGCGATGTCCTTCTGGGGTATGTACGCCTCAGCAAATTTTCTGCTGAAGTGTTCAATCACTGTCCGAATTTTATATAGACGATCAAAGTTAAGGTTGTCTCGGGGAGGACACTGCGCATTATCACTATAATACAAAAATCTTTGGATCCCTTCAAATCGTGTCCTTTTCATGGCCATGCGGAATACCGGTATACTGTAGAGAATGTCATTACTCCAGTATTGCCGAAGCTTTGGCTTTTTGATTATGCCCATATGCAGCACAATTCCCCAAAAATATGACGAATCTCTGTTTTTTTATTATGCCCATATGCAAAACAATTCCCCAAAAGGTCATCATCTCTGCTGCATTTACGGGGGTCCATCTGGCGTATGATGATGTGGGATTTTGGGTGAAAAATTGTTGGGCATACAGGTTAGTCTGGACCACCATAAGATTTATTATTTCCTCACTGAAAAAGAATTTGAAGAAGTCAATTTCAGTGAGGCCAGTGGTGTCAAACTGGATTCCTGAGCTGCTGCTGAAATCCGGAATGACGGGCTGGAACTTTTCTTGGAGGGGTGCAATCCATACGGGATCGATTGCTGCAGGAGTTGCCTGGGTCCTAGGGCGCCTTGTTGGGGGTCCTTCCTCAGGCTGCCATCACACTAGCAGTATTTGGTCAGTATTTTACATCAGTATTTGTAGCCAAAACCAGGAGTGGAACAATCAGAGGGAAAGTATAATACAAACATATGCACCACTTCTGTATTTATAACCCACTCCTGGTTTTGGCTTACAAATACTGATATAAAATACTGACCAAATACTGCTAGTGTGACGGCAGCCTCATCAGATAAGGAGGAGGAGGATGAGGATGATGATGAGGAGGAGGAATAGAGGAATGTGGGATCTTCCTCACTGGCTGTATCCGTGTCGGACGCAAGGATGGCGTAAGCCTCCTCTGGTGAATAGCGCCTTGTTGACGAATGGGCTATTTTTATTTTTTTCCCAAACCCTGGGATGTGTGTGTAAGTGGTGCTTTTACACGTGTAATGTGTGGGGCTTGTGTATAGGGTACTCTTTATTATAACCAATCAGAGAGAAAAAAGAAGTAGTGAGAAAAAATGAGAAAAAATGTAGAAGAAACAAGAAAAAAAAAAAAGAAAAATCAGATGTAAAAAAATAAGTTTGTATAAAAAAAAGTATAAAAAAAGTATAAATTTACCCTACGCAACTAAATCTTTTTTTTGCAAAAGAAAAAATGAACGCCACTAACAGTGTGATGTACGCCCCCCTAATGCACTAGAGATTATCCGGCGATAGCAGATTTTTTTATGCAAAAAAGACGCTACCTCCCTACCTGTAAAACTACTCAGTACGATTTTTTTTTTCTAAAAGATGATCACCAACGCTGTGACGCCGGCTGCACTAACACGCTACCACTAAACTACTCTGTACAATTTTTTTTTCTCTAAAAAAAAGACCGGTCGTCACGAACGCTGTGACACCAGCTAATCTACGTCTAAACTACACTGTACTAACTACTATTATTTTTTTGTAAAAGAAAATCGGACGTCGTTAGACTGCGAAGTCCCGCTGCACTAACTAGGTAAAAAAAGAAAAAGTCCTGTGGCGCAGTCTCTGATCAGCAGCGATACTGATCAAAGCGCTGCAGACACAGGAAGAGCACGAATGCTCTGCACGGGACGCCGCGCACAGGAAGAAAGCGCAAAAAAGTGTGCTAAAAAATCAATTGGAGGGGGGGTACTAGAACAGGGATGGGGGGACATCACCAAACACAGACGCCGGCTACGCTACCTTGTTACGTCTAAAACTACACTGTACTAACTACCATTTGTTTTCTAAAAAAAAAACGGACGTTGCTTAGACTGCGATGTCCGCTACGCTAACTAGCTAAAATAAAAAAGTCCTGTGGCGCAGTCTCTGATCAGCAGCGATACTGATCAGAGCGCTGCGGACACAGGAAGAGCACGAATGCTCTGCGCGGGACGCCGCGCACAGGAAAAAAAGCACAAAAAAATCTGCGCAAAAAATTCAATTGGAGCGTGGGGAGGTGGAGGGAGGGGGGTACTGGAACAGGGATGGGGGATGGGAAAGGGGTGGGGGAGGTGCTGCTGCTGCTGTGATCACAGGCCTCACACAGCAGGCAGATGGCAGCAGAGAGCACACAGCACGGAGCTGGAGATCAGCACAGAACAGGAGGGCAGGAGATCGCAGGGACGATCGCACTGGCCACCAATGGATTCCTTCACTCAGGTCAGACAGAGAGGCTTGGACAACCGCTCTGCACGCTAAATCTGAGAGAAAGATGGCGTGCAGGGCGGTGATCGGTATTTTAAATTAACCCCTTTGGCACTGATTGGATAGAAGCTATTGTTCAGCCAATCAGCGCCATAGGGGTTAATCAGGTGAGGTGACGTGGCGATCACCCCACCTACTGTGACGGCTGTGATTGGTGCGATGTCACTCAGCACCAATCACAACCTGTCACATGCTTTTTTTTTAACTTTATTGTCATGTCGCTGTGATTGGCTGGTCAGAATTGAACAGCCAATCACAGCGATCGCCGAAGTGGGGGGGGGGGGGGCGTGCAGCCCCCCGGGGCTACGTGCAGAGATGGTCTGCTGTCAGGGCCACGCGGTGACCGGAAGATGGCGGCGCCGTACTAGTACTGTGGCTGGCACAAATGCAGTGCCCGCAGCACAGTACTAGTACGGCGCGTGGCACGAAGGGGTTAAGGAACATATCTAGATGTGTGGTGAGCACTTTGAACTCCCAAGTGCTTCACAGAACTTTATAATGCAGAGCCGTGAAAATAAAAAATCCTTTTTTTTTCCTCAAAAATGATTTTTTAGCTCGCAATTTGTTATTTTCTCAAGGGTAACAGGAGAAATTGGACCCCAAAATTTGTTGTCCAGTTTGTCCTGAGTACGCTGATACCTCATATGTGGGGGGGCACTGTTTGGGCACACATCGGGGCTCGGAAGGGAAGGAGCGCCGTTTTGGAATGCAGACTTTGATGGAATGGTCTGCGGACGCCATGTTGCATTTGCAGAGCCCCTGATGTACCTAAACAGTAGAAATCCCCCCACAAGTGACCCCATTTTGGAAACTAGACCCCCCAAAGAGCTTATCTAGATGTGTGGTGAGCACTATGAACCCCCAACTGCTTCACAGAAGTTTATAATGTAGAGCCATGAAAATAATAAAATCATATTTTTTCCACACAAATGATCTTTTCACCCCCAGATTTTTACTTTCACAAGGGTAACAGGAGAAATTGGACCCCAAAATTTATTGTGCAATTTATGCTGAGTACGCTGGTACCCCATATGTGGGGGGGGGGGACCACTGTTTGGGCTTATGGCAGAGCTCGGAAGGGAAGGCGCACAGTTTTGGAATGCAAACTTTGATGAAATGGTCTGCGGGTGTCATGTTGCATTTTCAGAGCCCCTGATGTGCCTAAACAGTAGAAACCCCCCACAAGTGACCCTATTTTGGAAACTAGACCCCCCAAGGAACTTATCTAGATATGGGGTGAGCATTTTGAACGCCCAAGTGCTTCACAGAAGTTTGATGCAGAGCCATGAAAATAAAAAATAATTTTTTTCCCCACAAAATCATTTTTTAGCCCCAAATTTTTTTTATTTTCACAAGGCTAACAGGAGAAACTGGACCCCAAAAGTTGTTGTTCATTCAGTCCTGAGTACGCTGATGCTCCATATGTGGGGGTAAACCACTGTTTGGGCGCAAGGAAGAGCTCAGAAGAGAGCTTTTTGAACGCAAAATTGGCTGTCGCGTTTGGAGACCCCATGATGCACCTAAACAGTGGAAACCTCCCAATTCTAACTCCAACCATAACCCCAACACCCCCCTAACGCTAATCCCAACCCAATCCATAACCCTAATAAAAATCCTAGTCCCAAAACACCCTTAACCCTAATCCCAAACCTAACCATAACCCTAATCACAACCCTAACGCCAAAACACCCCTAACCCTAATCCCAACCCTAACCCTAATCAAATCCCTAAGCCCAACACACCCCTAATCATAATCTCAACCCTAACCTCAAACCTAACCCCAACCAAGAGGGCGCCCTCTGCTGGTTGTCCTCATATGAACTTGTGCCAGGGAGCTTTCTAGGAAAGTTCCCACGATCTAGGAACAGCCAGCAGAGGGCGCCTCACCGCAAATGAAGCTAAATATAGGTCATTGACCTACTTTACCTTCATTCGCTGGGGTTTTGTAGGCAGGAGTAGCGCTGCATTAGCAGAACTCCTGCCTGCAAAATATTTTAACCCCTTCAGATGGATTTACATCGTTGGACCTTACAGATCCTCGGAAGGTATGTATATTGTTGGTTTATTTTTATTTTTTTGATTTACAGATCGAGGGTCTTCAGTGAGTGGATTGAGAGTAGAATAAATTAATACAACAACCTTTGTGTTTTTTTCATTAAATTAATTTTTAATAATGTGTGTGTCTTTTTTTTTAACCCTTTACTAGTATTGGATTAATAATGGATAGGTGTCATAATTGACGCCTCTCCATTATTAATTTGGCTTAATGTCACCTTACAATAGCAAGGTGACATTAACCCTTCATTACCCCATATCCCACCGCTACACGGGAATGGGAAGAGAGTGGCCAAGTGCCAGAGTAGGCGCATCTTGCAGATGTGCCTTTTCTGGGGTGGCTGGGGGCAGATGTTTTTAGCCAGGGGGGGGCCAATAACCATGGACCCTCTCCAGGCTATTAATATCTGCCCTCAGTCACTGACTTTACCACTCTGGCGGAGAAAATTGTGCGGGAGCCCACGCCAATTTTTTCCGCCATTTAACCCCTTAATTTACTAGCTAGAACGGCCAAATTTTGCATATACACACTACTAACAGTAGTGTGGAATATGCAAAAAAAATGGGGAGAAGACATGGTTTACTGTATGTAAACCAGGTCTCATATCATGTCGGGTTTTAGGAAGGAGAAAGCAAAAGCCGGTAATTGAATTACCGGCTTTCTGCTATATCGCGCTAGATGAAATATTAATATATATACGTATATGTGTCTCAATGACATATTTATATATATATATATACCTATTCTATGTGTACATATTTATTCTACCTATTCTAGTGTAAGCTGTCAGTGTGATTTTACCGTACACCGCACTGAATTGCCGGCTTTTCTCTCTAACACCGCTGCGTATTCCTCGCAAGTCACACTGCTGGTCCGTGTGTAATCCGTATTTTTGGGGCTTCCATAGACTTTCATTGACGTTTTATTTGCGCAATACGGTGACAAACGCAGCATGCTGCGATTTTCTACGGCTGTAGAAAGCCGTATAATACTGATCAGTTTAATACGGCAGATAGGAGCAGGGGCATAGAGAATAATTGTGCCGTATTTTTTGCGAGTTTTACGGACGTAGTTTCTGCGCTCTTACGTCCGTAAAACTCGCAAGTGTGACGCCGACCTTAATCGTTTTGACTTTTGGACACAGCCGCTACCTCCCTCCGGCTGTATTTGACACACCTGGACTTGGGTGTTCATAAACCCTCAGTCTGCTTCAGGGAGCTACTGGTGATATTCTCTTTTTCACTTGTGAAGGCTTGAAGCTATAGCAGTCAGCTTACTTCCTCCCTGGTGCTTTTGGAGGACGTTTGGTGTTTTCTCCCTGGGGTCTGCTCAAGGGAAGTTTCTTCCCCTGGTTTGTCTCCCTTTTTGTCTTTAGTTTACAGTGGGGACTGATCAGTGCTCATCCCTCCTTCCCTATTCATTTGGCTTTCTTTAAAAATTTTGCACGTTTTTACAGCCTCTTTGTTCTCTATTTATTTTATTTGGATGGGGTCTGTGGGCATAAATCAAATGAGAGGAGGTCAGAAAGAGACAGGTAAAAGGGTCACAAACTCTCCCATCAGACAGTCATGGCAGGCTAACTGACTGATTCTCAGTTAATTCATTCTGCAGCAAGCATAGACAGTGCGACACAGAGGCTACAGTAAGCAAACATTGAAATATTTTTAATGAAACCTGAGAGTGCAAAATTGATTTTTTTTACCCCCATTTACATACACTTAAATAAAAATAAAAATTGTCCCCAAAGGTGTACATCCCATTTAAATACCATGAACACAAACTATTTATCCAGTGCATTCTTTGATCTATCAAATGGTGCAATGTTGGTCTGTGTTGTTTTGGCAAATAGGAGACTGGAGCTGTCCCTATGTATTTATATAATTGCCTTGTAATGTTTTCATTTCATGTTCTTTCCAGATGTCACCGTATCCCAGAATTCCAAGCGGAGGAAGTTCACCGACCGCCATATTGGGACACCCAAGTGATGTGTGTCTCAATATGGAAACTGCTGCTGGTACCAACCTATTGCGCGGTACCACCAGCGGAACACCGTCGCAGCACACACACACACTCTATACGCCGTACGCACCACACACTCACACACTCTCAGGCCTCATACCCATTTGCGAAAAAACGGACTAGTGCAATCCAATAAAAAATTGGATTGCACTCGGACCAATGTTATTCAATAGGTGACATCTCATTTGCGATTTTTTTTTTTCTCAGCCGAAATCAGAGGGAGAAAAAAATCGCAGCATGCTGCGATTTGCTGCGATTCTTGGACGAGACTTGCCAATGTAAGTCAATGGGTGCGAGAAAAAAAAAAAATCGCACAGCACTCGGACCATGCGATGTCCGATTTTTACGCAACGGTGTCCATAAGAAAAGCCGGTAATTCAGTGCGGTCTACATTAAAATTACACTGACACGTTAGAATAGATAGAATAAATGTCTACACATAGTATAGGTAGCTTCAGGGATTTGCGGTGCCGTCACTGAAGCAGCGCCCCCTGGTGGCATAAACTCATATGAACGGTAGCGTGGGAATTTTTCTGAATATTTTCTCATGCTGGTACATGACTGTATGGCGGACAGGTATGGGATATTGTTGCTTTTTTATTTTCCTTTTTTTACAGTAGAACGAAGGTCTTCAGTTGGATTGAGCATGCAATAAAGGTAATAAAACCCCATGTGTTTATTTATTTCATAAAATACTTTATTCTTAATATGTGTGTGTATTTTTAACCCTTTCAGACTATTGGATCAATAATGGATTGGTGTCTTATTCACACCTCTCCATTATTAACCAGGCTTAATGTCACCTTACAATAGCAAGGTGACATTAACCCCTTATTACCCCATATTCCACCACTACAGGGGAGTGGGAAGAGAGAGGCTAAGTGCCGGAATAGGTGCATCTTACAGATGTGCCTTTTCTGGGGTGGCTGGGGGCCGATGTTTTTAGCCAAGGGGGGGTCAATAACCATGGACCCTCTCTAGGCTATTAATATTTGCCCTCAGTCACTGGCTTTCCCACTCTGGCGGAGAAAATTGGGCGGGAGCCCACGCCAGTTTTTTCCGTGATTTTACCCTTTATTTTAACAACTACAGCTCCAAAATTTTGCTCACACACATTACTAACATTATTAGTGAGGGACATGTAAAAATATAACGGATATTAAATGATTTACTGTATGTAAACTATGTCTCATATCCTGTCGGGTTTGGTAAGGACTTAGCAAAAGCAGGCAATTTAATTACCGGCTTTTCTGCTATCTTTCTCTGTATTAAATATACAGTACAGACCAAACGTTTGGACGCACCTTCTCATTTAAAGATTTTTCTGTATTTTCATGACTATGAAAATTGTACATTCAAACTATGAATTAACACGTGGAATTATATACTTAACAAAAAAGTGTGAAACAACTGAAAATATGTCTTATATTCTAGGTTCTTCAAAGTAGCCACCTTTTGCTTTGATGACTGCTTTGCACACTCTTGGCATTCTCTTGATGAGCTTCAAGAGGTAGTCACCGGGAATGGTTTTCACTTCACAGGTGTGCCCTGTCAGGTTTAATAAGTGGGATTTCTTGCCTTATAAATGGTGTTGGGACCATCAGTCAGTCATGTGTTGTGCAGAAGTCTGGTTGAAACGAGTGGCCATCATTACTTTAAGAAATGAAGGTCAGTCAGTCTGAAAAATTGGGAAAACTTTGAAAGTGTCCCCAAGTGCAGTGGCAAAAACCATCAAGCGCTACAAAGAAACTGGCTCACATGAGGACCGCCCCAGGAAAGGAAGACCAAGAGTCACCTCTGCTTCTGAGGATAAGTTTATCTGAGTCACCAGCCTCAGAAATCGCAGGTTAACAGCAGCTCAGATTAGAGACCAGGTCAATGCCACACAGAGTTCTAGCAGCAGACGCATCTCTACAACAGCTGTTGAGAGGAGACTTTGTGCAGCAGGCCTTCATGGTAAAATAGCTGCTAGGAAACCACTGCTAAGTACAGGCAACAAGCAGAAGAGACTTGTTTGGGCTAAAGAACTCAAGGAATGGACTTTAGACCAGTGGAAATCTGTGCTTTGGTCTGATGAGCCTAAATTTGAGATCTTTGGTTCCAACCACCGTGTCTTTGTGCGACGCAGAAAAGGTGAATGGATGGACTCTACATGCCTGGTTCCCACCGTGAAGCATGGAGGAGGAGGTGTGATGGTGTGGGGGTGCTTTGCTGGTGACACTGTTGGGGATTTATTCAAAATTGAAGGCATACTGAACCAGCATGGCTACCACAGAATCTTGCAGCGGCATGCTATTCCATCCGGTTTGCGTTTAGTTGGACCATCATTTATTTTTCAACAGGACAATGACCCCAAACACACCCCCAGGCTGTGTAAGGCCTATCTGACCAAGAAGGAGAGTGATGGGGTGCTACGCCAGACCTGAACCCAATCGAGATGGTTTGGGGTGAGCTGGACTACAGAGTGAAGGCAAAAGGGCCAACAAGTGCTAAGCATCTCTGGGAACTCCTTCAAGATTGTTGGAAGACCTTTCCCGGTGACTACCTCTTGAAGCTCATCAAGAGAATGCCAAGAGTGTGCAAAGCAGTCATCAAAGCAGAAGGTGGCTACTTTGAAGAACCTAGAATATAAGACATATTTTCACTTGTTTCACACTTTTTTGTTAACTACAGTTAGGGCCAGAAATATTTGGACAGTGACACAATTTTTGCGAGTTGGGCTCTGCATGCCACCACATTGGATTTGAAATGAAACCTCTACAACAGAATTCAAGTGCAGATTGTAACGTTTAATTTGAAGGGTTGAACAAAAATATCTGATAGAAAATGTAGGAATTGTACACATTTCTTTACAAACACTCCACATTTTAGGAGGTCAAAAGTAATTGGACAAATAAACATAACCCAAACAAAATATTTTTATTTTCAATATTTTGTTGCAAATCCTTTGGAGGCAATCACTGCCTTAAGTCTGGAACCCATGGACATCACCAAACGCTGGGTTTCCTCCTTCTTAATGCTTTGCCAGGCCTTTACAGCCGCAGCCTTCAGGTCTTGCTTGTTTGTGGGTCTTTCCGTCTTAAGTCTGGATTTGAGCAAGTGAAATGCATGCTCAATTGGGTTTAGATCTGGAGATTGACTTGGCCATTGCAGAATGTTCCACTTTTTGGCACTCATGAACTCCTGGGTAGCTTTGGCTGTATGCTTGGGGTCATTGTCCATCTGTACTATGAAGCGCCGTCCAATCAACTTTGCAGCATTTGGCTGAATCTGGGCTGAAAGTATATCCCGGTACACTTCAGAATTCATCCGGCTACTCTTGTCTGCTCTTATGTCATCAATAAACACAAGTGACCCAGTGCCATTGAAAGCCATGCATGCCCATGCCATCACGTTGCCTCCACCATGTTTTACAGAGGATGTGGTGTGCCTTGGATCATGTGCCGTTCCCTTTCTTTTCCAAACTTTTTTCTTCCCATCATTCTGGTACAGGTTGATCTTTGTCTCATCTGTCCATAGAATACTTTTCCAGAACTGAGCTGGCTTCTTGAGGTGTTTTTCTGCAAATTTAACTCTGGCCTGTCTATTTTTGTTATTGATGACTGGTTTGCATCTAGATGTGAACCCTTTGTATTTACTGTCATGGAGTCTTCTCTTTACTGTTGACTTAGAGACAGATACACCTACTTCACTGAGAGTGTTCTGGACTTCAGTTGATGTTGTGAACGGGTTCTTCTTCACCAAATTAAGTATGCGGCGATCATCCACCACTGTTGTCATCCGTGGACGCCCAGGCCTTTTTGAGTTCCCAAGCTCACCAGTCAATTCCTTTTTTCTCAGAATGTACCCAACTGTTGATTTTGCTACTCCAAGCATGTCTGCTATCTCTCTGATGGATTTTTTCTTTTTTTTCAGCCTCAGGATGTTCTGCTTCACCTCAATTGAGAGTTCCTTTGACCGCATGTTGTCTGCTCACAGCAACAGCTTCCAAATGCAAAACCACACACCTGGAATCCACCCCTGACCTTTTAACTACTTCATTGATTACAGGTTAACGAGGGAGACGCCTTCAGAGTTAATTGCAGCCCTTAGAGTCCATTGTCCAATTACTTTTGGTCCCTTGAAAAAGAGGACGCTATGCATTACAGAGCTATGATTCCTAAACCCTTTCTCCGATTTGGATGTTGAAACTATCATATTGCAGCTGGGAGTGTGCACTTTCAGCCCATATTACATATATAATTGTATTTCTGAACATGTTTTTGTAAACAGCTAAAATAACAAAACTTGTGTCACTGTCCAAATATTTCTGGCCCTAACTGTATATAATTCCACATGTGTTAATTTATAGTTTTGATGCCTTCATTGTGAATGTACAATATTTATAGTCATGAAAATACAGAAAAATCTTTAAATGAGAAGGAGTGTCCAAACTTTTGGTCTGTACTGTATATATATATATATATAATCCCACTTTGTGGAACTTTTTCCTGCTTTTATGGTGAAATGAATGGTGAAATTCAAAACTACAACTAAAGATATAACATAATAATAAAAGAGCATTGTGCCTACAAGTATCTATATAAATGTATTTTCTGCATTAAGCTTATACAAACAGTAAAGACGAAGCGGCTGTTGTGAGTGATATGGTGATAAGTGATTGAGCACCGTGTAATTGATGGATTTGCTGCCGTTTACCATCCTCCATACTGTTAATTTATTTCTCTTGCTATTTTTACAAAACCTCAGAGGAAGCATCAGAGCTGGAAGTGACTGCTGCCCCAGATGTCGCACTGTTGTCAGTGTCGAGCACCCGTGGGAACGTCAAGCTTCAATCCCATCTTTTCAGTTAATTTAATAGTGGAGCTTTTCTGGCTCCGGAGCATACTGGGATAAACAGCTGATTATTCAGCGTTCATTTACCTGATCCATAATACACAGGCAGACCACAGACGGAGATCACAGTAGTAAGAACCTGATGGTTCCTGAAGGGGCCACTGTTCTAGGATTGACCACCACTGTTTGGAATCACATTTTGCAGCCTTGGAAAGTGGAAAACCACATCAGGTGGATGTAGGGACAGGTGTGGTCAAGGACGTGTAGCTGCTATGATGATACTGGCCAGGGCCAGGGCTGGCATCATGGTAGTTTAGGTGGTACTGCTGTCAGGTACACATACCACCCCCCAAAACTGGACTGAGCTACTAGTAGCTACAGACAAGTGTGCACCCGACAGGGGGGTTTGGGCTTCTTTTTTGGGCTAATATTGAAACTTATTGGGTCAGGACTAGTGTAAGGGGATGAGAAAAATATGTTTGTTTATCTTTATGCTGGTACTGCTACAACTTTAGGTGTATTACCAATGTTCAGTTGTGGTACTGCTACACGTCTAAGTGTATTACCATTTTCTGTTAAACGTATAATGCATGACATGTATATTGTGACACTGATGCGCACAAGGTTAGCAGGGTTGGCCACTAGATGGGGGCATGTTAATGTTCACAGCTAGTAGATAGTGTAGATCAGTGATCCCCAAGTCTGGTCCTCAAGAGCCACCAACAGGTCATGTTTTCAGGATTTCCTTAGTATGGCACAGGTGATGGAATTATTGCCTGTGCAGGTGATGCAATTATCACCTGTGCAATACTAAGGAAATCCTGAAATCATGACCTGTTGGTGGCTCTTGAGGACCGGACTTGGGGAACACTGGTGTAGATAGTACAAACACATAGTTAATTGATCTATCTCGAAACAAAAAAAGAACCAGCAAACCTATTTAATAGCCCATTTGTGTGCGACGTTTCGGCTCTGTGTGTGAGCCTTCTTCAGGCGGTATACAAGTGCACATTCAGAGTATTTAAAGTATGCAATGAAGTGAACACAATTTACATCATTTAGTATCAAAACAGTACAATTTCATATCTATTATTCCATAATTTTGGTTATCCAGCCACTCCTGGGAACGTTCAGCACGGCTCCATGATTTTTCCATTTGTGGATAATGGCTCTCATTGATTCGCTGGAGTCCCATAGCTTGAGAAATGGCTTTATAACCTTTACCAGAGTGATAGATCTCAATTACCTTGTTTCTCATTTGTTTCAGAATTTCTTTGAATGGTGTCTAACTTTTGAGGATCTTTTGGTCTACTTCACTTTGTCAGGCCTCATTCACACATCAGTATTTCATCAGTATTTCATCAGTATTTGTATGCCAAAACCAGGAGTGTCTTCAAAACACAGAACATGTGTCAATCTTTCAATTGTAGTTTTTCTCTGTAAGTTCCACTCCTGGCTTTGGCACACAAACACTGATGCAAAATACTGACCAAATACTGACGTGTGAATGAGGCCTCAGACAGATGCTATTTAAGTGATTTCTTGATTGAGAACAGGGGTGACAGTAATCAGGCCTGTGTGTGACTAGGGAATTTGAACTCAGGCTACCCAAAGATATGATAAACCACAGTTAATTTATCTTTTAACGGGGGGTGGGGGATCGATTTTTCACACAGTGCCCTGAAGGTTTAGATATATTTTCCCCTTAATACTAAAGACCTTCATTTAAAAACTGCATTTTGTGATTACTTTTGTTTCTTTGTCTAATATTTACATTTGTTTGGTGATCTAAAACATTTAGGTGTGACAAACATGCAAAAGAATAGGAAATCATGAAGGGGGTAAATACTTATTCACACACAACTGTCTGTGTACTGTGGTAGATCGGCTCACTTGGCTGCACACAAAGGTAGGCAACTGAACACTGTCTCTATTAGACTCTTAGTGGTTTATTAGGAGTTCTGCATTAGCAAGTCCAGAGCTATCAAAATAAACATGGCCTTCCTGGCCTAAGGAAAAACAAAGCAAAAACATACAGCACAGTCCTTATGGTTGTGGGGATCCCTCCATTGAGGAAAAAACGAAATGCACTGGTTCAGCTTCATTGTAAGGACACCTGGCACTGGAGTTCCACTCTCCAGGCCTACTGAACACTGAATGCCTCAGAAGGCCGACTATTTAAACCCCAGAATACACCCTGGGGTGGAGATAAGGTGGACAACCTCCCACCTGCTCTATGGTTGTCCCCAAAAACCCAGTCCTTAAAATGGCAGATTAACCCCTCTCAAACTGTGCTGGAGCAAACTTCTGGGTTTCAAATCACTGAAGCTAATAACCTCAGTAAAATGTATCTAACCTCCAGCACTTTGCCAGTGACTTTGTCCTTTTTTGGATTATTTTTGTTTTACACAAATATAGATATTTATTGGTTTAACATTTTTTCATTTTGCTTTTTTAGTTATTTTTTTAATAGTTTTTTTTTTTTAAAGTTAACTTTTTTTTTACTATTTTATTTTACTCAGTCCCTATATGGAACTTCAACTTTTATTTCTCTGATTGTTGGTATAATGCGTAAGTATGGCAATGCATGAGAACTGTCAGTTTTACATTGGCAGAACACCTGTTAGACCCTGCTGCTGGCTGAGTCTAACAGGCCACTAATATATCTATAATATAAGGCTGGGAGCGTCACTCTGTCCGAAGCCTTTATAGACTGCACAAGCGCCGGCGCAGTCTGGACCCCACAGAGTTACGCTCCCAGGAGATCGCGGTATGCGTAAGCACTGAATGCACACAGCGATCTCCAACGGATAGCAGTGACGCGCCAGGAGGGTGAGTATAAGCTATATTCACCTGTCCCGTTCCAGCGCTGCCCGCCGCTCTGTCCTCCGGGTCCTCTGCCTGTGACGTTCACAGTTCAGAGGGCGCGATGACACGCTTAATGCGCGCCACCCTCTGACTGAACAGTCACAGCCAGAGGACCCGGAAGAAGCGGCACGCAGCGCTGGATCAGTGCCAGGTGAATATAGCACGTGTCGGGGGCCTGAGCTAGCGGCGACTCCGGCACCTGACCCCCACAGCGCCCCGGTGTCCCCGCCTGCTCAGCACTCGGCGCCCAGCGACGATAGGTGAGTATGTTATTTTTATTTTTATATATTGTAGCAGCAGCTTACGGGGCATATACTATGGAGCATCTTATGGGGCCATCAACCATAATGGAGCAGTGTACGGGGGCATATACTATGGAGCATCTTATGGGGGCCATAAACCTTTATGGAGCAGTGTACGGGGCATATAATATGGAGCATCTTATGGGGGCCATAAACCATAATGAAGCAGTGTACGGGGGCATATACTATGGAGCATCTTATGGGGCCATCAACCATAATGGAGCAGTGTACGGGGGCATATACTATGGAGCATCTTATGGGGGCCATAAACCTTTATGGAGCAGTGTATGGGGCATATAATATGGAGCATCTTATGGGGGCCATAAACCTATATGGAGCAGTGTACAGGGCATATAATATGGAGCATCTTATGGGGGCCATAAACCTTTATGGAGCAGTGTACAGGGCATATACTATGGAGCATCTTATGGGGGCCATAAACCTTTATGGAGCAGCGTATGGGGCATATGGATGGGAGCAGCAAATTACAGAACGGTGGCGCAGGATGAGAGCAGCACATGACAGAACGGGGGCGCAGGATGGAAGCAGCACATGACAGAATAGGGCAGCACATGACAGAACGGGGGTTGTTTGAATTCTGTTGTCAAGCTCCCTCCTGTGGTCATGAATGGTACTTCGGCTGGTTCTGTCCATGGGCTTCCTCTGGTGGTTGTGAGTGGAGCTGCGGCTTCTGGGTTTCCTTCTACAGGTGACGAGGTTAATTCGTTAGCTGGCTGCTCTATTTAACTCCACTTAGATCATTGCTCCACGCCACCTGTCAATGTTCCAGTATTGGTCTTGCTCTTTCCTGGATCGTTCTTGTGACCTGTCTTCCCAGCTGAAGCTAAGTTACTGCTTGTTTTTCTCTGGTTTGCTATTTTTCTGTCCAGCTTGCTATTTTGATTTTTGTCTTGCTTGCTGGAAGCTCTGGGACGCAGAGGGAGCGCCTCCGCACCGTGAGTCGGTGCGGAGGGTCTTTTTGCGCCCTCTGCGTGGTCTTTTTGTAGGTTTTTGTGCTGACCGCAAAGTTACCTTTCCTATCCTCTGTCTGTTCAGTAAGTCGGGCCTCACTGTGCTAAATCTATTTCATCTCTGTGTTTGTAATTTTCATCTTTACTCACAGTCATTATATGTGGGGGGCTGCCTTTTACTTTGGGGAATTTTTTTGAGGCAAGGTAGGCTTTATTTTTCTTCTCTAGGGATAGCTAGTTTCTTAGGCTGTGTCGAGTTGCATAGGGAGCGTTAGGAGCAATCCACGGCTATTTCTAGTGTGTATGATAGGATTAGGGATTGCGGTCAGCAGAGTTCCCACGTCTCAGAGCTCGTCCTATATTATTAGTAACTATTAGGTCATTCCGTGTGCTCTTACCCACTAGGTCCATTATTGTCCTAACCACCAGGTTAGGCTGCCAAAAGCTGCCAAAAAGGAAACAGAGAAGCACATTGCTAAGGAGAGTAAAACTAATCCCAAACTGTTCTTCAACTATATCAATAGTAAAAGAATAAAAACTGAAAATGTAGGCCCCTTAAAAAATAGTGAGGAAAGAATGGTTGTAGATGACGAGGAAAAAGCTAACATATTAAACACCTTCTTCTCCACGGTATTCACGGTGGAAAATGAAATGCTAGGTGAAATCCCAAGAAACAATGAAAACCCTATATTAAGGGTCACCAATCTAACCCAAGAAGAGGTGCGAAACCGGCTAAATAAGATTAAAATAGATAAATCTCCGGGTCCGGATGGCATACACCCACGAGTACTAAGAGAACTAAGTAATGTAATAGATAAACCATTATTTCTTATTTTTAGGGACTCTATAGCGACAGGGTCTGTTCCGCAGGATTGGCGCATAGCAAATGTGGTGCCAATATTCAAAAAGGGCTCTAAAAGTGAACCTGGAAATTATAGGCCAGTAAGTCTAACCTCTATTGTTGGTAAAATATTTGAAGGGTTTCTGAAGGATGTTATTCTGGATTATCTCAATGAGAATAACTGTTTAACTCCATATCAGCATGGGTTTATGAGAAATCGCTCCTGTCAAACCAATCTAATCAGTTTTTATGAAGAGGTAAGCTATAGGCTGGACCACGGTGAGTCATTGGACGTGGTATATCTCGATTTTTCCAAAGCGTTTGATACCGTGCCGCACAAGAGGTTGGTACACAAAATGAGAATGCTTGGTCTGGGGGAAATTGTGTGTAAATGGGTTAGTAACTGGCTTAGTGATAGAAAGCAGAGGGTGGTTATAAATGGTATAGTCTCTAACTGGGTCGCTGTGACCAGTGGGGTACCGCAGGGGTCAGTATTGGGACCTGTTCTCTTCAACATATTCATTAATGATCTGGTAGAAGGTTTACACAGTAAAATATTGATATTTGCAGATGATACAAAACTATGTAAAGCAGTTAATACAAGAGAAGATAGTATTCTGCTACAGATGGATCTGGATAAGTTGGAAACTTGGGCTGAAAGGTGGCAGATGAGGTTTAACAATGATAAATGTAAGGTTATACACATGGGAAGAAGGAATCAATGTCACCATTACACACTGAATGGGAAACCACTGGGTAAATCTGACAGGGAGAAGGACTTGGGGATCCTAGTTAATGATAAACTTACCTGGAGCAGCCAGTGCCAGGCAGCAGCTGCCAAGGCAAACAGGATCATGGGGTGCATTAAAAGAGGTCTGGATACACATGATGAGAGCATTATACTGCCTCTGTACAAATCCCTAGTTAGACCGCACATGGAGTACTGTGTCCAGTTTTGGGTACCGGTGCTCAGGAAGGATATAATGGAACTAGAGAGAGTACAAAGGAGGGCAACAAAATTAATAAAGGGGATGGGAGAACTACAATACCCAGATAGATTAGCGAAATTAGGATTATTTAGTCTAGAAAAAAGACGACTGAGGGGCGATCTAATAACCATGTATAAGTATATAAGGGGACAATACAAATATCTCGCTGAGGATCTGTTTATACCAAGGAAGGTGACGGGCACAAGGGGGCATTCTTTGCGTCTGGAGGAGAGAAGGTTTTTCCACCAACATAGAAGAGGATTCTTTACTGTTAGGGCAGTGTGAATCTGGAATTGCTTGCCTGAGGAGGTGGTGATGGCGAACTCAGTCGAGGGGTTCAAGAGAGGCCTGGATGTCTTCCTGGAGCAGAACAATATTGTATCATACAATTAGGTTCTGTAGAAGGACATAGATCTGGGGATTTATTATGATGGAATATAGGCTGAACTGGATGGACAAATGTCTTTTTTCGGCCTTACTAACTATGTTACTATGTTACTATGTTAGGTCATAACAGTACAGGTGGCCCAAAGTATTAATGCATCTCAATAGAGGGATAAGAGAACTTCTGAGACCATTTTTTTTCTTTGCACTGTGTTTTGTTTCTCATTTCCCCTAGACTTTTGGGTGGTTCAGGACACAGGTGTAGGTATGGACATTCAAGGTCTGTCCTCTTGTGTAGATCATCTCACTGCAAGGGTACAAAACATTCAAGATTTTGTGGTTCAGAATCCGATGTTAGAGCCTAGAATTCCTATTCCTGACTTATTTTCTGGGGATAGATCTAGGTTCTTGAATTTCAAAAATAATTGTAAACTGTTTCTAGCTATGTAACCCCGCTCCTCTGGTGACCCCGCTCAACAAGCAAAAATCATTATTTCTTTGTTGCGTGGTGACCCTCAAGACTGGGCATTTTCCCTTGCGCCAGGAGATCCTGCATTGCGTGATGTTGATGCGTTTTTTCTGGCGCTTGGATTGCTTTATGATGAACCAAATTCAGTGGATCAGGCAGAGAAAATCTTGCTGGCTTTGTGTCAGGGTCAGGATAAAGCGGAGGTGTACTGTCAGAAGTTTAGAAAGTGGTCTGTGCTTACTCAGTGGAATGAATGTGCCCTGGCAGCAATTTTCAGAAAGGGTCTTTCTGAAGCCCTTAAGGATGTCATGGTGGGATTTCCCACGCCTGCTGGTCTGAATGAGTCTATGTCTTTGGCCATTCAGATCGATCGGCGCATGCGTGAGCGCAAAGCTGTGCACCATCTGGCGGTGTTCTCTGAGCATAGGCCTGAGCCTATGCAGTGTGATAGAACTTTGACCAGAGCTGAAAGGCAAGAACACAGACGTCGAAATGGGCTGTGTTTTTACTGTGGTGAATCCACTCATGCTATCTCCGATTGTCCTAAGCGCACTAAGCGGTTCGCTAGGTCTGCCACCATTGGTATGGTACAGTCTAAATTTCTTTTGTCCGTTACTCTGATTTGCTCTCAGTCGTCCTTTTCTGTAGTGGCATTTATGGATTCAGGCGCTGCCCTGAATTTGATGGACTTGGAGTTTGCTAGGCGCTGTGGTTTTTTCTTGGAGCCCTTGCAGTATCCTATTCCATTGAGAGGAATTGATGCTACGCCTTTGGCCAAGAATAAGCCTCAGTACTGGACCCAATTGACCATGTGCATGGCTCCTGCACATCAGGAGGATATTCGCTTTTTGGTGTTGCATAATCTGCATGATGTGGTCGTTTTGGGGTTGCCATGGCTACAAGTCCATAATCCAGTATTGGATTGGAAATCTATGTCTGTGTCCAGCTGGGGTTGTCAGGCGGTACATGGTGATGTTCCATTTTTGTCTATTTCGTCATCCACCCCTTCTGAAGTCCCGGAGTTTTTGTCGAATTACCGGGATGTATTTGATGAGCCCAAATCCAGTGCCCTACCTCCTCATAGGGATTGCGATTGTGCTATCAATTTGATTCATGGTAGTAAGTTTCCTAAGGGCCGACTGTTTAATTTATCTGTGCCAGAGCACGCCGCTATGCGGAGTTATGTAAAGGAATCCTTGGAGAAGGGTCATATTCGCCCGTCGTCGTCACCATTGGGAGCAGGGTTCTTTTTTGTGCCAAGAAGGATGGTTCTTTGAGACCTTGTATTGATTACCGCCTTCTTAATAAGATCACGGTCAAATTTCAGTACCCTTTGCCGCTGCTGTCGGATTTATTTGCTCGGATTAAGGGGGCTAGTTGGTTCACCAAGATAGATCTTCGTGGTGCGTATAATCTTGTGCGTATTAAACAGGGCGATGAATGGTAAACAGCATTTAATACGCCCGAGGGCCATTTTGAGTACCTGGTTATGCCATTCGGGCTTTCCAATGCTCCATCAGTATTTCAGTCCTTTATGCATGACATCTTCCGAGAGTACCTGGATAAATTCCTGATTGTATATTTGGATGATATTTTGGTCTTCTCGGATGATTGGGAGTCTCACGTGAAGCAGGTCAGAATGGTGTTCCAGGTCCTTCGTGCGAATTCTTTGTTTGTGAAGGGGTCAAAGTGTCTCTTTGGTGTTCAGAAGGTTTCATTTTTGGGTTTCATTTTTTCCCCTTCTACTATCGAGATGGACCCTGTTAAAGTCCAGGCCATTTATGATTGGACTCAGCCGACATCTGTGAAGAGTCTGCAAAAGTTCCTGGGCTTTGCTAATTTTTATCGTCGCTTCATCAGTAATTTTTCTAGTGTTGCTAAACCGATGACTGATTTGACCAAGAAGGGTGCTGATGTGGTCAATTGGTCTTCTGCGGCTGTGGAAGCTTTTCAGGAGTTGAAGCGTCGTTTTTCTTCTGCCCCTGTGTTGTGCCAGCCAGATGTTTCGCTTCCGTTTCAGGTCGAGGTTGATGCTTCTGAGATTGGAGCAGGGGCTGTTTAGTCGCAAAAAAGTTCTGATGGCTCGGTGATGAAGCCATGTGCCTTCTTTTCTAGAAAGTTTTCGCCTGCTGAGTGCAATTATGATGTTGGCAATCGAGAGTTGTTGGCCATGAAGTGGGCATTCGAGGAGTGGCGTCATTGGCTTGAAGGAGCCAAGCATCGCGTGGTGGTCTTGACGGATCACAAGAATTTGACTTATCTCGAGTCTGCCAAACGGTTGAATCCTAGACAGGCTCGTCGGTCGCTATTTTTCTCCCGTTTTGATTTTGTGGTTTCGTACCTTCCAGGCTCTAAGAATGTGAAGGCTGATGCCCTGTCAAGGAGTTTTGTGCCCGACTCTCCGGGTGTTCCTGAGCCGGCGGGTATTCTCAAAGAGGGGGTAATTTTGTATGCCATCTCCCCTGATTTGCGGCGGGTGCTGCAAAAATTTCAGGCTGATAGACCTGACCGTTGCCCAGCGGAGAAACTGTTTGTCCCTGATAAATGGACTAGTAGAGTTATCTCTGAGGTTCATTGTTCGGTGTTGGCTGGTCATCCTGGAATCTTTGGTACCAGAGATTTGGTGGCTAGATCCTTTTGGTGGCCGTCTTTGTCGCGGGATGTGCGTTCTTTTGTGCAGTCCTGTGGGACTTGTGCTCAGGCTAAGCCCTGCTGTTCTCGTGCCAGTGGGTTGCTTTTGCCCTTGCCGGTCCCGAAGAGGCCCTGGACGCATATCTCTATGGATTTTATTTCGGATCTCCCTGTCTCTCAAAAGATGTCGGTCATTTGGGTGGTTTGTGATCGCTTCTCTAAGATGGTCCATTTGGTACCCTTGTCTAAATTGCCTTCTTCCTCTGATTTGGTGCCATTGTTTTTCCAGCATGTGGTTCGTTTACATGGCATTCCGGAGAACATCGTTTCGGACAGAGGTTCCCAGTTTGTTTCGAGATTTTGGTGAGCCTTTTGTGCTAGGATAGGCATTGATTTGTCTTTTTCCTCGGCTTTCCATCCTCAGACAAATGGCCAAACCTAACGAACTAATCAGACTTTGGAAACCTATCTGAGATGCTTTGTTTCTGCTGATCAGGATGATTGGGTGTCCTTTTTGCCTTTGGCTGAGTTCGCCCTTAATAATCGGGCCAGCTCGGCTACTTTGGTTTCGCCGTTTTTCTGCAATTCTGGTTTCCATCCTCGTTTCTCTTCAGGGCAGGTTGAGTCTCCGGACTGTCCTGGTGTAGATACTGTGGTGGATAGGTTGCAGCAGATTTGGACTCATGTGGTGGACAATTTGACATTGTCCCAGGAGAAGGCTCAACGTTTCGCTAACCGCCGGCGCTGTGTGGGTCCCCGACTTCGTGTTGGGGATTTGGTTTGGTTGTCGTCTCGTTATGTTCCTATGAAGGTTTCCTCTCCTAAGTTTAAGCCTCGTTTCATTGGTCCGTATAAGATTTCTGAGGTTCTCAATCCTGTGTCGTTTCGTTTGACCCTTCCAGCTTCTTTTGCCATCCATAATGTATTCCATAGGTCATTGTTGCGGAGATACGTGGCGCCTGTAGTTCCATCCGTTGATCCTCCTGCCCCGGTGTTGGTTGAGGGGGAGTTGGAGTATGTGGTGGAGAAGATTTTGGATTCTCGTATTTCGAGACGGAAACTCCAGTACCTGGTCAAGTGGAAGGGTTATGGTCAGGAAGATAATTCCTGGGTCCTTGCCTCCGATGTTCATGCTGCCGATCTGGTTTGTGCCTTTCATTTGGCTCGTCCTGGTCGGCCTGGGGGCTCTGGTGAGGGTTCGGTGACCCCTCCTCAAGGGGGGGGTACTGTTGTGAATTCTGTTGTCAAGCTCCCTCCTGTGGTCATGAATGGTACTTCGGCTGGTTCTGTCCATGGGCTTCCTCTGGTGGTTGTGAGTGGAGCTGCGGCTTCTGAGTTTCCTTCTACAGGTGACGAGGTTAATTCGTTAGCTGGCTGCTCTATTTAACTCCACTTAGATCATTGCTCCACGCCACCTGTCAATGTTCCAGTATTGGTCTTGCTCTTTCCTGGATCGTTTTTGTGACCTGTCTTCCCAGCTGAAGCTAAGTTACTGCTTGTTTTTCTCTGGTTTGCTATTTTTCTGTCCAGCTTGCTATTTTGATTTTTGTCTTGCTTGCTGGAAGCTCTGGGACGCAGAGGGAGCGCCTCCGCACCGTGAGTCGGTGCGGAGGGTCTTTTTGCGCCCTCTGCGTGGTCTTTTTGTAGGTTTTTGTGCTGTCCGCAAAGTTACCTTTCCTATCCTCTGTCTGTTCAGTACGTCGGGCCTCACTGTGCTAAATCTATTTCATCTCTGTGTTTGTAATTTTCATCTTTACTCACAGTCATTATATGTGGGGGGCTGCCTTTTACTTTGGGGAATTTCTCTGAGGCAAGGTAGGCTTTATTTTTCTTCTCTAGGGATAGCTAGTTTCTTAGGCTGTGTCGAGTTGCATAGGGAGTGTTAGGAGCAATCCACGGCTATTTCTAGTGTGTGATAGGATTAGGGATTGCGGTCAGCAGAGTTCCCACGTCTCAGAGCTCGTCCTATATTATTAGTAACTATTAGGTCATTCCGTGCGCTCTTACCCACTAGGTCCATTATTGTCCTAACCACCAGGTCATAACAGGGGGTGCAGGATGGCAGCAGCACATGACAGAACGGGGGTGCAGGATGGAAGCAGCACATGACAGAACGGGGGTGCAGGATGGAAGCAGCACATGACAGAACGGGGGCGCAGGATGGAAGCAGCACATGACAGGATAGGGGCGCAGGATGGGAGCAGCACATTACAGGATGGGGGCGCAGGATGGGAACAGCACATGTCAGAATGGAGGCGCAGGATGGGTGCAGCACATGTCAGAATGGAGGCACAGGATGGGAGCAGCACATGTCAGAATGGGGGCGCAGGATGGGAGCAGCACATGACAGAATGGGGGCGCAGGATGGGTGCAGCACATGACAGGATGGGGGCGCAGGATGGAGCAGCTCATGACAGGATGGGGACGCAGGATGGAGCAGCACATGACAGGATGGGGGCACAGGATGAAGCAGCACATACCAGGATGGAGACCATATACCAATATAAATGCTCGCCACCCGGGCATAGAACGGGTTCAATAGCTAGTACTAATATACTAAATATACACCAGCTGATGAAAGCAGAGAGAGCAATGCTCTATATATATTATATTGATGATAGTAGTAAATTTTGCATTGATGAACTTGCACCTCGCAACACCACCTGACGTCAGTATTATGTCAGACGGATCACATAGTACGACCTCCCCACTATCACCAACGTGACGTTCCGCACCCCCTGGAGACATGTAAGGCCAGCTTAGTACAGTTTTACACAGACCCCACCTGTCCACTTGGGCCCAGGGAGGCACGGGGAGTGAGAGGATGTGACTCATGCAGTCACTGACATGGTACAACACTTGCTTACATCCCTGACAGGCTGAGAGGCCCTTTTCCGAGAACGTTCGTTCATCACCAGTAGTTAACTCTTTAGAAGCACTCTAATGGCACAAATATATTGGCATTCATATAATAATAATATTTGGGCATTCCAACGTGGCACTATTTAGACATCATATTGCAGTAAATTTGAGGAGTATGCATTGAAAATGTTGACACTTTTTCACACAGAATTTTTTTTTGTAATAATGGTTGTTGAGAAAATGGGACAAAAAAAATCCCACAAGAACCTAACAATGTGGAAACTATTACACACATGTAAGGTCATGTCCCTTTAAACAGGAAATGACCGATATCTGTGGGAAAACTGTATGGGGACCTAAGTGGCTGATGGTGGGACAGACTGTCAGAAATAATTGTAAATTCTGCAGTGAATTGTGTGTGTTAGGTCTGTAAAAATGTATTCTGATATTGATGCTACAAGTTTTAATTATTGAAGATTGGAAGATGGAACAAATACTAAATAGTGAGAGAATCGAGGAAGAAAGCTGGTAGTCAGTTAATATGGTAGATATAAGTCTGTACATGCTGTAAGAAAGTAGGAAGTAAGGTCCTGGATGGTAGAGATATGTCGGTAAACTAAGAGGGACCAGTATCACAAGATTACTGAGAGAGAGTCTTTAATGTGACTGAATTTTGGGGCCAGGTTTTTTGAGCAACCAAAAGAACCAGGCTGGGAAAAGTTGATTCTATGATCCAGTCTAGGGTTTACATGCCTGTTAAGAGCATCTGGGTTGGTTCAGCAGTGTGGAGTGTCGGAGGCTGAAGAAAGGCAGAGCTGCTGGTTAGTATAGTTCCTCAAATAGAGGTGTGCCGGAGCCAAACAGAGGGGTGTTTGTTTGGTGAACACGTTTAATACAAGTGTGAGCTGCTGCTGGGAATACTAAGGTTGGTAAGGCTGCTACATCTATGCTGTTTTGTTCTACCTAAAGAAAAGGACTGTTTATGTTATTGATAATGAAGGAAGGCTGTTTTTATTTTGGAACTGTAAATTTTATGATGATCAATAAACTACATACTGCTTTTATATAAAATCCTGTGCCACGTGTATCCAGGCGGCTACACAGAGTGTGAACACCTACAATTGGTGTTTGAATGCCGGCATGAAGTCCTAAAGAGCACAGGTGATTATTACAGTGTATAGACTGAATGTCCTTGGTAAAGGCAGCTACAGCATTGCAAACATGGGTCTGAAAAGCATGGAGGAGCTTGTTAAGCAACTGGTCCAGCAGGAGGCCCAGCAAGAAACTAATAAACTCCTGATCCAGCAGTTGCAACAGCAGCAGCAGTTTCAGCAGTAGCTGCGGCATCAGTGTCAGCAACGATTTCAGCAGCAGCAGCAGCATCAGTAGATGACTGTCTTGGCAGAAACTATCAGGTTTAGGGAGATGGCTCCTTCCGCCAGCCAGAATGACAGTATCCATGGGAGCTGAACAGTACGGGAGGCATTGCAGGAAATGACTCTGTAGGACGACATCAAGATTTTCCTGACTGTTTTTGAGAATGTGGAAAAGAGGGAGAAACTGATCCCAGAGTAATGGACAGTGGTCCTAGCTCCGTACCTTACTGGAGAATCACATAAAGCGTACTACTCAAGTTTCAGAAAGGTTCATACCTCAGAACTGAAACGTTGCCACTGCCACTACGGGCTAAAAAACCACTGTTTTTTGCTTGTTGTGCTTCCTCAGTTGGTTCCTTTTTAAAACAGATAGATAGATAGATAGATAGATAGATAGATAAAATCCCAGGACTATTACTCAGCGTCCTTCCAACTCCTCAAAAATGTGAAGTTGCAAAGTGAAAAAAGTGAATTTTCACATTACGATACCTACATATAAAACAACTAACAAACTGTGAGCTCAGTCGGCCTAGGAAAACATTCATTTCTTCTTTTCTCACAGAGCTTCTCTGTCAGCTCTAATATGTGTGGCTATGATATAGCTCCTCTGTCACTTGAGTCACTGGTCTCGAGAGCAGTGTTTCTCCAGACTGCAGACATTTGACTAGAACTGGCTGCCTTTTTTATATGACGGGGCAATTTTCTTATTTTCTTGGAGAACCCCTTGAAGGTACAGTTAGCTAAAATTATAAATAATGAACATGGGGACAAGAAAACTAAAGAGGCTATCCACTACTGGACAATGTCCGTAAAGTGTTGCATAAAATAAACTGCATACTTACCTCCCAGAAAGCCTGGACTTACCTCCATTCTGAGCCATGTGTCCAAGGGGCAAAACTAGGGAGGGTAGGCAGTGCATTTTCTCCAGTCACAGCTAGCAAGGGTCCCCTCATGCGGCCTGAGGTGTTTCTGAGGTAGCAACATTTTGCCATCCCACTGGAGTGGGGTTCGCCTGTTCTTCAAGTCGGTTGGTACACTGACAGCCAGTTCCGAAAACAGGTAAAAAGCGTGTTGAAAAAGGGCACAATATAGAGATTGGCCAGAATAGAGAGACACAGTGTGAGGGGACAGTGTGAAGAGGGGGCCCATTATGGGCAGCACGGTGGCGCAGTGGTTAGCACTGCAGCCTTGCAGCGCTGGGGTCCTGGGTTCTAATCCCACCCAGGACAACATCTGCAAAGAGTTTGTATGTTTTCTCCGTGTTTGCGTGGGTTTCCTCCGGGTCCTCCGGTTTCCTCCCACATTCCAAAGACATACTGACAGGGATTCTAGATTGTGAGCCCCATTGGGAACAGTAATGATAATGTGTGCAAAACTGTAAAGCGCTGCGGAATATGTTAGCGCTATATAAAAATAAAGATTATTATTATTATTATGGAAAATGGGTAGCATGGAGGCACTTAAGATTGGTGCAGTTATAGTTAATCAGGGAGGACAATGTCACAGTTATAACTACTCAGGGTTGACCGTGTGGTGTTACAGCCAATAAGGGCAGACAGTATGGTAGTTATAGCTAATAAACATGGACAGCATGGCAACTATAGTAAATAAGGTTGGATAGTTTGGTGGTTATTGCTAATCAAGGTGGATAATGTGGCGGTTATGGCTAATAAGTGTGGACAGTTTAGCAGTTATAGCTTATATGGTTAGACAGTGTGGCATTTATAGCTAATGAGTGTAGACAGTGTTGAGGTTATAGCTGTGACGCCAAGCCGTGTGTCAGGATAGTCAAGGAGCCCAAGGTTAGAATCCAGAAGGGTACGTCATAAATAGAGATGAGCGAATATGTTCAGGTCCCTCCTTATTCGCCAAGCTATTGCGCTTACCGAACAAGCTGCATAGGGAACCCTGATACCTGGATCGCTCCTGCTGATCAGCTGTCCGGCACCGCAGCTGCATGTGTCGCAGCTGTGTGACAGTCACAACAAATGCATGGACAGCTCAACAAACAGGCCCTCGATGCATGTGTTGTGACTGTCATGCAGCTGCGGCTAGGTAGAGCTGATCGGCAGGAGCGATCCCCTCTGCAGCTTATTCAGTAAGCACTATAGCTTTCCGAATAAGCAGGGACCCGAACATATTCGCCCATCTCTAGTCTTAAACAGAAGGAAGAGACAAAGGCATAGTCAGGTAATGTTCTGAGGTCAGAATACTAGGAAGATAGCAGATCAGAGCAGAAGGGGTTAAAGAGATGGATGGTCGAAATGATGTCCAAGATCAGGCATCAAAAGATATACAAACAGAACCCAAGGCACAGAGGAACAAACCACACAGTAGCTGAATGTATGTCTGGCAGAGGTCTGGGAGAAACAGCTCAGTTAAGTAGCCTGGAAATCATGAGGGACAATGAACACCTGGAGACAGTCAGCACCTCCCAGTCTCAGAGTGGATGGCAGAGCTGTCAATCAACACAGAGATATAGTAAAAAATTGGAGTAATAAAACAGCCTTTAATAGGTATGTGTTAAAATTTACAAAAAATCATACAAAAACGTGTATATACCCAAGTGCCCTGAACCAAATGTGGTGGGGTATAATGTACCTAATAAGTCTGAGTTGCCGTTTTCAGCAAACTGTGAGACACAATTACAAAAATAAGATTTAGTACTTGAATACCGTTATATTCTCAACTAAATGATTAGGTGCTGTGCGCTACTGTGACACCCCAGGTTCCTGGTTGTCACAGTGGCGTTGCTTTCCTCATGGGGAGAGTGATGTCACGCTTGGAAGCGATGAAGGATTCCTCTTATCAGGTATTCACAAACATGAAACATGTTCACACTCCGGGCCAGAAGGGGGAGTTCTAATCCAGCTTGTGGGTGGCTCCCCTATATGTATAAATTCTGGTCTGGAGGGAAAGTTAGCTCCTGTCAGAGAGACAGGGGAGAAGGGAGCAGAGGGGCCGTGCAGCCACGAGAAGTGCTGCAGCTCCTAAAAAGAGAGAAACAGATTGTAGTGAGTGTGTAGGAGAAGTGAAGCGCAGGAGAGTGAAGAACTGGGGAGAATAGCTGCGACGGGGCTATCTCCCTACAGAGCACAGACACCGGTAGCCGAAAGACCGAGGTCGTGAGGGACTCCACGTCTCACAGCAGAAACTGGCAGGACAGCTGGATTACAGGTCACCTGTTCGCCCACACACCTGAAGACACACTAATGCATAGAGCCCGGGTCGTGATAGAGATCCTGTAAAAAGGCTCGAGTTACCTGTCATACTGGTATAGTCCTACCTAAAGGGGGACAGAGAGAACACGTGAGGACTTTGTGTGAGACCTAAGGCAGTAAGGGACTACACCACAGTGCTAGAGAGAAGGCATCCAACTCCATCTGGTAGGGGGGATTCCAAATTCGCTTCAAAGCCGGCCGGACCATACCAGCACCTGTGATCCAGTACCCTGGACTTTGGCTGCCTGAATTCAACAGTAAACCAGGTAAAGAGACTGCAACCCTGTGTCCTCTGTTTCTTTCTGCACCATCTTTATCCACCACACCGGGAGCCCTAGGGACCCAGCTTCACCTGTGGAAAGTTATACCATCCCTGCTGCCATAACATCACCCCAGCAGACCCCTTTAAGCAGCGTCGGTCATCCCTGACCAAATACCACAGGTGGTATCACAAACACAAACTTTATTTCACAAACCCCTTTAAAGACCGACCCTTTTACTTGGGCGCCTAGGGACCAGGTCACCGCCGGGACACATCCCTTTATTAAATACCAGACCTGGTACCGAGTACCCCACGGCCCCGGCGGGTGTTCCACTACCTTATTTTCATACAACTTCTTAAGACACTTACTTTACCATATATTCATATAAGATCCATGTGGAGTTTCAGACCTCTCATATTTCAGGATCATATAATGAAAGTGGGGGGGGAGAAGAAGATAATAGTAAACACACAAAGAAGATCAAAGTATATGAAGGAAGGTAGTCATGTAGGCGACCATTCGTACACCCCAACCCATAAGTCTTCTATAAAGGTACACAATACAATGATAATCGGGTTATATGCATCACCCAGTATACCAATATACCGCCTGAGTGAATAGTGCCTCCTATGTTCATAATATATCTCATCAAAGTTTTTCCAGGATCATGCTGTCTCCCTTATAGATCATAAGTAGGCACACAAAGTGTTTTCAAAGACACAAGCATTACTAGACAGGTAATAATATCTCAAGATAAGGCTTGATCTCACCCATTTGGTCTGAGAGTATTCCAAATTCAGTGCTCTGCCACTAGTGTGAAGGGGAGTGTCATGCCTTTCACGGTCTCCCAATGCGTTTCACCCATGTTGACTCATCAGGGGAGCTATAGTCATCCACCAGAACGCATCACCGTATTATTCTTGTACTGTGACATCATTGTGTGTATTATCCCTGTACTGTGACATAACTGTGTGCATTATCCCTGTACTGTGACATGACTGTGTGTATTACCCCTGTACTGACATCATTGTGTGTATTATCTTTGTACTGTGACATCACTGTGTATTACCCCTGTACTGTGACATCACTGTGTCGATTATTTTTGTACTGTGACATCACTGTGTGTATTACCCCTATACTGTGACATCATCGTGTGTATTATCCCTGTATTGTGACATCACTGTGTGCATTGTCCCTGTACTATGACATCACTGTGTGTATTATGCCTGTACTGTGACATCACTATATATAGTATCCCTCTATTGTGACATCACTGTGCGCATAGTGCCTGTACTGTGACATCACTACGTTTATTATCTTTGTACTGTGACATCACTGTGTGTATTATCCCTGTACTGTGACATCACTGTGTGTATTATCCCTGTACTGTGACGTCATCGTGTGTATTATCCCTGTACTGTGATATTAATATGGATATAATCCTTGTACTGTGACAGTACTGTTTTTATTATCTCTGTGTTGTGACATCACTGTGTGCATTCTCCCTGTACTATGACATCACTGTGTGTATTATGCCTGTACTGTGACATCACTATATATAGTATCCCTCTATTGTGACGTCACTGTGCGCATAGTGCCTGTACTGTGACATCACTACGTTTATTATCTTTGTACTGTGACATCACTGTGTGTATTATCCCTGTACTGTGACATCACTGTGTGTATTGTCCCTGTACTGTGGCATCATTGTGTGCATTCTCCCTGTACTGTGACATCACTGTGTGTATTATTCCTGTACTGTGACATCACTGTGTGTATTATCCCTGTACTGTGCCATCACTGTGTGCATTCTCCCTGTACTGTGACATCACTGTGTGTATTATTCCTGTACTGTGACATCACTGTGTGTATTATCCCAGTATTGTGACATCACTGTGTGTATTATCACTGTACTGTGACATCATTGTGTATATTATCCCTGTACTGTGACATCACTGTCTGGATTATCCCTGTACTGTGACGTGACTGTGTGTATTAATCCTGTACTGTGACATCACTGTGTATATTATCCCTGGACTATGACATCACTGTGTGTATTATTCCTGTACTGTGACATCACTATGTGCATTATACCTGTACCAGAGTGCCTATCAGCCATATCCTCCTTCTTCTCCTCTCGCTTCCTCAAACTCAATGTGGACAAATTTCAACTCATCATCTTTCCTCCATCCCATAGATCTTCCTTACCTGACCTATCTATCGCAATCAATGACATCATGCTTTCCCCCGTACCGGAAGTCCGCTGCCTCTGAGTAACCTTCGACTCTGCCCTGTCCTTCAAACCACACATCCAAGCTCTGTCCACCTCCTGTCGCCTCCAGCTCAAAAATATCTCCAGAATCCGTCCTTTGCTCAACCGTCAATCTACTAAAATGCTTGTGCATGCCCTCATCATCTCCCGTCTTGACTACTGCAACATCCTATTCTGTGGCCTCCCTGGTAACACCCTTGCACCTCTCCAGTCCATCCTTAACTCTGCTGCCCGACTAATCCATCTCTCTCCTCGCTACTCCTCCACTTCCCCCCTCTGCAAATCTCTTGACTGGCTCCCATTCCCTCAGCGTATCCAGTTCAAATTACTGACACTGACCTACAAAGCCATCCACAACCTGTCTCCTCCATATATCTCTGAACTAATCTCCCGATATCTTCCCTCACGTAATCTCCGTCCTCCCAAGACCTCCTTCTCTCCTCCACACTTATTCGCTCCTCACCCAACCGCCTCCAGGACTTCTCCCGAATATCCCCCATCCTCTGGAACTCTCTGCCCCAACACATCCGACTATCAACCACATTCGGATCCTTCAGACGGAACCTGAAAACCCATCTCTTCAGGAAAGCCTACAGCCCGCACTGACCCCGCTGCCTCCTCACCACTACTGAAGCTACCGCCTCACCAACACCGGAGCTCCTGCAACCCTACTGTCTCCTTCCCCTCCATCCTGTAGAATGTAAGCCCGCAAGGGCAGGGTCCTCGCCCCTCTGTATCAGTCTGTAATTGTTAGTTTGCTTACTATAAATGATATCTGTAATTTGTATGTAACCCATTCTCATGTACAGCACCATGGAATCAATGGTGCTATATAAAATAATAATAATAATACTGTGACATCATTGTGTGTATTATCCCTGTACTGTGACATCGCTGTGTGTATTATCCCTGTACTGTGACATCACTGTGTGTATTAACCCTGTACTGTGACATCACTATGTGTATTATCCCTGTACTGTGACATCACTGTGTATATTATCCCTTCACTGTGACATCACTGTGTATTATCCCTGTACTGTGACATCACTGTGTATTATCCCTGTACTGTGACATCACTGTGTATTATCCCTGTACTGTGACATCACTGTGTATTATCCCTGTACTGTGACATCACTGTGTATTATCCCTGTACTGTGACATCACTGTGTGTATTATCTCTGTACTGTGACATCACTGTGTGTATTATCCCTGTACTGTGACATCGCTGTGTGTATTATCTCTGTACTGTGACATCACTCTGTGTATTATCCCTGTACTGTGACATCACTGTGTGTATTATCCCTGTACTGTGACATCACTGTGTGTATTATACCTGTACTGTGACATCACTGTGTATATTATCCCTGTACTGTGTCATCACTGTGTATTATCCCTGTACTGTGACATCACTGTGTATATTACCCCTGTACTGTGACATCACTGTGTGTATTACCCCTGTACTGTGACATCACTGTGTGTATTACCCCTGTACTGTGACATCACTGTGTGTATTAACCCTGCACTGTGACATCACTGTGTGTATTAACCCTGTACTGTGACATCACTGTGTGTATTATCTCTGTACTGTGACATCACTGAGTGCATTATCCCTGTACTGTGACATCACTGTGTATTATCCCTGTACTGTGACATCGCTGTGTGTATTATCCCTGTACTGTGACATCACTGTGTGTAGTATCCCTGTACTGTGACATCACTGTGTGCATTACACCTGTACTGTGACATCACTGTGTGCATTATCCCTGTACTGTGACATCACTGTGTATTATCCATGTATTGTGACATCACTGTGTGCATTACACCTGTACTGTGACATCACTGTGTGTATTATCCCTGTGCTGTGACATCACTGTGTGTATTATCCCTGTACTGTGACATCACTGTGTATTATCCCTGTACTGTGACATCACTGTGTGAATTATCCCTGTACTGTGACATCACTGTGTATTATCCCTGTGCTGTGACATCACTGTGTGCATTATCTCTGTACTGTGACATCATTGTGTTTATTATCCCTGTACTGTCATCTTGTGTATTATCCCTGTACTGTGACATCACTGTGTATTATCCCTGTACTGTGACATCACTGTGTATTATCCCTGTGCTGTGACATCACTGTGTGTATTATACCTGTACTGTGACATCACTGTGTATTATCCCTGTGCTGTGACATCACTGTGTGCATTATCTCTGTACTGTGATATCACTGTGTATTATCCATGTATTGTGACATCATTGTGTTATTATTCCTACACTGTTATGTTCATACCAATTTAGGAAAGACCAAAACATTCAGAACTTGTTCAGGACTCATTGCTAAAAGTAGTAATGACAGAATAAGTTGGCCTTATCCCAAGCTCTACCATGGGCCCCATTGTTACTCGTTGGACCCCTGATCTGTGTGTATGTGCATCACAGGCCCATAGTACAGACAATTATGCCTATGACAGAGCTGTGGTTGATCTCCGCTTATGCAGTGTCTTGGGATTTTAGTATTTAGCGCGGTTCCCGGCTGGATCTCATTTTATTTAAACAATTAGCACAATACACAACGGTAAATATTTTCATAATCTAAACACAGGAGCGTTCCAGGAAAATAGACTCTCAGGATTTTTTTATATCGACCTCACACATTTATGTACTATGGAAAAGCAACTGCGGCAGCACTTTAATAAATTACCCAGGAGCTTGTTAATTAGTTGTAGAATGAACAGCGGAAGCATAAAATTAAAGCTGAATGCTAATGTATTATCCATGGGATCAGCGATCATCTGGAGGAGTACTGTAAAGCCATTCACAATAGGTACAGTCATGGCCAAAAGTATTCACACCCCTGCAATTCTGTCAGATAATACTCAGTTTCTTCCTGAAAATGATTGCAAATACAAATTATTTGGTATTATTATCTTCATTTATTGTTTCATTTGTCTTAAGTGAAAAAACACAAAAAGAATTGTCCTAAAGCCAAATTGGATATAATTCCACACCAAACATAAAAAAGGGGGTGGACAAAAGTATTGGCACCATTCGAAAAATCATGTGATGCTTCTCTAATTTGTGTAATTAACAGCACCTGTAACTTACCTGTGGCACCTAACAGGTGTTGGCAATAACTAAATCACACTTGCAGCCAGTTGACATGGATTAAAGTTGACTCAACCTCTGTCCTGTGTCCTTGTGTGTACCACATTGAGCATGGAGAAAAGAAATTAGACCAAAGAACTGTCTGAGGACTTGAGAAACCAAATTGTGAGGAAGCATGAGCAATCTCAAGGCTACAAGTTCATCTCCAAAGACCTGAATGTTCCTGTGTCTACCGTGCGCAGTGTCATCAAGAAGTTTAAAGCCCATGGCACTGTGGCTAACCTCCCTAGATGTGGACGGAAAAGAAAAATTGACAAGAGATTTCAACGCAAGATTGTGCGGATGCTGGATAAAGAACCTCGACTAACATCCAAACAAGTTCAAGCTGCCCTGCAGTCCGAGGGTACAACAGTGTCAACCCGTACTATCCGTCGGCATCTGAATGAAAAGGGACTGTATGGTAGGAGACCCAGGAAGACCCCACTTCTTACCCCGAGACATAAAAAAGCCAGGCTGGAGTTTGCCAAAACTTACCTGAAAAGCCTAAAACGTTTTGGAAGAATGTTCTCTGGTCAGATGAGACAAAAGCAGAGCTTTCTGGGCAAAGGCATCAACATAGAGTTTACAGGAGAAAAAAGAGGCATTCAAAGAAAAGAACACGGTCCCTACAGTCAAACATGGCGGAGGTTCCCTGATGTTTTGGGGTTGCTTTGCTGCCTCTGGCACTGAACTGCTTGACCGTGTGCATGGCATTATGACGTCTGAAGACTACCAACAAATTTTGCAGCATAATGTAGGGTCCAGTCTGAGAAAGCTGGGTCTCCCTCAGAGGTCATGGGTCTTCCAGCAGGACAATGACCCAAAACACACTTCAAAAAGCACTAGAAAATGGTTTGAGAGAAAGCACTGGAGACTTCTAAGGTGGCCAGCAATGAGTCCAGACCTGAATCCCATAGAACACCTGAGGAGAGATCTAAAAATGACAGTTTGGAGAAGGCACCCTTCAAATATCAGGGACCTGGAGCAGTTTGCCAAAGAAGAATCGTCTAAAATTCCAGCAGAGCATTGTAAGAAACTTATTGATGGTTACCGGAAGCGGTTGGTCGCAGTTATTTTGGCTAAAGGTTGTGCAACCAAGTATTAGGCTGAGGGTGCCAATACTTTTGTCTGGCCCATTTTTGGAGATTTGTTTGAAATGATCAATGTTTTGCTTTTTGCTTCATTCTCTTTTGTGTTTTTTCATTTAAGACAAATTAAATGAAGATAATAATACCAAAGAATTTGTGTTTGCAATCATTTTCAGGAAGAAAAAGAGTATTATCTGACAGAATTGCGGGGGTGTCAATACTTTTGGCCATGACTGTATTGACCTGTTGCAGTACACTCTCATACACTTTTGGAGACACTATAAGTTAGCGATTATTTTGACATTTATGCAGTACAGACACACATACAGGCATGTTCAAAAGTGTTGGTACCCTTGAAATTGTTCCAGAAAATTAAGTATTTTTCCCAGAAAATTATTGCAATTACACGTTTTGTTATACCCATGTTGATTTCCTTAGTGTGTATTGGAAAAACACAAACACAAAAAAAGGCAAATTGGACATAATTTCACACAAAACTCCCAAAATGGTCCAGACAAATGGCTCAGGGTGCATCAGAGTCAGCACAAACTATCCGTTGACATTTGATATAAATGAAGCTCTATGGTAGGAGACCCAGGAGGACCCAAATGCAGTCACAAAAGCATAAAAAAAGCTAGACTGCTAGGCTGCCAAAATGTACGAGAGTAAGCCAAAATCCTTCTGGGAAAGCATTTTATGGACATATGAGACCAAGATAGAGCTTTTTTGGTGTGCACATCTTTCTACTGTTTACCGAAAACAGAATGAGGCCTACAAAGTAAAGAACACAGTACCTACAGTCAAATATGGTGGAGGTTCAAAGATATTTTGGGGTTGTTTTGCTGCCCCTGGGTGCTTTGTCTGTGTGCAAGGCATCATAAAATTTGAAGATTACCAACAGATTTTGGGCAGCAATATAGTGACCAGTGTCAGAAAGCTGGGTTTGCATCCTAGATCATGGGTCTTCCAGCAGGACAATAACCCCCAAAATACATCAGGAAGCACCCAGAAATAGAAACAAAGCACTGGAGATTTATGAAGTGACCAGCAATGAGTCTGGATGTAAATCCCATTAATCACCTGTGGAGAGATCTTAAAATTGCTCTAGGGAGAACGCGCCTTCAAATATGAGAAATCTGAAGCAGTTTGGAAAAGAAGAGTGGTCCAAAATTCCATTTGAGAGGTATAAGAAGCTTGTTGATAGTTATAAGAAGTGATTGATTGAAGTTATTTATTCCTAAGGGTGTGCAACCAAATAATAGATTGAGGGTGCCAACAATTTTGTCCTTCCAAGTTTTAGCGTTTTGTGTAAAATGATGTCCAATTTTTTTTTTTTTTTGGGTGTGTGTGGTTCCAACACACACAAAGGAAATAAACATAACAAAACATGTAAAACCAGAACACATGAGCTGCGCTCACAGTGAACAAGCCAGTAGAGACATGTTCACACCACCAAGAGACTTGAAAACACAAAAAAGCACAGTAAAACCAAAAACACTCTGTTGCAAAAAAATGGACATTCCTTTTCTGAATCCTGCTCATACAGGTATTGTACATATGACCATGGTTTAACCCCTTAGTGACAGAGCCAATTTGGTACTTAATGACCAGGCCAATTTTTGCAATTCTGACCACTGTCACTTTATGAGGTTATAACTCTGGAACGCTTCAACGGATCCCGCTGATTCTGAGATTGTTTTTTCGTGACATATTGTACTTCATGTTAGTGGTAACATTTCTTCGATATTACTTGCGATTATTTATGAAAAAAACGGAAATATGGCGAAAATTTTTAAAATTTTGCAATTTTCAAACTTTATTTTTATGCCCTTAAATCAGAGAGATATGTCACGAAAAATAGTTAATAAATAACATTTCCCACATGTCTACTTTACATCAGCACAATTTTGGAAACAAAATTTTTTTTTGTTAGGGAGTTATAAGGGTTAAAAGTTGACCAGCAATTTCTCATTTTTACAACACCATTTTTTTTTAGGGACCACATCACATTTGAAGTCATTTTGAGGGGTCTATATGATAGAAAATAATGAAGTGTCACACCATTCTAAAAACCGCACCCCTCAAGGTTCTCAAAACCACATTCAAGAAGTTTATTAACCCTTTACGTGCTTCACAGGAACTGAAACAATGTGGAAGGAAAAAATGAACATTTAACTTTTTTTTGCAAACATCTTAATTCAGAACCATTTTTTTTATTTTCACAAGTGTAAAAACAGAAATGTAACCATAAATTTTGTTATGCAATTTCTCCTGAATACGCCAATACCCCATATGTGGGGGTAAACCACTTTTTGGGCGCACCGCAGAACTTAGAAGTGAAGGAGCGCCGTTTGACTTTTTCAATGCAGAATTGGCTGGAATTGAGATCGGACGCCATGTCACGTTTAGAGAGCCCCTGATGTGCCTAAACAGTGGAAACTCCCCACAAGTGACACCATTTTGGAAACTAGACCCCTTAAGGAACTTATCTAGATGTGTGGTGAGCACTTTGAACCCCCAAGTGCTTCACAGAAGTTTATAACGTAGAGCCGTGAAAATAAAAAATCGCTTTTGTTTACACAAAAATGATCTTTTCGCCCACAAATTCTTATTTTCACAAGGGTAACAGGAGAAATTAGACCACAAAAGTTGTTGTGCGATTTCTCCTGAATACGTCGATACCCCATATGTGAGGGTAAACCACTGTTTGGGCGCACCGCAGAGCTTGGAAGTGAAGGAGCGCCGTTTTACTTTTTCAATGTATAATTGGCTGGAATTGAGATTGGACGCCATGTCGCGTTTGGAGAGCCCCTGATGTGCCTAAACAGTGGAAACCCCCCACAAGTGACACCATTTTGGAAACTAGACCCCTTAAGGAACTTATCTAGATGTGTGGCGAGCACTTTGAACCCCCATGTGCTTCACAGAAGTTTATAACGTAGAGCCGTGAAAAAAAAAAATTGCATTATTTCTACAAAAATGATCTTTTTGCCCACAAATTTTTATTTTCACAAGGGTAACAGGAGAAATTAGACCACTAAAGTTGTTCTGCAATTTCTCCTGAGTACGTCGATACCCAATATGTGGGGGTAAACCACTGTTTGGGCGCACCGCAGAGCTTGGAAGAGAAAGAGTGCTGTTTTACTTTTTCAATGTAGAATTGGCTGGAATTGAGATCGGACGCCATGTCGCGTTTGGAGAGCCCCTGATGTGCCTAAACAGTAGAAATCCCCCACAAGTGACCCCATTTTGGAAACTAGACCCCCCATGGAACTTATCTAGATGTGTGGTGAGAACCTTGAATGCCCAAGTGCTTCACAGAAGTTTATAATGCAGAGCCGTGAAAATAAAAAATATTTTTTTTTTCCACAAAAAAGATTTTTTAGCCCCCAAGTTTTTATTTTCACAAGGGTAACAAGAGAAATTGGACCCCAAAAGTTGTTGTACAATTTGTCCTGAGTATGCTGGTACCCCATATGTGGGGGTAAACTACTGTTTGGGCGCACGGCAGAGCTCGGAAGGAAGGAGCGCCGTTTTGGAATGCAGACTTTGATAGAATGGTCTGCGGGTATTATGTTGCGTTTGCAGAGCCCCTGATGTACCTAACCAGTAGAAACCCTCCAAAAGTGACCCCATTTTGGAAACTAGACCCCCCAAGGAACTTATCTAGATGTGTGGTGAGAACTTTGAGTGCCCAAGTGCTTCACAGAAGTTTAGAATGCAGAGTCGTGAAAATAAAAAATATTTTTTTTTCCACAAAAAAGATATTGTAGCCCCCAAGTTTTTATTTTCACAAGGGTAACAGGAGAAATTGGACTGCAATAGTTGTTGTCCAATTTATCCCGAGTACGCTGATGCACCATATGTGGGGGTAAACCACTGTTTGGGCGCACGGCAGAGCTCGGAAGGGAAGGAGCGCCTTTTTGGAATGCAGACTTTGATAGAATGGTCTGTGGGCATTATGTTTTGATTGCAGAGCCCCTGATGTACCTTAACTGTTGTAACCCCCCACAAGTGACCCCATTTTGGAAACTAGACCCCCCAAGGAACTTATCTAGATGTGTGGTGAGAACTTTGAATGCCCAAGTGCTTCACAGAAGTTTAGAATGCAGAGTTGTGAAAATAAAAAATATTTTTTGTTTCACAAAAAAGATATTGTAGCCCCCAAGTTTTTATTTTCACAAGGGTAACAAGAGAAATTGGACCCCAGAAGTTGTTGTCCAATTTATCCCGAGTACGCTGATGCCCCATATGTGGGGGTAACCCACTGTTTGGGCGCACGGCAGAGCTCAGAAGGGAGGGAGCACCATTTGACTTTTTGAGCGCAAAATTGGCTGTCGTGTTTGGAGACCCTCTGATGTACCTAAACAGTGGAAACCCCCCAATTCTAGCTCCAACCCTAACCCCAACACACCCCTAACCCTAATCCCAACCTGATCCATAATCCTAATCACTAACCCTAATCATAATCACAACCCTTACCCCAAAACAACCCTAATGTCAACCCTAACCATAACCCTAATCAAAACCCTAAATTCAACACACCCCTAATCCTAATCTCAACCCTAACCTCAAACCTAACCCTAATCCCAATACACCCCTAATCACAACCCTAACCTTAACCCTAATCCCAAACCTAACCCTAAACCCAAGCGTAACCCTAATGCCAACCCTAACCCTAATACCAACCCTAATCCAAACCCTAATCCCAGCTCTAACCCTAACTTTAGCCCCAACCCTAGCCCTAACTTTAGCCCCAACCCTAACCCTAGCCCTAAGGCTACTTTCACACTTGCATCGTTTGGCATTTCGTCGCAATCCGTCGTTTTGGACAAGAAACGGATCCTGCAAATGTGCCCGCAGGATGCTTTTTTTGCCCATAGACTTGTATTGCCGACGGATCGTGACGGATGGCCACACGTCGCGTCCGTCGTGCACTGGATCAGTTGTGTTTTGGCGGACCGTTGGCACAAAAAAAGTTCAATGAAACGTTTTTTTGTACGTCGCATCCGCCATTTCTGACCGCGCATGCGTGGCCGTAACTCCGCCCCCTCCTCCCCAGGACATAGATTGGGCAGCGGATGCGTTGAAAAACTACAGCTGCTGCCCACGTTGTGGACAATTTTCACAACGTGCGTCGGTATGTCGGGCCGACGCATTGCGACGGCCCCGTACCGACGTAAGTGTGAAAGAAGCCTAACCCTAAATTTAGCCCCAACCCTAACCCTAAATTTAGCCCCAACCCTAACCCCTAAATTTAGCCCCAACCCTAGCCCTAACCCTAACCCTAGCCCTAACCCTACCCCTACCCCTACCCCTAACCCTACCCCTAACCCTAACCCTAACCCTACCCCTAACCCTAATTTTAGCCCCAACTGCTGTTCTCCTGCCGGCCGGCAGATGGAGACAGATGGCGGGCGCACTGCGCATGCGTCCGCCATGTTCTGCTGCCGGCGGCCAGGAGGAGCAGCAAGAGGATCCAGGGACCTAGGTGAGTATGCTAGGGTCCCCGAATCCCCCTATTTCTCTGTCCTCTGATGTGCGATCACATCAGAGGACAGAGAATTACACTTTACTTTTTTTTTTGCGGTCGCCGGTAAACAGTTAATTACCGGCGATCGCAAAACAGGGGTCGGTAAAACCGACCCCGATCATGCTCTTTGGGGTCTCTGCTACCCCCGGCAGCCGAGACCACAAAGATTTGCGCGGGGCCGGCCGGCAGGCGCACTGCGCATGCGCCCGCCATTTTGAAGATGGCGGCGCCCACCGGGAGACACGAGGAGCATCGGGGGAGATAGGTGAGTATTGGGGGGCTACCTGGGACCCCTTTTCTCTGTCCTCCGATGTGCGATCACATCGGAGGACAGAGAAATTAAAAAGAGATCGCGTAAACGGTTAATTACCGGCGATCGCAAATGCGGGGTGGGTTAAAAACCCCCCGAATCATGTTCTCTGGGGTCTCGGCTACCCCCGGCAGCCGAGACCCCGGAGAAAATCGGCCTCTGGGGGGCGCTATTCACTTTTTCCACAGTGCCGTTAATTAACGGTGCTGTGGTTTAAGTACCCTTAGTGGCCGCCGTTAAAAGGCGTATCGGCGGTCGCTAAGGGGTTAAATACATCCGTTAGGGATTACATACATTAGTTAGGACTGCTCTGATATGGCTATACCTTGACGTTTGGTAGAGCGGCTTAATATACATTTTTTGCAAAAAACGTATCTACCAAATACCCTATTTTTTCCATCTTTTTACTAGCACTTGCTAGTAATACTGTATGGAGGACTATTTGGTGCCCATAATTCTGTTTGCAGGACTATGTGATGCCCATAATACTGTATGGAGGACTATGTGGTGCCATAATACTGTATGGAGGACTATGTGGTGCCCATAATACTGTATGGAGGACTAGTTGGTGCCCATAATACTGTATGGAGGACTAGGTGGTGCCCATAATACTGTATGGAGGACTATGTGGTGCCTATAATACTGTATGGAGGACTATGTGGTGCCCATAATACTGTATGGAGGACCATGTGGTGCTTATAATGCGGTATGGAGGATTATATGGTGCCCATAATACTGTAAGGAGGACTATGTGGTGCCCATAATAATGTATGGAGGAATATTCTGTCCCATCTAAAATGATAAGTCTGCAGTGACTGTGTGCTGTGTGGATTTGCCGGTTTCTGAGCTATTGTAGAATTTACATAGTAACATAGTTAGTAAGGTCGAAGAAAGACATTTGTCCATCCAGTTCAGCCTATATTCCTTCAGAATAAATCTCCAGATCTACGTCCTTCTAAAGAACCTAATAACTGTAAGATACAATATTGTTACGCTCCAGGAAGACATCCAGGCCTCTCTTGAACCCCCACGACTGAGTTCACCATCACCACCTCCTCAGGCAAGCAATTCCAGATTCTCACTGCCCTAACAGTAAAGAATCCTCTTCTATGTTGGTGGAAATACCTTCTCTCCTATTTGTATTGTCCCCTTATGTACTTATACATGGTTATTAGATCGCCCCTCAGTCATCTTTTTTCTAGACTAAATAATCCTAATTTTGCTAATCTCTCTGGCTATTTTAATTCCCCCATCCATTTTATTAGTTTTGTTGCCCTCCTTTGTAATCGCTCTAGTTCCATTATATCCTTCGTGAGCACCGGTGCCCAAAACTGTACACAGTACTCCATGTGCGGTCTAATTAGGGATTTGTACAGAGGCAGTATAATGCTCTCATGATGTGCATCCAGACCTCTTTTAATGCATCCTGTTTGCCTTAGCAGCCGCTACCTGGCGCTGGCTGCTCCAGGTAAGTTTATCATTAACTAGGATCCCCAAGTCCTTCTCCATGTTACATTTACCCAGTGGTTTCCCGTTCAGTGTGTAATTGTGATATTGATTCCTTCTTCCCATGTGTATAACCTTACATTTATCATTGTTAAACTGCATCTGCCGCCTCTCAGCCCATGTTTCCAACTTATCCAGATCTATCTGTAGCAGAATACTATCTTCTCTCGTATTGACTGCTTTAAATAGTTTTGTATCATCTGCAAATATCGATATTTTACTGTGTAAACCTTCTACCAGATCATTAATGAATATGTTGAAGAGAACAGGTCCCAATACCGACCCCTGCGGTACCCCACTGGTCACAGCGACCCAGTTAGAGACTATACCATTTATAACCACCCTCTGCTTTCTATCACTAAGCCAGTTACTAACCCATTTACACACATTTTCCCCCAGACCAAGCATTCTCATTTTGTGTACCAACCTCGTGTGGCACAGTATCAAACTCTTTAGAAAAATCAAGATATACCACGTCCAATGACTCACCGTGGTCCAGCCTATAGCTTACCTCTTCATAAAAACTGATTAGATTGGTTTGACAGGAGCGATTTCTCATAAACCCATGCTGATATGGAGTTAAACAGTTATTCTCATTGAGATAATCCAGAATAACATCCCTCAGAAACCCTTCAAATATTTTACCAACAATAGAGGTTAGACTTACTGGCCTATAATTTCCAGGTTCACTTTTAGAGCCCTTTTTGAATATTGATCCAACTTTTTCTATCCGCCAGTCCTGCGGAAAAGAACCTGTCACTATAGAGTCCCTAAATATAAGAAATAATGGTTTGTTCATTACATTACTTAGTTCTCTTAGTACTCGTGGGTAGAGTTGAGCGACCTTGACCTTTTTAGAGTCGAGCCGGGTTTTGCGAAACCCGACTATGTCCAAAGTCGGGTCGAGTGAAATCGGCCGATTATGACGTAAAGTCGGGATCGACCGAAACACGAAACCCAATGCAAGTCAATGGGGCAGCATAGTCGGCAGTGAGTGGGGGCCAGGAAAACACCTAGAGTGCCCATTTTAATGTCAAAACCATCCATTCTTCTTAATGAAGCTTGTCAAGCGTAATTTACCTTAAAATAATTGGAAGGCATTTGAAATTGGGGGTCATTTGGCTAAAGTTGTGGGGGGTAGGGCTGGTTCAAGTAATTAGTGGGCCCAGTAAATCTGGACCACGTCACGGCAGTGGAGCAGGGAGAGGTAAGTATTTCAACTTTGCAAGTGCTGTGATCCTGAGCAAGCAGGGGGGGCCCACTCGTTGGCATTGGCACTGGCACAGGGCCCCTCAAAGTACAGCGGTGTGTTTGCACGGCGGGGGCGCCTCCCACCGGCAGCAACACTTTTGCGTACTATGAGAGGCCCTGTGCCAGTGACGTCGCCAACTAGTATTCCTCCCCCCACCTGATGAAGGAACCTGCACTTTCATCTGCACCTTCCTCTTTGTCCCCGTGTAAGGTGGTATGGTATGCGGGAAGAGCAACCTGACTTTCAGCAGGGTCACAATGTTGTTGTGTAGCGTGCACGGGGAATGTTGCGTTATGGGTCAATGTACCAGCAGACTCATCTATCACTGGCTGGGCAATGGGCACGATGAAGTGGAAACACAGATATAGGCCCAAAGAATAAAGTGGGCTAAATGCAGTTCAAAATTGGTAACACAGGAATAACCAGGGGGCATTGCAGTGGAGGACAACTGGAATGAGAGGCTGACACAGAGAGTAGGGCCAAATCAGTAAGTAGTCGAAATGCAGTTCAAAATTGGCAACCGTAGTAAACAGGCGGCACAGCTTTGTTCAGTGGAGGAGAACAGCAAGGAGTGGCAGACACCGATAGTAGGCCCCAACCCAACTAGTAGGCCAAATGCAGTCTAACATTAACAACTACTTAACGAGAGGCTGAAAATGGAATTTCAGGACAGGAAACCAGGAGAACAGCAAGGAGTGGCAGACACCGATAGTAGGCCCCAAACCAACTAGTACGCCAAATGCAGTTGTTCCATTTAACCACAATTTAATGAGAGCCTGAAGATAGAAGCTCAGGAAAGGCAACCTGGGGAACACCTTGGAGTGTAACACACCATCTCTCTCCACCCCATACCCATTTTGTAGGCCTAATGCTGTGTACTTTTCTACAACTACTAAACGAGAGTCGGAAGACCGAAGCAATGGCAAGGAAACCTGGGGAACACCTTGGAGTGTAACACACCATCTCTCTCCACCCGATACCCATTTTGTAGGCCTAATGCAGTGTAGTTTTCTACAACTACTAAACGAGAGTCGGAAGATCGAAGCAATGGCGAGGAAACCTGGAGAACACCTTGGAGTGTAACACACCATCTCTCTCCACCCCATTCCCCATTTTTTAGGCCTAATGCAGCCTACTTTCCGACACCTACTAAACGAGAGCATGAAGATCGAAGCTCAGGAAAGGCAACCTGGGGAACACCTTGGAGTGTAACAACAACCTCTCTCTACACCACGGAAGGGCTGATTCTTAGGAAGGAAGGCTGTTGTAAATAAGCATTGCGCGTCCGAGGGTGATTATATTCTTATTCGGTATCTACTCACCCTCGGACGCGCCATGCTTCTTGATTTGTAATTAATGTTTATTTGCAATGTGCTTTTGACTTACTCAATTATTTTTTTAATTATTGATTTTATTAAATTAATAGTTTAACATCTTATTGGAAATAATTTAAAGGAGACGCGACAGGACAACACTCGGTGGATGCCATATCTGTGTTAACAACTCCAAAAAACTTTCAGTTAACTTCTTGCAGGAGAAAGAAATTGTAGCTGTTGGACCTTTGTAGTACAGTTCCAGATATTTGTTGTGTGTTTGTTTTGATTGTTAAAATGTCTGCATTTGAGATCTCAACACGATCTTATTTTTTATAATCAAATTAATTTTTTAAATATTTTATTAGGTTGGTTCAAGGGGTACACGGGCCGCAGTAGACAGGTCAGTGGAGGCCTAGTGGAAGGAGTGACCGCAGACAGGCATCGAAGGCCTAAAATAATCACACATGGCTGTAGGCAATTTTAAATTGGTTCCAGGGGTACACGGGCAGCAGTGGTGTGGTCAGTGGAGGCCTAGTGGAAGGAGTGACCACAGACAGGCATCGAAGGCCTAAAATATTAACACATGGCTGTAGGCAATTTTAAATTGGTTCCAGGGGTACTTGGGCAGCAGTGCCCTGGTCAGTGTAGTAGTAGTTGAAAGAATGGACCGCAGACAGGCATCGAAGGCCTAAAATAAAAAAATTGGGCTGGCTGTAGGCAATTTTAAATTGGTTCCAGGGGTACACGGGCAGCAGTGGTGTGGTCAGTGGAGGCCTAGTGGAAGGAGTGACCGCAGACAGGCATCGAAGGCCTAAAATAATAACACATGGCTGTAGGCAATTTTAAATTGGTTCCAGGGTTACACGGGCAGCAGTGGTGTGGTCAGTGGAGGCCTAGTGGAAGGAGTGACCGCAGACAGGCATCGAAGGCCTAAAATAATCACACATGGCTGTAGGCAATTTTAAATTGGTTCCAGGGGTACACGGGCAGCAGTGGTGTGGTCAGTGGAGGCCTAGTGGAAGGAGTGACCACAGACAGGCATCGAAGGCCTAAAATATTAACACATGGCTGTAGGCAATTTTAAATTGGTTCCAGGGGTACTTGGGCAGCAGTGCCCTGGTCAGTGTAGTAGTAGTTGAAAGAATGGACCGCAGACAGGCATCGAAGGCCTAAAATAAAAAAATTGGGCTGGCTGTAGGCAATTTTAAATTGGTTCCAGGGGTACACGGGCAGCAGTGGTGTGGTCAGTGGAGGCCTAGTGGAAGGAGTGACCGCAGACAGGCATCGAAGGCCTAAAATAATCACACATGGCTGTAGGCAATTTTAAATTGGTTCCAGGGGTACACGGGCAGCAGTGGTGTGGTCAGTGGAGGCCTAGTGGAAGGAGTGACCACAGACAGGCATCGAAGGCCTAAAATATTAACACATGGCTGTAGGCAATTTTAAATTGGTTCCAGGGGTACTTGGGCAGCAGTGCCCTGGTCAGTGTAGTAGTAGTTGAAAGAATGGACCGCAGACAGGCATCGAAGGCCTAAAATAAAAAAATTGGGCTGGCTGTAGGCAATTTTAAATTGGTTCCAGGGGTACACGGGCAGCAGTGGTGTGGTCAGTGGAGGCCTAGTGGAAGGAGTGACCGCAGACAGGCATCGAAGGCCTAAAATAATCACACATGGCTGTAGGCAATTTTAAATTGGTTCCAGGGGTACACGGGCAGCAGTGGTGTGGTCAGTGGAGGCCTAGTGGAAGGAGTGACCACAGACAGGCATCGAAGGCCTAAAATATTAACACATGGCTGTAGGCAATTTTAAATTGGTTCCAGGGGTACTTGGGCAGCAGTGCCCTGGTCAGTGTAGTAGTAGTTGAAAGAATGGACCGCAGACAGGCATCGAAGGCCTAAAATAAAAAAATTGGGCTGGCTGTAGGCAATTTTAAATTGGTTCCAGGGGTACACGGGCAGCAGTGGTGTGGTCAGTGGAGGCCTAGTGGAAGGAGTGACCGCAGACAGGCATCGAAGGCCTAAAATAATAACACATGGCTGTAGGCAATTTTAAATTGGTTCCAGGGGTACTTGGGCAGCAGTGCCCTGGTCAGTGTAGTAGTAGTTGAAAGAATGGACCGCAGACAGGCATCGAAGGCCTAAAATAAAAAAATTGGGCTGGCTGTAGGCAATTTTAAATTGGTTCCAGGGGTACACGGGCAGCAGTGGTGTGGTCAGTGGAGGCCTAGTGGAAGGAGTGACCGCAGACAGGCATCGAAGGCCTAAAATAATCACACATGGCTGTAGGCAATTTTAAATTGGTTCCAGGGGTACACGGGCAGCAGTGGTGTGGTCAGTGGAGGCCTAGTGGAAGGAGTGACCACAGACAGGCATCGAAGGCCTAAAATATTAACACATGGCTGTAGGCAATTTTAAATTGGTTCCAGGGGTACTTGGGCAGCAGTGCCCTGGTCAGTGTAGTAGTAGTTGAAAGAATGGACCGCAGACAGGCATCGAAGGCCTAAAATAAAAAAATTGGGCTGGCTGTAGGCAATTTTAAATTGGTTCCAGGGGTACACGGGCAGCAGTGGTGTGGTCAGTGGAGGCCTAGTGGAAGGAGTGACCGCAGACAGGCATCGAAGGCCTAAAATAATCACACATGGCTGTAGGCAATTTTAAATTGGTTCCAGGGGTACACGGGCAGCAGTGGTGTGGTCAGTGGAGGCCTAGTGGAAGGAGTGACCACAGACAGGCATCGAAGGCCTAAAATATTAACACATGGCTGTAGGCAATTTTAAATTGGTTCCAGGGGTACTTGGGCAGCAGTGCCCTGGTCAGTGTAGTAGTAGTTGAAAGAATGGACCGCAGACAGGCATCGAAGGCCTAAAATAAAAAAATTGGGCTGGCTGTAGGCAATTTTAAATTGGTTCCAGGGGTACACGGGCAGCAGTGGTGTGGTCAGTGGAGGCCTAGTGGAAGGAGTGACCGCAGACAGGCATCGAAGGCCTAAAATAATAACACATGGCTGTAGGCAATTTTAAATTGGTTCCAGGGTTACACGGGCAGCAGTGGTGTGGTCAGTGGAGGCCTAGTGGAAGGAGTGACCGCAGACAGGCATCGAAGGCCTAAAATAATCACACATGGCTGTAGGCAATTTTAAATTGGTTCCAGGGTTACACGGGCAGCAGTGGTGTGGTCAGTGGAGGCCTAGTGGAAGGAGTGACCACAGACAGGCATCGAAGGCCTAAAATATTAACACATGGCTGTAGGCAATTTTAAATTGGTTCCAGGGGTACACGGGCAGCAGTGGTCTGGTCAGTGGAAGTCTAGTGGAAGGAGTGACCGCAGACAGGCTTCCAAGGCCTAACATAACAAAATTGGGCTGGCTGTAGGCACTTTAAATTGGTTCCAGGGGTACATGGGCAGCAGTGGTCTGGTCAGTGGAAGTCTAGTGGAAGGAGTGACCGCAGACAGGCTTCCAAGGCCTAACATAACAAAATTGGGCTGGCTGTAGGCACTTTAAATTGGTTCCAGGGGTACATGGGCAGCAGTGTATGGTCAGTGGAAGTCTAGTGGAAGGAGTGACGGCAGACAGTCTTCGAAGGCCTAACATAACAAAATTGGGCTGGCTGTAGGCACTTTAAATTGGTTCCAGGGGTACATGGGCAGCAGTGTATGGTCAGTGGAAGTCTAGTGGAAGGAGTGACCGCAGACAGGCTTCGAAGGCCTAACATAACAAAAATGTCAAAACAATGGTATTGTCAGTGCCAGGCATTGAAGGATGTCAGCGCCTAGACTACACATTGGTGAAGCTGTGAGAGATAATTTTGCTAGTGGTAGAGCACTGTTTGAGCTGGGGGGGGGGAACTGGCTTGTGGCCGGCGGTACAGGCACAGGGCCCCTCATATTACAACGGTGAGTCTGACGTTGGGTGCGCACCACCACCGCCAGAGACACTTTATTGTACTATGAGGGACCCAGTGGCAGTGCCGTCGACCAAAAGCGGCCACACCCACCTCTTCAGACAAACAGCACTCTCAAGGGTCCAAGCGCAAAGTGGCGATAGCACGACCCCGTGTGGGGAGTTTGGCCATTTCGTGAGGTGGAAACATGTCGTATGCTGGACAATCAGGTGAAGAAAATTACGAGATTGGAAAAGTCATTCAGAATAGTCCACAGGCAAGACCTTTTCATAGGAAAGCTAGGTGTCAGCCGGGCAGGGTGGGGCAAAAGATTTTGAAATCCAGTTGTGGTTCATTTTAATGAAGGTTAGATCATCTACATTTTGGGTAGCCAGACGAGTCCTTTTTTCTGTTAGTATTGAACCTGCAGCACTGAATACTCTTTCTGATAGGACACTAGCTGCCGGGCAAGCAAGCTCCTGCAATGCATATTCTGCCAATTCTGGCCAGGTGTCTAATTTGGATGCCCAGTAATCAAATGGGAATGACGGTTGAGGGAGAACGTCGATAAGGGATGAAAAATAGTTTGTAACCATACTGGACAAATGTTGTCTCCTGTCACTTTGAATTGATGCTGCAGTACCTGTCCTGTCTGCGGTCATAGAAAAATCACTCCACAACCTGGTCAGAAAACCCCTCTGGCCAACGCCACTTCTGATTTCTGCCCCTCTAACACCTCTGGTCTGCTGGCCCCTGGAGCTCGTGTGAGAACGATCACGGGCTCTGTGTGCAGGGAATGCCAGAAGCAAACGGTCAACAAGAGTTGATTGTTTTGTTGCTAATATTAGTTCCAAGTTCTCATGTGGCATAATATTTTGCAATTTGCCTTTATAGCGAGGATCAAGGAGGCAGGCCAACCAGTAATCGTCATCGTTCATCATTTTTGTAATGCGTGTGTCCCTTTTGAGGATACGCAAGGCATAATCCGCCATGTGGGCCAAAGTTCCCATTGTCAAATCTGCGGTTGTGCTTGGTTGAGGGGCAGTTGCAGGCAAATCTACGTCACTTGTGTCCCTCAAAAAACCAGAACCCGGCCTTGCCACGCCACCAATTTCCCGTGCCCCCGGGAAAGCTTCCTCATTAAAAATATACTCATCCCCATCATCCTCCTCATCCTCCACCTCCTCTTCGCCCGGTACCTCGTCATGTACACTGCCCTGACCAGACAATCGCTGACTGTCATCAAGGCTTTCCTCTTCCTCTGGTGCAGACGCCTGATCCTTTATGTGCGTCAAACTTTGCATCAGCAGACGCATTAGGGGGATGCTCATGCTTATTATGGCGTTGTCTGCACTAACCAGCCGTGTGCATTCCTCAAAACACTGAAGGACTTGACACATGTCTTGAATCTTCGACCACTGCACACCTGACAACTCCATGTCTGCCATCCTACTGCCTGCCCGTGTATGTGTATCCTCCCACAAAAACATAACAGCCCGCCTCTGTTCGCACAGTCTCTGAAGCATGTGCAGTGTTGAGTTCCACCTTGTTGCAACGTCTATGATTAGGCGATGCTGGGGAAGGTTCAAAGAACGCTGATAGGTCTGCATACGGCTGGAGTGTACAGGCGAACGGCGGATATGTGCGCAAAGTCCACGCACTTTGAGGAGCAGGTCGGATAACCCCGGATAACTTTTCAGGAAGCACTGCACCACCAGGTTTAAGGTGTGAGCCAGGCAAGGAATGTGTTTCAGTTGGGAAAGGGAGATGGCAGCCATGAAATTCCTTCCGTTATCACTCACTACCTTGCCTGCCTCAAGATCTACAGTGCCCAGCCACGACTGCGTTTCTTGCTGCAAGAACTCGGACAGAACTTCCGCGGTGTGTCTATTGTCGCCCAAACACTTCATAGCCAATACAGCCTGCTGACGTATGCCAGTAGCTGCCCCATAATGGGAGACCTGGTGTGCAACAGTGGCAGGTGCGGATGGAGTGTTTGTGCGACTGCGGTCTGTGGACGAGCTCTTGCTTCTGCAGGAGGACGAGGAGGAGGAGGAGGAGGAGGGGGTGCGAACGGCTACAGACAACTGTTTACTAGACCGTGGGCTAGGCAGAACTGTCCCAAACTTGCTGTCCCCTGTGGACCCTGAATCCACCACATTTACCCAGTGTGCCGTGATGGACACGTAACGTCCCTGGCCATGCCTACTGGTCCATGCATCTGTTGTCAGGTGCACCTTTGTGCTCACAGATTGCCTGAGTGCATGGACGATGCGCTCTTTAACATGCTGGTGGAGGGCTGGGATGGCTTTTCTGGAAAAAAAGTGTCGACTGGGTAGCTCGTAGCGTGGTACAGCGTAGTCCATCAGGTCTTTGAAAGCTTCGCTTTCAACTAACCGGTAGGGCATCATCTCTAACGAGATTAGTCTAGCTATGTGGGCGTTCAAACCCTGTGTACGCGGATGCGAGGCTAAGTACTTCCTTTTTCTAACCATAGTCTCATGTAGGGTGAGCTGGACTGGAGAGATGGAGATCGTGGAACTAGCGGGGGTGCCGGTGGACATGGCAGACTGAGAGACGGTGGGAGATGGTATTGTTGCCGCCGGTGCCCTAGATGCAGTGTTTCCTACTACGAAACTGGTGATTCCCTGACCCTGACTGCTTTGGCCTGGCAAAGATACCTGCACAGATACAGCAGGTGGTGCGCTAAATGGTGGTCCTACACTGCCGGAAGGGATGTTGCGTTGATGACTAGCTTCATTGGCCGAGGGTGCAACAACCTTAAGGGACGTTTGGTAGTTAGTCCAAGCTTTCAAATGCATGGTGGTTAAATGTCTATGCATGCAACTAGTATTGAGACTTTTCAGATTCTGACCTCTGCTTAAGGAAGTAGAACATTTTTGACAGATGACTTTGCGCTGATCAATTGGATGTTGTTTAAAAAAATGCCAGACTGCACTCTTTCTAGCATCGGATACCTTTTCAGGCATTGCAGACTGAGCTTTAACCGGATGGCCACGCTGTCCTCCACCAGGTTTTGGCTTTGCCACGCGTTTTGGGCAAGATACGGGCCCGGCAGATGGAACCTGTGGCGATGTTGATGCCTGCTGCGGCCCCTCCTCCTCCTCTGCTTCAGAACTGCTGCCGCCTGCACCCTGTTCCCCCAATGGCTGCCAATCGGGGTCAAGAACTGGGTCATCTAATAACTCTTCTTGTACCTCCTGCGCAACTTCGTCTGTGTCACCGTGTCGTTCGGTGGTATAGCGTTCGTGATGGGGCAACATAGTCTCATCAGGGTCTGATTCTTGATCAGCACCCTGCGAGGGCAATGTTGTGGTCTGAGTCAAAGGACCAGCATAGTAGTCTGGCTGTGGCTGTGCGTCAGTGCACTCCATGTCAGATTCAATTTGTAATGGGCATGGACTGTTAACTGCTTCACTTTCTAAGCCAGGGACGGTATGTGTAAAGAGCTCCATGGAGTAACCCGTTGTGTCGCCTGCTGCATTCTTCTCTGTTGTTGTTTTTGCTGAAGAGGACAAGGAAGTGACTTGTCCCTGACCGTGAACATCCACTAACGACGCGCTGCTTTTACTTTTACCAGTTTCACGAGAGGAGGCAAAAGAGCTAGAGGCTGAGTCAGCAAGATAAGCCAAAACTTGCTCTTGCTGCTCCGGCTTTAAAAGCGGTTTTCCTAATCCCAGAAAAGGGAGCGTTCGAGGCCTTGTGTAGCCGGACGACGAACCTGGCTCCACAGCTCCAGACTTAGGTGCAATATTTTTTTCCCCACGACCACCTGATGCTCCACCACTACCACTACCCTCATTACCAGCTGACAATGAACGCCCCCGGCCACGACCTCTTCCACTAGACTTCCTCATTGTTTTAAAAACGTAACCAAACTAACGTTATTTGTTGCAGTCACACAACTTACACGGTGAGCTATAACTTCAGTATGATTTAGCTACCCCTTTACAGGTTGGTGAGACCACCGCGAAAATCAGGCACAATGTTACACACTCTTTTTTTGGTGGCTGCAAATTAGAGAGATGCCCCACACGCAGGACTGTCACTGAAGCACAAATGTTAATATTAATGTCACACTATTATTTGTTTTTTATTTTTATTTTTTTCAGGAACACTTTAGAAACCCCCCCCAAAAAAAAAAATTGATTTTTGCAGGGAGAATTTAGAAAACAAATGTAACAAACTATATGCTTTCTATGGGCCACTGAGTGAGAGATGACGCACACAGGAATCAGGAGTGGCACACAAGCCCAGAGGCCAATATTTTTCTACCAATGATTGATGGAGTTATTTTCTCTGGTAGATTTTGGAACCCAAATCAAGGAAAAAAAATATAGGCTTTCTATGGACCACAATTGGAGAGAGAGAGAGAGAGAGATGGCACACCCAGGAGTCAAGACTGGCACACAAGCAGAAAGGCCAATATTAATCTCCCACTGTTTTTTTTTTTTTTTTTTTTTTTTCAGGGAGACTTTAGAAAAAAAAAAAATAAAAAAAATATGATTTTATCAGGAAGAATTTAGAAACCAAATAAAATAAAATGATTTTTTCAGGGAGAATTTAGAAAACAAATAAAACCAAAAATAGGCGTTCTATGGCCCACTGACTGAGAGATGACGCACACAGGAATCAGGAGTGGCACACAAGCCCAGAGGCCAATATTTTTCTACCAATGATTGATGGAGTTATTTTCTCTGGTAGATTTTGGAACCCAAATCAAGGAAAAAAAAAATAGGCTTTCTATGGACCACAATTGGAGAGAGAGAGAGAGAGAGAGAGAGAGAGAGAGAGATGGCACACCCAGGAGTCAAGACTGGCACACAAGCAGAAAGGCCAATATTAATCTCCCACTGTTTTTTTTTTTTTTTTTTTTTTTTCAGGGAGACTTTAGAAAAAAAAATAATAAAAAAAATATGATTTTATCAGGAAGAATTTAGAAACCAAATAAAATAAAATGATTTTTTCAGGGAGAATTTAGAAAACAAATAAAACCAAAAATAGGCGTTCTATGGCCCACTGACTAAGAGAGAGAGAGAGAGATGGAACGCTTAGTACTGGCACACAAGCCCAAAGGGCAATATTAATCTCCCTTTTTTTTTCCAGGGAGAATTTCTAAAACCCCCCCCCAAAAAAAAAATAGGCTTTCTATGGCCCACTATTTGTGAGAGAGATGGGACGCTCAGGACTGGCACAGATGGCACGCTCAGGACTGGCACAGAAGCCCAGAGGCCAATATTAATCTCCCTTTTTTTCTGGGAGAATTTATAAAACCAAAAAAATATTTAAATAGGCTTTCTATGGCCCACTATTTGTGAGAGAGATGGCACGCTCAGGACTGGCACAGATGGCACGCTCACAACTGGCACACAAGCCCAGAGGCCAATATTAATCTCCCTTTTTTCAGGGAAAATTTATAAAACCAAAAAAAAAATTAAATAGGCTTTCTATGGCCCACTATTTGTGAGAGAGATGGCACGCTCAGGACTGGCACAGATGGCACGCTCACAACTGGCACACAAGCCCAGAGGCCAATATTAATCTCCCTTTTTTCAGGGAAAATTTATAAAACCAAAAAAAAAATTAAATAGGCTTTCTATGGCCCACTATTTGTGAGAGAGATGGGACGCTCAGGACTGGCACAGATGGCACGCTCAGGACTGGCACAGAAGCCCAGAGGCCAATATTAATCTCCCTTTTTTTCTGGGAGAATTTATAAAACCAAAAAAATATTTAAATAGGCTTTCTATGGCCCACTATTTGTGAGAGAGATGGCACGCTCAGGACTGGCACAGATGGCACGCTCACAACTGGCACACAAGCCCAGAGGCCAATATTAATCTCCCTTTTTTCAGGGAAAATTTATAAAACCAAAAAAAAAATTAAATAGGCTTTCTATGGCCCACTATTTGTGAGAGAGATGGCACGCTCAGGACTGGCACAGATGGCACGCTCACAACTGGCACACAAGCCCAGAGGCCAATATTAATCTCCCTTTTTTTCTGGGAGAATTTATAAAACCAAAAAAATATTTAAATAGGCTTTCTATGGCCCACTATTTGTGAGAGAGATGGCACGCTCAGGACTGGCACAGATGGCACGCTCACAACTGGCACACAAGCCCAGAGGCCAATATTAATCTCCCTTTTTTCAGGGAAAATTTATAAAACCAAAAAAAAAATTAAATAGGCTTTCTATGGCCCACTATTTGTGAGAGAGATGGCACGCTCAGGACTGGCACAGATGGCACGCTCACAACTGGCATACAAGCCCAGAGGCCAATATTAATCTCCCTTTTTTCAGGGAAAATTTATAAAACCAAAAAAAAAATTAAATAGGCTTTCTATGGCCCACTATTTGTGAGAGAGATGGCACGCTCAGGACTGGCACAGATGGCACGCTCACAACTGGCACACAAGCCCAGAGGCCAATATTAATCTCCCTTTTTTCAGGGAAAATTTATAAAACCAAAAAAAAAATTAAATAGGCTTTCTATGGCCCACTATTTGTGAGAGAGATGGGACGCTCAGGACTGGCACAGATGGCACGCTCAGGACTGGCACAGAAGCCCAGAGGCCAATATTAATCTCCCTTTTTTTCAGGGAGAATTTATAAAACCCAAAAAAAAATAAAATAGGCTTTCTATGGCCCACTATTTGTGAGAGAGATGGCACACTCAGGACTGGCACACAAGCCCAAAGGCCAATATTAATCTCCCACTGTATTTTTATCAGGGAGAATTTATACACCCCACAAAAAAAAATACAGAAAAATGAAAAGGCTTTCTATGGCCCACTATGTGAGAGAGATGGCACACACAGGGATGGCACTCTAGCAGAAATGCCAAATTGCCAATCTTAATCTCCCACCAAAAAAAAAAAAAAAAAAAAAACAGGGAATGTCCTACAATTACTATCTCCCTGCCTGCAGTAATCTCAGCCAGGTATGTCAGGCAGCTACTATCTCCCTGCCTGCAGTAATCTCAGCCAGGTATGGCAGGCAGCAATAAGGAGTGGACTGATGCACAAATGAAATAAAAAGTGTGGACAAACAAAAAAGATAGCTGTGCAGAAAGGAAGGAACAAGAGGATTTGTGCTTTGAAAAAAGCAGTTGGTTTGCACAGCGGCGTACACACAGCAATGCAGCTATCAGGGAGCCTTCTAGGGCAGCCCAATGAGCTACAGCGCTGAGGGGAAAAAAAAAAAAAAAAAACTTCCACTGTCCCTGCACACCGAGGGTGGTGTTGGACAGTGCAAATCGCTGCAGCACAAGCGGTTTTGTGGTTAATGGACCCTGCCTAACGCTATCCCTGCTTCTGACAAAGCGGCAGCAACCTCTCCCTAAGCTCAGATCAGCAGCAGTAAGATGGCGGTCGGCGGGAACGCCTCTTTATAGCCCCTGTGACGTTGCAGACAGCAAGCCAATCACTGCAATGCCCTTCTCTAAGATGGTGGGGACCAGGACCTATGTCATCACGCTGCCCACACTCTGCGTTTACCTTCATTGGCTGAGAAATGGCGCTTTTCGCGTCATTGAAACGCGACTTTGGCGCGAAAGTCGCGTACCGCATGGCCGACCCCGCACAGGGGTCGGATCGGGTTTCATGAAACCCCGACTTAGCCAAAAGTCGGCGACTTTTGAAAATGTTCGACCCGTTTCGCTCAACCCTACTCGTGGGTGTATGCCATCCGAACCCGGAGATTTATCTATTTTAATCTTATTTAGCCGGTTTCGCACCTCTTCTTGAGTTAGATTGATGACCCTTAGTATAGGGTTTTCATTGTTTCTCGGGATTTCACCTAGCATTTCATTTTCCACTGTGAATACCGATAGATATCACTCATGTAATGTAAGAAGTAAGTGACATTTTTGGCATTGTACTATACCTATACTCTGCCTTATCTGTGCATTATGAATCGTGGTATTTGTTAATGGGGCCCACTGAGACTCTTTCGACGGGAGCCCATGAAACCTGGAGCCGGCCCTGCCACTAGACGGATGCGTCTCTAGATGGGGCACAGCCCTGCTCAATACAGGTGTATAGAGCAAAGCAGTTCCCACTGGACGGTTCTGCCCGGAAGTATGCATAACGCATACATCACCACTGTTGTCGGCTCAGAAACCGGCGAATCTACAAGCACATAATGCGTGCACTGGGGGGATTCATAAGTTTATCAGTTTAGATGGACAACCCCTTTCAGCTGATAGATAGGTTTTACTACATGGTAGGGCCCTAGTTTAAAGGGGTGTCTCATGAACTTTTCCGAAAGACACCAGCAATTAATGATCAGCTCTAATTCTTGAGGGAAGTCATATGCCATTACAAGTGGACTCTCAACATCTGCACATAGAGGGGAGTCCATGTGTTATGGAAATTTGGTTTGGATAAATCTATCCCTATGTGTGCAGTGGCCGTTCCCTATAAGACTGAGTATTTTGAGCGCTCAAGAATGAGACTGTACACCATTGTGACAGAAAAGCATTCCATCAATACTGACGATTTATTGTACATACATAGTTTTATAATTGCATATAGAAAGGAGTGGTTAGGGGTGGTTAGTTAATTACCATATTGTCTACCTCCTCTGTTATTGGTTATCTAAATATATATGGAATATTGTGATTAATGCACATATGAATGCTGATTAAGCAACTACATTTTAGCTGTCTGCATCTTTCTGCATCTAAGACAAAGTTGAGACATCTGATCAGCATTTAATACATCTGGAGTTGTTCCGCTTTTTGCCTGGAAAACCCCCATACAGTCTGTCTGGCTTATATCAGTTTATGTCAGCCATTTTAAGCCATTGATTATAATGTATATAGATATATTTGCGTTTATATGAGTATATATGATTATAGAGGAGTATACATGCAAGTGAGATCTACATGATATACATATTTCTATCACACATGTACATGGGTCATATGCACAGGGGGTGTAATAATGATACCCAATACCTATCTAATAAAGTCATGAAGCAAAAATCATTCCCTGTGATTCAATAAGACTAACATGGTCGGACCTTTCACTACATTTTTCATGTTGAGTTGGACACTTGATGTAATAGTAGCTGCAGAGCGAAATAAAACGATCTGTTGCGGAGAGGCAAAATTAAAAAATAACTTTGGACTTTCGTTAAGTCAAAGTGGGTGCTATCAAATAGTAACTCTTACATGGAGAAGAAGTAAAATCCCCAGAGGAAAAAAAACACTTGGACTTACTAAAAGTTAACTTATTAGGTGCCAAAACTTTGATCGCTAATATCTCAGGAACGTAGAGTTGGAACAAGATAATTGAAAAAAATGTTTTATTCCGCTCTACAGCCGCTATTACATTGTGTGTCCAGGTCAACTTGAGAAATTTGGTGAAAGGACCTCTTTAAGCCTGATCTGCTATAACACCATTATTCTTTATACTATCAGAAGGAACAATCCAAGGGAAACCTCTGCTGCTTAATTGGACAATTGTATCTGTAGAGTAATATAAATTGTAGTCTGTTATCTGCGAGGGTTTTTACTCATAAATTCCTCCTTGTCCTCCTTTGCCCTCACTACAGAATGGGGTGAACCGTCATCTCCCGGATCTGTAGCTTATTTCATGCTGTTGTTACACAGAATCCAATTTAAAATCCTCAGAGACTGAAGATAGAGAAAGATCTAATAGGAACGTCCTACACATTTCAAGGAAAAGATCAAAAAGTAAATAACTCAAGTTAGTGAGATTCATTTATGTGACCTGTGCGTTGTACACAGGCAGCAGTGATGAAAGTCGTGGATGGATGGGTGGATAGATGGTTGGATGGATGGATGGATGGATGGATGGAAGGATGGAAAGATGGGTGGGAGGATGGATGGATGAGTGGGAGGATGGATGGATGGTTGGATGGATAGATCGAGGGATGGATGGGTTGGAGGATTGAGGGATGGAAGGATGGATAGATAGATGGATGGAAGGGAGGATTGATGGAAGGATGGATAGATGGTTGGAAGGATGGATAAATGGATGGAAGGGTGGATAGATGATTGATTGGATGGATGGATGGAAGGATGGATAAATGGATGGAGGGAAGAATGGATAAATGGATGGATGGAAGGATGGATAAATGAATGGATGGAAGGATGGATAAATGGATGGATAGATTGTTGGATAGATGGATGGATAGATGGTTGGATGGAAGGATCGATAGATAAATGGATGGACGGAAGGATAGATGGTTAGATGGATGGATGCATAGATGGATGAATGGATGGATGGATGAATGGATGCATAGATGGATGATAGATGGATATTTTTTTTTGGACAGCACCCGAATCCATAGAGTTTCACCAATCTGTGATCCTCAAACCATGTCCTATTCTCATGCTTCTAATGGATAAATTACTCTATTAGTATCCGTAAAAAAAATTTGGAAAACAGAATACAGACTTCAGTTTTCTGTTCGCGTTTCATCCATTATCAATGTATCTATTGTTAACAGTCAATGGCGAAAAAAAAAATCAGGCAATTTACCTGCTTCAGTGAAAACCCCCCAAAACAAAACGGAAGCAACTAATATAACATTTAGGCTAAGAAAAAAAATTGGTCCATATCTCTCAGATGATACCACTCAGACGGATGTGTGAATGCAGCCTTCAGGTTTCATGTCAAAAGAAAAAAGAGGTAAGTATACACAAGTGACCACCTTAATAACCAGCCACTAACAAAGATTAACAACATTTAAAAAGGTCTAAAAATGGCCATAACACAATGCACAAAACACAGACATAGCCTATGATAGGACTTAGATCAGACATTAAGGGTAGTCCCATGATAGACCATGCCTGTGTTTTGTGCTTTGTATTGTGGCCATTTTGGGGCCTCTTTAAATGTTTCTAATCTTTGTTAGCAGCTTGTTATCTTATTAAGAATGAATAAACGTTAGTTAGGTGATCCCTTGTGCATACATACCTCTATATTCTTTTCACATGAAGTATGTTTTTTGGTAAGTTTTTGTTGATCCCTATTCCCTACCTACGTGAGTAGTGCCCTCTAAAAACCTTGGTCTAAAGCCTTCAGATTTATCCACCCTCAGTCTCCAGACATTTCATATTTTCTTCTCTACATTTATTTAATGTAAGAAGAAAAATTCGATACTAAACATCTTTGATTAATTATCTTTTATAAATATTGCAGTAGCGCTAATAGTCTGTAATGAGAAATGTCTAATTACTATCCTCTCTGTGATCACAGAGATAATTGTACAGCCGAGACTTAGATTTAATCACAATTATACGTTGCAGCTTTGTTTATGAGGCTAAATACGGAAATCAAAGAGAATGATTAAAAGAGTCATTGTGTCAGCGCATCATCTTCCACTGAGTTTCGGAACATAATTTTCCTTTTATGTTAAAATCTTAAAGGCAATCTGTCAGAAGGACCAACCCCCACACATACCCCAACTGTACAAATGGTTATGTCATCCACACTTTTACTTATGCAATCTGTTGCTCCCTAGCTGAGACCCAAAATCATCAAATTAATCAAAATGGAAAATAGGTCACGATTCTTCAAAATTTTCTCTCTGGTCTTGATAATGGGGTGTGGAGGAGTGTCTGATGAGCGGGGTGCTCCTCTGTGCACCACTCCGGGAAATCTTATACCAGTCCTTTAGTGGTGTAAGATTTCTGACATAAGTTCCTCATGAATTAATCGAGCCGTGGCGTCATGCCCTCACAACACCCCGTCACTTCCCAGCTCCACCCAGCTCTGCCCATTTTGGTGAAGCTAGGAGAAATTAGCATGAAAACACCAAAAGTTGCATAATTTTGATGCAACTCTAAGTTGTGTCAACATTTTGGGATTTTTTTAAAGCAATTTTCGCCAAAATTTTGGCAAAATTGCTATGATGAATCGGGGCCATGATGTTTTATGCATTTGGTGCAAAAGCAGACGATCATTTTTTTCTTGCTTTTTCGTTTTATCTGTCTCTTTTTTGTGTATATTTTTGCTCAACCCTTTTATTTAAAGGGAACCTGTCACCTGAATTTGGCGGGACCAGTTTTCAGCATATGGGCAGAGTTTTCGGGTGTTTGATTCACCCTTTCCTTACCCGCTGGCTGCATGCTGGCCACAATATTGGATTGAAGTTCATTCTCTGTCCTCCGTAGTACACGCCTGTGCAAGGCAATCTTGCCTGGCCCACACGCAGTATGCTTTGCCCAACTGCGGGCAAAGCCGAAAAGCATTAGTGCGCATGCGCCAGCGCACTATGTCCCGGAAGTATTTCGCTGTGTTCCGGGACATAGTGCACCGGCGCATGCGCACTAATGCTTTTCGGCTTTGCCTGCAGTTGGGCAAAGCATACTGCGTGTCCGCAAGGCAGGATTGCCTTGCATAGGCGTATACTACGGAGGACAGAGAATGAACTTCAATCTAATATTGCGGCCAGCATGCAGCCAGCGGGTAAGGAAAGGGTGAATCAAACACCCAAAAACTCCGCCCATATGACCAAAAACCGGTCCCGCCAAATTCAGGTGACAGGTTCCCTTTAAGCTTTAAAGTGTTGAACGTTAATCTTGAACTGTGCGAAAAATATGAGATATATTCTGTACTCTACTAGGGTATTGCACTACAATTGCATAAAAAAGTCTCAAATGATGAATTAACTGAAAACATCTGGATAATAAAATCCATGAGCACATTATCGAGCGAACCCAAAAGATAAAAATGACCGGAAAAGTGGCGTAAAATTGGCACAAAAACTATTTTGAATTTGTATTATACAAGTCTTGTGATAATCATTGCCGTTTCTAGCGTCAAATTCGTCAAAATGGCGCATGCGAATTCATGAGTTTTCCGCAACATCAAAAATCCTCTTTATCTTGGTATTTTGCCTGTTTTTTGTGCTTTTCTTAGTGCAAAACGTTGCATGATTATATAAAATGTGGTATGCAAAATTTTCTTTTTTGATAAAATCCACTCCAGGAGCAGACTGGAGTACCTTTGCGAAAGAATTTAGTGACTTTTAAAAAAAGTCACAAACAATAAATCAGTGAGAACATCTGGATTGGAAAAAAACATGGTCACGATGGAGTAAACAACAGTTGAACAAGAAGAAAATTAGGCAGAATTTAAAAGAAAAATTTGGCACAAAATGAAACAGGAAAACTAGACAGCAAATAGGAGCAAATGGAATAACGAAACAGGCACCAAACTTGCACTCCAAAAAGAATGATAAATCTGGAGGCACAGTTTTCTGGAATGAGGGAGCCTGTCTGGATTTTGAGTTCCCTGTTAAAAGGTAAAATGATGAATTACAAACATTATAAATGTCACATCTTTATGGCATTGTATTGACCTTCTCAGACGCAGAATAGGGTAGGGCACATGAATAATGAGGCATGACCCGAAATATTGTCCTGTTCCCCCATGATCAGTAGTAGGGGATGGAAGCTGACAGTGCACTTTTCCGTGGAGTTTTCTCTGTGATTTTTTTTTTGCTGATGCAGGATAAACACTACTGCAGAGAACCAGAGATAAGAAAACCTACAACGCTAAAATAGTCCCTGTAAATAATATCGGACAGATGGATACTCCGTTATTGCGGGCTCTTCTATTCCCTTGGCGGTATTTGTTCCCTTGGAAAATAACAATCAGGGTAAAGTTAATTATTTGAAAATTCCATTATTTCCAGGCAGATACATCATGTATGAACAGGATGGTAATTACGGAGACGGCAGGCTATGACTTTGTAAGAAACTTCACTTTATGCTAGCAGAATCGATATGCTTCCAAGGCCACGGTCATGTGAGCAGGTGTCGGGATGCAGTAACGGACAGGAGGCAGAGCAAGAGTTAGCAGATTTATTAACAGGGGTATGCTCCATGCAGGGAGGTAATGGGTTAAGCAGGAGGTATGAGAGGTGACATTGGCACCGTAAGAGTGCGTGGTGAGGTAACAGATAAAGCAACTGTTCATGGAAGGGTTAACTTATCAGTCCGCCATCTTCCTGGCTGCAGAGCCTTTAGTTACAATGGTGGCGCCCAGGCAACTGGCGCGTGTCATCCTGAAGAAGTTGGGGGTCTGGTTCCCAAGGATGACGGTGAGTCCTTGTTATACCAAGCGGGGTCCTGACTCCTAGATTCGTCGTACGGGATGCAGCACTGTCTGTAACACCGCCGGAGTGTGACTCAGCTCGGCAGTAGCAGGCGGGTGAGGAATGGCACAGTTCTAGATGAGTCACCCGGTCTGTTTTGGGCGGCACACGCGCAGTAACTAATGGCCTGGAGCGTCTGTAACTTTTGGTTACGGGAGACAACGGGCACACGGCAGCTCTTTGTCCACAGTCAGTGGACCCAGGGGATCTACAGCACGGGCCTGCATTATCACGATGCTTAGAGAAAGGAGTACCAACCTTCCCCTGCTGCGCGCCCAGTCTTCCCGCCAAGTCTGCCCTCTCTTTCCCGCACACAGGGACTTTTATCCTTATCACGCCCCCTGCTGACAAGAGCAAAAGGTTGGAAAGCCTTTCCCCATGCAACAATGGTGACAGCCCCGAAAGTTCCGAGACCGGTGCAAGAGAGGTACCCCCCGGTCCGGTCTATCTTCTTACAGTCACATGGTCAGTATTTGGTCAGTACTATACATCAGTATTTGTAAGCCAAATTCAGGAGTGGAACAATCAGAGGAAAAGTCTCCACTTCTGTATTCAGCACCCTCTTCTAGTTTTGGCTTTCAAATACTGATGTAAAATACTGACCAAATACTGAACGTGTGAACGTGGCCATAAGGTGATGAGATGTCCAAGGAGTGGTGGGGCACTATATGTGCTTGCAATCTTAAAAGTGCTAAGATATCTGGTGGCTACAATGAAGTGAAATTGGATTACATATACTGTAACTGATACAATGTATGGCATATAGCCCCAGGAGGGGAAGGAGGGGGATGCAGCTGCAATCTCTCAGCTGTTGTCTGTGTGTGATACTGGGAGGAGGAGCAGCAAGGGGAATAAAACCAAATATACACTAAGTATGCATAGATTCAGATAATGTACAATAAAATGTGTATGCTCATATGAGTATAGATCCATAGAGTATGGATTTTCTGTTATGGACCTGGTGGTTAGGAGCACCCGGCACGACCTGATAGTTAAACTCACACAGGACAAGCTCTGGGATGTGGGAGCTCTGCTGACCGCAGGCCCTAATCCTATCACAACAACTAGAAATAGCCGTGGAGCGTTCCTGACTCTCCCTAGACGCCTCTTCACAGCCTAAGAGCTAGCTAGCCCTAGAGATAGAAAATAAAGCCTACTTTGCCTCAGAGAAATTCCCCAAAGGAAAAGGCAGCCCCCCACATATATTGACTGTGAGTAAAGATGAAAGTCACAAACGCAGAAATGAAACAGGTTTCAGCAAAGGGAGGCCAGACTTACTAAACAGACAGAGGATAGGAAAGGTATCTTTGCGGTCAGCACAAAAAACTACAAAAGACCACGCAGAGTGTGCAAAAAGACCTCCGCACCGACTAACGGTGCGGAGATGCCACTCTGCATCCCAGAGCTTCCAGCTAGCAAGACAAAATCATGATAACCAGCTGGACAAGGAAACAATGAACAAATAATAACTATCAGGAACTTAGCTTCTGCTGGAGAAGACAGGTCACCAGAAAGATCCAAGAGCGAACTGAACCAATGCAGGAACATTGACAGCTGGCATGGAGTAATGATCTGAGTGAAGTTAAATAGAGCAGCCAACCAAAGGATAAACCACGTCACCTGTGTAAGGAACCTCAGAAGCTGCAGCTTCACTCACAGCCACCAGAGGGAGTCCATGGACAGAACTCGCCGAAGTACCATTCATGACCACAGGAGGAAGTTCGACAACAGAATTCACAACAGTACCCCCCCCCTTGAAGAGGGGTCACCGAACCCTCACCAGAGCCCCCAGGCTGATCAGGATGAGCCAAATGAAAGGCACAAATTAGATCGGCAGCATGAACATCAGAGGCAAAAACACAGGAATTATCTTCCTGACCATAACCCTTCCACTTGGCCAGGTACTGGAGTTTCCGTCTCGAAACACGAGAATCCAAAATCTTCTCCACCACATACTCCAACTCCCCCTCGACCAACACCGGGGCAGGAGGATCAACGGAGGGAACCATAGGCGCCACGTATCTCCGCAACAACGACCTATGGAACACATTATGAATGGCAAAAGAAGCTGGAAGGTCCAAACGAAATGACACAGGATTAAGAACTTCAGAAATCTTATATGGCCCAATGAAACGAGGCTTAAACTTAGGAGAAGAAACCTTCATAGGAACATGACGAGATGACAACCAAACCAAATCCCCAACACGAAGTCGGGGACCAACACAGCGCCGGCGGTTAGCGAAACGTTGAGCCTTCTCCTGGGACAATGTCAAATTGTCCACCACATGAGTCCAAATCTGCTGCAACCTGTCCACCACCGTATCCACACCAGGACAGTCCGAAGGCTCAACCTGCCCTGAAGAGAAACGAGGATGGAAACCAGAATTACAGAAAAAAGGAGAAACTAAAGTAGCCGAGCTGGCCCGATTATTAAGGGCGAACTCAGCCAAAGGCAAGAAGGACACCCAATCATCCTGATCAGCAGAAACAAAGCATCTCAGATATGTTTCCAAAGTCTGATTAGTTCGTTCGGTTTGGCCATTAGTCTGAGGATGGAAAGCCGAAGAAAAAGACAAATCAATGCCCATCTTAGCACAAAAGGACCGCCAAAACCTTGAAACAAACTGGGAACCTCTGTCCGAGACGATGTTCTCTGGAATGCCAAGCAAACGAACCACATGCTGGAAAAACAATGGCACCAAATTAGAGGAGGAAGGCAATTTAGACAAGGGTACCAAATGGACCATCTTAGAGAAGCGATCACAAACCACCCAAATGACCGACATCCTTTGAGAAACAGGTAGATCAGAAATAAAATCCATGGAAATATGCGTCCAGGGCCTCTTCGGGACCGGCAAGGGCAAAAGCAACCCACTGGCACGAGAACAGCAGGGCTTAGCCCGAGCACAAGTCCCACAGGACTGCACAAAAGAACGCACATCCCATGACAAAGAAGGCCACCAAAAGGATCTAGCCACCAAATCTCTGGTACCAAAGATTCCAGGATGACCAGCCAACACCGAACAATGAACCTCAGAGATAACTTTATTCGTCCACCTATCAGGGACAAACAGTTTCTCCGCTGGGCAACGGTCAGGTCTATCAGCCTGAAACTTCTGCAGCACGCGCCGCAAATCAGGGGAGATGGCAGACAAAATTACCCCCTCTTTAAGAATACCCGCCGGCTCCGGAACACCCGGAGAGTCAGGCACAAAACTCCTTGACAGGGCATCAGCCTTCACATTCTTAGATCCCGGAAGGTATGAAACCACAAAATCAAAACAGGAGAAAAAGAGCGACCATCGAGCCTGTCTAGGATTCAACCGTTTGGCAGACTCGAGATAAGTCAAATTCTTGTGATCCGTCAAGACCACCACGCGATGTTTAGCTCCCTCAAGCCAATGTCGCCACTCCTCGAATGCCCACTTCATGGCCAACAGCTCTCGATTGCCAACATCATAATTGCGCTCAGCAGGCGAGAATTTTCTAGAAAAGAAGGCACATGGTTTCATCACCGAGCCATCAGAACTTCTTTGCAACAAAACAGCCCCTGCTCCAATCTCAGAAGCATCAACCTCGACCTGAAACGGGAGCAAAACATCTGGCTGGCACAACACAGGGGCAGAAGAAAAACGACGCTTCAACTTCTGAAAAGCCTCTACAGCCGCAGAGGACCAATTGACCACATCAGCACCTTTCTTGGTCAAATCAGTCAACGGTTTAGCAATACTAGAAAAATTAGCGATGGAGCGACGGTAAAAATTAGCAAAGCCCAGGAACTTCTGCAGGCTCTTCACAGATGTAGGCTGAGTCCAATCATAAATGGCCTGAACTTTAACAGGGTCCATCTCGATAGTAGAAGGGGAAAAAATAAAACCCAAAAATGAAACCTTCTGAACTCCAAAGAGACACTTTGACCCCTTCACAAACAAGGAATTCGCACGAAGGACCTGGAACACCATTCTGACCTGCTTCCCATGAGACTCCCAATCATCCGAAAAGACCAAAATGACATCCAAATATACAATCATGAATCTATCCAGGTACTCTCGGAAGATGTCATGCATAAAGGACTGAAACACAGATGGAGCATTAGAAAGCCCAAATGGCATAACCAGGTACTCAAAATGGCCCTCGGGCGTATTAAATGCTGTTTTCCATTCATCGCCCTGTTTAATTCGCACAAGATTATACGACCCTCGAAGATCTATCTTGGTGAACCAACTAGCCCCCTTAATCCGAGCAAACAAATCAGACAGCAGCGGCAAAGGATACTGAAATTTGACTGTGATCTTATTAAGAAGGCGGTAATCAATACAAGGTCTCAAAGAGCCATCCTTCTTGGCCACAAAAAAGAACCCTGCTCCCAATGGTGACGACGACGGGCGAATATGACCCTTCTCCAAGGATTCCTTTACATAACTCCGCATAGCGGCGTGCTCTGGCACAGATAAATTAAACAGACGGCCCTTAGGAAACTTACTACCAGGAATCAAATTAATAGCACAATCGCAATCCCTATGAGGAGGTAGGGCACCGGATTTGGGCTCTTCAAATACATCCCGGTAATCTGATAAAAACTCAGGGACTTCAGAAGGAGTGGAAGGCGAAATTGACAACAATGGAACATCACCATGTACCCCCTGACAACCCCAGCCGGACACAGACATAGATTTCCAATCCAAAACTGGATTATGGACCTGTAGCCATGGCAACCCCAAAACGACCACATCATGCAGATTATGCAACATCAAAAAGCGAATATCCTCCTGATGTGCAGGAGCCATGCACATGGTAAATTGAGTCCAGTACTGAGGCTTATTCTTGGCCAAAGGCGTAGCATCAATTCCTCTCAATGGAATAGGATACTGCAAGGGCTCCAAGAAAAAACCACAGCGCCTGGCAAACTCCAAGTCCATCAAATTCAGGGCAGTGCCTAAATCCACAAATGCCATAACAGAATAGGACGACAGAGAGCAAATCAGAGTAACGGACAAAAGAAATTTAGACTGTACCGTACCAATGGTGGCAGACCTAGCGAACCGCTTAGTGCGCTTAGGACAATCGGAGATAGCATGAGTGGATTCACCACAGTAAAAACACAGCCCATTCCGACGTCTGTGTTCTTGCCGTTCAGCTCTGGTCAAAGTCCTATCACACTGCATAGGCTCAGGCCTATGCTCAGAGAATACCGCCAGATGGTGCACAGCTTTGCGCTCACGCAAGCGCCGATCGATCTGAATGGCCAAGGACATAGACTCATTCAGACCAGCAGGCGTGGGAAATCCCACCATGACATCCTTAAGGGCTTCAGAAAGACCCTTTCTGAAAATTGCCACCAGGGCACACTCATTCCACTGAGTAAGCACAGACCACTTTCTAAACTTCTGACAGTACACCTCCGCTTCATCCTGACCCTGACACAAAGCCAGCAAGATTTTCTCTGCCTGATCCACTGAATTTGGTTCATCATAAAGCAATCCAAGCGCCAGAAAAAACGCATCAACATCACGTAATGCAGAATCTCCCAGCGCAAGGGAAAATGCCCAGTCTTGAGGGTCACCACGCAACAAAGAAATAATGATTTTTACTTGTTGAAAGGGGTCACCAGAGGAGCGGGGTTTCAAAGCTAGAAACAGTTTACAATTATTTTTGAAATTCAAGAACTTAGATCTATCCCCAGAAAATAAATCAGGAATAGGAATTCTAGGCTCTAACATAGGATTCTGAACCACAAAATCTTGAACGTTTTGTACCCTTGCAGTGAGATGATCCACACAAGAGGACAGACCTTGAATGTCCATATCTACACCTGTGTCCTGAACCACCCAAAGGTTTAGGGGAAAAGAAAGACAAAACACAGTGCAAAGAAAAAAAATGGTCTCAGAACTTCTCTTATCCCTCTATTGAGATGCATTAATACTTTGGGCCAGCTGTACTGTTATGGACCTGGTGGTTAGGAGCACCCGGCACGACCTGATAGTTAAACTCACACAGGACAAGCTCTGGGATGTGGGAGCTCTGCTGACCGCAGGCCCTAATCCTATCACAACAACTAGAAATAGCCGTGGAGCGTTCCTGACTCTCCCTAGACGCCTCTTCACAGCCTAAGAGCTAGCTAGCCCTAGAGATAGAAAATAAAGCCTACCTTGCCTCAGAGAAATTCCCCAAAGGAAAAGGCAGCCCCCCACATATATTGACTGTGAGTAAAGATGAAAGTCACAAACGCAGAAATGAAACAGGTTTCAGCAAAGGGAGGCCAGACTTATTAAACAGACAGAGGGTAGGAAAGGTATCTTTGCGGTCAGCACAAAAAACTACAAAAGACCACGCAGAGTGTGCAAAAAGACCTCCGCACCGACTAACGGTGCGGAGATGCCACTCTGCATCCCAGAGCTTCCAGCTAGCAAGACAAAATCATGATAACCAGCTGGACAAGGAAACAATGAACAAATAATAACTATCAGGAACTTAGCTTCTGCTGGAGAAGACAGGTCACCAGAAAGATCCAAGAGCGAACTGAACCAATGCAGGAACATTGACAGCTGGCATGGAGTAACGATCTGAGTGGAGTTAAATAGAGCAGCCAACCAAAGGATAAACCACGTCACCTGTGTAAGGAACCTCAGAAGCAGCAGCTTCACTCACAGCCACCAGAGGGAGTCCATGGACAGAACTCGCCGAAGTACCATTCACGACCACAGGAGGGAGTTCGACAACAGAATTCACAACAATTTTCCATCCTGTGGAGGGATTGTAAATTTTTTTTTCTTTTAAAGATACACTTTAATTTAGCTTTTTTTCTAACTCTATTCTTTTTTTAAACATAAATTTTACAATAACCTTACTGATTATTCCAGTGTCATTATAATTAATATGGTTATTTACATTTATATAATTTATGTTATCTAATTATGTTGGAGGTAGGTTCCATCACCTGTGATGACTGCTGAGCTGAGCGACCAGCTGGAGGTGCCCGTACGCTGTGAGGTTCAGACACCACATCGTGCACAGCCAGGTGCCAAGTAGCACTCATGTCATATCTCAATATTGGAATATATTGAAAGTTAGTTTTACCGCGTTACCGCTGTGCCAATTCAAGCCTAAAAGTAAAGCTTTCAGGGTCAGTGATAATTAATGGATTACTTTTTTAAATTGCATGTTATTTCTGATCGATGAACACGTTCGGTAGACGGAAATATTCTTTACAATGTTTTTTATTGGGATTGTCAGGATCCAATTGTAGCTTACTTTAGCAAATGGAAGAAAATGACAGTTAATGTAAAAGAGAATGGCACTAATTGCTTAATATGGGAGCAATAATACCACACCTATAATTCGTGATATTGAATTTAGACATTTCCTAAACTGGGTGGATCTTTCATAGGACTAAGAGGAACTTCATGTTTCTTCACGTGTATGTTGGGGAAGTTCTGTTGACCTCAGTTAGTGCAGAAACATAGATAGCGATCAGGGCAGGCAGCGAACAAAAAACAAAGACAATGAGTCTGCTCAATCCAAATATAACTGATGAAAATGAGACCAGTACACACCGCCATAACCTTGGTGTTTTGATGCTCAGTTGATGTAAATTTGATAAATGCACATATAGTTAGAGATGCCCAGCTTGGTAGAAATTATTTCCTGCGTAGCTCTTTTAGGAAGCAACTAACAAGAAGGAAAAGTTGTGTAATTATGGAAATCGCAGGAGGGATAGACATGTTACTAATCGACAAATTATGAAAAACTAGAAGCAAACTTTTCATAACATCTTGATTTATTCAGTATGGAGTATGAGCCCCATATGCAGAAATCCCCTTACAAGTCTCGGCTGCCATCAATGAGGTTATCAATACTGTAGTTGTCTGAGGAATGTTCTGCTGCTCTAAATGCCTTGAATAAATCATCAAGATCCGCTGCTGGCAGCTCCTTTTGAATTGCTGACCAATGATGTCGCAGATGTGTTCTATGAGAGACAAGTCCAGAGACACTAAGTCATAGTAGCACGTTCAATAGAAGAAAGTGAATGAATTTGAGTAGAATTGAATTCTGCTCTAATTTAGCAAAATTCCACATTCACCAAAATTCACTTATACTCGGATTCAGCAAAATGGCGACCATCGACAGTTTTTAAACCTTAAAAGGCCAATAAAATGTAAAAAATCCTTTTACTCACTTATCTCTGACATTTCCAGTCCATCGCTCATCCCTATCAATCATCCTTTTCTTTTTACTTCAATTGCTAACTTATTTTTAATTTTTTTTAAACCTTCTTTTACTTACTGCAACTGAGAATTGCTTGTGTAATACACGGCAGTCCATCTATCAGGAACTGTAAAGGTACCTTCACACTGAGCGACTTAACAACGATAACGATAGCGATCCGTGAGGTTGCAGCGTCCTGGATAGCGATATCGTTATGTTTGACATGCAGCAGAGATCAGGATCCTGCTGTGACATCGCTGGTCGAAGCAGAAAGTCCAGAACGTTATTTCGTCGCTGGATCACCCGCTGACATCGCTGAATCGGCGTGTGTGACGCCGATCCAGCGATGTCTTCACTTGTAACCAGGGTAAACATCGGGTTACTAAGTTCAGGCCCGCGCTTAGTAACCCGATATTTATCCTGGTTACCTAAAAAAACAAACACTACATACTTACATTCCGGTGTCTGTCGCGTCCCTCGCAGTCAGCTTCCCACACTGACTTTGAGCGCCGGCCGTAAAGCACAGCGGTGATGTCACTGCTGTGCTCTGCTTTACGGCCGGCCGGCGCTCACAGTCAGTGCGGGAAGCTGACTGCGAGGGACGCGACAGACACCGGAATGTAAGTATGTAGTGTTTGTTTTTTTAGGTAACCAGGGTAAACATCGGGTTACTAAGCACGGCCCTGCGCTTAGTAACCCGATGTTTACCCTGGTTACCCGGGGACCTCGGCATCGTTGGTCACTGGAGAGCTGTCTGTGTGAGAGCTCTCCAGCGACCAGACAGCGACGCTGCAGCGATCGGTATCATAGTAACATAGTAACATAGTAACATAGTTAGTAAGGCCGAAAAAAGACATTTGTCCATCCAGTTCAGCCTATATTCCATCATAATAAATCCCCAGATTTGCGTCCTTCTACAGAACCTAATAATTGTATGATACAATATTGTTCTGCTCCAGGAAGACATCCAGGCCTCTCTTGAACCCCTCGACTGAGTTCGCCATCACCACCTCCTAAGGCAAGCAATTCCAGATTCTCACTGCCCTAACAGTAAAGAATCCTCTTCTATGTTGGTGGAAAAACCTTTTCTCCTCCAGACGCAAAGAATTGCCCCTTTGTGCCCGTCACCTTCCTTGGTATAAACAAATCCTCAGCGGGATATTTGTATTGTCCCCTTATATACTTATACATGGTTATTAGATCGCCCCTCAGTCTTTTTTCTAGACTAAATAATCCTAATTTCGCTAATCTATCTAGGTATTGTAGTTCTCCCATCCCCTTTATTAATTTTGTTGCCCTTCTTTGTACTCTCTCTAGTTCCATTATATCCTTCCTGAGCACCGGTGCCCAAAACTGGACACAGTACTCCATGTGCGGTCTAACTAGGGATTTGTACAGAGGCAGTATAATGCTCTCATCATGTGTATCCAGACCTCTTTTAATGCACCCCATGATCCTGTTTGCCTTGGCAGCTGCTGCCTGGCACTGGCTGCTCCAGGTAAGTTTATCATTAACTAGGATCCCCAAGTCCTTCTCCCTGTCAGATTTACCCAGTGGTTTCCCGTTCAGTGTGTAATGGTGATATTGATTCCTTCTTCCCATGTGTATAACCTTACATTTATCATTGTTAAACCTCATCTGCCACCTTTCAGCCCAAGTTTCCAACCTATCCAGATCCATCTGTAGCAGAATACTATCTTCTCTTGTATTAACTGCTTTACATAGTTTTGTATCATCTGCAAATATCGATATTTTACTGTGTAAACCTTCTACCAGATCATTAATGAATATGTTGAAGAGAACAGGTCCCAATACCGACCCCTGCGGTACCCCACTGGTCACAGCGACCCAGTTAGAGACTATACCATTTATAACCACTGTTCTGTCTCCGCCATCTAATATTGTTGCCCTGATTATTTGCTTGCATAATTGCAGTTTCCTCAGTATACAGTATTGATATATTCATGCCTTTATTCATCTGTGATGCTTTGGCTCCCTCTAGCGGCCAGAGTTATGTTGGCAGTTCAATCTTGTTTTTGTATTATCCATGTCTGATTCTCCTCCTCCTTTGCAATGCATTATGGTAGCTCAGCCTCCATTTCCCTCCATTTTTCCTTTCACTTTCCTCAGTCTGCCTTCAAGGAAAGACGCTTCACTTCATCCCCCTTGCGATTGCATTGCCGGTATGTCTTTATGCTTCCTATAGATATTTCTGCTCCATATTAGCCTAGCCTAGCCAGTTGTACTCCCAGTTCAGTTACTAGCTTCCTAAATGTTATGCATAATGTACCTCATGTGTAGTATGTATCTGTTCTATACCATGCACTGATTCTATTTATATCATTGTTCACAGTTTCACCGCATCAATATACCACTACGTTTAATAAAGCACAGACTCAACCACAGTCTCCTTATTGGACCCCGGTATAGCGGTTTAGCTGACTGTATAGCTACGTATGAGCCTGCCTCAGCTAATGAGGACAGAACAGTGAAATGGCAGCCATCCAACTAGTGGGATTCAAGTCACCGGCTACTCAGAGACTAAATACAGCTACAGCAACCTCTGCACAGCCAAGCACTTTCCCAAGACACCATGTCTCACAAATCGTATAGGACAAGATCTGTTACTTCCGTCTCCTCAAAGACAACATCCATCAGCAGTGCTGTCGCCATTGCCCGCGCAAATGCTGAAGCTGCCAAAATACGAGCGAGCTTTGCTGACCAAGAGATGCAACTTAAATTAGAAAAAGCACGCATAGATGAGAGAGCCGATCAAGAGAGAAGGTCGCGCTTAGAGAGAGCCGATCAAAAGAGAAGATCGCAGTTAGAGAAGGCACGTGTGGATGCCGCCTTAGAAAGCCTAGCAGCAAAAAGGGAAGCTGCCGCAGCCCTCGCCGAAGCAGAATCGCTAGAAGCCGCGCAAAATCCCAAGCTGCATAGCCAAAGCAGTACGTCGAGTCTGGAGTTTCCACTGCAAGACTCACCACAACGCACATCTCAGTATGTTAATGACCTTCCTGATCCAAACTATAACCCTGAACCAGTACCAAAACCAGAATACGACACCTCCAGCGAAGTGAGCGAGAGTTGTCACGAGGCTCAGGACAGAAACAAACTCGAAAATGTGAGACAAAACAACTCTGCTAATGACTACCTTGCCCCTCATCAGGTAACCAACGTGGATCACCCTGCTGACGCACCGTACATCAGGCCGAAGCAATACGACACCGGCTGGCGCCACCATGAGGACACTAACAGGTACGAACGCACCTCACATCACTATCAGGGCGACCCATCACCAGTATACTCTGCTGACAACCGGTTCACGACAGAATTTGCCAAGTTCTTCACACGACGTGAACTGGTTGCCAAGGGACTCATGAAATTCACTGACCGAGCTGAAGGTTACAGAGCTTGGAAAGCTTCCTTCCAAAATGTCATTAGAGACTTGGGGCTACAACACAGGGAAGAGATAGACCTGTTAGTCAAATACCTGGGAGAAGAGTCAGTCAAACACGCAGTAAGGATCAGAGACATTAATATAAACCGCCCTGAGACTGGCCTCAAAGAGATCTGGAAAAGGCTGGATGAGTGTTACGGCTCAGCAGAAGTAATAGAAAGAGCCTTGTTCAAAAGAATCGATGACTTTCCTAAAATATCTAACAAAGGTCTCCAGAAACTTAGAGAGCTAAGCGACTTGCTAAAGGAAGTCCAAGTTGCCAAATACGAGGACGACCTACAGGGACTTGCATTTCTCGACACAGCCAGAGGTGTTAACCCTATAGTCCAGAAGTTGCCCTACAATCTACAGGAGAGGTGGCTCACACATGGTTCCACGTACAAATACAAACACAATGTTCCATTCCCTCCCTTCTCCGTTTTTGTAGACTTCATACACCAACAAGCAAGAATTAGAAACGATCCCAGCTTTGACTTTGCAATACCATATGCCACACCGTCACCACCTGCAAATCCACGCAGAACATCTGTGGCAGTACACAAGACTTATGTTTCTTCTTCAGGTTCTAATTACAGGTCTGCTGGCTGCTCCCAATCAGAGACAAAGGTGCAGGACCCTGACAATCAGTGCCCACTTCATCAGAAGCCTCATCCTCTCCTGAAATGCAGAGCCTTCAGAGTTAAATCTATGCCAGATCGCAGAAGCTTCCTGAAAGAAAACGGTATCTGCTACAAGTGCTGCTCGTCCACAGCTCATCTCGCCAAGGATTGCAAGGTCAGTGTAAAATGCACAGAATGTGGCACCACAGATCATAACACCGCTCTACACCCTGGCCCAGCTCCATGGAGTACACAAAACACGCCAGCTGACAGTGAGCATGGCGGGGAGGAAAGGAACACTGATACAGCTACGCCAGAGATCACTTCACAATGCACCGAGGTCTGCAAAGGGACAATAGACAGTAGGTCCTGTTCAAAAATATGCCTCGTCAAAGTATACCCGAAGGGCCATAGAGACCAAGCTGTAAGACTGTATGCTATCTTAGATGACCAAAGTAATCGATCCTTGGCTAGATCAACGTTCTTTGACCTATTCAACATCAAAGGGCCAAGCACTCCCTACTCCTTAAAGACGTGTGCAGGTACTGTGACAACAGCAGGCAGGAAAGCTACTGACTACCAGATCGAGTCTTTAGACGGACAATTCTGCCTACCACTACCTACGATCATCGAATGTAACCAGATCCAAGACAACAGATCTGAAATCCCTACGCCAGATGTAGCAATCCATCACGCTCACTAAAAACAAATAGCACACCTCATACCGGAACTCGACCATCAGGCCCAGATAATTCTGCTGTTGGGGAGAGATATCCTACAGGTTCATAAAGTGAGACGTCATATCAACGGACTCCACAATGCTCCCTATGCCCAAAGGCTAGACCTAGGATGGGTCATAATTGGCAACGTATGCTTGGGACGCATGCACGCCCCATCTTCTGTGACAAGCATGCTGACAAATACATTGGAGAAAGGACGTCCATCTCTGTTTCAACCTTGTAACAATGAGTTCCATGTCAGGGAACTGCCACACAGCATCCAACTACCTGATCATTTAATAGACTTTACTCATGACAGCAGTATAGTGTCGGGAAGCTATGAGGATCAGTTAGGGGGCACAGTCTTCCAGAGAACTAAGCAGGACAACCAAGTGGCAATGTCGGTAGAGGACAAGTTGTTCTTAGAGGTAATGGACAAGGGACTCGTTAAAGATGAGACCAACAGCTGGGTCGCACCTCTTCCTTTCAAAACCCACAGACCACGTCTACCGAACAACAGAAATCAGGCATTACAACGTTTCTCCTCTCTCATTCGTAATCTGCAAAAGAAACCAGAGATGAAAGATCACTTTTTCTCCTTCATGTCAAAGATTTTTGAAAACCGTCACGCAGAACTAGCTCCCACTCTCAAAGACTCTGAAGAATGCTGGTTCCTACCCATGTTCAAGGACACCGTTCTCTCCTGGTTCTCCTCCTATCTCTCTGACCGATCCTTCACTGTATGTTTTGCTGGTTCCTCCTCCTCTCACCTTCCCCTTACTGTTGGGGTTCCTCAAGGATCAGTCCTAGGCCCCCTCCTCTTCTCGTTGTATACTGCCCCTATTGGACAAACAATCAGTAGATTTGGTTTCCAGTACCATCTCTATGCTGACGACACCCAATTATACACCTCTTCTCCTGTTGTCACGCCGACCTTTTTAGAAAACACCAGGGATTGTCTTACCGCTGTCTCTAACATCATGTCCTCCCTCTATCTGAAACTAAACCTGTCAAAAACTGAACTCCTCGTGTTCTCTCCCTCTACTAACCTACCTTTGCCTGACATTGCCATCTCCGTGTGCGGTTCCACCATTACTCCAAAGCAACATGCCCGCTGCCTTGGGGTCATCCTTGATTCTGACCTTTCATTCACCCCCCATATCCGATCACTGGCTCGCTCTTCTTATCTGCATCTCAAAAACATTTCTAGAATTCGCCCTTTTCTTACTTTCGACTCTGCAAAAACTCTTACTGTTTCACTTATTCATTCTCGTCTGGACTATTGTAACTCTCTACTAATCGGCCTCCCTCTTACCAAACTTTCCCCGCTCCAATCGGTCCTGAATGCTGCTGCCAGGATCATATTCCTCACCAACCGTTACACCGATGCCTCTACCCTGTGCCAGTCATTACACTGGCTACCCATCCACTCCAGAATCCAGTACAAAACTACTACCCTCATCCACAAAGCACTCCATGGCTCGGCACCACCCTACATCTCCTCTCTGGTCTCAGTCTACCACCCTACCCGTGCCCTCCGCTCCGCTAATGACCTCAGGCTAGCATCCTCAATAATCAGAACCTCCCACTCCCGTCTCCAAGACTTTACACGTGCTGCGCCGATTCTTTGGAATGCACTACCTAGGTTAATACGATTAATCCCCAATCCCCACAGTTTTAAGCGTACCCTAAAAACTCATTTGTTCAGACTGGCCTACCGCCTCAATGTATTAACCTAACGATCCCTGTGTGGCCTATTTATAAAAAAAAAAAAAAAAAAAAAATCAGGTTCCTCGCATCATGTTTTCATTCACTTTATGCAGTTAATAGCCCTCTGTGTCTGTACTGCTACATACTTAGGCTGATAACTGGTTCATGCAGCTTTACATGAACACCCGAGCCTTACACTATGGCCGGTCCGAATAACTAAAGCAATTGTTACCATCCACCTCTTGTGTCTCCCCTTTTCCTCATAGTTTGTAAGCTTGCGAGCAGGGTCCTCATTCCTCCTGGTATCTGTTTTGAACTGTATTTCTGTTATGCTGTAATGTCTATTGTCTGTACAAGTCCCCTCTATAATTTGTAAAGCGCTGCGGAATATGTTGGCGCTATATAAATAAAAATTATTATTATTATGTTCGGAGTATACCACCCTAAGAAACCAGGCCAGATCAGAGTCGTGTTTGATTCCAGTGCTAAATTTAATGATGTCTCCCTGAATGACGTTCTGCTGACAGGACCAGACCTCAATAACAAACTACTGGGTGTACTTATGCGCTTCCGTAAGGATTCCATTGCCTTCATCGCTGACATCCAGCAAATGTTCCATTGTTTCCTTGTGAGAGAGAGAGAGACAGGAACTTCCTAAGATTGTTCTGGTACAGAGACAATGATCCTACTAAAGAAGTCACAGAGTATCGCATGAGAGTGCACATCTTTGGCAACAGTCCTTCACCTGCAGTCGCCATTTACGGACTCAAAAGGTCAGCTCAGGAAGGAGAACCAGAATACGGAGCAGATGTCAGACAATTCATAGAAAAGGACTTTTATGTCGACGACTGTCTAAAAGCCATGCCTTCAAATGAGACTGCCATCAGTCTTCTCAGGAGAGCTCAGGACATGCTTGCCTGCTCGAACCTTAGGCTTCATAAAATAGCCTCAAACAGCCAAGAACTCATGGAAGCGTTCCCTTCTCAAGACCTATGTAATGGTCTCAGAGACCTGGACCTGGGGTCAGACCCCGCACCAATGCAACGCAGCCTCGGGCTTCTCTGGAATCTACAATCAGACACTTTCACCTTTCAGGTCAGCCAGGAAGAAAGGCCTTTCACACGTAGAGGCGTCCTGTCTACCATCAACAGTCTGTACGACCCCTTGGGTTTCACAGCTCCTGTTACTATACAAGGCAAGGCCCTACTAAGAGACTTAACTAGGGAAACATCTGACTGGGATGCACCTCTGCCACCTGATAAGAGGATCCAGTGGGAAGAGTGGAAGAACTCGTTAGCGGCACTCTCCAACTTGCATATGCCAAGACCATACACCCCTGTGCCATCTACTGAGATACAGAGCCAAAGACTGTACGTATTTGCAGATGCTTCTGTCAAAGCAATTGCCGCTGTTGCCTACCTCAAAACTGTAGACTCCAAATGTCAGTGCCACATTGGTTTCGTCATGGGAAAGGCCAAACTCGCACCACAACCAGAGCACACTATACCCAGGTTAGAGCTTTGTGCCGCAGTCTTAGCCGTTGAGTTAGCGGAGTTCATTGCATCCGAAATGGATATCGACCTGACACAAGCCAAGTTCTACTCAGACAGCAAAGTAGTCCTGGGATATATCCACAACGAAACCAGGCGATTCTACGTTTATGTCAATAACAGAGTGCTACGAATCAGGAGATCAGTTCACCCACAGCAGTGGCATTACATACCCACAGACCAGAATCCCGCAGATCATGCAACTAGAGCAGTTGACGCAAGTCGACTAGGAAGCACAACGTGGCTCTCTGGACCAAAACTATTGTACATTGAGGAATGTTTTCCAGACACCTTCGAACTTGTAGGAGAGGACTCAGATGCTGAAATCCGCCCTCAGGTGTCTACACTACATACAATGACCTCTGTTATCCAGCTTGGATCTTGCAGGTTCGACAGATTCTCAAGTTGGAAGTCACTTACTCGAGCCATTACCTGCCTGACACATATAGCTCGCTCATTCATGGCTACCAGAACTTGTGGCACAGAAAAATGTAAAGGTTGGCATCTTTGTAAAAATACCTACGTTACCTCCGACTTAGAGTTCTCTAGAAATCACATCATCCTCACTGTTCAAAGAGAAACCTACTTGGCAGAAATCCAATGTCTTACTAACAAAGCTCCAATACCAGCGAGCAGCGTATTGAGAAAACTCGACCCATTCATCGACAACAGCGGCCTGCTGAGGGTAGGAGGCCGACTCAAAGAAGCTGAGATGGAGTTTGTGGAGAAATTCCCTCTTATACTTCCCGGAAAATGTCATGTTGCCTACCTAATCGTACAACATTACCACAATCTGGTCAAGCACCAAGGAAGACTATTTACAGAAGGAGCCATCAGATCTGCTGGCTTGTGGATCATCGGTGCAAAAAGACTCATCAGTAGTGTCATCTACAAATGTGTTACCTGCCGTAAGCTTCGTGGTTCAACTCAAACCCAAAAGATGGCTGACCTACCAGCAGATAGACTCAGCCCAGACCCTCCTTTTACTAGCATTGGTCTCGATGTGTTTGGGCCTTGGTCAGTTGTTACACGTCGTACGAGAGGCGGCCAAGCCAATAGTAAACGTTGGGCAGTCATGTTCACTTGCATGTCAATCAGAGCCGTCCACATAGAGGTCATCGAGTCCCTTGACACGTCAAGCTTCATCAATGCCTTAAGACGTTTTATGGCCATCCATGGTCCTATCAAGCACATACGTTCAGACAGAGGTACTAACTTCGTTGGTGCAGCAAAGGAATTAGGAATACCCTCAAATCTAAACTATAAGACTCTCGATAGGTTCCTCAGTGACCAAAGCTGCACATGGTCATTCAACCCACCTCACTCTTCACATATGGGAGGATCTTGGGAACGAATGATTGGTCTAGTACGGAGAATTCTTGACTCCACTCTTCTTCAAGAAGGAGCAGCGAGACTCACCCACGAAAGTCTCATCACCTTCATGGCTGAAGCTGCAGCTATAATTAACGCAAGACCCCTGGTTCCAGTTCCTAACGACCCTGAGGAGCCTTTGTTATTGACTCCAGCTACTTTACTTACCCAGAAAACAGGACTGTCCAGTGCCCCTCCAGGAGGATTCGACGCGAAGGACCTCTACAAACGCCAATGGAGACAGGTACAAAGTCTTGCAAATACTTTCTGGGACAGGTGGCGCAAGCAATATTTGTCTACCCTGCAGCCACGGACGAAGTGGCAATCTACTAAACCTAATCTGAACATAGGTGACCTTGTTCTTGTGAAAGACTGTCAGATTCACCGGAACCAGTGGCCACTTGGTCTAGTTACCGCAACGTTCCCGAGCAAGGACGGCAACGTCCGCAAAGTTGAGCTAAGGATGACCAAAGGGAATGAACCTAAGACATTTTCCAGACCGGTATCTGAACTGGTCCTATTGTTGCCTTCGGAAGAAAGGAGTAGTGACATCCGTTGATGCCAGACGGGGAGTGTTCTGTCTCCGCCATCTAATATTGTTGCCCTGATTATTTGCTTGCATAATTGCAGTTTCCTCAGTATACAGTATTGATATATTCATGCCTTTATTCATCTGTGATGCTTTGGCTCCCTCTAGCGGCCAGAGTTATGTTGGCAGTTCAATCTTGTTTTTGTATTATCCATGTCTGATTCTCCTCCTCCTTTGCAATGCATTATGGTAGCTCAGCCTCCATTTCCCTCCATTTTTCCTTTCACTTTCCTCAGTCTGCCTTCAAGGAAAGACGCTTCACTTCATCCCCCTTGCGATTGCATTGCCGGTATGTCTTTATGCTTCCTATAGATATTTCTGCTCCATATTAGCCTAGCCAGTTGTACTCCCAGTTCAGTTACTAGCTTCCTAAATGTTATGCATAATGTACCTCATGTGTAGTATGTATCTGTTCTATACCATGCACTGATTCTATTTATATCATTGTTCACAGTTTCACCGCATCAATATACCACTACGTTTAATAAAGCACAGATTCAACCACAGTCTCCTTATTGGACCCCGGTATAGCGGTTTAGCTGACTGTATAGCTACGTATGAGCCTGCCTCAGCTAGTGAGGACAGAACAACCACCCTCTGCTTTCTATCACTAAGCCAGTTACTAACCCATTTACACACATTTTCCCCCAGGCCAAGCATTCTCATTTTGTGTACCAACCTCTTGTGCGGCACGGTATCAAATGCTTTGGAAAAATCGAGATATACCACGTCCAATGACTCACCGTTGTCCAGCCTATAGCTTACCTCTTCATAAAAACTGATTAGATTGGTTTGACAGGAGCGATTTCTCATAAACCCATGCTGATATGGAGTTAAACAGTTATTCTCATTGAGATAATCCAGAATAACATCCCTCAGAAACCCTTCAAATATTTTACCAACAATAGAGGTTAGACTTACTGGCCTATAATTTCCAGGTTCACTTTTAGAGCCCTTTTTGAATATTGGCACCACATTTGCTATGCGCCAGTCCTGCGGAACAGACCCTGTCGCTATAGAGTCCCTAAAAATAAGAAATAATGACAAGTCCCCCTAGTGAAAGACAGGTGAAACTGTACAATATTGTGGTCGCTATTTCCTAGATGCCCGACCACCTGCAGATTTGTTATTCTGTCAGGTCTATTAGATAGTATTAGGTCTAAAAGTGCTGCTCCTCTGGTTGGATTCTGCACCAATTGTGAAAGATAATTTTTCTTGGTTATTAGCAGAAACCTGTTGCCTTTATGGGTTTCACAGGTTTCTGTTTCCCAGTTAATATCCGGGTAGTTAAAGTCCCCCATAACCAGGACCTCATTATGGGTTGCAGCTTCATCTATCTGCTTTAGAAGTAGACTTTCCATGATTTCTGATATATTTGGGGGTTTGTAACAGACCCCAATGAGAATTTTGTTACCATTTTTCCCTCCATGAATTTCAACCCATACGGACTCGACATCCTCATTCCCTTCGCTAATATCCTCCCTTAAAGTGGACTTTAGACAAGACTTTACATAGAGACAAACCCCTCCTCCTCTCCGATTTTTACGATCCTTTCTAAACAGACTGTAACCCTGTAAGTTAACTGCCCAGTCATAGCTTTCATCTAACCATGTCTCGGTTATTCCCACTATGTCAAAGTTACCTGTAGATATTTCTGCTTCTAGTTCTTCCATCTTGTTTGTCAGGCTTCTGACGTTTGTGAGCATGCAGTTTAGAGGATTTTGTTTTGTTCCAATCTCCTCACTGTGGATTGTTTTAGAAATGTTCTTACCTCCCTTCTGAGTATGTTTTCCTGGGTCTTCTTTGTCCGAGTCTAATGTTTTTCTTCCCGTCCCCTCTTCTTCTAGTTTAACGCCCTCCTGATGAGTGTAGCAAGTCTTCTGGCGAATGTGTGTTTCCCAGGTTTGTTGAGGTGTAGTCCGTCTCTGGCGAGGAGTCCATCGTACAAGTCCACAAATCCTTGTTGTCTGCACCATCGTCTTAGCCAGTTGTTCGCATCAAGGATCCTGTTCCATCTCCTGGTGCCATGCCCGTCTACTGGAAGGATAGAAGAAAAAACTACCTGTGCATCCAGTTCCGTTACTTTCTTCCCCAACTCTTCAAAGTCCTTGCAGATTGTCGGTAGGTCCTTCCTGGCCGTGTCATTGGTGCCAACATGTATGAGAATGGGTGGACGTCCTTGGAGCTGAAGAGCTTTGGTATCCTATCGGTCACATCCTTGATCATCGCACCTGGAAGGCAGCATACTTCTCTTGCGGTTATGTCTGGTCTGCAGATGGCTGCTTCTGTGCCTCTCAGTAGTGAGTCTCCCACCACCACCACTCTTCGTTGCTGCTTGGCTGTACTTTTTGCTGTTACTTGTTGCTGTGTGCCCTTTTCTTTTTTGCTTGCTGGTATTGCTTCATCCTTAGGTGTGCCATCTTCATCCTCTACAAAGATTTGATATCGGTTCTTCAGTTGTGTGGTTGGTGATTTCTCCATGGTCTTCTTGCTTCTTTTGGTCACATGCTTCCACTCATCTGCTTTTGGAGGTTCTCTGACACTTTTTTCACCTTCTGTGACCAGTAGAGATGCTTCTGTTCTGTCTAGGAAGTCTTCATTCTCTTTGATGAGTTTCAAAGTTGCTATTCTTTCTTCCAGACCCCGCACCTTTTCTTCTAAAAGGGCCACTAGTCTACACTTCTGACAGGTGAAATTGGATTCTTCTCCTGGTCGATCTGTGAACATGTAGCACATGCTGCAGCTCACCATGTAGGTTGTCACATCTGCCATGTTGCCTCTAGATACTGCTGACTTGCTGTGTGTTTTCCTTCTTGGGTAATCTACTCAGCCAAGCTTTCTTGCAATAATGTCCTACAGGCAAAAATTCGGTGATGCTTTTCAAGGTATCGTTCTCTTTATCGCTGCAGCGTCGCTTAATGTGACGGTACCTTTAGGCTTCCGTAGTTGGTAGACATCTGATTGCTTAACTTCCTGCTGCAATGTCAAACATGCCACATTCCGTTGTGTGGGTGAAGAGGTTGATGCTGCCATTGCTATTGACTTACCGCAATTGGTGCCACAATCAATCATGGCCATTGCAGCAGACTGTCAGCTAAAACTTGCGGCTCCTGAGCCAATGCAAACTCAGCTCCATACATGTATGAATAGTTGCACAAAGTTCTTGGCAGCACTGCCAAATATATATATAGCCGGTGATACGTATTGGACACGTTACCAATAGTAAATATATTTCTAAAGGTGCTATTGACATGAAATTTTCACCAGATGTTGGTAACCACCCATTCATTCAACACCGGCAGAGAAATCAAAACATAGTTGTCCATAAATAGTTATGTGTAATAATGAGAAATGTCACAGGGAAAAGATATTGAATAAGTGAAGAAAGAGAGGTGCAAAAAGCCATGGAAAATCATGACACCAGCTGAAATCTAACAGTAATTAGAAAGCAAGCCTGCCAATTAGTGAAAAATAATATCTGGTGCTTCAACTGTTGGCCTATAAAAAGGTGTCTCATTACCAAGGTGCCATACAAGAAACCTCTTATGATCGGTAAAACCAGTGAGCTGTCTTAACACCTCTGCAACCTTATTGTTGCAACCAGGGCCGGCTCCAGTTTTTTGAGGGCCCCGGGCGAAAGAGTCTCAGTGGGACCCCCTTTTAACACATACCACGATTCATGATCGCATATAACACAGCCATGTAGTATATAACACAGCCCACATAGTATATAACACAGCCACGTAGCATATAACACAGCCATGTAGTATATAACAGCCCATGTAGCATATAACACAGCCACGTAGTATATAGCACAGCCCACGTAGCATATAACAGCCCATATAGTATATAGCACAGCCACATAGTATATAACACGGCCCACATAGTATATAGAACAGCCATGTAGTATATAGCACAGCCCACGTAGCATATAAGCGCCCATATAGTATATAGCACAGCCACATAGTATATAACATGGGCCACATAGTATATAGAACAGCCATGTAGTATATAGCACAGCCCACGTAGCATATAACCGCCCATATAGTATATAGCACAGACCACGTAGTATATTATTATTATTATTTATTATTATAGCGCCATTTATTCCATGGCGCTTTACATGTGAGGAGGGGTATACATAATAAAACAAGTACAATAATCTTGAAAAATACAAGTCACAACTGGTACAGGAGGAGAGAGGACCCTGCCCGCGAGGGCTCACAATCTACAAGGGATGGGTGAGGATACAGTAGGTGAGGGTAGAGCTGGCCGTGCAGCGGTTTGGTCAATCGGTGGTTACTGCAGGTTGTAGGCTTGTCGGAAGAGGTGGGTCTTCAGGTTCTTTTTGAAGGTTTCGATGGTAGGCGAGAGTCTGATATGTTGTGGTAGAGCATTCCAGAGTAGGGGGGATGCACGAGAGAAATCTTGTATGCGATTGTGGGATTGTAGTATATTGCACAGCCACATAGTATATAACACGGCCCATGTAGTATATAGAATAGCCATGTAGTATATAGCACAGCCTACGTAGCATATAACAGCCCACATAGTATATAGCACAGCCCATGAAGTATAAAACACAGCCATGTAGTATATAGCACAGACATGTAGTGTATAGCACAGCCTATGTAGCATATAACAGCCCATATATTATATAGCACAGCCACATAGTATATAACACGGCCCATGTAGTATATAGAACAGCCATGTAGTATATAGCACAGCCCACATAGCATATAACAGCCCATATAGTATATAGCACAGCCCACGTAGTATATAACACAGCCATGTAGTATATAGCACAGACATGTAGTATACAGCACAGCCCCCTCCCCCCAAGAATGGCCCCATAGTCCAGTACTCACTGTTATAGTTAAAAAAAAAAACACTCCTCACCTCTCAACGTGCCCGCGCTGCTCCCTGCTCTGGTCTTGGCAGCTGCCGCTGCACTGCCTGACAAACAGCGAGTGCGCGATGACATCATTGCGCCCCCGCAGCGGCAGTGTCAGAGGCAGAGTGGGGAATGATGGGAGAGGGAGCGTTAGGTGACGCTCTCTCCTCCATCATTACCTTTGAACTTTACCGGCAGGCGCCGGTATAGTTCAATGCAGCGGGGGAATTGGCGCTGGCGACAGGCAGGCCCCACTGCCTCACAGAGGCCCCATAGCGGCTGCTTGATGTGCTGCTAGCTGAGGGCCCCTGGGGGAGCGGGAGCTGAATGGGCCCCCCTGTCTTGCCTCGCCAGGGCCCTGGCACTTGTCCGGGTACGCTGGGTGCTGACGCCGGCCCTGGTTGCAACCCCATACCGTTTATTACCCAGAGGTTGATGACATTCTTGGCATATGTAAATTAACCTGACCTGTCAGGGGTCATCTCTTTACTGAGAGTAGTCCGCCACCGTGCGATTGACATCCTCTTCACTTGCCAAATAATTTCAGAAGCCCTTGAAATTTTGCACTGCTCAATGGAGTTGGGTGTATGCTCCCGCGGGTACATCAGCACATTGCATCCTTAATTTTTCAGTAATATTCTTTATAGGCCTAAGTTTGTATTATTTCAAAAATAATTTAATGGCATAAAAAGTCAAGAGGGATTTTCATGGAAATGGTTTTCTTGTAATACCACATTTAGTTCAGAAATTCTGCAATGTCCGTAGGTCAGTGGGGATTTTTTAAAATGAATCATTTATTATTTACGATGGCTATGTGGGTTCTGCTTAGGAGGGAAAATGTGTAAAACATCGAAGACCCTGTGAAATGAACACTATTATTACATTTCTAAAGTAAAACAGAAAATAACCCTGAGTGACCGTGATTGTGGGTGGTTAAAGTATAAATGCAGATTGGAGAAGTGGCATCAGATATTCCTGGAATCTGCAGATTACCCACAGGATGAAGGTGACGCTGGAGCTTTGTTCTTTACATTCTAATTAACGTGGGATAATTACATCGGTTTAAGAATTTTATTTCTTAATTTCCAAGTTGATAATAAACTAGACGAGGCACAAAATTCTGTTACTTCAGTCACATATTGAACAGATCAGTTTTTCTGTTTGTGCACCCTTCTGCAGCCATGGTCCCCAAATATGTCGTAGCATTATGATCATACAGTGCCTGAAAAACATACCGTAATCAAGTCATACCTACAGGTGCTTCTCACAAAATAAGAATATCATCAAAAAGTGAATTTATTTCAGTTATTCAATACAAACAGTGAATCTCATATATTATATAGAGTCATTACAAACACAGTGATCTATTTCAAGTGTTGATTTCTGTTAATGTTGATGATTATGGCTTACAGCCAATGAAAACCCAAAAGTCATTATCTCAGTAAATTAGAATAATTAGCAAAAAATATCTGCAAAGGCTTCCTAAGCGTTTAAAGGGAACCTTTCACCCCCAAATTCGAAGATGAGCTAAGCCCACCGGCATCAGGGGCTTATCTACAGCATTCTGTAATGCTGTAGATAAGCCCCCGATGTAACCTGAAAGATGAGAAAAAGAGGTTAGATTATACTCACCTGGGGGGGCGGTCCATGCCGATGGGCGTCGCGGTTCGGTCCGGGGCCTCCCATCTTCATAGGATGATGTCCTCTTCTTGTCATCATGCTGCGGCTCAGGTGTACTTTGTCTGCCCTGTTGAGGGCAGAGCAAAGTACTACAGTGCGCAAGCGCTGGGCCTCTCTGACCTTTCCCAGCGCATGCGCACTGCAGTACTTTGCTCTGCCCTCAACAGGGCAGACAAAGTACACCGGAGCCGGAGCGTCAATACAAGAAAAGGACGTCGTCGTAAGAAGATTGGAGGCCTCGGACTGGACCGCGACGCCCTTTGGACCAGACTGCCCCTGGGTGAGTATAATCTAACCTCTTTTTCTCATCTTTCAGGATACATCGGGGGCTTATCTACAGCATTACAGAATACTGTAGATAAGTCCCTGATGCCGGTGGGCTTAGCTCATCTTCAAATTTGGGGGTGACAGGTTCCCTTTAAAAAGGTCCCCTAGTCTGTTTCAGTAGGCTCCACAATCATGGGTAAGACTGCTGGCTTGACAGATGTCCAGAAGGCAGTCATTGACACAAGCCACAAGGAGGGTAAGTGTTGTGAATTCTGTGGCAGAGCTCCCTCCTGTGGTCACAAGTGGTACTTCGGCTGATTCTCTCTGGGAGCTTCCGTTTGTGGAGGAAAGTGGTACTGCGGCTTCTGAGTTTCCTCCCTCAGGTGATCTGGTGAGGTCGTTAGGTGCTTCTCTACTTAACTCCACCTAATGCTTTGATCTATGCTTCCTGTCAATGTTCCAGTGTTGGACTTGTTTTTCCCTGGATCATTCCTGTGGCCTGCTGCTCTGCATAGCTAAGTTCTTCTTTGCTATTTGTTTGCTATTTTTTCTGTCCAGCTTGTCTAATTGTTTTGCTGGAAGCTCTGGGACGCAAAGGGTGTACCTCCGTGCCGTTAGTTCGGTACGGAGGGTCTTTTTGCCCCCTTTGCGTGGTTTTCTTTAGGGTTTTGTGTAGACCGCAAAGTTATCTTTCCTATCCTCGCTCTGTTAAGAAAGTCGGGCCTCACTTTGCTGAATCTGTTTCATCCCTACGTTTGTCTTTTCATCTTACTCACAGTCATTATATGTGGGGGGCTGCCTTTTCCTTTGGGGTATTTCTCTGAGGCAAGGCTGTGCCGAGTTGCATAGGCAGAGTTAGGCGCAATCCACGGCTGCCTCTAGTGTTGTTTGGAGAGGATTAGGGATTGCGGTCTGCAGAGTTCCCACGTCTCAGAGCTCGTTCTGTTATTGTCAGATCACTGTATGTGCTCTGACCGCTATGTCCATTGTGATACTGAATTGCCTATCACAACAGGTAAGCCACAAAAGGTCATTGCTAAAGAAGCTCTCTGTTCACATGCTGTATCCAAGCATATTAATGGAAAGGTGATTGGAAGGAAAAAGTGTGGTAGAAAAAGGTGCACAAGCAACCGGGATAACCCCAATCTTGAATAAAACCAAAGCTCATCATTACCACAAGAAGTTAAATTTCCCTTTGTTCCACATATCAATCTGATATTCTTATGCACTGTAACTTTCCATCCACCCTTTCTGAGCAGGTTGTTCCTAGTCAACAGCATTCTGGCAGCACTATTAGAGCTGGAACTTCACTTCCCAGCATGCAATACTCTTGCTTTTGTCCTATGGCTTACCTGAATTGATATGAAAGCCTAACTCTCAGTTATGCCTGTATGCAGCTTGACAGACAGGAGAGCAGGAGCAGAGAGACAAGGATCCACCTCCACTTCTTGTAATCCATAGCACAATCAATAATCCATTACTGATAGAAACAGATTTCCCTTGACAACAGCCAGAGGATAACAAGTTATACGGAAAAGTGTCATTTAGTGACTGAACTGACAGTTTGCAGTGATTTTTTTTTAGCTAAAACATCATTAGCATACATAATTTCTTCATCGACCAAAACAAGGTAAGTTGCATTTGGTGCACAGATCAGTTTGATATGGTGAGAAACTGTCCCTATATGTCATGGTGATACCGTGACAGAGAGGGGCCAGAAGATCATGGCGTCTGGTTATACGAATTGCAGCACTGACTAAAACTGCTTCACCATAATACTAAACAGTTCAAGTTTTTCTGGCTCTGTCATTGAGAGAGTTAATCAGTCCAGTTGATCTCAAGGAGCATCCTGATTTGTCTCAGCTGTTCTGTGTTGGCCACTCCCCAAAGTAATATATGCTCGCCACTGGCAATTAGTGGTCAGCGATAGTTGTACTTCCTGGTTTGGTGATGGAGGAGAAGTTCGATGTTTTGAGTAGTCAGATGGAGAGTTTTTCAGGAGATTGCTGCATGGAATTGGTTTGTGTGTTTATCCTTATCCTCTCCTATTTGGTTTGTGCCTCCTATTTCTCTCCTGGGTGTAATCTGGGGGACTGGGATAGCCTAGGGTGCCCCTAGTTCGAGAGATCAGGTAGTGGCCTACAGTCCCTTGTCACTACGTGACACTGTATTTATACTTGATACCTTGTTATTTGAGTCTACAGTTCCTCTTCATCAGCATTCTGCCAGGACTATGGGAGCTGAAACTTATGCTCCCAGTATGCATTTCTTCTGCCAATGTCAAATGGTTTACATGTCTTGAACTGAAAGTTTATTTCTCAATTATGTCTCTATACAATAAGACAGGAGAGCAGGAGCACAAAAACACTTGCTCCAACTTCCTGAAATCCTGTCTCAGCAACTCCCTTGCTAGAGATGGATTACACTTGACAAAAACAACAAAGTCAGATGGAAGGGATACACCTAGTGGCTGGTATTTTGGATCCATATTTGAGGCTGGAAACATCCTGTTGGGTAAATAAAGTACTTTGCAGTTTTGTTAGTCTAAGCATTCATCATCAGATGTGCACAAGTTTATTGAAACGATTGTGACCATTTCATGTGTCAAACAAAGATGTGCCCTCTCTCTATGGATAAAGGGATACCTGACTAACGGGTTGTCTGGCGTTAGGGTACAAGTCTGCTTTATATGACTGCAGACTTGTGAATACTCAGTGAGCACAGTGCACACTGTCAGGATTCTGTGGTGACGGCACAGGGATCGGGTTAGTACATTATTGCAAGTATGTAATTTGTATACAAGTGGTCACTTGCCGACTTGACCTTCATGGCCTCACTCAATGCAAGTCAATTGAGCGACAATGGACAAGTCTAGTCGGAATGTGTCTGGAAATATGCAAATTGCATATTTACAGTCACATGATGGCTCGCTCCTAGTGCAAGGAGAGTTCTCACAGCGCGCAGTGCAGGTGATGTGAGGATTCACAAGTCTCACATACTTGTACCCCAAGGCCAGACAACCCCATTAATAAACTTTGTTAATTTCTTGAGTGGAGATTATACAGCATCTCACTGGAGGACCTTGTCACGCTCATGCCCTGACTGGTGGGCATGAGCCAGGGAGTTGTGGCCCCACTGTGCCACAAACCAGACTACCCTGGAAGGGGTGTGACTAGGACAGCTGCCTTGGTGTTCGCTGGAGCCTCTGTTGGTGAGGTCAGGCTTGTGCGGCAGGCAGCTGCCAGGTGCCATTCCAGGGCGGTGTCTGGTTGTGGGTGCTTTTCCCACTTAGGAAACAAGAACACTCAGACAGGTGCGGGCAACAGGCACGACTGGCAGATGAGCATGGCAGAAACCAGGACGAGTAGGCAAGCAGGCATGGCTGAGACACAGGGCAGGCAGGCACGGCTGAGACACAGGAGTGGTGGATGGATTAGGTAGGAACCAGTTCACACAGCGGGTGCAGGTACTGATGGGAAGGAATGGAGCTTGAAGAAACAGGTTTGGACCTGTTCACACAAGAGAAGAACCACAAGGCTGTGGAGCAGGGCAGAACCGCAAGGAGCAGAGCTGGGCAGAACCCCAAGGATCATAGCCGCAGAGTAAAGTTATAGGGTGCAGAGCAGAGTGAAGCAACAGAGTGCAGAACCAAGAGCAGAGCAAAGCTATAGGGTGCAGAGCAAAGCCACAGAGTGCAGAACCAAGAGCTGAGCAAAGCCACGGAGTGCAAATACAAGAGCAGAGCAAAGCCACAGAGTGCAGAGCTGAGAACAGAGCAAAGAGGCACAGCAGAGAAAGAAGTCACAGACAAGGAGACAGGGAGACAGAGGTAGGACAGCGTTCAGACAGGGTAATGGTAAAAGACAAGGTACAGGAACAATGACACAGGTACCAGGATATACTGTCTCCTGGAGGGCAGACAGACAAGAACAAGGCAAGGCAAGAAGTACAGCCTTCAGAGAAGGTGAAACAAAGAGCAAGGCCTGACAGCTCAGAAGCAAGGCACTAACTACTGAGTTAACACATTGCACAAGCAAGTTCCACAGGGTGGAGCTGCCCTAAATACTAGAGACCTCTTGGTAATTGGTCAGAGACACATTAGACAGGTGCGCCCTGATTCCACAAGAAACAGAGAGTTCTAGCGCCGCCCCCCTATGCACACAGCCAGGAAGCATGCAGAGAGTAGGCAGAAAGCAAGAGACACTGAACATGGAGCCGGCAGCAGACAGAAATCACAACATGACCTGGAGCAGTGAGTAAGATGGTGTGTGAGAGATGGGAGGCCATGCAGTAATGCCAGCAGAGATGTTACAGATCTGACATGAATGCTCAGTCAATTGAATGCAATGTGCATGTTTTAATGCTTAACTTCCCCTATGGTGGCGCTGCACAGAAATTAAGCACCAGCTGACAGGTTCCTTCACAGATCACATCTGATCTCTGGTGGTTCCCAGGATCAGGACATCTTGTGATCAACTTATGGTCAGGGGACGTTTCTAACAAAGGGGAATGTGCAAGGTGGAGAGCCCTTTATTCTTTCGTTCTGTATGATGTGTGTGGTCTTTCAGAGCAGTGTAATATCCACAAGTCCTGCTTGTCACTTCTCAGTGAATATATCTCCGCTATATTAATGCAGTTTATACTCTTATGTAAGATTCATCTCCATAAACATAAAAGCACAAGGATGGGTGATGGTGAAATGCGCCTTGTGCTGATGTCGTCCTATAAACACTGATAAGATGGGATAGCGCATTTATGATGCAGAGATTGGCAGGCACAGCACACCATCCCAGATCTCTGCTGTCCAGGAATGCATCTCCTTAAAAGGGATTTTGTTCTCAAATGCAAAAAATATGTTGCATGATGGAGATTGGAAAAATTGAATCAACATCTCCGCTTCCTAGGAAATGGATTATGTCATGTTCCGGCAAAACATATCAAGTCTGTCAACCTAAGATACTCCAATGTATTATAGTTTAAATCAAGATGAATGTCTAAGATTGTCCTGGCTGATGAGTAACAAAAGTCTTCGCTTGGAATATATGGCAAATATTCTGCAGCTTTTGGCTTTACGACAGATTTTTTTTGGCATATGAGTAAAAAATTGAGTGTTTTTGGATCCCATTTTCATACATTTTTGGTCTATCTATCTGTTTTTACCATCAGTGTGGCATCTAATTTTCTTATATAAAAACAATTCCAAACTGGCCCAATCGAACAGTAAAAAAACAGGAAACACCATGATGACATATGAATCACATCCAAACTATTCGTTGTTTTTCATGGACCAATTTTCTAGAGGGGGGGCTGGAGGAACGGAGTTAAAGAAAGCCCCCCATGACTGCGTTGCCAAGGGAACGCAGGAGAGCAATTTTTAAATGTGAATGCAGGGAGAAGGGATTGGTTCTGGAGATGGGGAGGGGTAGAGGGGTGGTCTAGTGGGGGGGGGCGGGTCATGGAAAAGTGCGGGAAAGGGGCCATTACTGCTGGAATATCTGACCTGAGAAGACGTGCAGTATGGCCTCCTCCGTGGATGAAATCCTGGGGCAGCTGCGGGAGATGGCGAGGTCGCGGCGGGGAGGCTGGCTGGAGGACCAGCTGGCATCTTTGCTGGGCAGTCCAGGAGCCCAGGGGACCAGATCCAGGAGGACCCGTCCTCCAGAGCGACTGTCGCCGGAGATTGGAGGGCGCAGCAACCGCCGGCCACGGAGCCCCTCCCGGGACCCTGCGGTATGTGCGGGCCGGCGGTCACCTTCTTCCCCCGGCCCGGCTTCCGGCAGGAATCCACAGGCCGGAGTTGCCGGCGCTGGACGGCGGTCGGGAGCAGCGGCGGCGCAGGCACAAAGAGGAACACAGGCCGCACCGGAAGTGCCGGGAGGACTTCCGGTTTGCGGCTCCAATATGGCGGCGCCCAGCAGGAGCGGTACCCGGCGGGCAGCGGCGGTGTCTGCGGCGCCGGCGACGAGGAGCAGAAGGCAGGGAGCGACGGGAGCAGCGACCAGCAGCGGAATGGCGGCGGGTACCACGGGGCTTGGTTCTCCCCTGGTGCCTGGCAGAGGCGGCGCGGCAAGAGGCAGAGTGGCGGGCGGGCGTACCTCAACCCCACAGCCTGGCCCAGCACGGCGGGGAAGAGCGGTGGCAACTGCTGGGGCTCGTGGGAGAGCCCAGCAAGAAGACAGGTCCGGAGTCGGGCTGGCGGCTGCCAGGTCCAGGTCACCCAGAAGGTCCAGGGAAAACTCCAGTTCTCCTGCTCCGGTCCCCCCTGGTGACGTGGAGGCCAGGGGCGCGGGCCTGGAGCAACACAGCGGCGCAGAGGATTCTGGTTTCAGGAGCGACCCGCGGGAGTTCGGGGATCGCACGGCTGGCGGGGACACAGCACCCGCGCAGCTTGGTGAGTATGAAAATGATTCTGTTGCGGGGTGGGATAGTGGTGCTCGGGTTGGGGATAGTTGGTATAGGGGGGTCGATTTGGCGGGGAGTGGGGAGCCCAGCACAGTAGGGGTTCCGGGGGTCAGAGAGCTCCTGGCGGGTATGTCCCAGATACTGAGGAGACTGGATGGGGAGGGCCGGGATGGTGTGCGGTCGCCTCCGTTAGGGGCTTGGTTGCCGGTTTCTGGTACGGGTTCGGGAGGGGGAGGCGGATCCGATAGGGCGTGCGGGGTAGAACTGTCGTCATCGGCGGGGGTGTCGGTGTCGGTACAGACGGATAAGGAAAAAGGGGATAGAATTAGGTTGGATGATAGAGCTAAAGGGGAAGTTTATGTGTGTTTTGAGGGGCCGTTGGGTGCTCATTTAAAGAAAGAGGTTAAGGAGAAAATATGGAAGGACGAATATGTAGAAATTTTTTCCTTGTTGCCTCTGGAGAAGTTTAATCTGGATAAGGGTAAGAAAGAGGATAGCAAGAAGGAAGAGGAGGAGAAGAGGCGTTGGCGATTGATACCGCAGACGTTTGTGAATTGGCAACAGGCGTTTTTTATTTTGGCGGGAGTTATAGGTGAGAAGTTCCCGGAGAACTGTACTGGTTTGTTCTGCTATGTCGATGCGATAGGGGAAGCATACAGGGCGTACGGGGGCCAAGCGTGGTTACGTTACGATGAGCAATTTCGGCAGAGGAAGGCTATTAGGCCAGAGATAAAGTGGGAACAGAAAGACATAGGTTTGTGGTTGAAGGTAATGGCCCCGACGAGGTTTGGGCAGTCCTTTCATGGGGGCGGAGGAAGTAGCGGTCAGCAGTCGGGACAAGGAAGTGGGGGTCAGGGGTCGCAAGGGGTTAAGGACAAAACAGGGACGTGTTGGCAGTTCAATGACGGCCAATGCAAATATGGCAGCACATGCAAGTTCAAGCATGTTTGTTCCCACTGCGGAGGGGCCTCACATGGAGCGGCCAAGTGTTTCAAGAAAGCGAGGGGCAAACCATGGGTGGGAGGCGGTCATGGGGGTGACACCGGTGAAGGTTCTAAGGATGGCCCCTTATCTAAGTAGGTATCCGGATAGGGAAAAGGCTAGATTGCTGTGTGAGGGGTTTTCTGAGGGGTTTAGAATTCCTCATCCGGCTCATGCTATCCCCTTTTCTAAGAAGAACTTGAGGTCGGCTAATTTGCAGCCTGATGTGGTTACGGCTAAATTGGCAAAAGAAGTTGAGCTGGGACGCATGGCGGGGCCGTTTAGTGTTTTACCCGTGGAGGGGGTGGTTGTGTCACCGCTTGGGGTGGTTCCTAAAAAAGAGCCCAACAAGTTTCGCCTTATTCAGCATCTGTCTTATCCGAAGGGCCAGTCAGTTAATGACGGGATAGCGGAGGATCTCTGCTCTGTGGTTTATACCTCTTTTGATACTGCCGTGCAATGGGTGCGGAGGTATGGCTCAGGTGCACTAATGGCTAAGACAGATGTTGAATCGGCTTTTCGGTTGCTTCCGGTTCACCCCGATAGTATCCCGCTGTTGGGATGTTTTTGGAATGGAGGGTTTTACTTGGATAGGTGTTTGCCGATGGGTTGTTCAATTTCCTGCTCGCTGTTTGAAGCTTTTAGTACTTTTCTGGAGTGGGTTGTTCGGGACGTTTCCCAGGTTCCGTCGGTTATTCATTACTTAGACGATTTTTTGTTCGTTGGCCCCCCGGATTCTTTGCTGTGTGGCAATTTGCTGGCTACGATGGAGTGGGTGGCAGGTCAGTTTGGGGTGCCTTTAGCGCGTGACAAAACGGAAGGACCTGTTACGGTGTTGAGTTTTTTAGGAATTCTTATAGATTCGGTGAAGATGGAGTGTCGCTTGCCTGAGGAGAAGCTGTTGGCCTTACGGCAAGAGGTATCGAGATGCGAGAAGCTGCGCAAGGTTACATTGAAAGAGCTTCAGTCGTTGTTGGGGCGGTTAAACTTTGCGTGCCGGATCATGCCGATGGGCAGGATTTTTTTGTAGGAGATTGTCGAGAGCTACGGCCGGTGTGCGGTCTGCGCATCATTTTGTACGCTTGAAAAGGGAGCACAGGGAGGATTTGGTGGTTTGGAGGCGTTTTTTGGACAACTATAATGGCAGGGCCCTGATTCAACAGGAGGACTTGAACGATTTCGATTGTGAAATTTTTACGGACGCGGCTGGTAGTGTCGGATACGGGGCTTATTGTGCTGGAAAGTGGAGCGTTGGGGGATGGCCGGAGTGGTGGTGTGATGCGGGGTTTACAAAAAATTTGGCGTTGTTGGAACTGTTTCCAATTGTGGTTTCGGTGTTCATTTGGGGCAGTACGTTTCAGGATAGGCGGATACGTTTCCATTGTGATAATTCGAGTGTGGTATCGGTGATAAATAGTCTGTCATCTTCATCTCCTCCGGTAATCAAATTGGTTCGGGAGTTAGTTTTGCGGTGCTTGGAGTTGAATACATGGATTTCAGCTGTACATGTTCCCGGTGTGCAAAACTCTATAGCCGATGCTTTGTCTCGTTTGCAGTGGGCGCGTTTCCGGGAGTTGGCTCCAGAGGCGGAAGATGCAGGAACGACATGCCCTTTTCATTTGTGGCAGATAGTTGCGGACGAGGAGGACGTCTGATACAGTCGTCAGTGTCAGGAAGGACGTGGTCAGGTTATGAGGCGTCGTGGCATTTGTGGGAAGGGTGGTTGGATCAGTTGGGTTCAGTTGAATCGGATGACGATAAGGTGATGGCGTTGTTGCTTTTCATCGGTTCGGTGGTTGAATGGGGCTGGTCCGTATCGAAGTTGAATAAATTTATAGCTGGGGTTGCTTTTGGTTTCAAGCTTCAGGGTTCTGTTGATGTTACTAAGGAATTTTTGATTCGGCAGGCATTAAAAGGTTTTAGAAGGGGTTTTTCAACGTGTGACACTCGGCGGCCCATATCGTTCGGGATGTTGGAACGTTTGGGTGTAGTCTTGGGGGAAGTTTGTAGTTCTCATTATGAGGCTGTTCTGTTTCGACTGGCTTTTTCGTTAGCCTTTTTTGGGGCGTTGAGAATAGGGGAGCTGGTTTCCCCTAGCAGGTTTACAGCTGGGGGTTTGTTGGCGGGGGATACTGAATTTTGGTCAGGTGGGGTTGCGTTTTGGATCCGGCGGTCAAAGACTGATCAGTTGGGGAAAGGAAGGCGTGTGGTTTTGGGAAAAGTGATTGGGGGGGCAATGTGCCCTCATAGGTGTTTGGAAGAGTATTGGGGTTTGGATCCGGATAGGTCGGGGCCACTATTGCGGCATCGTCAGGGCGAATTTTTGTCGCGGTTTCAGTTTACGGCTGTTTTGAGACAAGCGTTGACAATTTTGGGCCTGGATCCGGCGTTATTTGGGACGCACTCCTTCCGAATTGGGGCAGCATCGGAGGCTGCTGGTTTAGGGCTGGGTCCGGAGGTTATTCGGCGTATTGGTAGGTGGTCGTCGAATCGTTATTTATCTTATGTGCGTAACTGATTTGTTATTTGTTTAGTGGGGGTATTAATCATTGTTGTATTTTTGCAGGGCGGACCCCACTTCTGGCGTGGATTTTCGGCCATTCTTTCGTGCATTGGGGGGCGATTCGTGCTGATGTTAGACACGATGGTAGGCAATTGGGATTTCAGAGGGAGGCGGTGGTGGTCCGTTGGTTGGGTTTTCGGGGCATGTCCTGGCGGGGGTTTTTGACCGAATTTTCTCGATCGGTTAGTTTGGATCGTTCTCCAGATATTGTTGTTGTGCATTTGGGTGGTAATGATTTGGGGTCTAAGCCGGTGAGAGAACTAATTCGGGACATACGGTATGATCTATTGCGATTGTGGGTATCCTTCCCAGGGATGGTTACGGTGTGGTCCGACATTGTGCCCAGAAAATCGTGGAGGGCAGCTCGCTCTATGAAGGGTATCAATAGGGCTCGGGTGAAGCTAAACAGGGCTGTGGCGAGTTTTGTTTCTCGTAACGGGGGGATGGCTGTTCGCCATTTTGAGTTGGAAGCTGGTGTTGGAAATTACTGGAGGAGCGATGGCGTTCATTTGAACGATATTGGCTTGGATTTGTGGATGTTGGCAATACAAGAAGGAGTGGAGAGGGCCATGGCGGTGGTGGGGCACTCGCGAGCCTGAGGTGTTCAGTGCTGCTCGTGTTTGGCGGGGGGCGGGGTTCTTGGAGTTGGTTTCATGGGGCTGATCTGGCTTTGGTTTACTGGCTCTGGACGGGGATTTGACCTCGGGAGCTTTGGGGTTGGTTTGCCCGGTAAACGGGTTACATGGTGCCCTCGAGCTGGTGGTTACGGCTGGGGGTAAAGAAGGGGTTTTTTACATGTTGGTTTTGGGCTTTGCCTATTAGGTGCCAGATTTATTAGCTCCAAGAACCCTCCCCTCAAGTTTTTATACAAATGTATAAATGGTTTTTTATGTTTGTTATTTAATAAAATGGCCGCTGTGGCCAAAATTATCCAAAAGAAATAAGTGTTGTGTTTTTAATTTAAGGGGTATTAATTAGTTGGGAGAGTATAAGGATCAATGTGGTAAGAGAGGCCTGGTATATCGGAGGTCCCATCTTGGAATACGCAGTCAAGAGGGGGGGCTGGAGGAACGGAGTTAAAGAAAGCCCCCCATGACTGCGTTGCCAAGGGAACGCAGGAGAGCAATTTTTAAATGTGAATGCAGGGAGAAGGGATTGGTTCTGGAGATGGGGAGGGGTAGAGGGGTGGTCTAGTGGGGGGGGGGGGGCGGGTCATGGAAAAGTGCGGGAAAGGGGCCATTACTGCTGGAATATCTGACCTGAGAAGCCCTCCCACCCTCCCTTGTTTTTGGTCTGTAATGAGGGAATAGTTGGGGATTTGGGGTTAAAAATTTGTTTTTGTAAGGGTTTATATTGCATTGTTGTCACAGTGGCTGGTTGGCGGGGGGCGGGGTTCTTGGAGTTGGTTTCATGGGGCTGATCTGGCTTTGGTTTACTGGCTCTGGACGGGGATTTGACCTCGGGAGCTTTGGGGTTGGTTTGCCCGGTAAACGGGTTACATGGTGCCCTCGAGCTGGTGGTTACGGCTGGGGGTAAAGAAGGGGTTTTTTACATGTTGGTTTTGGGCTTTGCCTATTAGGTGCCAGATTTATTAGCTCCAAGAACCCTCCCCTCAAGTTTTTATACAAATGTATAAATGGTTTTTTATGTTTGTTATTTAATAAAATGGCCGCTGTGGCCAAAATTATCCAAAAGAAATAAGTGTTGTGTTTTTAATTTAAGGGGTATTAATTAGTTGGGAGAGTATAAGGATCAATGTGGTAAGAGAGGCCTGGTATATCGGAAGTCCCATCTTGGAATACGCAGTCATGAATGGGAGAGTTTTCATCTGCAAATCGAATAAAAAATGGACATATCATTCATGTGAACATGCCGTTTTTCATTTTTTTTGCTTTTGTATATTTTTATAAACTTTTGGGCTTGTTTTTTCTTTGGTTGCAATGAGTCCTTTTAATGTGTGTCTTTGGCGAGAAATGGGAAGCCTCTATCAGATAAAAGAATCAAATGTCAAACATTACATAGGTATATTGGACCTAAAATCACTTTCAGACTGCTACACTAAAGGGGTGGTCTAAAATACTAATTAATTTAATTCTAAATGCCCATCTATTTAATGCCATAATCAAGTCTATTTTCTAATATACTTAGAGACCTGAGAGCAGACAAGTGGAGGTATTGGTCTGCCCCCATCAACCTAATGTACTTTTCAGGTTATCCCTCAGTACCCTCACTTACCATCCCTTCTTTTGAGGTCCACACTGTCAGACTATACTAGCCCGTCTACCTGCGATTGACTGTTATGTATCACACTACGGGCCACTCCCATCAGATCTTGGATCACTTTGTCAGCTGGCTTCAACACTTTCTATCCTGTGACATCTCCACCCTCATTATGGGGACCTTTAACATCCCCATTGATGATCCAATCTGCAACTTACCTTTTACCTTTTATCTCTAACCTCCTCCTTCGGTCTTTCACAGCTTACTAAATTTCCTACACATGAAGACAGAAATACGCGGGACCTGGTCTTCTCCTGGCTCTTCTCAGTGCATGATTTTACTAACTCCCCTCTTCCACTCTCTTACCACAGCCTTCTTTCATTCACTGTCAAGAAACGTCAACCTGCTCAGGACACCCCACTTTCCACACGTATAGAAATAGACGTGCTATTAGCATGCAGAATTGGTCTCCCTCTTACTAAAATCTCCCCTCTCCAATCTGCCCTGAATGCATCAACCAAGATCATATTCCTCACCGACCGTTACACTGATGCCGCCACCCTGTTCCAGTCATTGCACTGGTTGCCCATTCGATATAGAGTTCAATATAAACTTGTCACTCTCACCCACAAAGCATTTCACTGTTTAGCACCACCCTACATCTCCTTCCTTGTTTCAGTCTACCATCCTTCCCGTGCCCTCCATTCTGCTAATGACCTAAGATTAGTATCCTCAAGAATCTGAGCCTCCCATCCCCATCTCCAAGACTTCTCACAAGCTGCACTAATTCTTTGGAATGCACTACCCAGGACACTTCGATTAATCCCCAATATCGACAGTTTTAAGTGTGGCCTAAAAACACATTTTTTTAGGCAGGCCTACTGCCTCAATGTTCTTATCTAATTGTCCCTGTTTTGTCCATACAAAATTGTCTTCAAAACCAGAGCAGGAACTGAGCAGATTAATATATAGTTTTGAGATGCCCACCAGGGCAATGGGGATACTCGGTACCGTGTCTGGTACTGAAAGGGGATGTCACGGTGGTGGTGACCCAGTTCGTGGCCCTGGGCACCCAAGTAAATGGAGAAAGGTCTTTTAAGGGGATTTGTAATAAAGTTTGTGTTTGTGATGCCACCTGTGGTTCTCGGTCAGAGGGGACCGATGCTGCTTAAAGGGGTCCTCTGGGGTGATCTTACTGCAGCATAGATGGTGACGCTTCCCACAGGTGAAGCGGGGTTCCCAGGGCTCCCAGTGTGCTGGGCAGAGATGGTGTATGCCGGCAAATAAATGTAGGACACAGAGTTGTAACGTCTTTACCTGGTTTACTGGTTGTAAGCAGCCGCAATCCAGGGTACCAGGAACAGGTGGTGATATGGTCTGGCCAGCCTGGAGGCAATAGTGATCTCTCTTCCAGATGAGGTCCGTAAGTCTTCCTACTCGTGCTAGTATGCGAGGTCCCTGCTGCCTGTAGCTTGCTTTCTCTCTCCTGTCCTGGGACAGTTACCTGTATGATGGGCAGTGTGAGCCTTTTTATAGGGTCTCTATCACGACCCGAGCTCCTAGTGTACTGCTGCACCTTCAGGTGTGTGTGCCGGCAAATAACAAAGTCCTATGCCCTCTGGTTCTGCCGTGCGACCTGGAGTACAACACAGCTCGGTGCCCGGTTCCTGCGCTTCGGCCCAGAGGGTGCCCAGTCACAGTTCCCCTCTAAGCTCTTTCCTTCTCCTGTGCTTCTTTCCTCTGATGCTCACTACAATCCAACCCTTTAGGTTATCTTCCTTTTCCTGGAGCTGCACTCTTCAGTGTCTCTGAACAACTCGCTCACTCATCCTCCAGACCAGGATATAACTATCTGAGGGAAGCTCCCTTGAATCTGGCTTCAGAGCTCCCCCTTCTCGCCTGGATTCGGAATGTGTTGTATGTAGGTGTTTTAACTGGTAAAGGGAATCTCCCTTTCCTCCAAGCATGATATTGCTCTCCCCGAAAGGTAGGCAACATCACTGTAACAACCGGTTACCTGGGGTGTTACAGTATTTTTGGGGAAAATATTATAGCATGTGTTTTAATTGTTTAAAGGATCATGCCCCAAAACATAATGCCTTCTCAGTTTTCTGTACATACAGAATTATTCATGTGTGCCAAGAAAACCTATTTTAACATCTGCACTGATTAGCAGTCATGAGTCATGACCCATCTAATGTTAACCCCGAGAGGGCTCTTTTTTCCGTCCATTGCCACTGGATGAGTCCTCCAGTACTAGTGCTGTTGGTCCAGCATGCTCAGATGCACTGATGGACATAGACAGAAAAGGACACATGTGCAAGAAGTGTTCTTGCACATGTGTCCTTTTCTGTCTATGTCCATCAGTGCAGATGTTAAAATAGGTTGTCTTGGCACACATCAATAATTCTGTATGTACAGAAAACTGAGAAGGCATTATGTTTTGAGGAATGATCCTTTAAACGAATAAAACACATGCTATAATATTTTCCCCCAAAAAACTGTGACACCCCAGGTAATCGGTTGTTACAGCGATGTTGCCTTCCTTTTGGGGAGAGCGATATCATGCTTGGAGGTGAGGGAGATTCCCTTTACCAGGTAACGCACCTACATACAACACATTCCGAATCCAGGCCAGTATTGCAGTACAATAGTTCCAATCATACTGCACAATTCCACCTGCTTTGGAAGTGAACATGGTCCATCTTACCTCCTGGGCTCCTGTGCAGCAGCACATGTTGCACCAATGTTATGTCGCTCTCTGCTCAGACGTACCTACTGACCCTGTTTAATAAAAATCTAACAACTTTGTTGCAGCACAGCTCAGCTTTGCTAAGCCAAGGATTCCACTGATACCACCTGCATTAGCACCCAATGAGCAATGACTGTCTATTACATGAAAAACAGATGCCCCTATGACCCTGTCTAACAATAACTCAACACTCTCACGGAATCATCATTGCACTGACAGGAGGGTTGAAGCACAACTCAGCTATGCTATATTCAGCTCTGCTATGCAAGCAGGGGAGAGCATGGTCTTACTCTGAAGATCCATTAACCAACAATGAAATGTGGCGTTTGTAAATAGTAATGCATATTGGTCACATGGTGGGTCACAGTCACCACATGAAAAACTACCAATGGTCACCTCATTATTAGAAATATAAATTGCCCATGTTGAGATCTAGCTTTATCAGGAAGCACACAGAAGAGTAGAGAGTGGGGCCTGCAGCACAGAGAAGAAGCAGGGTGTTGTTGGGAAATGTAGTTTTAGCAGCTAAGAAGAGACCTGCCTGCTCACCTCTGTGAAGTTGGATGCAGAAGGTGATGAAAAAGACACAACAAAACAAGAATAAAACTATAAAAGAATAAAAATATACAGTACAAGCCGTTGGGCTTGTACAGTATATTATCTATAGTCATCATGAACAGTCATGACCGAAAGTGTTGGGACTCTTGATATTGTTCCCGAAAATGAAGTATCTCTCCCAGAAAATTACACATTACACACAAGCTTATTTCCTTTGTGTGTATTGGAACAAAACAAAAAAGGGGGAAAAAAGGCAAATTTGACATAATTCGACACAAAACTCCAAAAATGGGCCGGACATAAATTGTTGGTACCCTCAACTTAATATTTGGTTGCATACCCTTTGGAATAAATAACTGCAATCAATCGCTTCCTATAACCATCAACAAACCTCTTACACCGCTCAACTGGAATTTTGGACCACTCTTCTTTTGCAAACTGCTCCAGGTCTCTCATATTTGAATGGTGCCTTCTCCCAACAGCAATTTTAAGATTTATCCACAGGTGTTCAATGGGATCTAGATCCAGAATCATTGTTGGCCACTTCAGTACTCTCAGGCGCTTTGTTTCCATCCATTTTTGGGTGCTTCTTGAAGTATGTTTGGGGTCATTGTCATGCTGGAAGACCCATAACATAGGAAGCAAACCCAGATTTCTGACACTGGACACTACATTGCAACCCAAAATTCTTTGGTAATCTTCAGATTTCATTACGCCTTGCACACAGTAAAGGCACCCAGTGCCAGAGGCAGCAAAACAACCCCAAAACATCTCTGAACTTCCACCATATTTGACTGTAGGTACTATGTCCTTCTCATTCCCTTTTGGCAAACAGTAAAATGATGTGTTTTACCAAAAATCTCTATCTTGGTCTCATCTGTCCACAAGACAAATTTCCAGAAGAATTTTTGCTTACGTACATTTTTGGAAACTGCAATCTATGTCTCTGTCAGCAGTGAGGTCTGTTGTGAATTCTGTGGCTGAATTCACTCCTGTGGTCACAGGTGGTACTGCAGCTTCTGAGCTTCCTCCCTCAGGTGTTCTGGTGAGCTCGTTGGCTGCTTTGTTATTTAACTCCACCTGATTCTGTCTTCCTTGCTCCTTGTCAATGTTCCAGTGTTGGATCTGAGCTTCTGGATCTTTCCTGTGGCCTGCTGCTCTGCTTAGATAAGTGCTTCTTTGCTTTTGTTGCTGTTTTTTTCTGTCCAGCTTGTCTATTCGTTTTTGCTGGAAGCTCTGAGACGCAAAGGGTGTACCGCCGTGCCGTTAGTTCGGCACGGTGGGTCTTTTTGCCCCCTTTGCGTGGTTTTTTTTGCTTTAGGGTTTTTTGTAGACTGCAAAGTTCTCTTTGCTATCCTCGCTCTATCTAGAATATCGGGCCTCACTTTGCTGAATCTATTTCATCCCTACGTTTTGTCTTTTCATCTTGCTAACAGTCATTATATGTGGGGGGCTGCCTTTTCCTTTAGGGTATTTCTCTGAGGCAAGTCAGGCTTGTATTTCTATCTTCAGGCTAGTCAGTTCCTCAGGCTGTGCCGAGTTGCATAGGTAGTGTCAGGCGCAATCCACAGCTGCCTTTAGTTGTGTTTAGGATAGGTTCAGGTATTGCGGTCTACAGAGATTCCACGTCTCAGAGCTCGTTCTATTGTTTTTGGGTTATTATCAGATCACTGTATGTGCTCTGATTGCTGGCACACTGTGTCACTGGATTGCCTTCATAACAGTACAAGGAGCCAAACTAATGATTCTCAATAGAGGGAAAAAAGAAGTTCTGACATCATTTTTTTTTTCTCAGCTCTGTGTTCAGTCTTTTTTTTCCCCTAGACATTTGGGTGTTTCAGGATACAGGTGTGGACATGGATATTCAGGGTCTGTGCTCTTCATTGGATAATCTCGTTACAAATGTACAAAGGATTCAAGATACTATTGATCAGAAATCTATGTTAGAACCAAGAATTCCTATTCCTGGTTTGTTTTTTGGTGATAGAACTAAGTTTCTTAGTTTCAAAAATAATTGTAAGCTATTTCTGGCCTTGAAACCTCATTCTTCTGGTAATCCTGTTCAACAGGTTTTGATTATTATTTCTTTTTTGCGCGGCGACCCTCAGGACTGGGCATTTTCTCTTGCACCAGGAGACCCTGCATTGAGTAATGTCAATGCGTTTTTCCTGGCGCTCGGATTACTGTACGATGAGCCTAATTCAGTGGATCAGGCTGAGAAAAATTTGCTGGCTTTGTGCCAGGGTCAGGATGATATAGAAGTATATTGTCAGAAATTTAGGAAGTGGTCAGTACTCACTCTGTGGAATGAATCTGCGCTGGCAGCTTTGTTCAGAAAGGGTCTCTCTGAGGCTCTTAAGGATGTCATGGTGGGTTTTCCTATGCCTGCTGGTTTGAATGAGTCTATGTCTTTGGCCATTCAGATCGGTCGACGCTTGCGCGAGCGTAAATCTGTGCACCATTTGGCGGTATTGTCTGAGATTAAACCTGAGCCTATGCAGTGCGATAGGACTATGACCAGAGTTGAACGGCGAGAACACAGACGTCTGAATGGGCTGTGTTTCTACTGTGGTGATTCCACTCATGCTATTTCTGATTGTCCTAAGCGCACTAAGCGGTTCGATAGGTCTGCCGTCATTGGTACTGTACAGTCCAAATTCCTTCTGTCTATTACCTTGATATGTTCTTTGTCATCGTATTCTGTCATGGCGTTTGTGGATTCAGGCGCTGCCCTGAATCTGATGGATTTGGATTATGCTAAACGTTGTGGGTTTTTCTTGGAGCCTTTGCGGTGTCCTATTCCGTTGAGAGGAATTGATGCTACACCTTTGGCCAAGAATAAACCTCAGTACTGGACCCAGCTGACCATGTGCATGGCTCCTGCACATCAGGAAGTTATTCGCTCTCTGGTGCTACATAATCTGCATGATGTGGTCGTGTTGGGGTTGCCATGGCTGCAAACCCATAATCCAGTTTTGGATTGGAACTCTATGTCGGTATCCAGCTGGGGTTGTCAGGGGGTACATGGTGATGTTCCATTTTTGTCAATTTCGTCATCCACCCCTTCTGAGGTCCCAGAGTTCTTGTCTGATTATCAGGATGTATTTGAAGAGCCCAAGTCCGATGCCCTACCTCCGCATAGGGATTGTGATTGTGCTATCAATTTGATTCCTGGTAGTAAATTCCCTAAAGGTCGATTATTTAATTTGAACACGCCGCTATGCGCAGTTATGTGAAGGAATCCCTGGAGAAGGGACATATTCGCCCATCATCATCACCACTGGGAGCAGGGTTCTTTTTTGTAGCCAAGAAGGATGGTTCGCTGAGACCGTGTATTGATTACCGCCTTCTTAATAAGATCACTGTTAAATTTCAGTATCCCTTGCCATTGTTATCTGACTTGTTTGCTCGGATTAAGGGGGCTAGTTGGTTCACTAAGATAGATCTTCGTGGTGCGTATAATCTGGTGAGAATCAGGCAAGGAGATGAATGGAAAACTGCATTCAATATGCCCGAGGGTCATTTTGAGTATCTAGTGATGCCGTTCGGACTTGCCAATGCTCCATCTGTGTTTCAGTCTTTTATGCATGACATCTTCCGTGAGTATCTGGATAAATTCCTGATTGTTTACTTGGATGACATTTTGATCTTCTCAGATGATTGGGAGTCTCATGTGAAGCAGGTCAGAATGGTTTTCCAGGTCCTGCGTGCTAATTCTTTGTTTGTGAAGGGATCAAAGTGTCTCTTCGGTGTGCAGAAAGTTTCATTTTTGGGGTTCATCTTTTCCCCTTCTACTATCGAGATGGATCCGGTTAAGGTCCAAGCCATCCAGGATTGGACTCAGCCGACATCTCTGAAAAGTCTGCAAAAGTTCCTGGGCTTTGCTAATTTTTATCGTCGCTTCATCTGTAATTTTTCTAGCATTGCCAAACCATTGACCGATTTGATCAAGAAGGGTGCTGATTTGGTTAATTGGTCTTCTGCTGCTGTGGAAGCTTTTCAGGAGTTGAAGCGTCGTTTTTGTTCTGCCCCTGTGTTGTGTCAACCAGATGTTTCTCTTCCGTTCCAGGTCGAGGTTGATGCTTCTGAGATTGGAGCAGGGGCGGTTTTGTCACAGAGAGGTTCTGGTTGCTCAGTGTTGAAACCATGTGCTTTCTTTTCCAGGAAGTTTTCGGCTGCTGAGCGTAATTATGATGTGGGAAACCGAGAATTGCTGGCCATGAAGTGGGCATTCGAGGAGTGGCGTCATTGGCTTGAAGGAGCTAAGCATCGCGTGGTGATATTGACTGATCATAAGAACCTTACTTATCTCGAGTCTGCCAAGCGCTTGAATCCTAGACAGGCCCGTTGGTCGTTATTTTTTGCCCGCTTCGATTTTGTGATTTCGTACCTTCCGGGCTCTAAAAATGTGAAGGCGGATGCTCTGTCTAAGAGTTTTGTGCCCGACTCTCCGGGTTTATCTGAGCCGGCGAGTATCCTCAAGGAAGGAGTCATTGTGTCTGCCATCTCCCCTGATTTGCGGCGAGTGTTGCAAAAATTTCAGGCGAATAAACCTGATCGTTGTCCGGCGGAGAAACTGTTCGTCCCTGATAGGTGGACTAGTAAAGTTATCTCTGAACTTCATTGTTCGGTCTTGGCTGGTCATCCTGGAATCTTTGGTACCAGAGAGTTAGTGGCTAGATCCTTCTGGTGGCCATCTCTGTCACGGGATGTACGTACTTTTGTGCAGTCCTGTGGGATTTGTGCTAGGGCTAAGCCCTGCTGTTCACGTGCCAGTGGGTTGCTTTTGCCCTTGCCGGTCCCAAAGAGGCCTTGGACACATATTTCGATGGATTTCATTTCTGACCTTCCCGTTTCTCAAAAGATGTCAGTCATTTGGGTGGTCTGTGATCGCTTTTCTAAAATGGTCCATCTGGTGCCCTTGGTTAAATTGCCTTCCTCCTCTGATTTGGTGCCTTTGTTCTTCCAGCATGTGGTTCGTTTGCATGGCATTCCTGAGAATATTGTTTCTGACAGAGGTTCCCAGTTTGTTTCAAGGTTTTGGCGAGCCTTTTGTGGTAGGATGGGCATTGACCTATCTTTTTCCTCGGCTTTCCATCCTCAGACTAATGGCCAGACCGAACGAACCAATCAGACCTTGGAAACATATCTGAGATGTTTTGTTTCTGCTGACCAGGATGATTGGGTGTCCTTTTTGCCGTTGGCTGAGTTCGCCCTTAATAATCGGGCCAGCTCGGCTACCTTGGTCTCTCCATTTTTCTGCAATTCTGGGTTCCATCCTCGTTTCTCTTCAGGACAGGTTGAGTCTTCGGACTGTCCTGGTGTGGATTCTGTGGTGGACAGGTTGCAGCAGATCTGGACTCAGGTAGTGGACAATTTGACCTTGTCCCAGGAGAAGGCTCAACTTTTCGCTAATCGCAGACGCCGTGTAGGTCCCCGACTTCGTGTTGGGGATCTGGTTTGGTTATCTTCTCGTCATATTCCTATGAAGGTTTCCTCTCCTAAATTTAAACCTCGTTTTATTGGTCCGTATAGGATTTCTGAGATTCTCAATCCTGTGTCTTTTCGTCTGACCCTCCCAGACTCCTTTTCCATACATAATGTATTCCATAGGTCGTTGTTGCGGAGATACGTGGTACCTATGGTTCCATCTGTTGAGCCTCCTGCCCCGGTTTTGGTGGAGGGGGAATTGGAGTATATTGTGGAGAAAATTTTGGATTCTCGTGTGTCTAGACGGAAACTCCAGTATCTGGTTAAATGGAAGGGTTATGCTCAGGAAGATAATTCCTGGGTTTTTGCCTCTGATGTCCATGCTCCAGATCTTGTTCGTGCCTTTCATGTGGCTCATCCTGGTCGGCCTGGGGGCTCTGGTGAGGGTTCGGTGACCCCTCCTCAAGGGGGGGGTACTGTTGTGAATTCTGTGGCTGAATTCACTCCTGTGGTCACAGGTGGTACTGCAGCTTCTGAGCTTCCTCCCTCAGGTGTTCTGGTGAGCTCGTTGGCTGCTTTGTTATTTAACTCCACCTGATTCTGTCTTCCTTGCTCCTTGTCAATGTTCCAGTGTTGGATCTGAGCTTCTGGATCTTTCCTGTGGCCTGCTGCTCTGCTTAGGTAAGTGCTTCTTTGCTTTTGTTGCTGTTTTTTCTGTCCAGCTTGTCTATTCGTTTTTGCTGGAAGCTCTGAGACGCAAAGGGTGTACCGCCGTGCCGTTAGTTCGGCACGGTGGGTCTTTTTGCCCCCTTTGCGTGGCTTTTTTTGCTTTAGGGTTTTTTGTAGACTGCAAAGTTCTCTTTGCTATCCTCGCTCTATCTAGAATATCGGGCCTCACTTTGCTGAATCTATTTCATCCCTACGTTTTGTCTTTTCATCTTGCTAACAGTCATTATATGTGGGGGGCTGCATTTTCCTTTGGGGTATTTCTCTGAGGCAAGTCAGGCTTGTATTTCTATCTTCAGGCTAGTCAGTTCCTCAGGCTGTGCCGAGTTGCATAGGTAGTGTCAGGCGCAATCCACAGCTGCCTTTAGTTGTGTTTAGGATAGGTTCAGGTATTGCGGTCTACAGAGATTCCACGTCTCAGAGCTCGTTCTATTGTTTTTGGGTTATTATCAGATCACTGTATGTGCTCTGATTGCTGGCACACTGTGTCACTGGATTGCCTTCATAACAGAGGTCCTCCTGGGTCTCCTGCCATAGCGTTTCCTTTCATTAAAATATCTACAGATAGTTTGCTCTGACACTGATGCACCCTGAGCTTGAATTTCCTTGGAACTTGATTAGGGCTGCTTATCCACCATCTGGACTATCCTGTGTTGCAAGCTTTCATCATTTTTTTTTCTGCCATCCTCATCCAGGGAAATTAGCTAAAGCGCCATGGGTTGTAAACAATTTGATTATGTTGCACAATGTGGACAATGGAACATCAGGATCTCTAGAGATGGACTTATAGCCTTGAGATTGTTGATATTTTTGAACAATTTTGGTTCTCAAGTCCTCTGACAGTTCTTTTCTTCTCTTTCTGTTCTCCATGCTTAGTGTGACACACTCAGACACACAATGCAAAGATTGAGTTAAATTCTCCCTTTTTTTTTATCTGGTTTCAGGTGTGATTTTCATATTCTCCACACCTGTTACTTGCCACAGGTGAGTTTGAATGAGAATCATATGCTTGAAGCAAAGTTGTTTACCCACAATTTTAGAAGGGTGCCAACAATTTTGTTTGGCCCATTTTGGGTTTTTTGTGTGAAATTATGTCCAATTTTTGCCTTTCTTTTCTCTATTTTTTGTTGTTGTTTCAATACACACAAAGGAAATACATTTTCTGAGAGAAATACTACATTTTCTGGAACAATTCCAAGAGTGCCAACACTTTTGACCATGAGTGCAGACAGTATGCTTTGTAAAAAATATTCAAATTTTTGGAAAAACCCTTTAACGATCATCTCTATCTATGCTTAGGAGTCCAGCGGGAGGTTCCTAGTGAATGATTGACAGCTTTCCTAAATAGCTGGCAATTACGGAGTTGGAGCGTCCATTGGACTCTTAAGCCCAAAATAAAGAGATGTTGCATCTTACTAGTTTTTTTCTCTTTCTCAAAAAGCTATAAATCAATCTGTTCAGCTCCTCCTGATAAAAACACATGTTGCTGGCAGACTGGATAACATTTTTAATCCCTTTAAGCCTCTGGCTCCTTCTGTCTTTTACCTAATAATTTTCAGTGTACAAACTCCTTTATTTGTGAACGCTGAGGTCTCAGGTGTCTGATTAAAACTGATCGGCCAGGCTCCATTCTGTGCCAAAATGTCCTTCATATTGTCACCTTGGATTAGAGTAGATAATGAATTTCAGCACGGATCACTTCTCTATAAACACAGAATAATGGATATTGTGCGGCCAAAGAGAAGCTTACACGAAAGTTCTGAAAAATTGGTGCGTTGTGCCTGATCCGTCTGAAAAATGTAGAATTTGTGTGAAACACCTGCAATCCCAATTTAAGGAAATGTTCTCGGTTACACCTGAGACTGAGAGTTGCCGCCATGTGCTGGGAGGACTCACCTGATACATGCCTTTTTGACTCCTGTAGTTGCCAACAGTCTCCAATTTGCCAGGACTGTGAAATTTCAGATATAACACCGTCAAATATCAAAGCCATTTCTGTAACATATCGTTTTGGGCAGAGTTTAGGGAGGACAGTCAGCAGCAATGCTTAAAAATTTTAACAGCATGTTCCCTGTTGTGTGTGAAAGGAGGAAGACAGGGCTGCAGGTGCCTGCATCCTGCTGGGTCCGGAACTGCTAAGGCTGCATCCCATGTTGCCCAGGGGGAAAAATAGGGGACAGTACAGGCGCTATGACCCGGGAAGAGGGGGCGTGACTAAGCCAGGCAGTGAGGAGAAAGCACGCAAAGAAACAGTCAGGTTCCCGCTGGTAGCGCGAGCAGAAGCAGGCGTGCAGCGCGCTCCGCAAAGTGACAGGCCGCGCAGCAAAGATAAGGACCGCAGAGCACAGATCCAGGACGGCTGCATGAGAGACTTACTACGTGAGAGACTTTCTGGTATCAGGGGACGCGCAGAGCAGCGCACAGCCGGGTGAGCAGCGTGCTTCCTCCTCTGAGCACCGGCGCCGTGGCGGGCTGCGTTGTTTGGTCCCCGCCGCCTCAAGCGGGACCACTGCAGAGAGAGGTGCTGTGAGCCCAGTACCTGCCGGAGACAGAAGTGCCGTGCGCCCAGTGACTGAGTACCGCGCACGTGCAGAGGAGGGAAGGCCGAGTCCTGGACAGACTTTTGCGGCCTAACTTGCCACTTGCTTCCCTCCCATTTATGCTTGACTGTGATAGTGCCGCGGCCTTTTTTGCTTCGGCCGCACATGCTTATGGACTAGGGGCTCAGCGGAAGGTACCGGAGACCGACCGCTGCTGCCAGAAGACGGACCATCGCTTAAAGGACCCCATCTGAGGACATCGCCCGGTCGCTGCCGGTTCTACAAGCCCCTGCAGGATCATCTGCTATATTGGACCATACAGGACACAATAATTTCTTTCGTTGGACTGCTATTGTTTTACAGTTACTACCCCCATTATCCCTCCTTTAACCATTAACCTTCCGGCAAGGAGTGAATACCTTGTTCCATTAAATTGTTACAACTTGTTAACCCTTGCTCTGCCTCCTGTTTGTAACTGCATCCCGCAAAACTGCTTACATGTGTGCGGGAAGCCGTAGCCTTTTTTGTAGACCATATTCCTTTACACGCCTCTCCCTCGAAATTAAATTCAAAGTAAGGTTAACCAAAACTAAAGGGACGCTATTCTTTTTTTGCAAAAAATGTAGTAGACGCCATCTGCAGTCCTATGTAACAACACATAATAGTGATAACTCTGAGTACAGATAATGTATTACATGTCACTTGCAGTCCTATGTAACACCACAGATAACACAGTGATAACTCTGAGTACAGATGATGTAGTAGATGTCACCTGCAGTCCTATCTAACACCACAAATGATAGTGATAACTCTGTGTACAGATAATGTAGTCAATGTCATCTGCAGTCCTATGTAACACCACAGATAAGACACAGTGATAACTCTCTGTGTACAGGTAATGTAGTACATGTTGTCTGCAGTCCTACGTAACACCACAGATAAGACAGAGTGATAATTCCCTGAGTACAGATGATCTATTAGATATCACCTGTAGTCCTATGTAACAGCGCAGGTAACACAGTGATAACTCTGCATACAGATAATGTAGTGTACATTAGGACTGTACCCAAACTAGGAGAAGAATAAGCATAACACAAAATGACAAGACAAATGGGAGGAGAAAGTTCCGAAATTTTGCGCCAAATAAAAAATGATCTGGGGTAAAATTTGCCCTACATATTTGGCGCTCATAAAATTACTTCTTCCAAATTCGGCAAACCGGTTGTGATTTAAATAACTAATTTGGGAGAACTGCAGAGAACTGGCTAAATCCCATCACTGAGCCTACAGATCCATTGTATAGACCACCTTGCTGATGTCTTGCCTGGTTCATAGGAGGGTGGGGTTTGTGTTACATGTTACCTAAAAAATGCTCTGCAAGCATATGAATGTTCCTGAGGAGGATACTATGTATGTTGCTATACATGTGCAAGAGTCACATTTTCAAATTTGACGGGTGGATCACTTTAAACATACTTATATTGCTGTTCATCCATGTATCCATAACATCAAGTTTAGAGAAACATTTGACTCCGGCAATCTGAATGCCCGACTAATCCACCTGTCCCCCCGCTATTCCCCGGCCTCTCCCCTCTGTCAATCCCTGCACTGGCTCCCAATTACCCAAAGACTCCAGTTCAAAACCCTAACCATGACATACAAAGCCATCCACAGCCTGTGTCCTCCTTATATCTGTGACCTCGTCTCCCGCTACTTACCTGCACGCAACCTCCGATCCTCACAAGATCTCCTTCTCTACTCCCCTCTTATCTCCTCTTCCCACAATTGCATACAAGATTTATCCCGCGCATCCCCACCACTCTGGAACTCTCTACCACAACATATCAGACTCTCGCCTGCCATCGAAACCTTCAAAAAGAGCCTGAAGACCCACCTCTTCCGACAAGCCTACAACCTGCAGTAACCACCGATCGACCAAACTACTGCATGACCAGCGCTACCCTCACCCACTGTATCCTCACCCATCCCTTGTAGATTGTGAGCCCTCGCGGGCAGGGTCCTCTCTCCTCCTGTACCAGTTGTGACTTGTATTGTTTAAGATTATTGTACTTGTTTTTACTATGTATACCCCTTCTCACATGTAAAGCACCATGGAATAAAAGGCGCTATAATAATAATCTAATATATAATTGCCTAGAATACTACTTCCTGCAATTTGTGCCAACTTCCGTGGCTTTGTCCGGAGCTAATGTCCGGAGCTAATGTCCGGAGGTAATGTCCGGAGGTAATGTCCGGAGATTAATTGCCTAGAATACTACTTCCTGCAATTTGTGCCAACTTCCGTGGCTTTGTCCGGAGCTAATGTCCGGAGCTAATGTGCGGAGCTAATGTCCGGAGCTAATGTCCGGAGCTAATGTCCGGAGCTAATGTCCGGAGATAATGTCCGGAGCTAATGTCCGGAGCTAATGTCCGGAGATAAGTGACGTCAACAGTGTCCAGTGTCTGATTGGTTGCCGCCTGCTGCGAGCGACCAATCAGAAACATGCCGTACTGTGACACACTCTGCCCGCCATTTTGGTGTGATTTTTGAATTTTTACCTCACAGCAAGTTTCTACTGCGTGGAGGCGGGCCCAGTGACGTTGCTCTTCAAGCTCCTGCCGAATTTCGTCAAAACAATGATAATACCATTTACCAAAACTATATATATTTAGTTGTGAAGTGGTTCAGTGACATTTTCACACCAATTTTGAACTTTTGTTTGGTGTTTTCTCCATATACTGCCTATTATTCACTGACTGTTATACTGAGAGACTGCCGTTTATTAACCTCTTCTTTGCCACATTGGGTATATTGCTCTATTATTTGCCACATAAGGACATTGTCCATTATTGCCCAGCAATTTCTCTGCAATGTAAACTGCCTATTTATTAATATCTGCATTCCTGCAAAGAACTATTGCCTATTATTAACTGGCTATTTTCATTTGGGTACAAAAAAAGGCTTTTATTTCTGTTGTACCTATTAGAATTATTTAAAATGAAGGTTTAGCTAAGCCCAAGAGATGATTAAAAACGTTTCATACTAACCCATCAGATGTAAAATTACTGTGAAAATACCTGATGGGCACACAAGTATGCGCCAGTATGGGTACTAAGAGCCTTTCCACATAATAATGAAATATTTTAAAATGTCATAGAACATACCAATATACATAGTTATTGATACATATTATTTATTATTTACATTATTGTTCTTAAGCAAAGAACCGTTGTTGTGGCATTTGCCACAACACGCAAAGTTGTCGTCTGATGTCTTTCATCCCTCCCCTCATAAGCATGTTCATGGATCCTGTGTAACTGTACCTTAAATAACAAGAATTGTCAAGAGCTGGTGAGTGCAGCCATTTTTTGTTCTTTCTTACTATTATTTATTAATTGTATTATTCTTACATTTGAATAAATAAAGTATATATGGATTCTAGACTCCCGATTCTTTAGAATCGGGCTGCCATCTAGTAAATAATAATAATCTGATGAAACAGATCAGGAATGAGTCGGCTCCCGCTATTAGATTGAGCTCCGGGAAGTCCAGGCACGGCCCTAACCCACCATTCTTCCTTTTGACAAATAAGAACCCTGCTGCTAGTGTGGAGGAAGATGGCCTAATGTGTCCTTTAGCTAGACTCTCAGTAATATACTCCTTCAGAGCTAATCCCTCCGGACCAGATATATTGGAAAGTTTGCTGGATTGGACAATTTTTTCAAATTCTACCCTGAGGAACAGGAGAACTGCTCTTCAATCATATTTGCCCCTGAAGCACTATCAATAAATATAGAAATAGAAATCTCCTAGCCCCCTATCTTAACGCTGGATGGTATCTAACATTGAGACAGCATAGGGGAGGATATACATAGACCCAGGTTGAAATTCCCTAAAACAACCTGGGTCTATGAGATTTCTAGCTGCTTTGGGCACTGAGGTACAGGTACTGACAAAGTGTTCCACTTTACCTATATCCAAGGAGTTAAAAAGGGAAAGAGCAGACGCGACTAATTTTGCTGCAGCATGTGACCATAGTCAATCAACAAGATTAGTCCAGGAGGAGGAGTGCCTGAATCTATGGAATTCACAGACCCTGACGCCACCATGACAGTTGGAGATGTTTAAGGAAATCTCCTTGTGAGACTTTCGGTCTTTGAATCGGTCACAGAAGAAAAAGTTAACAGGCTCCTTGCATCCCCCCACCTTACTGCCTGCATCAGTGACCCCATTTCCTCACATCTCCTTTAGTCCCTTTCCTCGCCTGTCACCACTCACCTAAAATATTTAATCTCTCTCTCATCAGGTATCTTCCCCCCTCAATTACACAGGCCATCATACATTCATTACTTTAAAAAAATCCCCCGACCAAAACTGTGCTGCTAATTACAGACCTAATCTTCTCTAATCTTCTCTTCATCTCTAAACTTTTGGAAAGCTTTGCCGTCTCCTGTCTATTCGCTATCTTTCAGATAACGCTCATCTTGACCCGTTACAAACCGGTTTCTGCTGTTTACATTCTACTGAAACTGTCCTTACAAAAGTATCTAATAATCTACTAACAGCTAAATCTAATGGTCCCTGCTCCCTGATGTTTCTCCTGGATCTTTCTGCAGTATTCAACACTGGATCATCAGCTCCTCCTCACTATGCTCCTCTCTATGTGCCTCTAATATACCATTCTCTCCTGGTTCTCCTCCTACCTCTCTGACAGCTCCTTCGCAGTATCTTTTGATGGCTCCTCCTCCTCTCCTCTTTTCCTTCCTGTCAGGGTTCCTCAGGGCTCAGTCCTAGGTTCCCTCCTCTTCTCCTTATACATCACCCCTATTGGACAAACCATCAGTAGATTCGGTGTTCAGTATCATCTCTATGCTGATGACATCTAATTATACACTTCTTCTCCTGACATCACATCTGCATTACTCCAAAATACCAGTGAATGTCTTTCCTCTGTCTCTAACATCATGTCTTCCTTCTATCTAAAACTAAATCTGTCAAAGACTGACATCCTGTTTTTTCCTCCCTCCACCAACCTACCTATGCCCGATATTGCCATTTCCGTGTGTGGTTCTACCATTAGTCCAAAGCAACATGTATGCTGTCTTGAGGTCATAATTGATTTGAATTTTTCGTTCACCCCATACATCCAATCACTAACTCGCTCTTGTCAGCTACACCTCAAAAACATCTCTAGAATTTGACCATTTCTTACATTTGACTCTTCAAAATTCTTACTGTTGCTCTTTTTAATTCTCGTCTGAACTCTCTACTAATTGATCCCCCTCTTACTAAACTCTCCCCTATCCAATCCATCCTGAATACAGCAGCCAGGATCATATGCCTTTCCAACCGCTACACGGATGCTTCCACCTTGTGCCAGTTGTTGCACTGGTTACCCTACTGTTACAAAGTCCAATATAAACTTATCACTCTCACAAAGCACTCCACGGTTTAGCACCATCCTACATCTCCTCCCTCGTCTCAGTCTACCACACTACCCGTGCCCTCCGTTCTGCTAATGATCTAAGACTAACATCCTCAATAATCCGAACATCCCACTCCCATCTCCGAGGCTTTTTGCGTGCTGCACCAATTCTTTGGAATGCACTACCCAAGACAATTAGATTAATTCTCAATATCCACAGTTTTAAGCATGCCTGAAAAACGCATCTTTTTAGACTGGCCTATCACCTAACCTCATTTATATAACTATCCCAATTTTGCACATACAAAATTTTCTTCACATTTAGGACTCTTGTATCATCTGTTCACCCACCCTTCGTGCACTTAACAGCCCTTTGTGTTTGTACTTGTACACATATTGGCTGGTGACCGGTTCATGCAGCGTTATGTGAATACTCTATTTAATATATTATGGAAGGACCATACAATACAATCACTTTTTATCATCTACCTTTCGTATCTTGCCCTATTTCCTCATAAATTGTAAGCTTGCGAGCACGGCCCGCATTCCGTTTGGTACCTGTTGAGTCATGTGTTTTTCTGTAATGTCTTTCTTGTCTGTAGACGTCCCCTTTAAAATGTAAACTGTTGCGGAATATATTGACGCTATAGAAATAAAATTATTTTTATTATTGTTTTTAGTAAGCCCCCCCGCTACCATTAATGCAGGAGGTGACAGATTGTCCACAGTCTAACCACTTAGATCCCATGGTCGCTGCATTCAGTGGATTTTAACTTGTTAATATACTAATAAAGTACCTGAAAACTATTTTCTTCCTCCAGACATTCTCTTTAGGCCGGCTTCACACTTGCGAGTTTTACGGACGTAAGAGCGCAGAAACTACGTCCGTAAAACTCGCAAAAAATACGGCACAATTATTCTCTATGCCCCTGCTCCTATCTGCCGTATTTTACTGATCAGTATTATACGGCTTTCTACGGCCATACAAAATCGCAGCATGCTGCGTTTGTCACCGTACTGCGCAAGAAATACGCCAATGAAAGTCTATGGAAGCGTGAAAAATACGGATTACACACGGACAAGCAGTGTGACTTGCGAGAAATACGCAGCGCTGTTAGAGAGAAAAGCCGGTAATTCAGTGCGGTGTACAGTAAAATCACACTGACAGCTTACAGTCCAATAGGTAGAATAAATGTGTACACATAGAATAGGTATATATATATATATGTCAGTGAGACACATATATGTATATATATTAATATTTATTCCAGCGCTATACAGCTTGAAAGCCGGTAATTCAATTACCGGCTTTTTCTTTCTCCTTCCTAAAACCCGACATGATTTGAGACATGGTTTACATACAGTAAACCATGTCTTCTCTCCATTTTTTTTGCAGATTCCACACTACTAATGTCAGTAGAGTGTATCTGCAAAATTTGGCCGTTCTAGCTCTTAAAATAAAGGGTTAAATGGCGGAAAAAATTGGCGTGGGCTCCCGCGCAATTTTCTCCGCCAGAGTAGTAAAGCCAGTGACTGAGGGCAGATATTAATAGCCTGGAGAGGGTCCATGGTTATTGGCCCCCCCCTGGCTAAAAATATCTGCCCCCAGCCACCCCAGAAAAGGCACATCTGGAAGATGCGCCTATTCTGGCACTTGGCCACTCTCTTCCCATTCCCGTGTAGCGGTGGGATATGGGGTAATGAAGGGTTAATGCCACCTTGCTATTGTAAGGTGACATTAAGCCTAATTAATAATGGAGAGGCGTCAATTATGACACCTATCCATTATTAATCCAATTGAATGAAAGGGTTAAATAAAACACAAACACACTATTTAAAATTATTTTAATGAAATAAAAACAATGGTTGTTGGAGTATTTTATTCTACGCCCAATCCAATCACTGAAGACCCTCGTTCTGTGAAAGAAAAAACATAATAAACCAACAATATACTTACCCTCCGCAGATCTGTAACGTCCAACGATGTAAATCCTTCTGAATGGGTTAAAACATTTTGCAGCAAGGAGCTTTGCTAATGCAGGCTGCTCCTCGCTGCAAAACCCCGGGGAATGAGTCTAAATATAGATCAATGAGCTATATTTAGCTTCATTTGCGGTGAGGCGCCCTCTGCTGGATGTTCATAGATCGTGGGAAATTTCCTAGAAAGCTCCCAGGCTTTCTAGGCAAGTTCCCACGATCTATAAACAGCCAGCAGAGGGCGCCTCACCGCAAATGAAGCTAAATATAGCTCATTGATCTATATTTAGACTCATTCCCCGGGGTTTTGCAGCGAGGAGCAGCCTGCATTAGCGGAACTCCTTGCTGCAAAATGTTTTAACCCCTTCAGAAGGATTTACATCGTTGGACGTTACAGATCTGCGGAGGGTAAGTATATTGTTGGTTTATTATGTTTTTTCTTTCACAGAACGAGGGTCTTCAGTGATTGGATTGGGCGTAGAATAAAATACTCCAACAACCATTGTTTTTATTTCATTAAAATAATTTTAAATAATGTGTTTGTGTTTTATTTAACCCTTTCATTCAATTGGATTAATAATGGATAGGTGTCATAATTGACGCCTCTCCATTATTAATTAGGCTTAATGTCACCTTACAATAGCAAGGTGGCATTAACCCTTCATTACCCCATATCCCACGGCTACACGGGAATGGGAAGAGAGTGGCCAAGTGCCAGAATAGGCGCATCTTCCAGATGTGCCTGTTCTGGGGTGGCTGGGGGCAGATATTTTTAGCCAGGGGGGGGGCCAATAACCATGGACCCTCTCCAGGCTATTAATATCTGCCATCAGTCACTGGCTTTACTACTCTGGCGGAGAAAATTGCGCGGGAGCCCACGCCAATTTTTTCCGCCATTTAACCCTTTATTTTAAGAGCTAGAACGGCCAAATTTTGCAGATACACTCTACTGACATTAGTAGTGTGGAATCTGCAAAAAAAATGGAGAGAAGACATGGTTTACTGTATGTAAACCATGTCTCAAATCATGTCGGCTTTTAGGAAGGAGAAGGAAAAAGACGGTAATTGAATTACCGGCTTTCAAGCTGTATAGCGCTGGAATAAATATTAATATATATACATATATGTGTCTAATGACACATATATATATATATATATATATATATGTGTATATATATATATATATATAGACAGTATATATATATTCTTTTTTCTTTTTGGGACACATGGATCATTTCTATAGCGGTATGTTGGTTTTGCAAGCCAGCGAGAAAACCACGCAGTACGGATGCCATACGGATTACATACGGAGGATGCCATGCGCAAAAAACGCTGACACACCCTGCCTACGGAGGAGCTACGGACCACTATTTTCGGGACATTTCAGCATATTACGGCCGTAATATACGGACCGTATTTTCATACGCTGAGTGTGAAGCCGGCCTTAGAGTCACTGAAAGGTTAGCAGCTACAAAGTCTCTAGATATCTACAGTTTCTAATGTCCTTAAAATAAACCGGTATCTCTTCGTATTATCACTTGAGTCTGTCTGTATCGGGCAGAGCTCAAATAAATCTTGGAAAAATTGTGGAACACTTGACATGGGATACAGCACATATTCTGAAACAGATTAAGCCATTGTACAAATAAATCTTTTCTAAAAATTGAGTAGAAAATCTAACCAGGGTCAGCAGATACAGGATGAGAGATATAATTACCAGCCACAAAGTTTTCAAGGATAGAAGATTTATAATTGTGCTCAAGTCCAGATATATATTGCACAGATTAGCCGCCTCTTATACTGGACAGAGGATATAAATATACTCAGTGCACACACACATTAAACTTGGTAAAGAGCATTCCTAACTTTAAGAAAGTGCTAAGAAAAACAGCTTAAATGGATATTCACATTTCCTTATGCTAACTTAGCACTGTCCACAAGGAGAAACCTTAGATCATGTATCAAAGGCCTTTTGCCCAGCTAAATCAGATCTCCTGATTTGTGCTGATGGGATGGCATCAACGTTGCACATTCGGATTCGTGTTTGGATTTCTGGGCATTTTCCGCAAAATTTGGTATATGATCGAGTTTCCCCTAAGGCTATTATCTTACTGATTGTTTATGTCCATCAGAGCGCTGCAGGGACACGTTGTCAGATGTCAGCGTGACCCCGCAGCTATGTCTGTGACCAGAGGTGTGGTAAATCATTACTGCCGGTCAGAGAGCCGCAGTTCCCACACTGTCAAATGACAGCGTGAGGCCACAGCTGTGATTGGAGGTAAAACGTTTACCTTCAGTCACTGGCGTCAGTTGATGGGACTACTACTTCCATCAGCCGACGGCTGTGACCTTTAATAACAGCAAGAGCAGGAGCAGCGGATGGGAGTATTCAATTTTGATAGCCAGCCAGGCAAAACCCTCAGTTATCAGCGTTAGCAAGGCTGGTTATGAAGAATAGAGGGGTCCCCATGCCGTTTTAAAAAAATATTTTAATAAATAATAATTAAAAAAAACGATTTGGGGTCCCCCCATTTTTGACGACCAGCCAAGCTAAAGCAGACAGCTGGGCGCTGGTATTATCAGGCTGGTAAGGAGCCATGCATATTGGCACTCCCCAGCCTTAAAATAGCAGTCCGCAACCGCCCAGAAAAGGTGCAACTGTTAGATGCATCAATTTTGGTGCTTTGCCCAGCTCTTCCCACTTGCCCTGTAGCAGTGGCAAGTGGGGTTCAAATTTGCAGGGTTGATGTCACCTTTGCATTGTCCAATTTCATCAAGCCCACAGCTTAGTAATGGAGATGAGCATATAAGACACCTATCCATTACCAATCCAATAGTTATGTTGTAAAGAAACACACAGCAAGTATAAAGTATTGTATTTGAAATAAAAGCAAAACACATTTTTCCATCTTAATTTGAAAATAAAAAACACAGTTCTACTCACCTAATGCCCATTCCATTGAATCCCATGTCTCCTGTAATAAATAGAAAATAAAAAAACAACAATATTCCTCACCTCTCCATCGTTCTGTCCCATGCCATACTCCATGTCTGGGGATAAACAGTTTTCAACCTGGATGGTGCCAAGATGGGACCGTCTAGGATGAGAACCACTGAGGAATAAACTGCTGCGAGCGTAGCATCAATGACGTCATTGAAGTTACAGTGGGTCACTGAAACTGCGTTCCCAGATGGTGATTTCTCACGGTGAACTCACTGATCTGAACTGCGGTGAATTCACTGGCATTTTCTCACGGTGCAGAGCTCACCGAGCTATTTTGCTGGAGGAAAAAAAAATTGGCCACAACAATATGGTGCCAGCAGCAGCACATGCACAGTAGCATCTATCGCTTGCTAATAGAAGCTACTGCGCAAGTACCACTGCCATTTTGCTGCAGCCAAATTTTTTTTCCTACAACAAAATGGCGCCTCTGTCGGCGCTTGCGCAGTAGCATCTGTCAGTAAGAAATTCATTCTACTGCGCAGGTGCGGACACTAGTGCCATTTTTCTGGATGTAATTTTTTTCCATGCCTCACAATTGCCACAATAATATAGGTATCATCAACAATATTACATATTAAGAATATTATCAACAGTAATATCAACATTATTATATGCATTATGTAAAAATAGATTGTGGCCCGATTCTAACGCATCGGGTATTCTAGAATATGCATGTGCCCGTAGTATATGGACAATGATGATTCCAGAATTCGCGGCAGATTGTGCCCGTCGCTGATTGGTCGAGGCAACCTTTATGACATCATCGTCGCCATGGCAACCATTATGACATGTACGTCGATACTGTGCCCGTCGCTGAATCAGAAACGTGAGATGTCTACGTCCTTTATGACATCATCGTCGCTGTGCCCGTTGCTGATTGGTCGAGGCCGCCAGACGCAGGATGTCTACGTCCTTTATGACATCGCGGCCTCGACCAATCAGAGACGCGGGATTTCCAGGACAGACAGACAGACAGAAAGACAGACAGACAGATAGAAAGACAGACAGATGGAAAAACCCTTAGACAATTATAAATATAGATAGGAGGCAGGTCTCTGAAGGATCAGTGACCTGTCATAAGCCCATACAGATGCATATGTAAGCAGAGCACCACATAATTCCTGGCCCACAGCCTCGCCCACAGGCCGCCCCGAAGCAATCTCATTTACTGAAAATTCAAAATAAAGATTAAAGAAGAACCACAAGACGGATTTCATCAACCAAAATATCATGACAACCCCTTTCCGACATGTGGCGTAATAGGACACACATGTCGGACTCCCCCATGTTTGGTGGGGGCTCCGGCGCTGAGCCTGCACTTTTCCGGGCACATGACAGCTTATCTATGAACATGAATGGGTTAAATAATTCGGAAAATATTATGTCATTGTGAGTATTACAATTAGATAATTACCATGCTGGGTGTTATTTTACGCTGTGATGGATCAAAGAGCTTTGCAGTGAGCGCATAGTAAGCTGACATGAAGTCAGATGTCACTGTGTAAATTTTTGCTGCATTTTGCAAATTGTCCATTCTGTCCATATCACATATTACTGTAAACAGTGGTGACACAGAAAAGCACAACCATCTTATTTAGCCCAATAAAATCATTTTTATTAAACAATTGAAGACGTACACCATAAAAATAAAACAAAAACCAGGTATCTCAAATGTGAGGGACCAACGAACTACTCCAATCATAAAGCACAAAGCATATATTAATAGACAATAAGCTTAAACTTCCTCAGCTGGACTCCGGGATATGATAACCTTCTCAAGTATCATGTGGTATAAGCCAAAATCCACACTACCAATGGGGTATTACCCGCCCATGTCCGCTATATATAAAATATGGTAGCTGCCGCCGTCATATTTACCTCCAATACCCGAGGTGTTTTATTCCTAATAGGATAAGTTACATAGTTTTGTTGCCCGGCGGCAGGAATAAAGCAAAATACTTACTGCTAAGTGTATGAAGGAGTGTCCGGTCCCTATACCCCGACGCGCGTTTCGTCCACACTTCTTCAGGGGGCCCCATATTTTATATATAGCGGACATGGGCGGGTAATACCCCATTTGGTAGTGTGGATTTTGGCTTATACCACATGATACTTGAGAAGGTTATCATATCCCGGAGTCCAGCTGAGGAAGTTTAAGCTTATTGTCTATTAATATATGCTTTGTGCTTTATGATTGGAGTAGTTAATTGGTCCCTCACATTTGAGATACCTGGTTTTTTGTTTTTGTTTTATTTTTATGGTTTACGTCTTCAATTGTTTAATAAAAATGATTTTATTGGGCTAAATAAGATGGTTGTGCTTTTCTGTGTCACCACTGTTTACAGTAATATGTGATATGGACGGAAAGGATAGTTAGCTTATAGCACAAATTACTATTGGATCATATTTTGGATAAATGATTTTGCAAGTTGTGCAGCCATTCACCGCATGAAAGTGCTACGAGTACCACTGTGTTGAGAGAGAGACCGGTCCCTCGAGATGGCGTTTTTTTTTGTTTTTTTTTTCAAAACATCCTGTCAGGTCATGGAAATTCAATCTTTCCCATGTAACTACATTCTGTGAACTAACTGAGGTCATCTGAAGAAGCATCAATGCGAGTCATTATTACTGTGTCAGCTCTGGAAGCATGAGCTCTGGAGATAAGCAGCTGCCCAGGATATTGTCACTGCCTAATATGGGTGAAGTGGCAGCCTGTATGGAAATGTTCTCTGCTGTAAGGAACATAGGAAAAAGAGGAGGCATGTGCTTAGCTCCAGTTACTGGTGTCAGTGGGGTCCAGAGGTGAGCATGGTAAGGGTGGGCACCTACAGATTTGGTATTGATACTTACAGTCATGGCCAAAAGTATTGACACTGTGTTTTTTCATTTAAGACAAATTAACCCCTTCGTGACAGAGCCAATTTGGTACTTAATGACCAGGCCAATTTTTGCAATTCTGACCACTGTCAATTTATGAGGTTATAACTCTGGAACGCTTCAACGGATCCCGCTGATTCTGAGATTGTTTTTTCATGACATATTGTACTTCATGTTAGTGGTAACATTTCTTCGATATTATTTGCGATTATTTATGAAAAAAACAGAAATATGGCGAAAATGTTTAAAATTTTGCAATTTTCAAATTTGTATTTTTATGCCCTTAAATCACAGAGATATGTCACAAAAAATAGTTAATAAATAACATTTCCCATATGTCTACTTTACATCAGCACAATTTTGGAAACAAAATTTTTTTTTGTTAGGGAGTTATAAGGGTTAAAAGTTGACCAGCAATTTCTCATTTTTACAACACCATTTTTTTTTAGGGACCACATCACATTTGAAGTCATTTTGAGGGGTCTATATGATAGAAAATAACGAAGTGTGACACCATTCTAAAAACTACACCCCTCAAGGTTCTCAAAACCACATTCAAGAAGTTTATTAACCCTTTACGTGCTTCACAGGAACTGAAACAATGTGGAAGGAAAAAATGAACATTTAACTTTTTTTTGCAAACATCTTAATTCAGAACCATTTTTTTTATTTTCACAAGTGTAAAAACAGAAATTTAACCATAAATTTTGTTATGCAATTTCTCCTGAATACGCCAATACTCCATATGTGGGGGTAAACCACTGTTTGGGCGCACCGCAGAGCTTGGAAGTGAAGGAGTGCCGTTTTACTTTTTCAATGTAGAATTGGCTGGAATTGAGATCGGACGCCATGTCGCGTTTGGAGAGCCCCTGATGTGCCTAAACAGTAGAAATCCCCCACAATTGACCCCATTTTGGAAACTAGACCCCCCATGGAACTTATCTAGATGTGTGGTGAGAACCTTGAATGCCCAAGTGCTTCACAGAAGTTTATAATGCAGAGCCGTGAAAATAAAAAAATTTTTTTTTTTTCCACAAAAAAGATTTTTTAGCCCCCAGGTTTTTATTTTCACAAGGGTAACAAGAGAAATTGGACCCCAAAAGTTGTTGTCCAATTTGTCCTGAGTATGCTGGTGCCCTATATGTGGGGGTAAACCACTGTTTGGGCGCACGGCAGAGCTCGGAAGGAAGGAGCGCCGTTTTGGAATGCAGACTTTGATGGAATGGTCTGCGGGTATTATGTTGCGTTTGCAGAGCCCCTGATGTACCTAACCAGTAGAAACTCTCCACAAGTGACCCCATTTTGGAAACTAGACCCCCCAAGGAACTTATCTAGATGTGTGGTGAGAACTTTGAATGCCCAAGTGCTTCACAGAAGTTTAGAATGCAGAGTCGTGAAAATAAAAAATATTTTTTTTTTCCACAAAAAGATATTGTAGCCCCCAAGTTTTTATTTTCACAAGGGTAACAGGAGAAATTGGACAGCAATAGTTGTTGTCCAATTTATCCCGAGTACGCTGATGCGCCATATGTGGGGGTAAACCACTGTTTGGGCGCACGGCAGAGCTCGGAAGGGAAGGAGCGCCTTTTTGGAATGCAGACTTTGATAGAATGGTCTGTGGGCATTATGTTGCGATTGCAGAGCCCCTGATGTACCTAAACTGTAGTAACCCCCCACAAGTGACCCCATTTTGGAAACTAGACCCCCCAAGGAACTTATCTAGATGTGTGGTGAGAACTTTGAATGCCCAAGTGCTTCACAGAAGTTTAGAATGCAGAGTCGTGAAAATAAAAAATATTTTTTTTTTCCACAAAAAAGATATTGTAGCCCCCAAGTTTTTATTTTCACAAGGGTAACAAGAGAAATTGGACCCCAGAAGTTGTTGTCCAATTTATCCCGAGTACGCTGATGCCCCATATGTGGGGGTAACCCACTGTTTGGGCGCACGGCAGAGCTCAGAAGGGAGGGAGCACCATTTGACTTTTTGAGCGCAAAATTGGCTGTCGTGTTTGGAGACCCCCTGATGTACCTAAACAGTGGAAACCCCCCAATTCTAGCTCCAACCCTAACCCCAACACACCCCTAACCCTAATCCCAACCTGATCCATAATCCTAATCACTAACCCTAACCATAATCACAACCCTTACCCCAAAACAACACTAATGTCAACCCTAACCATAACCCTAATCAAAACCCTAAATCCAACACACCCCTAATCCTAATCTCAACCCTAACCTCAAACCTAACCCTAATCCCAATACACCCCTAATCACAACCCTAACCTTAACCCTAATCCCAAACCTAACCCTAATCCCAAGCGTAGCCCTAATGCCAACCCTAACCCTAATACCAAACCTAATCCAAACCCTAACCCTAATCCCAGCTCTAACCCTAACTTTAGCCCCAACCCTAGCCCTAACTTTAGCCCCAACCCTAACCCTAGCCCTAAGGCTACTTTCACACTTGCGTTGTTTGGCATTCCGTCGCAATCCGTCGTTTTGGACAAGAAACGGATCCTGCAAATGTGCCCGCAGGATGCGTTTTTAGCCCATAGACTTGTATTGCCGACGGATCGTGACGGATGGCCACACATCGCGTCCGTCGTGCACTGGATCAGTTGTGTTTTGGCGGAGCGTCGGCACAAAAAAAGTTCAATGAAACGTTTTTTTGTACGTCGCATCCGCCATTTCTGACCGCGCATGCGTGGCCGTAACTCCGCCCCCTCCTCCCCAGGACATAGATTGGGCAGCGGATGCTTTGAAAAACTACAGCTGCTGCCCACGTTGTGCACAATTTTCACAACGTGCGTCGGGACGGGAAGAACAACATTAGACTTGAACAAAGAAGATCCAGGAAAACATACTCAGAAGGGAGGTAAGAACATTTCTAAAACAATCCACAGCGAGGAGATTGGAACAAAACAAAATCCTCTAAACTGCATGCTCGCAAACGCCAGAAGCCTGACAAACAAGATGGAAGAACTAGAAGCAGAAATATCTACAGGTAACTTTGACATAGTGGGAATAACCGAGACATGGTTAGATGAAAGCTATGACTGGGCAGTTAACTTACAGGGTTACAGTCTGTTTAGAAAGGATCGTAAAAATCGGAGAGGAGGAGGGGTGTGTCTCTATGTAAAGTCTTGTCTAAAGTCCACTTTAAGGGAGGATATTAGCGAAGGAAATGAGGATGTCGAGTCCATATGGGTCGAAATTCATGGAGGGAAAAATGGTAACAAAATTCTCACTGGGGTCTGTTACAAACCCCCAAATATAACAGAAACCATGGAAAGTCTACTTCTAAAGCAGATAGATGAAGCTGCAACCCATAATGAGGTCCTGGTTATGGGGTACTTTAACTACCCGGATATTAACTGGGAAACAGAAACCTGTGAAACCCATAAAGGCAACAGGTTTCTGCTAATAACCAAGAAAAATTATCTTTCACAATTGGTGCAGAATCCAACCAGAGGAGCAGCACTTTTAGACCTAATACTATCTAATAGACCTGACAGAATAACAAATCTGCAGGTGGTCGGGCATCTAGGAAATAGCGACCACAATATTGTACAGTTTCACCTGTCTTTCACTAGGGGGACTTGTCAGGGAGTCACAAAAACACTGAACTTTAGGAAGGCAAAGTTTGACCAGCTTAGAGATGCCCTTAATCTGGTAGACTGGGACAATATCCTCAGAAATAAGAATACAGATAATAAATGGGAAATGTTTAAGAACATCCTAAATAGGCACTGTAAGCGGTTTATACCTTGTGGGAATAAAAAGACTAGAAATAGGAAAAACCCAATGTGGCTAAACAAAGAAGTAAGACAGGCAATTAACAGTAAAAAGAAAGCATTTGCACTACTAAAGCAGGATGGCACCATTGAAGCTCTAAAAAACTATAGGGAGAAAAATACTTTATCTAAAAAACTAATTAAAGCTGCCAAAAAGGAAACAGAGAAGCACATTGCTAAGGAGAGTAAAACTAATCCCAAACTGTTCTTCAACTATATCAATAGTAAAAGAATAAAAACTGAAAATGTAGGCCCCTTAAAAAATAGTGAGGAAAGAATGGTTGTAGATGACGAGGAAAAAGCTAACATATTAAACACCTTCTTCTCCACGGTATTCACAGTGGAAAATGAAATGCTAGGTGAAATCCCAAGAAACAATGAAAACCCTATATTAAGGGTCACCAATCTAACCCAAGAAGAGGTGCGAAACCGGCTAAATAAGATTAAAATAGATAAATCTCCGGGTCCGGATGGCATACACCCACGAGTACTAAGAGAACTAAGTAATGTAATAGATAAACCATTATTTCTTATTTTTAGGGACTCTATAGCGACAGGGTCTGTTCCGCAGGATTGACGCATAGCAAATGTGGTGCCAATATTCAAAAAGGGCTCTAAAAGTGAACCTGGAAATTATAGGCCAGTAAGTCTAACCTCTATTGTTGGTAAAATATTTGAAGGGTTTCTGAGGGATGTTATTCTGGATTATCTCAATGAGAATAACTGTTTAACTCCATATCAGCATGGGTTTATGAGAAATCGCTCCTGTCAAACCAATCTAATCAGTTTTTATGAAGAGGTAAGCTATAGGCTGGACCACGGTGAGTCATTGGACGTGGTATAGCTCGATTTTTCCAAAGCGTTTGATACCGTGCCGCACGAGAGGTTGGTACACAAAATGAGAATGCTTGGTCTGGGGGAAATTGTGTGTAAATGGGTTAGTAACTGGCTTAGTGATAGAAAGCAGAGGGTGGTTATAAATGGTATAGTCTCTAACTGGGTCGCTGTTACCAGTGGGGTACCGCGGGGGTCGGTATTGGGACCTGTTCTCTTCAACATATTCATTAATGATCTGGTAGAAGGTTTACACAGTAAAATATCGATATTTGCAGATGATACAAAACTATGTACAGCAGTTAATACAAGAGAAGATAGTATTCTGCTACAGATGGATCTGGATAAGTTGGAAACTTGGGCTGAAAGGTGGCAGATGAGGTTTAACAATGATAAATGTAAGGTTATACACATGGGAAGAAGGAATCAATGTCACCATTACACACTGAATGGGAAACCACTGGGTAAATCTGACAGGGAGAAGGACTTGGGGATCCTAGTTAATGATAAACTTACCTGGAGCAGCCAGTGCCAGGCAGCAGCTGCCAAGGCAAACAGGATCATGGGGTGCATTAAAAGAGGTCTGGATACACATGATGAGAGCATTATACTGCCTCTGTACAAATCCCTAGTTAGACCGCACATGGAGTACTGTGTCCAGTTTTGGGCACCGGTGCTCAGGAAGGATATAATGGAACTAGAGAGAGTACAAAGGAGGGCAACAAAATTAATAAAGGGGATGGGAGAACTACAATACCCAGATAGATTAGCGAAATTAGGATTATTTAGTCTAGAAAAAAGACGACTGAGGGGCGATCTAATAACCATGTATAAGTATATAAGGGGACAATACAAATATCTCGCTGAGGATCTGTTTATACCAAGGAAGGTGACGGGCACAAGGGGGCATTCTTTGCGTCTGGAGGAGAGAAGGTTTTTCCACCAACATAGAAGAGGATTCTTTACTGTTAGGGCAGTGAGAATCTGGAATTGCTTGCCTGAGGAGGTGGTGATGGCGAACTCAGTCGAGGGGTTCAAGAGAGGCCTGGATGTCTTCCTGGAGCAGAACAATATTGTATCATACAATTAGGTTCTGTAGAAGGACGTAGATCTGGGGATTTATTATGATGGAATACAGGCTGAACTGGATGGACAAATGTCTTTTTTCGGCCTTACTAACTATGTTACTATGTTACTATGGTATGTCGGGCCGACGCATTGCGACGGCCCCGTACCGACGTAAGTGTGAAAGAAGCCTAACCCTAAATTTAGCCCCAACCCTAACCCTAAATTTAGCCCCAACCCTAACCCTAAATTTAGCCCCAACCCTAGCCCTAGCCCTAACCCTACCCCTACCCCTAACCCTAACCCTAACCCTACCCCTAACCCTACCCCTAACCCTAACCCTACCCCTAACCCTAACCCTAATTTTAGCCCCAACTGCTGTTCTCCTGCCGGCCGGCAGATGGAGACAGATGGCGGGCGCACTGGGCATGCGCCCGCCATTTTCTTCTGCCGGCGGCCAGGAGGAGCAGCAAGAGGATCCAGGGACCTAGGTGAGTATGCTAGGGTCCCCGAATCCCCCTATTTCTCTGTCCTCTGATGTGCGATCACATCAGAGGACAGAGAATTACACTTTACTTTTTTTTTTTTTTTTTCTTGCGGTCGCCGGTAAACAGTTAATTACCGTCGATTGCAAAACAGGGGTCGGTAATACCGACCCCGATCATGCTCTTTGGGGTCTCGGCTACCCCCGGCAGCCGAGACCCCAAAGATTCTCCCGGTGCCGGCCGGCGGGCGCACTGCGCATGCGCCCGCCATTTTGAAGATGGCGGCGCCCACCGGGAGACACGAGGAGCATCGGGGGAGCTAGGTGAGTATTGGGGGGCCACCTGGGACCCCTTTTCTCTGTCCTCCGATGTGCGATCACATCGGAGGACAGAGAAATTAAAAAGAGATCGCGTTTTTTTTTTTTTTTTGCGATCGCCGGTAAACGGTTAATTACCGGCGATCGCAAATGCGGGGAGAGTTAAAAACCCCCCGAATCATGTTCTCTGGGGTCTCGGCTACACCCGGCAGCCGAGACCCCGGAGAAAATCGGCCTCTGGGGGGCACTATGTACTTTTTCCACAGCGCCGTTAATTAACGGCGCTGTGGTTTAAGTACCCTTAGCGGCCGCCGTTAAAAGGCATATCGGCGGTCGCTAAGGGGTTAAATGAAGATAATAATACCAACTCATTTGTGTTTGCAATCATATTCAGGAAGAAAATGAGTATTATCTGACAGAATTGCAGGGGTGTCAATACTTTTGGCCATGACTGTATATACAGTCACGGCTGAAAGATTTGGCAGCCTTGAAATTGTTCCAGAAAATGAAGTATTACTCCCTGAAAATTATTGCATTTACACGTTTTGTTATACACATGTTCATTTCTTTTGTGTGTATAAGAACAACACAAAAAAAAAACAGAGGAAAAAAAGGCAAATTGGACATAATTTCACACAAAACCCCAAAAATGGCCCAGACAAAATTCTTGGCACTTTGCCAAAACTGTGGGTAAACAACTTTGTTTCAAGTGAATGATGCTCATTCAAACTCACTTGTGACAAGTAACAAGTATGTGCAATATGAAAAATCACACCTGGAACCAGATAAAAAGGGGAGAAGTTGACTCAATCTTTGCATTGTGCATCTGTGTGTGCCACATTAAGAATGGAGAACAGGAAGAGGAGAAGAGAACTGTCTGAGGATTTGAGAACCAAAATTGTTGAACAATCTCAAGGTTACAAGTCCATCTCCAGAGATCTCGATATTCCTTTTTTCATGGTGTGCAACATAATCAAGAAGTTTACAACTCATAACACTGTAGCTAATCTCCCTCAACATGGACTGCAGAAAAAAAAATTAATGAAAAGGTTGCAATGAAGGATAGTCCGGATAGTGGATAAACTACCCCAATCAAGTTCCAAAGAAATTCAAGCTGTCCTGTGGACTCAAGGTGCGTCAGTTTCAGTGCAAACTATCCATTGACATTTGAATGAAATGAAACACTATGGCAGGAGGCCCAGGAGGACCTTACTGCTAACAGAGACATAAAAAAGATAGACTACAGTTTGCCAAAATGTATGTGAGTAAGCCAAAATCATTCTGGAAAAATGTTTTGTGGACAGATGAGACAATGATAGAGCTTTTTGGTACAGCACATCATTCTACTGTTTACCAAAAACAAAAAAAACAGTACCTACAGTCAAGTATGGTGGAGGTGTAAGGATGTTTTGTGGTTGTTTTGCAGTCTCTGACACTGGGTGCCTTTACAGCGTGCAAGACATTTTGGGTGGCAATGTAGTGATCAGTGTCAGAAAGCTGGTTTTGCGTTATAGGTCATAGGTCTTCCAGCAGGACAAAGACCCCAAGCACCCACAAATGGATGAAAACAAATATGAGAGACCTGGCATAGTTAGCAAAAGAAAAGTGGCCCAAAATTCCAGTTGAGAGCTGTAAGCAGCTTGTTGACAGTTATAGGTAGCGATTGCAGTTATTTATTCCAAAGGATGTGCAACCATATATTAAGTTGAGGGAGCCAACCATTTTATTCTGCCCATTTTTGGAGTTTTGTGTGGAATGATGTCATTGGGTGCCTTTACTGTGTGCAAGGCGTCATGAAATCTGAAAATTACCAAATGATTTTGGGTCACAGTATAATGTCCAGTGTCAGAAATCTGGGTTTACTTCCTTGAACATGGGTCTTCCAGCATGACAATGACCCCAAACACACTTCAAGAAGAACTCAGAAATGGATGGAAACAAAGGGCTGAGAGAGTTCTGAAGTGGCAGCAATGAGTCTGGAGCTAAATCCCAGTGATCGCCTGTGGATGAATCTTAAAATTGCTGTTTGGAGAAGACGCCTCCAGAAAAAAAGAATATTTCCCCCCCCCCAAAAGACAATGTCCTGGAAAAAATGACAGTACTATAACGTTGCTCAGGGTGGTACCTATGGGTGAGTGTCCTGAATCTGACACCCCGACACATTATATAAAACAGAAGCCTGCTTTGGGTAAGTATGCTGCTGATGTGACTGTCGACACGTCCTGACGCCTCTCGTCCGCCGCGCTTAGTGTTGCCGTGATTCTCTGCGATCCCACGCACGGGAGGCCACAATAATAAAAACAATTAATCTTTACTTTTCATTTTAGTCATCAACAAAGCACAGCAGGAGATGCAGACATCCTTCTTCGGGTGACAGAGCAGTTGCATGTCTTCAACAAACCTTTTTAGCGCACAGTTGATGTTCGCCAAACGATTCAACGAACATACCCGAACCCCATTGACTTCAATGGGAGGCAAAATCAAACACATAGACAACACCTTGCCAAAACAGCTAAAATTAGGGGCAGACACCAGGAAAAGTGGCATCAATTGACCCATCAATTGCTCTATAAATAAATAATTAAATAAAAAATTGAGGTGGGTTCTCCTGTATTTTTGATAACCAGCCAGGCAAAACTGACAGCTGTGAACTGAAAACCTCAGCTGTCAGCATTAGCAAGGCTCATTATTAAGAATGGAGAGCTCTCCATGCTGTTTATTTTTAATTATTTAAATAAATAATTAAAAGAATGGTGTGGTCCCCCTCATTTTGGTCAACCAGCCAAGCTAAATCTGACAGCTGGGGCTGGTATTCTCAGGCTGGTAAAGGGCCATGGATATTGGCCCCCAGTCTAAAAATTTTTGAATGCTTTTTATCATTTTTAGAGATCACAGGAAATGTCCCCCAGACCACAGAATAGTGTATGGATGAGAACTGTAATCCTGCCAAAAATTTTAAACATTTTTTGTAGTGTTAGATAATATCACAGAAATATACCCCAGACCACGGAATAGTGTATGGGTGAGAAATGTAATCCAGTAAATTTTTTAACACTTTTTTTGAGTGCTAGATATCACAGAAATGTACCCCAGAATACATGAAACTGTATGGCTGGGAAATTTGAGACTGCAAAAAAACTTTAACAAATTTTTTTCAGTTTTAGAGATCACAGGACATGTACCCCAGACCACATAACACCGTAAGGGTTACAAATTTAAGCTTGCAAAATTTTTAAATGCGTTTTTGGAGTGTTTTATATAAAAAAAATAATCTAGAACACATTATGGGTAAGAAATTTAACCCAGGCAATTTCTTTAAAATTATTTGGAGTGTTATATAACACAAAAAAAGTAACACACATCATGTAATAATTGATGCATCAAAATATATTCAATTTTTTCACTCTCCCCAAAAAAGCTGCAGCTGCATATTTGCCAACAGACTGCACAGTCCTAATCCCTGTGTGCAGACTGGATTCTGTCACTCTCCCTACTCCTGCGACTCTTTCCCTCTGTACACTAAATGCAGAATGTATGTGATACAGACAGCAAAGCAATCAATTAGCCCTTAGAAGAGCTGTTAGTATGATGGTTCAGCTGCAGCACCAGTATCACCACTGCAGGACTCTGATTCATTATACTGTGCACACACAGGCCTAGACAAGCACTCTCTCCCTCCAATACAGAGCCGTGGAATGGCGTTAGTGTGCCGAGCTGGGAGGCGACTTTTCTTTTATAACCCTCGATAATGTCACACGGCCAGCCAATCACAGTAATGCCACAACCAAGATGGCTACGGCGTTATAGGCAATCTTCACATGTTTATTGGCTGTGTAACCGATGCCAAAAATGTGGGGCGGGGATTCGAGTTTTTGAGTACAGCCCAATACTCGCCAAGTAACGAATACATCCGAGCACCATGACACTCGAGTATCACCGAGAACGTTCGCTCATCCCTATTGAATATGTTATGGCTATGATCCTGAACTTAACTGGCCACTTGGGCCACGAGGGCTGAGTATTGCAATATTTCTCAGTTGACCACATGAGATTCATGAAGGAAATCACATTAATAATTCCAACATTTATTCTTTTGTAGTAAATGGAAAGACTTGTACAGTCTTATACAGAAACAGATGGGAGACTGCGTATCTTCTTTTTTTGCTTTCTCTAGTAAAGGCGATTAGATATTCATCTCTCCGGTACAGAATGTACCACAAGAAGACAAATGGCTGTACGTGACCATGATGACCATGGCGGTGCTGCCTGCCGCTGACGTATATTTTTCACTCATTCTGTAGGAAAATTACCAGAAGTTCTTCGCAATTATTGAAGACTAAAAATTCCATTAACACTCACCGGAAGAAAATCCCAACTATTCTTGGAAGTGATTGAGGAGATTTCATCTTATTCCTGTTTATTGCAGTTTATGAAGTCATCAAGGATGGGAATCTGATACTGATGGTCATTAGATAATTGAGACCTTGGGAAGGAAAAGAACAAGTAAGCCGATCACACGCACGGCAATAATTTGATGGTATCAGCCAAGGGAAAAAAAAAGACTTTTACCATATTAGCTACATATAAATTAGCTTCCCTATTATATGTAGTCCAAGTCTTCTGTAGGGGAACGTAAGAGATAGAGAAGAAATTGGCGTTATGGTTCTAGCATCCTTTTTTACTCACATAGTCTGTGGGACAAAAAAACACCGGATAAGGCCTGTCCCACACGTCCAGATAATTCCGGTACTGGAAAAATCGGTACCGGAATTATCCGTGTCCGTGTGCTCACGTGGCACATCAGTGTGGCACACGTGTGGCATCCGTGTGCCGCCTGTGTGCCGCCTGAGGACCACACGGACCGTGCAGGAGAGACAGCGTGGTGCTGAAGCCGGCATTCATCTCTTCTCCCCCGCAGGAGAGAAGAGATGAAAGATCAAGTTTTTGTTATTTTTTGTAAAAAATAAAGTTTGCTGGTGAGCAACCGCCTCCCCTCCCCCGTGCACCGCTCGGCCCCTTGCATAAAAATACTCACCTAGCTCCCGCGATGTCTCTCCTCTCAGCGCTGGCAGCTTCTCCTGTATGAGCGGTCACGTGGTGCCGCTTATTACAGTGATGAATATGCGGCTCCACCCCTATGGGAGGTGGAGCCGCATATTCATTACTGTAATAAGCGGCACCACGTGACCGCTCATACAGGAAGAGCTGCGATGCTGAGAGGATGGAAGCGCCGAGGGAGCTGGGCAAGTATTTTAATGCCAGCTGGCGGGCGCACAGGGGGTGGGAGGGGGGAGATTACCGGGAACTTTATTTTAAAAACAAAAAAAAATTTTATAAAAATGATTTTTCATTCCTTCTCTCCAGCGAACGCTGCTGGAGTGAAGAAATGAATGGGGCTTCAGCACCACAAGCTGGGGGGACAGCGCTTACTGTAGCGCTGTCTCCTGCACGGCACACGGACTGCACACGGACAACATCTGTGTGCGGTACGTGTTTTACACGGACCCATTGACTTTAATGGGTCCGTGTGATCCGTGCGCTCCCACGAACACTGACATGTCTCCGTGTTTTCCAAACGGACACACGGTCTGTGAAAACACGCTGACATGTGCAGAGACACATTGATTTTAATGTGTCTACGTGAGTCAGTGTCTCTGGTACGTGAGGAAACTGTCACCTCACGTACCGGAGCCACTGACGTGTGAAACCGGCCTAAAGCTGTCTTAAAATTGGAAATGGGAGACATGATGGATGCATATGATATTACTATGTAGCTTATACGTTGGGTTTTGCTTTTGCCAAGAATCAGGAAGCTCCACAGACATGTCTCTTTACGAAATACTTGTATTTCCCATCACAGTCCAACTCTGGTGCAACATTTCTTAAAAGTTCTTAAATGTTTCTCAACCAGAAAAAACTTTACCCCTTAGACCACGTGCCAAAGGGGTCTCACCCAGCCGAACCGCTCTCTTGTTTTGCACTGATGAGGGGCAAACATCCTGAAACATCTATTTGAAAATAGGTCTTCTGGTTTGACTTGTTATCCTAAATCATGTAACAAGGCTTGTTAAAGGGTCGTTGATGACTTTTGAGACTGATACCTCAAAAAGGGAATGTTAGAGTTCAAGTCTTGTTCCTCTCTGAATAGGCTATTTGTATATTTTCTTTTCTTGTCAAAGGGGTCTCACCCAGCCGAACCGTTCTCTTGTTTTGCACTGGTGGCAAATATCCTGAAACATCTATTTGAAAATAGGTCTTCTGGTTTGACTTGTTGTCCTAAATCATGTAGCAAGGCTTGTTGATGACTTTTAAGACTGATACCTCCAAAAGTAAACATTAGAGTTAGAGAGAAGCTAGGAGATCTCAGAAATCTCATGCACACAATTGCTTTTTTTCTCCTGAGTTATAAAACTGATGCTTTTTCTGTAAACTGCAGCGTGTCAGTTCTTTCAGCATTATTGCAGCGTTTTTTTCACCATAGAAAGCAATGAGAAAGTGCTTTTTTGGTGAATGAAACTAACTTTATTAAACATACACTGTAGACAAATGACACATAATCTGCAGCAAAAGATGGTTTTAGTAAGCAACTTTTTCATTGCCAAGATACCAGGTTTAGGCAGCAGAAAAAAACAAGCATAAAAGCAACAAGTGCACATAGCCTAAGAAATTGTTATTGTTTTACAAATACTTATTAGGCCTCTTTCATGTGTCCATGTTTCAAGTTTGTGTCAAGTGTGTGTTATATCCGTTTTTTTCATGGATATCACAAACAACCATTATAACCTATGGTGCTATGCACATGGCCGTGTAGTATATGGACTGTGTGTCCGTGCAAAACACAAGGATACGTGGACGTTTCTTTCCAGCAGCGCGGATGACAAGGGCCAATGCAAGTCTATGGGTCTGTGAAAAACACGCACAGCACACAGATGGGATCAATGACCAGTCTGTGTGCTGTCCTTGTCTAACATTGCAAGTATCGGAGAAGCTTTGTAATGTAATTCTTTCTTTACCCATACCAGAAAAAACACTGATGGTAAAAAAAAGATACACGGATGGCACACTGATGGAAAACACAGATGGTAAAAACAGACACACAGATGACACACTGATGGAAAACATTGATCACTCACTGATGACACACTGATGCAAAACACTGATGATAAAAATGGACACTGGTAGAAAACACTGATTACACACTGATGGAAAACACTGATGACACACTGATGACTCACTGATGACACACTGATCAGATGCCTCCCTGATAGTATTACATAATAGTTAAGTATTTGCTTGTATTTGAGGACACCATTAATCCTGACCAAATAACCAAGTACATTTGCTTAAATGCATCCCCAAACTTGCTAAAATCCTCCACCATGCTTCACTGTTCCTGAAGACCCTCATTATTGTGCCGCTGTTTGGCCCTTCAGGGACAAATTGCCTTCTGCTACAGCCAAATATTTCACATTTTGACTTCAGAGCACCAGTTGATGTTTTTCTACAACCCAGTTCCTATGTTTTCATCCATAGTTGAGTCACTTAGTCTTGTTTCCATATCAAAGGTTTGCTTTTTGACTGCAGTTCCTCCATGAACGCCACTTCTAGACAGACTTCTCCAAAACAGTAGATGGGTGTAGCTTGGCCTCAATTGTTCTGCCAGTTCTGAGTTGACCGCACTGCAGGACATCTGATTTTAAAGGATAGCAACCATGATGTGTCTTTCATATGCTGCAGTAAGTTTCCTTGGTCAAACACTGTGACTACTGTCCTCGAGGTTCCACATTTCTTATGTTAAGAATTACAGACAGATACTTATCCTTCTTGTAATACCATCAGCGAGACATTTGATTGGCTACAAATTTATTCTGCAGCAGGACAACGACCCCAAACATTCAGTCAATCTCATAAAAAAAAATCTTCTGCGTAAAGAAGAACATGGAGACCTGTAACGGATGATCCGGCCCCCACAGAGCCATGATCTCAACATCTTTGAGTCTGTCTGGGATTAAATGAAGAGACAGAAGGATTTACGCAAGCGACATCCACAGAAGATCTGTGGTGAGTTCTCCAAGATGTTTGGAGCAACCTCTCGAGTTCTTTCAAAAAACTGTGCTACAATTGTATCTATAAGAATTGATGCTGTTTTGGACGCAAATCGTCAAATATTGATTTTATTTAGATTTCTGTTTTGTTCATTCACTTTGCATTATTTTAAAATAAAAAATAAACTAAGAGCAATTCTATTCTGGAGGGTTCGTCTTGTGGTCGCGATCAGCACCGATACGACGTTGCTCTATTCCTAAGGGGATTTCCTTAAACCGGCGGTGTTCTTATTATCAAGGAAATTGAATCTCTTGAAAAAGGCTTCACAGCCGAAACGTTGAGATGATTTATTATATGTCCATACGGAGTATAAGAAACGTATTTTTGGAAATCCCATTACTGTTTTGAAATATAAGAATATCTTGAAAATATCCTGAAATTCACCAATATTTTCTTGTAATAAATATTTTGGATGATTCAATAAACATTTTTTGGATGAATAAGAGACTCTTCTAGTATCTAATAGTGTGCCGGAGCTTTTTCAGATTATTATCAATTTTTTCCAGAGCACCTACTAATTAGTGAGCACCTTCTGCATCGTTATAAAGGGGCTCAAGAGAGGCCTGGATGTCTTCCTGGAGCAGAACAATATTGTATCATACAATTATTAGGATCTGTAGAAGGACGTAGATCTGGGGATTTATTATGATGGAATATAGGCTGAACTGGATGGACAAATGTCTTTTTTCGGCCTTACTATGTTAGTATGTTACTTCTATGGTGGATAGCACTGTCAGGCGCTAGATTGCTCCATCATTCACGACCATTCAACATCACTAGGAAGGGGTATAATTTGTTGTGAATTCCGCTCTTGGGCTCCCTCCGGTGGTTGTAAGTGGCACTTTTGTAAGTTCTGCTCTTGTGCTCCCTCTTGTGGTTTCTAGTGGTATGGCTGCTCCTTGGAGTTAGCTGTCATCAGCTGCCTCCACTTATCTTCTCTTCTGCTCGGCTATTTAGGTCTGGCTCTGTCTTCAGCCAGTGCCACTTGTAAATGGTTTCTGGTTGGATTCACATCTCTTTGGAGTTCCCTGTTATCCTGACCAGTTCAGCTAAGCTAAGTTTTTGCTTGCTCTTTTCTGTCCATAGATTGTGGACTTATCCATTCTGTGCTTTCTATGTTTGTCCAGCTTATCAGTGTGAATTTATTCTGTCTTGCTGGAAGCTCTGGGAGGCAGATTTGCCCTCCACACCTTTAGTCAGGTGTGGAGTTTTTTTTGTAAACTCTGCATGGATTTTTGTAGTGTTTTATACTGACCGCACAATATTCCATCCTGTCCTATCTATTTAGCTAGACTGGCCTCCTGTGCTCATCCTGGTTTCATTCTGTGTATGTCTTTTCCCTCTCCACTCACAGTCATTATTTGTGGGGGGCTAATCTATCCTTTGGGGATTTTCTCTGAGGCAAGATAGTTTTCCTGCTTCTTTCTTTAGGGGTAGTTAGCTCTTAGGCTGTGACGAGATGCCTAGGGAGAGTTAGGAGCATTCCACGGCTACTTCTAGTGTTGTGTTGAGCTTAGGGACTGCGGTCAGTACAGTTACCACGTCTTTCAGAGCTCGTTCCATGTTGCTCCTAGACCACCGTATCATAACAATAATTAGGAGCATTTACCAGAACAAGCATACATCCACACACACACGATATTAGGTTTACACTAGCGCATGGCCGTGCGGCCATGCAAACCTTTTATAGCGGAAGCTCTCCAGGACCTTCCTAGTGGTCCAATGGGAGCTGCTACAGGACCTGAGCATGTGACCCCCGACCTCCAATGAGAGGTCGTCCCTTGGGCATGTTCAGAAGAAGAAAAGCTGGACTTAGTCCCAGGAGCGCCTGCTCGCCGCTGATCAATACTGGTTATGATGGCTGAGCCTGGAAGGACAGCAGTAACCAGCCGCACAGTATAAGCATGAGCCAGACGCTCAATGGGAGCACAGCGGAGATGGTTCGAGATTCCCCCTGTGCAGCAGCGGGAACTCGACAACTTATGACCATGTGATATTTCTACATTTCTGTTTTTTTCAGTCAAGATGGGGTGCAGAGTGTACATTAATGTGTAAAAACACATTTTTTTTTTTTACTTTTTTTAAATTTACCAAATGGCTGCAATGAAACAAAGAGTGAAAAATTTAAAGGGGCCTGAATACTTTCCGTACCCACTGTAGTTCTACCATCACTAGCAATAGATATGTAGATTTGTTACTGCTACCACCAAGATCAGAACAAGATCTGAATAACTACAGCATATTAAATCCCTTCTAATATCATGCCTCCATCAAATATAGTCCTGTTGTAAAGTAATCACATTAATGGACAGGTCACTGCTTCCATAAAGATCACTTCAGGGTCTTCCTTCTGTTATTGTCGCGCTATGATGTGGTTCAGTAAGGAAGGGTTGCCTCAAATTGTCCCTGAAAGTGGGACCCTAACTATCCCTGTCCTGGGGGTACTCTTGAAGGTAGAGAGGCCTGAGTCTCTGACCGTACTATGCTCATGTTAAACCCTGATCTGACCCTTCCCCCACCCCGTGAGGCCTGGGACAGAAATATAAGGCAAACAAGGCACAAAGACAAAACAGGGATTTCAGAAAGCAACAAACATACAGAAGCACTAACCAAAGGGGTATACAGTGAAGGAAAAGAACGTCCCAACCAAATGGGAATAGGGACTGGAAGATAAACACAAAAAAGCAAACTAAAGATCACAACTAGAACAACCACACTCCAGCTACTTAACTTTAGCACTCGGCATAGGAAGACGAATCTCCAGTAGCAACAATAAACTCCTATTCTGCAAAGCGTCTCCTAAGAGCAAGGAAGCAGAGCTCAGAGCTTTCACTGGCAGGGCAGAGAGGGTCTGACCAGGTTTTATAGGGAGAGGAAATGACCAGATCAGAAGCAGCTGAAAATGGATCTGCAAGGTTCCAACCAGCATGGAAAGGATATGCAACCTCTTCAGCACCAAAGTAAATCAAATCGATTTAATAGGGGATACAAACACACAGGCTAAATTGAATATCTGTGATTCACAATACGTATTGATCTTCTACCCCAGAATTCCCAGGAGGACGGAACACACTCACGAAAGTTATCATTTCCATGATATAATTGGCTCTAGCACGAACTTCATCTCTCTATACCATATAGTCCTATCTTCACGATCACATAAATGAAGTCACTGCTTTAAATATCAGTCTCTAACATCCCTCTATTGTTTTAGGCTTCCACATGATCTATTTATGTACAGTCTTCTATTCAAACTGCCTTAAATAATTCCCTTTTATATGTAAAATCTGGTGCTAACTGACCTAGTCTTTAGATTGGACAAGGTCACTGACTCCAACAAGATCAGCACACTCCTATCCCGCTGCTATACCCATTCCTGTGAGATAATTGTCTGATGCTTGTTCTTCCTCTACCAAAGTATTGGTAAGGAAATACTGAAAACATTATATGTCGGGGTTGTGAGACTGGCGTTTGGGAAACACTACTATAAACTGTGTCATTACGAAGGTAAGGGTAGGAGGTGACCTGTGTTACTTTTCATTGTAATTCTGTCTGTAATCATAATGAGACTGCTGAAAAGCCACCTGTACAGAACAAGAAGTGTAAAGCTAGTATTAGACCTAGTGGTCAGTGTGAAAATTACTAAAGATTTCACAGATTTCAGAATTTTTTTCAATATACCAGGGCTGAAATAAATATGGAACATGTCACCAACTTAATTTATAGACATCTATGATTTGATTTCTCTGGGTGGATTGGATGGGTTTTTTTTTCCCGAAATCTGGTGAGTAGAGTTGAGCGACCTTGACCTTTTTAGAGTCGAGCCGGGTTTCGCGAAACCCGACTATCTCAAAAGTCGGGTCGAGTGAAATCGGCCGATTATGACGTAAAGTCGGGATCGACCGAAACACGAAACCCAATGCAAGTCAATGGGGCAGCATAGTCGGCAGTGAGTGGGGGCCAGGAAAACACCTAGAGTGCCCATTTTAATGTCAAAACCATCCATTCTTCTTAATGAAGCTTGTCAAGCGTAATTTACCTTATAATAATTGGAAGGCATTTGAAATTGGGGGTCATTTGGCTAAAGTTGTGGTGGGTAGGGCTGGTTCAAGTAATTAGTGGGCCCAGGAAATCTGGACCACGTCACGGCAGTGGAGCAGGGAGAGGTAAGTATTTCAACTTTGCAAGTGCTGTGAACCTGAGCAAGCAGGGGGGGCCCACTCGTTGGCATTGGCACTGGCACAGGGCCCCTCAAAGTACAGCGGTGTGTTTGCACGGCGGGGGCGCCTCCCACCGGCAGCAACACTTTTGCGTACCATGAGAGGCCCTGTGCCAGTGACGTCGCCAACTAGTATTCCTCCCCCCACCTGATGAAGGAACCTGCACTTTCATCTGCACCTTCCTGTTTGTCCCCGTGTAAGGTGGTATGGTATGCGGGAAGGGGGACCTGACTTTCAGCAGGGTCACAATCTTGCAGTGTAGCGTGCACGGGAAATGTTGCGTTATGGGTCAATGTACCAGCAGACTCATCTATCACTGGCTGGGCAATGGGCAGGATGAGGAGGAAACACAGATATAGGCCCAAAGAATAAAGTGGGCTAAATGCAGTTCAAAATTGGTAACACAGGACTAATCAGGAGGCATTGCAGTGGAGGACAACTGGAATGAGAGGCTGACACAGAGAGTAGGCCCAAATCAGTAAGTAGTCGAAATGCAGTTCAAAATTGGCAACAGTAGTAAACAGGCGGCACAGCTTTGTTCAGTGGAGGAGAACAGCAAGGAGTGGCAGACACCGATAGTAGGCCCCAACCCAACTAGTAGGCCAAATGCAGTCTAACATTAACAACTACTTAACGAGCGCCTGAAAACGGAATTTCAGGACAGGAAACCAGGAGAACAGCAAGGAGCGGCAGACACCGATAGTAGGCCCCAAACCAACTAGTACGCCAAATGCAGTTGTTCCATTTAACCACAATTTAATGAGAGCCTGAAGATAGAAGTTCAGGAAAGGCAACCTGGAGAACACCTTGGAGTGGAACACACCATCTCTCTACACCCCATACCCAATTTGTAGGTCTAATGCAGCGTAGTTTCCAACAACTACTAAACGAGAGCATGATGATCGAAGCATTGGCGAGGAAACCTGGGGAACACCTTGGAGTGGAACACACCATCTCTCTACACCCCATACCCAATTTGTAGGCCTAATGCAGCGTAGTTTCCAACAACTACTAAACGAGAGCCGGAAGATCGAAGCAATGGAGAGGAAACCTGGGGAACACCTTGGAGTGTAACACACCATCTCTCTACACCCCATACCCAATTTGTAGGCCTAATGCAGCGTAGTTTCCAACAACTACTAAACGAGAGCCGGAAGATCGAAGCTCAGGAAAGGCAACCTGGAGAACACCTTGGAGTGGAACACACCATCTCTCTACACCCCATACCCAATTTGTAGGCCCAATGCAGCGTAGTTTCCAACAACTACTAAACGAGAGCCGGAAGATTGAAGCAATGGAGAGGAAACCTGGGGAACACCTTGGAGTGTAACACACCATCTCTCTACACCCCATACCCAATTTGTAGGCCTAATGCAGCGTAGTTTCCAACAACTACTAAACGAGAGCCGGAAGATCGAAGCAATGGAGAGGAAACCTGGGGAACACCTTGGAGTGTAACACACCATCTCTCTACACCCCATACCCAATTTGTAGGCCTAATGCAGCGTAGTTTCCAACAACTACTAAACGAGAGCCGGAAGATCGAAGCAATGGAGAGGAAACCTGGGGAACACCTTGGAGTGTAACACACCATCTCTCTACACCCCATACCCAATTTGTAGGCCTAATGCAGCGTAGTTTCCAACAACTACTAAACGAGAGCATGAAGATCGAAGCAATGGAGAGGAAACCTGGGGAACACCTTGGAGTGGAACACACCATCTCTCTACACCCCATACCCAATTTGTAGGCCTAATGCAGCGTAGTTTCCAACAACTACTAAACGAGAGCATGATGATCGAAGCATTGGCGAGGAAACCTGGGGAACACCTTGGAGTGGAACACACCATCTCTCTACAGTGGAACACACCATCTCTCTACACCCCATACCCAATTTGTAGGCCTAATGCAGCGTAGTTTCCAACAACTACTAAACGAGAGCCGGAATATCGAAGCTCAGGAAAGGCAACCTGGGGAACACCTTGGAGTGGAACACACCATCTCTCTACACCCCATACCCAATTTGTAGGCCCAATGCAGCGTAGTTTCCAACAACTACTAAACGAGAGCCGGAAGATCGAAGCTCAGGAAAGGCAACCTGGGGAACACCTTGGAGTGTAACAAACCCTCTCTCTACACCACGGAAGGGCTGATTCTTAGGAAGGAAGGCTGTCGGAAAGAAGCAGGGCGCGTCCGAGGGTGATTATATTCTTATTAGGTATATACTCACCCTCGGACGCGCCCTGCTTCTTTATTTGTAATGAATGTTTATTTGCAATGTGGTTTTGACTTACTCTATTTTTTTGGTAAATAATGATTTTATTATTTTCATTGTTTTGCATCTTCTTGGCAATAATATAAAGAAGACGCGACAGGACAACACTCGGTGGATGCCATATCTGTGTTTAAAATTGAAAAAACCTTTCAGTTAACTACTTGCAGGAGAAAGTTATTGTAGCTGGTGGCCATTTTTAGTACTGTACTAGATTTTTGTTGTATGTGTTTGTTTTTAATGTTAAAATGTCTGCATTTGATATCTCTCCAGTATTTTCTTTTTTATAAGCAAAATACTTATTTTTATATTTTCTGATGTTGGTTCCAGGGGTACACGGGCAGCAGTGGTGTGGTCAGTGGAGGCCTAGTGGAAGGAGTGACCGCAGACAGGCATCGAAGGCCTAAAATAATAACACATGGCTGTAGGCAATTTTAAATTGGTTCCAGGGGTACACGGGCAGCAGTGGTGTGGTCAGTGGAGGCCTAGTGGAAGGAGTGACCACAGACAGGCATCGAAGGCCTAAAATAATAACACATGGCTGTAGGCAATTTTAAATTGGTTCCAGGGGTACACGGGCAGCAGTGGTGTGGTCAGTGGAGGCCTAGTGGAAGGAGTGACCGCAGACAGGCATCGAAGGCCTAAAATAATAACACATGGCTGTAGGCAATTTTAAATTGGTTCCAGGGGTACACGGGCAGCAGTGGTGTGGTCAGTGGAGGCCTAGTGGAAGGAGTGACCGCAGACAGGCATCGAAGGCCTAAAATAATAACACATGGCTGTAGGCAATTTTAAATTGGTTCCAGGGGTACACTGGCAGCAGTGGTGTGGTCAGTGGAGGCCTAGTGGAAGGAGTGACCGCAGACAGGCATCGAAGGCCTAAAATAATAACACATGGCTGTAGGCAATTTTAAATTGGTTACAGGGGTACACGGGCAGCAGTGGTGTGGTCAGTGGAGGCCTAGTGGAAGGAGTGACCACAGACAGGCATCGAAGGCCTAACATAACAAAAATGTCAATACAATGGTATTGTCAGTGGCAGGCATTGAAGGATGTCAGCGCATAGACTAAACATTGGTGGAGCTGTGAGATAATTTTGCAAGTGGTAGAGCACTGTTTGAGCTGGGGTGGGGGGAAACTGTCTTGTGGCCGGCGGTACAGGCCCAGGGCCCCTCATATTACAACGGTGTGTCTGACGTTGGGTGCGCACCACCACCGCCAGAGACACTTTATTGTACTAGGAGGGACCCAGTGGCAGTGCTGTCGACCAAAAGCGGGCTCACCCACCTCTTCAGATAAACTGCACTCTCACGGGTGCTGTCGCCAAGTGTCGATACCACGGCCCCGTGTGGGGAGTTTGGCCATTTAGTGAGGTGTAAATATGTCGTATGCTGGACAATCAGGTGCAGAAAATTACGAGATTGGAAAAGGCATTCAGAATAGTCCACAGGCAAGACCTTTTCATAGGAAAGCTAGGTGTCAGCCGGGCAAGGTGGGGCAAAAGATTTCGAAATCCAGTTGTGGTTCATTTTAATGAAGGTTAGATCATCTACATTTTGGGTAGCCAGACGAGTCCTTTTTTCTGTTAGTATTGAACCTGCAGCACTGAATACTCTTTCTGATAGGACACTAGCTGCCGGGCAAGCAAGCTCCTGCAATGCATATTCTGCCAATTCTGGCCAGGTGTCTAATTTTGATGCCCAGTAATCAAATGGGAATGACGGTTGAGGGAGAACATCGATAAGGGATGAAAAATAGTTTGTAACCATACTGGACAAATGTTGTCTCCTGTCACTTTGAATTGATGCTGCAGTACCTGTCCTGTCTGCGGTCATAGCAAAATCACTCCACAACCTGGTCAGAAAACCCCTCTGGCCAATGCCACTTCTGATTTCTGCCCCTCTAACTCCTCTGGTCTGCTGGCCCCAGCAGCTCCTGTGAGAACGATCACAGGCGCTGTGTGCAGGGAATGCCAGAAGCAAACGGTCAACAAGAGTTGATTGTTTGGTTGCTAATATTAGTTCCAAGTTCTCATGTGGCATTATATTTTGCAATTTGCCTTTATAGCGAGGATCAAGGAGGCAGGCCAACCAGTAATCGTCATCATTCATCATTTTAGTTATGCGTGTGTCCCTTTTGAGGATACGTAAGGCATAATCCGCCATGTGGGCCAAAGTTCCAGTTCTCAAATCTGCGGTTGTGCTTGGTTGAGGGGCAGTTTCAGGCAAATCCACGTCACTTGTGTCCCTCAAAAAAACAGAACCCGGCCTTGCCGCGCCACCAATTTCCAGTGGCCCCGGAAAAGCTTCCTCATTAAAAATATAATCATCCCCATCATCCTCCTCCTCCTCTTCGCCCGCTACCTCGTCCTGTACACTGCCCTGGCCAGACAATGGCTGACTGTCATCAAGGCTTTCCTCTTCCTCAGCTGCAGACGCCTGATCCTTTATGTGCGTCAAACTTTGCATCAGCAGACGCATTAGGGGGATGCTCATGCTTATTATGGCGTTGTCTGCACTAACAAGCCGTGTGCATTCCTCAAAACACTGAAGGACTTGACACATGTCTTGAATCTTCGACCACTGCACACCTGACAACTCCATGTCTGCCATCCTACTGCCTGCCCGTGTATGTGTATCCTCCCACAAAAACATAACAGCCCGCCTCTGTTCACACAGGCTCTGAAGCATGTGCAGTGTTGAGTTCCACCTTGTTGCAACGTCTATGATTAGGCGATGCTGGGGAAGGTTCAAAGAACGCTGATAGGTCTGCATACGGCAGGAGTGTACGGGCGAACGGCGGATATGTGAGCAAAGTCCACGCACTTTGAGGAGCAGGTCGGATAACCCCGGATAACTTTTCAGGAAGCACTGCACCACCAGGTTTAAGGTGTGAGCCAGGCAAGGAATGTGTTTCAGTTGGGAAAGGGAGATGGCAGCCATAAAATTCCTTCCGTTATCACTCACTACCTTGCCTGCCTCAAGATCTACAGTGCCCAGCCACGACTGCGTTTCTTTCTGCAAGAACTCGGACAGAACTTCCGCGGTGTGTCTGTTGTCGCCCAAACACTTCATAGCCAATACAGCCTGCTGACATTTGCCAGTAGCTGCCCCATAATGGGAGACCTGGTGTGCAACAGTGGCAGCTGCGGATGGAGTGGTTGTGCGACTGCGGTCTGTGGACGAGCTCTCGCTTCTGCAGGACGAAGAGGAGGAGGGGGTGCGAACGGCTACAGCCAATTGTTTCCTAGACCGTGGGCTAGGCAGAACTGTCCCAAACTTGCTGTCCCCTGTGGACCCTGCATCCACCACATTTACCCAGTGTGCCGTGATGGACACGTAACGTCCCTGGCCATGCCTACTGGTCCATGCATCTGTTGTCAGGTGCACCTTTGTGCTCACAGATTGCCTGAGTGCATGGACGATGCGCTCTTTAACATGCTGGTGGAGGGCTGGGATGGCTTTTCTGGAAAAAAAGTGTCGACTGGGTAGCTCGTAGCGTGGTACAGCGTAGTCCATCAGGGCTTTGAAAGCTTCGCTTTCAACTAACCGGTAGGGCATCATCTCTAACGAGATTAGTCTAGCTATGTGTGCGTTCAAACCCTGTGTACGCGGATGCGAGGCTAAGTACTTCCTTTTTCTAACCATAGTCTCATGTAGGGTGAGCTGGACTGGAGAGCTGGAGATCGTGGAACTAGCGGGGGTGCCGGTGGACATGGCAGACTGAGAGACGGTGGAAGATGGTATTGTTGCCACCGGTGCCCTAGATGCAGTGTTTCCTACTACGAAACTGGTGATTCCCTGACCCTGACTGCTTTGGCCTGGCAAAGAAACCTGCACAGATACTGCAGGTGGTGCGGAAAATGGTGGCCCTACACTGCCGGAAGGGATGTTGCGTTGCTGACTAGCTTCATTGGCCGAGGGTGCTACAACCTTAAGGGACGTTTGGTAGTTAGTCCAGGCTTGCAAATGCATGGTGGTTAAATGTCTATGCATGCAACTTGTATTGAGACTTTTCAGATTCTGTCCTCTGCTTAAGGTAGTTGAACATTTTTGACAGATGACTTTGCGCTGATCAATTGGATGTTGTTTAAAAAAATGCCAGACTGCACTCTTTCTAGCATCGGATACCTTTTCAGGCATTGCAGACTGAGCTTTAACCGGATGGCCACGCTGTCCTCCAACAGGTTTTGGCTTTGCCACGCGTTTTGGGCAAGATACGGGCCCGGCAGATGGAACCTGTTGCGATGTTGATGCCTGCTGCGGCCCCTCCTCCTCCGCTTCAGAACTGCTGCCGCCTGCACCCTGTTCCCCCAATGGCTGCCAATCGGGGTCAAGAACTGGGTCATCTATTACCTCTTCTTGTAGCTCGTGTGCAACTTCGTCTGTGTCACCGTGTCGGTCGGTGGTATAGCGTTCGTGATGGGGCAACATAGTCTCATCAGGGTCTGATTCTTGATCAGCACCCTGCGAGGGCAATGTTGTGGTCTGAGTCAAAGGACCAGCATAGTAGTCTGGCTGTGGCTGTGCATCAGTGCACTCCATGTCAGATTCAACTTGTAATGGGCATGGACTGTTAACTGCTTCACTTTCTAAGCCAGGGACGGTATGTGTAAAGAGCTCCATGGAGTAACCCGTTGTGTCGCCTGCTGCATTCTTCTCTGTTGTTGTTTTTGCTGAAGAGGACAAGGAAGCGACTTGTCCCTGACCGTGAACATCCACTAACGACGCGCTGCTTTGACATTTACCAGTTTCACGAGAGGAGGCAAAAGAGCTAGAAGCTGAGTCAGCAAGATAAGCCAAAACTTGCTCTTGCTGCTCCGGCTTTAAAAGCGGTTTTCCTACTCCCAGAAAAGGGAGCGTTCGAGGCCTTGTGTAGCCAGACGACGAACCTGGCTCCACAGCTCCAGACTTAGGTGCAATATTTTTTTTCCCACGACCAGCTGATGCTCCACCACTACCACTACCCTCATTACCAGCTGACAATGAACGCCCCCGGCCACGACCTCTTCCACCATACTTCCTCATTGTTTTAAAAACGTAAACAAACTAACGGTATTTGTTGCTGTCACACAAATTACACGGTGAGCTATAACTTCAGTATGATTTAGCTACCCCTTTACAGGTGAGTGAGACCACAACGAAAATCAGGCACAATGTTACACACTCTGTTGTTGGTGGCAACAAATGAGAGAGATGCCACACACGCAGGACTGTCACTGAAGCACAAATGTAAATATTAATCTCCCACTGATTTGATTTTTTTTTTTTTTTAAGGGAGACTTTAGGAAAAAAAATAATAGAATAAAATGATTTTTTCAGGGAGAATTTAGAAAACAAATAAAACAAAAAAAGGCTTTCTATGGCCCACTGAGTGAGAGATGACGCACACAGGAGTCAGGAGTGGCACACAAGCCCAGAGGCCAATATTTATCTCCCACTGATTGATGTAGTGATATTTTCAGGTAGATTTTGGAACCCAAATCAAGCTAAAAAAAATAATAGGCTTTCTATGGCCCACAATTGGAGAGAGAGAGAGAGATGGCACACCCAGGAGTCAAGACTGGCACACAAGCAGAAAGGGCAATATTAATCTCCCACTGATTTGTTTTTTTGTTTTTTTTTCAGGGAGACTTTAGGAAAAAAAAAATAGAATAAAATGATTTTTTCAGGAAGAATTTAGAAACCAAATAAAATAAAATGATTTTTTCAGGGTGAATTTAGAAAACAAATAAAACAAAAAAAGGCTTTCTATGGCCCACTGAGTGAGAGATGACGCACACAGGAGTCAGGAGTGGCACACAAGCCCAGAGGCCAATATTTATCTCCCACTTTTTTTTTTTGTTCCAGGGAAAATTTATAAACCCAATAAAAAAAAATAATAAATAGGCTTTCTATGGCCCACTATCTGAGAGACAGAGAGAGATGGCACGCTTAGGACTGGCACACAAGCCCAAAGGCCAATATTAATCTCCCTTTTTTTTTTAAGGGAGAATTTATAAAACCAAAAAAAAAAAAATAAATAGGCTTTCTATGGCCCACTATCTGAGAGAGAGAGAGATGGCACGCTTAGGACTGGCACACAAGCCCAAAGGCCAATATTAATCTCCCACTGATTGATTTATTGATTTTTTCAGGTAGAATTTAGAACCCAAATAAAGCAAAAAAAAAAAAAAAAAAGGGCTTTCTATGGCCCACTGAGTGAGTGATGATGCACACAGGAGTCAGGAGTGGCACACAAGCCCTGAGGCCAATATTTTTCTCCCACTGATTGATGTAGTGATTTTTTCAGGTAGATTTTATAACCCAAATCAAGCAAAAAAATAAATAGGCTTTCTATGGCCCACTGAGTGGGAGATGGCACAGACAGGGATGGCACTCTAGCAGAAATGTCAATCTTAATCTCCCACAAAAAAAACAAAACAGGGAGTGTCCTTCAATTACTATCTCCCTGCAGTAATCTCAGCCAGGTATGGCAGGCAGCAATAAGGAGTGGACTGATGCACAAATTAAATAAAAAGTGTGGACAAACCAAAAAGATAGCTGTGCAGAAAGGAAGGAACAAGAGGATTTGTGCTTTGAAAAAAGCAGTTGGTTTGCACAGCGGCGTACACACAGCAATGCAGCTATCAGGGAGCCTTCTAGGGCAGCCCAATGAGCTACAGCGCTGAGGGGGAAAAAAAAAAATGTAGCTTCCACTGTCCCTGCACACCGAGGGTGGTGTTGGGCAGTGGAAATCGCTACAGCACAAGCGGTTTGGTGGTTAATGGACCCTGCCTAACGCTATCCCTGCTTCTGACGAAGCGGCAGCAACCTCTCCCTAAGCTCAGATCAGCAGCAGTAACATGGCGGTCGGCGGGAACGCCTCTTTATAGCCCCTGTGACGCCGCAGACAGCAAGCCAATCACTGCAATGCCCTTCTCTAAGATGGTGGGGACCAGGACCTATGTCATCACGCTGCCCACACTCTGCGTTTACCTTCATTGGCTGAGAAATGGCGCTTTTCGCGTCATTGAAACGCGACTTTGGCGCGAAAGTCGCGTACCGCATGGCCGACCCCGCACAGGGGTCGGATCGGGTTTCATGAAACCCGACTTTGCCAAAAGTCGGCGACTTTTGAAAATGAACGACCCGTTTCGCTCAACCCTACTGGTGAGAATTTCATGTCAGTAGCACCTTTGGAAATAGATTTACTTAGAAAATTGGTGACGTGTTCAATATATATTTCACTCGCTGTACATAGTGAAAATTTGTATGGAAAGTTGAAAAAATTCTAAAAAATGTTTTAAAAATGTTACATTTAATATAAAAGCTGATTTAAATAATAGATCGCTTCAGGGTGACATATAATATTTACGGCTAGGTCTATGTTGCTATGACTGCTATGTGGCCCATGGATAAAGGGCCTGACACTGAAGAGCTGCCTTAGCTTCCCCGATTATCTGTAGCTGACACTAGGGAGACTCACAGCAGGTAAACACAGCTGTACACGTAGGTATACAGTAAGCTCCCCCTAGTGGTGACTGCAGGCAGGCAAAACTTTCTCATTCAACTCTATGGCTGACACATGACGGTAAGAAGGGTTTCAAAGATTGCATGAGCTAGGATTATCTGATCTTTGGGAAGTAGAACAAGGGTTAGGTAGAGAAATGTTTGATATGTCAAACATTAATAAAAATAATTAAAAAATAAAAAATTAATAAAAACATTTAATAAAAATAAAATTATTATTATTATTTATTATATTATTATATGTCACAATGCCATGTATTATAACTCACTATCATCCCTAATTTTATACTATAAATATAGAATAAAATAATTTATTATATTATGTATATATTGTATTATGTACTGTATACCGTATACAGTACAGACCATCACCAAACATTTGGACACACCTTCTCATTTAAAGATTTTTCTGTATTTTCATGACTATGAAAATTGTACATTCACACTGAAGGCATCAAAACTATGAATTAAAACATGTGGAATTATATACTTAACAAAAAAGTGTGAAAAAACTGAAATTATGTCTTAAATTCTAGGTTCTTCAAAGTCGCCACCTTTTGCTTTGATGACTGCTTTGCACACTCTTGGCATTCTCTTGATGAGCTTCAAGAGGTAGTCACCGGGAATGGTTTTCACTTCACAGGTGTGCCCTGTCAGGTTTAATAAGTGGGATTTCTTGCCTTATAAATGGTGTTGGGACCATCAGTTGTGTTGTGCAGAAGTCTGGTGGATACACAGCTGATAGTCCTACTGAATATACTGTTAGAATTTGTATTATGGCAAGAAAAAAGCAGCTAAGTAAAGAAAAACGAGTGGCCATCATTACTTTAAGAAATGAAGGTCAGTCAGTCCGAAAAATTTGGAAAACTTTGAAAGTATGCCCAAGTGCAGTGGCAAAAACCATCAAGCGCTACAAAGAAACTGGCTCACATGAGGACCACTCCAGGAAAGGAAGACCAAGAGTCACCTCTGCTTCTGAGGATAAGTTTATCTGACTCACCACCCTCAGAAATCGCAGGTTAACAGCAGCTCAGATTAGAGACCAGGTCAATGCCACACAGAGTTCTAGCAGCAGACACATCTCTACAAAAACTGTTAAGAGGAGACTTTGTGCAACAGGCCTTCATGGTAAAATAGCTGCTAGGAAACCACTGCTAAGGACAGGCAACAAGCAGATGAGACTTGTTTGGGCTAAAGAACACAAGAAATGGACATTAGACCAGTGGAAATCTGTGCTTTGGTCTGATGAGTCCAAATTTGGGATCTTTGGTTCCAACCACCGTGTCTTTGTGTGACGCAGAAAAGGTGAATGGATGGACTCTACATACCTGGTTCCCACTGTGAAGCATGGAGGAGGAGGTGTGATGGTGTGGGGGTGCTTTGCTGGTGACACTGTTGGGGATTTATGCAAAATTGAAGGCATACTGAACCAGCATGGCTACCACAGCATCTTGCAGCTGCATGCTATTCCATCCGGTTTGCGTTTAGTTGGACCATCATTTGTTTTTCAACAGGACAATGACCCCAAACACACCTCCAGGTTGTGTAAGGGCTATTTGACCAAGAAGGAGAGTGATGGGTGCTACGCCAGATGACTTGGCCTCCAGTCACCAGACCTGAACCCAATCGAGATGGTTTGGGGTGAGCTGGACCGCAGAGTGAAGGCAAAAGGGCCAACAAGTGCTGAGCATCTCTGGGAACTCCTTCAAAATATTGGAACACCATTCCTGGTGACTACCTCTTGAAGCTCATCAAGAGAATGCCAAGACTGTGCAAAGCAGTCATCAAAGCAAAAGGTGGCTATTTTGAAGAACCAAGAACATAAGACATAACAAAAAAGTGTGAAACAACTGAAATTAAGTATATAATTCCACATGTGTTAATTCATAGTTTTGATGCCTTCAGTGTGAATGTACAATTTTCATAGTCATGAAAATACAGAAAAATCTTTAAATGAAAAGGTGTGTCCAAACTTTTTTGTCTGTACTGTATATACAGTATATATATATATATATATATATATATATATATATATATACTACATTATGTATAAATGAAATAATAATTTATAATACAATGAAACAACATTTTGTAGGATCCTGCAAAGCAGAACCAATATTTCAATGTTAGTTATTTTAATGGTAAGAAACATGAATTAATAAAATATAAGGAATATATTCTCTTTTTTTTTTTAAACGTCCAGCGTTGAAAAATCGGTATATATATATATATATATATATATATATGTATACAAGAATACACCTAATACAAAAATTCCACTATAGCGATAACGTTAGGACTTATCTATAGAGATCGTGATGTTTATTCAGATGTCACATTGCTTATTTTTACATGTCTGCAAATAAAGTCTTGTAGTTCATTTGTAAGTGTGGAACTATTTTTCATCATCCTTTTTTCTTCTTCTTTCTCACGTCATCTTCCATAATTAATTTATACAGAGTCTGTACACAGTGTGAGATTTCAAGGAATTGCTGCCTAAATACACAGATCAAACGTCGCAGCTTACGTTGCTTGTGCAAGGCTGACACATGAAGATGAAGCTCTTCTTTGTTTAGCAGACGCATATTTTTGAAGTTCCTGCCAAAATCTTTTTTCGAGGGCTTGTCAAATGCATCGGTTTTCATACAGTTTTCCACCTATGTACTGTATACAGATAGATTTGTCCTTCCTTACCTTTGTTTTGGGCCAGTGAGAAAACCAACTTTAGAGAAAAAAAAACAAGAACATTATTTTGTGATACTCTTTTGGGAGAGGTTCATACTATATGTGTCTGTATGTTGCCAGTCAGTGGTTGTTGTGATCACTATAAGCCATACATCTGCTACTGACTGCCATTTTCTTGTTTCCATTGCTTTTGAAAGTCTACGTCCATACAATTAAAAAGATAGTATGTTGACATATACTGTCCCCACATATACTGTCCATAAAACACAGTGTGAACAGAACATTAAATACATTGTTTTAGTATCACAGAAGTTCATAAACCCTACTAATGGCATCTAATAATATAACAATCTTAAAGGACAAGTACAATGTTACTGGGTTAATTGCCTCCTGCCAGAAGTCTGTAGTATGTCTGTGGGCAGGGGACGCATCTGGCGGATTAAATCAGGAAATTATACGAAGCCCGAAGCTCCTGCTGCAATACGGGAAGTATTTTCCACTCTTATATGAAGCATGGAAAATAGTTTCCGTTGACTCTGATCATTCACCATAAGCTAATCATATGCTGTAGACAAAATATTATGCAGCATAGGAGCACAGCCACACTCCTACTAAAACTGCCGGGATCAGAGAATACTCAGATCACACACACTAAAGAGTTGTCTCAGAAATACAACCCTTTTATCAATTCAATTCCTCATGAGTTTTGTTTCTGAAACCCCAGAGATCCTGATTCCAGCAATGTGTAACTTACGTCACTGGGTGCAGCAGTTATGATTGGGCCACAGTTTTCACTGTTGAAGATCTAGCAGAGCTCAATTGTTGAGCTGTGTATAACCGCACAGCTTTCTGAGTATACGGTATAGTGAGAGAGAGCTGCCAATCAGTGCCGGGGATATGGCTGGACTAGGAGGCACAAGAACAGTTGTCCTGTAGTGATAATCTCCTACTGATAAATCAATGGTTGTATTGAAACAGCAAAACACAGCCTAAAAAGTGACATATCACTGGAATCAGGGTATCTGCTCCTACATTATGGTGCTCTTAGATTGCATAGTAAATATCTAGTGAAAGGTTCCCTTTAAACACTTTATGACATATGTTGTAAACTCACGTCATATGTCATATGTCATGTCTCATGTCGTGTCTCATGTCGTGTCCCTGTGACGTGATCGTGTAAAGTGCTGCAGACCGGTAGTTGTGACCGAGCTGCTGTCCGGTTGCGCTCTGGCACTTTACAGACAAGGGGTGTGCCAGTCCTAGCGTGCTGCAGGGTGTGGGGTGCATCACACTCGCTTGTAGGCCGCAAACCTCCGCTGACTCCAGGCTTCCGGTCTCAGGAGCCACCGCACACAATGCATGGGACACCAGGTTCTTTGTAGCAGTCAAACCTTTACTAAACAGTCCAAGTTATAGAGATAGGGCACAGCAATGCACAGTTCCTTCCTCCTTATCACAACTCTTCTTCTGTTCTGCCACTCGTTCAATCTGAAGTGTCGCCAAGCCCATTGACTTCACCAACCCCAGGAATTCGCCATTGACTCCGGCAGTGCTCCCGGGTCCGGCCACCTGCCCCTTTATGTAACTCCATGTCTACCCACCTAGTGATGTCTGAAGACCAGGTCTGCCCCATGGACTCTGGCCCTAGTCCTAGGCTCCAGACGTTGGTGGAATGTCCATCAGGGATCTCCATTTGGCCGTCCACTGTCCTGAACGTTTGGCCCATGCTGTCCCTAGCAACCCACCACGCCAACTGAACTTGAACCCACTCCACACTTCACTGGCTGTCACTGAATTCCCTCTAACCAGGAAGTGCCCCCCCTTATCAGCGCTAGTGCCCACGCCCTGGGCTAGTCCTAACCTTAACCATTTCCTGTCCGGCATGCTAACCTATTATCCTTACACTATATTCTGTGCTGCCCTAAGCTTACCGTTATGCCATATTCACATTATGCATTAACACTTTATATCCTGCACATCACCGTAATACATTATATCGCCATACATTAGACACACGTTACTTCACATATAAAACCGCACAACGGTATTCACATAGTGCTTCTGTTGTCTTCACGGACAGGAACAGGGTAAGACAGTCCACATCCCTACAATCGCAGGGCACTAGTTAGTTGTCATCAGGGGCGGACACAGACAGCTTGGGGCCCCTGTGCAGGAAATGTGTTTGGGCCCCCCCTTCTTTAAAGGCGACAAAGCTACATTATATATATATATATATATATATATATATATATATACAGTGGGGCAAAAAAGTATTTAGTCAGTCAGCAATAGTGCAAGTTCCACCACTTAAAAAGATGAGAGGCGTCTGTAATTTACATCATAGGTAGACCTCAACTATGGGAGACAAACTGAGAAAAAAAAATCCAGAAAATCACATTGTCTGTTTTTTTATCATTTTTTTTGCATATTATGGTGGAAAATTAGTATTTGGTCAGAAACAAACAATCAAGATTTCTGGCTCTCACAGACCTGTAACTTCTTCTTTAAGAGTCTCCTCTTTCCTCCACTCATTACTTGTAGTAATGGCACCTGTTTAAACTTATCAGTATAAAAAGACACCTGTGCACACCCTCAAACAGTCTGACTCCAAACTCCACTATGGTGAAGACCAAAGAGCTGTCAAAGGACACCAGAAACAAAATTGTAGCCCTGCACCAGGCTGGGAAGACTGAATCTGCAATAGCCAACCAGCTTGGAGTGAAGAAATCAACAGTGGGAGCAATAATTAGAAAATGGAAGACATACAAGACCACTGATAATCTCCCTCGATCTGGGGCTCCACACAAAATCCCACCCCATGGGGTCAGAATGATCACAAGAACGGTGAGCAAAAATCCCAGAACCATGCGGGGGGACCTAGTGAATGAACTGCAGAGAGCTGGGACCAATGAAACAAGGCCTACCATAAGTAACACACTACGCCACCATGGACTCAGATCCTGCAGTGCCAGACGTGTCCCACTGCTTAAGCCAATACATGTCCGGGCCCGTCTGAAGTTTGCTAGAGAGCATTTGGATGATCCAGAGGAGTTTTGGGAGAATGTCCTATGGTCTGATGAAACCAAACTGGACCTGTTTGGTAGAAACACAACTTATCGTGTTTGGATGAAAAAGAATACTGAGTTGCATCCATCAAACACCATTCCTACTGTAAAGCATGGTGGTGGAAACATCATGCTTTGGGGCTGTTTCTCTGCAAAAGGGCCAGGACGACTGATCTGGGTACATGAAAGAATGAATGGGGCCATGTATCGTGAGATTTTGAGTGCAAACCTCCTTCCATCAGCAAGGGCATTGAAGATGAAATGTGGCTGGGTCTTTCAACTTGACAATGATCCAAAGCACACCACCAGGGCAACGAAGGAGTGGCTTCGTAAGAAACCTTTCAAGGTCCTGGAGTGGCCTAGCCAGTCTCCAGATCTCAACCCTATAGAAAACCTTTGGAGGGAGTTGAAAGTCCGTGTTGCCAAGCGAAAAGCCAAAAACATCACTGCTCTAGAGGAGATCTGCATGGAGGAATGGGCCAACATACCAACAACAGTGTGTGGCAACCTTGTGAAGACTTACAGAAAACGTTTGACCTCTGTCATTGCCAACAAAGGATATATTACAAAGTATTGAGATGAAATTTTGTTTCTGACCAAATACTTATTTTCCACCATAATATGCAAATAAAATGTTAAAAAAACAGACAATGTGATTTTCTGGATTTTTTTTTCTCAGTTTGTCTCCCATAGTTGAGGTCTACCTATGATGTAAATTACAGACGCCTCTCATCTTTTTAAGTGGTGGAACTTGCACTATTGCTGACTGACTAAATACTTTTTTGCCCCACTGTATATATATATATATATATATATACACTTTAGAATATGCCCATGTATAATAAACACCTGTGTCTACTGCATATGTGACATAGTATACATTAATGTATAAGGGTATGGTTCCACGGTCAGGAATCGGCAGCGCTTTGGACGCAGCACATGTCCGCTTGGTCCAAAGCGCTGCCGGCTTTGGTACGAGTGATGCTTCCGCATGTGTTCATTGAACACATACGGAATCACCGCATCCTATACATTGGACTGTGATATTTATCTTGTGGAGACTGAGCGTCTCCGCAAGATAAATAGACATGCTACGGTCTAGAAAGATGTGCCGCATGTCCGTCTCTGCAGGGAAGCTGCGGGTGCCGCTGCATACATAGTGGACATTGGATTCCTTGAAATCTCATGCACTATGCTGTAACATCAGGAGCTGCGGACTGGATGCTGCGGATGTACACAGCGTCCAATCCGCAGAGTTTACTGACAGTGGAAACATACCCTTATATGTGTGTTTAATGCAACAGATACAGTATATGTGAAAAAGTCTTCAGTGGGGGATGGGCTCAGGGGGTCAGTCCCAGCCTGGATCTGATACTGCAGTGATGACTGGAGTCCCGTCAGAGAATAGACCCAGTGATTTAGTGACTGTGTTCCTGAGCTCTCTGGTCCCTGCTGTGTGTGGATGAAAATCCTGCACTGACCAGAGAACACAAAGCTCCGGGGGTCACAGTCAGTAAATCACTGCTTCTAGTCTCTGACTGCAGCCCCTGTCTCCCCTCTTTACTCTGCAAACAATCCGTCACATTCAGACCGTTCTTTACCTCCTGTTCAGGGGGTGATTGAGGTCCTGCACAGCTGCAGCTTCCTTCCAGGCATGAGTGTGCAGACGCCGTTCTGCACAGGCTGGAAGTGTGTGCAGGGAGAAGGTGCCAGACAGGACGAGCCGGGAGGAGGAGCAGCCGTGAAGAAGACCTCTGCGCACGGATCCTATCCTGAAGCTGCACGCCGACAGCTTCCTGTCTCGCACAGCCGCAGCTGTGAGAGAGGAAGCAGGAAGCATCCATTCCCTGCAGATCCGTTGCCATTTTCTCTTGCAGGCAGCGGAGCTGCAGGGATTGCTCCATGCCTGCCGCACATGAGGGCAATCTGGCCAGGGGGCCCCCGGAGCCTCGGGGCCGGATAGACTGGCCAGATTGCCCTCTATATTAGCCGCCCTCGGGGGTGAACCTAGCCTCTCTGCTGCCTGAGGCGAACGGAAAAATGGCGCGCCCCCCCACCCCCACAGTCCCTGCCTCACTGCCTGTGCACACACATCCCTCCACCGGACCCGGTAATCGCCGCTCGCAGTAGCATACCAGCAGAGGTGTATCTAGGGTTTCTGGCACCAGGGACAAGAATTCATTTTGGTGCCTCCCCTCCGCCAAGGACATATGCGATTTGCACACTCAGTCATGTACCCACGAGCTCCTCTCCCTAATGCTCTCAATGTTCAGTGAAAAACTGAGAGAAGCAGAAGAGAAGCTCGATGTCACAGGACCACAAGTATGAAAGTCGCATATGAGTGAAGTGTCCATGTTACGACTACTGGAACCTGCAGAGCTGAATCCTGACATCGCAGCTTCTGAATTCTCACAACCAATGCACTGCACACTACTAGGATTCTCCCTTGCCTGTGGACGGTCATGTCAGCACAAGCATTTTCACTGACGGAGGCTACACATGTCTAGTCAGCACATGACCGCACGTATGTAAATCGCCAGCACGACAGAATCCTGACAGCGTGCAGTGCGCACTGTGAGAATTCAGAAGTCTGCAGTCACAAAGAATGACTGCAGACTCATTACAAACCTGGACATCCCCTTTAAAGCTCCTAACATAAATAAAAACATGAGAGTTAGTCAGTATCACAAATAACATTTACATCCAGGTACCTTATAGATGATGTCGTCTCTGGAGCTGTTCTTCTTTTCTTCATCTTGTCCAGATCCCATGATGAGTTTTCTCATCCACAGCCGTCTCTGCAGACTTCCATCTTTTCCGCTCTTTTGCAGAAAGTCTCCACAAGATGCCCTTAAAGATACAAGTGTCATTATAATGCTCCGGAATAAAAAATTGCCCCTCACTATATTGTCTGCACAAAATATGACCCCCACACTGTCCCTCTTATGGTACATGCTCTTCACACTGACCTCTCCTTTCTATACCGGCCCCCTCTTCACACTGTCCACTCACACTGTGTCCCCCCTATAGGGCCCAGTATTTATACTCCATATTTATACTCCATCCTCCTACCCTGTGTGCATGGCTCCCCCATCCTTCTCACCTGCGTTCACGGCTCCCGTAATTCCTTCTCCCCTGCGTTCACGGCTCCCCCATCCTTCTCCCCTGCGTGCTGGGCTACCCCATCCTTCTCCCCTGCGTTCACGGCTCCGCCATCCTTCTCCCCTGCGTTCAGGGCTCCCCCATCCTTATCCCCTGCGTTCACGGCTCCCCCATCCTTCTCCCCTGCGTTCACGGCTCCCCCATCCTTCTCCCCTGCGTTCACGGCTCCCCCATCCTCCCCTGCATTCACGGCTCCCCCATCCTTCTCCCCTGCGTGCTGGGCTACCCCATCCTTCTCCCCTGCGTTCACGGCTCCGCCATCCTTCTCCCCTGCGTTCACGGCTCCCCCATCCTTATCCCCTGCGTTCACGGCTCCCCCATCCTTCTCCCCTGCGTTCACGGCTCCCCCATCCTTCTCCCCTGCGTTCACGGCTCCCCCATCCTTCTCCCCTGCGTTCACGGCTCCCCCATCCTCCCCTGCATTCACGGCTCCCCCATCCTTCTCCCCTGCATTCACGGCTGCCCCATCCGTCTCCCCTGCGTTCACGGCTCCCCCATCCTTCTCCCCTGCGTTCACGGCTCCCCCATCCTTCTCCCCTGCGTTCACGGCTCCCCATCCTTCTCCCCTGCGTTCACGGCTCCCCCATCCTTCTCCCATGCGTGCTGGGCTCCCCCATCCTTCTCCCCTGCGTTCACGGCTGCCCCATCCTTCTCCCCTGCGTTCACGGCTCCCCCATCCTTCTCCCGTGTTCACGGCTCCCGTAATTCCTTCTCCCCTGCGTTCACGGCTCCCCCATCCTTCTCCCCTGCATGCTGGGCTCCCCCATCCTTCTCCCCTGCCTTCACGGCTGCCCCATCCTTCTCCCCTGCGTTCACGGCTCCCCCATCCTTCTCCCCTGCGTTCACGGCTCCCCATCCTTCTCCCCTACGTTCACGGCTCCCCCATCCTTCTCCCCTGCGTTCACGGCTCCCCCATCCTTCTCCCCTGCGTTCACGGCTCCCCCATCCTTCTGCCCTGCGTTCACGGCTCCCCCATCCTTCTCCCCTGCGTTCACGGCTCCCCCATCCTTCTCCCCTGCGTTCACGGCTCCCCATCCTTCTCCCCTGCGTTCACGGCTCCCCCATCCTTCTCCCCTGCGTTCACGGCTCCCCCATCCTTCTCCCCTGCGTTCACGGCTCCCCCATCCTTCTCCCCTGCGTTCACGGCTCCCCCATCCTCCCCTGCATTCACGGCTCCCCCATCCTTCTCCCCTGCGTTCACGGCTCCCCCATCCTTATCCCCTGCGTTCACGGCTCCCCCATCCTTCTCCCCTGCGTTCACGGCTCCCCCATCCTTCTCCCCTGCGTTCACGGCTCCCCCATCCTCCCCTGCATTCACGGCTCCCCCATCCTTCTCCCCTGCGTGCTGGGCTACCCCATCCTTCTCCCCTGCGTTCACGGCTCCGCCATCCTTCTCCCCTGCATTCACGGCTCCCCCATCCTTCTCCCCTGCGTTCACGGCTCCCCCATTCTTCTCCCCTGCGTTCACGGCTCCCCCATCCTCCCCTGCATTCACGGCTCCCCCATCCTTCTCCCCTGCGTGCTGGGCTACCCCATCCTTCTCCCCTGCGTTCACGGCTCCCCCATCCTTATCCCCTGCGTTCACGGCTCCCCCATCCTTCTCCCCTGCGTTCACGGCTCCCCCATCCTTCTCCCCTGCGTTCACGGCTCCCCCATCCATCTCCCCTGCGTTCACGGCTCCCCCATCCTTCTCCCCTGCGTTCACGGCTCCCCCATCCTCCCCTGCATTCACGGCTCCCCCATCCTTCTCCCCTGCATTCACGGCTGCCCCATCCTTCTCCCCTGCGTTCACGGCTCCCCCATCCTTCTCCCCTGCGTTCACGGCTCCCCCATCCTTCTCCCCTGCGTTCACGGCTCCCCATCCTTCTCCCCTGCGTTCACGGCTCCCCCATCCTTCTCCCATGCGTGCTGGGCTCCCCCATCCTTCTCCCCTGCGTTCACGGCTGCCCCATCCTTCTCCCCTGCGTTCACGGCTCCCCCATCCTTCTCCCGTGTTCACGGCTCCCGTAATTCCTTCTCCCCTGCGTTCACGGCTCCCCCATCCTTCTCCCCTGCATGCTGGGCTCCCCCATCCTTCTCCCCTGCCTTCACGGCTGCCCCATCCTTCTCCCCTGCGTTCACGGCTCCCCCATCCTTCTCCCCTGCGTTCACGGCTCCCCATCCTTCTCCCCTGCGTTCACGGCTCCCCCATCCTTCTCCCCTGCGTTCACGGCTCCCCCATCCTTCTCCCCTGCGTTCACGGCTCCCCCATCCTTCTGCCCTGCGTTCACGGCTCCCCCATCCTTCTCCCCTGCGTTCACGGCTCCCCCATCCTTCTCCCCTGCGTTCACGGCTCCCCATCCTTCTCCCCTGCGTTCACGGCTCCCCCATCCTTCTCCCCTGCGTTCACGGCTCCCCCATCCTTCTCCCCTGCGTTCACGGCTCCCCCATCCTTCTCCCCTGCGTTCACGGCTCCCCCATCCTCCCCTGCATTCACGGCTCCCCCATCCTTCTCCCCTGCATTCACGGCTGCCCCATCCTTCTCCCCTGCGTTCACGGCTCCCCCATCCTTCTCCCCTGCGTTCACGGCTGCCCCATCCTTCTCCCCTGCGTTCACGGCTCCCCATCCTTCTCCCCTGCGTTCACGGCTCCCCCATCCTTCTCCCCTGTGTGCTGGGCTCCCCCATCCTTCTCCCCTGCGTTCACGGCTGCCCCATCCTTCTCCCCTGCGTTCACGGCTCCCCCATCCTTCTCCCCTGTGTTCACGGCTCCCGTAATTCCTTCTCCCCTGCGTTCACGGCTCCCCCATCCTTCTCCCCTGCATGCTGGGCTCCCCCATCCTTCTCCCCTGCCTTCACGGCTGCCCCATCCTTCTCCCCTGCGTTCACGGCTCCCCCATCCTTCTCCCCTGCGTTCACGGCTCCCCATCCTTCTCCCCTGCGTTCACGGCTCCCCCATCCTTCTCCCCTGCGTTCACGGCTCCCCCATCCTTCTCCCCTGCGTTCACGGCTCCCCCATCCTTCTCCCCTGCATGCTGGGCTCCCCCATCCTTCTCCCCTGCCTTCACGGCTGCCCCATCCTTCTCCCCTGCGTTCACGGCTCCCCCATCCTTCTCCCCTGCGTTCACGGCTCCCCATCCTTCTCCCCTGCGTTCACGGCTCCCCCATCCTTCTCCCCTGCGTTCACGGCTCCCCATCCTTCTCCCCTGCGTTCACGGCTCCCCCATCCTTCTCCCCTGCGTTCACGGCTCCCCCATCCTTCTGCCCTGCGTTCACGGCTCCCCCATCCTTCTCCCCTGCGTTCACGGCTCCCCCATCCTTCTCCCCTGCGTTCACGGCTCCCCCATCCTTCTCCCCTGCGTTCACGGCTCCCCCATCCTTCTCCCCTGCGTTCACGGCTCCCCATCCTTCTCCCCTGCGTTCACGGCTCCCCCATCCTTCTCCCCTGCGTGCTGGGCTCCCCCATTCTTCTCCCCTGTGTTCATGGCTCCCCCATTCTTCTTCCCTGCGTTCACAGCTCCCCCATTCTTCTCCCCTGCGTTCACGGCTCCCCCATCCTTCTCCCCTGCGTGCATGCCTCCCCTATCCTTCCACCCTGCGTGCATGGCTCCCCATCCTTTTTCCTTGTGTGCATGGCTCCCCATCCTTTTTCCTTGTGTGCATGGCTCCCCATCCTTTTTCCTTGTGTGCATGGCTCCCCATCCTTTTTCCCTGTGTGCATGGCTCCCCATCCTTTTTCCCTGTGTGCATGGCTCCCCATCCTTTTTCCCTGTCATACTTACCTCTCACCGCGCAGCACAGAACAGAACTTCCTTCCTGGCATCTCTTCTGCAGCGTCTTCCTTCCTGTCTTCAGCGGTCACATGATAGCGCTAATTAAGGTCATGAATATGCGCATATTCATGACCTTAAATTAGCGGTACCATGTGACCGCTGAAGACAGGACGCGCTGCCGGCGCTGGGACGCAGTTGCAACCATCGCTGGAGGAAGGTGAGTATTACGTCTTCAGGGAGGGAGGAGGGGGGGGGGGCGGGAAGGAGGGAGGAGGGGGGGGCGGGAAGGAGGGAGGAGGGGGCGGGAAGGAGAGAGGGAGGAGGGGGGGGCGGGAAGGAGAGAGGGAGGAGGGGGGGCGGGCACTTGACTCCGGAGTTTTATAAAAAAAAAAAAAACCTAGCAGCGCAAATCCAGTTCTGCCGCCCTCTCTTCTGCCGCTAGTAGCGTCCCTGGCCGCCCTGCAGGGGCCCCCCAGAGCCTCCGGGCCCCGGTGCAGCTGCACCGGTTGAACCGGCGGTATGTCCGCCCATGGTTGTCATGTTATGTATAACACAAGCGATTAGATGACTGCAGCTTTTAGTCCCCTAAAAGAACTATTAAATACAGTAAAAAGTGAAAAAAAGTTTTAAAAAACGTGAAAAAAATTAAAAAACCCACAAAAGTTCAAAACACTTTTGTCATTAAAAATAAAACAATTATTTAAGGAAGCCACATAATTTAGTTTCTACTTGCAAGATGGTTTCTTTAATGCCATATGAGAGCCAATTTACACAAATAAACAACAGAAGTCACAGTGATCTGTTAGATCCCCAGCACGATGCACACCCACAGCACCCAATGGACTTTTATAGAGGGGTCTGTCCAGTTACAAAAGGTCTTTGTTGTTTTGGAAGGACATATAGCACTGCATGTAGCACTAATTTTTCTATTGATTATGGTAAAATCAAAGGTAGCATTTCCGCCACAGATGTGAGCAGAACCTTGGAATGCTTGATCAGATGTTTAGAAAACAGTGATGGGCGAACCTGAACTATAAAGTTCGGGATCCGTACCCGACACCTAGTGTCCGTGCATGGACCCCGAACATGGACTTCTCCACGAAGTCCATGTTACTGGTCGGGTTCGGCAGCACGAACATCGGGGGTTTAGCATGCTGTTATCTGTGTGACAGCGAGAGAAACACCTGCTCTGATTAACGGTAAGTACGTTACCGCCATTTAGAGTGCTGCGGTTCCCATGCTGTCAGACAGAAGCTCTGACCAGTGGTAAAAAGGATACCACTGGTCACAGGTGTCGGCTGATGAGAGTACTACTCTCATCATCGTGCACTAGCTCTTGCTGATATTAGAGACAACAGGCATACGAAGATGAGAGTATTCATAAGCCAATTTTTTAAATTGTGAGGGGTCCCCTCTATTTTTGACAACCAGTGCAGGGAAAACCGACGGCTGCGGCCTACAGCCCTCAGTTGTCAGCGTTACCTTGGCTGGTTATCAAAAATAGAGGGGACCCCAATCCATGTTTTTTTTTACTTATTTAAATCAATAATGTAAAAAAACGACATAGGCTCCCCCACCATTTTTAACAACCAGCCAAGCTAAAGAAGACATCCGGGGGCTGGTATTCTCAGACTAGTAAGAGGTTGTGGATATTGACCCTCCAGCCTAAAAAGCTGCCCCAGAAAAGGCGCATCTATTTGATGGGGTAATAGTTGTAGGGTTAATGTCAGCTGATATCAAGCCCACAGTTTAGTAATCGAGAGGCGTCCATTACTAATCCCATAGTCATAATGTAACAAAGACACTGCCAGAATAAAATCCTTTATTTGAAATAAAACACAGACTTCTTTATTTGAAATAAAACTCTCCACCCTCTTTTACACATTTATTTTCAAAAATCCAGGACAGAGACACTCAGCTGAGGCTGTCAATTCAGCTGCAGCACCTGGCGGTGACGTCAATAAGGTGAGTGGAGTTCATAGTCGCCAGCGGCTGTGACCTTTTTATCTCTGGTCACAGCTGCTGGCTCACATGCTGTCATCTGTATGACAGCATGGGACCCGAGGTTCTCTGACGGGCGGTAACTTGAAAGGTTACCGCTGATCAGAGGCGGTGTTTCTCGCTCTGTCACATAGATGTGGGAAACACTGGATGTTCAGCCCCTCATTTATTTGAATGAGGTCCGGGTTCGGGCACCGTTCTGGTACCCAAACCAAACTTTTTAAAAATGTCCTTCTAAACCTGCCAGACCCGAATATCCATAAGTTCGCCCATTGCTCTTAGAAAATACACATTTTGTTTTCATCCAAAGCATCTGATTGTTCTCCAACCATCTGCTTTCCTTACACAAAGTTTCCGGGTCAGTGAGATGACCTTTCATTTACAAAATAAAAATCTCATGACAATTTACAAGCTTGACGTTCCCACAAAGACATTTCTGGGTAAATACCTCATGTAATATATGATCAAAATAACCTTAGTTCCCAAAATAAGCAAACTAACCAGTCAGAAAGGGTGCAGGGATAAATCTGCAAAAAGTACAGACTCAACCAGTGCACTGTGCAGATGTAATCCGTCTTTCTTTAATTAGAAGGACTAAGTCAATTGTTCATCATTTTCCATTAGGATTAACGTCACAATTCACTTTTGTCAAAAAGAGTTTAAAAAAAAATGTGTAGAAGAAAATTCTAAATCCTGGAATCAAGTCAGGAAAATGAAAAAAAGATGCAATCATGTAAAAAATGTGCTGACTTCTAGATATAAATCGACTGGTAATAAAGCAGTGCGGCCACCAGTCATAAACTTCTCAAGATCGTCCATAATAAGTCATAATTCTGGATCTAGTCAAAAAGCAAAAATGATTAAGGCTACGTTCACATTTGCGTTGTGCGCCGCTGCGTCGGCGACGCAACACACAACGCAAATAAAAACGCACCAAAACGCACGCAAAAACGCTGCGTTTTGCGATGCATGCGTCCTTTTTTGCCGAAATTTGGATGCAAGAAAAATGCAACTTGTTGCATTTTCTGCGCCCAACGCTTGCGGCAAAAAAAACGCATGCGTCGCACAACGCAGCACAACGCATGTCCATGCGCCCCCCATGTTAAATATAGGGGCGCATGACGCATGCGTTGCCGCAGCATTTCCCGACGCAGCATCGGGAAACGCTAATGTGAACGTTACCTAAATGGCAAATGTGAGTAACTTCCATTACATCGTGCAAACGCAGTCCAAACCACAAGTGCCTGACCAGGGATACCATCAAGGCAGTGTGTGAACTTTACCCACTATTTTAATTTGCCAGCACATCAAAAATAAAAAAAGGAAATAGGTTTGTTAATAGTTTTATATCAAAATGTACTCCCCCTTTAAGTCTACAGCGCCTATGGAGACACAACAGCGATTTTAAAATCGGTCCAATTTTATCCCTGCAAAGTCAGACGAGTGTAATGCAAGTGTCATGCGTTTTTCATGCCAGTACAATCCGATTTTTCACACCTAGTATCCGATTTAGGTCACATGCACACATCCAGTATTTGGTGAGTTTTTTTACATCAGTATTTGTAAGCCAAAACCAGGAGTGGGTGAAAAATGCAGAAGTGGTGCATATGTTTCTATTATACTTTTCCTCTGATTGTTCCATTCCTGGTTTTGGTTTACAAATACTGGGGTAAAAAAACTCACCAAATACTCAATGTGTGTGTAATGGGATGAAGGATTACGTCCTCTTATGCTTTTCCTCCTTAACAGGTTCTGATACTGTCTGTTCTAGTATGGTGTATATACAGTATGTTATTATACAGGGTGGGCCATTTATATGGATACACCTAAATAAAATGGGAATGGTTGGTGATATCAACTTTCTGTTTGTGGCACATTAGTATTTGGGAGGGGGAAATCTTTTCAAGATGGGTGGCGGCCATTTTCAAGTCAGCCACTTTGGATCCAACTTTATTTTTTCCAATGGGAAGAGGGTCATGTGACACATCAAACTTATTGAGAATTTCACAGGAAAAACAATGGTGTGCTTGGTTTTAACGTAACTTTACTCTTTCATGAGTTATTTACAAGTTTATGACCACTTATAAAATGTGTTCAAAGTGCTGCCCATTGTGTTGGATGGTCAATGCAACCCTCTTCTCCCACTCTTGACACACTGATAGCGACACCGCAGAAGAAATGCTAGCACAGGCTTCCAGTATCCGTTGTTTCAGTTGCTGCAGATCTCGTAACTTCACAGCAGGTACGGACTGGAGTTGAAATTCAGCCCTGGCATTTGAAATCACACAGGCCCATGTTGTCCCAGTCCCCATGAACCAGATGGGATATATTACTAATATTACCCTGGATGGAGGAAAGGAAGATTTTCTACAACACCAATATTTCTAATGATACCCGTGGCCTGCTGGGGTAAGTGATGGAGTCAGCAACCTTGTGCTTTGTCACAACTCTTAACAGTATGGGTGTCTTGAGAACACTGATTCTGTTAACAACGTATGAGACAAGGCAGGCCATGACCAGACAGGCCCTTCTGGCATTTGCCAGAATTGCCAGATGGACAGTCCGGCCCTGCTTCCCAGCATAGACAATTGCCTTCAAATGACCCCAGCATCTGAAAAAATTATAAACGCCAGAATTACGTTTTTTTTGGTTGTAGCAACATTGCATTAAAATGCAATAACGGGAGATCAAAAGAACATATCTGCACCAGAATGGTATCACTAAAAATGACAGCTCGGCACGCAAAAAGTAAGCCCTCATGCGACCTCAGGTCACAAAAAATGGAGATGGTACGGGTATCCGAAAATTGCGCAATTTTTATTTATTTTTTTAACAAAGTTTGGAATTTGTTTTTGCCACTTAGATAAAAGAGAACCTAGACATGTTTGGTGTCTATGAACTCATAATGACCTGGAGAAACGAAATGGCAGATAAGTTTTAGCATTTAGTGAACCTAGCAAAAAAGCCAAACAAAAAAGATGATTGGGATTGCACTTTTTTTGCAATTTCACTGCACTTGGAATATTTTTCCCGTTTTCTAGTACACAATATGCTAAAACCAATGGCGTCATTCAAAAGTAGAACTTGTCCTGAATAAAAATAAAAAAGTTATGGCTCTGGGAAGGAGGGGAGCAAAAAACAAACACGGAAAAACGGAAAATCCCAAGGTCATGAAGTGGTTAACCTGCCCAATTCCAGCATTGCTGAAGCATCCCCAGATCATCACCGATTCGCCACAAATTTCACAGTGGGTCCAAGAAACTGTGGCTTGTATGCCTCTCCAGGTCTCCATCTAAGTTCGTCAAAGTAGCCACCTTTTGCTTTGATGACTGCTTTGCACACTCTTGGCATTCTCTTGATGAGCTTCAAGAGGTAGTCACTGGAAATGGTCTTCCAACAATCTTGAAGGTGTTCCCAGAGATGCTTAGAACTTGTTGACCCTTTTGCCTTCACTCTGCGGTCCAGCTCACCCCAAACCATCTCGATTGGGTTCAGGTCTGGTGACTGTGGAGCCCAGGTCATCTGGCATAGCACCCCATCACTCTCCATCTTGGTCAAATAGCCCTTGCACAGCCTGGGGGTGTGTTTGGGGTCAATGTCCTGTTGAAAAATAAATGATGGTCCAACTAAATGCAAACCGGATGGAATAGCATGCTGCTGCAAGATGCTGTGGTAGCCATGCTGGTTCAGTATGCCTTCAATATTGAATAAATCCCCAATAGTGTCACCAGCAAAGCACCCCCACACCATCACACCTCCTCCTCCATGCTTCACGGTGGGAACCAGGCATGTAGAGTCCATCCATTCACCTTTTCTGCGTCGCAGAAAGACACGGTGGTTGGAACCAAAGATCTCAAATTTGGACTCATCAGACCAAAACACAGATTTCCACTGGTCTAATGTCCATTCCTTGTTTTCTTTACCCAAAAAAGTCTCTTCTGCTTGTTGCCTGTCCTTAGCAGTGGTTTCCTAGCAGCTGTTTTACCATGAAGGCCTGCTGCACAAAGTCTCCTCTTAACAGTTGTTGTAGAGATGTGTCTGCTGCTAGAACTCTGTGTGGCATTGACCTGGTCTCTAATCTGAGCTGCTGTTAACCTGCGATTTCTGAGGCTGGTGACTCAGATAAACATATCCTCAGAAGCAGAGGTGACTCTTGGTCTTCCTTTCCTGGGGCGGTCCTCATGTGAGCCAGTTTCTTTGTAGCGCTTGATGGTTTTTGCAACTGCACTTGGGGACACTTTCAAAGTTTTCCCAATTTTTCGGACTGACTGACCTTCATTTCTTAAAGTAATGATGGCCACTTGTTTTTCTTTACTTAGCTGCTTTTTTCTTGCCATAATACAAATTCTAACAGTCTATTCAGTAGGACTATCAGCTGTGTATCCACCAGACTTCTGCACAACACAACTCATGGTCCCAACCCCATTTATAAGGCAAGAAATCCCACTTATTAAATCTGACAGGGCACACCTGTGAAGTGAAAACCATTCCCGGTGACTACCTCTTGAAGCTCATCAAGAGAATGCCAAGAGTGTGCAAAGCAGTCATCAAAGCAAAAGGTGGCCACTTTGAAGAACCTAGAATATAAGACATGATTTCAGTTTTTTCACACTTTTTTGTTAAGTATATAATTCCACATGTGTTAATTCATAGTTTTGATGCCCTCAGGGTGAATGTGCAATTTTCATAGTCATGAAAATACAGAAAAATCTTTTCAATGAGAAGGTGTGTGGCTGTCTCCCCACTCTGCCCCCGTTATTGGTAAGTCTTGCACCTATACCAACCACCGTACTACTTAGTGGTGATATTATGGAGTCCGATTATGGACATTTGTTTGGTAGACTGATGCTTCTTGTAGGCTAGGCCTATTGTGGCCTTTTGTTTGCATACAGCGCTTCATTACGTGTGATCTTTTGGGGGGTTCTTTTCAGCATTTTTTAGGCATTCATTTTGTTTTTGTTACTATATAATGTTAATTGCTATTGAATTTCACGTTTGATCATGAACTATTTATGGAATAAACATTGTTTAATATTATGTTCATCGATGCTCTGTATTCTTCTCCTCAAATAAATTACTGTATATATATATGCAGTATATATATATATATATATATATATATATATATATATATATATATATATATATATATATATATATTGTGATGCAGTAACCCCTGTTACAGGTAGGGGCCACTGCATGGTCTCCCAGAATATGGAAATATAAGCCAGCTCACCCGTGATGCATAAACCAAACTTCAGGAGCACGGACCCGCTGTGTCCAGGCGTATAAAGTCCAAAAGAAAGAGAAGAAAATGTCCAGCTTCACCGAATCCGTAAAAAAGAGTTTTCTTTATTCACAAACTTTAACCCCTTCATGACCTTGGGATTTTTCGTTTTTCCGTGTTCGTTTTTCACTCCCCTCCTTCCCAGAGCCATAACTTTTTTATTTTTCCGTCAATTTGGCCATGTGAGGTCTTATTTTTTGCGGGGCGAACTGTACTTTTGAACGACATCATTGGTTTTAGCATGTCGTGTACTAGACAACGGGAAAAAAATTCCAAGTGCGGTGAAATTGCAAAAAAAGTGCAATCCCACACTTGTTTTTTGTTTGGCTTTTTTGCTAGGTTCACTAAATGCTAAAACTGACCTGACATTATGATTTTCCAGGTCAGTACGAGTTCATACACACCTAACATGACTAGGTTATTTTTTACCTAAGTGGTGAAAAAAATTCCAAACTTTGCTAAAAAAAAAATAAAAAAAAAATTGCACCATATTCCGATACTCGTAGCGTCTCCATTTTTCATAATCTGGGGTCGGTTGAGGGCTTATTTTTTGCGTGCCGAGATGACGTTTTTAATGATAGCATTTTGGTGCAGATATGTTCTCTTGATCGCCCATTATTGCATTTTAATGCAATGTCGCGGCGACCAAAAAAACGTAATTCTGGCGTTTCAAATTTTTTTCTCACTACGCTGCTTAGCGATCAGGTTAATGCTTTTTTTTAATTGATAGATCGGGCGATTCTGAGCGCGGCGATACCAAATATGTGTAGATTTGATTTTTTTTATTGATTTATTTTGATTGGGGCGAAAGGGGGGTGATTTAAACTTTTATATTTTTTTTATTTTTTTTACATTTTTTTAAACTTTTTTTTTTAACTTTTGCCATGCTTCAATAGCCTCCATGGGAGGCTAGAAGCAGGCACAGCGCGATCGCCTCTGCTACATAGCAGCGATCTGCTGATCGCTGCTATGTAGCAGAAATGGAGGTGTGCTGTGAGCGCCGACCACAGGGTGGTGCTCACAGCTGCCGGGGATCAGTAAACATAGAGGTCTCAAGGACCTCTATGGTTACAATGGAGAAGCATCGCCAACCTCCGATCATGTGACGGGGTCGGCGATGACGTCATTTCCGGCCGCCCGGCCGGATGCGGTAGTTAATTGCCGCTGTCTGCGTTTGACAGCGGCATTTAACTAGTTAATAGGCGCGGGCAGATCGCGATTCTGCTCGTGCCTATTACGGGCACATGTCAGCTGTTCAAAACAGCTGACATGTCCCTGCTTTGGTGCGGGCTCACCGCCGGAGCCCGCATCAAAGAGGGGCTTCTGACCTCGGACGTACTATCCCGTCCGAGGTCAGAAAGGGGTTAAGCATAGAGGATACAGATCTCTGCACAAACCTTATGGGTAAGAATCTCAACGCGTTTCTGGAGACTAAGCTCCCTTAATCATGACCATGAACGCATTGAGATTCTTACCCATATGGTTCCTGCTAGCAACACACACAAATCAAACCTATGGGAGTGGTTACAAGTATGTAATGTGACCAGGGTGTGGGTCACATGGTTGAGAATGTTTAGACCTGAATGGTCTGGGCTTTTGGTCCTGGAAAGGCCTATGTGTTGGGAGTTCCATCTCCCTGAATAGCACGTGGTGGGGCTTTGGACCTGGTGGCCTGGGTGTTGGATGAGCATCCTGAATAGCACCCGGGCAGGCCACATGTGTGTGTATAGAGCCTGGGATGGCCCTACGCTGAGAAAGACACCTTCCTGTTGAGGACCTTGGACTGACGAGGAGTCAGCTTGTGGAGCAGGAGCTCCTGGAAGGTAACCCTGGACAAAGGGATTGTAATAAAGAGAAGTTTATCTGCTACATGAACAGACTGGGGGTCATGACATGTTCGTGGATGTACTGAAATGAACTTTACATTACATGGTTTATGATATTTAATAAACCAAACAGTCTGATTTATATGAGAAAACCGTGCCTGAGTGCTTGATTCTTGTGCCAAGTGAGTGTCCCTCAAGACATGTAGTAAGCGAAATGCTACAATATATATGTGTATAGAGTGCTTAAAAAAATAAAGAGAACACTAAAATGCCACATCCTAGATATTACCTAGATTCAATCTTTATTCATGACAAAGAACAGAAAATGCGGCAGCACTCACCCTGTTGTAGTCCAAAGCATTGGACTACAACAGGGTGAGTGCTGCCGCATTTTCTGTTCTTTGTCATACATATGCAGCTGTCTTCTATGCGAGCACCCCCTGCGCTGAAGGCTGTTAATCATTATTCACCGCTGTTGATCTGCCGAAAGGAGTGAGGTTGTGCAGCCCGACTTTTTTTCTTTTGTTTTGGATTATCAATCTTTATTCATTACATGGTGGAATGCATTGAAAACAATAAAACATAAAAATGATCAATGGAAATCAAAATTAATATCCCATGGAGATCTGGATTTGGAATGATACTTAAAATCAAAGTGGAAAATCAAATTACTGTGCAGGCTGATCCAACTTCAGTGGAAATGCCTCAAGACAAGAAAATGATGCTCAGTAGTATGTGTGGCCTCCACGTGCCTGTATGACCTCCCTACAACGCCTGGACATGCTCCTGATGAGGCGACGGATGTTCTCCTGAGGGATCTCCTCCCATAACTGGATTAAAGCATCAGTCAACTTCTGGACAGTCTATGGTGCAACATGCCATTGGAGGATGGTTCGAGACATGATGTCCCAGATGTGCTCGTACAATATTTGTATATATACAGTACAGACCAAAAGTTTGGAAGTTTGGACACACCTCATTTAAAGATTTTTCTGTATTTTCATGACTATGAAAATTGTAAATTCACACTGAAGGCATCAAAACTATGAATTAACACATGTGGAATTATATACTTAACAAAAAAGTGTGAAACAACTGAAATTATGTCTTATATTCTAGGTTTTCAAAGTAGCCACCTTTTGCTTTGATGACTGCTTTGCACACTCTTGGCATTCTCTTGATAAGTTTCAAGAAGTAGTCACCGGGGATGGTTTTCACTTCACAGGTGTGCCCTGTCAGGTTTAATAAGTGGGATTTGCCTCATAAATGGGGTTGGTACCATCAGTTGTGTTGCGCAGAAGTCTGGTGGATACACAGCTGATAGTCCTTTTTTAATCCTACAAGCAAACCACGGAGTATAAAGACACCCAGGAGTAAAAATTCGCGTTGGCTTCCTCGGGGGGCGACCCCCGGGCGGACGCTGTCACCTAGTAGTGTGGGTAAGACAAGCATAGTACCGTTTATCTATTTGAATCTGATTGGATGTTACTGAGATAGCTATATGTAGCATAACCGGGCATGTGCAGTCTGCACTATGCACTTTAACGAGAGATAAGAGAGTAAGTTTTAAGACTGACATATTCCTGGTAGCTTTCGGTTTATGCATTGTCTATACCTACGGTGTTATATTGAATACAAAACTCCCAAATACATATTGTGAGCGCACGGGGTCTGGCAGTAAATACGCCAAAAGACCCCGACCTCACCAAATCAGCTCAAAACAAACCATGCCAAAAGGAGAGCAATTCAGAGCAATGATTTATAAAACAAACTTTAATTGTCATAAATAATACAAAAACATATATCAAAATATTACACTATCTAATGACTAGAGCACAGGATGAATGTCCCAGGAATGCTGGAAAAGCGCCCATCCCCCCGCTCCCCCAGATGTAAATACCCTTGTAATGGTATGCATAAGAAAAAGCACCTCAGGGGATCCCCCTGAGGAAGTGGCACTGGTGGCCACGAAACGTGCGTTGGGGACCATCGCCTGACCGCCCCCCCCTACCTCTGTGTAGTGGTAAGTGCTAGCACCCTTTTTCCACCACCATACTTAATGGCATTACTATAGAGTCCCACTGCTTTGGGGTGACTTTGGTTGGATAGTGTAGGTGCTTTTTCTTATGCATACCATTACAAGGGTATTTACATCTGGGGGAGCGGGGGGATGGGCGCTTTTCCAGCATTCCTGGGACATTCATCCTGTGCTCTAGTCATTAGATAGTGTAATATTTTGATATATGTTTTTGTATTATTTATGACAATTAAAGTTTGTTTTATAAATCATTGCTCTGAATTGCTCTCCTTTTGGCTACGGTGTTATATGCAGCGGTTCCTGTCCGCCGTACATGGACTATATGTGTACGCTGTATGTCGAGTCTGTTATTTTATGTAATTTTGTGTAATTATGAGATTGAATAAAGTTGTTACAATTTTTACTCCTGGGTGTCTTTATACTCCGTGGTTTGCTTGTAGGATTAATCTAGTAGTGGAGTTTACCCTGTATCTGTATATGTCCATGAGAGGGTATTTCCCTGTATATGGTTTGCATTAATATGCATCAGTGGTATCTGTATACAGCTTATAGTCCTACTGAATAGACTGTTAGAATTTGTATTATGGCAAGAAAAAAGCAGCTAAGTAAAAGAAAAACAAGTGGCCATCATTACTTAAAGAAATGAAGGTCAGTCAGTCCGAAAAATTGGGAAAACTTTGAAAGTGTCCCCAAGTGCAGTTGCAAAAACCATCAAGCGCTACAAAGAAACTGGCTCACATGAGGACCGCCCCAGGAAAGGAAGACCAAGAGTCACCTCTGCTTCTGAGGATAAGTTTATCCGAGTCACCAGCCTCAGAAATCACAGGTTAACAGCAGCTCAGATTAGAGACCAGGTCAATGCCACACAGAGTTCTAGCAGCAGACACATCTCTACAACAACTGTTAAGAGGAGAGTTTGTGCAGCAGGCCTTCATGGTAAAATAGCTGCTAGGAAACCACTGCTAAGGACAGGCAACAAGCAGAAGAGACTTGTTTTGGCTAAAGAACACAAGGAATGGACATTAGACCAGTGGAAATCTGTGCTTTGGTCTGATGAGTACAAATTTGAGATCTTTGGTTTCAACCACCGTGTCTTTGTGCGACGGATGGATTCTATATGCCTGGTTCCCACCGTGAAGCATGGAGGAGGAGGTATGATGGTGTGGGGGGCTTTGCTGGTGACACTGTTGGGGATTTATTCAAAATTGAAGGCATACTGAACCAGCATGGCTACCACAGCATCTTGCAGCAGCATGCTATTCCATCTGGTTTGTGTTTAGTTGGACCATCATTTATTTTTCAACAGGACAATGACCCCAAACACACCTCCAGGCTGTGTAAGGGCTATTTGTCCAAGAAGGAGAGTGATGGGGTGCTATGCCAGATGACCTGGCCTCCAGTCACCAAACCTGAACCCAATCGAGATGGTTTGGGGTGAGCTGGACCGCAGAGTGAAGGCAAAAGGGCCAACAAGTGCTAAGCATCTCTGGGAACTCCTTCAAGATTATTGGAAGACCATTCCCGGTGACTACCTCTTGAAGCTGATCAAGAGAATGCCCAGAGTGTGCAAAGCAGTCATCAAAGCAAAAGGTGGCTACTTTGAAGAACCTAGAATATAAGCGATGATAATGTGTGCAAAACTATAAAGCGCTGCAGAATATTTTAGAGCTATATAAAATAAAGATTATTATTATTATTATTAATAAGGAGAGAAAGAACTGGACTGTTGCTCAGTGGTTCAAGATGTTGTTTTCAGATGAAAGTAAATTCTGCTTTTTATTTGGAAATCCAGGTCCTGTTGTGAGTGCTGTCCTGTCTGTTTAGTTTGCATTAACTTAGCAGATTGATGTTTAGTTTTATGGGAAATCATCTAATTTGTTAATTTAATTTCTTCTCTTTCCATTATTAGGAGTTCAGTGGGCGGTTCTATTGAATTGTTGATATTTTTTTCTAATACACTCATATACTTGTCTTCACTGAATCTCTGAGTAGGACTGCCTACTGGACTTCTAATCATAGAAAAAGCCAGAATTAGAATAAATAAGCTAAAAAGTTATAGTGAACAATTTTAAAAAGACTTTCACTCAAGCTGCTCAGTTGGTATTGTTCTATAACATACCGTAGTTCCTGCAGACCAGACACTATGTTCAATGTGGCAAATGCCCATTACCTCCTTCCTGCTAGTGATTTACTGCAAATGGGCATACAGCTATGTCTCATAGATGGCACGGACACTGTTGTGCTCAGCCAAGCTCCTGTTGCCTGTGCTCAGACTGGTCATTGCATCAATTCCAGCACTTAAACCCCTCAGGTTCCAAAGACAATAGTGACAGTGGCATGTGACTAGTTTGAGAATGGGTAATAGCTTCCTTTGTTAGTACCTCGGTACCCCCGCAGCATGAATGCATGGGTGCCAACAGGTTGCAATGGCAACCTGAGGCCTGACAATGACCTCCATGTTTGTCATGTTCCTCAGCCAGTCAGATCCTGCCTAGGATGGCGACTGAAAGGTTAAATAATGTAATGTAGCACATAAAAATAGAATCGCTTGTCGGAAACAACTTATTTTAATAATAAAATATAGTTTAACTGTTAAAAAAAACAACTCCCAGCAAAAACGACACATATTTGATATTGCCACGTTCGTAATGACCAGTGTTATAAAATTATATCGACTTTTATCTCCTACTGTGAACACCGTTCAAAAAGAATATATGAAACACTATCCCATAATTGCTGTTTTTCTTACTCAGAGCTAAAAAAAAAACCCCTTGAATGTATCCCAAAAATGTTATCAATAAAAACTACAGCTCATTCATTATATAACAAACAAGTACTCGTAAAATTATTTAAACATAAAAATGAAAAGGTAAGGGTCCTTACAATATGATATCAAAAAAGTGATTTTTTCTTGTGAAAAAGTAGTAAAACTTAAAAAAAAAAGTATAAAAGTATAAATTGGGCATAACTCACAGGATACAGTTAACATGTCAATTATACTGCACGGTGAACTCTGTAAAAAATAAAATGTAACACCAATTCCAGATTTAATGTTTTTTTTGTACATGACTCCTAAAAAGAGAGAATTAAGAAATGATCAAAGCGTTGTATGTATCCAAACAATGGTACCAGTAAAAAACAAAGGTTTTCCTGCAAACAAAAGAAACCCTCATACAGCTCCAACTATGGAAACAATGAAAAAGTTATCCATGTCAGAATATGGTAACCAATATATAAAAAATGTTTTTAAAGTCAATTTTTTTTGCAAAAGTAGAAAAACATAAAAACAATCCCAGTTTTTGCATTGTAAATAAAATATAGAATTGCTGTTTTTTGTTCTTTATTAAGAAGTGATTTAAAAGTCACACGTCCCACATATTGGCACCAATGAAAACTACAGCTGGTCCCACAAAAAAAATAACCCTTCGTGCAGCTCCGATGATAGAAAATTGTGTTTCTCAGTATATGGCTGTACAGAAACAAATAATTTTTTTTCCCGAGCGTACTAACTGTACAAAAAAATAAAATAAATAAAAATAAAAAAAAAATCTGGTATTGCTATAATTGTACTGACCTACAGGATGAAGTTAACACTTTATATTTGACAATCCGAACGATATCTGACACTCGCATCTTCTTAACAGAATTGTTTTATTGACCCAGTAGTATAAAAAGGCAGAAAAATTGGTTGAACACAACAGCACAAAAATTTTAAAAAAAGGCAGAAAATAAATATTGGCTGCGCTCCCAGGCAACATGTTTCAGACTTTCATTGGCTAGACAATGGAGTCCATTGAATGGACCATACAGGTCTGAAACATGTTGCCTGGGGGGCAGCAAATTTTTTTTTTTGCCTTTTTAAATTGTGTGCTGTTGTGTTCAACCATTTGTTGTGCCTTTTATACCTCTGGATCAATTAAGCAAATCTTTTAAGAAGATGTGAGTGCTCTCCATCGTTTGGACTGTCGCTATTATTGGGGTTTATTGCCGTGCACCTGCACAGGCGAGCTGATTGCTCATTTATCACATTAACACTTTATTATTTGCAGGATTGTGAATAGAATTAAATTTAAAATGCAAAAAGAAAACCGGTGGCAGAATTGCTGTTTTGTTTAACTTCTTCAAATAATGTTAATAAAAATGTATTAATTTATTATTATATTTGGGTATATGTAATCATTAATTATAATTTTTGGTAGACATAATAATTAATTAACATTTTTGAGTACATAAAATAAGTTATATATGCCCAAAAGTGATAAACATAACTCAACTCGGGAAAAAACAAGAATTTATATACGGTAACTACGGTATGTTGCTGGAAAAGAAAAGTAAATAAAAGTGACGGCTCCTATCGCGTGACACTAGAAAAGTGCCAAAAAAAAAGTCAGTCTTAAAGTCTATAACTGGCTGTGACGCCAAGGGGTTAAAATCAATGGGGTGTCTGTAAAATAACGAAATGCTCTTGGTAACCCCTCTCCGCTCTTGGCTAACAGATGAGATAAGAAGAAATTAATGATGTTTCTAAACAAATTCCAGAATGAGTTTCTTGGGAATTCTGGCAACAAATGATAATCTGGAATGAGCGTTACTTGTATAAATAGAGGGATAGATCGAGGGATAGATGATGATCATTTAGCCATAAAAATGAGTAATAATTGAAAGTTATTTAAGTGCTCAGTTAAGATGACCGAAAAAGTATTTTGGAAAATATCCTACATTGGCAGAGAAAATGACTTTATATTAGAAAAAAACTCAAATCTACGAGTAGGTGGTGGATTAGGGCTAAAAAATTCATATAAAAGTCATCACTTTACTCCATTGTGTTTTATTTCTCCAAAGAAAAGACAAAATCCTAAAATCTAAAGCGACATAATATGCACAAAGGAGAATCAGTGACGAGACAACAGAGGAGCTATTAACATTCTGCTTTGGAAGCTCATTAATTTATCAAAAGTATTCAGAGAACTGGAACAAAAGTGGTGACAAGATCCAAAAATTCTTCTCTAAATTCTTCTTACTTTTCATGCATAAGATTAAAGGGAACAAAGTGAAATAAGTTTCACGACACGGAGGTTAATTTTGCGAATGTTTGGGATTATTATTGGTTTGTTTCTTAAAGGCTTTTTCTCATCTGATTAATGGGAATCCGCCACTGCATTTTTACTACCACATCTGACAGTATAAAACAGGGGCAGAGACCCTGATTCCAGTGATGTATCATTTGCTGAGCTGCTTGCTGCAGTTTTGACAAAATACCTGCTGCAGATCTAGCAGTGCTTTAATGCTGAGCCCTGGATAACCCTGCCCACACCACTGATTTGCAGCTTTCTGTGTACACTCTGCATAAGCAGGAAGCTGCTAGTCAGTGGTGGGGGTGGGGTTATACCAAGTGTGATGCGGCTGTAGTGCAGTTTAGTGCAACCTCCACCAGGGGGTGCTGGTGAGGGAAGAGAGGTTGCACATTCAAAGCGTAGCCACAATGAACAGCTGCACAGATGTCACAGGTAACAAAAGAGTGGACAGACGAGCAGAGTCAGAAACTGTCAGGAGCAGAAGTACCAGAGGTTACAGCAAAGAGCAAAGTCAGAGACAAGCCAGAAGTCAGAGCCAAATGGGAGCGTGGTATCCAAAACAAGAGGCGTAAGACAGAGTAGGGGTAGAAGCCAGAAGTCAAAGCCAGTCCGGGAACGAGGTATCAGAGACCGAAAGTAAGAGGCAGGGTACAGAGATCAGGCCAAGTCATACACTGTAAAGAAAACCACCAGACGAACACTAAGTCAGGGATAGGGAACAGGTCTCACACAAATAGGGGAAGTCAGAGGCAGAAGGATCACCAGGGTATAAGGGTCAGCTGCTCTAGCCTGGAAGCATATGTGGTGCCCCTGAAGGTCCAGTCGCCACAGAGGTATTGCATCTCAGCCAGAGGTATGGTACCCCAACTCTCTGGTAAGGAGCTGACACTGTACAGAACTCTAGCACTTGCACCCAACACCAGACCTCCTCAGGCCAGGGAGGGATTAGATGGAAAGTGTGGGTGGAGAGTGAAGAGTTGTCAGGGAGACAAAAGAGACAAGTCAGAGAGTCTGTAAGGTGAAATGGAGCTGAGCAGATGTGTGGGTCTGCAGCTCCTGACAGTGAAAAGAAAGAAAGGAAGGAAGCTCCCAGGAAGGAGAAGAAAGGGTCTCAGAGTCACGGGAAGTACAGAAGCCACCCGTGGGGGCCCGCATCCAAGCTGACCAGCGTCAGGTGGAGCGACCAGGTCGCAGAAAGGGGAACCGGCCCCTGATCTAGTAGAAGAACTTCAAGTCTCCACTAGGAACCAGAGGCAGTGGCATCTGTAAGAGCATCCACCCATAACTGTCTAAAAAGGCAGCCGAATAGAATCCAGAGGACTGAGAGGACGTCACCCGACCAGGTTTGTGGTTGCTGGCTTAGGATAGTGTGGATGAGACGCTGGGCAGGAGCACTGGAAACCAGGGTAGAGAGACAGCAAGGAAAGGCTTATAAAAGGGGGTTCTGTGTTGTGAATTCCGCTCTTGGGCTCCCTCCAGTGGTTGTAAGTGGCACTTTTGTCAGTTCTGCTCTTGGGCTCCCTCTTGTGGTTTCTAGTGGTATGGCTGCTCCTTGGAGTTAGCTGTCATCAGCTGCCTCCACTTATCGTCTCTTCTGCTCGGCTATTTAGGCCTGGCTCTTTCTTCAGCCAGTGCCACTTGTAAATGGTTCCTGGTTGGATTCACATCTCTTTGGAGTTCCCTGTTATCCTGACCAGTTCAGCTAAGCTAAGTTTTTGCTTGCTCTTTTCTGTCCATAGATTGTGGACTTATCCATTCTGTGCTTTCTATGTTTGTCCAGCTTATCAGTGTGAATTAATTCTGTCTTGCTGGAAGCTCTGGGAGGCAGATTTGCCCTCCACACCTTTAGTCAGGTGTGGAGATTTTTTGTAAACTCTGCGTGGATTTTTGTAGTGTTTTATACTGACCGCACAGTATTCCATCCTGTCCTACCTATTTAGCTAGACTGGCCTCCTGTGCTCATCCTGGTTTCATTCTGTGTATGTCTTTTCCCTCTCCACTCACAGTCATTATTTGTGGGGGGCTAATCTATCCTTTGGGGATTTTCTCTGAGGCAAGATAGCTTTCTTGCTTCTTTCTTTAGGGGTAGTTAGCTCTTGGGCTGTGACGAGATGCCTAGGGAGAGTTAGGAGCATTCCACGGCTACTTCTAGTGTTGTGTTGAGCTTAGGGACTGCGGTCAGTACAGTTACCACTTCCTTCAGAGCTCGTTCCATGTTGCTCCTAGACCACCGTATCATAACAGTACAAGTGGCCAAAAATGAATTAAATGCATCTCAAAAGAAGGAAAAGAAAGTTCTGAACCATTTTTTTTTCTGTGCTCTGGTTTGTCTTTTTTTTCCTCTTGATATCTGGGTGGTTCAGGATATATGCTTTGGCATGGATGTTCAGGGTTTGTTTTCTCGTGTGGATCAACTTGCTGCAAGAGTACAGAGTATCCAGGACTATGTTGTCCAGACTCCAGCTTTAGAGCCTAGAATTCCTACTCCTGATTTGTTTTTTGGGTACAGATCCAAGTTTTTGAACTTTAAAAATAACTGCAAATTGTTTTTTGCTTTGAAACTCCGTTCTTCTGGTGATCCCGTTCATCAAGTAAAAATCATCATATCCTTGCTGCGTGGTGACCCTCAAGACTGGGCTTTTTCTCTTGAAACAGGGGATCCGGCATTATTGAATGTAGATGCATTTTTTCAAGCGCTCGGATTATTGTATGACGAACCTAATTCTGTGGATCATGCAGAAAAAACCCTGTTGGCCTTGTGTCAAGGTCAGGAAGCGGCAGAGTTATACTGCCAGAAATTTAGAAAATGGTCTGTGCTCACTAAATGGAATGAAGAGGCTCTGGCTGCTATTTTCAGAAAAGGTCTTTCTGAAACCCTTAAAGATGTTATGGTGGGCTTTCCTACGCCTGCCGGTTTGAGCGAATCTATGTCTCTAGCCATTCAGATTGATCGGCGTCTGCGCGAGCGCAAAGCTGTGCACCATATGGCAGTATCCTCTGAGCAAAGTCCTGAACCTATGCATTGTGATAGGATTTTGACTAGAGTAGAACGGCAGGTATTCAGACGTCAGAAAAGGCTGTGTTTTTACTGTGGTGATTCGGCTCATGTTATCTCTGATTGCCCTAAGCGTACTAAGAGAGTCGCTAGGTCTGTTACCATTAGTACTATACAGCCTAAATTTCTCTTATCTGTGACCCTGATTTGCTCATTGTCGTCTTTTTCTGTCATGGCATTTGTGGATTCAGGCGCTGCCCTGAACTTAATGGACTTAGAATTCGCCAGGCGCTGTGGTTTTTCCTTGCAGCCTTTGCAGAGCCCTATTCCTTTGAGGGGTATTGATGCTACACCCTTGGCCAAGGATAAACCTCAGTACTGGACACAGATGACTATGTACATGGCTCCTGCACATCAGGAAGATTGCCGTTTTCTGGTGTTGTATAACCTGCATGATGTTGTTATACTGGGATTTCCATGGTTACAGGAACATAATCCGGTGCTGGATTGGAAAACTATGTCGGTGACTAGTTGGGGTTGTCGAGGAGTACATAGTGACGTTCCTTTGATGTCAATTCCCTCTTCCCCCTCTTCTGAAGTCACTGAGTTTTTGTCGGATTTCCAGGATGTATTTGATGAGCCCAAGTCCAGTTCCCTTCCTCCGCACAGGGACTGTGATTGTGCTATTAACTTGATTCCTGGTTGCAAGTTCCCTAAGGGCTGACTTTTCAATCTGTCTGTGCCAGAGCATGCCGCCATGCGGAGTTATGTTAAGGAGTCTTTGGAGAAGGGGCATATTCGGCCCTCTTCGTCACCATTGGGAGCGGGTTTCTTTTTTGTTGCTAAGAAGGATGGCTCCTTGAGACCCTGTATTTATTATCGTCTTCTTAATAAGATCACGGTCAAATTCCAATACCCCTTGCTTTTGCTTACTGATTTGTTTGCTCAGATTAAGGGGGCTAGTTGGTTTACTAAGATTGACCTCCGAGGGGCATATAATCTTGTTCGTATTAAACAGGGTGACGAATGGAAAACTACATTTAATATGCCTGAATGCCATTTTGAATACCTTGTGATGCCATTTGGACTCTCTAATTCTCCATCTGTGTTCCAGTCTTTCATGCATGATATTTTCCGCAATTATCTTGATAAATTCATGGTCGTATATTTGGTTGATATTTTGATTTTTTCCGCTGATTGGGAGTCTCATGTGAAGCAGGTCAGGATGGTGTTCCAGATCCTTCGTGATAATGCTTTATTTGTGAATGGGTCTAAGTGCCTATTCGGAGTTCAGAAGGTCTCTTTTTTGGGTTTTATTTTTTCTCCCTCGTCTATAGAAATGGATCCTGTTAAGATCCAAGCTATTCATGACTGGATCCAACCCACATCTGTGAAGGGTCTTCAAAAATTTTTGGGCTTTGCTAATTTCTATCGCCGTTTCATTGCCAACTTTTCCAGTGTGGTTAAGCCCCTTACTGATTTGACGAAGAAAGGCGCTGATGTGACGAATTGGTCCTCTGAGGCTGTTGAGGCCTTTCAGGAGCTTAAACGCCGATTTACTTCTGCCCCTGTGTTGCGTCAGCCGGATGTTTCTCTTCCTTTTCAGGTTGAGGTCAACGCTTCTGAAATTGGGGCAGGGGCCGTTTTGTCTCAGAGGGAGTCTGATGGCTCTTTGATGAAACCGTTTGCTTTTTTTTCCAGAAAGTTTCCGCCTGCGGAACGCAATTATGATGTCGGCAATCGGGAGTTGTTGGCTATGAAGTGGGCGTTTGAGGAGTGGTGACATTGGCTTGAGGGAGCTAAACACCGTGTTGTGGTCCTGACCGATCATAAGAATCTGATTTACCTCGAGTTGGCCAAGCGGCTGAATCCTAGACAGGCTCGATGGTCCCTGTTTTTCTCCCGTTTTGATTTTGTGGTCTCATATCTTCCGGGATCTAAGAATGTTAAGGCTGATGCCCTCTCTAGGAGTTTTTCGCCTGATTCTCCTGGAGTCCTTGAGCCGGTTGGCATTCTTAAGGAGGGGGTGATTCTTTCTGCTATCTTCCCTGATTTGCGGCGGGTGCTTCAGGAATTTCAGGCTGATAGGCCTGACCGCTGTCCAGTGGGGAAGCTGTTTGTTCCTGATAGATGAACAAGTAAGGTAATTTCTGAGGTTCATTGTTCAGTGTTGGCTGGTCATCCTGGGATTTTCGGTACCAGAGATTTGGTTGCTAGGTCCTTTTGGTGGCCTTCCTTGTCGCGCGATGTGCGTGCTTTTGTGCATTCCTGTGGGACTTGCGCCTGGGCCAAGCCTTGCTGTTCCCGTGCTAGTGGGTTGCTTTTGCCTTTGCCGGTCCCTGAGAGGCCCTGGACGCATATTTCCATGGATTTTATTTCGGATCTTCCTGTTTCCCAGAAGATGTCTGTTATCTGGGTTGTTTGTGACCGGTTCTCTAAAATGGTCCATCTGGTACCTTTGCCTAAGTTGCCTTCCTCCTCAGATCTAGTTCCATTATTTTTTCAGCATGTGGTTCGTTTGCATGGCATTCCGGAGAATATTGTGTCTGACAGAGGTTCTCAGTTTGTCTCTAGATTTTGGCGGGCCTTTTGTGCTAGGATGGGCATTGATTTGTCTTTTTCTTCGGCGTTTCATCCTCAGACTAATAGCCAAACTGAGCGAACTAATCAGACCTTGGAGACCTATTTGAGATGCTTTGTGTCTGCTGATCAGGATGATTGGGTGTCTTTCTTGCCGTTGGCCGAGTTTGCCCTTAATAATCGGGCTAGTTCGGCTACTTTGGTTTCACCTTTCTTATGTAATTTTGGTTTTCATCCTCGTTTTTCTTCTGGGCAGGTTGAGCCTTCTGATTGTCCTGGTGTTGATTCTGTGGTGGACAGGCTGCAGCAGATTTGGACTCATGTGGTGGACAATTTGACGTTGTCTCAGGAAAGGGCTCATCGTTTTGCTAACCGCCGTCGGTGTGTTGGTCCCCGGCTTCGTGTGGGGGATTTGGTTTGGTTGTCTTCTCGTCATGTTCCTATGAAGGTTTCTTCTCCTAAGTTTAAGCCTCGGTTTATTGGTCCTTATAAAATTTCTGAAATTATTAATCTGGTGTCTTTTCGTTTGGCTCTTCCAGCCTCTTTTGCCATTCGTAATGTTTTCCATAGATCTTTGTTGCGGAGATAAGTGGTGCCCGTTGTTCCCTCGGTTGACCCTCCTGCCCCGGTGTTGGTTGAGGGAGAGTTGGAATATGAGGTTGAGAAGATTTTGGATTCTCGTTTTTCGAGGCGGAGGCTTCAGTATCTTGTCAAGTGGAAGGGTTATGGTCAGGAGGATAATTTTTGGGTAGTTGCCTCCGATGTCCATGCCACCGATTTGGTTTGTGCTTTTCACTTGGCTCGTCCTGATTGGCCTGGGGGCTCTGGTGAGGGTTTGGTGACCCCTCCTCAAGGGGGGGGGTACTGTTGTGAATTCCGCTTGTGGGCTCCCTCCGGTGGTTGTAAGTGGCACTTTTGTGAGTTCTGCTCTTAGGCTCCCTCTTGTGGTTTCTAGTGGTATGGCTGCTCCTTGGAGTTAGCTGTCATCAGCTGCCTCCACTTACCGTCTCTTCTGCTCGGCTATTTAGGCCTGGCTCTTTCTTCAGCCAGTGCCACTTGTAAATGGTTCCTGGTTGGATTCACATCTCTTTGGAGTTCCCTGTTATCCTGACCAGTTCAGCTAAGCTAAGTTTTTGCTTGCTCTTTTCTGTCCATAGATTGTGGACTTATCCATTCTGTGCTTTCTATGTTTGTCCAGCTTATCAGTGTGAATTAATTCTGTCTTGCTGGAAGCTCTGGGAGGCAGATTTGCCCTCCACACCTTTAGTCAGGTGTGGAGATTTTTTGTAAACTCTGCGTGGATTTTTGTAGTGTTTTATACTGACCGCACAGTATTCCATCCTGTCCTACCTATTTAGCTAGACTGGCCTCCTGTGCTCATCCTGGTTTCATTCTGTGTATGTCTTTTCCCTCTCCACTCACAGTCATTATTTGTGGGGGGCTAATCTATCCTTTGGGGATTTTCTCTGAGGCAAGATAGCTTTCCTGCTTCTATCTTTAGGGGTAGTTAGCTCTTAGGCTGTGACGAGATGCCTAGGGAGAGTTAGGAGCATTCCACGGCTACTTCTAGTGTTGTGTTGAGCTTAGGGACTGCGGTCAGTACAGTTACCACTTCCTTTCAGAGCTCGTTCCATGTTGCTCTTAGACCACCGTATCATAACAGTTCTGGACAGGAGCCCCAAGTTGCTGGAGAGTCTGCTGGACCGCTCAGCTGGAGGACTGTTATGAACAGGAGATTCAGAACCACAATGGACCTTGAAGTTCAGAGCACACAAAGTGACCTGACAATTACCAAAAATATAGGATGAGCTCTGAGACGTGGGAACTCTGCTGACCGCAATCCCTAATCCTATCCAACCACACTAAAGGTAGCCGTGGAGCGCTCCTGACCAGTCCTATGCGCCTCGAGCACAGCCTGAGAAACTAGCTAGCCCTAAGAAAGAAAAATAAGCCTACCTTGCCTCAGAGAAATACCCCAAAGGAAAAGGCAGCCCCCCACACACAATGACTGTGAGTTGAGATGAAAATACAAACGCAGAGATGAAATAGAATTAGCAAAGTGAGGCCCAACTTACTGAACAGACCGAAGATAGGAAAGATTGCTTTGCGGTCAACACAAAACCCTACAAACAACCACGCAGAGGGGGCAAAAAGACCCTCCGCACCGACTAACGGTACGGAGGTGCTCCCTCTGCGTCCCAGAGCTTCCAGCAAGCAAGAAAAACCCATATAGCAAGCTGGACAGAAAAAATAGCAAACAAAAATAACACAAGCAAAACTTCGCTTATGCAGGAGAAACAGGCCACAGGAACGATCCAGGAGAAAGCAAGACCAATACTAGGACATTGACTGGAGGCCAGGATCAAAGCACTAGGTGGAGTGAAATAGAGCAGCACCTTACGACTTAACCTCATTACCTGAGGAAGGAAACTCAGAAGCCGCAGTACCACTCTCATCCACCAAAGGAAGCTCATAGACAGAACCAGCCGAAGTACCACTCACGACCACAGGAGGGAGCTTGGCCACAGAATTCACAACAGTACCCCCCCTTGAGGAGGGGTCACCGAACCCTCACCAGAGCCCCCAGGCCGACCAGGATGAGCCACATGAAAGGCACGAACCAGATCGGCAGTATGGACATCAGAGGCAAAGACCCAGGAATTATCTTCCTGACCATAACCTTTCCACTTAACCAGATACTGGAGTTTCCGTCTCGAAACACGAGAATCCAAAATCTTCTCCACTATATACTCCAACTCCCCTTCAACCAAAACCGGAGCAGGAGGATCAATAGATGGAACCACAGGTGCCACGTATCTCCACAACAATGACCTATGGAACACGTTATGGATGGAAAAAGAAGCTGGAAGAGTCAAACGAAAAGACACAGGATTAAGAACCTCAGAAATCCTATATGGACCAATGAAACGAGGCTTAAACTTAGGAGAGGAAACCTTCATAGGAATATAACAAGATGACAACCAAACCAAATCCCCAACACGAAGTCAGGGACCCACACAGCGCCTGCGGTTAGCGAAACGTTGAGCCTTCTCCTGGGACAAAGTCAAATTGTCCACTACATGAGTCCAAATCTGCTGCAACCCATCCACCACAGTATCCACTCCAGGACAGTCCGAAGACTCAACCTGCCCTGAAGAGAAACGAGGGTGGAACCCAGAATTGCAGAAAAACGGCGAAACCAAAGTAGCCGAGCTGGCCCGATTATTAAGGGCGAACTCAGCCAAAGGCAAAAAGGACACCCAATCATCCTGATCAGCAGAAACAAAACATCTCAGATATGTTTCCAAGGTCTGATTGGTTCGTTCAGTCTGGCCATTTGTCTGAGGATGGAAAGCCGAGGAAAAAGACAAATCAATGCCCATCCTAGCACAAAAGGCTCGCCAAAACCTCGAAACAAACTGGGAACTATGTTACTATGTTACTATGTTACTATGTTACTATGTAACCTCTGTCAGAAATGATGTTCTCTGGAATGCCATGTAAACGAACCACATGCTGGAAAAACAATGGCACCAAATCAGAGGAGGAAGGCAATTTAGACAAGGGCACCAAATGGACCATCTTAGAGAAGCGATCACAAACCACCCAAATGACCGACATTCTTTGAGAGACGGGGAGATCCGAAATAAAATCCATAGAGATATGTGTCCAAGGCCTCTTCGGGACCGGCAAGGGCAAAAGCAACCCACTGGCACGAGAACAGCAGGGCTTAGCCCGAGCACAAATCCCACAGGACTGCACAAAAGAACGCACATCCCGCGACAGAGACGGCCACCAAAAGGATCTAGCCACCAAATCTCTGGTACCAAAGATTCCAGGATGACCAGCCAACACCGAACAATGAATCTCAGAGATAACTTTATTCGTCCACCTATCAGGGACAAACAGTTTCTCCGCTGGGCAACGGTCAGGTCTATTAGCCTGAAATTTTTGCAGCACCCGCCGCAAATCAGGGGAGATGGCAGACAAAATTACCCCCTCTTTGAGAATACCCGCCGGCTCAGGCAAACCCGGAGAATCGGGCACAAAACTCCTAGACAGGGCATCCGCCTTCACATTCTTAGAGCCCGGAAGGTACGAAACCACAAAATCAAAACGGGAGAAAAACAGCCACCAACGAGCCTGTCTAGGATTCAACCATTTGGCAGACTCGAGATAAGTCAAGTTCTTGTGATCAGTCAAGACCACCACGCGATGCTTAGCTCCTTCAAGCCAATGACGCCACTCCTCGAATGCCCACTTCATGGCTAGCAACTCTCGATTGCCAACATCATAATTTCGCTCAGCAGGCGAAAACTTCCTGGAAAAGAAGGCGCATGGTTTCATCACCGAGCAATCAGAACTTCTCTGCGACAAAACAGCCCCTGCTCCAATTTCAGAAGCATCAACCTCGACCTGGAACGGAAGCGAAACATCTGGTTGGCACAACACAGGGGCAGAAGAAAAACGACGCTTCAACTCCTGAAAAGCTTCCACAGCAGCAGAAGACCAATTGACCACATCAGCACCCTTCTTGGTTAAATCAGTCAACGGTTTAGCAATACTAGAAAAATTATTGATGAAGCGACGATAAAAATTAGCAAAGCCCAGGAACTTCTGCAAATTCTTCAGAGATGTTGGCTGAGTCCAATCATAAATGGCCTGAACTTTAACAGGGTCCATCTCGATAGTAGAAGGAGAAAAAATGAACCCCAAAAATGAAACCTTCTGAACACCAAAGAGACACTTTGACCCCTTCACAAACAAAGAATTAGCATGCAGGACCTGGAACACCATTCTGACCTGCTTCACATGAGACTCCCAATCATCCGAGAAGACCAAAATATCATCCAAGTATATAATCAGGAATTTATCCAGGTACTCTCGGAAGATGTCATGCATAAAGGACTGAAACACTGATGGAGCATTAGAAAGCCCGAATGGCATAACCAGGTACTCAAAATGGCCTTCGGGCGTATTAAATGCTGTTTTCCATTCATCGCCCCGTTTAATACGCACAAGATTATATGCACCACGAAGATCTATCTTGGTGAACCAACTAGCCCCCTTAATCCGAGCAAACAAATCAGACAGCAGCGGCAAGGGGTACTGAAATTTGACCGTAATTTTATTTAGAAGGCGGTAATCAATACAAGGTCTCAGCGAACCATCCTTCTTGGCCACAAAAAAGAACCCCGCTCCCAATGGCGACGATGACGGGCGAATATGACCCTTCTCCAAAGACTCCTTCACGTAACTCCACATAGCGGCGTGCTCAGGCACAGATAAATTAAACAGTCGACCCCTAGGAAACTTACTACCAGGAATCAAATCGATAGCACAATCACAATCCCTATGCGGAGGTAGGGCATTGGACTTGGGCTCATCGAATACATCCCGGTAATCAGACAAGAACTCTGGGACCTCAGAAGGGGTGGATGATGAGATAGACAGAAATGGAACATCACCATGTACCCTCTGACAACCCCAGCTGGACACAGACATTGATTTCCAATCCAATACTGGGTCATGGACTTGTAGCCATGGCAACCCCAACACGACCACATCATGCAGACCATGCAACACCAGAAAGCGAATATCCTCCTGGTGCGCAGGAGCCATGCACATGGTCAGCTGGGTCCAATACTGAGGCTTATTCTTGGCCAAAGGCGTAGCATCAATTCCTCTCAACGGAATAGGACACTGCAAGGGCTCCAAGACAAACCCACAGCGCCTAGCAAACTCCAAGTCCATCAAATTCAGGGCAGCGCCTGAATCCACAAATGCCATGACAGAATAGGAAGACAAAGAGCAGATCAAAGTAACGGACAAAAGAAATTTCGACTGTACCGTACCAATGGTGGCAGACCTAGCGAACCGCTTAGTGCGCTTAGGACAATTGGAGATAGCATGAGTGGAATAACCACAGTAGAAACACAGCCCATTCTGACGTCTGTGTTCTTGCCTTTCAGCTCTGGTCAAAGTCCTATCGCACTGCATAGGCTCAGGTTTATGCTCAGATAATACCGCCAAATGGTGCACAGATTTACGCTCACGCAAGCGTCGACCGATCTGAATGGCCAAAGACATAGACTCATTCAGACCAGCAGGCATAGGAAATCCCACCATGACATCCTTAAGGGCTTCAGAGAGACCCTTTCTGAAAATAGCTGCCAGCGCACATTCATTCCATTGAGTGAGCACGGACCACTTTCTAAACTTCTGACAATAAATGTCTATCTCATCCTGACCCTGACACAGAGCCAGCAAATTTTTCTCTGCCTGATCCACTGAATTAGGTTCATCGTACAGCAATCCGAACGCCAGAAAAAATGCATCAATATTACATAATGCAGGATCTCCTGGCGCAAGGGAAAATGCCCAGTCTTGAGGGTCGCCACGTAATAAAGAAATAATGATCTTAACTTGTTGAACTGGGTCACCAGAGGAGCGGGGTTTCAAAGCCAGAAATAGTTTACAATTATTTTTAAAATTCAAAAACTTAGCTCTATCTCCAGAAAATAACTCAGGAATAGGAATTTTAGGTTCTAACATAGGATTCTGAACCACTAAATCTTGAATATTCTGTACATTTATAGCGAGATTATCCATCAAAGAGGACAGACCCTGAATGTCCATGTCCACACCTGTGTTCTGAACCACCCTGATGTAAAGGGGAAAAGAAAGACAGAACACAGTGCAAAGAAAAAAAAATGGTCTCAGAACTTCTCTTTTCCCTCTATTGAGAAGCATTAGTACTTTGGGCCTCCAGTACTGTTATGAACAGGTAATTCAGAACCACAATGGACCTTGAAGTTCAGAGCACACAAAGTGACCTGACAATTACCAAAAACATAGGACGAGCTCTGAGATGTGGGAACTCTGCTGACCGCAATCCCTAATCCTATCCAACCACACTAAAGGTAGCCGTGGAGCGCTCCTAACCAGTCCTATGCGCCTCGAGCACAGCCTGAGAAACTAGCTAGCCCTAAGAAAGAAAAATAAGCCTACCTTGCCTCAGAGAAATACCCCAAAGGAAAAGGCAGCCCCCCACACACAATGACTGTGAGTTGAGATGAAAATACAAACGCAGAGATGAAATAGATTTAGCAAAGTGAGGCCCAACTTACTGAACAGACCGAAGATAGGAAAGATTGCTTTGCGGTCAACACAAAACCCTACAAACAACAACGCAGAGGGGGCAAAAAGACCCTCCGCACCGACTAACGGTACGGAGGTGCTCCCTCTGCGTCCCAGAGCTTCCAGCAAGCAAGAAAAACCAATGTAGCAAGCTGGACAGAAAAAATAGCAAACAAAAATAACACAAGCAAAACTTAGCTTATGCAGGAGAGACAGGCCACAGGAACGATCCAGGAGAAAGCAAGACCAATAGTAGAACATTGACTGGAGGCCAGGATCAAAGCACTAGGTGGAGTTAAATAGAGCAGCACCTAACGACTTAACCTCATTACCTGAGGAAGGAAACTCAGAAGCCGCAGTACCACTCTCATCCACCAAAGGAAGCTCATAGACAGAACCAGCCAAAGTACCACTCACGACCACAGGAGGGAGCTTGGCCACAGAATTCACAACAGAGGACACTGCACCCCGGCTGGGGCACAACACCTGAACTGTGAGTAAAATGTGAATACTTCATCTTGCTGTGTCCTTTCAATTCTTTCCTGCAACGCCTGTCCTGCACCACCACCACCAACAGAACTTTACAACATTCCCTCTTTGGCTGCCCTGGGGACACGCTCCACCTTTGGGGAGCATAACCATCTCAACTGCATTACCTTCGGCTCCAGCGGTCCCTTTAAGCATCGTCGGCTACCCTTGGTCGAACACCACAGGTGGCGTCATGAACATTGCACTTTTTCCCCATAAATGTTATTCCCATTTTCCACTTTTCTACAAAACATCCGCTTTAATTGGATGCCCAAGGCCATGGACCGGGTCACTGCTGCTATGACCTTCCCCTTTAAGAACTGTGTCAGACCCAGTACCAAGTATCCCACGGCACTCCACATGAACTATCACTGACGATGGCCAGCAGACTGCAGAGGACTGAAAAAGCCCAGCTAGCTCCAAAATGAGGCAGAGGGGGTTAACCCCCGCAAGACTAGTCCAGAGAGAGAGGATAGCAGAAAACAAACTCCGGACTGGATCATGACACCGAGCTCATGAATATGGAGGACTACATGGCAGCAGGTTTACTTGTCCTCTAGTGATAATCTCCTGCTGATAAAACTGATTTTATCAGCAGGAGATTACATACAAAGCCATCCACAACCTGTCTCCTCCATACATCTGTGACATGGTCTTCCGGTACTTACCTACACGCAACCTTCAATCCTCTCAAGATCTCATTCTCTACCCCCCTCTTATCTCTTCTTCCCACAACCGCATCCAAGACTTCTCCCGTGCTTCCCCCATACTCTGGAACTTTCTACCCCAACACATCGGTTTTAGGAAGTTTTACCCCCAGCATTTCGCCCCCAGCATTTCGCCCCCAGCATTTCGCCCCCAGGTACACTTAGCCCCCGAACATTTTGCCCCCAGCATTTCGCCCCCAGGATGTTTCGCCCCCGCACATTTCGCCCCCGCACATTTCGCCCCGGATGTTTCGCCCCCGGATGTTTCGCCCCCAGATGTTTCGCCCCCGGATGTTTCGCCCCCAGCAGTTCGCCCCAGCACATTTCACCCCCGGATGTTTCGCCCCCGGATGTTTCGCCCCCGGATGTTTTGCCCCCGGATGTTTCGCCCCCGGATGTTTCGCCCCCAGCAGTTCGCCCCCGGATGTTTCGCCCCCAGCAGTTTGCCCCCGGATTTTTCGTCCCCAGCAGTTCGCCCCCGGATGTTTCGCCCCCAGTAGTTCGCCCCCGGATGTTTCGCCCCCAGCAGTTCGCCCCCGAATGTTTTGCCCCCGGATGTTTCGCCCCTGGATGTTTCGCACCCAGCAGTTTGCCCCCGGATGTTTCACCCCCAGCTTTTTGCCCCCCCAGATGTTTTGGCCTCAAATTAGGCAGGGAATTTTGGCCTTGTGTTTTAGCCCTAAGACCTCTTTTACAGTAGCCACTTTCCCAAGTGCTAAGCACTGGAAAATCGCTAAGAAGATTGCCAATTTTGAATATACTAGATGGTGGCCCGATTCTAACGTATTGGGTATTCTAGAAGGCGCAGCCACGTGGTATGTTGCACAGGTTATGTAGTATATTGGACAGTCCACGTAGTACATTGCACAGGCCATGTAGTATATTGGACAGCCGAAGTAGTATTTTGGACAGCGCATGTAAATTGCACAGTCCACGTAGTAAATTGCACAGCACATGTAGTATATTGGCCAGCCGACATAGTATATTGCACTTGTCACGTAGTATATTGCACTGCCCACGTAGTCTAGGAATGTGGGCACTATATTCGTGTTAAAAAAAAAAAAATAATAAAGATATACTCACCTCAGCCACGGGCCCTGAAGTCCTCGCGCCTCTCTGCAGTGCTGGCAGTGGCTTCCGGTCTGAGCATAGGACCTGCGATGATGTTGCGCTCACATGACCGTGACATCATCGCAGGTCCTGGACGCATAGCATCGTTCGGACCGGAAGGCACGGCGTGCACTGGAGAGAGGTGCGGAGGACAGCGCGACATCGGAGGGGGTGAGAATAACTTTTTTTAAATTTTTTTTATTTTTAGCATTACATCTTTTCACTATTGATGCTGCATAGGCACGATCAATAGTGAAAAGTTGGTCACACAGAGTTAATAGCAGCATTAACGGAGTGCGGTACACCGCGATCCATTAACGCTGGCATTAACCCTGTGTGAGCGGTCAGCGGTGAGTGCAGGGCAGTGAAGCAGGGGCCATTTTTCTGGCAGCCTGTCACCGTCGCTGATTGGTCTTGGCAATGGTCGTGGGCGTTTTGCCATGACCAATCAGCGACTTGACTGACAGACAGACGCCGCGACAAATGAATATACGAATAAAACGTTACAGACAGAAAGACGAAAGTGACCCTTAGACAGTTATATAGTAACTAAGTCAATGGCTGGAAAAGCGAGGTGTTGTTTCGGCCAGCTCTTTTTATTTTATTACAGGAGCTATTTTTGAGCACTTAGCATTCATCAATAGCCTGTATCTTATGGGTCATTACCGAGAGCGCTCACAAAAGCGCTCTGAAAAATGCCAGTAAAGCACGTGCTTTGGAGTTCTAAAACAGTGGCAGTATAAGGGTGCTTTTACACTTCCGCTACATATGCACTACAGGCCGCCCGTTCGCTTCTGTGATGCCGCATTCCGCTAACCTGCAGTGGAACGAAAAGAAGAAAAAGCTCTTCTTTTTATTCTGACACTGATAGCGGAATGAGGCATTATGAAAGCGAACGGGCGGCTGCAGATCGCGGAACCGAGCCGTTCACTTCTATGGGCAATGCGAGCGGAATGCCAGCATTCCGCCAGCATTGCCCTGGGGTCAGCTGGATGTCAGATCCAGAGCGGATTGACCTCTGGCGGCCACAAACACAAGTGTGAAACCACTCTAAAATTACAGTGTGCAAGAGGCCTAAAATCTAAACAATTTTGAACTTTTACCTGACCCAGCACTGACCTGCTTTGTTGCAAGTTTTGTTGCAGATGTAACAAGTAGCAGGTCACATGTCCTGCAAGTTACATTAGACTAGCTTTTATTCCACCTGTACATCAGAATATAGCAGTGTCTGAAATCTCCACAAAGAGAGAAGTGTACTGCCACAAAAAATCAGTTAGCTTCCACAGCAATTCACTTTCTACAACTATGAATTCAGTTCTGTCCAAACGTGGAAGGAGGAAGTTGGTCCATGAGAATCACATTTACTTATTTTCCAAACGAACCGCTGATGATGTCCATTCCATCTGGGTATGTGAAAAACGGTCGACTTGCAAGGGACGTGTTTGGACCAATGAAGAATCTGGCGAAGTTGTGAAAGTAGTCAATCTTCACAGTCACGCAGCACAAGCTGCAAGACCTGAAGCAATCCGACTTGTTAATGAGGCAGTCACCAGGGCAAGGACAACACAGGAGACACCACAACAGATTCTCACAGACGTCGTTTCAGGAGCCCATTCTAATGTTGCAGCACTTCTCCCAAGGAAAGCATCACTGAAGAGGACAATACGATTAGCAAGGCAACTTGGCAATATCCCAAGGTTACCTCAAACCCTTGATCAACTTGTTATCCCCCTGGAGTTCCAGGAGATCAGTATTGATTGTGTCCAGCAGCAGTTCCTTCTGCATGACTCTGGTAAGCTACTTAACCATTTAACATTGTATTAAAACAATTCCATTATGCATAATTATTGCAAAGTTTATTTTGCACAAATGTGAAAAATGCTAGACTGTAAGGTGCTTATATAAAATACTATGTGATTTTTGCCTTCAAGGGAAACTTTGAGGGTAATATAATGTAGTGAGGCCTACTGATTCCAACTAGTGTTGGCCGATCACTGGAAAGATAGGATCAGATCGGGCTGATCATACCAAAAGATTGGAATTAATTCTCCAGAGCTATATATATCTATATATCTATATATATATCTATATATAGATATATATATCTATATATATATATATATATATATATGCGCTCCTTGTAAGTAAAAAATGAGGGCACTCACCAGTCTTCGGTAAAGTTACTTCTTTATTAACAACGACAACTCCAGATAAAAGTCATGGCCGGGGGAGAGGGAGCCGATGCTCGTGTGAGCAGGGGAGGACGACGGCCGTTTCGCGCTATGCCTGCGCTTCTACGGGTCGATTTGTGCTCAGGACAGACAGCGGATATAGTGCACCGGCCAGACACACCCCGCCACCAAATCCCTCCCACAAACCATAGAAATACAAAAAGCACATATTAAAAACTAAAGTTAAAAACAATACATGGCTTATGGAGTACATATATGACATGGAACACAAATCGCTACTGAAGAGATGTCAGCAAATGCTATACCAAATTATCGCTCTATGACCTGTCAATTGTGTTCACTATACGTGACACTGCGCTCATAAGACAACTACAGAGAAATGGACATATCGACTCTGTCATTGAAACCAAGCGGACCCATGGCATTACAGCGCAGGATCCACCTGGCTTCACATCTCAAGAGCAGATTGTCCAAATCACCACCTTGGGCAGGCAAATTCAGCTTTTCGATGCCAGCAAAGGTAAGACATTCAGTCCTACCACCGTGTTTCTCCCTCACATGGGAAATGAATGGCGGGACGCCTTTTCCTGATGCTACTGACCTGCAATGCTCTCGAAAACGGACATACATCGGGCGGATAGTTTTGCCGATATAATATCGCTTGCAAGGACAGAATACAATATACACTACATGATCAGTTTTACACGTGATGAAATCATTAACCGTGTGTGACACTGCACCTATACGGAGAAACCGCTCTGTAAGGTGCTGCTGACAGCACGAGCAATGGCCGCACCTAAAATTGCCTTTAGGGGACATCCCATTTAGCCAATTAGTATTTGATTTAGTGATGCGGTTTCTTACCAATCTATCTCTTAACCTTGCACTTCTTCTATTGGCTATTAAGGGCCCTCTTGTTGCTACGTCTGCTAACTCCTTATCTCTCTCTAACAGGTGCCAGTTCTTTTTAATAGCTAACCTAATTTGCTGGTCCATGTTGCTATATTTAAAACAAAAAGTATATCTTTTCCCAATCTCTTGTCTCTGGGAGGGCGGTTTTTTAACAACCCCTTCTATCCTCTCATTTTTTACTCTGTCCAAAGTAGATGTCAGCAACCTCTCTGGGTAACCCCTTTCTCTAAATCTGACTTTCATCTCTTCTGATTGACGGTGCACTATATCCGCTGTCTGTCCTGAGCACAAATCGACCCGTAGAAGCGCAGGCATAGCGCGAAACGGCCGTCGTCCTCCCCTGCTCACACGAGCTTCGGCTCCCTCTCCCCCGGCCATGACTTTTATCTGGAGTTGTCGTTGTTAATAAAGAAGTAACTTTACCGAAGACTGGTGAGTGCCCTCATTTTTTACTTACAAGGAGCGCATGGATGGAAGTCTTTTTTCTATGAAGGAGCACCTGAGGTCTGGTGTTAGCGGCATAGCGAGGAGTCACATCTGATATCCCTGAATAGAGTTCATTATTACAGTTGATTAAGGGTCGGTGCCGCTCAGTTTTTTACTTTTTTACTTTTTTTTTTTACTTTTTTTTACTTTTTTGCGGTGATATATATATACTAGATTGTGGCCCGATTCTAACGCATCGGGTATTCTAGAATATGCATGTCCCCGTAGTATATGGACAATGATGATTACAGAATTTGCGGCAGATTGTGCCCATCGCTGATTGGTCGAGGCAACCTTTATGACATCATCGTCGCCATGGCAACCATTATGACATCTACGTCGATACTGTGCCCGTCGCTGAATCAGAAACGTGAGATGTCTACGTCCTTTATGACATCATCGTCGCTGTGCCCGATGCTGATTGGTCGAGGCCTGGCGGCCTCGACTAATCAGAGACGCGGGATGTCTACGTCCTTTATGACATCATCGTCGCTGTGCCCGTTGCTGATTGGTCGAGGCCTGGCGGCCTCGACCAATCAGAGACGCGGGATTTCTACGTCGATGCTGTGCCGGTCTCTGATTGGTCGAGGCCTGGCCCTCGACCAATCAGAGAGCCGGGATTTCCAGGACAGACAGACAGACAGAAAGACAGACAGACAGAAAGACAGACAGACGGAAAAACCCTTAGACAATTATATATATAGATATATATATACACACTGTACGCCCAAACAGTGTGTGTGTGTATATATGTGTATATATGTGGGTGAGTGATGGTGGCCTGGCACTTTTGGAACTTTGTAATGCAATAAAGGATTTGTATAGGACTTCAGCAGTGCGTAGGTCTTTCTTCATGGATGCATGTTAAGTACGGGCGGAAACCAACCCCTGCTCTAGCAATTATATACTTAACAAAAAAGTGTGAAACAACTGAAATTATGTCTTATATTCTAGGTTCTTTGCTTTGATGACTGCTTTGCACACTCTTGGCATTCTCTTGATGAGCTTCATGAGGTAGTCACGGGAATGGTTTTTACACTTCACGAGTGTGCCCTGTCAGGTTTAATAAGTGGAATTTATTGCCTTATATATGGTGTTGGGACCATTAGTTGTGTTGTGCAGAAGTCTGGTGGATACACAGCTGTTTTGTAAAGCGCTGCGGAATATGTTGGTGCTATATACCGTATTTTTCGGACTAAAAGACGCACTTTTTCCCCCCAAAAAAAGGGGGGAAAATGGGGGGTGCGTCTAATAGTCGCAATGCAGGCTTACCTAGGTGGCAGAGGTGCGGTGGCAGAGGTCCGGTGGCAGAGGTGCGGTTGCGGGGGTGTGGCGGCAGAGGAGGCGCAGTAAGCGGGGTCCCTTTCCCCGGTATGGTGATGCAGCAGGCCCGGTATGCAGCAGAGCCGGGTGAATCCTCTTGTTATCGGTGGTGGCGGCCATTTTCCGGAGGCCGCGCGTACGCAGATGGAGCGCTCTGCTTCCTGGGGCTTCAGGAAAATGGCCGCCGCGATCTCCATCTGCGCACGCGCGGCCTCCCGCGGCCATTTTCCTGAAGCCCCGGGAGCAGAGCGCTTCATCTGCACACGCGCGGCCTCAGGAAGATGGCCGCGCCCACCGATAACAAGAGGATTCACCCAGCTCTGCTGCATACCGGGCCTGCTGCATCACCATACCGGGGAAAGGGACCCCGCTTCCTGCGCCTCCCCTGCTGCCACACCCCCGCCACCGCACCTCTGCCACCGGACCTCTGCCACCGCACCTCTGCCACCTAGGTAAGCCTGCATGGTACGCCAGGGACCCCTCTCACGCCATACCTCTCACTGCACCTCCTGATCCCAGCACCTCCTGATCCCAGCACCTCCTGATCCCAGCACCTTCTCATCCCAGCACCTCCTGATCCCAGCACCTCCTGATCCCAGCACCTCCTGATCCCAGCACCTCCTGATCCCAGCACCTTCTCATCCCAGCACCTTCTCATCCCAGCACCTCCTCATCCCAGCATCACCCCACCTTGCCTCCTGTGACCCTGCTCTGCCACCGCCATAAGATACTGTAAATTCGGACAATAAGACGGACCCCCATGTTATAAAAAGTCTTTTTTTCTGCAATTTTCACCCCAAATTTGGGGTGCGTCTTATGGTCCGGTGCGTCTTATAGTCCGAAAAATACGGTAAATAAAAATTATTATATAGTCCTACTGAATAGACTGTTAGAATTTGTATTATGGCAAGAAAAAAGCAGCTAAGTAAAGAAAAACGAGTGGCCATTATTACTTTAAGAAATGAAGGTCAGTCAGTCCGAAAAATTGTGAACATTTTGAAAGTGTCCCCAAGTGCAGTTGCAAAGACCATCAAGTGCTACAAAGAAACTGGCTCACATGAGGACCGCCCCAGGAAAGGAAGACCAAGAGTCACCTCTGCTTCTGAGGATAAGTTTATCCGAGTCACCAGCCTCAGAAATCGCAGGTTAACAGCAGCTCAGATTAGAGACCAGGTCAATGCCACACACAGTTCTAGCAGCAGACACATCTCTACAACAACTGTTAAGAGGAGACTTTGTGCAGCAGGCCTTCATGGTAAAATAGCTGCTAGGAAACCACTTCTAAGGACAGGCAACAAGCAGAAGAGACTTGTTTTGGCTAAAGAACACAAGGAATGGACATTAGACCAGTGGAAATCTGTGCTTTGGTCTGATGAGTCAAAATTTGAGATCTTTGGTTCTAACCACCGTGTCTTTGTGCGACGCAGAAAAGGTGAACGGATGGACTCTACATGCCTGGTTCCCACCGTGAAGCATGGACGAGGAGGTGTGATGGTGTGGGGGTGCTTTGCTGGTGACACTGTTGGGGATTTATTCAAAATTGATGGCATACTGAACCAGGATGGCTACCACAGCATCTTGCAGCGGCATGCTATTCCATCCGGTTTGCGTTTAGATGGACCATCATTTATTTTTCAACAGGACAATGACCCCAAACACACCTCCAGGCTGTGTAAGGGCTATTTGACCAAGAAGGAGAGTGATGGGGTGCTACGCCAGATGACCTGGCCTCCACAGTCGCTAGACCTGAACCCAATCGAGATGGTTTGGGGTTAGCTGGACCGCAGAGTGAAGGCAAAAGGGCCAACAAGTGCTAAGCATCTCTGGGAACTCCTTCAAGATTATTGGAAGGCCATTCCCGGTGACGATCTCTTGAAGCTCATCAAGAGAATGCCCAGAGTGTGCAAAGCAGTCATCAAAGCAAGAAGTGGCTACTTTGAAGAACCTAGAATATAAGACATATTTTCAGTTGTTTCACACTTTTTTTTGTTAAGTATATAATTCCACATGTGTTAATTAATAGCTTTGATGCCTTCAGTGTGATTGTACAATTTTCATAGTCATGAAAATACAGAAAAATCTTTAAATGAGAAGGTGTGTCCAAACTTTTGGTCTGTACTGTATAATGGCTCCAAGCTGCGCTGTTAAAAAATAAACAAACCCAGTTATTCAACTCTCTCCGGTGTCCAGCGCTGTCTCAGGCAGTGCAGGGAATTCCGAAATCCCAACGCTATGCATTCTGGGTTGTGCATCACCACCTCTGCACATGTGCCGGGCTGTTCTGTGATGTGATGTGGTGCTTTCCCAGGACCGTCTAGTGAGCGGTCCTGGGATCACTCTCCATTGTAGTTATAGTACGGCAGGCACAGAGGCGGCGATGCGCCGCCCGGATTTCGGGATTCCCTGCACTGGTGGGCTAGGAGCCGGAGCCAGTACTGGACACTGGAGAAAGAGGTGAGTAACTGGGTTTGTTTATTTTTTAACAGCGCAGCCTGGTGCCAATTACTAAAGCTAAATATGCACACATGCTGTACGCCCGTACAGTGTGTGCGTATATATATATGCTCATCTCTTCCGACAAGCCTACAGCCTGCAGTGATCCTCAACCTACTGAACAGCCGTACAGCCAGCTCTTCCCTCTCCTAGTGTATCCTCACCCACCCCCTGCAGACTGTGAGCCCTCGCGGGCAGGGTCCTCCCTCCTTATGTACTCGTGTGCCTTGTTATCTGCTCATGTTTAATGTATTTGTCTATATTTGCCCCGTATTCACATGTAAAGCGCCATGGAATAAATGGCGCTATAAAAATGTATAATAATAATAATAATAATATGCTTGAGAAAGGCTCAGTGTGAGCCGAAACGTCGCTGCATAAAGATGTGGGCTGATTAAACCTCACTTTTTTCACTTTGGATACTATTGGAGTGCTGCCTTCTTTTGCCTTTTTGTGTATATATATATATATATATATATATATATATATATATATATATACGCACACTGTTCGGGCATGTATGCCCGGACAGTGTTTTCAGATTACGGAGGATTCCGATTTCTAATTCTGATCATCATCATGATCTGGCTACAAATCGGATCGTAATTTAAAATAACGATCAACCTGAAAATCGTAATAAGTTACGATCTTCAGTGATCGGATCGGCCAGCACTAATTCCAAATATGCAGCATTGTACTGGCCATACCTGTCCTGGATGCTGCCCCGGAGTTCAGCCTCGTCTGTCTGGGGCATGCACGGGCTGAACTGCCATCGCCGGCTGATTCCTCGGCTCTCGTAGTTCAGTCCTGCAGATCCGTGGACAGGTCGGGCTGAACTCCGGAGCTCAGGTGAGAGATACGCCATGATTTGCAGAGGCATTTTGCCTGCTGCTTGCAAGCACTTTTTAAGCGCTTTGGCAAAACGCTTCTGCAAATAGGGGACGTGGCCAAGCTCTGCTATGGGCATGGCCATGCCTTGCTATTGCCTAAACCGAGCGTTTTTCCAGTGGTTTGCAGGCATTTTTCAGGAGGTTTCCCTCTTGCCCATTCCCTTGAATGGGCAAGTTAAGCACGGGATCCGCCGGAAAATAGCTTTAAAGCTATTTTCCGGTGGGGCGTTTTCTGGCCCCAGCCGGAATCTGCCCGTAACCCGCACCATAGACATGAAAGGGCGGGTTTCATTCAGGAAACACAGCACGGAATACGCCTGTAAATCCAGCTTGTCTGGATAAAGCCTGAGGCCTCGTGCCCACTGATGGAAGGGGATTGCGGAGCGGCATCTCCGCAGCGGCTGTAATTGCGGTAGCAACTGCAGATCCCACAGGAATCTATTTGTGCCTGCAATTGTGGCCACTATTGTGGTACCCTAATTCTGTATCAAAATCTTCACTTAACTCTATGGATTTAGGTGCAGGTTTAGTGCAGGATTTCAGCCTCTTATCTAAATGGCTGGAATTTTCTTTGTATAATGGCAGCATACATTGACATGCTGCACTGCATGTTTTTTTTTGTAAACAAAATTTTTTCATCAGCATGTGGATGGGATTTACACATTAATGCTGCTTATGACCCCAGCCTAATGGACCATTCAGTTATGCCTTAGGCCAAAAGCACACTGGTGATTTTACTGGCGTTTTTTGCATCCTGCACAATCCTCTCAATGAGACAGCATAGTCACGAACGTCCACCCTGCCCACCCGACGACTAGCGCGCCCATCCGCTTGAATGGAACACCTCATTCAGGCGGGCGGCCCTCCCAGTCGTTCATTCAGACGTCTAGCCGCACGCCGCGTCTGGATGAGGCTGTCAACTAGACAGCTGTTCAGCATGGCGGCGATCGGCCGTGCTGAACGGCCGTCTAGTTGAAGGGTCTAAAGGTACCCTAAAAATGTGACCTATTTCAAGTTTGGAAGTAATTTTAATTTTAAACAAAAATATATCATTTTCCACTGGGACAATATATGTTGTAAAAAACTATTGGTTGGCCCCTTCACACTAGATTTTGCTTCAGTTTTTTTATTATGAAATCCGAAAATCTGGAGCAAAATGTGAGTTTTTAATGTGAGATATGAACAGAGGCTTCTGATTAGGATATTTTTTTTTGTGAATTTATCCCAAAATTCTCTGTCTGCTGCTTGTTACACTTTTTCTGTTATTTCCTCTACTAATACTTTCATTTTAAATTAGGAAATGGACACAGCCGTATGTTGATATTTGGAACAAGAGACAATCTCCATCTACTGGCACAAAGTAAAGAGTGGTTTGCTGATGGCATGTTTTTCACTACACCAGCCTTGTTTAAGCAACTTTACACAATCCATGTAGTCCACAGCGGCCTTGTTGTTCCGCTAGTGTACACCTTGCTGACAGACAAGAGCCGTTCTACATACCAGAGGTTGCTGCAAGAGCTGAAGAACTTGCAGCCTGGACTGCAGCCAGACAACCTGATGTTGGATTTTGAACCAGCTGCAATACAGGCATTTGAAAGTGAGTTCCCCAACCTTGTGAAGACTGGTTGCTTTTTCCACTTATCACAGTCGGTTTGGCGTAAAGTTCAAAATGAAGGACTCAAGATGCAATACCAAGGTGACCATGAATTTGCCCGTTGGATACGCATGATACCTGCCCTGGCCTGTCTATCACCACAGAATGTTGTGCAATCATTTGAAGAGTTGGTGGAAGATCCTGACTTTCCACAAGAAGCAATACCTATTGCTAACTATTTTGAAGACAGCTATATCGGTCAAATGAATCGCAGAGGACGTCAAGCACCTTTGTTTCCAATTCAATTCTGGAATGTGTATGAGCGAACATTGAATGATCAACAGCGAACAAATAATTATGTCGAAGGATGGCACCGTAGCTTTCGAGAAACATGTGGTACTCTTTTCCAAAATATATACCGGTTCATTAACTGTCTGAAACATCAGCAAGAGCTCCATAGTTTTGAAATTATTCAGATAATAGCAGGAAATCCCATTGCTGCAAGAAACAAAAAGTATGCTGCAATTTCAGCAAGGGTTAAACGTATCGTGCAAGATTTCAATAATAGAAGCTTGATGGATTATCTGAGAGGCATTACCTACAGCTTTGAATTTTAGTTCATGGTCACATATTGTATGTTTTGAGAGCAGTGTTCTTAGCTGTAAAATAATTCAAGCATTATAACCTCTAATTTGTATTTTCTCTTTTTCTCTAATCCTTCCCCTCTATACCTTTTTATGTTTCTTGTTTAAACAGTTTTGATACATACAGTTAAAGCATAACTCTACAAAAAATATGTTATGTTATAGTACCTGTGCCCATGATATTCATTTCCAAAGGAGACCTTCCAGCAGCTTCACTTCTGTGTGAAAAGTCTCATCCAAGTTAAAGCTCCATGTGCTGCAGGATTTCAGTGGTTGCTAAGGAGGTTGTTTCTCCTTAGTAGCAGTACTTGTGGATGGATTCTATAGGGTGTGGCTGCACAGGAGCATGCAACTAACAATATATTCCCTATGATGTATAAAGGGCTGCTGGTTTACAGCCCTCTGCAAAGCCCCCCTATGTGTTCCATCCTGTAATGGCTTTACACAGGCAGGGGGAGCCCTCCTCTTGTCCAGGAAAGAGCACATGAGTGGAGGTTGAAAGGGAGCTTTGCATAGGGCTGTGAACAAGCAGCCCTGAATGTATCATAGGGAGCCAGGATCCGTTCTGCTACCAAAGGACCACAACCTCCTTAGTAACCAATGAAATCCTACTATTTTCCTGTCTGTTTGTAAAATGACTCATCTAGAAAACAAAGTTTTAAAATAAAAAATCTAATTTGATCAGAATTATATATCTTAGACTCATATGGTGTATTATTAGTGATAAGCAAACCTGCCAATGTTCAGTTCAGGCAGATCTTTCCCGGATGCGAAAGATCCAGGAGCAAATTGCTAGAGGCAAAACATCCAGGGATGAACTGCTGGGGGCAAAACATCTGGGGGTGAAACATCCGTGGGCGAACTGCTGGGGGGAAACATCCGGGGGCGAACTGCTTGGGGACGAAGCATCTGGAGTTGAAACATCCAGGGGCGAACTACTGGGGGCGAAACATCCAGGGGCGAACTGCTGGGTGCGAAATATCCGGGGGCGAAACATCCGGGGGCGAACTGCTGGTGCAAAACATCCGGGGGCGAACTGCTGGTGCGAAACATCCGGGGGCGAACTGCTGGGGACGAAACATCCGGGGGCGAACTGCTGGGGGCGAAACAACCGGGGGCGAAACATCCGGGGGCGAAACATCCAGGGGCGAAACATCCGGGGGCGAAATGCTGGGGGCGAACTGCTGGGGGCAAACTGATGGGGGCGAAACATCCGGGAGCGAAACATCCGGGGGCGAACTGCTGGGGGCGAAACATCCGGGTGCGAAACATCCGGGGGCGAACTGCTGGGGGCGAAACATCCGTGGGCGAACTGCTGGGGGCGAAACATCCGGGGGCGAAACATCCGGGGGCGAACTGCGGGGGGGCGAAATGTGCGGGGGCGAACTGCTGGGGGCAAAACATCCGGGGGCGAAACATCCGGGGGCGAAACATCCGGAGGCGAACTGCTGGGGGCGAAATGTGCGGGGGCGAACTGCTGGGTGCGAAACATCCGGGGGCGAAACATGCGGGGGCGAAACATCCGGGGGCGAACTGCTGGGGGCGAAATGTGCGGGGGCGAAATGTGCGGGGGCGAAACATCCTGGGGGCGAAATGCTGGGTGCGAAATGTTCGGGGGCAAAGTGTACCTGGGGGCGAACTGCTGGGGGCGAAGCATCTGGAGTTGAAACATCCAGGGGCGAAACATCCAGGGGCGAACTGCTGGGTGCGAAATATCCGGGTGCGAAACATCCGGGGGCGAACTGCTGGTGCGAAACATCCGGGGGCGAACTGCTGGTGCGAAACATCCGGGGGCGAACTGCTGGGGGAGAAACATCCGGGGGCGAACTGCTGGGGGAGAAACATCCGGGGGCGAACTGCTGGGGGCGAAACATCCGGGGGCGAAACATCCGGGGGCGAAACATCCGGGGGCGAACTGCTGGGGGCGAAACATCCGGGGGCGAACTGCTGGGGGCGAAACATCCGGGGGCGAAACATCCGGGGGCGAACTGCTGGGGGTGAAATGTGCGGGGGCGAACTGCTGGGGGCGAAACATCCGGGGGCGAAACATCCGGGGGCGAAACATCTGGGGGCAAACTGCTGGGGGCGAAACATCCGGGGGCGAACTGCTGGGGGCGAAACATCCGGGGGCGAAACATCCGGGGGCGAAACATCCGGGGGCGAACTGCTGGGGGCGAAATGTGCCGGGGCGAACTGCTGGGGGCAAAACATCCGGGGGCGAACTGCTGGGGGCGAACTGCTGGGGGCGAAATGTGCGGGGGCGAACTGCTGGGGGCAAAACATCCGGGGGCGAAACATCCGGGGGCGAACTGCTGGGGGCGAAATGTGCGGGGGCGAACTGCTGGGTGCGAAACATCCGGGGGCGAAACATGCGGGGGCGAAACATCCGGGGGCGAACTGCTGGGGGTGAAATGTGCGGGGGCGAAATGTGCGGGGGCGAAACATCCTGGGGGCGAAATGCTGGGGGCGATATGTTCGGGGGCGAAGTGTACCTGGGGGCGAACTGCTGGGGGCGAAATGCTGGGGGCGAACTGCTGGGCGCGAAACTTCCAACTCCCAACACATCAGACTCTCGCCTACTATAGAAACCTTCAAAAAGAACCTGAAGACCCACCTCTTCTGACAAGCCTACAACCTGCAGTGATCCTTAGTCTGCTGAACTGCTGCACAACCAGCTCTACCCTCTCCGAGGGTATCCTCACCCATCCCCTGCAGACTGTGAGCCCCCACGAGCAGGGTCCTCTCTCTTCTTCTGTACCTGTTAGTGCCTTGTTTTTGCTCATGTTTATTGTATTTGTCTATATTTGCCCCCTTTTCACAAGGAAAGCGCCATGGAATAAATGGCGCTATAAAAAATGTATATAAATATTAAATTTTACCTAAACTTCTGCAAGCAGCCCAGTAAGTGACACATGGACTGGGGATTGGCTTCTACGCAAAACAGTGGAAGAAGCAGTGGTAACATAGTAACATAGTAACATAGTTAGTAAGGCCGAAAAAAGACATTTGTCCATCCAGTTCAGCCTATATTCCATCATAATAAATCCCCAGATCTACGTTCTTCTACAGAACCTAATAATTGTATGATACAATATTGTTCTGCTCCAGGAAGACATCCAGGCCTCTCTTGAACCCCTCGACTGAGTTCGCCATCACCACCTCCTCAGGCAAGCAATTCCAGATTCTCACTGCCCTAACAGTAAAGAATCCTCTTCTATGTTGGTGGAAAAACCTTCTCTCCTCCAGACGCAAAGAATGCCCTCTTGTGCCTGTCACCTTCCTTGGTATAAACAGATCCTCAGCGAGATATTTGTATTGTCCCCTTATATACTTATACATGGTTATTAGATAGCCCCTCAGTCGTCTTTTTTCTAGACTAAATAATCCTAATTTCGCTAATCTATCTGGGTATTGTAGTTCTCCCATCCCCTTTATTAATTTTGTTGCCCTCCTTTGTACTCTCTCTAGTTCCATTATATCCTTCCTGAGCACCGGTGCCCAAAACTGGACACAGTACTCCATGTGCGGTCTAACTAGGGATTTGTACAGAGGCAGTATAATGCTCTCATCATTAGTGTTGAGCGATACCTTCCGATATCGGAAAGTATCGGTATCGGATAGGATCGGCCGATATTCAAAAAATATCGGATATCGCCGATACCGATACCCGATCCCAATGCAAGTCAATGGGACCAAAATATCGGAATTAAAATAAACCCTTTCTTGCCTTGTAGGTTCATTCTACATGAAGGAAAACAACTAAGCATAATGCCGGATGTATTTGGGGAGGTGGCGGAGACATTAAAGTCATAGAGGTTTATCCCAATCAAATAGAATAGCATGTTTTTTGTTTTTTTTTAAGATGTTCGGAGTGACAAAGATATTGACTATGTAAATTTTTTTTTTTATTTTGTCAGATATTGATGTTTCACTATTCCACGCCCTTCCCCTTCTTTTTTTTCTTTTTTTTTTTTTCTTTTCCCACACTTTCATCTTCATCATCATCAGCATCTTTGACATCAACTTCTTCTTCACCTTATTCATCTTCTTCTTCATCCTTTACCTTTTTTTTTTTTTTGATTACATTCTTCATATTCATTTTATTCAACTATTATTATTCTTCCTATTCTACATATTCTTTTTATTCCACTGTTATTATTCTTCCTATTCTACTTCTTCATCATATTCTCATTTGTGACAGGCATTCCCGTAGTTGTTATCTATAAAAGTTGGAAGATTACACCTTCCGTTCTGCCAGTCACAAAAGTTACATTTGTCCGCGTTCAGTTTGGCCTGCAGCATCAGGCTTTATCCAGGGGCACCACGAGGAGGAACGGACTCACCCCCATACACTGCTTAGTCTTCTTCTGCATATAATTTAGATAATATCTTTTGCTCTGATGTTAAGTCTTATGCTTAATGTTCTTCTGCTCTTTGTTCTGCAGCCTCTTGTTCTTCTGCTTCTCGGTCTTCCATGTCGTCGTCTCCAGGGTCGTCGTCTCCAGTGTCGTCATCTCCGCCGTCGTCGTCTCAGCCATCGTCGTCTCCGCCGTCGTCGTCTCCGCCGTCGTCGTCATCGGGGTGGTCTTCCGGGTCGTCGTCGTCGTCGTCGTCATCGGGGTGGTCTTCCGGGTCGTCGACTTTAGGGTCTTCAACTTGGAAATGTAGCAGAAGGTACAAGAAGGCTGAGAAAATGCCAAGAACCAGCTGATGGAACTGGAACTCGGATGGCTACCCGAAGGTTCAAGAGCCTATGGAACTACCGAGGACCAGCTGACGTTACTGGAACCCGGTTACTAAGCAGGAGGTACCCGTGCTAAAAAGCACTACCAAGGACCGCCTGACGTTGGCGGAACTCGGATACCCAGAAGGAGGCACCTAAGCCAAAGGCTCTGCCCGGAACCAGCTGACGGTACTGGAACCAGGATGGGGAGCAGAAGGTACAAGAGCAAAAGACACTGCCGAGAACCAGCTGACGGTACTGGAACCCGGATGGGTAGCCGAAGGTCCAAGAGCCAATGGAACTACCGAGGACCAGCTGACGTTACTGGAACCCGGTTACTAAGCAGGAGGTACCCGTGCCCGAAAGCACTACTAAGGACCACCTGACGTTGGTGGAACTTGGATACCCAGAAGGAGGCACCTAAGCCAAAGGCTCTGCCCGGAACCAGCTGACGGTACTGGAACCAGGATGGGGAGCAGAAGGTACAAGAGCAAAAGACACTGCCGAGAACCAGCTGACGGTGCTGGAACCAGGTGGTGGACCTGAAGGTCCACAGGAGAGGAGAGAACAGCTAGGCCGTTGCCCCAGTGTGCAAGAGCCAATGGCACGACCGAGGACCAGCTGGCGGTGCTGGAACCCGGTTACTAAGCTGTAGGTGCCCGCGCTTAAAAGCACTACCAAGGACCGCCTGACGTTGGCGGAACTCGGATACCCAGGAGGAGGCACCTAAGCCAAAGGCTCGGCCTGGAACCAGCTGACGGTGCTGGAACCAGGTGGTGGACCCCAAGGCCCACAGGAGAGGAGAGAACAGCTAGGCCGCGAGGCAGCCGCAGTTACCGAACCCCAACAGTCCTACAGGGGGAGCTGGGCCTACTGGCACTACAGAACCAGCCTTGACTACCAGTTCACGCAGCCCACATAGGAAGCTCCTAAACTGGAGGCACCCTGGAGTTGGCTAACCCGACCGCACCACGACGGGGCAAGCATAGGCGTCTCAGTGAGCTTGACACAACCCGGAAACAGCTGACGGTGCTGAAACCAGGCTTGGCACGAGGGAGTACCTGTGTCAAGAACACTGCCGAGAACCAGCTGGCGGTGCTGGAACCCAGATGCGTTGCCCCAGTGTGCAAGAGCCAATGGCACGACCGAGGACCAGCTGGCGGTGCTGGAACCCGGTTACTAAGCTGTAGGTGCCCGCGCTTAAAAGCACTACCAAGGACCGCCTGACGTTGGCGGAACTCGGATACCCAGGAGGAGGCACCTAAGCCAAAGGCTCGGCCTGGAACCAGCTGACGGTGCTGGAACCAGGTGGTGGACCCGAAGGCCCACAGGAGAGGAGAGAACAGCTAGGCCGCGAGGCAACCGCAGTTACCGAACCCCAACAGTCCTACAGGGGGAGCTGGGCCTACCAGCCTTGACTACCAGTTCACGCAGCCACATAGGAAGCTCCTAAACTGGAGGCACCCTGGAGTTGGCTAACCCGACCGCACCACGACGGGGCAAGCATAGGCGTCTCAGTGAGCTTGACACAACCCGGAAACAGCTGACGGTGCTGAAACCAGGCTTGGCACGAGGGAGTACCCGTGACAAAAACACTGCCGAGAACCAGCTGGCGGTGCTGGAACCCAGATGCGTTGCCTATTAAAGATTGTCTTCCTAGAGCCCCAACTAGCGGTGCTGGAGCAAAGGGTAAGCAGGGGGAGCAGAGTGTAGGCCGAAGCCTGCACTGGAGGCAGCTGTGTCAGCGTATCGTTTGCAGGACACTTTGCCGGCTACACAGTGTGGGAACAGCTGGCGTTGCTGAACCCCACTAACACAATGGCGGGTGTTTTTCTCTGTGCAGCTAGCACTTGCGGGCAAAAACTAACGATGTTAGAGCCCGTGGTAAAGCAGGAGGAGGAGGAGAGGAGCAGAGTGTAGGCCGAAGCCTAGTTGAACCAATTTCAAAGGAAACCTTTAACCCCCCCTCAGGTGTTACAAAGTACAAGAGACACACCTTGTGCAGTATTAATGCTGCACAAGTGAAAGGTTGCTCTATTAATTTGTCTACTTGCACACGCTGAATGAAAGACGTACACAATTTAGCCCATTCTACAGTCAAACTGTAGTGGATGCGTGACTTGGCTTTTTAAGGAGACGCAGCACAGGTGTCCCAAATAACGCCTTGGTGCTTGGCGCAGCTTCCTGAGCGTTGTTATTTGCTGTACAGGAGTCTGCACTCTTGTGTTATCCCTCGGCAATGCCCTGTTAGAGCTGCCCGTCTTATGACCTCATTTCATGTTGGCCGGTGCGGTTAACGATGGCCATAAATCCCAGACCCACAGTGCCTTTTCATAAAGTCACACTGCGGTGCTGGGATTCGTGGCCTTGAGCAGTAAATATTTTGGCCGCTCACACACGTCCTTACACCTGCTTCAGACTGGGCGGCCTCTGCTGATCTCTTCTCGCATGCCGCGGCCATGAGGCTGAACAGTCTGAAGAAGGCGGAAGGAGATGAGTTAAGACAGGCGAAGATATGCACTGCTCGTGCCCATCAATCACACCCTCGCAGTCAAAATAAGTAAGACAACGAGGAGCATTGTTTCAGGCAGGGCGGACGCACAGGCGCAACAAGCCAACCAATGATGTCAAAAGACGGGAAGCGCTACCAAGGGGGGTGCTGCGTATCATTAGAAAGGAAAGTCACACCTCAGGGACAGTGGAATGGTCTCAATGAGACACATTTTGTACGTGTTGAGTTCCACGTGGGCAAGGAGAAAAAGTCAGCCACCTTGTACAAATGCAGAAGTACTGCTGTACAAGGTGGCTGTTATACATAGAAACACCTGGGGGGGTGGGGCCAGGTTCCCTTTAATTTCAGTTCATGTGCCTGCGTGGCGTTTGCAGGTCACGTTGCCGGCTACACAGCAGGGGAACAGCTGGCGGTGCTGAACCCCACTAACACATTGGCTGGTGTTTTTCTCTGTGCAGCTAGCACTTCCGGGCAGAAACTGGAGGTGTTTGAGCCCAGGGTCAGCAGGAGCAGGAGAGGAGCAGAGTGTAGGCCGAAGCCTGCACTGGTGGCAGCTTTTGGTCAGTTGTGCCAGCGTGGCTTGTGCTGGACACGATGCCGACTACACAGCAGGGGAACAGCTGGCGGTGCTGAACCCCACTAACACATTGACTGGTGTTTTTCTCTGTGCAGCTAGCAGTTCCGGGCAAAAACTAGCGGTGTTTGAGCCCAGGGTCAGCAGGAGGAGGAGAGGAGCAGAGTGTAGGCCGAAGCCTGCACTGGTGGCAGCTTTTGGTCGGTTGTGCCAGCGTGGCTTGTGCTGGACACGATGCCGGCTACACAGCAGGGGAACAGCTGGCGGTGCTGAACCCCACTAACACATTGGCTGGTGTTTTTCTCTGTGCAGCTAGCACTTCCAGGCTACAACTGGCGGTGTTATAGCCCAGGGTCAGCAGCAGGAGGAGGAGAGGAGCAGAGTGTAGGCCGAAGCCTAGTTGAACCAATTTCAAAGGTAACCTTTAACCCCCCCTCAGGTGTTGCAAGGTACAAGAGCCACACCTTGAACAGCATTAATGATGCACAAGTCAAAGGTTGCTCTCTTAATTTTGCTCCTTGCACACGCTGAATAAAACACGTACACTATTTAGCCCATTATACTGTCAAACAGTAGTGGAGGCGTGACTTGTCTTTTTAAGGAGACGCAGCACAGGTGTACAAATTTACACCTAGGTGCTGGGCGCAGATTCCTTACCGTTGTTATTTGCAGTACAGGAAACTGCGCTCTTGTGTTATCCCTTGGCAATACCCTGTTAGTGCAGGCCGTCTCATGACCTCATTTCATGTTGGCCGGTGCGGTTAACGATGGCCATAAATCCCAGACCCACAGTGCCTTTTCCTAAAGTCACACTGCGGTGCTGGGATTCGTGGCCTTGTGCAGTAAATATGTTCGCCGCTCACACATGTCCTTACACCTGCTTCAGACTGGGCGGCCTCAGCTGATCCCTTATCGCATGCCGCGGCCATGAGGCCGCACAGTCAGAAGAAGGCGGAAGGAGGGGAGTGAAGACAGAGGAACATATGCACTGCTCGTGCCCATCAATCACACCCTCGCAGTCAAAATATATGAGACAACGAGGGGCGTTGTGTCGGGCAGGGCGGACGCACAGGCACAGCCAGCCAACCAATGATGTCAGAAGACGGGCAGCGCTAACAATGGGGGTGCTGCGTGTCATTAGAAAGGAAAGTCACACCTCAGGGACAGTGGAATGGTCTCTAATGAGACACATTTTGTACGTGTTGAGTTCCACGTGGGCAAGGAGAAAAAGTCAGCCACCTTGTACAAATGCAGCAGTACTGCTGTACAAGGTGGCTGTTATACATAGAAACACCTGGGGGTGGGGGGCAGGCTCCCTTCAATTTCAGTTCATGTGCCTGCGTGGCGTTTGCAGGACACGTTGCCGGCTACACAGCAGGGGAACAGCTGGCGGTGCTGAACCCCACTAACACATTGGCTGGTGTTTTTCTCTGTGCAGCTAGCATGTCCGGGCAGAAACTGGTGGTGTTTGAGCCCAGGGTCAGCAGGAGGAGGAGAGGAGCAGAGTGTAGGCCGAAGCCTGCACTGGTGGCAGCTTTTGGTCAGTTGTGCCAGCGTGGCTTGTGCTGGACACGATGCCGACTACACAGCAGGGGAACAGCTGGCGGTGCTGAACCCCACTAACACATTGACTGGTGTTTTTCTCTGTGCAGCTAGCAGTTCCGGGCAAAAACTAGCGGTGTTTGAGCCCAGGGTCAGCAGGAGAGGAGCAGAGTGTAGGCCGAAGCCTAGTTGAACCAATTTCAAAGGTTACCTTTACTCCCCCCTCAGGTGTTGCAAGGTACAAGAGCCACACCTTGTGCAGCATTAATGCTGCACAAGTAAAAGGTTGCTCTATTTAATTTGCTCCTTGCACACGCTGAATAAAACACGTACACTATTTAGCCCACTATACTGTCAAACAGTAGTGGAGGCGTGACTTGTCTTTTTAAGGAGATGCAGCACAGGTGTCAAAATTTACACCTAGCTGCTGGGCGCAGATTCCTGAGCGTTGTTATTTGCTGTACAGGAGTCTGCGCTATTGTGATCCCTTGGTCATGCGCTGTGAGCGCTTACTGTCTTCTGACCTCATTTCATGTCGGCCGTTGCGGTTAGCGATGGACATGAATCCCAGACCCACAGTGTGTTTTCAAAAAATCACACTGCGTGGCTGGGATTCGTGGCCTTGTGCAGTAAATACGTGCTGCGCCGATTCTTTGGAATGCACTACCTAGGTTAATACGATTAATCCCCAATCCCCACAGTTTTAAGCGTGCCCTAAAAACTCATTTGTTCAGACTGGCCTACCGCCTCAATGCATTAACCTAACGATCCCTGTGTGGCCTATTTATAATAAAAAAAAAAAAAAAAAAAAAAGGTTCCTCGCATCATGTTCTCATACACTTTATGCAGTATTAGCCCTCTGTGTCTGTACTGCTACATACTTAGGCAGGTAACTGGTTCATGCAGCTTTACATGAACACCTGAGCCTTACACTATAGCTGGTCCGAATAACTAAAGCAATTGTTACCATCCACCTCTCGTGTCTCCCCTTTTCCCCATAGTTTGTAAGCTTGCGAGCAGGGCCCTCACTCCTCCTGGTATCTGTTTTGAACTGTATTTCTGTTATGATGTAATGTTTATTGTCTGTACAAGTCCCCTCTATAATTTGTAAAGCGCTGCGGAATATGTTGGTGCTATATAAATAAAATTATTATTATTATTATTATTATTATTATTATAAATATGTTTGACACTCACACATGTCCTTACACCAGCTTCAGACTGGGCGACCTCATCTGATCCCTTATCGCCTGCCGCGGCCATGAGGACACCCAGTCTGAAGAAGGCGGAAGGAGATGAGTGAACACAGGCAAACATATGCACTGCACATGCCCATCAATCACACCCTCGCTGTCCAAAAAAATAAGACACCGAGGGGCGTTGTTTCGAGCAGGGCAGACGCACAGGCGCAGCCAGCTAACCAATGATGTCAAAAGACGGGCAGCGCTAACAAGGGTGGTGCTGCGTATCATTAGAAAGGAAAGTCACACCTCAGGGACAGTGGAATGGTCTCAATGAGACACATTTTGTACGTGTTGAGTTCCACGTGGGCAAGGAGAAAAAGTCAGCCACCTTGTACAAATGCAGCAGTACTGCTGTACAAGGTGGCTGTTATACATAGAAACACCTGGGGGTGGGGGGCAGGCTCCCTTCAATTTCAGTTCATGTGCCTGCGTGGCGTTTGCAGGTCACGTTGCAAGCTACACAGCAGGGGAACAGCTGGCGTTGCTGAACCCCACTGAAACATTGACTGGTGTTTTTCTCTGTGCAGCTCGCATGTCCGGGCAAAAACTGGCGGTGTTAGAGCCCAGGGTCAGCAGGAGGAGGAGAGGAGCAATGTGTAGGCCGAAGCCTGCACTGGTGGCAGCTTTTGGTCGGTTGTGCCAGCGTGGCTTGTGCTGGACACGATGCAAGCTACACAGCAGGGGAACAGCTGGCGTTGCTGAACCCCACTGACACATTGACTGGTGTTTTTCTCTGTGCAGCTCGCATGTCCGGGCAAAAACTGGCGGTGTTAGAGCCCAGGGTCAGCAGGAGGAGGAGAGGAGCAATGTGTAGGCCGAAGCCTGCACTGTTGGCAGCTTTTGGTCGGTTGTGCCAGCGTGGCTTGTGCTGGACACGATGCAAGCTACACAGCAGGGGAACAGCTGGCGTTGCTGAACCCCACTGACACATTGACTGGTGTTTTTCTCTGTGCAGATCGCATGTCCGGGCAAAAACTGGCGGTGTTAGAGCCCAGGGTCAGCAGGAGGAGGAGAGGAGCAGAGTGTAGGCCGAAGCCTGCACTGGTGGCAGCTTTTGTTCTGTTGTGCCAGCGTGGCTTGTGCTGGACACGTTGCCGACTACACAGCAGGGGAACAGCTGGCGGTGCTGAACCCCACTGACACATCACCTAGTGTTTTTTCTGTGTAGACAACACTTCCAGGTGGCAACTGACAGTGTTGAAACCCAGGGAATCAAAGAGGAGCAGAGTGTAGGCCGAAGCCTGCAGTGGAGCAAGTTGAAAGGGAACCTTTAACCCCCTTCCCCCCAGGCATTTGTTGCTGAAAGAGCCATCTTGTACAGCAGTAATACTGCACATGGAAAATGGTGGCTCCGAAAATTATGCTCCTTGCAAACGCTGAAGTACACACTCATATAATGTGTCCCCTCACACCGTCAAACCATCCCGGAAGTGGGACTTTCCTTTGTAATGTGACACAGCACAGCCGTCATTCCAACCCCCTTGGTGCCGGGCGCCACCTCCTCAACGTTGTTTGGTTCTGTCATGGAGCCCGCGCTGTAATGTTATCCCTTGGCCATGCACAGTTAGCGGTGCCCGTCTTCTGACATCATGTAGGTGTCAGGCTGGCAGTGCCTGTGCGTCCAAGCTGCCCGAGATCCAACCTTGCAGTGTCATCTAATGTAGTCCCACTGCGGGCCAGGGATCCATGGGCATGCGCAGTGCATATCATCGCCTCTCACTCACCTCCTTCCTGCTTCTTCAGACTGTGCGGCGTCACGGCCGTGGCATGCTATTAGGGATCAGCTTACGCCGCCTAGTCTGAAGAAGCGTGAAGAAGGGGAGTGAGAGGCTAGTATATGCACTGCGCATGGCCATGGATACCAGGCCCACTGTGGGATCACATTAGATGACACTGCGAGGTGTGATTTCGGGCAGCGTGGACGCACAGGCGCAGCCAGGACGACAACAAATGATGTCAGAGGACGGGCAGCGCAAACTGTGCATGGCCAAGGGATAACATAACAGCGCAGGGTCCATGACGGAATCAAACAACGCTAAGGAGGCAGCGCACGGTGCCAAGGGGGTAGCAATGACGGCTGTGCTGCGTCACATTACAAAGGAAAGTCCCACCTCCGGGACGGTTGGACGGTGTGAGGGGACACATTACATGAGTGTGTAGTTCAGCGTTTGCAAGGAGCATAATTTCAAGAGCGACCTTTCCCTTGTGCAGTATTAGTGCTGCACATGGTGGCTCTTTCAGTAACAAACGCCCAGGGGGGGGGGGACAGGTCCCCTTACATTTTAGTTTTGCCAGCGTGGCGGTCGCATGACACGTTGCCGGATACACAGCTGGGGATCAGCTGACGTTACTGAACCCCAATAACAGAGGAGCGACTGTTGACTGTGCACACAGCACTTCCAGGCACCAACTGGCGGTGTTAGAGCCCAGGGACAGCAGGAGGAGCAGATTGGAGGTATTGCCGCACACACAGCTGGGGATCAGCTGACGTTACTGAACCCCAATAACAGAGGAGCGACTGCTGACTGTGCACACAGCACTTCCAGGCACCAACTGGCGGTGTTAGAGCCCAGGGACAGCAGGAGGAGCAGATTGGAGGTATTGCCGCACACACAGCTGGGGATCAGCTGACGTTACTGGACCCCAATAACAGAGGAGCGACTGTTGACTGTGCACACAGCACTTCCAGGCACCAACTGGTGGTGTTAGAGCCCAGGGACAGCAGGAGGAGCAGATTGGAGGTATTGCCGCACACACAGCTGGGGATCAGCTGACGTTACTGAACCCCAATAACAGAGGAGCGACTGTTGACTGTGCACACAGCACTTCCAGGCACCAACTGGCGGTGTTAGAGCCCAGGGACAGCAGGAGGAGCAGAGGAACAGAGTGTAGGCCGAAGCCTGATTGGAGCAAGTTGAAAGGGAACCTTTAACCCCCCCCCCCCAAGACGTTTGTAGCTGAAAGAGCCATCTTGTGCAGCACTAACGATGCAAAAGGAAAAGGTGGTTCTTTTAATTATGCTCCTTGCAAACACTGAAGTAAACACTAAAAATGTGTCCCCTTATACCGTTAAACCGTCCCGGAGGTGCGAATTTCCTTCGTAATGGGACACAGCACAGCTGTCATTCCTATCCCCTTGGTGCCGTGCGCTGCCTCCTCAGCGTTGTTTTAAGCTGTCACGGAGCCTGCGCTGTTCTGTTAGCCCTTGGCCATGCCCAATTAGCGCTGCCTGTCTTCTGACATAATTTGGTGTCAGGCTGTCACTGCCTGTGCGTCCACGCTGCTCCAGATCCCACCTCGCAGTTTCGTCCAACGTAATCCCACTGCGGGCCTTGGAACCATGGACATGCACAGTGCATATCCTCGACTCTCACTCCCCTCCTTCCCTCTTCTTCAGACTGTGCGGTGTCACGGCCGTGGCATGCTATTAGGGATCAGCTGACGGCGCACAGTCTAAAGAAGGCGGAGGGAAATGAGCGAGAGCCCGAGGGGAAGATATGCACTGCGCATGCCCATGGATCCCAGGCCCGCAGTGTGACTCAATCAGAAGACACTGCGAGGCGGGATCTCGGGCAGCGCGGCCGCACAGGCGCAGCCAGCCTGACACCAAATTATGTCAGAAGACAGGCAGCGCAAATAGGGCATGCCCAAGGGATAACAGAACAGCGCAGGCTCCGTGACAGCTTAAAACAACGCTGAGGAGGCAGCGCATGGCACCAAGGGGGTAGGAATGACGGCTGTGCTGCGTCAGATTGCGAAGGAAAGTCCCAGCTCCGGGACAGTATAACGGTATCAGTGAACACATTTTATAAGTGTTAAGTTCTGCGTGTGCAAGGAGCTAAAAAAAAAGAGCTACCTTTTCCTTGTGCAGCATTACTGCTGCACAAGATGGCTCTTTCAGTAACAAACGACGGGGGGGGGGGACAGGTTCCCTTACATTTAGTTTGTTGTGCCAGCGTGGCGGTCGCAGGACACATTGCCGGCTACACAGCTGGGGATCAGCTGACGTTGCTGAAACCCAATAACACTGGGTCGTATGTTTTTACTGTGCAGCCTGCACTTCTGAGCCGCAACTGGCGGTGTTGGAGCCCAGGAATAGCAGTTCAGGTGGTAGAAAGATGAACACAGCAGGAGACCTGGATGACACCCAATTACTTAATCAGGCAGAGGAGTGGCTAATTCCTGCGAGATCCAGGCCTGGTTCATTTTCAGGAAAGTAAGCCGGTCAACGTTATCGGAGGATAGTCGCATGCGACGGTCTGTTAGTACACCACCTGCGGCACTAAAGACACGTTCCGATAAGACACTAGCCGCAGGGCAAGCCAGCACCTCCAATGCATACTGGCTTAGCTCTGGCCATGTATCCAGCTTAGAGACCCAAAACTTGAACGGGGAAGAGCCGTCTGGGAGTACAGTAAGAGGGCAAGCCATGTAGTCTGTCACCATCTGACGGAACCGTTGCCTCCTGCTGACTGGAGCCGCCGGTGATGGTGTAGACATTTGGGGCGGGCACACAAAAGTGTGCCAGAGTTGTGCCATACTGGGCTTGCCTTGGGCAGAGGCACTGCTTCTGCTCCCTCTTTGGGCAGAGCCTCCCCCACTGCCTCGACGCACTGAGCTGCTTTGTAAAGCACTAGCAGCACTCCTCTCAGTTGGACAGGAGAAGATGATGGAATTCACCAGTGTGTCGTGGTACTCCCGCAATTTACGCTCCCGGGTCAACGCAGCGTTGTCCCGGTAGCGAGAATCGAGGAGGGTGAACACCCAATAATCAGGCATGTTGAGAATGTGGTCGATGCGGCGGTCATTTCTCAGGCACTGCAGCATGAAATCCACCATGTGCTGCAGAGTGCCAACTGGCCCAGAAACGCTGTCCCCTGCTTGAGACATGATCTCTGCCCGCTCGTCGTCACGCCACCCTCGCTGTACACACTGACCACTGGACAATTGTGTCGCTCCCTCCTCTGGACGGAGCTCTTCCTCCTCCATTGACTCCTCCTCATCCTCCTCACAAATTGGCCCCTGCGTACCCCTTTGTGAGGAACCACGTGGCGCTGACTCTCCAGAAGCTGATGGAAAAGGTGACTCCTCATCCTCCACCTCTTCCACAACATCATCCCTTAACCCTTGCAAAGTTTGCTGAAGCAGGCAGATAAGGGGGACAGTCATGCTGACTAGTGCATCATCTGCACTTGCCATCCGCGTGGAATAATCAAAAGGACGCAAAACCTGGCAGACGTCCTTCATAGTGGCCCACTCTGTGGTTGTGAAGTCTGATCGGCGCTGACTGCGACTTCTTTGCGCCTGATGCAGCTGGTACTCCATAACTGCTTGCTGCTGCTCACACAATCGCTCCAACATATGTAACGTAGAATTCCACCGGGTAGGTAGGTCACATATGATGCGGTGTTCCGGAAGGCGGAATCGGCGCTGCAGAGCAGCAATGCGGGATCTGGCCAAGCTGGAACGCCGCAAGTGAGCACACTCTAGGCAGACTTTGTGCAGCAGGGCATCAAGATCCGGATAGTCCCTCAGAAAACTCTGCACAACCAAATTGAGCACATGTGCCAGACATGGGATGTGAGTGAGGTTGCCAAGGGCCAAAGCTGCCACCAGATTTCGGCCATTGTCACACACTACCATGCCTGGCTGGAGATTCGCTGGCAGTAACCACACATCGCTCTCCTGCTTGATGGCATTCCAGAGCTCCTGCGCTGTGTGGCTTCGATGCCTCAATGAAACTAGTTTCAAGACGGCCTGCTGACGTTTGGCCACGGCTGTGCTCATGTCGGTCATAGGTAAACGTTCACGGGTCCATGTGGAGGTGGACTGTGACGGATCCTGCAGAGAGGAATCTGAGGAACTGGTGTAAGAGGAGGAGTCGATGCGTACAGACTGGATTCCTGCAATCCTTGGAGTGGGCAGGACACGTCCTGCGCCACTCGCACGATCTGTACCTGGCTCAACAACATTAACCCAATGGGCCGTGAGGGAAACATATCGCCCCTGTCCATGCTGACTGGTCCACGCATCGGTGGTGAGGTGGACCTTGCTACTGACGGCGTTCAGTAGCGCATGTTTTATGTTTGCCTCAACATGCCTGTGCAGGGCAGGGACAGCCTGCCTGCTGAAGTAAAAGCGGCTGGGCACCTTGTACTGTGGGACTGCCAATGCCATCAAGTCACGGAAGCTGTCAGTCTCCACCAGCCTGAACGAGAGCATTTCCAGGGACAACAGTTTGGCAATGCCTGCATTCAGAGCCTGTGCTCGGGGGTGGTTGGCCGAGAATGCCCGCCTTTTCTCCCATGCCTGTACTACCGATGGCTGTAGAGTAGACTGGGAGTGTGAGGATGACTGGGAAGGTGGTGCTGTGGGTGGAATTACACTAGGTCTCTGGACAACAATGGAGGAAGAGGCAACACGAGATGAAGAGGTGGTAGCTGCCGCTGTTGGTTGGCCTACGTCTTCACTGTGTTTCTGTAACTCCACCGCGTGCCTGGTCCGCACATGTTTCCACATATTTGTGGTATTGAGGTTGCTGACACTTTTACCTCTTTTTACTTTCTGATGACACAGCTTGCATTTGACAAAACAAATGTCATCTGCAACTGTGTCAAAAAAGGACCAGGCACTGCAAGTCTTGGGAGCGCCCTTTTTGGCTTTGGAAAGAGACAGGCTCCTAACGGGTGCCAAAGTGGAGGCTACAGGCTCCGCAGTCTTCCCCCTCCCTCTCCCTCTTTGGCCCGTAAGGGGAAGCTCTTCCTCAGAGCTGCTCCCACCACCTTCCTGTTCCTCACGCCACGATGGGTCAAGGACCTCATCATCTCCACTACCCTCTGCCACCAACTGCTCCTCCTGGGTAGTCTCGGCAGCACAGTACGCATCAGAAAGCGGCACCTGAGTTTCATCATCAGATGCGTACTGCGCTGTGGTCACCGGAGGCACTGGCCCACCTGCCTCTTCAGAGTCAGAGAGAAAAAGCTGTTGGGCATCACTGCACACTGCCTCTTCTTCCATTTCTCCAATGCTGCTTGGCTGGCCCCCTGTTTCCAAGCCAAGAGATTCAGAGAACAGAAGTAGAGACGGCTCCTGTCCTGGGCTCTCTGACTGCCTGACCAATTTGGCAGGTGGTGAAGAGACAGATGGCTGCTCTCCAGTGCTCTGTGCCTGAGAGGATGTGGCACTAACTGAAGTCGATGCCGAGGTGTTAGCTGCCATCCACCCGACAACGGCTTCAATTTGGTCTTCACGCAGCAGCGGTGCACGGCGCTCTCCGACAAAGCTGCGCATGAAGGACTGTTCCCTGCTGAAACTGAGTGACGACGAGTCACCGGCGCCCGCAGCAGGCACAGAATCACCACGTCCTCTCCCTGCTCCTCTCCCTGCTCCGCGCCCACGCCCACGTGCCTTACTCCCTGCCCTCTTCATCTTGGTTGACAGATAAAGATAAGCAGAAAAGTACTAAGGCCTTAGCGTGCTTATTCCTGAAATGCTCCTCCTAACAGGTGTAAGAAACACTAATGTTGTAAAGTGTGGACTAAACTTTATTATTTTTCAAATGTGGCCTACACAAGTGTTAAGTTGTGTTTGGTGAACTTTACTTTTTTTTTGTGCAGATCGGGCTACAGAGCTAGTTTAAATCACACGGAGACCGTGCAGACAGCCGTAAACGGCGCTGCAAGGCCAAAAAACCCTCCTCTAGGTTATCCTATGTAGTGTTTTTCCACTATTTAGCTGGAGACGGGTGGAAAGACACTAATAGGAATTTTTTTTTTTTAATTTTAAACAGGCTGCACTATTTGAAAAAAAGGAAATTGTTTTTCAAGGTATGAGGCAGTAACGCACCCTGAGCTGAATCCAACCGGCTATAGCTGCACACAGACTACAGGGCGAGCTGCGCTCACACAGAGACCGTGCAGACAGCCGTAAACGGCGCTGCAAGGCCTAAAAACCCTCCTCTAGGTTATCCTATGTAGTGTTTTAACACTATTTAGCTGGAGACGGGTGGAAAGACACTAATAGGAATTTTTTTTTTAAATTTTAAACAGGCTGCACTATTTGAAAAAAAGGAAATTGATTTTCAAGGTATGAGGCAGTAACGCACCCTGAGCTGAATCCAACCGGCTATAGCTGCACACAGACTACAGGGCGAGCTGCGCTCACACAGAGACCGTGCAGACAGCCGTAAACGGCGCTGCAAGGCCCAATAAACCCCCTCTAGGTTATCCTATGTAGTGTTTTTCCACTATTTAGATGGAGACGGGTGGAAAAACACTAATAGGGAATTTTTTTTAAAATTTTTAAACAGGCTGCACTATTTGAAAAAAAGGAAAATTTTTCTCAAGGTATGAGCCAGTAACGAACCCTGAGCTGAATCCAACCGGCTATGGCTGCACACAGACTACAGGGCGAGCTGGGCTCACACGGAGACCGTGCAGACAGCCGTAAACAGCGCTGCAAGGCCCAAAAACCCCCCTCTAGGTTATCCTATGTAGTGTTTTTCCACAATTTAGCTGGAGACGGGTGGAAAAACACTAATAGGGAATTTTTTTTAAAATTTTTAAACAGGCTGCACTATTTGAAAGAAAGGAAAATTTTTCTCAAGGTATGAGCCAGTAACGAACCCTGAGCTGAATCCAACCGGCTATGGCTGCACACAGACTACAGGGCGAGCTGGGCTCACACAGAGACCGTGCAGACAGCCGTAAACGGCGCTGCAAGGCCCAAAAACCCCCCTCTAGGTTATCCTATGTAGTGTTTTTCCACAATTTAGCTGGAGACGGGTGGAAAAACACTAATAGGGAATTTGAGAAAAAATGTGCAGCAGGCTGCACTATGAGCAAAAAAGGACAACTGTGTGAGGCAGTGTGAACCCCCCCTGAGCTGAATACAACCGGGTATATGGCTGCACACAGACTACAGAGTGAGCTGCACACACACACACACACACACACAGAGACCTTGCAGAACGCTGTTAAAACAGCGCTGCAAGGCAAGAGCAAGGTGAACAGTGAAGAACACACAGCGTTTTGCTAAATTAGCCTTTGGAAAGGAAAATAAAGCAATTAGCTAGCTCAACTGGCCCTCAGTTAGAACACAGCGTCCTGTCCCTAACTGAAATCACAGCAGAGTGAGCGCAAAATGGCGGCAGCGTTTTTTATAGTGCAGAGTGACATCATTTCAGCAGCCAATCACAGCCTTGCCAGTACTTACATGCCCACCATGCTAAACAGGATGTGCCCACACTTCCAATCATTCCTCATTGGCTGCTGCGTTCTGTTTGAATTCTGGGAACTTCCGATTCCGGTATCCGATACGCGGGAAGTATCGGAATTCGGTATCGGAATTCCGATACCGCAAATATCGGCCGATACCCGATACTTGCGGTATCGGAATGCTCAACACTACTCATCATGTGTATCCAGACCTCTCTTAATGCACCCCATGATCCTGTTTGCCTTGGCAGCTGCTGCCTGGCACTGGCTGCTCCAGGTAAGTTTATCATTAACTAGGATCCCCAAGTCCTTCTCCCTGTCAGATTTACCCAGTGGTTTCCCATTCAGTGTGTAATGGTGATATTGATTCCTTCTTCCCATGTGTATAACCTTACATTTATCATTGTTAAACCTCATCTGCCACCTTTCAGCCCAAGTTTCCAACTTATCCAGATCCATCTGCAGCAGAATACTATCTTCTCTTGTATTAACTGCTTTACATAGTTTTGTATCATCTGCAAATATCGATATTTTACTGTGTAAACCTTCTACCAGATCATTAATGAATATGTTGAAGAGAACAGGTCCCAATACCGACCCCTGCGGTACCCCACTGGTCACAGCGACCCAGTTAGAGACTATACCATTTATAACCACCCTCTGCTTTCTATCACTAAGCCAGTTACTAACCCATTTACACACATTTTCCCCCAGACCAAGCATTCTCATTTTGTGTACCAACCTCTTGTGCGGCACGGTATCAAACGCTTTGGAAAAATCGAGATATACCACGTCCAATGACTCACCGTGGTCCAGCCTATAGCTTACCTCTTCATAAAAACTGATTAGATTGGTTTGACAGGAGAGATTTCTCATAAACCCATGCTGATATGGAGTTAAACAGTTATTCTCATTGAGATAATCCAGAATAACATCCTTTAGAAACCCTTCAAATATTTTACCAACAATAGAGGTTAGACTTACTGGCCTATAATTTCCAGGTTCACTTTTAGAGCCCTTTTTGAATATTGGCACCACATTTGCTATGCGCCAGTCCTGAGGAACAGACCCCGTCGCTATAGAGTCCCTAAAAATAAGAAATAATGGTTTATCTATTGCATTACTTAGTTCTCTTAGTACTCGTGGGTGTATGCCATCCGGACCCGTAGATTTATCTATTTTAATCTTATTTAGCTGGTTTCGCACCTCTTCTTGGGTTAGATTTGTGACCCTTAATACAGGGTTTTCATTGTTTCTTGGGATTTCACCTAGCATTTCATTTTCCACCGTGAATACCGTGGAGAAGAAGGTGTTTAATATGTTAGCTTTTTCCTCGTCATCTACAACCATTCTTTCCTCACTATTTTTTAAGGGGCCTACATTTTCAGTTTTTATTCTTTTACTATTGATATAGTTGAAGAACAGTTTGGGATTAGGTTTACTCTCCTTAGCAATGTGCTTTTCTGTTTCCTTTTTGGCAGCTTTAATTAGTTTTTTAGATAAAGTATTTTTCTCCCTATAGTTTTTTAGAGCTTCAATGGTGCCATCCTGCTTTAGTAGTGCAAATGCTTTCTTTTTACTGTTAATTGCCTGTCTTACTTCTTTGTTTAGCCACATTGGGTTTTTCCTATTTCTAGTCCTTTTATTCCCACAAGGTATAAACCTCTTACAGTACCTATTTAGGATGTTCTTAAACATTTTCCATTTATTTTCTGTATTCTTATTTCTGAGGATATTGTCCCAGTCTACCAGATTAAGGGCATCTCTAAGCTGGTCAAACTTTGCCTTCCTAAAGTTCAGTGTTTTTGTGACTCCCTGACAAGTCCCCCCAGTGAAAGACAGGTGAAACTGTACAATATTGTGGTCGCTATTTCCTAGATGCCCGACCACCTGCAGATTTGTTATTCTCTCAGGTCTATTAGATAGTATTAGGTCTAAAAGTGCTACTCCTCTGGTTGGATTCTGCACCAATTGTGAAAGATAATTTTTCTTGGTTATTAGCAGAAACCTGTTGCCTTTATGGGTTTCACAGGTTTCTGTTTCCCAGTTAATATCCGGGTAGTTAAAGTCCCCCATAACCAGGACCTCATTATGGGTTGCAGCTTCATCTATCTGCTTTAGAAGTAGACTTTCCATGATTTCTGTTATATTTGGGGGTTTGTAACAGACCCCAATGAGAATTTTGTTACCATTTTTCCCTCCATGAATTTCGACCCATATGGACTCGACATCCTCATTCCCTTCGCTAATATCCTCCCTTAAAGTGGACTTTAGACAAGACTTTACATAGAGACAAACCCCTCCTCCTCTCCGATTTTTACGATCCTTTCTAAACAGACTGTAACCCTGTAAGTTAACTGCCCAGTCATAGCTTTCATCTAACCATGTCTCGGTTATTCCCACTATGTCAAAGTTACCTGTAGATATTTCTGCTTCTAGTTCTTCCAACTTGTTTGTCAGGCTTCTGGCATTTGCGAGCATGCAGTTTAGAGGATTTTGTTTTGTTCCAATCTCCTTGCTGTGGATTGTTTTAGAAATGTTCTTACCTCCCCCTCCCTTCTGAGTATGTTTTCCTGGTTCTTTGTTCGAATCTAATGTTTTTCTTCCCGTCCCCTCTTCTTCTAGTTTAACGCCCTCCTGATGAGTGTAGCGAGACTTCTGGCGAATGTGTGTCACCTGCAGACAGTGTTCCTGGAGCCTGGGGTTCGGCCCACAAAGTCGGGGGCTTTGCTGCCATCTGCCTGATCATGAGAATAACTGAGAATAACTCATTGAGAATTCTCAATGAGAATAACTGTTTAACTCCATATCAGCATGGGTTTATGAGAAATCGCTCCTGTCAAACCAATCTAATCAGTTTTTATGAAGAGGTAAGCTATAGGCTGGACCACGGTGAGTCATTGGACGTGGTATATCTCGATTTTTCCAAAGCGTTTGATACCGTGCCGCACAAGAGGTTGGTACACAAAATGAGAATGCTTGGTCTGGGGGAAATTGTGTGTAAATGGGTTAGTAACTGGCTTAGTGATAGAAAGCAGAGGGTGGTTATAAATGGTATAGTCTCTAACTGGGTCGCTGTGACCAGTGGGGTACCGCAGGGGTCAGTATTGGGACCTGTTCTCTTCAACATATTCATTAATGATCTGGTAGAAGGTTTACACAGTAAAATATCGATATTTGCAGATGATACAAAACTATGTAAAGCAGTTAATACAAGAGAAGATAGTATTCTGCTACAGATGGATCTGGATAAGTTGGAAACTTGGGCTGAAAGGTGGCAGATGAGGTTTAACAATGATAAATGTAAGGTTATACACATGGGAAGAAGGAATCAATGTCACCATTACACACTGAATGGGAAACCACTGGGTAAATCTGACAGGGAGAAGGACTTGGGGATCCTAGTTAATGATAAACTTACCTGGAGCAGCCAGTGCCAGGCAGCAGCTGCCAAGGCAAACAGGATCATGGGGTGCATTAAAAGAGGTCTGGATACACATGATGAGAGCATTATACTGCCTCTGTACAAATCCCTAGTTAGACCGCACATGGAGTACTGTGTCCAGTTTTGGGCACCGGTGCTCAGGAAGGATATAATGGAACTAGAGAGAGTACAAAGGAGGGCAACAAAATTAATAAAGGGGATGGGAGAACTACAATACCCAGATAGATTAGCGAAATTAGGATTATTTAGTCTAGAAAAAAGACGACTGAGGGGCGATCTAATAACCATGTATAAGTATATAAGGGGACAATACAAATATCTCGCTGAGGATCTGTTTATACCAAGGAAGGTGACGGGCACAAGGGGGCATTCTTTGCGTCTGGAGGAGAGAAGGTTTTTCCACCAACATAGAAGAGGATTCTTTACTGTTAGGGCAGTGAGAATCTGGAATTGCTTGCCTGAGGAGGTGGTGATGGCGAACTCAGTCGAGGGGTTCAAGAGAGGCCTGGATGTCTTCCTGGAGCAGAACAATATTGTATCATACAATTAGGTTCTGTAGAAGGACGTAGATCTGGGGATTTATTATGATGGAATATAGGCTGAACTGGATGGACAAATGTCTTTTTTCGGCCTTACTAACTATGTTACTATGTATGTTACTATGCTGGTGGTGATCAGGCTGTTAGTTTTGCTACCCCTGCTGATGCGGGCATGGCAGGTGCTGCAAATGTCCTGCTCGGGGTTATCTGCAGAGTCTTTATAAAATAACCAGACTTGGGAAGATCTAACAGTTGGAATGGCAACTTCCTTCATGTTGGTGTTATGGGGAACGGATGCACGCCTTCTGTCTGTGACCTCCACACTGCTTCTTCCTGCCTGTTGGGGTGATATGCCTCCCTTCCCATGTGTGCTGCTGTCCTCACTCTGCATGTCCTCTTGCCAGGTTGGGTCAGTCACTATGTCATCCACCACCTGGTCTTCCACATCCGCACCCAGCTCCTCCTCCTGACTTTCTGGCAATTGTGTCCCATCATTGTCCACCTCTTGTGACACTTTCCCACCATCACCTTCGTGTGACCGTGGCTGTTCAAAGCTTTGGGCATCGCTACATATGATCTCATCTGGCCCCACTTCAAGTTGAGTGGCCAAGAGTCCGGAATCTTGAAAAGGAAAACTGAACAGCTCTTCAGAGTGTCAAAGTGTGGGATCAGTTTTCTCAGGGCACTCGGCATGGTGTGAGGAAGGAGAATCAGGGTGAGGAATATCTGGTCCACACTCACGGCTACTCAGACTTGACCGTGTGGAAGACATGGTGGTGGTGGTGGCTATGTGACTGGAAGCATTATCCGCTATCCAACCAACAAATGTTTCACACTGCTCTGGCTTCAATAGTGGCGTGCTGTGGTCCCCTAGAAACTGGAAGCAAGAAGATGTGGGTCTTTGTTGTGGCCCACTTTCAGCTTGGCCATGCCCTTGTCCTCTGCATGCACCATCAGCATCACATCCACTTCCCTGTCCCTTGCCCCTTGCCTTGCCCATTATAAATGGACTCCTGCACTATTTCAAAAGATCAACACAATGTATTTGTGTATTAGCACTAGGCTAGCACACAGAACTATGCCACATATGCCTGCGAAACTACGATTTTTCCACCACAGATACACCAGGCCTCAGCCTGACATAACAGACTGCAGTAAATATGTTTTTGTTTTTTGGTGAATTAAAAAAAACAAATTAAAAAAAGAAAGAGTAGAACACGGCTAGCGCACTGAACTATGCCACGTATGCCTGCAAAACTCAGATTTTTCCACCACTGATACACCAGGCCTCAGCCTGACATAACAGACTGTATTAAATTTGTTTTTGCTTTTTGGTTAATTTAAGAAAAAAAATTGAACAAGGCTAGCACACAGAATTATGCTACATATGCATGCGAAAATACAATTTTTCAAACACAGATAGACCAGGACTCAGCCTGACATAGACTGTATAAATTATTTTTTGTTTTTGTTGAATTTAAGAAAAAAAAAATGAACAAGGCTAGCACACAGAACTATGCTATATATGCCTGCGGAAATACGATTTTTCAAACACAGGAACACCAGGCCTCAGCCTGACATAACAGACTGTATTAAAAATGTTTTGGCTTTTTGGTGAATTTAAAAAAAAAAAAAAAAAGAGTAGCACAAGGCTAGCACACAGAATTATGCCACGTATGCCTGCGAAAATACGATTGTCAGGCCTCAGCCTGACATATGTATACATATTAGTCCTCACAAGCTACCCAACCTAGGTCACACTCCGTAAGTAACTATTCAACTAAGAACCAGTAAAGGAACTTGAAGTGTATAAAAGAATCAATAACATTTATTACAAATAAATTATTTATTATTATTATTATACATTTTTATAGCGCCATTTATTCCATGGCGCTTTACATGTGAATACGGGGCAAATATAGACAAATACATTAAACATGAGCAGATAACAAGGCACACGAGTACATAAGGAGGGAGGACCCTGCCCGCGAGGGCTCACAGTCTGCAGGGGGTGGGTGAGGATACACTAGGAGAGGGAAGAGCTGGCTGTACGGCTGTTCAGTAGGTTGAGGATCACTGCAGGCTGTAGGCTTGTCGGAAGAGATGTGTCTTCAGGTTCTTTTTGAAGGTTTCTATGGTAGGCGCAAGTCTGATGTGTTGGGGTAGAGAGTTCCAGAGTATGGGGGAAGCACGGGAGAAGTCTTGGATGCGGTTATGGGAAGAAGAGATGAGAGGGGAGTAGAGAAGGAGGTCTTGGGAGGATCGGAGGTCGCGTGTAGGTAGGTACCGGGAGACCATGTCACAGATGTATGGAGGAGACAGGTTGTGGATGGCTTTGTATGTCAGTGTGAGGGTTTTGAACTGGAGTCTCTGGGCGATAGGAAGCCAGTGAAGGGCTTGACACAGGGGAGAGGCTGGGGAATAGCGGGGGGACAGGTGGATTAGTCGGGCAGCAGAGTGTAGGATGGATTGGAGTGGTGCCAGAGTGCTAGAGGGGAGTCCAGAGAGTAGGAGGTTGCAGTAGTCGAGGCGGGATACATAATCTTATCAAAATATATACAATGGATGCATCAAATAACGACTAGCGACAGTCAGCAGAGCAACACATCAATTCACATAAGAATAATTGAAACACTAAATAATGTGGTCACGTGGTGACCATGGAAACAGACCGGTGGCAATCTAAATAAATATCAAGCAAAGTGCCATTCAATAAATCTGAATATTTCAACCTGACCCAGACCCGTTATCCATATCACCACCCATGAGCGCAATTCAATAAATTGTCCATGTGCATAGTGCATAGTAAAAGTGCATACGGTCACATAGTAATAATACCTGAATGGTGTGTAAGTGCTGCTGCGTCTCACCCCGACGCACGTTTCGCCTAATCTTCTTCCGGGGGCGTGTGTATTTATTTGTAATAAACTTTATTGATTCTTTTATACACTTCAAGTGCCTTTACTGGTTCTCAGCCTGACATAACAGACTGTATTAATTTTTTTTTTTTTGCTTTTTGGTGAATTAAAAAAAAAAAAAACAATAAAATGAGTAGAACAAGGCTAGCACACCCAACTATGCTACGTATGCCTGCAAAACTATGATTTTTAAAGCACAGATACACCAGGCTTCAGTCTGACATTACCGACTGTATACATTTTTTTTTTGTTTTTTGGTGAATTTTTGAAAAAAAAAAAAACCCAATGAAAACTAGGTACCGTATATACTTGAGTACAAGCTGAGAATTTCAGCCCATTTTTTTAGGCTGAAATTGCCCCTCTCGGCTTATACTCGAGTTATATCCAGGGGTCGGCAGGGGAGGGGGAGCAGCAGCTGTCTAATTATACTCACCTGCTCCTGGCGCGGTCCCTGGATGTCCCTGTTTCTCCGGGTGCCGGCAGCTTCTTCCTGTAGTGAGAGGTCACATAGTAACGCTCATTACGGTAATGAATATGGACCTGATTTCATTCCCATAGGGGTGGAGCCGCATATTCATTACTGTAATGAGCGGTACCATGTGACCGCTCAATACAGGAAGAAGCTGCCGGCGCCGGAGAACCAGGGACTACACTGTGCCAGGAGCAGGTGAGTATAACGCAGTGCGCGTTACTCCCTGTTCCACCGACAGCAACTGCTGCGCCTTCCCCGTCCTTTCCAGAGACGCTCAGGTTAGAGGGCGTGGTGATGCAATTAGTGTGCACCGCCCTCTGCCTGAACGTCAGTGCAGAAGACACAGCGGCAGCCGTCGGTGAAACACGGACCAGTGAATATAGCAAGTTCCCGGGGCCTCAGAGGTGAGTATGTCATTTTTTTTTTAAAAAGTGTTATCGCAGCAACTGTATATGGGGCAAATGTCTGTATGGAGCATCTTATGGGGCCATGTGCAGCATTATATGGGGCAAATATCTGTATGGGGGCCATGTACAGCATTATATGGGGCAAATATCTGTATGGAGCATCTTATGGGGCCATGTGCAGCATTATATGGGGCAAATGCCTCTATGGCGCATCTTGTGGGGCCATGTGTCGCGTTATATGGCTCAAATATCTGTATGGGGCCATGTGCAGCATTATATAGGGCAAATATCTGTATGGAGCATCTTATGAGGCCATAATCAGCATTTGTGGAGCATTTTACGGGGCAAATGTGTCTATGGAGCATCTTATGAGGCCATTATTAACCTTTGTGCAGCATTATATGGGGCATATTGTAAGGACTGAGACTGCATACCTGTTTTTGTCTGTTCTTGCCCATAGTTCTGTTGGATTCTGCCCTTACCCAAAATGGAGTGGCTGGCTTCATGGGGGCCATCTTGTTTCCTGTTTGATACTCCTTGTTTCCTGTCTGCTGCATATATAAAGGAACTCTGCACACTATACCTTGCTTGTGTATCTTGTATCTCACTTGCTGCCAAGCTCAAGGACTTGCAACCTGCTTGTTTCTTCTACTCTTCGGGATACCCCGCTTGCTTCTTGATCTACGTACCAATGGAAAGACTCTGTTACTTTACACCGCTACGCTATGGTCTGCCCCTCTACTAGGAGCCAGCCCGGACTCTGACCTCTGGATTCTACATTGCTGGACTTGTACTTGCACCCTCGGTCTGTACTTCTAATATCTGCATATTCTTGAGACTGTTTACTTGCTTATCTGTAAAGCTGCAGTTTGCATCAGTCATCTGAAGTTCAGCTTCCTACAATATATATATCTTGAACTGTGATATACCGTGTTTGTCATCATTCTGACCCACGTCATCGGTCTTCATAGAACATTAGCATAATCTCATTACACATATTTTAGTATGGAGCATCTTATGGGGCCATTATGAACTGTATGGAGCATTATATGGGGCTCCTGATTCAATGTCGATATTCAAAAACACATAACCTACTGATATCTCAATTAATTTTACTTTTAATGGTACCTATTTTTATTTTTGAAATTTACTGGTAGCTGCTGCATTTTCCACCCTAGGCTTATACTTGAGTCATTAAGTTTTCCCAGTTTTTTGTGGCAAAATTAGGGGGGTCGGCTTATACTCGGGTCGGCTTATACTCGAGTATATAAGGTATATAGTAAATAAGCAGCAGTAGACAGTTATGGAGCCTTGGGAGGTATGCAGTGAGAGCTATGTATGCACATTCAGTGCCTGCAGGCCTTGCACTAATATGGATATGTGCACATAGACTTCCCTGCCTACCTAGCGCTGAAATCTCTGGACCCCGAATTAGCCCTGAAAAGGACTGTTGGTTTCTCAGGAGATGTGGACTGAACAGTTGCAGGCCTAGACTAACTATTAAAAGGGTGATTCTGACCGTTTCTCAGCAGCAGCTCTCCCTACACTCGCTAAGTCTGGAGCAGAATGCGGCGAGCAGGGCGGTGCCAGGTCTCTTATAGGCCTGATGACGCTGTGCGGCCAGCCAATCACTGTAATACCACAACAAAGATGGCTGCGGCATTACAGTGCATGGCTGACAATCCCTGCACTGTCATTGGTGCTCTAAAGAGCGCCAGAATTGCAGGGCAGAGACCCGAGCTTCTACTGAATAATCCCAGAAATACTCGATGCTTGCCGAGTACACCGAGCATAGTTATATTCGCGCAAGTACCGAGTAGTGGCGAGAAAGTTCGCTCATAACTAGTAACTATGCAATTCAACAATAGAAGGAATAACAACTTGTTTAAAATAACCAAGTAAGTCTTTCACTTTTTAACGCTAGTGTCCTTTTCACAAAGGTCGTGTGCCCAGACATGGGAGTTGCCACGTGAGTTCTCTCTCAAAGCGCCCTGGCCCTAGCGGGGATCACCGGATTTTTCCACTAGGCTGCCAGTCTCTTCCGGATGTAGTCAGCTAAAGCCTGTTGAGCCTGCCACGCACTAACCGGCTCCATCCCAACCTGTAATCCTAGTCCCAGACTTCGCCGGTACAGTAGGCAATAGCTGGAAGTGACGGCCCTGCTCACTCATGCTGCTCCTTTACAATCGCAGGTGTGCCCCTCCTGTCATAATCTCTGCATGGCTCTTCTTGGCTTGACTGTCCGCAGAAGTCTCTCAGGCTCGGGGCAGAGAGGACTGGACCTCAGCTCTTGAGAAGCGACATTGGATATCGGAGGCTGGACCAGGGCACAGATTCTGGTTCTGACCAGTGTAAGCCATACTTGGGAATATCTTTCGGGGAATCTGGACATTGTCAGGCAGTTGGTCTTAGCGATGTCTCTTGAGAACATCTGTCCTCTCTCTTCCATGGCGCCAAATCTCTTTGTGTCCGTGCAGGGCATTTATACCAGGGAAGTCCTTCCTGTGGGTCACCTGATCCAGTCCAGCACGCAAGGTCGCTCCCCCTGGAAATGTTCGAGTACACTTTGGTTCCACTTAATTTTGGTTGCCCAGCAGATGGCAGTCTCTCCTCATCAATGGCGCATCCTGTTCCATACTGCCAGAGTTCTCCAGAGATATAATTGGCTCCTGGTTAAACATGCAAGGCATGATGGGAAATAGAGCCAGAGCTTGAGAACAAGGATGAACTCTCACCAACACACAATAAGAGAAAACGTAATGGATCTACTTGTGGCAAAACATTTTTGCATCCCAGATCACAGCACCATGGACATGAGATTATTTGTACTAAAGGGTAATTTCAAATCTCAGAGAGACAGAAGAGTCTGGGAATATAAACTTATCCTTTGACACTCTCAGTGCAGGAATAAATGTGTCACATGGATTTATGTCTTCTTACATCAATTAAGGAATTTGCTCCTCAGATCTTGTGGGGGCATCATAACATAGAACCAGACCCCAATCAGAGGACCATAAAACATTCACTCCTTATCTCCGAACTGTTCAAATATTTATGGACATAACTGTTTATCACTCTCCCATAATGGTAATTCTGCTTCACGTCACCTGTCTTATCTATGACATTATTTCTGTGCTGTGTTGTGTATAAATATGTGATTCTTCAGAATTTGTTTTAGTCTTTGCCTGATGAAGAGACCTGTGTAGTGTCGAAAGCTTGCAATTTGTTACCATCTTTTCAGTTAGCCATTAAAAGGTATCAACTACTGAGTACTCTCAATTCTAAATATTTTTTGAGTTTAGTCACAGTTTCATCAGTTTTTTGACTGATAAGAAGAGGAAAAGTCTTTCCACCTTCTCCTATCTATCGGTCAGTGAAAAATGGACAGCACACCGATGGCCTCTGAGGGCTGTCCTATTTTTTTCATGGACCCATAGACTTGCATTGCTGATTTTGATCCGGACTTGTCTCCACAATTTTGCACAGACCACTTGATCCAAGGTAAAAATTTGACATGTGAACAGCCTCAAAGATTCTCACAGATACAACTTCTATGCATGGAAAAAATGTACAGATCATACATGTGAAAAAATGCCTGGAACTGCCACCGAAGGGCGTAAGGATCTCAGTAATACAACAGTAGCTCCCTCTAGTGTCTGTTGCATGAAGCCAAAATTTTCCCAGTTAACACTATGCAAGAAATTTGGATCTCTGCATCAGAAAAAAGATTATCTAACCCCTACAATTATACAGTTAGGGCCAGAAATATTTGGACAGTGACACAAGTTTTGTTATTTTAGCTGTTTACAAAAACATGTTCAGAAATACAATTATATATATAATATGGGCTGAAAGTGCACACTCCCAGCTGCAATATGATAGTTTCCACATCCAAATCGGAGAAAGGGTTTAGGAATCATAGCTCTGTAATGCATAGCGTCCTCTTTTTCAAGGTTCCAAAAGTAATTGGACAATGGACTCTAAGGGCTGCAATTAACTCTGAAGGCGTCTCCCTCGTTAACCTGTAATCAATGAAGTAGTTAAAAGGTCAGGGGTGGATTCCAGGTGTGTGGTTTTGCATTTGGAAGCTGTTGCTGTGAGCAGACAACATGCGGTCAAAGGAACTCTCAATTGAGGTGAAGCAGAACATCCTGAGGCTGAAAAAAAAGAAAAAATCCATCAGAGAGATAGCAGACATGCTTGGAGTAGCAAAATAAACAGTTGGGTACATTCTGAGAAAAAAGGAATTGACTGGTGAGCTTGGGAACTCAAAAAGGCCTGGGCGTCCACGGATGACAACAGTGGTGGATGATCGCCGCATACTTAATTTGGTGAAGAAGAACCCGTTCACAACATCAACTGAAGTCCAGAACACTCTCAGTGAAGTAGGTGTATCTGTCTCTAAGTCAACAGTAAAGAGAAGACTCCATGACAGTAAATACAAAGGGTTCACATCTAGATGCAAATCATTCATCAATACCAAAAATAGACAGGCCAGAGTTAAATTTGCAGAAAAACACCTCAAGAAGCCAGCTCAGTTCTGGAAAAGTATTCTATGGACAGATGAGACAAAGATCAACCTGTACCAGAATGATGGGAAGAAAAAAGTTTGGAGAAGAAAGGGAACGGCACATGATCCAAGGCACACCACATCCTCTGTAAAACATGGTGGAGGCAACGTGATGGCATGGGCATGCATGGCTTTCAATGGCACTGGGTCACTTGTGTTTATTGATGACATAAGAGCAGACAAGAGTAGCCGGATGAATTCTGAAGTGTACCGGGATATACTTTCAGCCCAGATTCAGCCAAATGCTGCAAAGTTGATTGGACGGCGCTTCATAGTACAGATGGACAATGACCCGAAGCATACAGCCAAAGCTACCCAGGAGTTCATGAGTGCCAAAAAGTGGAACATTCTGCAATGGCCAAGTCAATCTCCAGATCTAAACCAAATTGAGCATGCATTTCACTTGCTCAAATCCAGACTTAAGACGGAAAGACCCACAAACAAGCAAGACCTGAAGGCTGCGGCTGTAAAGGCCTGGCAAAGCATTAAGAAGGAGGAAACCCAGCGTTTGGTGATGTCCATGGGTTCCAGACTTAAGGCAGTGATTGCCTCCAAAGGATTTGCAACAAAATATTGAAAATAAAAATATTTTGTTTGGGTTATGTTTATTTGTCCAATTACTTTTGACCTCCTAAAATGTGGAGTGTTTGTAAAGAAATGTGTACAATTCCTACATTTTCTATCGGATATTTTTGTTCAACCCTTCAAATTAAACGTTACAATCTGCACTTGAATTCTGTTGTAGAGGTTTCATTTCAAATCCAATGTGGTGGCATGCAGAGCCCATCTCGAGAAAATTGTGTCACTGTCCAAATATTTCTGGCCCTAACTGTATGTTATTAAATGGAATATGTGGCTTAAAAGTAGAAATATACAGTATAAACAATGAACGGGTGATACAAGATTTCATTTTTATTATACATATTAGAAGGAACATTGTATATCATTTTAGCTTTCCTTTCAGGACTGTTTGTACGATGGAAGCTTCCTATGGCGGTATAAATGAGCTGTGGCGGAGCCGGAGGCTCTGGGGATCTAGTTATGTTAACTTAATTCTGTCTTCCTCGCCCATTGCGCGCGATGCTTAAGACAAGAATGTAACCAGTCACTAATTAATAATGACAGGCCTCTGTGCAAATAATTGTAGGTGGAAAGCTAAAAATAATTGAATATATTGCTGGCTCCGGCGCGCTGTTCTCCAGCACATTTCCTCTATCATTGATCTGTCATGTCTGTTCTTCCAGTTTAGTAAGGTGGAAGAAATATTTAGAGCGTGAACTGAAAATATACTTTTGTTAAAGATGTAGTACTAAAAGTTGTATCATTTATTCATAACGCCAGCTACAAAAACCAAACTTTAACTTTGCTACAAGCTCTACATTTACAGGAAAATCATGTTTAATGGGCAATGTTTTGAAGGAAAAAAAAAGTTGGCACTCTGCAAGTTATATTACAGTGAAAATAATGTAAAAAAAGTCTAAAATGTATATTAATGAGAGGTCGGTCCATCAGAAAATGCCATTCAAAACTCCAGCATTATGTGATCTGTAGTACTATGCTATAATAATGTGATACTGTACTGTAATAATTAATGATGGGCGAGTGTGCTTGGCACTCCTCGATACTAGAGTGAGCATTTGGGTGCTTGATCGAATACTGAGCAGTGCCGAGCATCGCATGGTGCCCGGGTACCTGTAATAAGCTCTTTATAATATATATGTCACAGCAGCACAGAGGATGTCAGGAGAGTCAGACACAGCAGCACAGAGGATGTCAGGAGAACCATCCACAGCAGCACAGAGGATGTCAAGAGAGCCAGCCACAGCAGCACAGAGGATGTCAGGAGAGCTAGCCACAGCAGCACAGAGGATGTCAGGAGAGCCAGACACAGCAGCACAGAGGATTTCAGGAGAAGCAGACACAAGAGCATAGAGGATGTCAGGAGAAGCAGCCACAGCAGCACAGAGGATGTTAGGAGAGACACTCACAACAGCACATAGGATGGCAGGAGAGGCAGACACAGCAGCACAGAGGATGTCAGGAGAGCCTGCTGTAACACCCCAGGTAACTGGTTGTTACAGTAGTATTGCTTTCCTCACGGGTAGAGTGATGCAGTGCTTAGAAGCGAGAAAGGATCCCTTTATCAGTTATTCAGCACATGCAAAACTGTTCTGACTCCAGGCCAGAAGGGGGAGCTCTGATCCAGTTTGTGGATGGCTGGAAGAGGAAGTTAGTCAGATTGTGAGAGAGGAGTGAGGAGGGAGGAAGGAAAGCTGGGGCCGTGCAGCCACATGGAGGTGCTGCAGCTCCTGGGAAAAGCAAGGAGAGCAGAGCAGTCTGTAAAGAGACAGAGGGAGGAGAAGCGAAGGAGAGTAAAGAGCTGGAGGGAAGCTGCGACTGAGCTTCCTCCACGCTGAAGCGCAGATACCGGTAGCCGGAAGACCGAGGTTGTGGGGGTAACTTCGTGTCCCACGGCAGAAACCGGCGGATAGCTAGATTTCAAGTCACCTGTCCACCATTAAAACCCAAGGACACAGTAACAGATAGAGCCCGGAGACATCTGAGAGACCCTGAGTGTCCTACCTAAAGGGGACAGAGAGAAAGTGAGGACCTTGTGTGAGGTGTTATGACCTGGTGGTCAGGACAATAATGGACCTGGTGGTTAAGCGCACACGGAATGACCTGATAGTTACTGATAATAAAGGACGAGCTCTGGGACGTGGGAACTCTGCTGACCGCAATCCCTAATCCTATCAAACACACTAGAAATAGCCGTGGATTGTGCCTAACGCTCCCTATGCAACAGGAAGACAAATCTCCGTCCCAGTCTCAGGTCTTTTGCAGACTCCAACAGGTTTTTTTCAAGAATTGTCCTGTATTTGGCTCCATCAATCTTCCCATCAATTTTAACCATCTTCCCTGTCCCTGCTGAATAAAAGCAGGCCCAAACCATGATGCTGCCACCACCATGTTTGACAGTGGGGCTGGTGTTCGATTTTGGTTTCATCTGACCAGAGCACCTTCTTCCACATGTTTGGTGTGTCTCCCAGGTGGCTTGTTGCAAACTTTAAACAACACTTTTTATGGATATCCTTGAGAAATGGCTTTCTTCTCGCCACTCTTCCATAAAGGCCAGATTTGTGCAGTGTGCGACTGATTGTTGTCCTATGGACAGACTGTTCTAACCTCAGCTGTAGATCTCTGCAGTTCATTCAGAGCCTCTTGGCTGCATCTCTGGTCAGTCTTCTTGTTTGAGATGAAAGTTTAGAGGGACGGCCGGGTCTTGGTAGATTTGCAGTGGTATGATACTCCTTCCATTTCAATAAGATCGCTTGCACAGTGCTCCTTGGGATGTTTAAAGTCTTGTAAATCATTTTGTATCCAAATCCAGCTTTAAACGTCTCCACAACAGTATCACAGACCTGCCTGTTGTGTTCCTTGGTCTTCATGATGCTCTCTGTGCTTCAAACAGAACCCTGAGACTATCACAGAGCAGGTGCATTTATACAGAAACTTGATTACACACAGGTGGATTATATTTATCATCATTAGGCATTTAGGACAACATTGGATCATTATGAGATCTACAATGAACTTCTGGAGGGAGTTTGCTGCACTGAAAGTAAAGGGGCCGAATAATAATGCACGCCCCACTTTTCAGTTTTTGAATTTCCACAAAAATGTAAAATAACCAATAAATTTCATTCAACTTCACAATTGTGTTCCACTTGTTGTTGATTCTTCACCAAAAATTTACATTTGATATCTTTATGTTTAAAGCATGATATGTGGGAAAAGGTTGAAAAGTTCCAGGGAGCCGAATACTTTCACAAGGCACTGTATAGAAAATGACACAGATCCACTTAGAATGATTGTGGTAGTATACCAATGTATTTTAGCCGATGTGTCAATACGTCCCAAGCATAATCAATGTTCAATAGAATTGGGTGTATATTGCTCAATATATAGTTTCAATCGTGCGGACGTAGCATATAAATGGAGTAGATCGCCGCATTATTAACTCACCACTTATTATAAATGGTGTTACAGAGTGGCGGGTGTTGTCATAACAACATGACTAGAGTCATTGATGCCACGTCACGGGTCCAACCCATCACGTGGCCGCATCGTCATCAATGCATTTTGCTGAGCGGCGGTCACAGGTAAAAATTTATGTATGTATGTGGTTTTATTCTTTTTGTGATTTTAACACTGTCATTCATTAGTTCCTGGACCTGGAAGCGCAGTCCTGCAGCAGGGTCATTATCTAGGGTCTGCGCGTCGGCCTCAATGGTGGCCTGAGGAAAGGATGCCGCTTCCTGGTGGTATGTAATTGCTGGACGCCTAGGGGGCGCTTTGCGGCTGGAATTTGGTTCATGCAGCACCCGGATGGCCATATCTTTAAAGTGTGCAAAGTCCAGGTCAGGGTTTTGTAGGGTCAAGATGCGTGGCTGTGTCCTGTGGGTGCTGGACAGGAGTCCCTCAATAAATTGCTCCTTTACAATCTGTCCCCATCCTGCACGCTTTCTGAGGAGCTGTTGACTTTATGTTTCTCAGACAGGAGGTACACTTTAAAAAAACTGCAGAGTCTCTCCTTAAAATGGCTCAGGGTGTGCGACGCCCCTGAGTATTGCGGTAACCAGACCACTCCCGGTATGTATGGCATTGATAGTGGCATTATGGGGACTGCGGCGGTGGTTGCCAGATCTTGCTGCACTCTGGAGGCTGCGGCTGCATCTGCTGCCGGATTCTGCTGTACTATGAGGGCTGTTGCTGCATCTGCCACTGAATCTCTACCCGAATTAGACATGTTCCTCCCTCCGTAGTTAGCCTAAGCCAGGCTCTGGGTAGCGTTACCGTAGTCAGCAGCTGCTCCTCCGGCGGGATGAATTGTTCTCCTCTCGGTTTCCGGTCAGGGCCTCCTGCTTCTTTGCCCGCTGACGGCTGAGCCCAGAGCGCCTCTTTCTTCACGCTCTTTTCTTTGCTCCACCCATGAAGACACACCTCCTTTTCTCCTCGCGCGGCGTGGCAATGGCGGTTTTCACGCAGCTTAATAAAGTTTATGGCACGCAGGACCCGGTGGTACCCGGCTGCAAATCCTATTCGTGACGCCAAAATTGAGTGCCAGCTGGGACCGTGGTGTACTCGGGCCGTGTCCGGCGGTACTTAAAAGGGTGGTCACGGAAGCGGGGACCCGGTCTGTGGCCCTGGGCGTCCAACAAAAATGATGAGGGGAAGCAAAAAATAAAGTCTATGAGGGAATGTTCGTGACACCACCTGTGGTACTCGGCCAGGGATGGCCGACGCTGCTTAAAGGGGACCACTGGGGCTGATGGAGTCGCAGCAGAGTTGGTATATCTCCCCAATGCAGTTAGTAAAGGATGATAGACGGAGGGGTGCAGGACTGAGGGTGCAGGGAATAATTGGAGGACACAGGGATTGCAGTTTCCTTTACCTCTTACTGGTGAATTGTAGTTACTGGCCGGAGCACAGGTTACAGGTGTTGATGGGGTCCGGGCAGCCTGGAGGTAACTTGGGATCCACCTAGCTAGGTGGGTTCGGAGGCCTTCCTTCTGCGCTGAATTCTGTCCCTTGCTGCCTGAAGCTTTACACAAGTTGCTCTCAGTGTCTGTTATTCCTAACCTTTATGGTTGACAGCATGAACCTTTCATGGGCACTATCTTCTCACTAGCAGCCCCAGGCCCAAGACTGTTGTGGTGCCTCCAGGTGTAAGATGGGACAGGATGGACTAGCGGTGGATTCCGCGTCCCACACAGGTACGGCACTTACAGTATGTCCTGCTATTTTAAGGTATATTGCTTCATTTGGGGCTATGCTGGCCACATACAGGCAGCGCTCACACACAAGTGTGATTTCATTCCACAATCGCAATTCTGTGGGTCCACTCGCTCCCTCACATTTATCAACTGTGACTGATGAAGGTCCGGATGTAGAACGGAAACGTTTCTGTTATTTTCTGGACACCATTAAATCACCTGTCTTACGTTAAGTTGAGTGCCGAGTTTTTGCTATATATAGTACTGTGTGGGAACCTACTCTGGCACCTCTTTATGGCTGTGCACATGTCCAATTTTTCATAAGATGGGACAAGAGACTTGCAATCTCCTGCCCACCGGTTCTAGTTGCTGGGCCTTTTAGTACCCGTGCAACCACGGACTCCGGTGTCCGGTTTCTCTTGCGCTTAATACTCGGAAGAGCTCAATCGCAGCTCCACTCCCAGTCTCTCTCTTCACATGCTTCTTTTCCCTTTGCCATCTCACACTGAACTCACTAACCCCGCCTCCAGGCCAGAACTTATAGAGAAATTCCCCTGAAACCAGGTTTAGAGCTCCTCCTTCTGGTCCAGAGTCAGGAAGGTGTTGTATGTTTGTATTACCTGGCAAGGGGATCCCTCTTTACCTCCAGGCATGACATCACCCTCCCCGTGAGGAAGGCAATGTCATTGTGGCATCTGGGCTCCTGGGGTGCCACACATCCCCTCAGCACTCCTCTCTGTTCTAAGGCCATTTCCTCAGTGCTCATCTCTACTTTCAAACTGTCTGTTCATCATCAGCATTCCTCTCTGCTCTCAGTCTCCTCAGTGCTTCTCTTTTCTTTCAGGCCTTCTCAGCAATTCACTGTGCTGTCAGGTCATCTGCTCAGCACTCCTATCTGCTCCTAGTCCATCTCCTCAGCACTCCTATCTGCTCTTAGTCCATCTCCTCAGCACCCCTCTTTGCTCTAAATCCATCTCCTCAGCACATCCCTCTGCTCTCAGGCCATCTCCTCAATACTTCTGTCTGCCCTCAGGCCCTTTCCTCAGCATTACTCTCTGCCCTCAGGCTATTTCTTCAGTGTTCCTCTCTGCGCTCAGGTCAATGCAATGTTGACATTTTCAATGACAATATTCTCTGGACCAAGAACCGAGAGAGGCATCTTAAAAGGACTGCTCTCACAATTGACTCATTATAGGGTTTTTTTTGTTTCAACCTGCTGTACACCATCAGTGTGGTTTACTCACCTTCCCCGGATCCAGTGCAGACTGCAGCAATGACTGCAGTAATGTCTGTAGCACATATGACTGTAGCAGCCAATCATGGAGCTCAATAGCTCATGCTCCCTAAACCAGCATAAGTGCTAAGCTCAATGATTGGCTGCAGTGGTCACATGCACTGGAGACATTACGTCAGTAGGGTCACATTTATACAAAGGCACATGATGGCAGATATAATATAAAGATTAGAATCACCCAACTTCCCACCTCTCCCTCTGGTTAAAAATAAATGAATTTAAAAAATGAAAAAAAATTTTTACAAATTTTTTATCGCCATGTTTGCAAAAGTCTGATCTATCAAATCTATCTCTATCAAATTATCAAATTATTTAACCCATATGATAAAAGCTGTGAAGATTAAAATGGTTTTCTGGTCAAAACCCATAAGTCTACAGTCACTCTGTGTGACTGCAGACTTATGAATCCCCCCAAAGCACGCACCGTGTGCTACGGCGATTTGCCAGTTTCAGACCTGGGGACAGAGGGTATTCAAGGGTTACACACTTGTATGGAGCAAGGCCATGCCCACTGGCCGGTCACGTCAGTGGTCGGCACTGCAGACTTATTGCTTTTGACCGGACAGCCCCTTTAAGCAAAAAACATAAAATACCAGAATAGTTGGTTTTGGTGACCACACCTCCTTAAAAATGCAATAAAAATAAAAATGTCACATGTACATTTAATTTGTATCAATAAAACTGTCATCTTGCAACACAAAGAGAAATCCTTCAGCTAAATCAGTGGAAAAATAAATGATACGTCTTGAAAAATAGCAACACAAACAAAACTTTTTTTTTTTTACAAAATACAATTTTTTTTTCACCACTTAAAGAAAGATCTCTGCAAGCTTGGTATCAATGAAATTGCGCTGATCTGGAAAACGTGGCACCAGGTCCTTTTTGTGATACAATGAATATCGTAAAAAAAAATATGGTGAAGTTGAATTTTTTATTTACCCATTTCATCCCAACCGGAATTTTTTTTCCTTCCATTTCTCAGTGCTTTGTTTGGAAAAATAGATGAGGTCATTCAAAACTACAACTTGTTCTGCAAAAAAAGCCCTCATGTGGCTATGTCAATGGACAAAAAATAATGACAATTGAAAGAAGGGGTGGGAGAGATGCAAACTTAAAAAATGAAAATTAGCTGCTGAAGGAAGGGGTTATGCTCCAAGTTGTTAGCTTGGCACCGGCCTTTACAATATGAATCAAGATAAGGAGATAAGATAAGAAGTGCTGTGTACAGGTACTTGAGAGCATTAATGTTGGGCAACACTTAATAAAATGATAATGGAAAATAATTATCTTGTGTAGAACCGATAAGTGGCACTCACCGATGATGTCATTTCTTCTTTATTATCAGTCCTTAATAGATAAAGGGAACAAATGTGGGGATGAAAGTGAAGCATATTAGAAGTGTGTGGGGGATAAAGGGTTGATATATAATAAAATGTTTTTTTTAAGAAACAATCTTTTTGTGGAATGGGAGTACTTTATTTTTTATTTCACATTTTTTTAACAATTCACCACAGTTTTTTCTGACTTCAATATATAGAAGTACACTCCGACAGATTTGTCAGGAAACATTTAGTTTCCTTACAAAATGAACATTTTGTATAGGATACCATACTCCCACAAATGTGGGCCATTCATTGCTAACAAGATTTATTATCTTACCCAAAAAAGTAATTTTCCTAACAAATTCATTCAATGAAAGTCTTAGGAACAAAGCTAAACTTCAGACTACAAATTTAAAATGAACAAGAATTCTACCACAGATTAGTCTAATTATTCATTACACAGGTGTCCAGCAGACAGTGGACTGCACAAGTTGCCTAAGGGTATGTTTCCACGGTAAGGAAACGGATTGGACACTGCGTACAGCGGCAAGATGCGTACAGTGCAGCGGCAAGATGTTGCTGCATAGTGGAGGGGATTTTATGAAATCCCATCTCCACTATGCGTTCAAAGATGCAGGTGGCAGACCTGCGTAACCGGACATGTGGCGCGTCTTTATAGACCGCAGCAAGTCTATTTATCTTACGAAGACGCTCAGTCTCCGCAAGATAAATTACACAGTCTATGTATAGGATGCGGTGATTCCGTATGTGTTCAATGAACACATGTGGAATCATTGCGCGGACAAAAGCCGGCAGCACTTTGGACAGAGCTGCGTCCAATGTGTTGCCAATCTGTACCGTGGAATCATACCCTATGTAACAAAGAAAATCCCTTCCCATCCAAGCTTTCAGCAATGGCACCACATGGAAGAGAAATGTCACAAAACATGAGAAGGAAAAATAATTTCTTTACACAAGAAAGGTGAAGGGTATATGAAGATCAGCAATGCTTTACTTATCAGTAAGAATACTGGAGCAAAAATGATACAAAAAACGTAAAGGCTGACCACAGAAATTAACACTTAAACAGGATGATCTTCTGATGAGAAGGGTTGAAGAAAATTGACATGCAAGGCCCTTGCAATAAAAGCCAAAACAGAGTGTTTCCTGTGACACAATATTGCGTACAAAGGAATGGCATATGTATGGGTGTCATCCGCGAGGGAAGCCTGGTCTAAAGCCCATGCACAAACACAACCACCTACAAATTGAGAGTGTCCATACTGAAAAATATGAAGTCTACTGGGACTCTATACACTGAACTGATGAGACCAAGATAAATCTTTTTGGAACTGATGGCTTCAGAACTATATGTCGGTGCAAAGGTGAGGTAGCATTTTTTGTAACAATGATCCAAAACACACATCTAAGTCGACTTCTGTATTTCTGAAGAACAAGGTGAAAGTGATTCAGTGGCCAAGTGTCTCCTGATCTGAATACCTATGTGGAAGTCTGAAGAGACAAGTTGGCTTCACTCTCCATCCAGGCTCTAAAAGGAGATGGTTTTTGATGACTGGAAAAATATGTCGCTAACTTGGTCCTTCCATGTGTAGAAAAAAAATTATAGAGGTCATTCAAAATACTACATGTAGTAGTTTTTGATGTGGGGTGTATTCATTTTTGCATCAACTTTTTTGTAGTGAAAGTTATAGTATTAACTTTACTTTTCATGTTATGGGTTAAAAAATGTTCTATGAAACTCAGTCTTGACATAATTTTGGAAATTGTTCTTGTTTTCAGTGATGTATTCATTAAAATGTTACTTTTTAAAGGGGGGTACTCATTTATTCTGAGAATATATATATGTATGTATATGTATATGTATCAATCTCAAACACCATAAAAATGGTAGAAATATATAGTGAAATATAAATATACTAGATGGTGGCCCGATTCTAACGCATCGGGTATTCTAGAATATGCATGTCCACGTAGTATATTGCCCAGCCACGTAGTATATTGCCCAGCCGCGTAGTATATTGCCCAGTCACGTAGTATATTGCCCAGTCACGTAGTATATTGCCCAGTCACGTAGTATATTGCCCAGCCACGTAGTATATTGCCCAGCCACATAGTATATTGCCCAGCCACGTAGTATATTGCCCAGTTACATAGTATATTGCCCAGTCACATAGTATATTGCCCAGTCACGTAGTATATTGCCCAGCCACGTAGTATATTGCCCAGTCACGTAGTATATTGCCCAGCCACGTAGTATATTGCCCAGCCACGTAGTATATTGCCCAGCCACATAGTATATTGCCCAGTGACGTATTGCCCAGCCACATAGTATATATCAGAGCCACGTAGTATATTGCCCAGTCACGTAGTATATTGCCCAGGACAGAGCCACGTAGTATAGAGACTTAAAAAAATAAATAAAATAAAAATAAACATATACTCACCTATAGCCCGTTGAAGTCCTGCTATACTTACCCTCCGCCGCCTTTCTCGCTCCTCACCACGCTCCCGGGACCGATCCATTGCAAGCGGCAGCTTCAGCTCCATTGCAGGGCTGGTGTGAGCAGGACCTATGATGACGTCGCGGTCACATGACCGACCGTGACGTCATGGCAGGTCCTTGTCGCACACCAGCCCTGGGTCGGGAGCGGACGCTGCCGCTTGCAATGGAGCGGTGCCGGGAGCATGGAGAGGAGTGAGAAAGGCGGCGGAGGGTAAGTATAGCAGGTTTTTTTTTTTATTATTATTTTTAACATGACATATTTTTACTATTGATGCTGCCTAGGCAGCATCAATAGTAAATAGTTGGGGTCACACAGGGTTAATAGCAGCGGTAATGGAGCGCGTTACACCGCGGGCCGTTACCGCTGCCATTAACCCTGTGTGAGCGGTGAGTGGAGGGGATTACGGAGCGGGCGCCGGGCAGTGAGTGCACGGCAGTAGGGGAGGGACTAATCGGACTGTGGCCGTCGGTGATTGGTCGCGGCAGCCATGACAGGCAGCTGCCGAGACCAATCAGCGAATGAATAACCGTGACAGAAGGACAGACAGACGGAAGTGACCCTTAGACAATTATGTATATAGATATTTTGCACATATATGCATGATATATGGACCTATATTACCATGTGCAAGTTCAATGTGCCTACAAAGAAAAATAGCATCATTTAGATGAGTAAGTAGAGAAAATTATCCTATACTTGGTAGTGCAGACTGTACTGCTGTCTGCCATGCAAGAGCTTGTGAGTTGGAATCCTGAGGAAGATGAGTCTTCAAGAATAGCAAAGAATTAATGTATGTATGTAATGTACATATAGAGGAGGTCCTGTGTTGGAGGAGGAACTAAACAAGCACTGCAGTGTCTGAACCTGCATGACTGAGCAAGACGGGAACATCACTGGGTTGCCCCTAAGAGAGACTGCAGACTACTGGACCTGAGGACATAGAGTTGAAGTCGGGACAAATCCTTGACCTTCCGAGATAGCCGGACATCTACTCTAATTTGGGGCTGCCCAGTTGGATCTGGAACTGTTGGGAGGTATGATCACGGGGACAAAAGTATTGACTATTGAAATTTCTGCAGCCTCATCCTGCTTTTGAGCAAAGTCATCTGATGGAGGAGGCCCAATACACATTACAGTGTTGGTCAGTTTTGCCGATACTACCTGTTAAGATGATTTCAGTTGAATGGGTCTAATGGTTATTGGACCTTAAGTTCATTACACCACCAAAGATATCAAGCTAGACAGTATTCATAAAAGAGACACCATTTTTGCACCTCCTGAAACTCCTTCACATGGTTTGTGTAGTCCTTATCTAAAACAAAACAGGTGACTCCATGAGCGTAATACTAAATTTGGGGGAAACATAGCTCCAGCCATGACCTGGACATCCCAGTACATTCCTCAATCCAGCCAATCAACAATTTCTGACTCTGGTCTATTATAATTGCCTTTGGACATGATTTAGTGGAAGGTCCACGTACATTGGTGGTCTACAGTGTTGATGCATTTAACGTGTCGGAAATGCCATCTTATTACACAATCAAGTTATCGATGAAATGTTAGATTCTTCTCACATCCAGATGTCCAGCAGTTCACAATCATCAGTCTTTTATAATACTATAACTGTCTATTAGTGCATTCATGCAATCACTTATCCAGTTGGGCTCGTACACACTAACATCCATGAGTTGAGTTCATTGGATTGAGTATAACCATTTCTTAGGCCTTTAGAGCTCCCGCGAGCCTTCATGAAGATTTTCACATTTTCCCTTTACTATGATATAACAACATAATGATTCTGCTATCCTATATACAGTGGAAGTAGAAAAGTACAATAAATGTATACTTAAAGATCAAATTAGTAGCAGAAACATGTGGGCCTAAAAGCCTAAAGAAGCTCATCAAGGCAATTTGTGCAATGTTTGCCATGATGCAATCTAGATTTCTATGTCGTTCTTTACATTTATGTAGGGCAAGCTGTCATCAAAATGAATTATGTATATTTTGGAGCTAACCTGAACCACGTGAACGCTGCTATACTGCAGAGTGCGATGATGTAATGACCTTGTGGCTTGGTTCTTATAACAATTAAAACAATGAATTATGTATTATCTCTAAAGATATAATGAAATATGGTTACCCATTCGACATTCATATGGTTTCCTCCCAATCTTCAGGTACAATCTATAAACAGCATAATTTTGCCCTAAAATGAAAAACAAGCAAACAAAAAAAACAAACCTAAATTAATAAAAATAAAAAAAGAATTGGGAAAAATATTTCTGACATTAAGGAATAACTTAAATTTTTTAAAAATTATTCTACAGATTTTCCAAAGTTAAGATTTTTTGCAATGTACTTCATTACCTTATTTTGCTTCCTTCTCTCCCAAAGACCATGCAGAAGTGCTTGTTCAATGCTAGGTTTATGCTTCTTTAGAAGTTGCTTTCAACTGCTGCTCAGCAAGATCCATACACTATAGTCAAATAATCTGTGCATGGCTTTTACTCTCAGCAATTTTTCTCCCCAACACACACTCATTGAAACATTGTAATTCCGGTAAACAATCTGTTTCAATATAGGATATTGCAGAGCAACAGTTAAAAGAAGCTTCTAAAGATTAATATTTGAATATCTGGTTTTCTAGAGTAATATCCCTTTTCTTTGTGAGGTGGAGAAAATATGGTGGTCTTGTGTTTCACAGGCTTCAGCAAAGAGTCCTGCTGTCTCATTTCTCTAAAAAAAATCGAACAACATGGACAATGGTGCGCTCTTAGATGACAAACAAGGGGCAGTACGGAGTATAGCCAGTGCTGCTCAAGGTGTGTGACCTTCTGGCTCCTTCTGGGGTGTCTCTTGCTCCAGTTTGTCAGCACAAGCACGCATGGTGAGTAAATATGTGGGAGAGCGTCAAGAAGGGCTTAATGCCTATAAACCTTATGACTGACACAAATATATGCTGTGGACTATTAATCAATGTTCCACTAAAGTGTATGAGCTTGGTGTGTGACTGTCTCAATTCAGGAGATGCTTGCTAAAGCAGTAGGGTAGTTAAAGAGCGTACTTCATGTATTTGTCTCAAATTTGCTGGGACTGTTCCATATTCTCAAATAGAGTCCTAGCAAATTCGGGGTCTTCGACTTTTTTTTAAGAAATGAGCAGGGTTTATGTAAACCCCACCCCCAAAGTGGGCGTTTCTGGGAGGGTCCTGGTAGTAATTCCAAAAAACAACCCTTGAAGAGACACATCAGTCTTTTCTGCCACTAAAGGCATCCATATTAAAGGGGTATTCTCATCTCCAAGATCCCAATATGTAGTAGTTTGTTATAATAATATTACCAAATACCTCCAATTAGAAATATAGTGTAGTCCTCTTGATTCACTATGTTGCTTACCACATGTGCAGGGCATTGCTGTAGCTTAGCCATGGTTATGACCACTAACAACTGTCTCTATGAGTGGTCATAACCATGGATACCTAAGCTACTGTAATGCCCTGCACATGGGGTATGTGACATTACTGATTAGGAGAGCTATACTACATTTCTAATTAGAGGCATTTGCTATTATTATTATTATTATTATTACACCTACTACATATTGGAATAGGATCTTGGAGATTGGAATATCCCTTTAAGCTCTGAATTGAATGACCAAGCCTGAAAGGGTTTTAAATAATGACTTGTTAATTTTTTTTTTCTTTTCTGCCACTCTACATTTTAATAGGTATACCTTTGTTTTTATTATTTTTTTTCTACTGATGTGGCTGTATGAGGCCTTATTTTAACCAAGAGATAATTTTATTAATTTTATTATTTTTTAGTCCTTTTTATGGTTACATAAAAAATGATGTAATTATTATACATACTTGAAAATGGAAAAATAGAAATTTCTAATTTTTTTTTATATCGTTCACTGTTTACGCCAAATAAATTGTTGACATAATTCTTCAGGTCATTATGGTCTTGTTCATAATGAACATAAAGGTTTATGTGTTAAGTTATATATGTGGAATAAAATGTATTTTTTTACTAAATAAAAACTCTTTTTTTTAATACATTTTATTGAGTATTTTTTATACTAACTTTTTAATTACATTTTTTTGTAGTTTATTTTTAATTTATTTTAAATAGTAAATCTCTCGGGCAATAAAAGTTCTCTGGGGGTCTTTAGCTATCTTTTTTTTTTTTTGTAATGCAGTTTTTCAGTAAAGGAGCGCCAGCTACAGGAAAAAGTGACCCCTGCATTGGTGCGAGTCTAGTCGGCGATGGTGCGGTGTTTGATTTCGATCGCCCTTACCTGTAAGCCATTTTGTAACCGCAATGAATTCTTTATATTATTTTACAAAAATGCTGCACGCAGAATCCATGTCTAAAAATAATTTTCTGTTTCGAAAAAAAAAGGGAAGGACAGGAAATAAAGCGTTCCACTCTTACAATTTAATTTTTTTTCCTGTTCTGAAGGTTATTTACCTCCATGTCCTGTCTATAGGAAATTAAATCCATACAATCCTTTTATTCATATGTCCTCCATAACTATATATTTCATTAGATGAATTCCCCAGAGAAATGAAAGTAGTAAATGATACAACCATGCCGCTCTAATCAAAACCAATACGATGCAAATCTCCTATATTTATCCTCTCCGCCAGGGTCTGTACGCCAGATGTAGGACGTGGCGCTGTAATTTGGAGTCACTAATCAGATCAGACCACTACTGCTGATCATATTTATTATTTCTGTATAGAAAATGCTATTTTTATACTTTTCATTTTCATTTGATTTATCATTTTTTAGTTTTAATTTAATTCTTTAGTAGCTGACGTTAGACCTTCCTACGGAAGTAGTGGACTGCTTGGGTTGCAATCGATTTAGCACGGACTAAACTGAGAAGTGGGGACCCCTTGGAATTCACTCTTTAATTCCAGTACCGAAGTCTGGACTTCACTCTAGTGTTCCTCAGGACACAACCTCAGTGTAGTCTCCATTAGCATCTGTAAAGAGTAGTCAGCCAAGCGGTGGTCAAAGCAGGCCGCAGACAAGAATCAAGGTCAAGATACAAGCCAAGTGAGCAACTGGGAGACAACTCTGAAGATCATCATTGCACGACAAGAGGGAACTATATGACCTAATTGCTCAGGCGGCAAAAAATGGAGGAGGATCCTATAAATATTCTGGGTCAACTGGGCATTTGTTGGGGAAAATGAGCTAGAAAGTGCGCAGACCTCCGAGGAGATCAAGTGTCAGCTTATGAGTCCTAGAAAAATAACCAAAGGTTCCAACAGGAGTATGGAGCCACTGGCCACGAGATTATGCTATGAATCGTGGCAGGAGAAGAGCCGACCAATGGACAAGGGACCTGTCTATGTATTTACAATCAAATGTTAATAAAAATGTCTGCTGTCAACAAGTTCTTAGTTTTATGATGTGGGAATATATTTCCATTTGAATCAATTAGCACCTCGTTGTCACCTTATTCAGCACAGAGACATATTGAAATCATTCGGTCACTTAGCACTTTTTGACATCTTTGTGTTAAATGTTTCAGTCTCTCTAGATCTAAGTGTTAAGTTCTAAACGGGGAAAAAAAAACATTATTCTCTAAAAGATGACTTTTCTAGGGACTAATGTTTTAATAAGTCCGTGAATCCAAAACCATTAGAAAAAAAAATGCTATTTTCTTAACACTGTTCAGTACATTCAAGATATTTATCTACTAACTGTTTATGTCTCTATTATTTATTATTATTATTATTATTATTATTTATTTATATAGCACCATTAATTCCATGGTGCTGTACATGTGAAAAGGGGTTACGTACATTATCTACAGTATCTATGTCTTTATCCCACATCTATCTATTATCTATCTATCTATCTATCTATCTATCTATCTATCTATCTATCCATCTATTATCTACCTATCTATTATCTATCCTTCTATCTATCTATCCCAAATGTATATTTCTTCCTATCTATCTATCTATCTATCTATCTATCTATCTATCTATCTATCTATCTATCTATTATCTATCTATTATCTATCTATCTATTATCTATCTGTTATCTATCTATCTATCTATCTATCTATCCCATATGTATCTACCTATTATGTGCAGAAGTCTGGTGGATACGCAGCTGATAGTCCTACAGAATAAACTGTTAGAATTTGTATTATGGCAAGAAAAAAGCACCTAAGTAAAGAAAAACGAGTGGCCATCATTACTTTAAGAAATGAAGGTCAGTCAGTCCGAAAAATTGGGAAAACTTTGAAAGTGTCCCCAAGTGCAGTGGCAAAAACCATCAAGAGCTACAAAGAAACTGGCTCACATGAGGACCGCCCCAGGAAAGGAAGACCAAGAGTCACCTCTGCTTCTGAGGATAAGTTTATCCAAGTCACCAGCCTCAGAAATCGCAGGTTAACAGCAGCTAAGAATAGAGACCAGGTCAATGCCACACAGCGTTCTAGCAGCAGACACATCTCTACAACAACTGTTAAGAGGAGACTTTGTGCAGCAGGCCTTCATGGTAAAATAGCTTCTAGGAAACCACTGCTAAGGACAGGCAACAAGCAGAAGAGACTTGTTTGGGCTTAAGAACACAAGGAATGGTCATTAGACCAGTGGAAATCTGTGCATTGGTCTGATGAGTCCAAATTTGAGATCTTTGGTTCCAACCACCGTGTATTTGTGCGACGCAGAAAAGGTGAACGGATGGACTCTACATGCCTGGTTCCCACCGTGAAGCATGGAGGAGGAAGTGTGATGGTGTGGGGGTGCTTTGCTGGTGACACTGTTGGGGTTTTATTAAAAATTGAAGGCATACTGAACCAGCATGGCTACCACAGCATCTTGCACGGCATGCTATTCCATCCGGTTTGCATTTAGTTGGACCATCATTTATTTTTCAACAGGACAATGACCCCAAACACACCTCCAGGCTGTGTAAGGGCTATATGATCAAGAAGGAGAGTGATGGGGTGCTACGTCATATGACCTGGCCTCCACAGCCACCAGAACTGAGCCCAATTGAGATGGTTTGGGGTGAGCTGGACCGCAGAGTGAAGGCAAAAGGGCCAACAAGTGCTAAGCATCTCTGGGAACTCCTTCAAGATTGTTGGAAGACCATTCCCGGTGACTACCTCTTGAAGCTCATCAAGAGAATGCCAAGAGTGTGCAAAGCAATCATCACAGCAAAAGGTGGCTACTTTTAAGAACCTAGAATATAAGACATAATTTCAGTTGTTTCACACCTTTTTGTTAAGTATATAATTCCACATGTGTTAATTCATAGTTTTGATGCCTTCAGTGTGAATGTACAATTTTCATAGTCTTGAAAATACAGACAAATCTTTAAATGAGAAGGTGTGTCCAAACTTTTGGTCTGTACTGTCTATCTATCTATCTATCTATCTATCTATCTATCTATCTATCTATCTATCTATCTATCTTTAATTACTGCTTGTTCCTATCTGATCTTTTAAGGCTATGTGCACACGTTCAGGATTTCTTGCAGAAATTTCCTGAGAAAAAACGGAAATTTTCTGCAAGAAATCTGCATGCGTTTTTTTGCGCGTTTAGGGTATGTGCACAAGTTGCGGATTTTGCTGCGGTTTCCCATGAGTTTACAGTTCAATGTAAACCTATGGGAAACCGAAACCGCTGTGCACATGCTGCAAAAAAAAACATGCGGGAATGCAGCGGTTTACAATCCGCAGCATGTCACTTCTTTTGTGCAGAATCGCGGCGATTCTGCACACATAGGAATACATTGATCCGCTTACTTCCCGCATGAGGCTATGCCCACCATGCAGTAAGTAAGCGGATCATGTGTGGATGCTACCCGGGGTGGAGGAGAGGAGACTCTCCTCCAGGCCCTGGGAACCATATTTGTGTTAAAAAAAAAAAAAGAATTAAAATAAAAAATAATGATATACTCACCTCTCAGCGCTGCACGCGGCCGTCCGGTCTCAGGGTTGCTATGCGAGCAGGGCCTGCGATGACGTCGCGGTCACATGACCGCGAAGGTCCTGCTCCCATAGCATCTTTGGAACCGGACCGCCGCGTGCAGCCCCGAGAAGATCGGGACGTCGGAGAGTGAGCATAACCATTTTTTAAATTATTTTTAACATTACTATTGATTCTGCATATGCAGCATCAATAGTAAAACAAGTGCAGGAGTAAAACCCGCAGCGGAAACCGCAAGACAATCCGTGATAAATCTGCAGGGATAACCGCAGCAGTTTTGCCCTGCAGATTAATTAAATCCGCTGCGCGAGAACCCGCAGAGGACCCTTCCTACGTGTGCACATAGCCTTATACCACGTTTTTGGTGATTTTTTTTTGCCAATTTTTCCAGACATTTCCCAATGCATTATATAGTGGGAAATCCACAAAAAATCTGCAAAATTAATGAACATGCTGCGTTTTTTACCCGCGATGCGTTTTTTCACGGAAAAAAACGCATCATGTGCACAAAAATTGAGGACTGCATTGTAAATGATGAGATGCATAATGTATGCTTTTTTTGCGGTTTTATAGCGTTTATAGCGTTTTTATAGTGAAAAAAACACGAAAAATCAGCAACGTGTGCACACAGCCTAAATGTATAGGTATCGGCCTGGGAGAGGTATGTCTGATAATTGTTAGGGTCTCAACAAAAAAAGGTATGCCTTGACATGGCCAGTGTAGATAATAAAGCACGTGTGCACAACTGCTATTGGTGCAAAGGTAGGCTCCCACACCTTCAAGTATACAAAGAAAAGACCTTGGCTTGCACTCAACTTAAGATGCTCTGGTGAAATTTTAATGTAGTACTCATAAACGTTTCGGTCCAACAAAACAGGACCTTCATCAGTAACTACAAAAGGTGAAAACAAACCATAATAATACATAAATAAAATACAAAGGAAAACAAAAGTATATACAAGGATATGTCTAAATAGGATATTTGAGAGCTAGTTCACAATATGGTCATGGTACAGGCAAAAAATGGCGAATCGCAGAGAGATACCACTAGTACTAGGGACTGACGTGAGAAGTAAATGGGAATGGAAAAGGAATAGTAACATACCGTACTGTAAAGAAAATAGGAGAGACAATCGCGTCTCTGGGCACACTCAACGCAGCGTCTGAGATATGGAAGAAAGAGTCACAAGTGCCCCGGCTATAAAGCTATACATCTAATTGTGCTCAGACAAAGAGAGAGCCCTGTGTAGTGGCCCACCTTAGAGAGCGTAGAACAACGTGAAACCCGGGGACATAATCCCAACTAGGATAAGAAAATTGTATAGCGTAAGCATACAGAGAATGACACACCAATGTCCGTATGGTCCAGAGGAGGAGGACCGTGCTGGCGCTTTACCTGATAGGGTGAGAGGAGGTGTGTGCCGAGATGCAGACGCGGAATCCTCCGCTCGTCTGTCATGTGGGGAATAGCGCGCATTGTTTGAAGAAGGAGGGCGTTCTCATAATTGCCGGGATGGCCAATCGGCCTACTTTACAGAAATGCTGCGAGGTCATAGTCTCGGTTAAGGCCTTTCGGGTGTAGGGTTTCTAGGTTATGAATCCAGAACGCCTCACGGCGCTTGAGACGGGCAATTCTGTTTCCACCCCGTCTCAGAGGGGGTACGTGTTCGATAACCTGGAATCTAAGTTGTGAAATGCTATGGTTATTGGTAGAAAAATGTGAGGGGATGGGAAGCAACAGATTCTGACAGCGTATGGTGGATTTATGTTTTGAAATACGATCACGTATGGGCTGCGTAGTTTCCCCCACGTATAATAAGCCACAGGGGCATTTAATTAGATAAACTACCAACGATGTGTCACAGGTGAAGAAACCTGGAATCTGGAATACTTTGCCTGAGTGTGGATGGTTGAAGGATGTGCCTTTGAGAACATTGTGACATTGAGAGCAATGGAGACAGGGGAAGGTGCCTGTACGTGGATTTTGCAAAAACCTTTGTCGTGATGTGGATTTGTTGGTGCCAATGTCAGCTCTCACTAAAGAGTCCTTCAAATTAGTAGCCCTCCTAAAACAGGGAAGGAAAGGTTCTCGAAATTCCGGAACCTCCGGATGAGCGCTCGCCAAAAGGTATAGATCTATGTAGGACATACGCGAAAGGGTGAAATGAGTGGACGAACGGAATACGTTTGGAGGATCTATTTGGCCTCGGTGGGGGAGGTGAAGAAGCATTTTGGAGGATTGTGGACGGGTAACCCCATTGGGAAAATTTAGAAGCCATCTCTTGTAATCTGAGGGGACGGAGATCAGAATCGGACACAATTTTAGAGACCCTGTGAAACTGGGATCTAGGTATAGACCGTTTAGTTGCGGGAGGGTGGAAACTGGAGAAGTGTAACAAACTGTTACGGTCGGTACTTTAGGTGTACAGATCAGTAGATATGGAACCGTCCGGTTTAAGTATAACCATCGTGTCCAGAAAATTAATTTTCTGTGGGTCATGTGACATTGTAAATGAAATGCCTGGCCAGGCAATATTTAGCCACTCGAAGAAGGAGGCGAGGGCATCCAACGTGCAGAATATAACATTTTACAAAAGGGACTTTCTTTTTGCCCTACCTATCGCTGCCACACCTTTGACTTAGAAATGGACCTTCAGCGCTTTTTTCGAACACTTAGGTTGAAAACATACTTCTCTAACATACCTGACACTACTCCTAGTCTCCTAGTCTACCTCATACAGCTACTTCCTCTAACATTTTTTCATCGCATAGTTTGGGTTTACATAAGAAAAGTCATTTCAGGCCTCCACATGGCTCACACGCCATGGAAACTTTCATCGGGTTTGTCCAAAACTCGTTCCACTCATTAAAGGAGGATATTAACAGAGGGAAACTATTCTACCCCCCTAACCTTACGATCACAGAACGTCAGGCTCTTAAGGGCCTACAGGAAGACAGCAATATTATAATAAAACCAGCTGATAAGGGGGGCACCCTGGTGGTTATGAACCGAACCGACTACCTTAACGAGATTTCCCGATAGTTGAGTGACACTACTATCTGTTGTGAATTCTGTGGTCAAGCTCCCTCCTGTGGTCATGAGTGGTACTTCGGCTGGTTCCGTCTATGAGCTTCCTCTGGTGGATGTAAGTGGGGCTGCGGCTTCTGAGTTTCCTTCCTCAGGTGACGAGGTTAAGTCGTTAGGTGCTGCTCTATTTAACTCCACCTAGTTCTTTGTTCCTGGCCTCCAGTCAATGTTCCAGTATTGGTCTTGCTCTCTCCTGGATCGTTCTTGTGGCCTGTCTGCCCTGCATAAGCTAACTTCTGCTTGTGTTACTTTTGCTTGCTATTTTTTCTGTCCAGCTTGCTATATTGGTTTTTCTTGCTTGCTGGAAGCTCTGAGACGCAGAGGGAGCACCTCCGTGCCGTTAGTCGGTACGGAGGGTCTTTTTGCGCCCTCTGCGTCGTTGTTTGTAGGTTTTTGTGCTGACCGCAAAGCTATCTTTCCTATCCTCGGTCTATTCAGTAAGTCGGGCCTCACTTTGCTAAAACCTATTTCATCTCTGTGGTTGTGTTTTCATTTTTACTCACAGTCATTATATGTGGGGGGCTGTCTTTTCCTTTGGGGAATTTCTCTGAGGCAAGGTAGGCTTATTTTTCTATCTTCAGGGCTAGCTAGTTTCTCAGGCTGTGCCCGAGGCGCCTAGGTCTGGTCAGGAGCGCTCCACGGCTACCTTTAGTGTGGTATGATAGGATTAGGGATTGCGGTCAGCAGAGTTCCCACGTCTCAGAGCTTGTCCTATGTTATTTGTAACTATCAGGTCACTTGTGTGCTCTTAACCACCAGGTCCATTGTGTTTCTGAATCACCAGTTCATAACAGTACTGGAGGCCCAAAGTACTAATGCTTCTCAATAGAGGGAAAAGAGAAGTTCTGAGACCATTTTTTTTTCTTTGCACTGTGTTTTGTCTTTCTTTTCCCCTAGACATTTGGGTGGTTCAGGACACAGGTGTAGTGATGGACATTAAAGGTCTGTCTTCTTGTGTGGATAATCTCACTGCAAGAGTACAAAAAATTCAAGACATTATGGTTCAGAAATCTATGTTAGAACCTAGAATTCCTATTCCTGAGTTATTTTCTGGAGATAGAGCTAAGTTTCTGAATTTCAAAAATAATTGCAAACTGTTTCTGGCTTTGAAACCCCGTTCCTCTGGTGACCCAGTACAACAAGTTAAGATCATTATTTCTTTATTACGTGGCGACCCTCAAGACTGGGCATTTTCCCTTGCGCCAGGAGATCCTGCATTATGTAATATTGATGCGTTTTTTCTGGCGCTCGGATTGCTGTATGATGAACCTAATTCAGTGGATCAGGAAGATAAAAATTTGCTGGCTCTTTGTCAGGGTCAGGATGAGGTAGAGATAAATTGTCAGAAGTTTAGGAAGTGGTCTGTGCTCACTCAATGGAATGAATGTGCGCTGGCAGCAATTTTCAGAAAAGGTCTCTCTGAAGCCCTTAAGGATGTCATGGTGGGATTTCCTATGCCTGCTGGTCTGAATGAGTCTATGTCTTTGGCCATTCAGATCGGTCGACGCTTGCGTGAGCGTAAAACTGTGCACCATTTGGCGGTATTATCTGAGCATGGACCTGAGCCTATGCAGTGCGATAGGACTTTGACCAGAGCTGAACGGCAAGAACACAGACGTCAGAATGGGCTGTGTTTTTACTGTGTTGATTCCACTCATGCTATCTCCGATTGTCCTAAGCGCACTAAGCGGTTCGCTAGGTCTGCCACCATTGGTACGGTACAGTCGAAATTTCTTTTGTCCGTTACTTTGATCTGCTCTTTGTCATCCTATTCTGTCATGGCATTTGTGGATTCAGGCGCTGCCCTGAATTTGATGGACTTGGAGTATGCTAGGCGCTGTGGGTTTTTCTTGGAGCCCTTGCAGTATCCGATTCCATTGAGAGGAATTGATGCTACGCCTTTGGCCAAGAATAAGCCTCAGTACTGGACCCAGCTGACCATGTGCATGGCTCCTGCGCATCAGGAGGATATTCGCTTTTTGGTGTTGCATAATCTGCATGATGTGGTCGTGTTGGGGTTGCCATGGCTACAAGTCCATAACCCAGTATTGGATTGGAAATCAATGTCTGTGTCCAGATGGGGTTGTCAGGGGGTACATGGTGATGTTCCACTTCTGTCTATTTCATCATCCACCCCTTCTGAGGTCCCAGAGTTCTTGTCGGATTACCGGGATGTATTTGATGAGCCCAAGTCCAGTGCCCTACCTCCGCATAGGGATTGTGATTGTGCTATCGATTTGATTCCTGGTAGTAAGTTTCCTAATGGTCGACTGTTTAATTTGTCTGTGCCTGAGCACGCCGCTATGCGGAGTTACGTAAAGGAATCCTTGGAGAAGGGTCATATTCGCCCGTCGTCGTCGCCATTGGGAGCAGGGTTCTTTTTTGTGGCCAAGAAGGATGGTTCGCTGAGACCTTGTATTGATTACCGCCTTCTAAATAAAATCACGGTCAAATTTCAGCACCCCTTGCCGCTGCTGTCTGATTTGTTTGCTCGGATTAAGGGGGCTAGTTGGTTCACCAAGATAGATCTTCGTGGTGCGTATAATCTTGTGCGTATTAAACAGGGCGATGAATGGAAAACAGCATTTAATACGCCCGAGGACCATTTTGAGTACCTGGTTATGCCATTCGGGCTTTCTAATGCTCCATCAGTGTTTCAGTCCTTTATGCATGACATCTTCCGAGAGTACCTGGATAAATTCCTGATTGTATACTTGGATGATATTTTGGTCTTCTCGGATGATTGGGAGTCTCACGTGAAGCAGGTCAGAATGGTGTTCCAGGTCCTCCGTGCGAATTCTTTGTTTGTGAAGGGGTCAAAGTGTCTCTTTGGTGTTCAGAAGGTTTCATTTTTGGGTTTAATTTTTTTCCCCTTCTACTATCGAGATGGACCCTGTTAAAGTTCAGGCCATTTATGATTGGACTCAGCCGACATCTCTGAAGAGTCTGCAAAAGTTCCTGGGTTTTGCTAATTTTTATTGTCGCTTCATCAATAATTTTTCTAGTATTGCTAAACCGTTGACTGATTTAACCAAGAAGGGTGCTGATGTGGTCAATTGGTCTGCTGCTGCTGTGGAAGCTTTTCAAGAGTTGAAGCGTCGTTTTTCTTCTGCCCCTGTGTTGTGCCAACCAGATGTTTCGCTCCCGTTCCAGGTCGAGGTTGATGTTTCTGAGATTGGAGCAGGGGCTGTTTTGTCGCAAAGAAGTTCTGATGGCTCGGTGATGAAACCATGTGCCTTCTTTTCCAGGAAGTTTTCGCCTGCTGAGCGTAATTATGATTTTGGCAATCGAGAGTTGCTGGCCATGAAGTGGGCATTCGAGGAGTGACGTCATTGGCTTGAAGGAGCTAAGCATCGTGTGGTGGTCTTCACTGATCACAAGAACTTGACTTATCTCGAGTCTGCCAAACGGTTGAATCCTAGACAGGCTCGTTGGTCGCTGTTTTTCTCCCGTTTTGACTTTGTGGTTTCGTACCTTCCGGGCTCTAAAAATGTGAAGGCGGATGCCCTGTCTAGGAGTTTTGTGCCCGACTCTCCGGGTTTGTCTGAGCCGGTGGGTATTCTCAAAGAGGAGGTAATTTTGTCTGCCATCTCCCCTGATTTGCAGTGGGTGCTGCAAAAATTTCAGGCTAATAGACCTGACCGTTGCCCAGCGGAGAAACTGTTTGTCCCTGATAAATGGACGAGTAGAGTTATCTCTGAGGTTCATTGTTCGGTGTTGGCTGGTCATCCTGGAATCTTTGGTACCAGAGATTTGGTGGCTAGATCCTTCTGGTGGCCGTCTCTGTCGCGGGATGTGCGTTCGTTTGTGCAGTCCTGTGGGATTTGTGCTCGGGCTAAGCCCTGCTGTTCTCGTGCCAGTGGGTTGCTTTTGCCCTTGCCAGTCCCGAAGAGGCCCTGGACACATCTCTATGGATTTTATTTCGGATCTCCCCGTCTCTCAAAAAATGTCGGTCATTTGCGTTGTTTGTGATCGCTTCTCTAAGATGGTCCATTTGGTACCCTTGTCTAAATTGCCTTCCTCCTCTGATTTAGTGCCATTGTTCTTCCAGCATGTGGTTCGTTTACATGGCATTCCGGAGAACATCGTTTCTGACAGAGGTTCCCAGTTTGTTTCGAGGTTTTGGCGAGCCTTTTGTGCTAGGATGGGCATTGATTTGTCTTTTTCCTCGGCTTTCCATCCTCAGACAAATGGCCAGACTGAACGAACCAATCAGACCTTGGAAACATATCTGAGATGTTTTGTTTCTGCCGATCAGGATGATTGGGTGTCCTTTTTGCCTTTGGCTGAGTTCGCCCTTAATAATCGGGCCAGCTCGGCTACTTTGGTTTCGCCGTTTTTCTGCAATTCTGGTTTCCATCCTCGTTTCTCTTCAGGGCAGGTTGAGTCTTCTGACTGTCCTGGTGTGGATACTGTGGTGGATAGGTTGCAGCAGATTTGGACTCATGTGGTGGACAATTTGACATTGTCTCAGGAGAAGGCTCAACGTTTCGCTAACCGCAGGCGCTGTGTGGGTCCCCGACTTCGTGTTGGGGATTTGGTTTGGTTGTCATCTCGTTATATTCCTATGAAAGTTTCCTCTCCTAAGTTTAAGCCTCGTTTCATTGGTCCATATAGGATTTCTGAGGTTCTTAATCCTGTGTCTTGTCGTTTGACCCTTCCAGCTTCTTTTTCCATCCATAACGTATTCCATAGGTCATTGTTGCGGAGATACGTGGCACCTGTGGTTCCATCCGTTGATCCTCCTGCCCCGGTTTTGGTTGAGGGGGAGTTGGAGTATATAGTGGAGAAGATTTTGGATTCTCGTATTTCGAGACGGAAACTTCAGTACCTGGTTAAGTGGAAGGGTTATGGTCAGGAAGATAATTCCTGGGTCTTTGCCTCTGATGTTCATGCTGCCGATCTAGTTCGTGCCTTTCATTTGGCTCATCATGGTCGGCCTGGGGGCTCTGGTGAGGGTTCGGTGACCCCTCCTCAAGGGGGGGGTACTGTTGTGAATTCTGTGGTCAAGCTCCCTCCTGTGGTCATGAGTGGTACTTCGGCTGGTTTTGTCTATGAGCTTCCTCTGGTGGATGTGAGTGGGGCTGCGGCTTCTGAGTTTCCTTCCTCAGGTGACGAGGTTAAGTCGTTAGGTGCTGCTCTATTTAACTCCACCTAGTTCTTTGTTCCTGGCCTCCAGTCAATGTTCCAGTATTGGTCTTGCTCTCTCCTGGATTGTTCTTGTGGCCTGTATGCCCTGCATAAACTAAGTTATGCTTGTGTTACTTTTGTTTGCTATTTTTTCTGTCCAGCTTGCTATATTGGTTTTTCTTGCTCGCTGGAAGCTCTGAGACGCAGAGGGAGCACCTCCGTGCCGTTAGTCGGTACGGAGGGTCTTTTTGCGCCTTCTGCGTGGTTGTTTGTAGGTTTTTGTGCTGACCACAAAGCTATCTTTCCTATCCTCGGTCTATTCAGTAAGTCGGGCCTCACTTTGCTAAAACCTATTTCATCTCTGTGTTTGTGTTTTCATCTTTACTCACAGTCATTATATGTGGGGGGCTGCCTTTTCCTTTGGGGAATTTCTCTGAGGCAAGGTAGGCTTATTTTTCTATCTTCAGGGCTAGCTAGTTTCTCAGGCTGTGCCCGAGGCGCCTAGGTCTGGTCAGGAGCGCTCCACGGCTACCTTTAGTGTGGTATGATAGGATTAGGGATTGCGGTCAGCAGAGTTCCCACGTCTCAGAGCTTGTCCTATGTTATTTGTAACTGTCAGGTCACTTGTGTGCTCTTAACCACCAGGTCCATTGTGTTTCTGAATCACCAGTTCATAACAACTATCTACCAAAAGTTACCTAGGGACCCCACGGCCTCAATACGCCAAAAAATCTCAGACATACGTCAAAGATATACACAACTAGGGGTTTTGGATTCTAAATCATGTGACTTCTTGACTAATCCCCACCCAGTTATCCCTGTTTTCTACACCATCCCGAAGATTCACAAAAATCTGGAGAAACCACCCAGGAGGCCCATAGTGGCCTCCATGGATTCCATTCTTTCTCCCCTTGTGGTGTATCTGGAGAAGATCTTAACCCCATTGATACAGACTTCCAAGTCCTATATCTTAGACACAGGGGCTTTCCTCAATGTCTTGAAGGGTGTGGATAGGATTCCACCTAATGCAGTACTGGTCACGATGGACGTCAAGGACTTATACACTTCAATCCCACACATGGAGGGAATCAATTCAGTCCACAAACTGTTAACCCAATCCGGCCTACATATGGATCAGGTTAATCTATGCATTGAACTCCTAACTATCATTCTCACCTTCAATCATTTCATGTTCCAGGATGACTTCTATCTCCAGATATGTGGCACCGCGATGGGCTCCAACGTGGCGCCCCCCTATGCAAACTGCTACATGGCGGACTTCAAGGAGAGTTCTATCTACCTAAGTCCATTCTTCCAGTCTAACGTTCTCCTATGGAGACGCTACATAGATGATGTTTTTTGCATATGGGGGGGCACGTTGGATGCCCTCGCCTCCTTCTTCGAGTGGCTAAATATTGCCTGGCCAGGCATTTCATTTACAATGTCACATGACCCACAAAAAATTAATTTTCTGGACACGATGGTTATACTTACACCGGACGGTTCCATATCTACTGATCTGTACACCAAAAGTACCGACCGTAACAGTTTGTTACACTTCTCCAGTTTCCACCCTCCCGCAACTAAACGGTCTATACCTAGATCCCAGTTTCACAGGGTCTCTAAAATTGTGTCTGATTCTGATCTCCGTCCCCTCAGATTACAAGAGATGGCTTCTAAATATTCCCAACGGGGTTACCCGTCCACAATCCTCCAAAATGCTTCTTCACCTCCCCCACCCAGGCCAAATAGATCCTCCAAACGTATTCCGTTCGTCCACTCATTTCACCCTTTCGCATATGTCCTACATAGATCTATACGCAGACATTGGCACCTTTTGGTGAGCGCTCATCCGGAGGTTCCGGAATTTCGAGAACCTTTCCTTCCCTGTTTTAGGAGGGCTCCTAATTTGAAGGACTCTTTAGTGAGAGCTGACATTGGCACCAACAAATCCACATCAGAACAAAGATTTTTGCAAAATCCACGTACAGGCACCTTCCCCTGTTTCCATTGCTCTCAATGTCACAATGTTCTCAAAGGCACATCCTTCAACCATCCACACTCAGGCAAAGTATTCCAGATTCCAGGTTTCTTCACCTGTGACACATCGTTGGTAGTTTATCTAATTAAATGCCCCTGTGGCTTATTATACGTGGGGGAAACTACGCAGCCCATACGTGATCGTATTTCAAAACATAAATCTACCATACGCTGTCAGAATCTGTTGCTTCCCATCCCCTCACATTTTTCTACCAATAACCATAGCATTTCACAACTTAGATTCCAGGTTATCGAACACGTACCCCCTCTGAGACGGGGTGGAAACAGAATTGCCCGTCTCAAGCGCCGTGAGGCGTTCTGGATTCATAACCTAGAAACCCTACACCCGAAAGGCCTTAACCGAGACTACGACCTCGCAGCATTTCTGTAAAGTAGGCCGATTGGCCATCCCGGCAATTATGAGCAAACTTAAGGATATTGGTCCTGTCGCAACCCCCCCCCCACCCCCACACGTCGGTATTATTCAAGGTGTTTTTTCATTAATACTCTCCATTTTTCTCCCTATAACCACTATCATGTTACGTTCACCTCATCTAACACTGTTCTTTTAGCCAAATATCCATGGTATGTCTCAACACACCTATTTCTGTTGTGTTCGTTTGGTTTTTTTGTCTCAAAATTAGCTTTACCTGCTGATGTAACATATGACTTCACCACGATCATTGTATATGAAGAATGTCATGCCGTTCCTGTTTTTCTCCTTTATTATAGTGTACAGATGTACTTGATTTCAGTAACTAATGCCTGTTTTTTCTATTATAGAGTCGCCTCTACTGAAGTTCTGTACACCTCTTTTGTAAATCACCCTGTCTTGAGAAATCCGCTCCACAGGACATAGCTTATCCCCTCCTGCTATGTCCCACACATCCGGATTTTTTCTCATGTCTACTCGCTCATCATGTTCTTATCCCTCATAGGTTATGTTTCACTCTTCTCCCTTTGGCACCGCTTCAGTTCCTCCCCCTGTTTATCATTAACACGGTCCTACAGCGGAACACTCTATACCGCTGTATTTCTCACTCGGACGCCGCACACCACCTGACGTCACGTCCGCCGGCCGGGCGGCATGAGCAGCAACACACTCTGCTCTCTGGCGACACGCACGGACTTCCTCTGCTTTCGTCACTTCCGCCCTTTAGAGCGCGTTCCCTGATTCGTCAGGACGCTTCACTCGGGCACGCCCTCCTTCTTCAAACAATGTGCGCTATTCCCCACATGACAGACGAGCGGAGGATTCCGCGTCTGCATCTCGGCACACACCTCCTCTCACCCTATCAGGTAAAGCGCCAGCACGGTCCTCCTCCTCTGGACCATACGGACATTGGTGTGTCATTCTCTGTATGCTTACGCTATACAATTTTCTTATCCTAGTTGGGATTATGTCCCCGGGTTTCACGTTGTTCTACGCTCTCTAAGGTGGGCCACTACACAGGGCTCTCTCTTTGTCTGAGCACAATTAGATGTATAGCTTTATAGCCGGGGCACTTGTGACTCTTTCTTCCATATCTCAGACGCTGCGTTGAGTGTGCCCAGAGACACGATTGTCTCTCCTATTTTCTTTACAGTACGGTATGTTACTATTCCTTTTCCATTCCCATTTACTTCTCACGTCAGTCCCTAGTACTAGTGGTATCTCTCTGCGATTCGCCATTTTTTGCCTGTACCATGACCATATTGTGAACTAGCTCTCAAATATCCTATTTAGACATATCCTTGTATATACTTTTGTTTTCCTTTGTATTTTATTTATGTATTATTATGGTTTGTTTTCACCTTTTGTAGTTACTGATGAAGGTCCTGTTTTGTTGGACCGAAACGTTTATGAGTACTACATTAAAATTTCACCAGAGCATCTTAAGTTGAGTGCAAGGTCTTTTCTTTGTTGACATGGCCAGTGGGCACAGACAATACAACAGAGATGCTAAAAACAGAAGGCGCATATCATTATGAGTCTTACATTATTGGGTATGTATAATGTTAAAAAGCTGCTCAAGATGATACAAATGATGAAATACATGAATATATTTAAAAATATATAGTGCAACCACATATTCAGTGTGCGTATGCACATAAATAAATCCCAAAGATCACAGAAAATCATAAAAATTAAGCAAAATGATTTCAGATCAATCGAACCACGGAAGGAAACACAGTGTGCACGTTGTCCTGTGGTTGTGCTGAAATGCAATAGATATGTTTTTTTTGAGGTGTAAAAGCTAAATCAATATATTGGATATTGCATGGACTAAGATGAAATCTATATTAGTAAAGTGCATGTGCAAATGGATTTGTGGCTGTAGCTAAATAACGTTCATAAGTGTACGGTATTGTCTGCCGGTGCCTCCATATGGTTCCCGTCCTTCTGCCATGCGGCGACGCTGGCTTAGTCACCTTCCCTGGCCCTGGACACAGCACGCCGCACAGTGTTTCGGTGGCGTGCCTAGTGCGCGCATGTGCCCCTGTTCTTAAAGGGCCAGCGAGCGCACATGGTAAAATGCCCCCAGGTAACAGCTGGGAGGCATTTTGTCAATGTGTGCACATATAAGGTATCTCCCAGTCAATGGCTGGAAGGCATCTTGCATAAAAGGCACCCTCCCCAATTGGGAAGTGCATGAGCAACCCCTATAGGTTGTATGAGGTGGTTTGTAATGTGCAACTGAATGTTGCCAGGTCCCTGTCCGTAGTCTATTATTTACTAGTCATGCATTTCCGTAGTTTATTAATTAATTCCCGTATCCTGTGTCCTATTAGTTTGCCCATGTTCAGTCACCAGTGCGGCGGTATCCTAATCCTGAAACCGTGTCTGAAGTACCTATACCCGAACCGTGGTTCCGCTGCAGCCATTCCAGTGTCCAATGTTCCTGGTCCTAGTGCGGCTCCACCACAGTTCCTGATATCTATAGGTCTGAACAAAAACCCATCTTCTATATTCAAGCTGTCCATACAGTCCGTCAGTCTCCGGATCCGGTTAGTCAGTAACCTCAGTCACATCTCCCCACATCAGCAAACCCAACACCTGGGATTGGCAGCTGCAGTACCAGCGACTGTCTAGGAGTGGTACCTGGCAGCTACCAGCGGTCCAGTCCATCTCCACCATCAGGAGCTAGAGTGAACACCAGGTAGTAACTTAGCTATTCCCCTTCCTAGGCAGGTCCGGCCCTGTGGCACAGTGGGTATGACAATGAATTAATCTTGCAGATATCATCCATATTAAGTAACGATATATGTATAAAGTGCATGTGCAACCAAAACAAAAAGCCTTAAGTAAGTGGCAACCAAAGTTAGTACTAAGAGTATCACCTCTATTGTGTCTAAACAGAGACCCGGAGTGTTTGGTGTATGTTTGCATTATAATTGCATTAACAGAAAGAAGGACAGGCCGGAGCGAGCCGTCCCCTCCCCCCCAACGGCCTAAGCGAAGGCCAGCATGGCAATGGGTTGGAGAGGAGGGGGTGGGGCTGAAGGGGTTAATTACATTAGGGGGTGGGGGCTAGTGGTAGAGGGGTTAGAGAAGTGTCAGGGGGCGGGGGCCGGTCAGTTCCCGCTCACCTTCACAAGAACAGCATGTCTGGAGTGGACGCTGGGCTGCAGAGCCTGAGGGCGGCTGCAGCCTCTCGGCCTCCTGGATGGCTGGAGGCGCAGGTGGCCCACCTGCTGGACGGCGGTGCTGGTGGCGGTGGATCCTTGCCGGCGGTCCCCCCTCTTGACCGGCGAAATCGGCGGACACGGCCCCCCGAGCGCCTATCGCCAGATCCCGGGCCGAGTGCCCCCGCAGGCGTCGGAGCCCCTCCCGGGACCCTCCAGGCCGGGCGCCAGTAAGAGCAGCGGCGAGCAGGCCCCGGCCTGGGAGGAATCCGACAGCCAGGGGGGGGCGCAGCGGCGGTTGCAAGGCCCTCACCTCGTGGCGTGGTGGGGGCGGAGCATAGACGCGCCGGGCAGCGCCAGGGGCCTAGAGCAGCGGGAGGCCGCGGCGGTGTTGTTCCTGCCGCGCGGCCTGCCTCGGCGGTGCGAGCTGGGTCCAGAGGAGCCGTGGATGGAAGCGGGGCGGGCGGCCCGAGGCTGGACGGCGCTGGGTTGGCCCCTGCAGCAGCGGCGGGGGGTCCCCCTGCTCCAGGGCTGTGGAGCGGACAGCCTTCTGCGGCGGCCGGGAGTGTGGCTGGTGCCGGTCAACAGGACGTGCCCTCACCGGTCCAAGCGGCGTCTCCCCCTATCGCCTGGAGTCCGAATCCGGTGTCCCACGTGTCGGCGACGTCCCTGAACAGCGGGTCTGATGGACACCTCCAGGGCACATCGGTGGACAGGTCGGTGGCAGATTGGGCAGCTCGTGGACGTCTGGATACCAGCACTCCGGCTGGAGGGACCACAGATCCCGTGCAACCCGGTGAGTATGCGTCTGTGTCTAGTGTTTGTCTTTCTGATGCTGGTGCGCCTGCGTTTAGTGGTGGTCAGGGAGCGCTTAGCGACGTAGCTGTGGCAGGGGTAGCAGGCGGTGGGGAAGCGGCAGGGGTGCGGGAGCTTTTGGCTAGTGTGCAGAACCTGCTAGCTAGATTGGATCGCGATGTGGGTCCGCAGGGATTTTTGGGTGCTTGGTCTGGTGCGCAGCGCAGTCCGGTTAGTGCAGCAGTGGTGCAGGCTGAGGTCGCGGAGCCGGTTTCTGTTTCTGTGCAGACTGAGAAGGAAAAGGAGAATGTGGCACCCCTAGGGGTATTTGCCACAAAAACAGTTACTGACACTAAATACAAATACTAAAATAGCAAGACTGCACTACCACCTCCGGCCAGAAGGGGGAGCTCCAGAGACTCCCCTTGATCCATTCTGGTCTGAGAGAAGAACTGGCAGTTGGGCTAAGGAGCTGAAAGTGAGAGGTCATACAGCTGAATTTCTAACAGCCCTATGACGGTTTCCAGGCCCAAATCACCGGCCTGAGGAGAAAAGGGACAGAGAAAAAGGACATTGTGAGAACCGGGTAGCATTAATCACTACCCAGAACAGGCGCAAAGACGGATACCGGATCCGTGGCTGTATTCATTATATATAATACAGCAACCGGAAAAACATGAGGTGATATCAGCTTCACTAGGGCCGGACGCAGCAACAGACACAGAGTTCAGTGGTACTCCTGGAGGGGGTAAGCCGATAAAAGGACTCGGGTTGCCCGTCGAACCAGGACCCGGAGGGGACAGATTGGGCCGGCAGCCAGTTCACATACAGCAGCAGGGCCACACAGAAACTGCGTACAATAAGAGGCGAAGACCCCGGCAGGGTCAAAGTAACTCAGAGTTCCCATACAGACTCCGGTGACAGGACTGGTTGTAAATCCTTTTTGTTGAAGTAAACAGGTTAAACGTTTCAGTGCCTCAGACTTTCATTTGGACAATAGCTATCTATCCAGGATCAGGATCATCACCGCTGAGAGAACCTGCTGCTGATCAAGTAAGTGCCTGTTCCCTCATGATACCCCTTACACTGTGCATTGCCTGAGGCCACAGCACCGGGTCAAGCCACCCGTGACATCTCCCTCAAGAGACAGGCCCCATTGGTCCGGTGCTGGGTACCCCGGTCTCCTGGGCGTCACAATTGGTGTCATGAACAGGATTCAGCCAGCCCGTATACCGGGTATTGTGTGCCGTGATTGGAGCTCAAAACTGTGAAAACTTGGATGAAAAATCTTGAAAATTGACTTTATTAAAGAAAATTCCATTTCCCATTAAAAACTATTGAAAGTGACTTTTCCCCATTGGTTATAATGGAGTAAAGATGGCCGCCATCACCTCATAACCGTTAGGCACGAGACTGTTACTTGAGCTACACCATTACCTGAACCCCAGTCTGACTGAAAAACTTCAGAATCCGCCATTACAGAGCGCGCGAGGGGCGGGAGCAGCAGGGGGCGTGTCATTGTGGGCGGCACCAAGCTGAGCGCTCTGACGTCAGAGCAAGGGGAAAACCAATCACGAATCTACACTATCCCGACGGAAGCGGAGGACCGGAAGGGTCCGGATTAACTAAGGGGGCACAGTATGTCGCAGCACGGAGACGCCGCAGCACCCGGCGACGCTAATGCAGCTGAAAGACAGAGTGTCGATAGAGAGTCCGGTAGCGCAGCGGTGCAAAGAGTGGCGCCCATCATGCCGGTGCTGATGCCATATACCCGGGTGGCCCGTGGCTTCCAATGTATGAAGGTGAGCCTAATACCCTTGACGATTTCAGAAAAAAGATGCTGGCCTATTTTGACATGTTCCCCGTGGGTCAAGTTCAGCGTGTTAGTCTCCTGATGATGCAGTTAAGTGGCCATGCTAAGCGAGAAGTCACAGCATGGGCAGCTGATCTAAAAGGCACTGTTGAACGCATATTTGCTGGATTAAAAGCTACATTTGAAACCACTGCCGGCAGCAAAGCTAAAGTACGATTCTGTAATTGCAAACAAAAAGCTAATGAGGGCGTGAGAGACTTTGCCTTAAACCTGCAGGAAGCCCTTAAATCACTTACACTGGCTGAACCCATTTTTAACACCGGAGCGGATAAACTGCTAAGAGATCAATTTATTGAGGGACTCTACACCCCTTCTCACCGGGGGCATGTGAGTATGCTTGTTTTTAAGAACCCTGAATTGACATTTGCCCAATTAAAGGAGAGCGCTATACGACTCCAGCTGGCAGAGGCACCTCGGGATCAGGATCCTGCGCAACCCATGGCAGAGGCACCTCAACAACAGGGAGTGCAAGAGACATCAGCTATGTCCGGGGCCATTGCTAAGCCCCTGGGGCCCAGTACTAATGAGGCTCTTCAACAAAAGCTTGACTCTTTAACTGATGTTGTTGCTTCAATGGCTAAAACCATGCAAGAGATGAGAGGACCCAAGATGGAGTTGGCAAACCGTAGAGAGGATGTTCCATGGATGAGACCCCGGAAATACCCGACATGGAGAGGACGACCCCGCGACCGCTACCAACCGGATGGACAGCCCATTTGCCGCCGTTGCCAGCAGCCAGGCCACTTTGCACGAGATTGTGATTTAAACGGGAATCCCCTGGGAATGCGGGCCGCTTCACAGGAATGAACTTTCAAGGCCCAACACCCTGGCACGACAGGTACATCGGAGGACGACCCATTATCCCTATCGTGCTGGATGGAATTCCCCTCAACGCTTTGCTGGACACAGGTTCCCAGATTTCATCTATACCGTATATCCTTTATAAGAGGTACTGGGCTGATGCAGATATTGATAAAGGGCCCTCTGATGTTGAACTAGATATATGGGCCAGTAATGGTAAGTTGGTACCGAAACTAGGATTCAGGGAGATGACCATAAAGATTGGTAAAGTAGAATTGAAGAAACAGGGTATAATTGTTGTTGATGTTGACCGGCGGAACTGTGAACCAACTGTATTGATAGGAATGAATGTGTTAGAGAACTGCTTTGCCGAAGTTATTTCTGTCTTACAGCAAATTGCTGAAACTGCCCAATCCTACCAGCAGAGAGTTCTCCGGAGGGAAATAAAAGTATTGATGTTAAGACAACAGGTAGAAGTTGCAGGTGGAGAAATCGGCAGTGTGAGGGTAAGTGATCCAACGTCTATTGTAATCCCACCAAAAACAGAAATGCTGGTATGGTGTAGAGCAGCCATTGGTACTAAGGGACGAGATTATCAAGCCTTAATAGAACCAGTGTACACCGACAGCAGGCCCACTATACTCACAGCATGAGGGGTAGTCGAGGTACACCGGGGACGAGTGCCGGTACGACTTTTGAACTGTGGAGAGGAAGAGGTCACTTTGCCAAGGTATGCTACAGTGGCAAAGCTATATACTGTTGACAACAATGCCATCACAACCATTGAGCCCTTAGAACCAACCTGTCAGGTGGAAGTCAACGGCTTAGATGGAGAATTGGAGGATTGGTGCCAACAGCTACACGTGGGCATAAATTCAACACCTACCCATCAAAAACAAGGGGTGTATAGGCTAGTGACGGAATATGAACAAGTCTTCAGTAAACACCCATTGGACTTCGGACGGATAGAAGGAGTAGAACACACAATCCCCACTGGTGACCATCCCCCAATAAAAGAAAGATATAGACCCATACCGCCCGCTCACTATCAATGTGCAAAAGATATGCTGAGGGAGATGAAACAGGCCGGGGTAATAAGAGACAGCTGTAGCCCCTGGGCGGCCCCTCTAGTGATTGTAAAAAAAAAAGGACGGAACCATGAGAATGTGCGTAGACTACCGGCGGATTAATAACATCACCCATAAAGACGCCTACCCCTTGCCTAGGATAGAAGAGTCCTTGACTGCTTTGAAATCTGCTAATTATTTTTCCACCTTAGACTTAACAAGCGGGTATTGGCAAGTCCCTGTGGCTGAGAGAGATAAGGAAAAGACGGCATTCACCACACCAATGGGTCTATGTGAATTTAATCGCATGCCATTCGGACTCTGCAACGCATCCGGTACCTTCCAGCGGCTGATGGAATGCTGCCTCGGACACAAGAACTTCGAGACCGTCCTCCTGTACCTAGATGATGTGATCGTCTACTCAAAGACTTACGAACAACACTTAAAAGACCTGGCAGAAGTGTTCGAAGCCTTATCCAGGTATGGCATGAAAGTCAAGCCATCCAAATGTCACCTTCTCAAGCCAAAGGTACAGTACCTGGGACACATCGTGAGTTCGGAGGGAGTAGCACCGGATCCCGAGAAAATAAGCGCCATAAGGGATTGGCCAAGACCTACCAACGCAAAAGAAGTGAGGCAATTCCTGGGATTGGTGGGTTACTATCGCAGATTTATAAAAGGATTTACCAAGTTGGCAGCACCCTTGCAAGACGCCTTGGTAGGGCAGACGAAGAAACCTTCAAACCGAAACCCTCCTTTTCAGTGGAACGAGGAAAGGGAAGACTCCTTTGAACAATTAAAGAAGGCACTAACCGGAGAAGAGGTTCTGGCATACCCAGATTACCATCAACCTTTCAGCCTCTACACCGATGCCAGTAATGTGGGACTAGGAGCAGTGCTGTCACAAAAGCAAGAAGGTCGGGAGAAAGTCATCGCCTTTGCAAGTAGAAAGCTCCGGCCAACTGAAAGAAATTCAGAAAATTACAGCTCCTTCAAATTGGAACTACTGGCAGTAGTTTGGGCTGTGACTGAACGTTTCAAACACTATCTGGCCGCTGCGGAATTTATTGTCTATACTGACAACAATCCGTTGACCCATCTGGACACAGCCAAATTAGGTGCGTTAGAACAGCGATGGATAGCCCGGTTATCTAATTACAACTTCATAATCAAGTATCGAGCAGGTCGCAAGAATGGAAATGCCGATGCCCTATCCCGGATGCCACACTTGAGAGATGTAGAAGAAGAAACGGGGGAGCTTGAAGAAATTGAACTACCAGCCTTCCATCATCCCAAGGCAAAACATCATCAGTCAAGTACCTATCAGAAACAACAAGAGGTGAATTTAAATCCGTTAGCACACCATAGATGGGCTGACACCCAAGACAGCAATCCGGCTGTGAAGTTGGTGAAGGAACTGCTGACTGAGCAAAGTGCATATCCCGATGAGGATGCCCCAGAAGAGACGCATCAACTCTGGAAAGAGAGAGGCAAAATGTTCCTGTATCAAGGGAAGCTCTGTAGAAGGTACACCAATCCGAAAACACATGAATTGGTTTGGCAAATTATCGTGCCTAAACAAGATGTCAAGATGGTCCTCGAAGCTTACCATAATGGTGCTGGTCACTTCGGTTGGAAAAAGTTTGAAGCACTTCTAAGAGAAAGATTTTATTGGGTCGGGATGAGAAAATCAATCGAACAGTGGTGCAGAAACTGTGGCCCGTGCAACCTCAGAAGAAACGATCAAAAGAACCAAAGAGCACCACTGCAGCCCATTATCACCAAACAACCACTTGAACTTGTAGCCATAGACCACGTGAAGTTGACACCAAGCCGATCCGGCTATGTCTATGCCTTGACCATCGTGGACCATCACGCTTCTTGGTAGTAGTACCCGTAAAAGATCTGACAGCAAAAACAGCAGCCAAAGCGTTCCAAACGTACTTTTGTAGACCCCATGGATATCCGGAACAGGTTCTCACCGACCAAGGTACAGCCTTTGAATCAGAGATCTTCAGAGAATTCTGTAATATGTATGGTTGCAAAAAGATCCGGACGACGGCCTATCATCCACAAACAAAAGGCTTATGCGAGAAGATGAACCATATTGTAATAGACCTACTAAAGACTTTACCTGAGACAGAAAGGAATCAATGGCCAGAGAAATTGCCTGACTTGGTGGATCTGTATAATCATGTCCCGGTGAGCTCCACCAACTGCACCCCAGCTTATCTTATGCGTGCAAGACCCGGCCAATTACCAATCGATCTAGAAATGGGAATTCTGAAACCAGACGCAGAAGTTCAAGACTCCAATTGGGATATCATACGGCAAAAGCAGTATCGCCAAGTGCAAGAGAGTGTGGAAAGAAGCCTTCAGCAAACTAGAGAAAGACAAGAGCGAACTTTCAACCAGAATGCTCTAGCGACCCCATTAAGACCGGGTGACCAAGTGCTCAAGAGAAATCGTCGAACCAATAAACTAGACAATCAGTGGGAAGCCGTACCCTACATAGTTTTACCAACAAGAATGGATAATCCTAAAATGTGTCTCATTAGCAAAAACGGAGGCTTAACATCTGTACTAGTGTCAAGAGACAATCTTAAATTATGTCCGGAAGCATTGAAAGAGCCAGAAGTTGTCCAGCCAGAACCAGAAGTTATTCAACCCATGCAGGTCCAACCAGTAAAGGAAAAAGAAGAGGAAATGTATCACACCTGTATAGGAGACTTTCCCAAAACCCTACTAACATACCATGGTGCAGTAGTGGTTCCCATGGTGGCCTTTTACCCAACACCGAACCCAATACCAGAAGTCCCAAGACAGGAAGAGGCTGACCGCGTACTACGGGAGGTTCCAGGCCAGGAAGAACAGATTCCTCATCAGAGTAATCCCATTCACGGTGGACTTGCCAACTCCATAGTCGTGGAATTATCTTTAGCAGAGCGGGCAGATACTACATCCGCAGTAGACAGTAGTACACCACATGAAGAGACACCGCTATTACGTAGATCACAGCGTAGTACCCAGGGTCAATTACCGGCCAGGTATGCGGATTACCAACTATAAAACTATAGTCATTGTTATCATTCTGCAACGTTTAAGCCCAGTACCTACAGAGACTTGTCTGTATGAACTTATTGCATATTCTTGAACTTTTTATCAGCCCGGAGGCACTAAATCAAAGCTCCGGAAAGACTGCTTTTTGAACTTTGCTTTTTGCTCTTTTTGAACTTTCTTTAGACTTTATATTGGTAACTCCGTTGGAAAAATGGAACTGAATTCTTGGACACAAAGTGCAGTGCCTTTCCTAGTACCTTCAAGGATAGAACTGTATTAATGGACGCTATTTGAAGTGACTTTTTACAGAACTCTATTTTTGTTTCCTTGAGTGGTTTTTGTAACTTTTCATTTTTAAGACTCTGTACATATTAATTGTTATTTCAAAATGTTATCGTCCCACAGTCCCGGAGTACTGTTCTTAACTAAGGGGGAATGTGGCACCCCTAGGGGTATTTGCCACAAAAACAGTTACTGACACTAAATACAAATACTAAAATAGCAAGACTGCACTACCACCTCCGGCCAGAAGGGGGAGCTCCAGAGACTCCCCTTGATCCATTCGGTCTGAGAGAAGAACTGGCAGTTGGGCTAAGGAGCTGAAAGTGAGAGGTCATACAGCTGAATTTCTAACAGCCCTATGACGGTTTCCAGGCCCAAATCACCGGCCTGAGGAGAAAAGGGACAGAGAAAAAGGACATTGTGAGAACCGGGTAGCATTAATCACTACCCAGAACAGGCGCAGAGACGGATACCGGATCCGTGGCTGTATTCATTATATATAATACAGCAACCGGAAAAACATGAGGTGATATCAGCTTCACTAGGGCCGGACGCAGCAACAGACACAGAGTTCAGTGGTACTCCTGGAGGGGGTAAGCCGATAAAAGGACTCGGGTTGCCCGTCGAACCAGGACCCGGAGGGGACAGATTGGGCCGGCAGCCAGTTCACATACAGCAGCAGGGCCACACAGAAACTGCGTACAATAAGAGGCGAAGACCCCGGCAGGGTCAAAGTAACTCAGAGTTCCCATACAGACTCCGGTGACAGGACTGGTTGTAAATCCTTTTTGTTGAAGTAAACAGGTTAAACGTTTCAGTGCCTCAGACTTTCATTTGGACAATAGCTATCTATCCAGGATCAGGATCATCACCGCTGAGAGAACCTGCTGCTGATCAAGTAAGTGCCTGTTCCCTCATGATACCCCTTACACTGTGCATTGCCTGAGGCCACAGCACCGGGTCAAGCCACCCGTGACATCTCCCTCAAGAGACAGGCCCCATTGGTCCGGTGCTGGGTACCCCGGTCTCCTGGGCGTCACAAGTGCAAGGTCCACTTAGATGATAGGGCGCACGGCGAAGTATACGTGTGTTTTGAGGGCCCGTTGGGGGCGCATCTTAAGAAAGAGGTTAGGGAAAAGACACGTAAGGATGAGTATGTTGACATTTTTTCACTGCTTCCGCTAGAGAAATTTAACCTTGATAAGGGGAAGAAGGAGGATTCGAAAAAGGAGGAGGAAGAAAAGCGGCGTTGGCGTTTGATTCCCCAGACTTTCGCTAATTGGCTTCAGGCTCTTGCCATTCTGGCAAAGGCTCCTGAGAATTGCTCGGGGCTATTTTGCTACATGGATTCCATCAGTGAGGCTCACAGGGTGTATGGCGGTCAGGCGTGGCTTAGGTACGACGAGCAGTTTAGGCAGAGAAAAGCGGTGCGGCCGGCCATTAGATGGGACCAGAAGGATATTGGCCTCTGGTTGCGGGTAATGGCGCAGTACAAGTTCGGCCATCCCTTTCAGGGGGGGGGCGGTGGGTCCGGCCATGGATCACAGTCCGGTGCGGGGAGTACCTCAGGCAGCGCTGGTCAGGCAGGCGGACAGAAGTTGGGCATCTGCTGGCAATTTAATGAGGGACAGTACAAATTTGGAGCATTTGTAAGTTTAAGCATTTGTGCTCCCACTGCAACGGTTCGTCCCACGGAGCCGCAAAATGCTTTAAGAAGGGCAAGGCAAAATCAGGTTCAGGTAATTCCCATGGGGGAGACTCTGGTGATGGTGGAAAGGATGGTACCTTATCTAAATAGGTACTCGGATAGGGAAAAGGCGGCCTTGTTGTTATCCGGTTTTACGGAAAGTTTTGTTTGTTTGGAATTACTTGTACGATGGACTCCTCGCCAGAGATGGACTACACCTCAACAAACCTGGGAAACACACATTCGCCAGAAGACTCGCTACACTCATCAGGAGGGCGTTAAACTAGAAGAAGAGGGGACGGGAAGAAAAACATTAGACTTGAACAAAGAAGATCCAGGAAAACATACTCAGAAGGGAGGTAAGAACATTTCTAAAACAATCCACAGCGAGGAGATTGGAACAAAACAAAATCCTCTAAACTGCATGCTCGCAAACGCCAGAAGCCTGACAAACAAGATGGAAGAACTAGAAGCAGAAATATCTACAGGTAACTTTGACATAGTGGGAATAACCGAGACATGGTTAGATGAAAGCTATGACTGGGCAGTTAACCTACAGGGTTACAGTCTGTTTAGAAAGGATCGTAAAAATCGGAGAGGAGGAGGGGTTTGTCTCTATGTAAAGTCTTGTCTAAAGTCCACTTTAAGGGAGGATATTAGCGAAGGAAATGAGGATGTCGAGTCCATATGGGTCGAAATTCATGGAGGGAAAAATGGTAACAAAATTCTCATTGGGGTCTGTTACAAACCCCCAAATATAACAGAAACCATGGAAAGTCTACTTCTAAAGCAGATAGATGAAGCTGCAACCCATAATGAGGTCCTGGTTATGGGGGACTTTAACTACCCGGATATTAACTGGGAAACAGAAACCTGTGAAACCCATAAAGGCAACAGGTTTCTGCTAATAACCAAGAAAAATTATCTTTCACAATTGGTGCAGAATCCAACCAGAGGAGCAGCACTTTTAGACCTAATACTATCTAATAGACCTGACAGAATAACAAATCTGAAGGTGGTCGGGCATCTAGGAAATAGCGACCACAATATTGTACAGTTTCACCTGTCTTTCACTAGGGGGACTTGTCAGGGAGTCACAAAAAAACTTTAGGAAGGCAAAGTTTGACCAGCTTAGAGATGCCCTTAATCTGGTAGACTGGGACAATATCCTCAGAAATAAGAATACAGATAATAAATGGGAAATGTTTAAGAACATCCTAAATAGGCAGTGTAAGCGGTTTATACCTTGTGGGAATAAAAGGACTAGAAATAGGAAAAACCCAATGTGGCTAAACAAAGAAGTAAGACAGGCAATTAACAGTAAAAAGAAAGCATTTGCACTACTAAAGCAGGATGGCACCATTAAAGCTCTAAAAAAAGATAGGGAGAAAAATACTTTATCTAAAAAACTAATTAAAGCTGCCAAAAAGGAAACAGAGAAGCACATTGCTAAGGAGAGTAAAACTAATCCCAAACTGTTCTTCAACTATATCAATAGTAAAAGAATAAAAACTGAAAATGTAGGCCCCTTAAAAAATAGTGAGGAAAGAATGGTTGTAGATGACGAGGAAAAAGCTAACATATTAAACACCTTCTTCTCCACGGTATTCACGGTGGAAAATGAAATGCTAGGTGAAAGCCCAAGAAACAATGAAAACCCTATATTAAGGGTCACCAATCTAACCCAAGAAGAGGTGCGAAACCGGCTAAATAAGATTAAAATAGATAAATCTCCGGGTCCGGATGGCATACACCCACGAGTACTAAGAGAACTAAGTAATGTAATAGATAAACCATTATTTCTTATTTTTAGGGACTCTATAGCGACAGGGTCTGTTCCGCAGGATTGGCGCATAGCAAATGTGGTGCCAATATTCAAAAAGGGCTCTAAAAGTGAACCTGGAAATTATAGGCCAGTAAGTCTAACCTCTATTGTTGGTAAAATATTTGAAGGGTTTCTGAGGGATGTTATTCTGGATTATCTCAATGAGAATAACTGTTTAACTCCATATCAGCATGGGTTTATGAGAAATCGCTCCTGTCAAACCAATCTAATCAGTTTTTATGAAGAGGTAAGCTACAGGCTGGACCACGGTGAGTCATTGGACGTGGTATATCTCGATTTTTCCAAAGCGTTTGATACCGTGCCGCACAAGAGGTTGGTACACAAAATGAGAATGCTTGGTCTGGGGGAAATTGTGTGTAAATGGGTTAGTAACTGGCTTAGTGATAGAAAGCAGAGGGTGGTTATAAATGGTATAGTCTCTAACTGGGTCGCTGTGACCAGTGGGGTACCGCAGGGGTCAGTATTGGGACCTGTTCTCTTCAACATATTCATTAATGATCTGGTAGAAGGTTTACACAGTAAAATATCGATATTTGCAGATGATACAAAACTATGTAAAGCAGTTAATACAAGAGAAGATAGTATTCTGCTACAGATGGATCTGGATAAGTTGGAAACTTGGGCTGAAAGGTGGCAGATGAGGTTTAACAATGATAAATGTAAGGTTATACACATGGGTAGAAGGAATCAATATCACCATTACACACTGAATGGGAAACCACTGGGTAAATCTGACAGGGAGAAGGACTTGGGGATCCTAGTTAATGATAAACTTACCTGGAGCAGCCAGTGCCAGGCAGCAGCTGCCAAGGCAAACAGGATCATGGGGTGCATTAAAAGAGGTCTGGATACACATGATGAGAGCATTATACTGCCTCTGTACAAATCCCTAGTTAGACCGCACATGGAGTACTGTGTCCAGTTTTGGGCACCGGTGCTCAGGAAGGATATAATGGAACTAGAGAGAGTACAAAGGAGGGCAACAAAATTAATAAAGGGGATGGGAGAACTACAATACCCAGATAGATTAGCGAAATTAGGATTATTTAGTCTAGAAAAAAGACGACTGAGGGGCGATCTAATAACCATGTATAAGTATATAAGGGGACAATACAAATATCTCGCTGAGGATCTGTTTATACCAAGGAAGGTGACGGGCACAAGGGGGCATTCTTTGCGTCTGGAGGAGAGAAGGTTTTTCCACCAACATAGAAGAGGATTCTTTACTGTTAGGGCAGTGAGAATCTGGAATTGCTTGCCTGAGGAGGTGGTGATGGCGAACTCAGGCGAGGGGTTCAAGAGAGGCCTGGATGTCTTCCTGGAGCAGAACAATATTGTATCATACAATTAGGTTCTGTAGAAGGACGTAGATCTGGGGATTTATTATGATGGAATATCGGCTGAACTGGATGGACAAATGTCTTTTTTTGGCCTTACTAACTATGTTACTATGTTACTATGTTACTATGTTATTCCGGCCCCTCCTTTTGTGGTTCCTTTTGTTAGAAAAAATTTGCATTCAGCCTTGATACACTCTGAGGTGGTTTCGGAGAAGTTACGTAAGGAGGTGGCTCTGGGCCGCATGGTGGGCCCATTTGACCATGCTCCGTTTGAGGATTTGGTTGTTTCCCCTCTGGGGGTGGTCCCTAAGAAGAAAGCGGGTAAATTTCGCCTTATTCAGCACCTGTCGTATCCCAAGGGTAGGTCGGTGAACGACGGCATTGATCCTGAGTTGTGTTCAGTGGTTTACGCATCGTTTGACGAGGCGGTAGTTTGGGTGCAAAAATGCGGAAAAGGCGCCCTTCTTGCAAAAACGGACATAGAATCTGCTTTTCGATTGCTGCCGGTTCATCCGTCTAGCGTTAGACTTCTTGGTTGTTTTTGGGAGGATCGATTTTTTGTCGACAGATGTTTGCCCATGGGTTGTTCGTTGTCCTGTGCTCTGTTCGAGGCATTTAGTTCCTTTTTGGAATGGGTTGTGCGGGATGTGTCTGGTTGTGACTCGGTACTGCACTACCTAGAGAATTTTTTGTGCATCGGTCCGGCGGGGTCTGATTGTTGTGCGTGGATTTTGAGTGCGATTGAATGGGTGGCTTTGCGGTTCGGTGTTCCGCTGGCCCCTGGTAAGACAGAGGGCCCGAGTACGTGTTTGTGTTTCTTAGGCATAGTCATTGATACCGTGCGGTGGGAGTTTCGGTTGCCCGAGGACAAAGTGGCAGGCCTGCGGGAAGATGTTGGGCGGGCTGGTTGCCTGCGTAAGTTGCCTTTGCGAGACCTGCAATCACTGCTTGGTAAACTTAATTTCACTTGTCGAGTCATGCCGATGGGCCGAGTTTTTTCTAGGAGGTTGGCTAGCGCCACAGCGGGAGTTAAGGCTCCTCACCATTTCGTGCGGTTATCGACAGAGCACAAGGAGGATTTGGCAGTTTGGTGTGAGTTTCTGAAGACTTATAACGGCAGGTCATTGTTTATGGTGGGAGTGATTGACAATGAGTCTTTGGAGTTATTTACTGACGCAGCCGGAGGTTCGGGTTTTGGGGCATACTTTCAGTGGCAATGGTGTGCGGCAAAATGGCCTGCGAGTTGGATTTCTTCCGGTTTGGTTCCCAACATTGCTCTTCTGGAGATTTTTCCCATTCTGGTAGCGGTGCACTTGTGGCAAGGGATTTTTCGGAACAGACGCGTTCAGTTTCGCTGCGATAACATGGGGGTGGTGTGCGCGATTAACAGTTTGTCCGCATCATCGCCTCCGGTGGTTTGCGTGTTACGGCATTTGGTGTTGTTGCGTTTGACGTTGAACGCGCATGTCACAGCGTCGCATGTGCCGGGAGTTCATAATTCTATCGCTGACTCTCTTTCTCGTTTACAGTTCGATCGTTTTCGGTCGTTGGCCCCGGAGGCGGAGTGCCCTCCAGAACTTTGGCTAGTGGTGTCCGGGACGCTCAGGCGTTGATTAAGGCGTCGTTGGCTCCCAGAACTTGGGAGGCTTATCAGGCAATTTGGCGTGAGTGGGAGGATTTGTTAGCGGCGGCATCTTGTGGGGTGAGCCACCAGGATCAGGTCAGGATCTTGTTGTCATGGTTAAGCCGGGGGGCATCAGCGGGTTGGTCGTCTGCTAAGGTGTCAAGAGTCATGGCGGCTTTGGCATTTGGTTGCAAATTGCGGTGTCAGGATGATATCACCAAGTCCTTTTTGGTGCAGAGGGCTGAAAAAGGTTTCAGGCGGCGGCCCGGAAGAATAGATTCAAGGCGGCCCGTGTCTTTTAACGTTTTGGAAAAGTTGGGCGAGGCATTGTCTTCATTGTGTTTTTCGTTTTTTGAGCTTTGTTTGTTTCGGCTGGCTTTTTCGTTGGCCTTTTTTGGGGCTTTTAGAGTAGGTGAGTTGGTGGCACCTAACAAAAAAGGGACGTGGGGCTTGTTGGCCAGGGACGTGTTGTTGGCTGAGGGCCGGGTGGAGCTATGGTTGCGGCATTCAAAGTCGGATCAGGAGGGTCGGGGTAGCAGAATTGTTTTGGGTTCAGTCACTGGTTCTATTATGTGTCCGGTCTCTTGCCTTAACAGTTTTTGGGGCCTTCAGCCTAGGCGTTATCGGTCTTTGTTATGTCACCAAGACGGTTCCTGCTTGTCCCGATACCAGTTCACGGCGGTTTTCAAAAAGGCGATTGCTTTGGTAGGTTTGGATGGGGCTTGTTTTGCCCCTCACTCTTTCCGGATAGGAGCCGCAACTGAGGCGGCAATTCGGGGGTTGAGGGCTTCCGCCATTCGCAGGATTGGTAGGTGGCGCTCCAACCGCTTTAAGAGTTATGTGCGGCCACAAGGGGTGGTTGAGGCGGTTTTATAGGTTTGGATGGAGTGTTTTTTTCCTTAGGCGATGACATTTGTTGAGTTTGTGTTTTGTTTTCCAGGTCCCCAGGCTTTATTGGTGTGGATTCTCGGACACTCGTACGTGCATTGGGGAGCTCTGCGCGCCGATGTTCGGACAGAGGGCAGGCAACTTGGTTTTGACCGACGCGTGGCAGTCATCCGGTGTCTTGGTTTTCGGGGAATGGCCTGGAATCGCGTGTTGCGGGAGATCCATAACAGCGTGAGATTGGATAGAGCCCCCGATGTTTTGGTCTTGCATGTGGGGGGTAACGATCTAGGTGTCCGACCTATTAGGGAGTTGGTTAAAGACATAAAGCAGGATTGTTTGCGGTTATGGGTTTTGTACCCGGGGTTGAGTATCGTTTGGTCGGAAATCGTGCCGCGGAAACGGTGGAAGCACATGCGGTCTTTGGTAAAAATTGACAAGTCCCGCATAAAGGTTAACAGGGCGGTGTCCGCCTTTGTGGTTAGGAATGGGGGCGTGGCGGTTAGACATTTGGAACTGGAATCAGGAAAAGGGGAGTATTGGTTGGCGGACGGCGTTCATTTGAATGCTGTGGGAATGGATTTCTGGGCTCTCGGGTTGCAGGAGGGCATTGAAAGGGCCATAGCTTTTCAGTCGGGTGGGGTCTCGGGCCTTTAAGGTGTTCAAAGGCCTCTCGTTGTGGCGGTTGGGGGGAGTCATTGGAGTTGGTGGAAATTGGTTTGGGGGGTCCATCGGTATATGGCTCCTCTGTTTTGGAGTTTAATATGTTTAGGATCTGGTGAATGGTGGTGGGGAGTTCCGGCAGGGGTGGTCGGATCTCCCGTTTATTACCGCGAACAGTGAACCCTCTTGTGGGGTTTTTGGTGCTCCCGAGCCAGGGTTACAACGGCTGGGAGTAAGATATGGTTTTAAGTTATGTTCACGGTATGGTTAAAATCACCAGATTCTTGTGGGCTCCAAGGACTTCTCCTAGTTTTTGAAATGTATGCTTTTTTACATTCATTGTTAATTGTTGTTTTGTTTAATAAACAGGCTGCTGTGGCCTACATAATTCCAAAGAAACACCTGTCTCTGTCTTAATTGGTAAAAATGGAATCGGGTGCTCGTGTTGGGAGGAAAAAAGGTAAGGGATTGAAAGGGTGTGAACAGGAGGTATTTCCCTCTTTCCCATGAAGCGCCTTCGACAATACCAGGGTCATGACAACATTGTCATTGAAGATATGTGATATAATCAAATGCGATCAAATGGGGACTAAATCATTACCTTGATTCATTCAGCAAGCAGCTTGAAGCGATATGTGCCCTCCCCGACGCGCATTTGGCGTACCTTCATCAGGGCATGACCGCGGCTGTGCCAACATCCAAATCAGAAGCATACTGTGTGTGCACATACAAAAGAAACAAAGGTAGGCATAAAATACGTACACTTACTGTATTTATTTTTTGTATGAACCTGAAACAGAGACAGAAGCAGAGGCTTTTGTCTCAGTACTACCAAAGGCTTTATGGTAAAGTAGAAACAGAGTGTTTTTGGCCCACAAATGGGGAAGAGATGGCTGCAGAGTAGAGCATTTTTTTTAACACACACTACTCACAAAAAGACAGGTGGCAGTAGAAACATTTTTTACACACACTACTCGCAAAAAAAACGCTGCAGAGTACAATAATTTTTTACACATATTAGCCACAAAAAATGCTGCACAGAACAATCATTTTATACACACTACTCTTATAAACACAATGGTACAGTAAAATTTATTTGATTGGCCTACAAATGCTAAAGAGATGGCTGCTGAGATTTATTTATTTGCCACACTACTAGAAAAGACACACGACTTCTGGCACATTACTCCCACAGGCGATGGGGTGCAGAGTACACACAGCAGCTTAAAGGACAGTACTCCCACAGATGGGGGGCACAGAGTAAACACAGCGGCTTTTACCACAGTACTCCCACATGCAGGGGGTGCAGAGTAAACACAACAGCTTGAAGGAATCCTACTTCTACAGGTGAGGTGGTTGCAGAGTACACACAGCGACTTAAAGGACAGCTCTCCCACATCCCACAGCGGATTAAAGGTACCGTCACACTAGACGATATCGCTAGCGATCCGTGACTTTGCAGCGTCCTGGCTAGCGATATCGTCCAGTGTGACACGCAGCAGCGATCAGGCCCCTGCTGTGATGTCGCTGGTCGGGGAAGAAAGGCCCAGAACTTTATTTCGTCGCTGGACGTCCCGCTGACATCGCTGAATCGGCGTGTGTGACACCGATTCAGCGATGTCTTCGCTGGTAACCAGGGTAAACATCGGGTTACTAAGCGCAGGGCCGCGCTTAGTAACCCGATGTTTACCCTGGTTACCATCGTTAAAGTAAAAAAAACAACCACTACATACTTACCTACCACTGTCTGTCCCCGGCGCTGGGCTTCTCTGCTCTGACTGTGAGCGCCGGGCAGCCGGAAAGCAGAGCGGTGACGTCACCGCTCTGCTTTCCGGCCGCTGTGCTCACAGCGAGAGCAGAGAAGCCCAGCGCCGGGGACAGACAGCGGTAGGTAAGTATGTAGTGGTTGTTTTTTTTACTTTAACGATGGTAACCAGGGTAAACATCGGGTTACTAAGCGCGGCCCTGCGCTTAGTAACCCGATGTTTACCCTGGTTACCGGCATCGTTGGTCGCTGGAGAGCGGTCTGTGTGACAGCTCTCCAGCGTCCAAACAGCGACGCTGCAGCGATCCGGATCGTTGTCGGTATCGCTGCAGCGTCGCTTAGTGTAACGGTACCTTTAAGGACAGTACTCCCACAGTTGGGGGTGCAGAGTACACACATCAGCTTAAAGGACCGTACTCCCACAGGCACGGAGTGCAAAGTAAACAAAACAGCTTAAAGGAACAGTACTCCTACAGTCGAGGTGGTTGCAGAGTACACACAACGACTTAAAGTACTCTCATAAGCGGGGGGGGGGGGCAGAGTGCACATATATCGGCTGGGTTGAAGAGTACACATAGCGGCTTTTTTGCACAGTACGCAGTCAGAATCAGTCACTCTCTCCAGCTGCGTCCTATCCCTACAGTAATAAAAGCAAAATGGCGGCGGCACTCATGATTTGGCCTTTATATAAGCCTGATCGTATGCTGCGCCTGCCAGTCAGAGCCATGTCAATACTTGGCATGGCTGTGATTGCTCTGGAAGTGCCCACAGTCTAAAAGCTTGTTGATTGGCTGCAATGCAGCCTTTCTTCAAGCTTTATTAGCATAGCGAACCCGGATGTACAGTAAATAGTCCATGTTCGGTGCCCATCACTAGGTGTCAGGTACATATCCCGAACTTTACCATTTGGGTTCGCTCATCCCTATTTAGTAAATTACTTGGAGAAAAGCACATGTTCAAAATTCGAGTTACTGGTCTGTGTATATATGCATGTGAACAGACCTTTTAGAGACTGGTACATGTATTAACCTGTATTTTATGTAAAATTATGGATAATGCCATGTCTGTGCAAAAAGTAGCATCCATGAAGACAGAAAACTGCTCTTCTTGTATGTCACAGAATACTGTATGGATGAGCAATTTAACCCAGAAAAAATTTTAAACACTTTTTTGTAGTGTTATACGTCACAAAAATGTAGCCCAGACCACAGAATACTTTATGGGTGAAAAATTTAACCCAACAAACTTTTTGAACTTTTTTTTTGAGTGATAGATATCACAGTAATGTACCCTAGACCACGCAATACTGTATGGGTGAGAAATTTAACCCACAAAAAATTTTAACTTTTTTTTTGGAGTGTTAGATATCACAAAAATGTACCTCAGTTAACAGAATACTCTATGGGTAATGTAATCCAGAAAAAAATGTCAACACATTTTTGGAGTGTTTTATATACCAAAATGTACCACAAAATAGGTAATACTCAATAGATCACACATTATTTCAATTTTTTGTAACAATTTTATGGAGTGTTTTATAACACAAAAATGTACCACAAAGTACGTAATACTCGATGGACCACACAATATTTAAATTTTTTCACAAAAAAACCTAAATGTAGCAGTTATATGATTAGCTCTGAGTATGATGGCTCACTCTCAGCCCCAGTATCAGCACTACAGGCCTCTGATTTGTTATACACACAGGCCTAGACAAGCACTCTCTCCCTCCAATATGAAGTGTCACAGAGCAGGCAATGGCGTCAGTGTCCCGATTGGCTGATGAAGTCACGCAATCAGCCAATCACAGTAATGCCACTACTAAGATGTCTACTCCATTACAGTGAGGCATAGGTAATCCACGCATGCTTATTGGCTGTGTAAAAGGCGCCAAACATGCGGGGTGGGGATTCGAGTTTTACATTGAGCACCGCCCAATACTCGCTGAGTAACAAGTACATCAGAGCACCCAGACACTCGAATGATATCCGAGCATCACTGAGCATATTTGCCCATCCCTAGACATAAGTTAAGATATGAGCTCAAATGCCCAAACCGAAAATATCAAAATGGAATATGCTTAGCACCTTAGAAGCATTTATGTAAGTGGAGTAATGAGTTTTTAGGTCTTACAACAGCCGGAAGCCACATACACTGTACATTAGATTAAAAATGACTGAACTTGTTGATTTCAGCAGGACCAGCTACTCATCTGATGTGCATGGGGTTGTCTTGACTTTACCCCGCAGATGAAGGAAACAACAATCAGGCAGTTCGAATTCAAACTTCGATCTCTTTGTTCTCCAGGCAGATAAGTTGCTGCAACAGGTGTATAGCAATAGTGAACTTCACTCTTCTTATGGAGATCAAATTAACACTTGGCCAAACCAAGAGTTCATATGTATGGGGGAATCTAGAGGGATAGCTATAGGTGCAATGAACGTTTAGCCGACTGTTATCCTAGCTGTCTGGGCAGCTTAGGCTATGTTCACACTTAGTTCTTTAAGTAAGATTTTGAAGTGGATCCAATCCTTGAGTGAAGGGTGGTAATGGGGATGAATTTAGAAGTTGTCAAAGTGCCATATTTGTCAAAGTGCACGGCAGGTAAACATCTTTTGTAAGATATTCAAACAAATTTGTTTCTAGTTCGCTTGTGCTGCAATGTAGATTTGCTCCCTGTCACGATTCCTCTGCTCAAAGTGTCTGGGACTCAGTGATGGACAGCTCTGTCATCCTATCTTATGCTGGGGCGTGCTGAACTGTCGGTGCTTTGATTGACAGCTTGGTTGACCTATCTGAGACTGGAAGGGGCAGAGATTTCCACAGGTGCTCCCTGTTCTTGGTAATTGCCCTGCTATTTAGATTAGCTGTCTGGCCCAGATCACCGCCAGTCAAATCACATCATTACCGTCACATCATTACCGCTTTCCTCCCCTCTCCCTTGTCACATTCTTAAAATATCCTCTCCCATGGTATGTCTCAGAAGACGCTATCACTAGGGTTGAGCGACTTTTCTTTTTATAGGATCGGGTCGGATTTCACGAAACCCGACTTTTTCAAAAGTCGGGTCGAGTGAAATCGGCCGATCCTATAGAAAAGTCTGGGTCGGCCGAAACACGAAACCCAATGCAGTGCATTGGGTTTCTAATGGTTCCCAGGGTCTGAAGGAGAGGAAACTCTCCTTCAGGCCCTGGGATCCATATTTAAGTGTAAAATAAAGAATCAAAATAAAAAATATTGATATACTCACCCTCGGACGCGCCCTGGTTCTTACCGGCAGCCTTCCTTCCTAAGAATGAGCGCCTGAAGGACCTTCGATGACGTCGCGGCTTGTGATTGGTCACATGAGCGGTCACATGGGCGTCACGTGACCAATCACAAGCCGCGACGTCATCTAAGGTCCTTCAGGCGCTGATTCTTAGGAAGGAAGGCTGCGGGTTAGAACCAGGGCACGTCCAAGGGTGAGTATATACCTATTAGGAATATACTCACCCTCGGACGCGCCCTCGGACACTTCCTTCCTAAGAATTAGCGCCTGAAGGACCTTAGATGACGTCGCGGCTTGTGATTGGCCGCGTGACCGCCCATGTGACCGCTCACGCGACCAATCACAAGCCGCGACGTCATCGAAGGCCCTTCAGGCGCTCATTCTTAGGAAGGAAGGCTGCCGGTGAGAACCAGGGCGCGTCCGAGGGTGAGTATAGCAATATTTTTTTATTTTTATTCTTTATTTTACACTTAAATATGAATTCCGATACTGATTCCCGATATCTTAAACATATCGGGAATCGGTATCGGAATTCCGATTCCAGATCAGAAGATCGCCGACCTCATGGCCGACCCCACACAGGGGTCGGGTCGGGTTTCATGAAACCTGACTTTGCCAAAAGTCGTCGACTTCTGAATCTGGCCGACCCGTTTCGCTCAACCCCAGCTATCACAAATCACTGAAACTTCTGTTCACTCTCTCTATTCTCCTTCTCCATCTACTAGTAAAATGTACTCTTTTTTTTGCTGCACACAAAAAATCCTGTTAATCTCATTAACATTTCGTGCATGCATTCTCTTCTATCCTTTAACTGTGCTCTCTGGAACTCCCGGTCAGTGTCTAACAAACGCCCCTATATACATGACTTCTTCCTTTAAAACACTCTTAAACTTCTGGCTTTCACTGAAACCTAGATGCAGCAGTTAGACAACACCTCCACTGCAGCTGTCTCGTATGGTGGCATATATATTTTTCTCGTATCTTCTGGCTAAGGATCAAACAAGTTGGAGGTGTTGGTCTGCTTCTTTCATTAAAAAGTGCTTTTAAAGTCATCTCCCCTGTACCCTCACTTATGTCTCCCTTTTTTCAGCTCCACACCATCAGACTTTTCACCTTGTCTCCCTGTGAGTGGCGGTTATGCACCACCCTCTGGGCCAACCCCACCAATTCCTAGATCACTTTGTGAACCTTGCTTCTGCATCTTCTGTCCTATGACATTCCCACTCTCATCATCTCACCTCTCTGACCGCTCTTTCAGTGTACCGGCTCTTCTCCTCGCCTCTTCCTCTTACTGTTGGGGTTCCTCAGGGTTCAGTCCATGTCCCCTCTTTTCTCTCTATACGGCTCCTATTGGATAAACCATCAGTAGATTTTGTTTCAGTACCATGTCTATGCTGATGACACCCAATAATACACTTCTCCTGACATCACCCCCGCATTATGTCCTCCTGCTATCAGAAACTGAATCTGTCCAAAATTGAATTCTGTGTGTCTCCTCCTTTCACTAACCTTTTTAAACCCAATATTGCTATTTCCACATGTGGTTCTACCATTAATTACAGCAGCACGCCCACTGTCTAATTTAAATTCAAGCATTTGGGACAAAAAAATACATTTCCAATTGGGTTTCATTTAAAATTTTGTACTGTTTGATTTTACATGCTCTTTTTTTTCCTGCACACTCAACTTTAATGTATTCTGTGGTCATAAATCAGCTGAGAAGAGCTCATAAAAGAGTGATAAAAGAGTTACAAATTCAGTGGCTACAGAAGGCAACTCATTTTTTTTTTAATGAAACCCAATTGCAAAAATTATATTTAGTCCAAAATAAATGCTTTTAAGTGAACCCTTGTCTCAAGGGTGGACAACCCCTTTATGAAGTAACCAGACACTTTTTTTTATCTAATTCTTGTTAATCAAATGAAGGGTGTCCTCCTAAAGGTGTGTTCACACTGAGTCTTTTTACTGAGTTTTTGGAGCTGAAACTGAGCAGAAGTTTCTGAGGAGGACTTGGAAAGATTACGCTCAATTTATGTTCCCCAAAAATTCCCCAAAACTCAGTGTGAACAATCCCCAAGTATCCATATAGCAATTTTTCATTAGTGTAACAGTAGGTGCAATTAATCTTTTAGTTTGAATCATTAGGCCCATATCAAACCCTTGATTTTTGCAGTAATGGGGGCATCGTTCTTGCAATAATTTACTTAGACGGATGTCCCGATCCTCTGTAACTGCTTTATAATAAGATGCTGATAAATATATTACAGCACATACAGTCCGCAGTCCTGCCCTGCACACAATGCAGTCATTGTCAGTGCCCGTGTCCCAGGCCTCCATCAGTAATGGAACATGTGTGCTGAAAATACAATGGACTTATGACCTCTCTCAATCAGCTGGATGTCACTAATGAGACAGTGACTGTAGGAAGCAGCTGTATCTCTGCCGTCTACGCCCCCGGAGCATTTACTGCTGCTGGTGTTATTGCCGTGTACTATCTAGTGCAAGAACATGGAGCTCCGATCATCTCATTCATCCAATGTTGTTACCATGTCGGGTCAGGTATAAGCTCCAGGACACCGGAGTCATTGGCATTTCTTGCTCTCTTGGGTGCATAGTCTTGTTGGTTGCATTGTGTCCTTGGTTTATTTATTTTAATGCTCTGATTTGGGCTTTCTAGGCCTTAAGTAATAATATTATCCATGGTTAGTAAACAATAGGACTTAAAAGGGTCAGCCGTCGCTGAGCGGGGGCGCCATTTGCCCTAATTGTAGGGTGCCAGGCTCCGCGGTTAGGTAGGGCTGTACTCTAGGGCTACCTAGGGAGAGATTTTCTAATATTTGGGCATATTTTTGTACTAATACATTTTGTCTGTGGATATCCAGTGGGGGAAATAAGTATTTGATCCCTTGCTGATTTTGTAAGTTTGCCCTCTGACAAAGACATGAACAGTCTATAATTTTAAGGGTAGGTTAATTTTAACATTGAGAGACAGAATATCAAGAATAAAATCCAGAAAATCACATTGTATAAATTATATAAATTTATTTGCATTTTGCAGTGAGAAATAATTATTTGCCCCCTCTGGCAAACAAGACTTAATACTTGATGGCAAAACCCCTGTTGGCAAGCACGTTTTTTGTAGTTGATAATGAGGTTTGCGCCCATGCCAGGAGGAATTTTGGTCCACTCCTCTTTGCAGATCATCTCTAAATCATTAAGATTTTGATGCTGTCGCTTGGCAACTTGGAGCTTCAACTCCCTCCATAAATTTTCTATGGAATTAAGGTCTGGAGACTGGCTAGGCCACTCGTCCTTATTTTTGAGCCACTCCTTTGTTGCCTTGGCTGTATGTTTTGGGTCATTGTCTTGCTGGAAGACCCAGCTACGACCCATTTTTAATGTCCTGGCGGAGAGAAGGAGGTTGCCACTCAGGATTTTATGGTATATGGCTCCATTTATTCTCTCATTGATGCAGCATAGTTCTGTGCCCTTAGCAGAGAAACACCGTAAAACATAATGTTTCCACCTCCATCCATGCTTGACAATGGGGATGGTGTTCTTTGGGTCATAGGCAGCATTTCTCTCCCTCCAAACACAGCGAGTTGAGTTAATGTCAAAGAGCTCAATTTTTGTCTCATCTGACCACAGCACCTTCTCCCAATCACTCACAGAATCATCCAGGTGTTCATTGACAAACTTCAGACAGGCCTGCACATGAGCAGGGGGACCTTGCGGGTACTGTAGGATTTTAAACCTTTATGATATAGTGTGTTACCAATGGTTTTCTTGGTGACTTTGGTCCCAGCTGCTTTGTGATCATTAACAAGTTCCCCGTGTAGTTTTAGGCTGATCTCTCACCTTCCTCATGATCAAGGATACCCCACGAGGTGACATTTTGCATGTTGCCCCAGATCAATGTCGATTGACAGTCATTTTGTATTTCTTCCATTTTCTTACTATTGCACCAGCATTTGTCACCTTCTCACCCAGCGTCTTATGGTTTTTTATCCCGTTCCAGCTTTGTGCAGGTCTATGATCTTGTCCCTGACATCCTTATAAAGCTCTTTGGTCTTGCCCATGTTTTAGAGGTTAGAGTCTGACTGATTTATTGAGTCTGTGGACAGGAGTCTTTTATAAAGGTGATTATGTGAGATAGCTGTCTTTAATGCAAGTAACAAGTTGATTAGGAGCGTATAACCGGTCTGTAGGAGTTAGAACTCTTAATGGTTGGTAGGGGATCAAATACTTATTTTTCACTGCAAAATGCAAATACATTTATATCATTTATACAATGTGATTTTATGGATTTAATTTTTGATATTCTATCTCTCAATGTTAAAATTAACCTACCCTTAAAATTATAGACTGTTCATATCTTTGTCAGTGGCAAACTTACAAAATCAGCAAGGGAGCAAATACTTATTTCCACCACTGTACTTATTATTAGAGTATGCACCTGATATTTCCTTTTGGTTTTAAATAATTAAAAAACGTTACATTTTAGAAGGTTTGTTATATTTTGTGAGCTGTTAATTACTAACCCTTACACTTTTGTGAGAACCCTATTATTCAATGACTATTGCAATCCATACAGGAAAATCCTGAGAAAATCTCTAATAAATTCCCACTGCACAATTAGTAACAATCCCCAAAAAGAAGGAAGAATTGGAAGCAAGAGACCAGGATGGATGAACACAGAACGTAATCACTTGTCAAATAGGAAAAAAAATGTATATTAAATGGAAAGAGGGGGCATATCTAAAGATGAATAAAATTCTGTCTGCATGGAATGCAGGGCAAGAGGTAGAAGAGCTAAAGTCAGTAAGGCTTGCAAGGGAGACCAAAAGCAATAAAGAAGGATTTGAGGGTTATGTCAAATGCATAAGAAAAGTCAAAGATGCTGTAGGATTTTTACAAGATGAAAAGGGTAAAATCATCAAAAATGATTTTGAGAAGGCCGAACTTTTAAATTCCTATTTTGCATCTTTATCAATGATTTAAATGAAGGAATTGTGTGTAAACTGATTAAATTTGCTGATGACTCAAAGCTAGGAGGGATAGCTAATACTAGAGAAGAGAGAGAGGATTCAAAAAGTTATAAATAAACTGGAGCAGTGGGCAGCAACTAACAGAATGATTTTCAACAGGGAAAAATGCAACGTACTACATCTGGCAATAAAAATGAAAAAAGCATATACAGAATTGGACGAATAGGGCTAAGCAACAGCACATGTGAAAAAGACTTGGGTATAATAATAGATCACAGACTGAACATGAGTCAACAGTGTGATGCAGCAGCAAAAAGGGCAAATACAATTCTGGGATGTATTAACAGAAGCATACAGTCTAGATCACGTGAAGTCATTATTGCCCTTTACTCCTCTTTGGTCAGACTTCATCTGGAATACTGTGCCCAGTTTTGGGGCCACATTTCAAAAAAGACATCATCAAACTGGAGCAAGTTCAGAGAAGAGTGACTAGAATGGTGACTGGTCTGCAAACCATGTCCTATGAGGAACGTTTACGGGATTTGGGAATATTTAGCTTGCAAATTAAAAAGCTGAGAGGAGACTTAATAGCTGTCTACAAATATCTCAAGGGCTGTCACATTGTAGAAGGTTTAGCTTTATTCTCATTTGCACAACGAAAGACTAGAAGCAATGGGATGAAACTGAATGGGAGGAGACACAGATTAGATATTATAAAAAACTTTTTGACAGTTTGGGTGATCAATGAGTGGAACAGGCTGCCACAAGAGGCGGTGAGGTCTCCTTCCATGGAAGTCTTCAAGCAGAGGTTGGACAGACTTCTGTCTGGGATGATTTAGTAAATCTTCCTTTGAGCAGGGCGTTGGACCAGATGACCCAGGAGGTCCCTTCCAACTCTAACATTCTATGATCTATGTTGTCTAAAAAAGCAAATGTAACATCAACTGATCTTCATGGTGCCATCGAAGGAATAAAATAATTTACACTAGCTATAAACAGATAGATGGTGAGGAAACACTTAGCAAATTAAAATGAATTTAAATATATTGGTTGAGATTAATTACATCCTAGGGTACTGAGTTAGCAGAAGAAACTGCAAAGTCACTAGCCAGAAACTTTGAAAAATCCTGGAGAACAGGAGAAGTCCCTGAAGATTGGAGAAGGGAAAATGTTGTCCCTATCTTCAAAAAGAAGAAAGAAGATGGAGCTGGAAAAGTACAGGCCAGTGAGCCTTTCTTCTATACCAGGAAAGGTCATTGAACAAATTATTAAACAGCATGTATGTAAGCACTTGGATAAGAATAGGGTAATTAACCAGAGCCAGCATTGGGTTTGTAGCAAACAAGTCATGCCTGACTAATCTAATTTCTTTCTATGATGGAATCACTGACTGGATGGGTCAGGGAAATGCGGTAGATATAGTATATCTCGATTTCAGGAAAGCACTTGATAAAGCATCTCACACTATCCTTCTACAAAAAATAGCCAAGTATGGGATTGACAAGTCTACAGTTAGGTGGATTCAAAACTGGCTCAGTGATCATAGTTAAAGAGATGGTAATATATAGTTTCACATCCAATTGAAAGAGTGTTTCAAGAGGGCCCCAGTGTTGTTCATCATTTAATAAATGATCTAGAAAAAGGAACTGAAGGTAAAATCATAATATTTGCAGACAATAGAAAGCTAGAAAGGATAGCTAACACTAGAGAAGACGGAGAAAGGATTCAGAAGGATCTAGATAAGCCTGAACAATGTGCAGGGACTAATACATGGTATTAACAATGGTATTTAACTGGGGCAAATGCAAGATTCTATACCTGGGCAAGAAAAATGAAAATTACATCTACGGAATGAGAGGAATAGAACTAAGCAACAGCACATGTGAAAAAGACTTGGGTATACTTATAGATCACAGACTGACATGAGTCAGTGTGATGCAGCAGCAAAAAAGGCAACACAGTTCTGGGATGTATTACACCCTTCCCGACATTTGAAGTTTATATTCCTCATGGTTGGGAAGTACTTCCTGACCAATGAGGTATATGTACACATCATGGTAATCGCCCACGCACAAGAGCTATACTGTTGGGTGTACAGCTGATATGACAGCTGACACCTGGCACTCACTGCCCAGGGCATGGTGTATTAAGCTTGTATGTCAGTGCAGCACTGGCAATTTAAAGAGAAAAAAGTGAAAGCCACATAAAGGAGTTAAGTAATAAAGTAAAAAGAAAGTAAAAACAAATTAAATTAAAAAAATTTAAAATATTAAAAAAAATCATAAAACAACAAAATATCTATATCTATATCTCTATCTATATATACACATATATATATATATATATATATATATATATATATATATATATATATATATATATATATATATATATATATATTGTATCCATAATTTTTTTATTTTTATATTTGATATTGCAGAGTCCAGAATGACCCGACCTATAAAACTGTCACCATAAAAAAAAACAAATAAACTCGGCAAAAAATGATGCTTTATCATCAGATTGGCCTACCTCCTCAACGCATTAACCTAACTATCCCTGTGTGGCCCATTAAAAAAAAAAATTATTGGGTTCCTCGCATCATGTTCTCATACACTTTATGCAGTTAATAGCCCTCTGTGTCTGTACTGCTACATACTTAGGCAGGTAACTGGTTCATGCAGCTTTACATGAACACCCGAGCCTTACACTATGGCTGATCCGAATAACTAAAGCAATTGTTACCATCCACCTCTCGTGTCTCCCCTTTTCCTCATAGTTTGTAAGCTTGCGAGCAGGGCCCTCACTCCTCCTGGTATCTATTTTGAACTGTGATTTCTGTTATGCTGTAATGTCTATTGTCTGTACAAGTCCCCTCTCTAATTTGTAAAGCGCTGAGGAATATGTTGGCGCGATATAAATAAAATTATTATTATTATCATACCGCCGAACAAAAAGAGAAATGTAACATGATTAAAAGATGAATGTAAATAAAAATGGTACCTCTGAAAACATATTGCTCTGCAAAAAGCAAGCCGCATACAGCTCCATCAGCAGAGAAATAAAAAAATACAACTCTTAAAATAAAGCGATGCAAAAATAATTATTTTTTCTATAAAATAGTTTTTATTGTGTAAAAGCGCCAAAATATAAGAAAATAAATAAATGTGCTATTATTCCTCCTTATCAATTTCATCACAGGCGGCACTGCATAAAAAAAAAATAAATGAAAAAACAATTTCTGAATTGCTGGTTCGTGTTCGTTCTGCCTCCCAAAAATTGGAATAGAAAGCGATCAAAAAATGTAATGTGTCTGAAAATGGTACCAATAAACACGTCAACTCGTCCTGCAAAAGCAATAAAAAGCGTCTTTTACTGTGTGACAGCAGTCAAACATAAAAAACTGATATAAATCCGGTATCGCTGTAATTGCACCGACCTGAAGAAAACAGTTGCCTAATCACTTGTACCAGACGAGGAATGGCGTAAAAAATAATTAGACCCAACACTTGACCTATGACTGATTTTTTAATTCCATCTCCCAAAGATCGCAGTAAGGTTCAGCTGATATTTATCCTGCACTCTGCACTGAGCGCTTACACTGGGGTTTCTGCAGGGCCGTATTTGCCACTAGGCACTTGAGGGCACGTGCCTAGGGCGGGGCAATGTGAAGGGGGCGGCACCTGAGCAAGTTTAAAAAAAAAAAAAAAAATTTTTTTTTTTTTTTTTTTTTTTTTTTTAAGGTTCGGGCGTCACCCCACCCACCCACCTACCTCAGCCACGGCTGCTGCGGGGGGAGGGGGTCTCGGGCGCAGGGCCGCCCGCTATCCGGGCATTACTTGTTAGTGTGCATCTGGCGTCCAGAAATGTGCTGTACCTTTAAGCAGCAGGCAAGCCCAAGTGCATCATGGTCCTGACGCCGGTCATGTGACATGCTGCGCGCTCTTCTGAATGTAAGAGCACTGGAGCAGACTGCAGAGCTGAGCAGCATGCCATGTTTGTGGGAGAAGATACCGAAGTCGGCGGGGAGCAGGGAGAGGAGGCGGGCAGTGTGAGAGGAATCAGCAGAGAGGAGTGAGGTGAGAGAAGAGACGGGAGTCTGCTGATGTGAGTGAGGAGAGGCTGCAAAGGAGAGGAGATGAGAGGCTGCAAAGGGGAACGGAGAGGCTGGTGAGGGGAGGCTGCTAAGGGGGGATATGAGAGGCTGGAGAGGAGATGAGAGGGGAGGCTGCTAAGGGGAGAGGAGAGGCTGGTGAGTGGAGGCTGCTAAGGGGAGGATATGAGGAGATGAGAGGGGAGGCTGCTAAGGGGAGAGGGGAGGCTGGTGAGGGGAGGCTGTTAAGGAGGATATGAGTGGCTGCTGAGGAGAGGAGATGAGAGGCTGGAGAGGGGAGGCTGCTAAGGGGAGAGGAGAGGCTGGAGAGAGGAGGCTGCTAAGGGGAGGGGAGAGGCTGGTGAGGGGAGGCTGCTAAGGGGGGATATGAGAGGCTGGAGAGGAGATGAGAGGGGAGGCTGCTAAGGGGAGAGGAGAGGCTGGTGAGTGGAGGCTGCTAAGGGGAGGATATGAGGAGATGAGAGGGGAGGCTGCTAAGGGGAGAGGGGAGGCTGGTGAGGGGAGGCTGTTAAGGAGGATATGAGTGGCTGCTGAGGAGAGGAGATGAGAGGCTGGAGAGGGGAGGCTGCTAAGGGGAGAGGAGAGGCTGGAGAGAGGAGGCTGCTAAGGGGAGGGGAGAGGCTGGTGAGGGGAGGCTGCTAAGGGGGGATATGAGAGGCTGGAGAGGAGATGAGAGGGGAGGCTGCTAAGGGGAGAGGAGAGGCTGGTGAGGGGAGGCTGCTAAGGGGAGGATATGAGGAGATGAGAGGGGAGGCTGCTAAGGGGAGAGGGGAGGCTGGTGAGGGGAGGCTGTTAAGGGTAGGATATGAGTGGCTGCTGAGGAGAGGAGATGAGAGGCTGGAGAGGGGAGGCTGCTAACGGGAGAGGAGAGGCTGGAGAGGGGAGGCTGCTAAGGGGAGGGGAGAGGCTGGAGAGGGGAGGCTGCTAAAAGGAGGGGAGAGGCTGGTGAGGGGAGGCTGCTGAGAGGAGAGGCTGGTGAAGGGAGGCTGCTAAGGGGAGAGGAGAGGCTGGTGAGGGGAGGCTGCTAAGGGGAGGATATGAGTGGCTGCTGAGGAGAGGAGATGAGAGGCTGGAGAGTGGAGGCTGCTAAGGGGAGAGGAGAGGCTGGTGAGGGGAGGCTGCTAAGGGGAGGATATGAGAGGCTGGAGATGAGAGGGGAGGCTGCTAAGGGGGGATATGAGAGGCTGGAGAGGAGATGAGAGGGGAGGCTAAGGGGAGAGGGGAGGCTGCTAAGGGGAGGATATGAGAGGCTGGAGAGGAGATGAGAGGGGAGGCTGCTAAGGGGAGGATATGAGAGGCTGGAGAGGAGATGAGAGGGGAGGCTGCTAAGGGGAGAGGAGAGGCTGGTGAGGGGAGGCTGCTAAGGGGGGATATGAGAGGCTGGAGAGGAGATGAGAGGGGAGGCTGCTGAGAGGAGAGGCTGGTGAGGGGAGGCTGCTAAGGGGAGGATATGAGAGGCTGGAGAGGAGATGAGAGGCTGGTGAGGAGATGAGAGGGGAGGCTGCTGCTGAGGAGATGAGAGGCTGGTGAGGAGAGGGGAGGTTGGTGAAGGGAGGTTGGTGAGGAGAGGGGAGGCTGGTGAGGAGATGAGGGGGGCTGCTGAGGAGGGAGGCTGCTGAGAAGAGGGGAGGCTGCTAAGGGGAGGATATGAGAGGCTGGTGAGGAGATGAGGGGGGCTGCTGAGGAGGGAGGCTGCTGAGAAGAGGGGAGGCTGCTAAGGGGAGAGAGGAGGCTGCTAAGAGGAGGATATGAGAGGCTGGAGAGGAGATGAGAGGGGAGGCTGCTAAGGGGAGAGGAAAGGCTGGTGAGGGGAGGATATGAGAGGCTGGAGATGAGAGGGGAGGCTGCTAAGCGGAGAGGAGAGGCTGGTGAGGGGAGGCTGCTAAGGGGGATATGAGAGGCTGGAGAGGAGATGAGAGGGGAGGCTGCTAAGGGGAGAGGAGAGGCTGGTGAGGGGAGGCTGCTAAGGGGAGGATATGAGAGGCTGGAGAGGAGATGAGAGGGGAGGCTGCTGCTGAGGAGATGAGAGGCTGGTGAGGAGAGGAGATGGGAGGCTGGTGAGGAGATGGGAGGCTGGTGAGGAGAGGGGAGGCTGCTGAGAGGGGAGGCTTTTGAGGAGAGGAAAGGCTGCTGGTGAGGAGAGGAGAGGCTGCTGGTGAGGAGAGGGGAGGCTGGTGTGGAGAGGAGAGGCTGGTGAGAGGGAAGGCTGGTGAGGAGAGAAGAAGGGAGGCTGGTGAGGAGAGGGGAGGCTGGTGAGGAGATGAGAGGCTGCTGAAGAGAGGCTGGTGAAGAGATGGGAGGCTGTTGAGGAGAGGAGAGTCTGCTGGTGAGGAGAGGAGAGGCTGCTGGTGAGGAGAGGGAAGGCTGGTGAGGAGAGAAGGGAGGCTGGTGAGGGGAAGAGAGGCTGGTGAGGAGAGGAGAGGCTGGTGATGGGAGGAGATGGGAGGCTGGTGAGGAGATGGGATGCTGCTGAGGAGATGAGAGGCTGGTGAGGAGAGGAGAGGCTGGAGAGGAGATGAGCGGCTGGTGAGGGGAGGCTGCTGAGGAGAGGTGAGGCTGGTGAGGAGATGAGAGGCTGCTGAGGTGGCTGCATTCGGCAGGTGGAGGCTGCATTCGGCAGGTGGAGGCTGCTTACGGGAGTGAGGAGAGGCTGCTGAGGGAAGTCTGCGTCCTGCATCCAACAGGGTGAGGCTGAAGAGGGGGTTCCCTTTAGAAATCTGTCAAACCTTGCAACCATGGCAGAATCAACTGACCATGTAATGTGTATGAGATTCACCAGATTCTCACATGACAACTGGAAAGGTTTGCTAAGGCTACTTTCACATCAGCAATTTTCTCCGTTCGCGGCAGATACTGCAGTTTTTCCACATCTGCCGCGTAACGTATCAGTTACGGGCCGGCAACTCTGCGTTCGGCCTCATTCATTCCCTATGGGACTTGCGGACATGTGCGGCACTTGAGGTTTTGCACTTGAGGCGAGACAAAAAAACACGGCTAGCAGCATTTTTTTTCCCTGTTGCTGCAAGTACCGCATTTGCCGGATCGCGGCAAAACCGCAAGTGCCGCGCCGCACATGTCCAAGTCCCATAGGGAATGAATGAGGCCGAACGCACTGTTGCCGTAAGTGATCCGTTACAGATGCGGAAAAAATGCCGCAAATGTCAAAAATCGCTGATGTTAAAGTAGCCTAAGTCACTGCCGATAGTGTCATACTCACCAATGGGGGAGGCAGCACGAAAAGTGCCTAGGGCAGCAGAAACTCTAAATACGGCCCTGGGTTTCTGTGTAAATCTCTGAAATACATTATTCAGACGGAACCCCAGGCAGAAGATTCCCTAGAATGAGGCAGATGGGGACACTGTGGACACCATCTGACCTGTGATCTGGCGATGTCAGTCTTTTTAGGATTGCATAAAAGCGCGGTCTGCCACAGTTTTGTGCACTTCTGAAAAGAAGGACACCGCTAAACAGGCCAGACAGAGTCCAGGGTAACTCTGCTGCCTCACTATAGTGAATGGATCCCTCAGGGATTTCATCTCAAATAACATCCGGAGATTTAGATGGAAACTGCAAAGTGCTCATTATCCCTATGTGACAATGTAAAATCTAAAACAAAATTTTGTGGTAAAAAATATTTTTCTTCACTGCCCAATGGTTTGAAATTCTGTGACACACCTGTCGTATCAATATTATAACTGCACACCTAGATGAATTAATTGAGAGATGTAGTTTGCTGTTCTGGCACCTTGGGGTCTCTGCCATTGTGACATGGCACCCTCTAACCAGTCCAGCAAAATCTGAACTCCAATATGGTGTTTCTTCCTTTTTGACCTTTGCACAGTGCCTCAACAGTAGTTTTCAACCACATATGGGGTATCGATATACTCAGGAGAAATTGCACAACAAATTATGGGGTCCATTTTCTCCTGCTATGCTTGTGAGAATTAAAAAAATTGGGGCTAAAACACCATTTTTGTGGGGAAACTAATTTGATTTCATTTTCACATATCGAAGTTGTAAAATTCTATGAAGCATCTGTTGTTTCAAGGTGCTCACCACACGTCTAGATAAATTTCTTGAGGGATCGAGTTTTGAAAATGGGGTCACTTGTGGGGGATTTCCACTATTTAGGCACAACAAGGTCTCTCCAAATGTGACATCACATCCGCAGACCATTCCATCACAGTCTGCGTTCCAAAATGTCACTTCTTCCTTTCTGAGCCATGTCTTGCGCCCAAACAGTAGTTTTCCTTCACATATGGGTATCTTTAAACTCAGGAGATATTGCACAACAAATTTTGGGGTCTATATTATCCTGTTACCCTTGTAAGAATAAAACATGGGGTTAAAAAAAAACATTTTTGTGGGAAAAATTAGATTTTTTTATTTTTACGGCTCAACGTTATAAAGTTCTGTGAAGCACCTGTGGGTTTAAGGTGCTCACCACACATCAAGATAAGTTCCTTGAGGGGTCTAGTTTCCAAAATGATGTCACTTGTGGAGGGTTTCCACTGCTTAGGCACATCAGGGGCTCTCCAAACTCAACATTGCGTCTGCTAATGATTCCAGTAAATTTTGCATTCAAAAAGTCAAATGGCGCTCCTTCCCTTCTGAGCTCTGCTGTGCGCCTCACCAACACCGAATCCAAACCTACTGTCTCCCTCCTCATTATCCTGTAGACTGTAAGCCTGCAAGGGTAGAATCCTCTCCCTTCTGTACCTGTCTGTCACTATTAGTTTGTTAATTGTAATTTCTATTTGTATTTTATATGTAGCCTGTCCTGATGCACCGCACCATGGAATCAATGGTGCTCTAAAAATAAATAATAATAATCTGACTGTGTACCATAGAGGAACCACAGTATTGGTGTAGTCTGTATCACATAAACTTTTAGATCAAGGTATCTTATAGGTGAAATGTTCTTTGATTGGAATTGTTCTCACCCCTTTCGTCTCCATTTTGTCCAGATGCCATGATGACATTACACCTGCACAGTTCATCTGTGCATACTTCCATCTTCTCCAGTCTTTTACATCACACCTTAAAAATAACAGTCATTATAATTAACTTGATGGTGGCCCGATTCTAACACATCAGGTATTCTAGAATATGTATGTAGTTTATTTATCAAGATTTTAGAATAATACATTGAATACACAGGACTGCGCCTGTTGCTGATTGTTCACGGCCGGCCACGTAGTATATAGCACAGCCACGTAGTATATAACAGCCCACGTAGTAAATAGCACAGCCACGTAGTATATAGCACATCCCACGGAATATATAACACAGCCACGTAGTATATAGCACAGCCCATGGAGTATATAACAGCCCACATAGCATATAACACAGCCACATAGTTTATAACAGCCCACGTAGCATATAACACAGCTCATGTAGTATATAACAGCCAACGCACGCAGTATATAACAGGCCACGTAGTGTATAACACAGGCCATGTAGTGTTAACACAGGCCACGTAGTGTATAACAAAGGCCACGTAGTGTATAGCACAGCACACAAAGTATATAGCACAGCCATGTATTATATTGCACAGGCCACGCAGTATATTGCACAGCCCATGTAGTACATTGCACAGCCCACGTAGTACATTGCACAGCCCACGTAGTACATTGCACAGACCACGTAGTACATTGCACAGCCCACGTAGTATATTGCACAGCCCATGTAGTATATTGCAAAGCCCACGTAGTATATAGCAGAGCCCACCTGGTATATAGCACAGCCCACGCAGTACATTGCACAGCCCACATAGTATATAGCACAGCCCACGTAGTACATTGCACAGCCCACGTAGTACATTGCACAGCCCACGTAGTATATAGCACATCCCACGTAGTATATAGCACAGCCCACATAGTATATAGCACAGCCTGTTGTGAATTCTGTGGTCAAGCTCCCTCCTGTGGTCATGAGTAGTACTGCGGCTGGTTCTGTCTATGAGCTTCCTCTGGTGGATGTGAGTGGGGCTGCGGCTTCTGAGTTTCCTTCCTCAGGTGACGAGGTTAAGTCATTAGGTGCTGCTCTATTTAACTCCACCTAGTTCTTTGTTCCTGGCCTCCAGTCAATGTTCCAGTATTGGTCTTGCTCTCTCCTGGATCGTTCTTGTGGCCTGTTTTCACTGCATAAGCTAAGTTCTGCTTGTGTTACTTTTGTTTGCTATTTTTTCTGTCCAGCTTGCTATATTGGTTTTTCTTGCTTGCTGGAAGCTCTGGGACGCAGAGGAAGCACCTCCGTACCGTTAGTCGGTGCGGAGGGTCTTTTTGCGCCCTCTGCGTGGTTGTTTGTAGGTTTTTGTGCTGACCGCAAAGCTATCTTTCCTATCCTCGGTCTATTCAGTAAGTCGGGCCTCACTTTGCTAAAATCTATTTCATCCCTGTGTTTGTATTTTCATCTTTACTCACAGTCATTATATGTGGGGGGCTGCCTTTTCGTTTGGGGAATTTCTCTGAGGCAAGGTAGGCTTATTTTTCTATCTTCAGGGCTAGCTAGTTTCTCAGGCTGTGCCCGAGGCGCCTAGGTCTGGTCAGGAGTGCTCCACGGCTACCTCTAGTGTGGTGTGATAGGATTAGGGATTGCGGTCAGCAGAGTTCCCACGTCTCAGAGCTCGTCCTATGTTATTAGTAACTATCAGGTCACTTTGTGTGCTCTTAACCACCAGGTCTATTGTGGTTCTGAATCACCAGTTCATAACAGTACTGGAGGACCAAAGTACTAATGCTTCTCAATAGAGGGAAAAGAGAAGTTCTGAGACCATTTTTTTTTCTCTGCACTGTGTTTTGTCTTTCTTTTCCCCTAGACATTTGGGTGGTTCAGGACACAGGTGTAGTGATGGACATTAAAGGTCTGTCTTCTTGTGTGGATCATCTCACTGCAAGAGTACAAAATATTCAAGACTTTGTGGTTCAGAATTCTATGTTAGAACCAAGAATTCCTATTCCTGATTTATTTTCTGGAGATAGAGCTAAGTTTCTGAGTTTTAAAAATAATTGTAAACTGTTTCTGGCTTTGAAACCCCGCTCCTCTGGTTACCCAGTTCAACAAGTTAAGATCATTATTTCTTTATTACGTGGCGACCCTCAAGACTGGGCATTTTCCCTTGCGCCAGGAGATCCTGCATTATGTAATATTGATGCGTTTTTTCTGGCGCTCGGATTGCTTTATGATGAGCCTAATTCAGTGGATCAGGCAGAGAAAAATTTGCTGGCTCTGTGTCAGGGTCAGGATGAGGTAGAGATACAGTGGGGCAAAAACGTATTTAGTCAGTCAGCAATAGTGCAAGTTCCACCACTTAAAAAGATGAGAGGCGTCTGTAATTTACATCATAGGTAGACCTCAACTATGGGAGACAAACTGAGAAAAAAAAATCCAGAAAATCACATTGTCTGTTTTTTTAACATTTTATTTGCATATTATGGTGGAAAATAAGTATTTGGTCAGAAACAAAATTTCATCTCAATACTTTGTAATATATCCTTTGTTGGCAATGACAGAGGTCAAACGTTTTCTGTAAGTCTTCACAAGGTTGCCACACACTGTTGTTGGTATGTTGGCCCATTCCTCCATGCAGATCTCCTCTAGAGCAGTGATGTTTTTGGCTTTTCGCTTAGCAACACGGACTTTCAACTCCCTCCAAAGGTTTTCTATAGGGTTGAGATCTGGAGACTGGCTAGGCCACTCCAGGACCTTGAAATGCTTCTTACGAAGCCACTCCTTCGTTGCCCTGGCGGTGTGCTTTGGATCATTGTCATGTTGAAAGACCCAGCCACGTTTCATCTTCAATGCCCTTGCTGATGGAAGGAGGTTTGCACTCAAAATCTCATGATACATGGCCCCATTCATTCTTTCATGTACCCGGATCAGTCGTCCTGGCCCCTTTGCAGAGAAACAGCCCCAAAGCATGATGTTTCCACCACCATGCTTTACAGTAGGTATGGTGTTTGATGGATGCAACTCAGTATTCTTTTTCCTCCAAACACGACAAGTTGTGTTTCTACCAAACAGTTCCAGTTTGGTTTCATCAGACCATAGGACATTCTCCCAAAACTCCTCTGGATCATCCAAATGCTCTCTAGCAAACTTCAGACGGGCCTGGACATGTACTGGCTTAAGCAGTGGGACACGTCTGGCACTGCAGGATCTGAGTCCATGGTGGCGTAGTGTGTTACTTATGGTAGGCCTTGTTACATTGGTCCCAGCCCTCTGCAGTTCATTCACTAGGTCCCCCCGCGTGGTTCTGGGATTTTTGCTCACCGTTCTTGTGATCATTCTGACCCCACGGGGTGGGATTTTGCGTGGAGCCCCAGATCGAGGAAGATTATCAGTGGTCTTGTATGTCTTCCATTTTCTAATTATTGCTCCCACTGTTGATTTCTTCACTCCAAGCTGGTTGGCTATTGCAGATTCAGTCTTCCCAGCCTGGTGCAGGGCTACAATTTTGTTTCTGGTGTCCTTTGACAGCTCTTTAGTCTTCACCATAGTGGAGTTTGGAGTCAGACTGTTTGAGGTTGTGCACAGGTGTCTTTTTATACTGATAACAAGTTTAAACAGGTGCCATTACTACAGGTAATGAGTGGAGGAAAGAGGAGACTCTTAAAGAAGAAGTTACAGGTCTGTGAGAGCCAGAAATCTTGATTGTTTGTTTCTGACCAAATACTTATTTTCCACCATAATATGCAAAAAAATGATAAAAAAACAGACAATGTGATTTTCTGGATTTTTTTTTCTCAGTTTGTCTCCCATAGTTGAGGTCTACCTATGATGTAAATTACAGACGCCTCTCATCTTTTTAAGTGGTGGAACTTGCACTATTGCTGACTGACTAAATACTTTTTTGCCCCACTGTATATTGTCAGAAGTTTAGGAAGTGGTCTGTGCTCACGCAATGGAATGAATGTGCGCTGGCAGCAATTTTCAGAAAGGGTCTCTCTGAAGCCCTTAAGGATGTCATGGTTGGATTTCCTATGCCTGCTGGTCTGAATGAGTCTATGTCTTTGGCCATTCAGATCGATCGACGCTTGCGTGAGCGGAAAACTGTGCACCATTTGGCGGTATTATCTGAGCATAAACCTGAGCCTATGCAATGCGATAGGACTTTGACCAGAGCTGAACGGCAAGAACACAGACGTCGGAATGGGCTGTGTTTTTACTGTGGTGATTCCACTCATGCTATTTCCGATTGTCCTAAGCGCACTAAGCGGTTCGCTAGGTCTGCCACCATTGGTACGGTACAGTCGAAATTTCTTTTGTCCGTTACTTTGATCTGCTCTTTGTCATCCTATTCTGTCATGGCATTTGTGGATTCAGGCGCTGCCCTGAATTTGATGGACTTGGAGTTTGCTAGGCGCTGTGGGTTTTTCTTGGAGCCCTTACAGTATCCTATTCCATTGAGAAGAATTGATGCTACGCCTTTGGCCAAGAATAAGCCTCAGTACTGGACCCAACTGACCATGTGCATGGCTCCTGCGCATCAGGAGGATATTCGCTTTTTGGTGTTGCATAATCTCCATGATGTGGTCGTGTTAGGGTTGCCATGGCTACAAGTCCATAACCCAGTATTGGATTGGAAATCTATGTCTGTGTCCAGCTGGGGTTGTCAGGGGGTACATGGTGATGTTCCATTTCTGTTTATTTCATCTTCCCCCCTTTCTGAGGTCCCAGAGTTCTTGTCGGATTACCGGGATGTATTTGATGAGCCCAAGTCCAGTGCCCTACCTCCGCATAGGGATTGCGATTGTGCTATCGATTTGATTCCTGGTAGTAAGCTTCCTAAAGGTCGACTGTTTAATTTATCTGTGCCTGAGCACGCCGCTATGCGGAGTTACGTAAAGGAATCCTTGGAGAAGGGTCATATTCGCCCGTCGTCGTCGCCATTGGGAGCAGGGTTCTTTTTTGTGGCTAAGAAGGATGGTTCGCTGAGACCTTGTATTGATTACCGCCTTCTAAACAAAATCACAGTCAAATTTCAGTACCCCTTGCCGCTGCTGTCTGATTTGTTTGCTCGGATTAAGGGGGCTAGTTGGTTCACCAAGATAGATCTTCGTGGTGCGTATAATCTTGTGCATATTAAACAGGGCGATGAATGGAAAACAGCATTTAATACGCCCGAGGGCCATTTTGAGTACCTGGTTATGCCATTCGGGCTTTCTAATGCTCCATCAGTATTTCAGTCCTTTATGCATGACATCTTCCGAGAGTACCTGGATAAATTCCTGATTGTATATTTGGATGATATTTTGGTCTTCTCGGATGATTGGGAGTCTCACGTGAAGCAGGTTAGAATGGAGTTCCAGGTCCTGCGTGCGAATTCTTTGTTTGTGAAGGGGTCAAAGTGTCTCTTTGGTGTTCAGAAGGTTTCATTTTTGGGTTTCATTTTTTCCCCTTCTACTATCGAGATGGACCCTGTTAAAGTTCAGGCCATTTATGATTGGACTCAGCCGACATCTCTGAAGAGTCTGCAAAAGTTCCTGGGCTTTGCTAATTTTTATCGTCGCTTCATCAATAATTTTTCTAGTATTGCTAAACCGTTGACTGATTTAACCAAGAAGGGTGCTGATGTGGTCAATTGGTCTTCTGCTGCTGTGGAAGCTTTTCAGGAGTTGAAGCGTCGTTTTTCTTCTGCCCCTGTGTTGTGCCAACCAGATGTTTCGCTCCCGTTCCAGGTCGAGGTTGATGCTTCTGAGATTGGAGCAGGGGCTGTTTTGTCGCAAAGAAGTTCTGATGACTCGGTGATGAAACCATGTGCCTTCTTTTCCAGGAAGTTTTCGCCTGCTGAGCGTAATTATGATGTTGACAATCGAGAGTTGCTGGCCATGAAGTGGGCATTCGAGGAGTGGCGTCATTGGCTTGAAGGAGCTAAGCATCGCGTGGTGGTCTTGACTGATCACAAGAACTTGACGTATCTCGAGTCTGCCAAACGGTTGAATCCTAGACAGGCTCGTTGGTCGCTGTTTTTCTCCCGTTTTGACTTTGTGGTTTCGTACCTTCCGGGCTCTAAAAATGTGAAGGCAGATGCCCTGTCTAGGAGTTTTGTGCCCGACTCTCCGGGTTTGCCTGAGCCGGCGGGTATTCTCAAAGAGGGGGTAATTTTGCCTGCCATCTCCCCTGATTTGCGGCGGGTGCTGCAAAAATTTCAGGCTAATAGATCTGACCGTTGCCCAGCGGAGAAACTGTTTGTCCCTGATAAATGGACGAGTAGAGTTATCTCTGAGGTTCATTGTTCGGTGTTCGCTGGTCATCCTGGAATCTTTGGTACCAGAGATTTGGTGGCTAGATCCTTTTGGTGGCCGTCTCTGTCGCGGGATGTGCGTTCGTTTGTGCAGTCCTGTGGGATTTGTGCTCGGGCTAAGCCCTGCTGTTCTCGTGCCAGTGGGTTGCTTTTGCCCTTGCCAGTCCTGAAGAGGCCCTGGACACATATCTCTATGGATTTTATTTCGGATCTCCCCGTCTCTCAAAAGATGTCGGTCATTTGGGTAGTTTGTGATCGCTTCTCTAAGATGGTCCATTTGGTACCCTTGTCTAAATTGCCCTCCTCCTCTGATTTGGTGCCATTGTTTTTCCAGCATGTGGTTCGTTTACATGGCATTCCAGAGAACATCGTTTCTGACAGAGGTTCCCAGTTTGTTTCGAGGTTTTGGCGAGCCTTTTGTGCTAGGATGGGCATTGATTTGTCTTTTTCCTCGGCTTTCCATCCTCAGACTAATGGCCAAACTGAACGAACCAATCAGACCTTGGAAACATATCTGAGATGTTTTGTTTCTGCTGATCAGGATGATTGGGTGTCCTTTTTGCCTTTGGCTGAGTTCGCCCTTAATAATCGGGCCAGCTCGGCTACTTTGGTTTCGCCGTTTTTCTGCAATTCTGGTTTCCATCCTCGTTTCTCTTCAGGGCAGGTTGAGTCTTCAGACTGTACTGGTGTGGATACTGTGGTGGATAGGTTGCAGCAGATTTGGACTCATGTAGTGGACAATTTGACATTGTCCCAGGAGAAGGCTCAACGTTTCGCTAACCGCAGGCGCTGTGTGGGTCCCCGACTTCGTGTTGGGGATTTGGTTTGGTTGTCGTCTCGTTATATTCCTATGAAAGTTTCCTCTCTTAAGTTTAAGCCTCGTTTCATTGGTCCGTATAGGATTTCTGAGGTTCTTAATCCTGTGTCTTTTCGTTTGACCCTTCCAGCTTCTTTTTCCATCCATAATGTATTCCATAGGTCATTGTTGCGGAGATACGTGGCACCTGTGGTTCCATCCGTTGATCCTCCTGCTCCGGTTTTGGTTGAGGGGGAGTTGGAGTATATAGTGGAGAAGATTTTGGATTCTCGTATTTCGAGACGGAAACTCCAGTACCTGGTTAAGTGGAAGGGTTATGGTCAGGAAGATAATTCCTGGGTCTTTGCCTCTGATGTTCATGCTGCCGATCTGGTTCGTGCCTTTCATTTGGCTCATCCTGGTCGGCCTGGGGGCTCTGGTGAGGGTTCGGTGACCCCTCCTCAAGGGGGGGTACTGTTGTGAATTCTGTGGTCAAGCTCCCTCCTGTGGTCATGAGTAGTACTGCGGCTGGTTCTGTCTATGAGCTTCCTCTGGTGGATGTGAGTGGGGCTGCGGCTTCTGAGTTTCCTTCCTCAGGTGACGAGGTTAAGTTGTTGGGTGCTGCTCTATTTAACTCCACCTAGTTCTTTGTTCCTGGCCTCCAGTCAATGTTCCAGTATTGGTCTTGCTCTCTCCTGGATCGTTCTTGTGGCCTGTCTTCACTGAATAAGCTAAGTTCTGCTTGTGTTACTTTGGTTTGCTATTTTTTCTGTCCAGCTTGCTATATTGGTTTTTCTTGCTTGCTGGAAGCTCTGGGACGCAGAGGAAGCACCTCCGTACGTTAGTCGGTGCGGAGGGTCTTTTTGCGCCCTCTGCGTGGTTGTTTGTAGGTTTTTGTGCTGACCGCAAAGCTATCTTTCCTATCCACGGTCTATTCAGTAAGTCGGGCCTCACTTTGCTAAAATCTATTTCATCCCTGTGTTTGTATTTTCATCTTTACTCACAGTCATTATATGTGGGGGGCTGCCTTTTCCTTTGGGGAATTTCTCTGAGGCAAGGTAGGCTTATTTTTCTATCTTCAGGGCTAGCTAGTTTCTCAGGCTGTGCCCGAGGCGCCTAGGTCTGGTCAGGAGCGCTCCACGGCTACCTCTAGTGTGGTGTGATAGGATTAGGGATTGCGGTCAGCAGAGTTCCCACGTCTCAGAGCTCGTCCTATGTTATTAGTAACTATCAGGTCACTTTGTGTGCTCTTAACCACCAGGTCTATTGTGGTTCTGAATCACCAGTTCATAACAACAGCCCACGTAGTATATAGCACAGCCCACGTAGTATATTGCACAGCCCATGTAGTATATAGCACAGCCCACATAGTATATTGCTCAGCCCACGTAGTATATAGCACAGCCCACGTAGTATATTGCACAGCCCATGTAGTATGTAGCACAGCCCACATAGTCTATTGCACAGCCCACATAGTATATTGTACAGCCCACGTAGTATATTGCACAGCCTACGTAGTATATAGCACAGCCCATGTAGTATATTGCACAGCCCACGTAGTATATAGCACAGCCCACATAGTATATTGCACAGCCCACGCAGTATATAGCACAGCCCACATAGTATATTGCACAGCCCACGTAGTATATTGCACAGCCCACGCAGTATATAGCACAGCCCACGCAGTATATAGCACAGCCCATGTAGTATATAGCACAGCCCACGTAGTATTAGAATTAGACGATTATATAGTAGATGGAGATAATGGCACGGCTGCAGACCAATAAATAGGACACATTTTTTTTGTAGGGATCCAACGTGTGACGTGTGAAAAATCTACAACACGAGCCACATTCTAATCAGACTAGAAGTGCACTAGGGGCGTGTCAGTGCACTCGGACGGCCTCTTCCACGTTCATTGACACACCCTGAATGCACTACTACCCTGATTTGCATATGGCTTCTAAGCTAAATCTCTCCAGATTGGCACATCGGTTCTTTACAAAATCGGTTTAACTTTTTTTGCATGACAAGCCTTTACATCGCCATACTACTACTACAATGTACAACAAGCTTTAACACCACCATACCACTACTACAATGTGTGACAAGCCTTTACACCGCCATACTACTACTACAATGTGTGACAAGCTTTTACACCGCCATACTACTGCTACAATGTGCGACAAGCTTTCACACCGTCATACCTTTACTACAATGTGTGACAAGCCTTTACACCGCCATACTACTACTACAATGTGCGACAAGCTTTTACACCATCATACTACTACTACAATGTGCAACAAGCTTTTACACCGTCATACCATTACTACAATGTGTGACAAGCTTTTACACCATCATACTACTACTACAATGTGCAACAAGCCTTTACACTGTCATACTACTACTCAGGGCTGCCACTAGAAATTTTGGGGCCCCATACTGGCAAAATTTTCGGGGCCCCCTTGAAACTCCGACCAGGCTCCACCCCAGCCCCGCCTCCAGGCTCCACCCCACGAACTGTCCACAGTCCCACCGCTCTTTCTTGGAAAATCTCCACTTCTCACCTATCACACATTGACAGTTCCCATCACCAGATTACACATGTAGCCGGCAACTTTTGTTTTGGCCAAAAGATTTTTTAAGCCGCCACCATAACACGGTAGACACTTTTGGCCGGGCCCTACTCTACTGTAACCTATTAAATATTTGTTAAAATATGCAATACAATTTAGGTATATTTTTATTTATTTTTCAATTTTTAAAATGACCTATAATACTACATACAAGGAACAAATACCACCGCACTATGACCAGATGACATATTACCACCACAGTGATCGAATAATATAAAATACAAGGAACAAATACCGCTACACCATGACCAGACCGCATATAACCACAAATGACTGAATACTACAATACTGATCAGTAATAAAAAAAACCCCACAATACTATCACCATCAGTGCCATTATACACAGGAGATCTGTAATTAGTAAGCAGTGTCTGTGTACAGGTAATACAGTGATCACCGGTGACATTATACACAGGAGCTCTGTATATAATGTATAGGTAATACAGTGATCACTGGTGACATTGTACACAGGACCTCTGTATATAGTATACAGTGTATAGTGTTAGTGTATAGGTAACACTGACTCACCAGTGACGTCTCTAGGTGAAGTCCTTCATCTTTCATCCAGCACAGACCGCCATCACTTCATCCAGCCAGGACTCGTCTCTGCAGGAAATAAAACAGTTACCTCGAGTTCCGCTTGTAGAACACATTACTTAATTTTCCCAACTTCTACATTACACCACATGAAGAAGGCAACATAGTATCACTCTACACAGTAACAGGACCTCCCCCCCATTTAAAACAGTATACTCAAAAAATAAAATAAATACATCACTGCAATAATAATATCCCTTAATTGGCCCCTATGGTAATATTCGCCATCCTAGCCCCCGTGTGTCTCATTCCAGGCTCCAGCCATATGTTCTCCCATCCTGCCCTCATGGGTATCCATTCTCCCCATATGATCTCCCCATCCTGCCCCATCTGTCTCCATCGTATCCATCCTGCCCCATCTGTCTCCATTCTGCCCCATCTGTTTCCAATCCTGCCCCATCTGTGTCCAGCACTCTGCCCCATCTGTGTCCAATCCTGCCCCATCTGTGTCCAGCACTCTGCCCAGTCTGTGTGCAATCCTTGCCCCATCTCTGTCCAGCACTCTGCCCCATCTCTGTCCATCACTCTGCCCCATCTCTGTCCATCACTCTGCCCCATCTCTGTCCAGCACTCTGCCCCATCTCTGTCCAGCACTCTGCCCCATCTCTGTCCAGCACTCTGCCCCATCTCTGTCCAGCACTCTGCCCCATCTCTGTCCAGCACTCTGCCCCATCTCTGTCCAGCACTCTGCCCCGCACTCTGCCCCATCTCTGCCCCGCACTCTGCCCAGCACTCTGCCCCGCACTCTGCCCCGCACTCTGCCCCGCACTCTGCCCAGCACTCTGCCCAGCACTTTGCCCCATCTCTGCCCAGCACTCTGCCCCATCTCTGCCCAGCACTCTGCCCCATCTCTGCCCAGCACTCTGCCCCATCTCTGCCCAGCACTCTGCCCCATCTCTGTCCAGCACTCTGCCCCATCTCTGCCCAGCACTCTGCCCCATCTCTGCCCAGCACTCTGCCCAGCACTCTGCCCCATCTCTGCCCAGCACTCTGCCCCATCTCTGCCCAGCACTCTGCCCCATCTCTGTCCAGCACTCTGCCCCATCTCTGTCCAGCACTCTGCCCCATCTCTGTCCAGCACTCTGCCCCATCTCTGTCCAGCACTCTGCCCCATCTCTGTCCAGCACTCTGCCCCACCTCTGTTCAGCACTCTGCCCCACCTCTGTTCAGCACTCTGCCCAATCTCTGTTCAGCACTCTGCCCCATCTCTGTTCAGCACTCTGCCCCATCTCTGTTCAGCACTCTGCCCCATCTCTGTTCAGCACTCTGCCCCATCTCTGTCCAGCACTCTGCCCCATCTCTGTCCAGCACTCTGCCCCATCTCTGTCCAGCACTCTGCCCCATGTCTGTCCAGCACTCTGCCCAGCACTCTGCCCCCCCGTGTCCAGCTTTACTGCCCCCCGGCCCCCACCCTGTGTCCAGCTTTACTGCCCCCCGGCCCCCACCCTGTGTCCAGCTTTACTGCCCCCCGGCCCCCACCCTGTGTCCAGCTTTACTGCCCCCCGGCCCCCACCCTGTGTCCAGCTTTACTGCCCCCCGGCCCCCACCCTGTGTCCAGCTTTACTGCCCCCGGCCCCCACCCTGTGTCCAGCTTTACTGCCCCCGGGCCCCCACCCTGTGTCCAGCTTTACTGCCCCCCGGCCCCCACCCTGTGTCCAGCTTTACTGCCCCTCGGCCCCCACCCTGTGTCCAGCTTTACTGCCCCCCGGCCCCCACCCTGTGTCCAGCTTTACTGCCCCCCGGCCCCCACCCTGTGTCCAGCTTTACTGCCCCCTGGCCCCCACCCTGTGTCCAGCTTTACTGCCCCCGGGCCCCCACCCTGTGTCCAGCTTTACTGCCCCCCGGCCCCCACCCTGTGTCCAGCTTTACTGCCCCCCGGCCCCCACCCTGTGTCCAGCTTTACTGCCCCCTGGCCCCCACCCTGTGTCCAGCTTTACTGCACCCCGGCCCCCACCCTGTGTTCAGCTTTACTGCCCCCCGGCCCCCACCCTGTGTCCAGCTTTACTGCCCCCGGGCCCCGGCCCCACCCTGTGTCCAGCTTTACTGCCCCCCGGCCCCCACCCTGTGTCCAGCTTTACTGCCCCCCGGCCCCCACCCTGTGTCCAGCTTTACTGCCCCCCGGCCCCCACCCTGTGTCCAGCTTTACTGCCCCCAGGCCCCCACCCTGTGTCCAGCTTTACTGCCCCCCGGCCCCCACCCTGTGTCCAGCTTTACTGCCCCCCGGCCCCCACCCTGTGTCCAGCTTTACTGCCCTGGGCCCCCCCCCCCGCCTGGATCGCCGCTCTCAAGAAAAAAAAAAAGTTCTACTTACCTGCCGCGCTCCTCTCTCCACGCAGCTGCACCGTGCACTCGCCGGCGACTGACAATGACGCCGGCGACCTGCACACTGCGGCTGGCGGCTGTTAACTATTGACGTGCGGGCGCGGGCCCGCACGTCAATAGCGTACAGCTGTAGCGCCGGCCACCGCTAAGGGCCCGGTTCAGCCTGCGGCTGCCGGTAGGGGCCCGGTGAGCAGGTAAGAGGGGGCCCGATGCGGGCCCCCTCTGCTCACCGGGCCCCATACGCCAGTCACGGCTGTAATGCCCTGATGGCGGCCCTGCTACTACTGCAATGTGTGACAAGCTTTTACACCGCCATACCACTACTGCAATGTGTGACAAGCCTTCACACCGTCATACTACTACTACAATGTGTGACAAGCCTTTACACCATCATACCATTACTACAATGTGTGACAAGCCTTTACACCGTCATTCTACCACCACAACGTGTGACAAGCCTTTACAACATCATACCATTACTTCAATGTGTGACAAGCCTTTATACCGCCATACTACTACTACAATGTGGGATAAGCTTTTACACTGCCATACCACTACTACAATGTGTGACAAGCCTTTACAACATCATACCATTACTTCAATGTGTGACAAGCCTTTATACCGCCATACCACTACTACAATGTGTGACAAGCTTTTACACCGCCATACCACCACTTCCATATGTAAAAACTTGCTGATAAGTTAATGGACGCCCCTTATTTTCATCAGACAACATATAACGTTCCACTCCTACGATATTATCATCTGCATAGCATTCTGTGTGCTGTCTGACAAGTGTGAACAGAACCATATCTACCAAGCTTTTTTCATGGTATTTAACTCATCATTCCTGTGGTGTTTTTTTCTGAATTTTTTTCTTTTTGGTTTCTGCTTTAAAGTGTTCAAAGCTATTATTTTTTCCCCACTGTTTTATGGCCTTGTTCAGCATTGGTTGTTTACCCTGCATAGTAATGCCTGTTCTGGCCTTGTGCTAATTGGTTAAGTGCTGTTTGTGGCCATTTGGTGCCTGATGCTAGCAGACATTTCATTTCATATATATTCAGCTCTGGCTTGGGATGGCACGCGTGCGGGGTCACTCGTGCAACAGATATAAAGTGCAACAGGATAATGTGCTTGGCAGTTCAATGGAAGTTGGGCACGAGACAGGTAAGGTGCATAAGTTTTTCAAACAATCATGCATCTTGGTCAGTCATAGTACATTATGCATTGATCATATCAATGTGCTCCTTATTTGTTTTTTCTTCTGCTTTCTCACAACTCGCCCGCCCTTTAGCACATTCTGTGCCCTCTCTCCATATCCACCCATCCCTTCCCCCTTTCCCATGTGTAACTCTGAGGCTCTACTGACACTTCTTACCCACTCCAAACCATCCACTACCTCCATGCAGCACTCAAAACGTTCAAACAAATCATCCCACCACCTGCTCTTTCTGTTTTTTTCTCCTTTTACTAGTTGCAGGCGACATCTCCCCCAACCCTGGACCTCCCTCCACCAGCATACATTACTCACCTCCACCTGCATATAGAAACCCTGCTAATCTTATTAACATTCAGTGCATTCCTTCTCCTATCGCTGTACACTGTGCTCTCTGGAATGCACGGTCTGTGTGTAACAAACTAACTTACATTCACAATTTTTTCCTCTCTAATTCCCTTAACCTTTTGGCTATTACAGAAACCTGGATCCAGCATTCAGACACCACGACCACTGCCGCTCTCTTGTTTGGTGGGTTGAAATTTTCACATACAGCCAGACCTGAGAACAGACAGGGTGGAGGTGTTGGTTTGCTCCTTTCACCACAATGTGCTTTCCAGGTCATCCTCCCGGTTCACGCCGTCAGACTCTATAAGCCCTTCTCATTGCAAGTGGCAGTTGTTTATCGCCCTCTAGGCTCCTCCCAACAGTTTCTAGGCCACTTTGACACCTGGATTACTCACTTTCTATCCTGTAATATCCCCACCCTCATCATAGGAGACTTTAACATCCCTATCACTGATCCCCTCTCCCAATCTGCCTCTCATCTTCTTTCTCTAACGTCTTCATTTGGTCTCTCACAGTTTACTAATTCTCCTATGCATGAGAACGGGAATACTCTGGACCTGGTTTTCTCCCGTCCCAGAGCGCTGCACGACTTTACTAACTCCCCTCTCCCGCTTTCGGACCACAACCTTCTTTCCGTCTCTGTCAAGAACGGTCTCCTCACCCGGGACACCCCCCGTTACGACACTTATCGGAATACAGATACCATTAATACCCAGCAACTTATGGACAACCTCCACACATCTTTAGCCCCATCTCCTCCCTCTCTGTCCAGAATTAGCATTGTCACACTTCAATAATACACTGAAGAATGCACTAAATGAAGCAGCACCTTATAGACGCAGAAAGACCCGACACAGACAACGGCAGCCCTGGCACACAATGCAAACACGCTTTCTTCAGCGTTGTTCAAGGTGTGCAGAGCGGCAGTGGAGAAAATCTCTCTTAGCAGAAGACTTCATTCACTATAAGTTCATGCTCAAAACCTATAATTCTGCCCTTTCTCTGGCCAAACAATACTACTTCACCACCCTCATCATCTCACTATCCAACAACCCAAAATGACTTTTTGAAACCGTAAACTCCCTCCTGAAACCTAAAGTACAGGCCCCCAGCTCCAATCTCAGTGGTGAGGATCTGGCCACTTATTTCCTAGAAAAAAATCAACCACATCCGGCAGGATATCTCAGCCCAATCTCCTCAGTGCCTGGATCCCCTTCCCTGCCACACCTCAAGCTCACTAGACATCTTTATAATAATAATAATAATCTTTATTTTTATATAGCTTCTGCTCGGCCTACAACCTGCAACAGTGACCCCATTCCGTCACCTCTCCTGCAGTCTCTCTCACCAGTGGTCACCACTCACCTGACTAAAATATTTAACCTCTCTCTTTCCTCAGGCATCTTTCCCTCCTCATTTAAACATGCCATCATAACCCATTTACTTAAAAAGCCATCCCTGGACCAGAGCTGCACTGCTAACTACAGACCTGTCTCTAACTTTTCCTTCATCTCTAAACTCCTGGAACGCTTGGTCCACTCCCGTCTAATCCGCTATCTCTCGGATAACTTTCTTCTCAACCCCTTACCATCTGGTTTCCGCTCTTTACACTCCACTGAAACTGCCCTCACTAAAGTCTCTAATGATCTAATAACAGCTAAATCCAAAGGTCATTGCTCTCTGCTGATTCTCCTGGATCTCTCTGTCGTATTTGACACTGTGGATCACCAGCTCCTCCTCACCATGCTCCGCTCTATAGGCCTCAAGGACACAGCCCTCTCCTGGTTCTCCTCCTACCTCTCTGACCGCTCCTTCACTGTATCTTTTGCCGGCTCCTCTTCCTCTCCTCGTCCCATTACTATCGGGGTTCCGCAGGGCTCAGTCCTGGGCCCCCTTCTCTTCTCTCTATACACGGCCCCCGTTGGACAAAGAATCAGCAGATTTGGGTTCCAGTACCATCTCTATGCTGACGACACCCAATTATACACTTCTTCCCCCGACATCACCCCTACCCTAATTCAAAATACCAAGGATTGTCTGTCTGCTGTCTCTAACATCATGTCTTCCCTCTACCTGAAGCTAAATCTCTCCAAAACTGAACTACTTGTGTTTCTCCCATCTACTAACCTCACTCTACCCAACATCGAAATTACCCTGGAGGGTTCAACCATAACTCCCAAGCATATCAGAGCACAACAAACAGAACCCTAAAAAAATGATGATAAATATGATATAAGAATAATAAAGGGACAAAGTAATGTATATAAAAATGCCTTTATTCAAATATATGGCAATGGCACTAACAATGTGCCTGTACTTGGAGGAAAATAATATAGATAAAATAATACTAATAAAATATATAAACGGACAACAGAAAATAACAGATCACTAGGTATACCATATACACTATCTCATTATACCATAAGGTTATACCGATATCCACCAAGGTCTAGACAAAAACTGATATTAAAATATGTGCAGCCATGCAACAAAGTGCATAAAAACAAAAATATAAAAAAATAATAATAATGAATAAAGAATAATAGTGAAAAAAAGGGGTCACACAAATATAGTGTAAATATTTGAAGAAAAAAGTGAAAAAATATATATATGAATATATGAAAAAATATATATATAAAAAAATACCAAGTGTCTGGCAATATATAAAAAATAAATAAATAATGTATATATATATTATAAAAGGGAAATGAATACAATAGTGAAACAATGTAATATAGTGGTCTAGAACAACTTATGGCAGATGCAGGTGCACCACATGATACAAATGTGTGCAGGAAAAGAAAGCACACTATACCTGAATAGAGTCAGGTTACACAATATAACTGAATATGTAAACGTGCATAATATGGCAATATAGATAAACCTAGGTGCACAAAAGTGCACGCTATGCCGTGGTAAATTGAAAAAAGTCACACTGGACAGAGTATAACCTGAAAGGAATAGCAGTAAATATATTGATGGCGAAAAAAAAAAAAAAAAAAGGATTGTGGTATTACCTATAAGTGTCCGTTCCTCCAAGATACAGAGCACCCCGACGCGCGTTTCGGACGCTAATCCTTCGTCCCCCTGACGAAGGATTAGCGTCCGAAACGCGCATCGGGGTGCTCTGTATCTTGGAGGAACGGACACTTATAGGTAATACCACAATCCTTTTTTTTTTTTTTTTTCGCCATCAATATATTTACTGCTATTCCTTTCAGGTTATACTCTGTCCAGTGTGACTTTTTTCAATTTACCACGGCATAGCGTGCACTTTTGTGCACCTAGGTTTATCTATATTGCCATATTATGCACGTTTACATATTCAGTTATATTGTGTAACCTGACTCTATTCAGGTATAGTGTGCTTTCTTTTCCTGCACACATTTGTATCATGTGGTGCACCTGCATCTGCCATAAGTTGTTCTAGACCACTATATTACATTGTTTCACTATTGTATTCATTTACCTTTTATAATATATATATACATTATTTATTTATTTTTTATATATTGCCAGACACTTGGTATTTTTTTATATATATATTTTTTCATATATTCATATATATATTTTTTCACTTTTTTCTTCAAATATTTACACTATATTTGTGTGACCCCTTTTTTTCACTATTATTCTTTATTCATTATTATTATTTTTTTATATTTTTGTTTTTATGCACTTTGTTGCATGGCTGCACATATTTTAATATCAGTTTTTGTCTAGACCTTGGTGGATATCGGTATAACCGTATGGTATAATGAGATAGTGTATATGGTATACCTAGTGATCTGTTATTTTCTGTTGTCCGTTTATATATTTTATTAGTATTATTTTATCTATTTTATTTTCCTCCAAGTACAGGCACATTGTTAGTGCCATTGCCATATATTTGAATAAAGGCATTTTTATATACATTACTTTGTCCCTTTATTATTCTTATAACATATTTATCATAATTTTTTTAGGGTTCTGTTTGTTGTGCTCTGATATATATTCTGAGTGGTTATCCACTCATTTTTTCTGTGTATCGACCACTTTCCACCTATACAAATTTTATATATATATACATACTTTTTATTATTTCCAGTGGGTATTTGTGGTTTTTACACCTTGCTCAATAACTCCCAAGCAGCATGCCCGCTGTCTTGGGGTCATATTCGACACCAAACTTTCCTTTACTCCCTATATCCGATCACTCACTCGCTCCTGTCACCTGCATCTTAAAAACATCTCCAGAATCCGACCTTTTCTCACCTTTGAAACTGCTAAGACTCTTACCGTCGCTCTCATTCATTCCCGTCTGTACTACTGCAACTCACTTCTGATCGGTCTCCCTCTTACCAAACTTTCTCCTCTCCAATCCATCTTGAATGCGGCAGACAGGGTCATATTTCTGTCCAGCCACTTCACTCATGCCTCCATCTTGTGCCAGTCATTACACTGGCTACCCATTCGCTACAGGGTCCAGTATAAACTCATCTCTCTCACCCACAAAGCTCTCCACAGTTCTGCACCGCCTTATATCTCCTCTCTCATCTCCGTCTATCGCCCTACACGTGCCCTCCGTTCTACAAATGACCTAAGACTAACATCCCCCGTAATCCGAACCTCGCACCTCCGTCTCCAAGACTTCTCTCGTGCTGCGCCAGCTCTCTGGAATGCACTTCCCCAGACGATCAGACGGATACCTAGCCCCGACCTATTCAAGCGGGCTTTAAAAACCCATCTCTTCAAACAAGCCTACCACATCAACTACTCAGTAAACTAACTCTGCCCTGTTCCCTCCTTCCAAATATTATCTGCATGTGAATCTGCACCCTACTATTCATCTGTCTCCACACCCTCCATGCACATAACTGCACTTGATACTTGACTATTGCACTTAAACACACGGGCTGATGACCGGATCATGCAGCTTTGTATGAAAATCCCTATTTATTATAATTGCCAGACCTGAAATAACGAGCACTTTTCACCTATTGTGTCCCCCCATTTCCTTGTAGATTGTAAACTTGCGAGCACGGACCTCACCCCTAATGTCACTGTTTAAATTGTCTTAACTTGTACTGAATTTATTGTCTGTACATGTCCCCGCTTAATTGTAAAGTGCTGCGGAATTTGTTGGCGCTACATAAAGAAAAATTATTATTATTGTTATCATTCTCCATTTTTTTGTAGCAGACTAATACACTTCAGTGCACATTAATCTTGCTGCAGAATAATGGCTCCATGCAAATTATTCATAATTGATTGGATATGGCTGTTGATGAGACTTTAGCCAATCGTGTCCCAGACTGAAAAAAAAGAAGCCTATTTTGTGAAAAGATGAAAAACAATAACGAGCAATCAGAGCAAAACCAGCTGCAGCTCATCCCTGGGCTGACACTGCATTCTACTCTCTGCCGCCAGAGGGCGTGTGAAGAGAGTGAAGAATTGGAGCTGGGGGGGATCAGATAGAGGGAATAAAAAGCATGTGAGGGGCTTCTGGAGCAGCAGAGACCGCCTGTGCTCCTGGACTCAGGGTGCAGGGAGCATCACTGACATCTCTGTGCATGAAGCACACACACTGAGGGACCTTGCCTTGCATGCCTCTGCTGGGGAGAAGACTTTTTCCAAGAGAATTTCTGGAATTACCATGAGCCACTGTGAGCCTTATGTGTCAAGGAATAACAACTGTCCCATCACAGCTGTCAGAAATGAGAGCCAGGACTACCTGCTCATGGAGGCGGAGGATGGGGGTGATAACTCTTCACATCACTATGGACATTGTCACATGTAAGTGCCTAATTGTAATATACAGGGATATAGATTCGTATGCAATAATTATAGGCACGAACTACAATTCCCAGCAGATTCTGCCTGAAAATGCATGCTGTGACTTATAGTTCCGCACCATACCTGTGATCTATCATATGCAGTCAATGAGTCTAGTATTATACTATAATGAAGGTACAGAGCATTAACGTTAGAAAGGAATGTTGAAATTGTGGGATCTAGTTAGCAGAAATGTATGGAAATGATCGGGAGCGCGGGATCGATGGCGGATAGGATGGATGTTGTGCTTGTAGGTGGGAATGGCATTGTCATGTCAATTTATATGTTTTACCCCACAAGGTGTCACCTCACATTGGGGTGAATATTGGGAGTATACATCTAATGTGTCCATAAGGTATCATGGCCATGTGATGCTGTGCCAAATCTAACACGTGTCACATATGTACATACTGTACATACCTATATACGTACACATACATACATATACACACACACACACACACACACACACACACACACACACACACACACACACACACACACACACACACACACTTACATACAGTACAGACCAAAAGTTTGGACACACCTTCTCATTTAAAGATTTTCCTGCATTTTCATGACTATGAAAATTGTATATTCACACTGAAGGCATCAAAACTATGAATTAACACATGTGTAATTATATACTTAGCAAAAAAGTGTGAAACAACTGAAAATATGTCTTATATTCCAGGTTCTTCAAAGCCACCTTTTGCTTTGATGGCTGCTTTGGACACTCTTGGCATTCTCTTGATGAGCTTCAAGAGGTAGTCACCGGGAATGGTTTTCACTTCACAGTTGTGCCCTGTCAGGTTTAATAAGTGGGATTTCTTGCCTTATAAATGGTGTTGGGACCATCAGTTGTGTTGTGCAGAAGTCTGGTGGATACACGGCTGAAAGTCCTACTGAATAGACTGTTAGAATCTGTATTATGGCAAGAAGAAAGCAGCTAAGTAAAGAAAAACGAGTGGCCATCATTACTTTAAGAAATGAAGGTCAGTCAGTCCGAAAAATTGGGAAAACTTTGAAAGTGTCCCCAAGTGCAGTGGCAAAAACCATCAAACGCTACAAAGAAACTGGCTCACATGAGGACCACCCCAGGAAAGGAAGACCAAGAGTCACCTCTGCTTCTGAGGATGTTTATTTGAGTCACCAGCCTCAGAAATTGCAGGTTAACAGCAGCTCAGATTAGAGACCAGGTCAATGCCACACAGAGTTCTAGCAGCAGACACATCTCTACAACAACTGTTAAGAGGAGACTTTGTGCAGCAGGCCTTCATGGTAAAATAGCTGTTAGGAAACCACTGCTAAGGACAGGCAACAAGCAGAAGAGACTTGTTTGGGCTAAAGAACACAAGGAATGGACATTAGACCTGTGGAAATCTGTGCTTTGGTCTAATGAGTCCAAATTTGAGATCTTTGGTTCCAACCACCGTGTCTTTGTACGACGCAGAAAAGGTGAACGGATGGACTCTACATGCCTGGTTCCCACCGTGAAGCATGGAGGAGGAGGTGTGATGGTGTGTGTGTGTGGGGGGGGGGGCTTTGCTGGTGACACTGTTGGGGATTTGTTAAAAATTGAAGGCATACTGAACCAGCATAGCTACCACAGCATCTTGTAGCGGCATGCTATTCCATCCGGTTTGCGTTTAGTTGGACCATCATTTATTTTTCAACAGGACAATGACCTCAAACACACCTCCAGGCTGTGTAAGGGCTATTTGACCAATATTGTAGGTTCTTGAAAGTAGCCACCTTTTGCTTTGATGATTGCTTTGCACACTCTTGGCATTCTCTTCATGAGCTTCAAGAGGTAGTCACCGGGAATGGTCTTCCAACAATCTTGAAGGAGTTCCCAGAGATGCTTAGCACTTGTTGGCCCTTTCTTTTGCCTTCACTCTGCGGTCCAGCTCACCCCAAACCATCTCGATTGGGTTCAGGTCTGGTGATTGTGGAGGCCAGGTCATCTGGCGTAGCACCCCATCACTCTCCTTCTTAGTCAAATAGCCCTTACACAGCCTGGAGGTGTAGTTGGGGTCATTGTCAGGTTGAAAATTAAATGATGGTCCAACTAAACGCAAACCAGATGGAATTGCATGCCGCTGCAAGATGCTGTGGTAGCCATGCTGGTTCAGTATGCCTTCAATTTTGAATAAATCCCCTAAAGTGTCACCAGCAAAGCACCCCCACACCATCACACCTCCTCCTCCATGCTTCACGGTGGGACACAGGCATGTAGAGTCCATCCGTTCACCTTTTCTGCGTCGCACAAAGACATGGTGGTTGGAACCAAAGATCTCAAATTTGTACTCCTCAGACAAAAGCACAGATTTCCTTGTGTTCTTTAGCCCAAACAAGTCTCTTCTGCTTGTTGCCTGTCCTTAGCAGTGGTTTCCTAGCAGCTATTTTACCATGAAGGCCTGCTGCACAAAGTCTCCTCTTAACAGTTGTTGTAGAGATGTGTCTGCTGCTAGAAGTCTGTGTGGCATTGACCTGGTCTCTAATCTGAGCTGCTATTAACCTGCAATTTCTGAGGCTGGTGACTTGGATAAACTTATCCTCAGAAGCAGATGTGACTCTTGGTCTTCCTTTCCTGGGGTGGTCCTCATGTGAGCCAGTTTCTTTGTAGCGCTTGATGGTTTTTGCCACCGCACTTGGGGACACTTTCAAAGGTTTCCCAATTTTTCGTCCTGACTGACCTTCATTTCTTAAAGTAATGATGGCCACTCTTTTTTCTTTACTTAGCTGCTTTTTTCTTGCCATAATACAAATTCTAACAGTCTATTCAGTAGGACTATCAGCTGTGTATCCACCAGACTTCTGCACAACAAAAATGATGGTCCCAACCCCATTTGTAAGGCAAGAAATCCCACTTATTATACCTGACAGGGCACACCTTTGAAGTGAAAACCATTCCCGGTGACTACCTCTTGAAGCTCATCAAGAGAATGCCAAGAGTGTGCAAAGCAGTCATCAAAGCAAAAGGTGGCTACTTTGAAGAACCTAGAATATAAGAGATAATTTCAGTTGTTTCACTTTTTTGTTAAGTATATAATTCCACATGTGTTAATTCATAGTTTTGATGCCTTCAGCGTGAATGTACAATTTTCATAGTCATGAAAATAAGAAAAATCTTTAAATGAGAAGGTGTGTCCAAACTTTTGGTCTGCACTGTACATATACACAAATACACACATACGCATACATACATACACACGCATATTTGCATACACACTCACACACATACATACACATACATTCACACACACATATCCATGCATACATACATATACAGTACAAACACACATACATACATACACGTACATACATACACATACATACATACATACACACACACATACATGCACATACATACATACACACAGACATACACACACATACATATACACATACATACACATACATATATACATACATATACATACACATACATACATACATACATACATATACACACATATACATACACACACATATACATACACATACATACATACATACATATACACACACATATACATACATACACACACATATACATACACATACATACACACATACATACATATACACACACATACATACATACACACACATATACATACACATACATACACACATACATACATATACACACACATATACATACATACACATACATACTCACACACACACATACACACACACACACATACATACTGACACATTTTGGGAGTCAATGTCCGATGTATGAAAATATGTGGGAAACTGTTGCAATTGGCATTCTGCTATAAATGGTCCGGCCAACTGTAATGTCCAAGTGAATCATGAAACCAGTGATCCCCGTATACAGGACGTTGTATTACTGGGACTTATGTAATATATAATATTAGTCCCAGTAATATGATGTCCTGGTACAGAGAACACTGGTTTCATGCTTCATTTGGCCATATAATAATTTATAACGTTGATTATACTTATAGATTTTTTATTTTTTTTATATGATCTTATATTACTGTTTCTCCAACCATTGGCTCTAGTCTCCAGCTGTCACAGGACTACAATTCCCAGCATGCACTGACTCCTGTAGACTCAGGAGCGACAAGTCTAGGGTTACTTAATAAATGTCTGTATATAAGCTAGTTGTAGGCTACTATATTTTAGCTCAGTGTTCTCTAACCAATGGCTCTCCAGCTACATGACATGGACAGAAGTACGTGCCCCCTCCACATTACACTACAGGGGCTCTTCTGACCTCCAATTCTGCATCCACAGACGGTAATATGGAGTCGGCCCCTCTGCAGATATAACGGCTTCCGCTCTTCTGGGAAGGTTCCATGAGATTTTGGAGGCTTCTGTGGGAAGTTCTTCCATTTCATCCAGAAGAGCATCAGTGGGGTCAGACCCTGATGTTGGGGGGAGGCCGGGCTCAGTGTCTACATTAGAGTTGTTGGATGGGGCTGAGGTCCGGGCTCTGTGCGGCCGCTCATGTTCTTCCACCATACTCCCCCAACCATGTCTGTATGGAGCTTGTGCACTGGGCGCAGTCATGGGGGACAGAAAAGGGTCTTCCCCAAACTGTTCCCGCAAAGCTGGAAGCTACAATTGTCCTCAATGTCTTGTCCTGAAGTATTAAGATTTCCCTTCACTGGAGCTGACGGGCCGAGGCCGCCCCCTGATAACAGCCCATAGTATTATCCTCCGCCACCATCTGTACAGGGGGCACGGTGCAGTCAGGGGGTAACGTCCTCCTGGGATCACCAAACCCAGACTCCTCCATCAGACGCAGATAGATAAGTGTGATCCGTCACTGCACAGAACACGTCCCGTCCAGAGCCCAGTGGTGGCGGCTTTACACCACTATATCCGACGCTCAGCATTGTGCTTGGTGATGTACGGCTGCATGCAGCTGCTCGGCCAGGAAGCTCCCGGCGGGGGCACAGTGTTTGTGCTGATCTTAATACCAGAGGAGGTCTGGACTCAGCAGTTATGGAGTCAGCAGAGCATTGGTGACTTTTCTGCCCTCTGCTCCTCAGCACTCAGCCCCCCGCTCTGTAACATTACGGGGTCTCCACTTCATGGCTGAGTTGCTGCGGTTCCTTCCACTTCTCAATAATATCATTCACAGGTGATGGGGGGAGATTTACGGGAGAAGAAGTGTCATGGACGGACTTGTTACCCCGGTGGCTCCTATTATAGGACCCCGCTGGTATCAGAGAGCTCTGCACTGCCGTCCGTTCCATCACATGTTAGTAAAGGCAGACGAGGGGCAGGAGGTTAGACATAGTGGGGCGACGGGGCAGATGTTACAGACTGGGGACAATAGGGCCAGATGTCATGCACCGGAGCAAAGGGGCTGAATGAGAAGCCTGAATTCACTGATTAAGATGTGCGTCCCAATACTTTTGTCCGTATAATGTATCTCAGAACTACAATTTCCAGCATGCCCTGATAGCAGCCAACTTGAGTGCCACAGTTCTGAGCAATCCTCTCACATTGCAACAGCAAATTTACGTGATGACATTGATGTAGCAGAGCTGAGCGTGTCGGGCTGCACAACTCCTTGTGATTATCCCTGTGGCTTGTTTGGGTTGCAGGTTACTACTGCTTTATATTAGATGACCAAAAAAAATGGTTGCCTTGTGCTTTTTCCCAGAACCAGCAGTGCTTTTGTCAGTGAGATGTGTCTGATTTTAAATGGACGTGACCTGTAATACCAGAGACTGTCTTGGTATGACAGTGGCGCTGTTTTTGTCATAAGTGTCAGTTTTATAGAGCAATAGATATAAAATAAGACCAGAGACGGAGCAGGAGCGAGAGCTTAATGTAAGACATTGGATGTGCGCTGTTTGTACATTGTGGTTTCAGTAGGACTGTAAAACAAAATCAGCTCTGCTACATCATAGCAGAACACTGCTTGGTGATAGCTCCCTACCGTACATGGAGATGGGGACGGTGTTTTTTGGAAGTAATCTCGGAGATTTCTTGGAAGATTTAGCTATTGGAACCTTCACCATTTGTCAATACTACAGATGCCGGAGATAAAACAGGTCCGTGAAAGTGAGCGGATAGCGGGAGACTACTGCTCTAGGACATCCAGTACTACTATCCTCATCGTTCTCAATCAATAATGGTCACCAACTGGGGTCATGGCAATAAGTGAGCCCCGAGGGATTAGGAGACTTGATGTCTACCCTACTGCCATAGCATAGCGTGGCTTCAGTAATGATGCTGAGTGCCCCCTGGAAATCAATAATTCCAACTTTAGAAATTAATAATGCCACTTTTGTGCCCCCTTTAAAATGAATAATGCCTGCGGTAGATGCACTGTCGAGATCTTTGGCGGTAGCAACACTACTCTTTAAGTAATCCAAATTTTCTTTTGCAATATTGCACCCCTGAGGCCACCCCCATGCGCTGCCACTGCCTACATGAGGTCCCTCTGAATACACATTAGATTATGTATTTTTCTCACACCGATATTCTTTAACCTGTAACACAGGGTATTTAATGCGGACCAGAGGCGATGATCCAGCGGAGCTGAACCTGCTGGATGGCACATGGCCCAGTGAAGTATATAGGACGGAAGATGGTCCAGCTGGGCTGGAAGCGCTAGATGTGGCTGAGTGTACAGGAATAGCAGAGATAGGCAACCGGTATCTTTCTGCATGAATGCTGTCACACACTGGAATAACAGAGATGTTTAGGCAAACTGGTGTATGTATTTTTTGCAGAAGTATGCTTCCACAGGAATTGGGGCATTGAGGAAGGTCCATCTACCCTGATATACCATGGGTAAGCAGAGCAATTGGCACTTGTGATGCTGAGTCACTACACACGGACAAGCCAAGAGACAAGGAAGTCAAGGAGTACGGGGTCAAATACAAGGAGAGCATGTCAAAGGCAAATGAATGATCAGAAGGCAAAGTCCAATGTCAAGCAGCAAATATCAGAGTACTCATAGGCAAAGGAGCAATACAGAAGAATGGTCAAAAGGCAAAGTTCTAGGTCATGCAACAAAGATCAGAATACCTCTAAGCACAAGGCCCACACACCACTGAGCAAAGCTATGACTGTGTCTGACCATTATCAGACAACTAAATAGCCAGGCAATCATACTGAATGTGTGACAGCTGTAGGAGACCCAGCAGGCCCAGCCAAATTATCACAGTATTTACAGCCCAGCACGCCCCAGATTCTATAGAGTGGCTAAGCTGTCACTCACTGCGTCCCTAGGACACCTTGAGTGGAGGAATTGTACTTTTACATCTTCCTCTGCTATGTATATACACACAAGCATTTAACTGTTTAACTGTATGGATGCATAATTGAATCCAGACAAATTTCTTACTGTTTTTTTGTAATGTGTTTTACTTACTATATATACTGTATATATATATATATATATATATATATATATATATATATATATAATGAGGCAGTGACCCCTGTTACAGCTAGGGGGCGTTGTTTGTGCTCTCCAGAATGGGCACAGAGGCATAGTAAGGCCATGAGGGTGTACTGCAGACACAGGTATGGCTGTAATTAGAATAGTGAAATGGTGACTGATTAAAAGCCCTGTAGTAGAGGGGGAGGTGTGTCAGTGTTGGTTTGGAAGCAGACAGAGAAGTTGTCTATAGAGCTCATTGTGTGTGGAGCAGCAAATTGGCAAAAGGAACTGACATCGTGTCCCGGGCTGTCTTGCATTGCCAGCCTGCAATCCGGAGGATAGCGTGAGGTGCACAGCATGAGTAAAGAGACTTGGTATTGGCATGCAGTCGCCCCAGGGAAACTGGTCAAAGGGAAGTCTGGCCTGTGTAGGGATTGCAAAGTAAAACAGGTTACTGTGTATTTCTAATGGACTGTATTAAGAAGCCGTGCACTGTATATTTTCCTTTGGCCTGGATGGAGAAGCCGTTTAATGTGTATTGCTAACAGACTGTGTGAAGTAACACAATAAAGAAAGGTTTTGTTTGAACTTGCTATGGTCACTGCCATTTCACTGTGTATGATCCTAATGCTGCATCACATATGGTGGAGAATGCGGGCAATGTGAACTAAGGCATACCCAAAGTGTGCTGCATGTCAGTGATTAAGCCTGCAAAGCTTCAAGCCAGCTGATAAAATGGAGGCTCTTTTGAAGCAGTTTGTCCTCTCTCAGCAGCAGCCATACAGTGTTGGGTTGCCCCTACTGGCCCCTGTGGGAGACCAGGGTTAACCCTCTCACGGTAAAGGTTGTGCTGGGCATAGAACCCGAAGATTTTGAGATACCTGCCATAGGGGTCGCCAACCTAGGGACAGAGTGTAATCCTAATAGGCTCCCCCTAGAGGTATTGGCAGGGAAGGATGAAAATGTTGTTTCAGGCGCAGAACCCGAAGGTGTCAAGTTAGAGATATCTGTCACAGGGCTCACCAAATTAGGGACACAATGTAACCCCGATAGGCTCCCCCCGCTCCCCCTAGAGGTTGTGGCAGTAGAAGATGTGGAGACCCCCACTGAACCCAGAGCTGGAAATGCCTCTGGTAAGTTAGGGACAGCTAAGGACCAGGGTCCCACGCAGAGACATAGGTATGGGAAGAGCTGGGAGTGTATGGTCGTGGAACTCCCGGAACTGACACCCTGTGTCCCGGACTGTCTTGTGTTGCCAGGATGCAATCCGGAGGATGGCGTGAGGAGCACGGCGTGAGTAAAGAGACTTGGTATCGGCAGGCAGTCGCCCCAGGGAAACTGGACAAAGGGAAGTCTGGCCTGTGTAGGGACTGCAAAGTAAAGTTACTGTGTATTTCTAATGGACTGTATTAAGAAGCCGTGTACTGTATATTTTCCTTCGGCCTGGATGAAGAAGGTGTTTAATGTGTATCGCTAATAGACTGCGTGAAGTAACACAATAAAGAAACGTTTTGTTTGAACTTGCTTGGGTCACTGCCGTTTCACTCTGTATGGTCCTACCGCTGCATCACAAATATATACATATATACAGCTCTGGCAAAAATTAAGAGACCACTGCAAAATGTTCAGTTTGTCTAATTTTACACTTTATAGGTATATTTTTGAGTATAATGAAAAATGTTCATTTATTCTATAAACTTCTGACAACATGTTTCCGAAGTTCCAAGTAATAAATTTTGTATTTTTTTTTCCAAAAAGGAGAAATGGTCAAAATTTTAAAAAAATAACCAGTGCTTTCAGACCTCAAATAATGCAAAGAAAACTAGTTCATAATCATTTATAAACAACAATACTAATGTTTTAACTCCGGAAGAATTCAAAACTCAATATTTTGTGGAATAACCATGATTTTTAATCACAGCTTTCATGCGTCTTGGCATGCTTTGCACAAGTCTTTCACACTGCTCTGGGGCAAAAATGTAAGCAATTCTTTGTTTTATGGCTTCTGACTATCCATCATCCTCTTGATTACATTCCGGAAGTTTTCAATAGGGTTCAGGACTGGAGATTGGGCTGCCCCTGACAGGGTTTTGATGTGGTGGTCTCTTAATTTTAATTTTTTATTTTTTATTTTATCTTTAGTTAATTTTAATCTTTAATTTTAATTTTTGCCAGAACTGTATATAATATATGTAATATATATATATATATATATATATATATATATATATACAGTGGGGCAAAAAAGTATTTAGTCAGTCAGCAATAGTGCAAGTTCCACAACTTAAAAAGATGAGAGGCGTCTGTAATTTACATCATAGGTAGACCTCAACTATGGGAGACAAACTGAGAAAAAAAAATCCAGAAAATCACATTGTCTGTTTTTTTAACAATTTATTTGCATATTATGGTGGAAAATAAGTATTTGGTCAGAAACAAACAATCAAGATTTCTGGCTCTCACCGACCTGTAACTTCTTCTTTAAGAATCTCCTCTTTCCTCCACTCATTACCTGTAGTAATGGCACCTGTTTAAACTTGTTATCAGTATAAAAAGACACCTGTGCACACCCTCAAACAGTCTGAGGCCGGCGGCACACACAACGTCTAAAAAATCGGTCCGTTTTATACGGACGAGAATCGCACAAATGTTTCCTAAACACTGATCCGTCTGTAATCCGATTGTAATGCGAGGATGCGATTTCCTCGCATGTGAGCGTCCGTTCGAAATCCGTTTGACATCCGTCTGGCGATATTTTGTCGGCGGCTTGCAAAATGGACAAATAACGGTTTTTAGGCCTGTAATAAATTAAAAACAGCAGCCAGACACCTATTTATTGTGAGGCTACCAACTTTACCCAACATTTGTTGCTTGTTTTGTGTTAGTTGTGCTTTGTGACAAACATGACAGACTGGCATTGAACCACCACTGAGCGTGTGCTTTTCAATTGTGTTTTCTTCAGATGTTTTTGAGAGGCATACCCTGTGATTGTGGATCCGCGAAGGAGGAGCAAGAATGTTGGTCCATCCACTTTTGAGGCAAAGGCTAACTAAAAGGACATTTCCCCCATCTAGAATCATGTCTGCGTAGCCATCCTGACAATTATTTGCCATATTCTTGGATGGGCCTTGTTTTTTTTTTATTTTTTGGTGATATTGGGCACCCTGAGGTCACGTTTCCGGACACCAGAATGCACAAACCTATTTCTTGAGAGGAGCGGCTTATCATTACGTTATTGTATGTCTAAACAATGATATGTTGCTGTTCCTAGAATCAGCATAGTTACTTCCTGCCCTAGGACCCACCCTCCCCATCGTCCCCTTGATGACTTAAAGTACGTGATGAGTTAACAACTTATTTAGTGTCACCTCAGGGTGCTACTCCCTGTCAAGAGGATGCATTATCTATGTAGTGTTGTTAGATTTTCCTAGCATAAACTCTCTTCATTTCCCGATTTTGGGTATGTTCTTTTGTTCTATTCTATTTGTTCTATTGTTTTCCTGTTATATTTAGCTAACAAATTACGTAACATGTCCTAACATTAACAAGGAGTCATTGTGCTTAAACATGGAACTTTTTATTTTTAGTTTTGTATGAAAATTAGAAAACCATATTTCAAACATATGGTGTAATGTTATCCTCACATATCAATGTCCAAATATAAAACCAAACATAAAATTTTTGAATAAAAAAATAGAAGGCACTCACTGTGTCACAAAATCAAAACTACAAATGATGGTAGGTCGGGGGTGGAGAAGGCGGTGGTCCAGATTGGGTTGCTTGCCTAGGTTGCTGGCCAACATCAGTGTCAGCATGTGTGGTGGCAGACAGACCTGGATTCTGTTGGAACCTTCCAGGATCCAGTTGTGGGTTATGGTATTGTAAATTTTGTAAATGTTGAGGGTTGTCCTGAGTGTAGGGCTGACCAAACTGACTATATCCCCCAATATGGCCATGTCGCCCATACCCATGTTGTGGCCAGCCAACAACATTGGGTATGTTCAAGTGGCCATATTGGGCATGTGCACTATGGCCCATATATTGGCCTTGATGAGGCACATTTGTGAGTGGTGCTAGCTGTGGCGGAGGTGTAGGCATCCGTGCTTGAGTAGGAGGAGGAGCTTGTGGAGGATGAGAGGCTGATTCACCTTGCACTTGATGGCTTACATGTGACTCTATTGGATTATCATTTGTAAGCTGCCACCTTTCTAAAAAAGCAAAAACAGGCCTGGGATTATTGGGTGGGGTACTGGCATCTAGGACTATTTGTATAGCCCCTCTTGTACGCAACCGGAACTCACGGGGAATAGCCCTGAGATACTGTGCCAGACTGCGTCCATATGCCTCCTCCCCATCATCACGAGTCACTGATGACAAGTAATCCAAAACACCTCTGTCCACCTGAGTCCTTGTGACAGACCCTGCTCCTTCTCTTCTTCGCCGGGCTCGCCGTGGGATGCCAGAAGCCTGGGGAGAGGCAGCCAGAGGCATGGTGGGGCTGCTACTGATGGCCTGTTCATCGGGATGTGCAGCCTGGCTTTCTGATTCCGGTGGTGGTAGTGGTGGTGGTGGTGCTGATTGGGTGCTTCTGGAAAGTGATGAGGAAGGACCAGCCTGTTCATCATCATCACCCACTGGATCAATTTGCACCTCTGATTCGGTACCCGTCTCCCTCTCTGTCAGGTTTGATTCAGTGCTATATTTAGAAATTAAATCATATAAATTAAATAAATTCAAACACCAAAATAAAACAAAAACATAATAATAAAATTCACTTACGGTCTCAGATCCATCACCGGAGCTAGGAAATTCAGCCTGTCAAAGTAGAGGTATTTCCTCTTGGTAGTTCCATCCGCACCACTCCGGCTCCGCAGCTGTCTCTCCCTCCTATATGAATCCCTACAGCTACGCCAACGCCTTGTCACATCATTCACTGAAATGTAACACAAAACACAAGTTTTGAAAACACAAATATGGTATGTTCAGACCATAAAAAAATTGACTTGGAAAACAAAAACAATCAATTAATTAATTGATTAAACCACCAAAAAAAAAAAAGGGTGGAAAAGGACCTTCATCAGAACATACTTGAAAAGGAAAGTAACTACAATGATGATTTTTTAAGTCACCTATATACTGGCTAAGATAGGGGCAAAACATCAACAAGAAATGGTAAAATTTTTGATTGAAAAATGTGGTGATTAATGCATAGCCAAGTAATGGGGACAACATACATTGCGGCCCAAAATTTAAAGGGTAAACATTCACACATAACAATGTGCCGTAATACTTTGAAAAAGCTGGTTATCTGACAAGGAGGACACTTTTGCTAAATTCCCCCCCCCCCCCCTCAAACTACAAAAATGCACGTTTTACTGTGTTGACAAAACCCCCCAAAAAATACATTAGTGTACTTACTAATTCTCTCCTGGTCCTCCCGAGATCTGTCTGCATAATCTGGGAACATTTGGCAACATATTCTTCTCCACGCTGCCTCCTTGCATGCCCGGTTGGCATAGTGGGCATCTCTCTGGTCCCATAGTTCTGGTCTCTCTTGGACCAGAACTATGAGCATCTCGACGTTAATTAGCGTCGACATGCTTGTAGGAATCCGTGGAGGCGTTGTTCCTGGTTTTTTTTAACTCTCCCAGTGTAATTAGCATGCCAAAGCTTCCTGGCAATGCCTGATGCAATTTCCTGTCACCTGGCGAAGTCTGGCGATTTAATCGCAAGTCACACTTGTGGTCCGTTTGTAATCCGATTTTTCATCGCATCCATAGACTTGCATTGGCAAGTCCGATCCGATAATCGGTGACAATCGCAGCATGCTGCGATTGTCTCGGACCGAGGAAAACGGGCGCCAAAAAGTCGGCTGCTGGGAGCGGCCCCATATGTTAACATTGGTCCGAGTGCAATGCGATGTTTTTTCGCATTGCACTCGGCCGTTTTAAACGCCAGTGTGACGCCGGCCTGACTCCAAACTCCACTATGGTGAAGACCAAAGAGCTGTCAAAGGACACCAGAAACAAAATTGTAGCCCTGCACCAGGCTGGGAAGACTGAATCTGCAATAGCCAACCAGCTTGGAGTGAAGAAATCAACAGTGGGAGCAATAATTAGAAAATGGAAGACATACAAGACCACTGATAATCTCCCTCGATCTGGGGCTCCACGCAAAATCCCACCCCGTGGGGTCAGAATGATCACAAGAACGGTGAGCAAAAATCCCAGAACCACGCGGGGGGACCTAGTGAATGAACTGCAGAGAGCTGGGACCAATGTAACAAGGCCTACCATTAGTAACACACTACGCCACCATGGACTCAGATCCTGCAGTGCCAGACGTGTCCCACTGCTTAAGCCAGTACATGTCCGGGCCCGTCTGAAGTTTGCTAGAGAGCATTTGGATGATCCAGAGGAGTTTTGGGAGAATGTCCTATGGTCTGATGAAACCAAACTGGAACTGTTTGGTAGAAACACAACTTGTCGTGTTTGGAGGAAAAAGAATACTGAGTTGCATCCATCAAACACCATACCTACTGTAAAGCATGGTGGTGGAAACATCATGCTTTGGGGCTGTTTCTCTGCAAAGGGGCCAGGACGACTGATCCGGGTACATGAAAGAATGAATGGGGCCATGTATCGTGAGATTTTGAGTGCAAACTTCCTTCCATCAGCAAGGGCATTGAAGATGAAACGTGGCTGGGTCTTTCAACATGACAATGATCCAAAGCACACCGCCAGGGCAACGAAGGAGTGGCTTCGTAAGAAGCATTTCAAGGTCCTGGAGTGGCCTAGCCAGTCTCCAGATCTCAACCCTATAGAAAACCTTTGGAGGGAGTTGAAAGTCCGTGTTGCCAAGCGAAAAGCCAAAAACATCACTGCTCTAGAGGAGATCTGCATGGAGGAATGGGCCAACATACCAACAACAGTGTGTGGCAACCTTGTGAAGACTTACAGAAAACGTTTGACCTCTGTCATTGCCAACAAAGGATATATTACAAAGTATTGAGATGAAATTTTGTTTCTGACCAAATACTTATTTTCCACCATAATATGCAAATAAAATGTTAAAAAAACAGACAATGTGATTTTCTGGATTTTTTTTTCTCAGTTTGTCTCCCATAGTTGAGGTCTACCTATGATGTAAATTACAGACGCCTCTCATCTTTTTAAGTGGTGGAACTTGAACTATTGCTGACTGACTAAATACTTTTTTGCCCCACTGTATATATATATATATATATATATATATATATATATATATATATATATGTGTGTGTGTGTATATATATATATATATATATATATATACATGTGTATATTAAAAAATTTGGTTAGCTGCTGCAGTCAAAGTGTTTTTTTGAAGGTTAATAACACTGTTATGTACCACAGAACGTGTAATAATGTATGAATTAATAATTAAAATCAGAAAAATTTTACAATGCTTTTTGCAAGTGTTCTATACCAACAAAATGTACCACAGACCAAATAATACTGTGTGGATGAGGAACTGAATCCAGAAAAATTTCTGGAAGTGTTAAATATCACAAAAATGTATACAAATACAGTCTGGGTGAGAAATTTAACCCAACAATTTTAAAGCGCTCTTTTGGAGTATTAAATATCACAAAAATGTACCCAAAGCCACGGAATACTCGAAGGGTGAGTAATGTAATCAAGAAAAAAATTTCAACACTTTTGTGTGTTTTATAACACAAAAATGTACAACAAAGCATGTGATACTCTATGGATCACACAATACAGTGTGTCTATAAAGTCATGGTACACTTTTGACCAGTCAATGGAAAGCAACAAAAAAAGGATAGAAATGTGAAATCTGCTCCAAATAATAGATAAACCCTCCCAGTTTCATATTTATTCAGTGCAGTTCGATGTGGGCTCCATTTGTTGCCCTACACACATCCAAACAATAGTGAAGTTCTTGCCACACGTGGGTAAGGACGTCTGGTGTAACAGAGTGAATAACGTCTGTCATTCTCTGTTTTAAGTGATTAATGTCGTTGAAACGTTCAATGTACACATGTTGCCTCACATAACGACAAAAGTAAAAGTCTAAGGGCGTTAGATCCGAGGAGCATGGTGGCCATGGCTTGACAGAACCCATGCCTATCCACCCCTGGGGGATTGTTCTATCCAGAAACTCACACACAATGGTGGCGCAGTGTAGAGGAGCGCCGTCCTGTTGAAAGATGACACCTTCTGGAAATTGTGGCACTGCATACAATTCCAACCTGTCAAGATACGTGTTTGTCGTCACAGACCGCTCCGCGAAAAAGAATGGGCCTATTACCTTATCATGCATCGGGCCACACCGCACGTTCACTTTAGGGGTGTTAGGTTCGTAATCAACGTAGGCATGAGGAAGTTCAGCAGCCCATATTCGGACGTTATGGCGATGAACATGTCCACAGATATGGAAGGTTGCCTCATCGCTAAACACAATCTTCTGCAGAAATCTTGCATCATTGTTGATCTCTTGAAGCATATCTGTAGCAAACGAGCAACGTTTGGGTCTATCCGCCAGTTTGATAGCGTGCAACAGCCGCAGTTTGTACTCTTTAACATCTTATGAATTGTAGTCTTGCCTAGGTGTAATTCTCAAGCACATGCACGCACAGATTTTTTAGGGCTCCTTAGGTAGCTATCCCGTATAGCCTCTACAGACTCGTCACTGACTGATGGTCTACCAGAATGGGGTTTTCCTACCGAACTGCAGGTTTCCTTATACTGCTTATCCCACCTAGTAATGTTATTTCTATGTGGTGGCGCTTCCTTATAAACGCGCCAATATTCACATAGCACTTTGGTCACAGATTCGAATTTAGCGAGCCACATAACACACTGAACTTTCCTCTGTACCATCCACATCTCGACTGACATGGAAAACCACACAGCTGGCATAAGCTTGTGGTTGCATGATGTCACAGACCTGGCAGTGTATTAACCCCTTCATGACCCATCCTATTTTGACCTTAAAGACCTTGCCGTTTTTTGCAATTCTGACCAGTGTCCCTTTATGAGGTAATAACTCAGGAACACTTCAATGGATCCTAGCGGTTCTGAGATTGTTTTTTCGTGACATATTGGGCTTCATGTTAGTGGTAAATTTAGGTCAATAAATTCTGTGTTTAATTGTGATAAAAACGGAAATTTGGCGAAAATTTTGAAAATTTCGCAATTTTCACATTTTTAAATTTTATTCTGTTAAACCAGAGAGTTATGTGACACAAAATAGTTAATAAATAACATTTCCCACACGTCTACTTTACATCAGCACAATTTTGGAAACAAAATTTTTTTTTGCTAGGAAGTTATAAGGGTTAAAATTTGACCAGCGATTTCTCATTTTTACAACGAAATTTACAAAACCATTTTTTTTAGGGACCACCTCACATTTGAAGTCAGTTTGAGGGGTCTATATGGCTGAAAATACCCAAAAGTGACACCATTCTAAAAACTGCACCCCTCAAGGTGCACAAAACCACATTCAAGAAGTTTATTAACCCTTCAGGTGCTTCACAGCAGCAGAAGCAACATGGAAGGAAAAAATTAACATTTAACTTTTTAGTCACAAAAATGATTTTTCAGCAACAATTTTTTTATTTTCCCAATGGTAAAAGGAGAAACTGAACCACGAAAGTTGTTGTCCAATTTGTCCTGAGTACGCTGATACCTCATATGTGGGGGTAAACCACTGTTTGGGCGCACGGCAGGGCTTGGAAGGGAAGGAGCGCCATTTGACTTTTTGAATGAAAAATTGGCTGTACTCTTTAGCGGACACCATTTGGAGAGCCCCCGTGTGCCTAAAAATTGGAGCTCCCCCACAAGTGACCCCATTTTGGAAACTAGACGCCCCAAGGAACTTATCTAGATGCATAGTGAGCCCTTTAAACCCCCAGGTGCTTCACAAATTGATCTGTAAAAATGAAAAAGTACTTTTTTTTCACAAAAAAATTATTTTCGCCTCAATTTTTTCATTTTCAGATGGACAACAGGATAAAATGGATCCTAAAATTTGTTGGGAAATTTCTCCTGAGTACACCTATACCTCACATGTGGGGGTAAACCACTGTTTGGGCACATGGTAAGGCTCGGAGGGGAAGGAGCGCCATTTGACTTTTTGAATGAAAAATTATCTCCATCGTTAGCGGACACCATGTCGCGTTTGGAGAGACCCTGTGTGCCTAAACATTGGAGCTCCCCCACAAGTGACCCCATTTTGGAAACTGGACCCCCCAAGGAACTTATCTAGATGCCTAGTGAGCACTTTAAACCCTCAGGTGCTTCACAAATTGATCCGTAAAAATGAAAAAGTACTTTTTTTTCACAAAAAATTTCTTTTCGCCTCAATTTTTTTATTTTCACATGGGCAATAGGATAAAATGGATCCTAAAATTTGTTGAGCAATTTCTCCCGAGTACGCCGATACCTCATATGTGGGGGTAAACCACTGTTTGGGCACACGGCAGGGCTCGGAAGGGAAGGCGCGCCTTTTGACTGGAAAATTAGCTCCAATTGTTAGCGGACACCATGTCGCATTTGGAGAGCCCCTGTGTGCCTATGCATTGAAGCTCCCCCACAAGTGACCCCATTTTGGAAACTAGACCCCCCAAGGAACTTATCTAGATGCATACTGAGCACTTTGAACCCCCAGGTGCTTCACAGAAGTTTATAATGCAGAGCCATGAAAATAAAAAATAATTTTTCTTTTCTCAAAAATGATTTTTTAGCCTGGAATTTCCTATTTTGCCAGTGGTAATAGGAGAAATTGGACCACAAATGTTGTTGTCCAGTTTGTCCTGAGTACGCAGATACCCCATATGTGGGGGTAAACCACTGTTTGGGCGCACGGCAGGGCTCAGAAGGGAAGGCACGCCATTTGGCTTTTTAAATGGAAATTTAGCTCCAATCATTAGCGGACACCATGTCGCGTTTGGAGAGCCCCTATGTGCCTAAACATTGGAGATCCCCCACAAATGACCCCATTTTGGATACTAGACCCCCAAAGGAACTAATCTAGATGTGTGGTGAGCACTTTGAACCCTCAAGTGCTTCACAGAAGTTTATAACGCAGAGCCATGAAAATAAAATAAAAAATTTCTTTTCTCAAAAATGATTTTTTAGCCCGCAATTTTTTATTTTCCCAAGGGTAACAGGAGAAATTTGACCCCAATATTTGTTGTCCAGTTTCTCCTGAGTACGGTGATACCCCACATGTGGGGGTAAACTACTATTTGGGCACTTGCCGGGGCTCGGAAGTGAAGTAGTGACGTTTTGAAATACAGACTTTGATGGAATGCTCTACGGGCGTCACGTTGCGTTTGCAGAGCCCCTGATGTGACTAAACAGTAGAAACCCCCCACAAGTCACCCCATTTCGGAAACTAGACCCCGAAATGAAATTATCTAGATATGTGGTGAGCACTTTCAACCCCCAAGTGCTTCACAGAAGTTCATAACACAGAGCCGTGAAAATAATAAATACGTTTTCTCTCCTCAAAAATAATTTTTTAGCCCAGAATTTTTTATTTTCCCAAGGGTTACAGGAGAAATCGGAGCCCAAAAGTTGTTGTCCAGTTTCTCCTGAGTACGCCGATACCCCATGTGTGGGGGTAAACCACTGTTTGGGCGCACGTCGGGGCTCAGAAGGGAAGTAGTGACTTTAGAAATGCAGACTTTGATGGAATTGTCTGCGGACGTCACGTTGCGTTTGCAGAGCCCCTGGTGTGCCTAAACAGTAGAAACCCCCCACAAGTGACCCCATTTTGGAAACTAGACCCCCCAAGGAACTTATCTAGATATGTGCTGAGCACTTTGAACCCCCAAGTGCTTCACAGACGTTTACAACGCAGAGCCGTGAAAATAAAAAATCATTTTTCTTTCCTCAAAAATTATGTTTTAGCAAGCAATTTTTTATTTTCTCAAGGGTAACAGGAGAAATTGGACCCCAGTAATTGTTGCGCAGTTTGTCCTGAGTATGCTGGTACCCCATATGTGGGGGTAAACCACTGTTTGGGCACACGTCGGGGCTCGGAAGTGAGGGAGCACCATTTGACTTTTTGAATACAAGATTGGCTGGAATCAATGGTGGCGCCATGTTGCGTTTGAAGACCCCCTGATGTGCCTAAACAGTGGAAACCCCTCAATTCTAACTCCAACACACCCCTAAACCTTATCCCAACTGTAGCCGTAACCCTAATCACAACCCTAACCCCAACACACCCCTAACCACAACCCTAATTCCAACCCAACCCTAAGGCTATGTGCCAACGTTGCGGATTCGTATGAGATTTTTCAGCACCATTTTTGAAAAATGCGCGGGTAAAAGGCACTGCGTTTTACCTGCGGATTTACCGCGGATTGCCAGTGTTTTTTGTGCGGATTTCACCTGTGGATTCCTATTGAGGAACAGGTGTAAAACGCTGCGGAATCCGCACAAAGAATTGACATGCTGCGGAAAATACAACACAGCGTTTCCGCGCGGTATTTTCCGCACCATGGGCACAGCGGATTTGGTTTTCCATATGTTTACATGGTACTGTAAACCTGATGGAACACTGCTGCGAATCCGCAGCGGCCAATCCGCTGTGAATCCTCAGCCACCGTGTGCACATAGCCTAATTCTAAAGGTATGTGCACACGCTGCGGAAAACGCTGCGGATCCGCAGCAGTTTCCCATGAGTTTACAGTTCAATGTAAACCTATGGGAAACAAAAATCGCTGTACACATGCTGCAGAAAAACAGCACGGAAACGCAGCGGTTTACATTCTGCAGCATGTCACTTTCTGCGGATTCCGCAGCGGTTTTACAACTGCTCCAATAGAAAATCGCAGTTGTAAAACCGCAGTGAAATGCGCAGAAAAACCGCGGTAAATCCACAGCGGTTTAACACTGCGGATTTATCAAATCCTCTGCGGAAAAATCCGCAGAGGACCAGAATACGTGTGCATATCCCGAACCCTAACCCTACCCCTAACCCTAGCCCTAACCCTACCCCTAACCCTAACCCTAACCCTACCCCTAACCCTAACCCTACCCCTAACCCTACCCCTAACCCTACCCCTAGTTCTAACTCCAACCTTAGTGAAAAAAAAAAAATTCTTTATTTTTTTTATTGTCCCTACCTATGGGGGTGACAAAGGGGGGGGGGGGTCATTTACTATTTTTTTATTTTGATCACTGATATAGGTTATATCTCAGTGATCAAAATTCACTCTGGAACGAATCTGCCGGCCGGCAGATTCGGCGGGCGCACTGCACATGCGCCCGCCATTTTGGAAGATGGCGGCGCCCAGGAAAGAAGACAAACACCGGCAGGCTCGGTAAGTATAAGGGGGGGGAGATCAGGGCACGGGGGGGCGTCGGAGCACGGGGGGGGGCGTCGGAGCACGGGGGGGAGGCGTCGGAGCACGGGGTGGGGGGCGTCGGAGCACGGATGAGGATCGGTGTGAGTGCGGGTGGATTGGAGCACGGGGTGGGGGATCGCTATGCAGGGGGGGTGATCGGAGCACGGGGGGGATCGCTGTGCGGGGGGGGGGTGATCGGAGTGCGGGGGGGTTGACTTGAGCACGGGGGGAGCGGACAGGAGGACGGGGGAGCGGAGCGCTGCACAGATCGGGGGGCTGGGGGGGTGATCGGTGGGGTGGGGGCACATTAGTATTTCCAGCCATGGCCGATGATATTGCAGCATCGGCCATGGCTGGATTGTAATATTTCACCAGTTTTTTAGGTGAAATATTACAAATCGCTCTGATTGGCAGTTTCACTTTCAACAGCCAATCAGAGTGATCGTAGCCACGGGGGGGGGGGGTGAAGCCACCCCCCCTGGGCTAAACTACCACTCCCCCTGTCCCTGCAGATCGGGTGAAATGGGAGTTAACCCTTTCACCCGATCTGCAGGGACGCGATCTTTCTGTGACACAGCATATGCGTCACAGGTCGGATTGGCACCGACTTTCATGACGCATACGCTGTGTCACAGGTCGGGAAGGGGTTAATCAGAGTTCAGTTAATCAGGGGTTAATCTGACTGGGGCTCAGCAACAGCTTAAATGAGTTTGTGTTGTTTGATTGGTTCTTGATATCTCTCCTCATGAACAGGTCTGATATGATTGGGCCAGAGAAAGTGCGCCAAAATGTAAACTATAAATAGATCCTTTGACTGGTCAAAAGTGCACCATGACTTTACGGACACGCTATATATTAATTTTTTCACAAAAAAAGCTGCAGCTATATATTTTGCAAGGGACTGTACAGACCTAGTTCCTGTCTACTGACTGGATTCTGTCACTCTCCCTACTCCTCATGCAAATATCTAAGCAAACGATTAGCCCTTAGAAGGGCTGTTGGTATGATGGCTCAGCTTCAGCACCAGTATCATCACTACAGGCCTCTGATTTATTATACTGTGCACACACAGACCATGGCAAGCACTATCTCCCTCCATGACGAAGTATTACAGAGCTGTGCGGTGTGGCGAGCCAGGTGGCACCTGTTCTTTTATAAGCCCTGATGATGTCACATGGTCACCCAATCACAGTAATGCGACAACCAAAATGGCTACGGCATTACAGTGACGCGCAGGAATTCCCCACATGATTATTGGCTGCATAACAAGCGTCAAAATTATGGGGGATTTGAGTTTTACATAGATCACCGCCCAATACTCGCCGAGTAACGAGTACAATCAAGCACTGAGATACTTGAGTGATATCTGAGCGTCACCGAGCACGTTCGCTCATCCCTAGTCCTAGACATACACTGAACAGTATATATCTTAGTCTTGCGGGTACCTTTTTGAATTTATTTGAATAAAAAGTGGTTCGGGAAATCTAGAGCAAAGCACATAGTAACATAGTTATTAAGGTTGAAGGAAGACTTTAAGTCCATCTAGTTTAACCCATAGCCTAACCTAACACGCCCTAACATGTTGATCCAGAGGAAGGCAAAAAAAATGTGGCAAAGAGTAAGCTCCACACTGAGAAAAAAAATTCCTTCCCGACTCCACATACGGCAATCAGACTAGTTCCCTGGATCAACGCTCTATCAAGGAATCTAGTATATATACCCTGTAACATTATACTTTTCAAGAAAGGAATCCAGTCCCCTCTTAAATTTAAAGGGAACCTGTCACCTGAATTTGGTGGGACCAGTTTTGGGTCATATGGGCGGAGTTTTCTGGTGTTTGATTCACCCTTTCCTTACCCGCTGGCTGCATGCTGGCCAAAATATTGGATTCAAGTTCATTCTCTGTCCTCCGTAGTACACGCCTGCGCAAGGTAAGATTGCTTTGCGCAGGCGTGTACTACGGAGGACAGAGAATGAACTTCAATCCAATATTGCGGCCAGTATGCAGCCAGCGAGTAAGGAAAGGGTGAATCAAACACCAGAAAACTCCGCCCATATGACCCAAAACTGGTCCCGCCAAATTCAGGTGACAGGTTCCCTTTAAGTAATGAATCAATCATTACAACATCATACGGCAGAGAGTTTCATAGTCTCACTGCTCTTACAGTAAAGAATCCGCGTCTGTTATTATGCTTAAACCTTTTTTCCTCTTGTCCCTGTTTCAGGTCTATGATTAAAAAGATCATCAGAAAGGTCTTTGTACTGTCCCCTCATATATTTATACATTAAAATAAGATCACCCCTTAGTCTTCGTATTTCCAAACTAAATAGCCCCAAGTGTAATAACCTATCTTGGTATTGCAGACCCCCCAGTCCTCTAATAACCTTGGTCGCTCTTCTCTGCACCCGCTCTAGTTCAGCTATGTCTTTCTTATACACTGGAGACCAGAACTGTGCACAGTATTCTAAGTGTGGTCGCTCTAGTGACTTGTATAGAGGTAAAATTATGTTCTCCTCATGAGCATCTATGCCTCTTTTAATGCATCCCATTATTTTATTTGCCTTTGTAGCAGCTGCCTGACACTGGCCACTAAGCATGAGTTTGTCATCCACGCATACTCCCAGGTCTTTTTCATTGACGGTTTTGCCCAGAGTTTTAGAATTAAGCACATATTTATACGTCTTATTATTTCTACCCATGTGCATGACCTTACTTTTATCCCCATTAAAGCTCATTTGCCATTTATCAGCCCAATCTTCTAGTTTACATAAATCATCCTGTAATATAAAATTGTCCTCCTCTGTATTGATTACCCTGCAGAGTTTAGTGTCATCTGCAAATATAGAAATTCCACTCTGTATGCCTCCTACAAGATCATTAATAAATGTTAAAAAGAAGAGGGCCCAATATTGACCCCTGTGGTACCTCACTGCCAACCGTGACCCAGTCCGAGTGTGCTCCATTAATAACCACCCTTTGTTTCCTATCCCTGAGCCAGCTCTTAACCCACTTACACATATTTTTCCCTATCCCCATTATTCTCATTTTATGTATAAACCTTTTGTGTGGCACCTTATCAAAAGCTTTTGAAAAGTCCATATACACTACATCCACTGGGTTCCCTTGGTCCAGTCCGGAACTTACCTCTTCATAGAAGCTGATCAGATTAGTCTGACATGAACGGTCCCTAGTAAACCCGTGCTGATACTGGGTCATGAGGTTATTCCTCTTCAGATACTCCAGTATAGCATCCCTTAGAATGCCCTCCAGGATTTTACCCACAGTAGAGGTTAAGCTTACTGGCCTATAATTTCCGAGTTCAGTTTTTGTCCCCTTTTTGAATATTGGCACCACATTTGCTATACGCCAGTCCTGTGGTACAGACCATGTTATTATGGAGTCTTTAAAGATTAAAAATAATGGTCTATCAATGACTGTACTTAATTCCTGCAGTACTCGAGGGTGTATCCCATCCGGGCCCAGAGATTTGTCAATTTAATGACTTTTAGATGCCGACGCACTTCCTGCTGGGTTAAGCAGGTGACATTTAATGGGGAATTTTTGTTATCACTGATCATATTGTCTGCCATGGGATTTTCTTGTGTAAATACTGATGAAAAAAAGTAATTTAGCTTTTTCCTCATCCTCATCTGTTGTGAATTCTGCTTTTGGGCTCCCTCCGGTGGCTGTAGGTGGTAATGCAGTTGTCCCTGGCCTGCAGTTCTGGAAAGGTGTATCTGCTGATTGCAAATCTGACTGGGGTATTTAGGTTTGCAGGACTCATTAGTCCTTGCCAGTTGTCAATGTTTCTTGTGAAGTGTTGGATCACTTTCTGGCTTCTCCTGCTTAGCTGCCAATTCAGCAAAGATAAGTGTCTGTTTCTTTTTCTGTGGCACACATGCAGTGTGCTTGTATTCTGTGCTGTTCATTTGTTTTTCTCTTGTCCAGCTTAGACTGTGTCAGTGTTCTCTCAGTCTTGTTGGATTCTCTGGAGTTGCAGATATACACTCCACATCTTTAGTTAGATGGTGGAGTTTTTGTATTTTCTGCTGTGGATTTTTTTGGAAGGATTTTTAATACTGACCGCTTAGTATCCTGTCCTATTCTTTCCTATTTAGCTAGTGTGGCCTCATTTGCTAAATCCTGTTTCCTGCCTGTGTGTGTCTTTTCCTCTACTACTCACAGTCATTATTTGTGGGGGGCTGCCTATTCTTTGGGGTTCTGCTCTGAGGCAAGATAGTATTCCTATTTCCATCTATAGGGGTATTTAGTCCTCCGGCTGTGTCGAGGTGTCTAGGTTTTGTTAGGCACACCCCACGGCTATTTCTAGTTGCGGTGTTAAGATCAGGGTTTGCGGTCTGTATAGTTACCACCTACTCCAGGGAAAGGTTTCATGCTGCTCCAAGGTCACCTGATCATAACACTCATCCACCATTTCACCCAGACTATTTTTAAGGGGGCCAACACTATCATTTTTTAGTTTCTTACTATTTAGGTAGTTAAAGAATATTTTGGGATTATTTTTACTCTCTCTGGCAATGAGTCTCTCTGTCTCAATCTTTGCTGCCTTGATTTGCTTTTTACAGAATTTATTTAATTTTTTGTATTTATTTAATGCCTCATCCCTACCTACTTCCTTTAATTCTCTAACTGCTTTCTTTTTGTCACTTATTGCGCCCCTTACAGCTCTATTTAGCCATATTGGTTTCCTCCTATTTCTAGTATGTTTATTCCCATATGGTATGTACTGTGCACAGGTCCTATCCAGGATGCTAATAAACATCTCCCATTTCTTTGTGTGTTTTTATGTCTCAGGATATCGTCCCAGTTAATTGCACCAAGATCATCTCTCATCCATTGGAAATTTGCCCTCCTGAAGTTTAGTGTCCTTGTAACCCCTCTACTATACATCTTATTAAAGGATACATGAAAACTTATTATTTTGTGATCACTATTCCCCAAGTGACCCCCTACCCTTATATTCGCTATGCGGTCTGGCCTGTTGGTTAATATTAGGTCTAGCAGTGCCCCCCTTCTTGTTGGGTCCTGAACCAGTTGTGAAAGGTAATTGTCTCTCATAGTTGTCAGACACCGATTTCCTTTGCTGGAACTGCAGGTTTCCGTTCCCCAATCTATTTTAGGGTAGTTGAAGTCCCCCATAATAATGACTTCTCCTTGAGTCGCAGCTTCATCTATTTGCTTTATGAGGATATTCTCCATTGCTTCCATTATTTTTGGAGACTTATAACAAACCCCTATCAGTAATCTATTATTTTTTCCCCCTCCCCTTATCTCCACCCACAGGGACTCTACATTTTCATTAGATTCACCTATATTATCACCTATATTATAGCGGTTGTCTTGTCCAAAATTAGCAAAAAAGTTTTGTTTGTTTTTTTTCAGCACCTCTCATGTGCAAGATCTATTACAGTGAAGTTCACCTTATTGAGGTGAATGAGGCTAAACTGTAATACCATAGACAACCTGTGAAAAAGAATGGCGTTGTTTCTGGGAAACAAAATGCACCGTTACAACCTCTTTACTTCTGAATGTACAAATATGGCACCTGGTTTTTATACCCTTGAAAATGCAATCTGTACGATTTATATGGCTTTTCTTTCATCCTTACTTCCATACGTTTGCATAGATTTCTTGTGAATACAGCAAATTGCAATGATTCTTGAGAATAATATGAAGATGACATCCTAAAGAATCAATGATTGATTGCTGTTATTATTATCATTATTATTATTATTTATTTATTTTTAAAGCAATTATGGCAGAAACTATTTGAACACAACATACGATTGCCTGGAAGTGGGAATGTGATGTCATGTTTATTGAAATCAACTAATTGAGAATGGAGACGATCTAATGAGGGACTTTAATTATGTTGGTTTCTCCGCTCAGTTATTATTGTATTTTGTTTCTTAAAATGATCTGAATCCTCCTGCTGTTTCCTATAATATGATGATATTGTATTTCACCTGTTTCTTTCCAATTCCAAAACTACAATTCCCAGCATGTCTGGGAGAACTGCAGATATAGACCCACAAGTTCCAGATCAATGCTATAAACCATATATATATGGGAGCCCCTATGTTACTGAAACCAGGCCAGGGGTTCTGAAGAATGAAACGGACGTATGTATGCTTGACCTTTGCTCCTAACATTGTTAGGAACTTAGGAGTGCTAAGAACAGCACTCCTATATGTCCAGCAGTCTCGTGGACAATGAATGGAGTGGAGATCGAGCATCCATCCTTCCGTTCCAGCTAAAGAGGATCTTTCGTAGATTTTTATTTTTTTAACCTTAGCACCTCCTCCAATTGTCCTTGCCCCACTAATTCTGGAACAGTTTATCTTTTCCTTCTGTGCCCCTTCGTTCCAAAATGATGTCCCTCGGTAATAATGGTGCAAATTTCAATCAAATGGGCGTATGCTACAGGAATTCTCCAATGGGCCAGTCCGAGCCTGGTTACAGAGATGCAGTGCCTCATTGTCGAAATTCAGAGCTGTATTCTCAGGATCACTAAGGCCACATTCACACATTCAGTATTTGGTCAGTATATTGCATCATTATTTGTACAGTAAGTGAAAACCAGGAGTGGGTGATAAATACAGGACTGGTGACGTGTTTCTATTATACTTTTCCTCTAATTGCTCCACTCCTGGTTTTGGCTAACACATACTTGTAGAAACACAGAGGTCGGCGGACACCAAGGTCAGCTAGCCAAAACGACATGGACCTTGGATCATCCCCCCGAACGCCCGATCTCCTTTTAGCATGGGCATAATACTACTCAGACAACACAGGGTGAGGGTAAAACAGTGTGGCAATGCTTTATTGAGCCACAAAACAGGCAGATAACACACAGAACAGCTCAAGCAAAATACTCCAAGATGGTGAACATTAGAGTCTCGCCCTTCAGCTGACTCGCCGGGATAATGGCAGCTGTTACTTCAGAGCTCCCAGGGTCGGCTACCCCACCTGTGGCATGCACAGAGAGGAGGTAACGACAAGCTTAGGAAGATGACAGTCCATTGAGGTACAAGGCCTGTTGATCTGAGGGTCACAACCTGGCTTCTCTGAATATCTGCATGGAGCCAGGCGACCAGCGGGTCTCAATCCTGGCTTTCTCCAAACATATCCATGGTTCAGCAATGGTCAATGGAGCAGATCTGTTTTCTTGACCAGCCAGAAAGAAATACTTACATTCAAAAGCCAACATGCAGATAACAGCCAATTCTTTTTGATTTGCTAATATACGTATGGTTAATTAAGATACAATGCGTGGTTTCCATAATACTGATGAAAAATACTCACTAAATACTGAACGTGTTAACGTGGCTTTAGTGTCTGACTGCTGATGTCAATAAGTTAACTTTCAGCTGTGGGAAACCACTCTAGTCCACCTAATCTTGTAATTCCTGGAAACGGGTAACTGAGTATTTTTAAGTCTTACCTTAAGTATTATACATAATTTATCACCCACTCCTGGTTTTGGCTTACAGATGCTGATGAAAAATACTGAACATGTGAACATAGCCTTAATCTGTGTGCATATGCAGCAGATGTGCTGAGAGACGAAAATACTGTGGCTGTGATCACCAAAAGTCCTTGAACTTTTTGTTCTAAAATCACTTAATTTTGTAATTTCAGTCACAAAACCTTGTGGCCAGTATATCAACCATCATAGCTGTTCAGGTTCATTGCAATTTTCATCCGACAGTGAGTGTGACCACAGCCTCAGTTTTCACTAATGTAACTTATCAACAGCTATTAATTGAACAGATACTATACAGGTAAAAAGAATGCTACTGGAGCGCCCCCAGACACAGGGCCATGAGTTCTCGGTACCGGGCCGCTCTGGTTCGGTTCTGAGGCTCTCACGGTGGCTAGACCGGGTCCGTGACCCTGCTAAGGGGCGTCCAGTAAAAGGTGATAGGAGTCTGTCAAAGTTTCGTGACGCCACCTGTGCTGTTCGGTCAGGGTGACCGACGCTGCTGTGGGGTCCGCTGGGGTGATGGAATGGCAGCTAGATGGTATACCTTCCCACAGGTGAAGTATATCCCCAGGGCTTCCCAGTAAGGTGGATGGTGATGGTGTGAGGTGCAGTCAATAACGAGGACACAAGGTTGAAGTCTCTTTACCTCTTTACTGAAGACTTCAGGATCCGCAATCCAGAGCACGTTTAACAGGGCTATCTGAGACCGGACGATCCGATGGGCACTTCCAGAGTTCCCTTTGCAGGTGGAAATCAGTGCCTACCACTAGCGCCTGTGTGTTGTAGTGCTACCCTGCTGAGCATTCGGAATAGTCCTCACAACTGCTGTTCTCGTTCGTTCGTTCTTTCTAATTCTCTCTCGCTTGTTCCAGATGTTACTAGTTTCTTGTCCCCCAGTAAGTTATGGCTAGGACGCACCCGTATGACGGGAAGGCTCGAAGCTCTTCCGGGACCCTAGAGACACCCCTCTCCACGTGTTGCCCCCTATGTCTTCGTAGGAAATTTAAGGTAGACAGCCAACCTATAATTAACTGTCCTGCGGAGTTCGAAGTAATGCTTAGAGTCAGTTACTCCCGCGGTGTTCCGGCCACCGGCTACGCGTCTCAGTAGGATGTTGCCTCGATCTCACGGCACGACTCCTACTGGCTCTCCTTTGTGCTTGATCTCGTTTCTCACTGTTCCACAATATCCTTCGCTTCGTGCCTCTTTCTTAGGATACCGCCGCAGGGTGTGCAGGCGCGGTTCCGTAACGTTCTGCTCTGTTCGCTAGGTACCTGCCAGGTTCCCACGCCTGACAGGGACCCCCCTGTGTCTTCTCCCTGCAACACCCCCTGCCACGGGATGTTGCCTGAATCCAACCCAGTCAGCTTCTGACTAACTTTCTATCCAACCCCTAGTTTTACCAGTGTGAGGAGGGGCCCAATAAATAAAGCCTTTTGCTCCCCCTAGTGGCCGGAGTGTGAAGTGTAATGTGTGCTGGTGATACCTGGTCAGATGAACTCCTTCAGTGCCATCAGACGTACCATCACTCCCCTTAGCGGCAGAGTGTCATACTGCAACGACCAGATCTCTGGGGCGCTGCACTACTATACAGTGCCCAAATAATACCCCCATCTCAGCATCAAAAGGTACTGAAATAAGGAGACACATTACCATTCTCAGGCTATAGTGCCATAAATTATAACCATAAAACAATATAGGACATGGCAAACTAGTAGCGAAATAATGGCTGGGGACCTATTTCAAAGAGATCTCCCCCTCTCCATACACAGGAGAGAACAACCTGGAGGAGATGGGACAGGCACTGAGGCTTATGACCTACATGATGCTGTTCATCATACTGATGGACGTCAACAAGACCTCTCTGAGCACTGGACTTGCCATGACACCTGAAATTTTTACCAATAATTGTGCCCCGATCACTGGTATCTAATAGGTTTCACAGGTTTTGCCATCAAGAAGATGTCACAATTATTCTGGGAGTCGGGGAGGTCAGCCAGTAAATCCAGGAGAGTTGGCAAGAATAATATAATTCTACATCAAATGTGGAACCTGAGTGAAACTATACTGGCCCCATGGTGCCTTACTACTACCACAGTGACCATTTCTGTTGTATTGCAAGTAGCTAGGAGTAGAGATGAGCTAACTTGTTCGGAAAAAAACATTTGCCAATCTCAAATTCAGCACTAACGTTGCACACTGGCATTCGTGCTTGGATTCCAGAGCATTTTCCTCCAAAATCGGCAAAATTGGGTCAAAGTTCAGTAAATGATCGAGTTTCCACAAATGCTTTTGTTAGGAGGATTATCCATTTGCAAATGTCAGCCCCATTTCTTAAACAATTACTTATCGCACTCATTCCCCGGAAGATTGTTTCAAATATCTTGGAGAACTGACCACAAATCTTCATGTGCAAATCCTTCTGTGTTATCATTTAATCCCAGATAGACTGGATGGTGTGACATCAGGGCTCTGTGGGGCCTGATTATCATTTCCAGGACTCCTTGTTCTCCTTTACGCTGAGGATAGTTCTTAATGACATTATCTGGATGTTTGGGGTCATTATCCTGAAGAAGAATACATTTAAGCCAATCAGACGCCTCCCTGATGGTATTCCATGATGAATAAGTATCTGTATTTATCAGGATTGAGGACACAATTAATCCTGACTAAATCTCCAACTCCTTTTGTTGAAATACAGCCTAAAATTGCCGGGACCCTCCACCATGCTTTACTGTTCCTGCAGACACTCATTATTGTGCCGCTCTCCGACACTTCGCGAACAGACTGCCTTTAAGTGACAGCCAAATATTTCACATTTTGACTCATCAGTTCAGAGCACCTGCTGCCATTTTTCTGCACCCCAATTCCTATATTTTTGTACATAGCTGAGTCACTTGTCCTTGTTTTCATGTCGCATTTCTGAGTTTTGGCTACAATTCTTCCATGAAGACCAATTATGGCCAGACTTCTCCAAACAGTTGATGGGAGTAGCTGGATCCCACTGGTTGGATGTGCAGTGTTATATGGCCATATTATATGTCAGCAGTATATAGAAGTGAGATATGGCTGTACTTCTGTATATATTAGTGTATGTGTAGTTATAGATTGAGCATTATGGGATATTTCTATATGTTGGTACCTTCCTTTCCCCAAGTTTCTATGTTTTGTACTATTTTAATTGCAGTCTGAATACAAATAACCTGCTGCTGTCTCCCACAGACATTGCACATTCGCGGGGAGTTTTGCTTGGACATCAAAGAAGACAAATGAAATATTTTTAGTTTTCTAGCTGTTTGGGTATCTAGGGAGGAGCAGAAGTCAGTAGCTCATTTTCTGATAAACAGAACAAGAGAGGAAATGCGGAGAGTTCCCAGTCTTTTCCCATAAGACTAAAGTGGAGAAAGATGGTGATTTGGGGATGGGAAAGGGTTTATATATCAGTTAAACTGAAATCATTTTGTCGAAGAAAATAAAAAGATCAAAACTAAAATAATGTTTTTGCACACTGAACACACTGTTATAATTGGGATGTGGTTGTGTTCAGAATAAGCAAATCACATTTATAGTCATGTTAAATAGTAGTCGGTGCAGTGTTGCCATCATTTACAATGATTCTGTTTATCCCCATATAAAGTCTCTGTTCTCGGAGGATTTTCCTAATATTTTTGTAGTTGCCTTTACTTTAAAAGCCACGCTCTTTAACCAGCTAACAACTCAGCAAAGGGATGGCATTGGTGAAAGTGATCAGTCAGGAGAAGGGTATAAAATAAAAAATCCAATGCACTAAATATACCATGGATGGTTATCAAGAACTGACTTAAATTTGGCAGAACAGTGACATTACCTAGAACTGGACGTCCTTCAAAAATTGATGAAAAGTCGAAAAGAAAATTGGTCCAGAAGGCTGCCAAGAGGTCTACAGCAACATTAAAGGAGCTGCAGGAATATTAAATGTGACAGCAATCTCCCATATTCTTCATATGTCTGGCCTGTGGGGTAGGGTGGCAAGATGGAAGCTTTTTCTTACAAAGAAAAACAGCTAAGCCCGACAATTGTATGTTTTGCCAAAGCCTACATCAATTCTGACAAAACCATGTGGGAAAATGTTTTATGGTCTAATTATTATTATTATTTATTGTTATAGCGCCATTTATTCCATGGCGCTTTACATGTGAGGAGGGATATACATAATGAAAACAAGTACAATAATCTTAAACAATACAAGTCATAACTGGTACAGGAGGAATGAGGACCCTGCCCGCGAAGGCTCACAATCTACAAGGGATGGGTGAGAATACAGTAGGTTAGGGTAGAGATGGTCATGCAGCGGTTTGGTCGATCGAGCTGCAGGTTGTAGGCTTGTCTGAAGAGGTGGGTCTTCAGGTTCTTTTTGAAGGTTTCGATGGTAGGCGAGAGTCTGATGTGTTGTGGTAGAGGGTTCCAGAGTAGGGGTGATACGCGAGAGAAATCTTGTATACGATTGTGGGAAGAGGAGATAAGAGGGGAGTAGAGTAGGAGATCTTGTGAGGATCGGAGGTTGCGGGTAGGTAAGTACCGGGAGACGAGGTCACAGATGTATGGAGGAGACAGGTTGTGGATGGCTTTGTACGTCATGGTTAGGGTTTTGTAGTGGAGTCTCTGGGCAATGGGGAGCCAGTGAAGGGATTGACAGAGGGGAGAGGCCGGGGAATAGCGGGGGGACAGGTGGATTAGTCGGGCAGCAGAGTTTAGAATAGATTGGAGGGGTGCGAGAGTGTTAGAGGGGAGGCCACAGAGCAGGAGGTTGCAGTAATCAAGGCGAGAGATGATGAGGGCATGGACTAGGGTTTTTGCAGATTCATGGTTGAGGAATGAACGGATTCGTGAAATATTTTTGAGTTGAAGTCGGCAGGAAGTGGAAAGGGCTTGGATATGTGGTTTGAAGGAGAGATCAGCGTCAAGGATTACCCCGAGGCAGCGAGCGTGTGGGACTGGGGAGAGTGGGCAGCCATTTACTGTAATGGATAGGTTCGTTGGGGGGGGTCGCGTGAGATGGGGGAAAGATGATGAATTCTGTTTTGTCCATGTTAAGTTTCAAAAATCTAGCGGAGAAGAAGGATGAAATAGTGGACAGACATTGAGGGATTCTGGTTAGAAGGGAGGTGATATCTTGTCCAGAGATGTAGATCTGTGTGTCGTCAGCATAGAGGTGATACTGAAAGCCATGAGATTCTATGAGCTGTCCCAGGCCAAAGGTGTAAATGGAGAAGAGCAAGGGCCCAAGGACTGAACCTTGTGGGACTCCGACAGATAGAGGGCGAGGTGAGGAGGTGGTGTGTGAGTGGGAGACGCTGAATGTCCGGTCTGTTAGGTATGATGAGATCCAGGATAGGGCCAAGTCTGCGATGCCAAGGGATGAGAGGGTTTGTAATAATAGGGAATGGTCCACTGTGTCAAAGGCAGCCGACAGGTCGAGGAGGACAGAGTAGTGTCGCTTGCTCTTGGCGGTTAAGAGGTCATTGGTGACTTTAGTTAGGGCAGTTTCGGTGGAATGGTGTGACCGGAAGCAAGATTGTAGGCGGTCAAAGAGGGAGCAAGAAGAGAGATGGAAGGACAGTTCAAGGTAGACGTGTTGTTCCAGTAGTTTGGAGGCATAGGGGAGAAGTGATATAGGGCGATAGCTAGATACAGAGGATGGGTCAAGAGAGGGCTTTATGAGGATAGGTGTGATGGAGGCATGTTTAAAGCTTGAGGGGAAAACACCAGTTGTTAGTGATAGGTTGAAGAGATGAGTTAGGGTTGGGATGAAGATTGTGGTGAGGTTTGGGATGAGGTGGGATGGGAGTGGGTCAAGTGCACAGGTGGTGAGATGTGATCTTGAGAGTAGAGTGGAGAGTTGATCTTCTGTAATGGTGGAGAAGTTGGTTTTGGAGGTGGAGGGATGGGAAGTTGGGAGGAAGGGCTCTGGGGGTTGTTGACTAGTGTTGAGCAATACCTTCCGATATCGGAAAGTATCGGTATCGGATAGGATCGGCCGATATTCAAAAAATATCGGATATCGCCGATACAGATACCCGATCCCAATGCAAGTCAATGGGACCAAAATATCGGAATTAAAATAAACCCTTTCTTTCCTTGTAGGTTCATTCTACATGAAGGAAAACAACAAAGAATAATGCAGGATGTATTTGGGGAGGTGGCGGAGACATTAAAGTCATAGAGGTTTAGCGCAATCAAATAGAATAGCCTTTTTTTTTTTTAAAGACGTTCGTAGTGACTAAGATATTGACTATGTAACTTTTTTTTTATTTTGTCAGATATTGATGTTTCACTATTCCACACCCTTCCCCTTTTTTTTTACTTTTCCCACACTTTCATCATCATCATCATCATCATCATCAGCATCTTTGACATCAACTTCTTCACCTTATTCATCTTCTTCTTCATCTTCTGCCAATTTTTTTTTTTATTACATTCTTCATATTCATTTTATTCAACTATTATTATTCTTCCTATTCTACATATTCATTTTCTTCAACTATTATTATTCTTCCTATTCTACTTCTTCATCATATTCTCATTTGTGACAGGCATTCCCATAGTTGTTATCTATAAAAGTTTGAAGATTACACCTTCCGTTCTGCCAGTCACAAAAGTTACATTTGTCCGCGTTCAGTTTGGCCTGCAGCATCAGGCTTTATCCAGGGGCACCACGAGGAGGAACGGACTCACCCCCCTAATGAGTCCAAGGTTTAACTTTTTTGCCATAATTCCAAAAGGTATGTTTGTTGCTTCAAAGTCAACACTGTACATCACAAAACAAAATCACACCCACAGTGAAGCATTGTGGAGGAAGCTTTATGCTTTTGGGAATGTTTTTCAGCTGGAACTGGGTATTTAGTCAAGATTGAGGGAATTATGAACAGTTCCAAACATCAGTTAATTTTGCTTCAAAACTTTCAGGCTTCTGCTAAAAATGTGATGATTGGACAGTGCATGGATTCAGCAGACCACACTTGGATATGTTTTTCTTTTTGTTTTTTTTTATGTACCGTTAATGTTCAAGACAAAATGAACATGTATGAAATGTGCAGGTGCATCATTTAAAATAAAATTCGCAACACCCATGAAAAATGGAGCCTTAGGGTGTACTTGCATGTGGTAGTTGAGTTGCGGTTGAAACTTCAATAACTTGTCTTTTTGTGTGCTTTTTAAGGTACTTATTTAACACTAGAAATAGGCCCGATGCTATCACATCGGGAGTGCGGTGAAATTAATGCTGTTACTGCGCATGTGCACGAATAATGGTGACGTGAATGTCACTTGCGCAGGCGCCTGCGTAAGTGACATACATGTCACTGCTATTCCCACGCATGCGTAGTAACGATGCGGCTGTTACTGCACCTGTGTGGGAATAGCGGAGACAAGTATGTCTCTTGCGCAGGCCACGAAGTGCGCCTGCGCAAGTGACACTGCCGTGGTGCCTTATGGGATTCAGGGACAGCGGCCAGAAGTTCCAACTGGCGATTATTATATTAGATGTTTCATTTGTAAGACCCGAAAAAGCCTGAAAAGCTGCTTTAAAACCATGTTTTTCTTTTGATGCAATTTAGATGAACTTTTAATTATATATTGACCTCAACTTATGAATACATCCTTATCCATTCTTGCACTTAGCTAAAAAAAACCACAGCAAAACTTCTATAAAAATTCCAGCCTAAGTCAGAATACCGTATTTTCTTCCGTGTTAATTATATTTTAGCTTTCAGTACGGTACAATAACTGTGATAAATGCATGCTATAAAGGCTGTCGGATTCACACAGGCACTAAATGACTTACTCTTTGCTATAATAAGTTTCCCTAATGCTGGAAAAAAAATTTCATATCAATATTTTCTAAGCTAATAAGTGTTAAATAAAGTACACGAGCTCAGTCTCCGGTCAGTAATGTTGCCTAAGTCTATACTTTACTAATTTCACCTTAAATAGTTATGACAGTCTTAGGATTCTACAGGATAGATGATAACTTGCCGATCACTGGGGGTTTGATTGCTGAAACTCTCCCCAATCACAAAAATGGAGCTCTGAAATGTCCCATTAAATTGCCTATCTTGACAGTCCGATAGACCCTTCTATTGAATATGCACGGTCCCCTTTCCATTTAGCGATCGGGCTTTCAATAGTGAGCCAGTTGTCACCCATATGATTGAATAGGAAATTGTTTTAGGATCTATGGATCAAGATTGCACTGAACTCAAAAGGGTCTCTGTATATGTACTAGGACAGTGTTCCCCAACTCCGGTCCTCAAGAGCCACCAACAGGTCATGTTTTCAGGATTTCCTAAGTATTGCACAGGTGATAATTGCATCACCTGGACAGGCAAGCATTCAATCACCTGTGCAATACAAAGGAACTCCTGAAAACATGACCTGTTGGTGACTCTTGAGGACCGAAGTTGAGGAACACTGTACTAGGGCATGTAGTCATCACAGAGGAGAGTCCCCTGCTCGTGATCCACTTTTACGAGGCAGATTGGAGAACCACTAAGTATCAGCCACTTTGGGTTTAGAAAACGCAAATACGGTGGTTATTCATTTTAAAAGTCACCATATGATAGCACATGGCCTCTCCATCAGAATATATTCCTTGCATCTTCCCCTGACTTGGAGTTGTATCTGGAATTGAGCGACGCTGGGGACATCACATCTACAGATACCTGCCGAAATGACGCCATTGGCAAGTAAAGAAGGAGTACACGATGCCTGCTGATCAGCTATCTGTAGATATGACGCTATAATACGGCAGGAACTGGATACGAAGAAATCCTTTAAAGACTGGTGACAGATATATCCATCGTTTGTGGTATCTTCATGTATGAAGAGTGCTCAAAAGCAGTACTCGCGGGAAGCTGCCCTGACCAACGAAAACTCCGGTCTCAGCATCTTAACCCAAGAGATGACGAAGTCAATAGAGACTGTGAAAGCTGAAGAATTAGTCAGGGAGACCTCCGACCACTTGTTCTGGTTGTTTCCTGATTTTTATTAGTCATCATCAGGCAAATCCTGAGTAGAGATGAGCGAACCTTTTGATGTTCGGTTAGGCGAACATTTAAATGCTACCAGCCCCCAGCTGTCTGCTTTAGCAAGGCTGGTTGTCAAAAATGGAGGAGACCCCATGCCTTGTTTAATTATTTACTTAAATACTTTAAAAAAATACAACGTGGGGACCCCTCTATTCTTGGTAACCAACCTTGCTGAGGGTTGCAGCCCCAAGCTGTCAGTTTTGCCTGGCTGGTTATCAAAAATACAGGGGAACCCCACATCATTTTTTTATTTATATTTTTATAGCACAACAGCTGCCTTCTGCTCTCTCTGTTAACAGTTGAATACAAATCTCAACATTGTCTGATTGCAGCACGAGCAGGGGACAGTAATGTGAGCTGTCTTTACATTAGCACCCAGGAAAATGCTGCTACTGGAAGCTCTGTCATCTGAAAGAGTTCTTAGTGAACTCGGTCATTTACAACATTTTAGACAACTTCTAATGATTTTTAGGAAACCCTGACATCTGAAAGAGCTCTTAGTGAACTTGGTCATTTGCCAAACTTTGGACGACTTCTGACGATTTTTAGGAAAAATGCTCTGGAATCCGAACACGACTCCGAATGAGCTATGGTCATGCCGAATTTGAGATTGGTGACCGTTTCCCGAACAGGTTCGCTCAACCTTAACCCTGAGGAGAAATGATAGAAAAGAGAATGAAGGACACATCTGTTACTCGTAGTATATTTTACAATACAGTAGATTACAAATTGTGACCCAAAAAGTGTGTCCCCGCCCTTGTACTGTACCATTAAAGCATTTTCTGTGCCGGATGTATTGTTCTGCATCTCATTCATTTTGATTACATTGCAGTTGTTATATTTAGCAGTAATGTAAACACTGATCAGAGTCCGTGACGATATAATCCATTTAGGGTTCATCACCATAAGTACTCTCAGACTGTCACCATAAGTGCCGCCAGACAAACTTACATTAGGTTCCATTTACAAAATGAAGATTTGTTGATTTTTGCATCCAGGATACGGATACGTCCATTTCATTACCATGTCATTTGCTTGTTATTTCGGTCATATGATAAGATACTGTATGTTCTTTTCTTAAAGGGAAAACACATTTACGGATTAACGCTTCCCAAAATGTGCTCAAACATTTGCAATATATATTTGTGAGGGATTAGGTTCTGGACAGCAGACTTTGGAGAATAGGTTTACTCCTTTACCTTTTTTCAAAATCCGGCTTCTCATGTTAACGGGAATCTGTCAATAGGATCAACCTTCCTAAGCCGTTTATATGGACATGTAAGTCATTAGAAGTTGAATAAAATAACATTGATATCTGGGATCCGACGTGAAAACTGTTGTAAAATATAAATAGTCATGGAAAACTGAACAAAAACAAAGATTGTGGTGGTGGTATTCTTCAATCATGTTATGGGCTCATCTACACCATATTTTTGGTCCAGATTCTGTCCATTAACACCGGGTCACACACGTACATCACTAGGACCAGTGTAATTCAATGAGGCAGTTCAGATGAGCCCTTTTTTTCTTTTTACTAACCCAATCTTTGTGTGAAATATATCAAAGCCCGCGCTAGCTTCTTTCCCAAATCAGATGAAACTTGCCCCTTCCAGTCTAGGGGTGCACAAAAAATGCGATGCAAAACGGATCCACTTTTTAACATCCAATTTTTCCGGAAACATTGCAATTCTGTAACAGGAAATTTTACATGGTCCAGTAAATTTTTAAGTAAAAAAAAATGATTATATATAGACTTCACAAGGATTAAAAGTGAGAAAAAAGTAATTCAAAATTTATCGATAACCCCTTGACAGCACCACCACATTGCATTTCCATAAATGAACAGAAACCTGTAGTTCCAGCAAAGGTAATTGGTTTTTGATAACTATGAGAGACAATTACCTTTCGCAACTGGTTCAGGACCCAACAAGAAGGGGGGCACTGCTAGGCCTAATATTAACCAACAGGCCAGACTGAATAGCAAATATAAGGGTTGGGGGTCACTTGGGGAATAGTGATCACAAAAGTTTTCATGTATCCTTTAATAAGATGTGTAGTAGAGGGGTTACAAGGACACTAAACTTCAGGAGGGCAAATTTCCAATGGATGAGAGAGGATCTTGGTGCAATTAACTGGGACGATATCCTGAGACACAAAAATACACAACGAAAATGGGAGACGTTTATTAGCATCCTGGATAGGACCTGTTCACAGTATATACCGTATGGGAATAAACATACTAGAAATAAGAGGAAACCAATATGGCTAAATAGAGCTGTAAGGGGCGCAATAAGTGACAAAAAGAAAGCATTTAGAGAATTAAAGGAAGTAGGTAGTGAGGAGGCATTAAATAAATACAGAAAATTAAATACATTCTGTGAAAAGCAAATCAAGGCAGCAAAGATTGAGACAGAGAGACTCATTGACAGAGAGAGTAAAAATAAACCCAAAATATTCTTTAACTACATAAATAGTAAGAAACTAAAAAATGATAGTGTTGGCCCCCTTAAAAATAGTCTGGGTGAAATGGTGGATGAGGATGAGGAAAAACCCAATATGCTAAATGACTTTTTTTCGTCAGTATTTACGCAAGAAAATTCCATGGCAGACAATATGATCAGAGATAACAAAAATTCCCCATTAAATGTCACCTGATTAACCCAGCAGGAAATACGGCGGCGTCTAAAAATCACTAAAATTGACAAATCTCCAGGCTCGGATGGGATACACCCCATAGTACTGCAGGAATTAAGTACAGTCATTGATAGACCATTATTTTTAATCTTTAAAGACTCCATAATAACAGGGTCTGTACCACAGGACTGGCGTATAGCAAATGTGGTGCCAAGATTCAAAAAGGGGACAAAAACTGAACTCAGAAATTATAGGCCAGTAAGCTTAACCTCTACTGTGGGTAAAATCCTGGAGGGCATTCTAAGGGATGCTATACTGGAGTATCTGAAGAGGAATAACCTCATGACCCAGTATCAGCACGGGTTTACTAGGGACCGTTCATGTCAGACTAATCTGATCAGCTTCTATGAAGGGAACAAGGGAACCCAGTGGACGTAGTGGATATGGACTTTTCAAAAGCTTTTGATAAGGTGCCACACAAAAGGTTGATACATAAAATGAGAATAATGGGGATAGGGGAAAATATGTGTAAGTGGGTTAAGAGCTGTCTCAGGGATAAGAAACAAAGGGTGGTTATTAATGGAGCACACTCGGACTGGGTCGCGGTTGGCAGTGGGGTACTACAGGGGTCAGTATTGGGCCCTCTTCTTTTTAGCATACAGGGTAGAAACAAACACAACCAATATACAGAAGTACCCAGAAGAACCACCAAGCAGACAGTAGATATAAAAATGCCTATATTATATATGATTGGCAATAATTAATATAGTAAATTGTGCGCATAACAGGACAAGAGAAATTATTTATTGTGCACACAATTTGCTATATTAATTATTGCCAATCATATATAATAAGGCATTTTTATATCTACTCTCTGCTTGGTGGTTCTTCTGGGTACTTCTGTATATTGGTTGTGTTTGTTTCTACCCCCTATGCTAGTGGTCCTCCACACCTTTCTCCACAGAGCACCAATCACTGGTATATGGTATATATTACTCCTCTATTGTTGATTGCATTGTGGTTATTGGTGAACAGTGGTTGGTATATCTGTGGTTGTGTTTAATTTTTAACATACAGTACAGACCAAAAGTTTGGAAACACCTCATTTAAAGATTTTTCTGTATTTTCATGACTATGAAAATTGTACATTCACACTGAAGGCATCAAAACTATGAATTAACCCATGTGGAATTATATACTTAACAAAAAAGTGTGAAACAGCTGAAATTATGTCTTATATTCTAGGTTCTTCAAAGTAGCCACCTTTTGCTTTGATGACTGCTTTGCACACTCTTGGCATTCTCTTGATGAGCTTCAAGAGGTAGTCACCGGGAATAGTTTTCACTTCACAGGTATGACCTGTCAGGTTTAATAAGTGGGATTTCTTGCCTTATAAATGGGGTTGGGACCATCAATTGTGTTGAGCAGAAGTCTGGTGGATACACAGCTGATAGTCCTACTGAACAGACTGTTAGAATTTGTATTATGGCAAGAAAAAAGCAGCTAAGTAAAAAAAAACGAGTGGTCATCATTACTTTAAGAGGTGGAGAAAAGGAGACCATGGACACGAGTATGGGTCCTTTTACACAAAACATAGAAAAGCATAGTCTTGTTTCCCTCATCCCCAAAAGATATAACACATACCAATCTAATCAGTCTCAATTCTCATGCTGTGTGACTTACCATGGTTCCAATTCATCAGCATTCTGCTAGCATTATTGGTGCTGGAGCTTGCCTCATGACCTATTTACAAGTTGCACTTAATGATCTTATTGACGTTTTCTATAAGATTTATATATAATTTACCTGTATACTTTTTTTTTCCTTTTTTTTAATGGAGGGGGGGGGGGGGAAATAGGTCTTTACAGGATCTCGAACATTACAAGAACTCCTTCATCTGACCGCCATGCTGGTGGTGGCCAGGTCCAAATTTTGCACTGGGCCCAGAGGATTGTAGTTACTGTACACTTCTGCCCGAAACATCTTTGGGACAACACAGAGTAGGTCAAAGTAGGAGAGCCCAAGCGCCCCATAATAACATCATGCCGGAGCACACTGTATTGGAATGGAGGACCCCTCTTTCCCACGCTGTTAGATCGCTGGCGGTAAATGAATTTGGAGAAAGTGATATTTTTTATCCCTACTTGACAACAATCGTACATGGAGATAATTTCCCACAAACCGCCATACAAGTAAGGTGCAATAATGTATTCAGCTTACAAGCAGACTCTGCAATATCATCGGGTGGCAGCTTTATATGATGGCTGATGCCCTACTACATTGCCCATAATCGGCAATCGCTCCGTTTAACCCATTAGATACCACTCTCAATAGTGAAAGGTGTATCTAGATGGTTACTTGAGGGATGGGGCTCCTTCTTTAAGCCGATCAACTCTGTAATCGCAAGTTGAAAGTAGTTGCCATGACATCTTGGGGCTTTCAGGTCTGCCAACATTCTGGTTTTAGCCACATGGGTGGTGCGAGAGCTGGGTCAGTCACCGAGCGGTGGCAGTAACTGCGCCCCAGCACTGAATGACGGTCGGTCCCAATGCAGAGCAGTTCCAGGGTGCTGTCACAGCCGCTGCTGTGTATACTCAGTGGTGACTGGACAAGCACTGGTTTCACCCCCATGACTGAAACCGGAAAGCCGCCAGGCGGAATAAAGTTAATTTTCTTCCAGCAGCGTTCGACGCCAGGCAGGTTGACAATAGAGATGAACGAATATGTTCGGAAAACGTTTGGCATTCGCAAATTTGGCACAAACTTAGCACATTCGGATTTGTGTTCGTTTCACAAGCATTTTTACTCAGAGTCATCAAAAGTCGGTCACAGTTCGGTAAATTATTACATTTCCACTAATGCTTTTGTATGACTTTGGCTAGGATAGTGGTGCTATATGATGAGCGAGCGGAACGTGTTTGATGAGGGGAGGGGGTGTGGAAGGGTTAAAGGAGTGTTTTATGTGCGTTGATTCCAGCATCCAGTCAGGGCGCAGAAACCATCCACTGTCATGACACAAGGTCTTCAGTGATTGGTTGCCAAAGTCACATGTCACCGGCCATATAAAAAGCGGACATCTTGTTTTGCTGGCGCCATTTGCTCAGTGTCACAGTGCAGAGACGTCGCTACTGTGCTAGAGCTGGTGCTGCTGAAAGTGAAATAGAAATCATTCTTCCAACATCAAAGTAGAAAAATAAAGTGCAAAAACTGTGTGGCAGTCTCCAGAAGCCCCATTTGCTTCTCAAAATCATTTGTGCTACAGTTGTATTTCAGTGGCAAATCAGAAGGCTATATTTCCACTTAAAAATCATTAGGCACAACAGTGTTGTTCAGGTACACTATCAAAGAAAATAAATAGTGATTGTTCATTTAGTGATAGGTGACTGACAGCTGTGGACCTAAGGTTGTGAAACAGCAGGTTACAAGAGGGGAAGACTTCTAAGTATTTACAACATGAGTTGTAAAAAGCGAGGGCGTGGTAGAAGGAGGAATAGGCTTGGTGTTCAACATGTATGTGGGTTAAGTGTTAATGGGGCTGAAAGCACAACTGAACAAACTCTCTCTCGTCCTATCCAAAGACCACTGACAACATCTGTTACTGGCTGGCCTACCCGTCTCCCTTTCTTTGGCAGCCACACAGTGGTATGCCTTGTAGATGGGGCTCAGAAAGAGCATGTGCTCGAGTGGATGGCAAGCACTGCATCAAGTGGCCTCTCCTCCTGTTCCTCCACATTACCATTACACACAGTAGAATCCTCAGAGGTGGCACCACAATCACCCTTGTTTCCCACATGTCAAATATTTCCAAACCCCCAACTGACTGTGAGGAACCTCAGATGGGCCATTCTGAAGAACTGTTCACACATTGTATTACATAGGCATCAAAGATCTGCTCCGAAGAAACAGAATCCAAAGGAGGAAAGCATCTGCATCGATGCCCAAAATTTTTCGTTTTGGATCAAGGGGCTGACGAATTAGGGTCCAAGCAGAATCCAGACCCTTATCACCAGACGTTAACAGCCTAGGGTGGAGGTTATCCTAATGAGACTCAGATACCAAAGGCACACGTGAACTGTATTGTAGCGTCAGGGCACAAGAGGAGGAAGGTGACTCTCAGGGTGAAGAGTGTGAGAACAGAGAGGATGACAATTTTTATTATTTATTTATATAGCACCATTAATTCCATGGTTCTGTACATGGGATGGGGTTACATCAGAATACAAATATCACTTACAGTAAACAAACTAACAATGACAGACTGATACAGAGGAGAGATGACCCTGCTCTTGTGGGCTTACATTCTACAGGATTGTGGGGAAGGAGACAGTAGGTCGGGGGTTGCAGTAGCTCTGATGGTGTTTAAGTGGTTGTGTGGTCATTACAGGTTGTAAGCTTCTTTGAAGAGATGGGTGTTCAGGTTCCGTTTTAAGGATCCAAATGTGGTGGATAACCGGACGTGTTGGGGCACAGAATTCCAGATGATGGGGGATATTCGGGAGAAGTCTTGGAGGCGATTGGGTGATGAGCGAATAAGCATGAAGGAGAGAAGGAGGTCTTGGGAGGACTGGAGATTACGTGAGGGAAGATTTTAAGAGATTAGTACTGAAATATATGGAGGAGAAAGGTTATGGATGGCTTTGTAGGTCAGTGTTAGTAGTTTAAACTGGATACACTGGGAAATTGGGAGCTAGTGAAGGGATTTGCAAAGAGGGGAAGCAGGAGTGTAGCGAGGAGAGAGATTAATTAGTTGGGCAGCAGAGTTAAGGATGGACTGGAGGGGTGCGAGAGTGTTAGAGGGTAGGCCACAAAGGAGAATGTTGCAGTAGTCAAGGCGAGAGATGATTAGGGCATGCACAAGCATTTTGGTAGAGTGATGGTTGAGTAAAGGACGGATTCTGGAAATATTTTTGAGCTGGAGGCGACAGGAGGTGGCGAGAGCTTGGATGTGTGGTTTAAAGGACAGGGCAGAGACAATGATTACTCCGAGGCAGCGGATTATCGGGACGTGGAAAGTGTGAATTCATTTATTGGGATAGATAGATCAGGTAGGGAAGATGTGTGAGATTGAGGAAAGATAATTAGTTCGGTTTTGTCCACATTTTGTTTGGGGAAGCGAGAAGAGAAGGAGGAGGATATGGCTGATAGACACTCTGGGATTCTGGAGAGCAGAGAGGTGACATCTGGGCCAGAGAGGTAGATCTGAGTGTCATCGGCATATAGATGGTACTAGAAGCCATAGGACTCTAAGAGTTGTCCAAGGCCAAGGGTATAGATTGAGAAAAGAAGAGGTCCTAGGACAGAGCCTTGAGGGACACCAACAGAGAGGGGGCAAGATGAAGAGGTAGTACGGGAGTAGGAAACATTAAATGTGCTTTTGGTGAGGTATGAGGAGATCCAGGATAGGGCGAGGTCTTTGACACCAAAGGAAGAGAGGATCTGTAGTAGGAGGCAGTGGTCAACTGTGTCGAAGGCAGAGGACAGGTCTAGAAGGAGGAGTATAGAGAATTGTCTGTTAGCTTTGGCTGTAAGTAAGTCATTTGTAAGTTTGGTCAGGGCAGTGTCAGTGGAATGGTGGGAACAGAAGCCAGATTGCAGGCTGTTGAAGAGAGAGTTAGATGCAAGGTGAGAGGAAAGTTCAGCGTAGACATGCAGTAGTTTGGAAGCAAATGGGAGCAAAGATATGGGGAAGGCTTTTTGAGGATAAGTGTGATTGTGGCATGTTTGAAAGCAGAGGGGAAGGTACCAGAAGTTAGTGGTAGATTAAAGAGATGGGTTAGGGATGGGATTAGTGTAGTGGTGAGGTTGGGGAGGAAGTGGGATGGGATGGGGTCAAGTGCACAAGTGGTGAGGTGTGATTTGGAGAGAAGAAAAGCAAGCTGTCCTTCAGTGATTTTGGAGAGGGAAGTTGTGAGGTTAGGGCATGGATCTGGCATACAAAGGGGTTGTGGTGGTCGGACAACAAAGACTTGCCTTGTTTGGTCTATCTTATTTTTGTGGCAAAGTCCTCAGCAGAGATTAAGGAAGTCGGAGGGGGCAGTGGTGGGCAAAGCAGGGAGTTAAAAGTGTTGAACAAATGTTTGGGGTTGTGGGAAAAAGAAGATACGAGAGATGTGAAATAGGCCTGTTTAGCAGAGGTGAGAGCTGATTTGAATGCGAGTTTTGCTTGTTTGAGTGCAGTGAAATCATCTTGCGAATGCATTTTCTTCCAACACTGCTCTGCAATTCTGGATACTTGCCGAAGCTTTTTAGTGATGTTATTGTGCCAGGGTTGTCTATTGATTCGTCGCACTCTGCTATGCATGACAGGGGTGACCGAGTCAATGGCTGATGCCAGAGTGGCATTGTAGAAACTAGTGGCAGTGTCTGTGTCGTGGGACAATAAGGTTGTTGATCCCACTTGGTGTGAACCCAGAGGTACGCAGCTGATTAACTCAGCAGAGGGGGTGCAGGAGGAGGAAGATGAGGAAGTTACGTTGCAGCTTCCCACACAGACACGAAGTGACACAACCACAACAAGCACTGCATCCTCATCCCCAACTCTGGTTGTGGCCAGCATCGGTTGCTAGTATGCAGTTTGCAGGGGTGGCAAGGGTTGCCAAGTATGGAAGTTTTTTGATACTGCAAAGGACCCAACACACATTATCTGTCAAATTTGCAGAAAAAAAACTCAATAAAGGCAAAAATTTCAATAATTTGACAACTACATGCATGAACTGGCACATGCACGATCCACATGCTTTAGTGTGGGAATCTCACTCCGCTAAACTATGGACGCTAAAATGTGGACTAGTGGGCCTCGCCAACCACCGGCCATCCCATCAACCCCATCTGCTGCTTCTTCCTCCTCCCACCACAGTCTGGGAGAGAGAGCCAGTCAGCTGTTAAGGTACCTTCACACATAACGATATCGTTAACGATATCGTTGCAACGTCACGCTTTTTGTGACGTAGCAACGATCCCGCTAACGATCTCGTTATGTGTGACAGCGAGCAACGATAAGGCCCCTGCTGGGAGATCGTTGGGGAATGATCAGGACCTTTTTTTGATCGCTGATCACACGCTGTCATCGCTGGATCGGCGTGTGTGACGCCGATCCAGCGATGTGTTCACTTGTAACCAGGGTAAATATCGGGTTACTAAGTGCAGGGCCGCGCTTAGTAACCCGATATTTACCCTGGTTACCATTGTAAAAGTAAAAAAAAAAACATTACATACTCACATTCTGATGTCTGTCAAGTCCCCCGCCGTCAGCTTCCCTGCACTGACTGTGTCAGCGCCGGCCGTAAAGCAGAGCACAGTGGTGACGTCACCGCTGTTACTGCCGGCGCTGACACAGAAAGTGCAGGGAAGCTGACGGCGGGGGACGTGACAGACATCAGAATGTGAGTATGTAGTGTTTTTTTTTTTACTTTTACAATGGTAACCAGGGTAAATATTGGGTTACTAAGCGCGGCCCTGCACTTAGTAACCCGATGTTTACCCTGGTTACCCGGGTGCTGCAGGGGGACTTCGGCATCGTTGAAGACAGTTTCAACGATGCCGAAGTCGTTCCCCTGATCGTTGGTCGCTGGAGAGAGCTGTCTGTGTGACAGCTCCCGAGCGACCACACAACGACTTACCAGCGATCACGGCCAGGTCGTATCGCTGGTCGTGATCGTAGGTAAGTCGCTTAGTGTAACGGTACCTTTACTGAAGTAGACATGACTGCTGCTTTTGTGTCACCTTGCACAACACATCTTTCTCAATCCATCATAACATCTCCTCTTGCACCCCACTCACAGTCAAGGAGTTTGTCCTGTTCTCCATACTCCGCCCTCTCTCAGCACAGCAGACAGCTCTTGGTCCCGTAGTTGTGGTCACGCTAATTAAAGAATGTTTTCTCCTATACATGGCAAAGCTAAGCACTTGAACTCCACCATCTCCAATCTGTTGGCCACAGAATTTCTGCCTTGTGGATACAGACGGTTTCTGAAAGTTGATGACTGTTGCAGTCCCCCAGTACCAGTTGGCCAGTCACCATTATTTCTCAAAGAAAGCTGTGTCTGCTCTACACCAGCATGTCACCGACAACATCTCCCTTTCTATGTCTGCCAGGGTGATTTCACCACTGACACCTGGATGAGCAAACATGTTCAAGGGAGATACATCTCACTGACTGGGTACTGGGTGACTCTGGTGGCTGTGGGGGCAGGCGGTCAAGGGGCTGTTCCACAAGTCTTGGAATCCCCAATGCTTGCAGGACAAACCTTTGTATCTAACAGTTCCTCTACTGCTCCTGCCTCCACCTGTGCCCTCTACCTCTCTCTTAGTCAGACACGCATGCCAACAGTGCAGATAGAATCTCCCCAACCTCTGTACTGCGCAGCCATGAATCACTGCAATCAGACAGTGTTTAAATGAATATGCCTTCGTGATCGCAATCACACAGCTCAAGAGTTGTGGACAGCTATCCAGGCCGAGTTAGAGCAATGACTGTCTCCACTGAACCTGGAGGAAGGGAAGGCCGTGTGCAAAAATGTTGCAAACCTAATGGCGACCCTATGCTGTAGCAACCTCACACACATGCCTTGCATAACTCAAGTCTCCAACCTGGTGGTACAGCAATTTCTCCACCACTATCCTAGCCTGGATGCGCTGCTGCAGAAAGCACGGTCGCTGTGTGCTCCTTTCTGACGATCGCAACCTGCAGGTCATCGTCTTGCATCGCTACAGATGTCTTTCGGCAAACTAGTTAGCCATTTGATTAGCAATGTTCCGACACAGTGGAATTCACATGTTGCTGTGGCAGTAATGATGAGTCCTGTTTCAGTATGTCCTTTTGCCTGGGCCAACACAGTCCAGACATGGTGCAAATCATTATTGTGGCGTGGGCACAGGTGAAGGACCTCTGCACCTTTTGGCACAGTTTTGAAATGGCCACTAAGATGGTTAGCGCTGACGATGCTGTCATCAGCATCATTATTCTGGTCTTCTACATGCTGGACCACACTTTAAATAGTCTGCTTGAAGAGGTGATGGTCCCAAAGGAAGAGTTGGAAGCAGAGGAGGATGCAGAAGGGATAACAATATCTCAAATTTCTGGACTGTCGTCACACAGGTGGGTGCCATAGGAGTGTGTCTTACAGTGATCAAGGTGGGCTCATGGTACCAGACAAACTGTTAGTGAAGATGCTGGAGCTGAGGAACAAATTGAGAAGAATGAGATGATGGATGTGCAACAGTCAGGAGAAGAAGAGGATAATGATACATTCTCTGTTGACCATGGTTGGTGGACGGGGATGGAGAAGCCATTTCTGTTAGTCGTTTAACACATTTTTTAGACCAGCTCATGTTCCAGCAGAACAAGTACAAGTCTGCGACATTTTGAACGACTGGAGAGGATGGTGCAGGAGTATCCAGAGCTCAATATCAATGCCATTGGGAGGTTTGGACCCTTTTTTACATTTTGGTCTTCAAAAATGGAAGAGTGGCCTGAGCTTGCCTGTCACTCCTTGGAGATTTTGTCATGCTCGGCTGCCAGCCTTCTCTCAGAATGTATCTTCAGCACTGCTGGTTGAGTCCTAACGGATAAGCGCATCAGGCTGTCCCTTCAAAGTGTAGACCGCCTAAGTTTAATTAAAATGAACAAGTCATGGATCTCCGATCACTTTTGCATTTTGCACCCCAGGTGATGATGTTGTTTTTAATGTCATGAATTGATCTCGTGTTATTGCAGTCTGTGCCATCTTTGTGGTGTCTTCTGTGCCTGCTGTTACTACTGCTGCTGATGTTACAAACAATTTTTTGAAATGCGGAGACGCAAAGTTGGGTCTCCATCTGGTGGGTTGCCCATGTAGGTAGGTCCACCAGAAAGGCAGGCTTGCACTTACTTTCAGTCAACTACCTGTGTTACTTTCCTTCATTTTTCCATCAATAGTAGACTATAAAACTGATGTTTGTGTCATCTGAGTGTGGCTGGAATAAAAAAAAAAGGTGTTGCATGAATAGTGAGGTCTCCCAGGTAAGAAGGCTTACACAACTCCCTTAACCACCAGGTCCTCATTAAAACTTCAGTTCCAAACTGTAAATGCTTGGCGAGAGCCTGATACCTTATACATGGCCCATGGCTGACAGCTGTCTGCTGCTGTGCCATTTGCAAATTTTTACTGTGGGTCAATTGATGCCACTTTTCCTGGTGTCTGTCCCTAATTTTAGCCATTTGGGAAGCTTTTTGTTACCCCTTAAGGTGTTGTCTATGCGTTTGGTTTTGCCTCCCATTGAATCTAATGGGGTTTGGGTACGTTCATTGAACTGTTCGGTGAACTGTTCGGCGAACTGAGGTCCATTTGTCGAATTCGAACCAAAGTGAACCTTGAAAGGCTCACTTATCTCTAGTTAATAATGCTATTAGCCTCATATCTACAGGTTTATAGCGTTTTTTTTTTTTTCTGGTGACAGGTTCAGTTTAAGCAAAAAAGTATACATTTTTATATTGCTGTATCCGGAAAAAACAAGCTATAAAATTGAACCATAACCCATACAATGAACACTGTAAGAAAAAATAAATAAAGCCCAATATATAACTTTTTTATAATCCGTACAAACAAAATGGAATAAAAAGTGAAAATTAAAAATTAAAGGAATGCAGCCGGTGAACTTCAAGTTTTTTCTACGTGAGGCCATTTACCTGGTGGAGTTTGAGACCCTTGAGCTAGGAGAACTGTACACATGAACATCTGATCTCCCTCCAGCACTGCTGCAGCTGTCGCTATTTATTACAAAGCCTACAATGCGGAGCTGGAAGTCCCTGATTAGAGGCTGCAAATAATATAACACCCGTGAGACATCAATATGTCAACTATAAAACTCTTTTTGTATGTACAAATAATCAAGCTCGCCATTAATTGCTTCTCATTGGGTTGCAAATAATTACACAAGTCATCCTGCTGTTCCCGATACATTCAGTCCACAATTAGTGGCGCACTGAACGCCAGGGAATGAGCGACGTTCATATTCATAAAGTTGTAAATGGCGCGGGCTCCGCGGAAGCTGAAGGTGGCAGAGCTATAATAAGTGCTGATTATGTACAGAAGCCCACAGCCGTTCTAGGTGTATAACCCACGGCCCGTGGAGAAGAGAGGAACACAAACAAGCCTAAAATAAATTCACAGAGGTTGACGTTCCCCCCCAGTGAGGGGCTTTGTGTCTCCACATGTCTCCCCCAGGGAGAAAAGTACAATTACAGCGAAAGCTACCGGCAGTCTTCTGACATATGCTACCCAAGTGTACGCCAGGGTGATATGCCAATTAGTTGTGCCAGGTTATGCTTCAAAGCATGTGCTGAATATTGCTGTAACACATCGAGCGGCTGCGTTACTGAAAATCCGGTAAAATCGGATCACAAAAAGAAATCTCCAGAATTTTATATCTTCAGTCCAAATCCTTCTGGATCCGCACATTATCTCTATGAGCGCGGAGGATTAAAGGGTCTCTAGGAAAACTGCACCGAGGGAATGAGATCAAACCGGAGACCTGTGAGCATAATGTTATCATCTATCTATTATTTATCTCTTATCTATCTGTCCCACATATATCTCATATCTATCTATCTATCTATCTATCTATATATCTTTCTATCTATCTATCTATCTATCTATGATCTATTATCTATCTATCTTCTATCTATCTATCTTCTATCAATTTATCTATCTATCTATCTATCTATGATCTATTATCTATCTATCTATCTTCTATCAATTTATCTATCTATCTATCTATCTATCTATCTATCTATCTATCTATCCAATATCTATCTATTATCTATCTAATATCTATCTATCTATCTATCTATCATCTATCTATCTATTATCTATCTATCCCATATCTATCTATCTATCTATGATCTATTATCTATCTATCTATCTATCTATCTATCTATGATCTATTATCTATCTATCTATCTATCTATCCATCTATCTATCTATCTATCTAGCTATCTATCTATCCCATATCTATCTATCTATCTATCTATCTATCTATCTATCTATCTATCTATCTGTTATCTACCTATCATGTATCTGCTTGTTAGAGTACTAGATCCTTATATATGAGAAGTGTCTATTCTGAAATGTGGATTCTCTTAGATTCGGTCTTACAATATGAATATTATCGGGGAACATCTGGGTCCGGTTACACTGCACAGGGGCAATGATGAAATACAGGGATAGTCACTTATTCTCATTATGATCTCATGTTCATTAATAATGGACATTGGTTTTTCTGGATTTGGATTTACCAGAATGTGAGGATTTGTGCTTGGTTTCATGTCCATATTTCTAGATTGCACCTTTTCATGCGTCACCATGAGCCTTCACGACAATTTAGACAGTAGACACCATACATTTTGGTTGGTAGAGGTTTTTTTATATTCCCCACATCCAGATTCATCTATAGTGAACTAGGACTATCACTGCAGAGAAGACCAGAGTTGACGATTGGCACTGTGCATGCTGACGTTAGCGTTGGGTATATAGCTTCTTCAGAAAGGAAGAGGACAGGAACTCTAGTGCCTATTGGAAGTAGCAATCCTAAAAGTCAATATTGACCCTTTAAAAAAAATTGCCACATGACTCAGGATAAGACGGCAAACCACACGCTCCATTTGCACAAAAGTGTTTCGGGATGTTTGCCTCTCATCAGTGCAAAGCTGGAGATCTGATTTGGCTGGGTGAGAGGCCAGGTCTAAGGGCTAAAGTTGACATAAGGAGACTTTTAGGCATTGCACTCATTCTCTTTGAATTTTTACATGCAAGTAGCCTCTTCGGAGAGGAAGAGGTCAGCAACTCTAGTGTCACCTATTGAAAGTAGTAATCCTAAAAGTTAATATTGACCCTTATGTGTTGTTGCTGGGTCTTTGAAACTCATTTCACGAGACGTATCTCAGTGCCTGCACGGATATATCTTGTTAGACACAGTGTGGATCTTGGCAGTGAGCGCCACAAAAGAGGACAGGCAATTTATATGTGGCATATCCTTTGCTACTTGGTTGCCCTTCTCTCGTTTGCACGGTCTGACGCCTTTTGGTTGAGCTGATGTTAGTTCTAGATCCTTTTATTTTACAGTAATAGAATTTCCAAAGGGCTGGAACAGATCTTGCAGATCCATCTAACAACCGACTTGTGGCATCGGTGGCTTCCTGTGCCACGTTTGCTGAGGTTTTCAGTGCAATTCAGTCTACTACCAGTGCTTGTCTGTGGAGATCACATGACTGTGTGCTTGATTTTTGCATCTATTGGAAGACCCAGCACAAACGTACATTTATATGCTCAGCTATTAATTTCAATAGAAACTGTGAAATTCTTTATTTCTGCTGAAGGGAAACCCAACACTTTATGATGCAATCAGCTTCAAATCTAAAATAAGTGATTGAAGCACAACAGTAACGTGTGAGGTTATTGTCGGCAATTACTAGTTGACACTTACAATTTAGTCATTTGATATCGACGTCACTTCTGCATCACATGTATCACCTTCTACTGTTAAAAATGACACTATGAGCCTGTAGGATGTGTAATATGAAATGTAAGGAAGAATTTAGCTCTTATGCTATGACATTAACACTTTTTTGGGCTTTTTGATAAAGCTGGGCTCCATAAAGAAATGATGATAAAATGTTTGGATTTTTGTGTTTTTAGATTGTTTAGATTTTTTTTCAGCATCAATTACGAGCGCCCTGCATATATATCCTAACACTTAGCCTCATTGATCGCAGCTAAGACTATTACTGCCGGCGGCAGTGACGGGTATTGAGGCGAGAGACGCACGCGAGTTTCTCGCATCGCACTCGCAAATGTGACCCCGGCCTTAGTCTAATGAAGGTCGCACTAAATGTACTTGGGTAATTCATCAAGATCCACTGCTGGCAGCTCCCTGGGCAAATAGCAATAACATCCCAGATGTGCACAATGAACGACAATTCTAGAGATGCTGCAGGCCATGGTAGCAAGTTTAGGCCATGTTGGCTGCTCACAGTAGCACAAGCAATATACAGCCTGGCAGTGTCATGTTGAAAAATGGTTCCTGGGACATTTTTGGAGAAATGGTCATACCACTGGTTCCTCCAGGAAATCATTGTAACACCGAGCTGTTGGTGTACCTGGAATGAAGACGAGAGGGTTCCTGCCACCACTCACCATAATCCCAGAAGAAGAACCAGGGTGATGTTCTCTCGTGAAGACCTGCAGTCCTCTTGAACTCACACCATTGCTCTCTAAGGCCATCATGGAGCAGAGCAAGAAGCCAATGTAAGCTGGAATATAAGTCTGTGATGAGTCCTACTTTTGTCTTGGATGCAATTGGATCGCCCCCACGTAAGGGTAATGGGGTACTCGGTACCGGGTCCTTCAGTTCCCTCAACGAGGATGTCACGGTGGCCCGACCCGGACCGTGGCCCTATGAGGGGTGCCCAATAAAAGGCAGAGTTCGTAGATAACGGTAGTGTTCGTGACGCCACCTGTAGTATTCGGTCAGAGTGACCGACGCTGCTTAGGGGTCCGCTGGGGTGATGGAATGGCAGCTAGATGGTATACCTTCCCACAGGTGAAGTATATCCCCAGGGCTTCCCAGAAGTGTAGATGGTGGTGGTGGATGGTGCAAGGCGCGGTGAATAACGAGGACACAAAGGGTGCAGTCTCTTTACCTTTACTGAAGGCTTCAGCATCCACAGTCCAGGGTGCCGGATGACAGGGTAGGCAGGGTCCGGCCGGTCTGATGGCAATTCCAGAGTCCCCTTATCCAGGTGGAAATCAGTAGCCTTCCCCTTGCGTACAGTAACGTAGTAGGTCCCTACTTGCATTAGCTACCATAAGGTCCTCACTGTTGTTACTTCTCTCTCTGTCCCCCAGATGGATAGGACATACCCGTATGACGGTGGTGGCCTGAGGCTATTTTATAGGGACCCTAGTGTCACCCCTCCTCCGCGTTGCCACCTTGTCTGCTTAGGTGTTTTGGGTCGGACAGCCAACTTGGAATCGACTGCCCTGCCTTTCTCTGAAGTAAAGCGTAGAGTCTATTACTTCCTCGGTGTTCCGGCCACTGGATCTGCGCTTCAGATGGAGGCAGCCTGCTTCTAGCTGGTCTCCCACTGATGTTTCACTCCTGTTGCTACGACTTCTGTGCTCACTCACTATGGCACACTTCCTTTCGTGTCCTTTCTTAGGAGGCTGCCGCATGGGTTGCAGGCGCAGCTCCGTGTCCTTCTTTCCCACTGAGCCGCTGATGTTCTTTCTTTTTTCCTCTGTCTGCCCGACAGGAGTTCCCTGGGCCGAGCCCAGTCTGCTTCTCTCCCTCTCCTTCCGACTCTCCCTTCCCCTGACTATCTCCTTCTCCCTCCAGTCAGCTTCTGTCTCACTTCCTAACCAACCCACCAGTTTTACCCTTTGTGAGGAGAGGCCAAGTACATAGAACCCTTAGCTCCCCCTGGTGGACCGGCGTGTGATGTATGTGTGTGGCTGTGATACCTGGCAGGGCGAACTCCTTTGGTGCCATCAGACGTAACATCGCTCCCCCTGGTGGAAGAACGACATCACTGCAACGACCAGGACTCTGGGGCGCTGCACTATCATATCCAGAGATTGTCTGGAGAGCACAAGGGCAACACCGCCATGAAAAAGCCTTCATGTGGGGGCTTCACACCAGTCCACTTTCCAATGTTTATGGCATGGGGTTGTTTTGCCAAGTATTTAAAGGGGTCAAATACGGCTTTAAAGAAGGCGTTAAATTTTATTACAATAATTAAATTATTACAGAAAATAGGAAATAGTGTGATATTGCGTGCACTTTTGCATAATATAAATCACAAAGGTAAAGTACTTACATTGCACACTACACGAAGAAAAACTTCACCAGGAAAAGCGCATCATCTGTCCGGGAAACATCAACTGTGAGAAGCAAAACAGCGAGGACAGAGAAATTCCTGGGATATCTACATTCTGGACCCACGGGCGTCTCCTTCAGTCCACAGGTTAACAGTCTTCTGTCTTAGCTGAAATTTTCCCCAGTTTATGTCTTGTTTGGAAAAACAATGGCTGTGCAGCCAAATGGTACACAAGCTCTGACAGGTTCTATTTGTCCGATATTGTATCCCTCGTACTGAGTGGCCAGCTCTGTCAATCAACGCCGCACAAATACATCACCGGATAAACCATGCCAAAAGCTCTCCTGATTCCGAATGTTCTACCACACTATAAACACGACATTTCGCACTAAACATTAATAACGAAACTATGCAGTAATTGGATGAATACTATAAACATACGCTTTACCACTGAAGATACCGTAAACAAGGTGTTGGGAAAATTACAGAAAATACAAAGCTAATATGAGCTGAACTGTAATTGTCTAATGAGGTTCCTTAAAGGGAATCTGTCACCTCCAAAATCGAAGATGAGCTAAGCCCACCAGCATCAGGGGCTTATCTACAGCATTCTGTAATGCTGTAGATAAGCCCCCGATGTATCCTAAAAGATGAGAAATAGAGGTTAGATTATACTCACCCAGGGGCGTCCCCGCTACAGTCCAGTCTGTTGGACATCGTGGTCCGGTCCCGGACCTCCTATCTTCAGAGGATGACGTCCTCTTCTTGTCTTCATGCTGCGGCTCCGGCGCAGGCGTACTTTGTCTGCCCTGTTGAGGGCAGAGTAAAGTACTGCAGTGCGCAGGCGCTGAGCCTCTCTGACCTTTACAGAATGCTGTAGATAAGCCCCTGATGCCGGTGGGCTTAGCTCATCTTCGATTTTGGGGGTGACAGGTTCCCATTAAGCCCATCTAGTTCAACCCAATGTGATTGTGGGAAGAGGAGAGGAGATAAGAGGGGAGTAGAGAAGGAGATCTTGTGAGGAGCGAAGGTTGCGTGCTGGTAAGTATCAGGAGACTAGAAAGTTGCATGTATTTTTATTCCAAAACCACAGAACACAGATCCTGAGACACTGACGCGTTTCGGAAATAAACTTCCTTATTTACAGCTAAGGATGCTACAAACATCTAAAGCAGCAAGGGGTTAAACGTTTACGGACTGGATTCAGAATCCTGACCGTCGTGTCTCATTACAAGCTTGATGAGGCTTTTCTGCTCATGCATGGCGGAACTCGATTGCAAACAGTCAGTGCCCTGATCACAGAAAGGACCAGAAAATGAAAACTTTCTAGGTAGATAATCATCACTTTGTGGCGCTGCTGGCGGACAATCGCCCCCTCCCTCCAATTTATATCAGTCTCTTGGATGAAAACAGATGAAGAATACAGTGCATAGAAATATCTCTCCAAAAGTGGATAGTTATACAGAGGAGAAAAGCGCTGGATCAATCCATGGGAAATTGCCATCCGTCATCTGCCACTCAGATCTCAGGCAACTCGTAGAAGTGGGAGAATAAGTGATGTGATGCTTTTCTGATGGACATTTAACCTGACTGATGTTTCTGAAAGCTGGAAATTTAAAGGGGAACTGACTCTGAAAGCTCCATAAATAGACAATTTTTTTATTTTAGACTATAGCCTAAGGCTATATTCACACGCAGTTTTTTTTTTTTTTGCTGCATTTTTTTCTGCAGAATAGAATCTGTGTTTCATAGCACCAGCAAAAGCTACTGTATTGGATTTCAGAAATCTCATGCGTTTTGCTTTTTTTTTACTGAATTAGAAAACTGCAGAGTTTTTAAAATCTGCAGCACGTCTATTCTTTCAGCATTTTTTTCAGTGTTTTTTTCTTTACCGTAGAAAGCAATGAAAAAAAATGAAGAAAAAAAAGCAAAACGGGTTTTGCTGCATTTTTTGCAAATAAAACTAACTTTCTTAGACCTGTACTGTATACAAATTAGACACTAAATTCGCACCAAAAAAGATAGCAGAAAAACCCCACAGTAAATAGCTGCGTTTTATATGCCGAGCTTTTACTGCCAAGAGGGGAGGTTCTGGCTGCAGAAGAAAAAGCTGCAAAAACACTGGAAGTGAATGTAGTCCAAGGTAATGTGCACACAGTTTTTGTTTTTTTTTTTACGTGAAAAACAACAAGTTTCCAAGTGGAAATTGCTTCAGGAAACGCTTGTTCTTAAGGCTGCGGTCACACTATCAGTATTTGGTCAGTATTTTACATCAGTATTTGTAAGCCAAAACCAGGAGTGGGTGATAAATGCAGAAGTGTGCATATGTTTCTATGTTTACTAGATGGTAGCCCGATTCTGACGCATCGGGTATTCTAGAATATGTATGTAGTTTATTTATGAAGATTTTAGAATAATACATTGAATACACAGGATTCGGCTGGCTGCGACCAATTAGCGAAGCGTGGTTCAAATCCCGCGCCAATTCGCGTCCGGACTGCGCCTGTCGCTGATTGCGGCCGGCTACGTAGTATATAGCACAGCCACGTAGTATATAACAGCCCACGTAGTATATTGCACAGCCACTTAGTATATAGCACAGCCCGCGGAGTTTATAGCACAGCCCACGGAGTATATAGCACAGCCCACGGAGTATATTGCATAGCCCACATAGTATGTTGCACAGCCTGCGCAGTACCATGCACGCAGTATATAACACAGGCCACGTAGTGTATAACACAGGCCACGTAGTGTATAACACAGGCCACGTAGTATATAGCACAGCCCACGTAGTATATAGCACAGCCCACGTAGTATATAGCACAGCCCACATAGTACATTGCACAGCCCACATAGTACATTGCACAGCCCACGCAGTACATTGCACAGCCCACGTCGTACATTGCACAGCCCACGTAGTACATTGCACAGCCCACGCAGTACATTGCACAGCCCACGTAGTACATTGCACAGCCCACGTAGTATGTTGCACAGCTCACGTAGTACATTGCACAGCCCACGCAGTACATTGCACAGCTCACGTAGTACATTGCACAGCCCACGTAGTACATTGCACAGCCCACATAGTACATTGCACAGCCCACGCAGTACATTGCACAGCCCACGTAGTACATTGCACAGCCCACGTAGTACATTGCACAGCCCACGCAGTACATTGCACAGCCCACGTAGTACATTGCACAGCTCACGTAGTACATTGCACAGCCCACGTAGTATGTTGCACAGCTCACGTAGTACATTGCACAGCCCACGCAGTACATTGCACAGCCCGCGCAGTACATTGCACAGCCCGTGTAGCATATTGCACAGCCCGCGTGGTATATTGCCCAGCCCACGTAGTATATTGCCCAGGACGCGTAGTATATTGCCTAGCCCGCGTACTATATTGCACAGCCCGCGTAGTATATTGCACAGCCCACGTACTATATTGCCCAGCCCGCGTAGTACATTGCACAGCCCGCGTAGTATATTGCCCAACCCACGTAGTATATTGCCCAGCCCACGCAGTATATTGCACAGCCCACATAATACATTGCACAGCCCACTTTGTATATAGCAATGTGGGCATCATATCCCTGTTAGAAAAAATAATTAAAATAGAAAATAGTTATATACTCACCCTCCGTTGTCCCCCGGATCCAAGCGAAGCAGTTACCGCTGCTCCTCGCGCACTCCGGTCTCCAGAGTGCATTGCGGTCTTGCGTGATTATGACGTAGCGGTCTCGCAAGACGGCTACTTAATCTTCTCGCGAGATTGCAATGCATGAGCGGTCACCGGGGCGTCGCGAGGAGCGGGAAAGGCCTGTTCCTGATCCAGGGGCCGACGGACGGTGAGTATATAGCGATTTTTTTATTTTTTTTATTATTTTTAACATTAGATCTTTTTACTATTGATGCTGCATAGACAGCATCAATAGTAAAAAGTTGACCACACAGGGTTAATAGCAGCGTTAATAGAGTGCGTTACACCGCGGCCCGCTAGCGCTGCCATTAACCCTGTGTGAGCGCTGTCTGGAGGGGAGTACGGAGCGGGCACTGACTGCGGGGAGGAAGGAGCTTTCTGATTGGATAATGTCTAACTTGAACCGAAGTGAAATGCACTTTTCTTTTTTTCTCCACCAGACTTATTTCAAAACCTGAAGTGGCAATTTTTAAAGCTATTTTTCATGTACTTTTGAAGCTGGAAAATACTCCATTTGCATGTACCCCATATCTAGATTATGTAGGCGTTAGATTCTGGGTGCTGAGGTTTGGGACGCTGTTTGAGTCTGGCATGAGTGTGTGACATCTGTGCCGCTGGGTCTGGTTTCTTACGTGCTCATACATGTCCATATCTGTCAGTAAAGTTTGTGCGCACTACTACTGATACAATGGTTGTGGTGGTAGCGCCTTTGTTATAAGTGGCATGACTTATATCTGGCAGGACAAGACTATTCCATTCCTTATATATCTCGAGATGCACCACATTTATCAAAATTTTGAGAAATGGCAAAGTCTCGTGATAACCTCCGCCCCCATCTACAAAGAAAGACTCTTAAGAGGACTGTCTACTTGAAGCTGGGAGTGGTATTTGACAAACCTCGTCTCTTTTCCTCCAGGTTGACCGTTTTAGGGCCATTTAATGGTTACAATTGTAGACTGTCATAAAATGTAATATCCCCTTAAAGGAAATGACCATCATCCGCTAACTTACATTCGATAGGTAGAGTGACTTATAAAGATGTACATACCATTTAATTTATAGGGAGCGGCCCTAGTGGCAGGTGTCCTTTTTTAACAGGTGTCTAATGCAAAATGTTTTTCCTTGTGGAGAGTGACATGCCAGGGTAAAGAGACCTATAGGCCATGCAATGCTTATCTGGGAAAATTAAAACATGCAATTTGTCTATTCAGAGAGGAAGAAAACTTGATCTCTAGCGCCACCTAGTAATAGCAATCGTACAAGTCAATATTGACCATTTAAAAAGCCTTGCCACATGACTTGGGATAAAAGCCAAACCAGAATCTAAATTTTCAGACACGTGTTTCGGGATGTTACCCCGTCTCAGTGCAAAGCATGAGATCTGATTTGGCTGTATGAGAGGCCTCTGACTGGGCACAAGAGTTCAAGTCTTTTGCCTCTCTGAAGAGGCAATATGTATATTTAATTTCCCAGAGGAGCATTGCCATGGCCTATAAGGCTTTTTACACAGGCATGTCCGGCATGTCACTCTCCACAAGGAGAAATGATATCCCTTAGACCCAATTCAGAGGCTTCCAGCCAAATCAGATCTCATGCATTGCACTGAGGAGGGGCAACACCCAGAAACACGTGTCTGCAAATCGAGATTTGACTTTTGCTTTTACCTCAAGTCATGCAGCAAGGCTCATTAGAAGATCGATATTGACTTTTAGGACCACTACATCCAAGAGGTGGCTCTAGAGTTTGAATTGTCTTCCTCTCAGAAGAGGTAATTTGCTTTTTTCACAAACCACCTCCCTCTTTGTAGGGCGCCAGGGCTTGAAATTGCGGCTAAGAAAACTTTGATGAACGATTACCTTGCGGCACCATGGAGACTTGCTGAGTCTTCATTGAATCTGCGTACAGTTTTTTTATTTTTTGTTAAATTGTGCCTTGTTATGGGTATGGATAACATTTTCAACCCATCACATTTACTTGTAAAATCTTTTCGACAGATGGTTATTTGATACAGATGGTACTGTATCACTGAACATAAAACTAAAATATAGTCGCTGCATAATATTGCCTTATCCAGGATGTTGTACTTTTTGCTTTGTGAACTGGAATCTGCTCAGTGAGTTGCCTTTTCCAATTCATCAAATTGATTCTAGCCAAGAGACTAAAATCCTACAAGAAAAGGAAGTGCTCGAGTAGTCTAAAAGTAGTACGGTATGTGACAAGGACAAGCACAGTGACAGATGGGCAGGTAATAAGCCTCTGTATTAAACATGATTTTTATAGAGTATGCACATTTTTGCAAACAATTTTTAGTACATGTAAATACAAAGACAGAAGAAAAAGAATGAAATACCGTATTTTCCGGCGTATAAGACGACTTTTTAACCCCTGAAAATCTTCTTAAAAGTCGGGGGTCGTCTTATACGCCGGGAATCGTCTTGTACGCCGGGTGTATATGGTGGGTGGGTGGTGGGGGACTGGTCCCGATGACGGAGGGGGCGTCTCACAGGAAAGTGTGAGTGGAGTATGCCCCATTACCTCACATTGTAGCTGCAGCCAGCGTCAGCGTGGGGTGCTGGGGAGCGGCGGCGGCTGCTCCTCTTTGTGCCGCGCGGGTGCTGTGGGGCGGCGGTTCCTCTTGGTACAGCGTTGGGGCTCTGTGCTGTGGGGCGGCAGCGGCGGCGTATCTTCCCGCAGAGTCAGTCGGGGCTCCTCCCGCATCTCCTGAAAGCCCGGAGGCGCCGGCAGCTCCATTGCTGCGATGCGGTGGCCTCCGGGAAAATGGCCACTGGGGGCGGCGCATGCTCAGATTCAGATCTCGTCTCCCGAGATCTCGGGACGAGATCTGAATCTGAGCATGCGCCGCCCCCAGCGGCCATTTTCCCGGAGGCCACCGCATCTCAGAAATGGAGCTGCCGGCGCCTCCGGGCTTTCAGGAGATGCGGGAGGAGCCCCAACTGACTCTGCAGGAAGATACGCCGCCGCTGCCGCCCCACAGCACAGAGCCCCGACGCTGTACCAAGAGGAACCGCCGCCCCACAGCACCCGCGCGGCACAAAGAGGAGCAGCCGCCGCCGCTCCCCAGCACCCCACGCTGACGCTGGCTGCAGCTACAATGTGAGGTAATGGGGCATACTCCACTCACACTTTCCTGTGAGACGCCCCCTCCGTCATTGGGACCACTCCCCCCCAAAAAGGCACATTAGTCACCGGCCCTATAAGACGACATACAGCGTATAAGACCACCCCCGACTTTTAAGAAGATTTTATATTTTAACTGGAAAAGTTGGGGGGTCGTCTTATACGCCCAGTCGTCTTATACGCCGGAAAATACGGTAATTTAAATAAAAAAATAGTTTCAAGCTCTATTGTGACAGACTACAGCTGTAATCAGATGACACCCACAGTTGTCTGAGTCTGCAGTCATGGTTTACTTTGCATCTTACTCTTCTAGTGCGTGGAGGGTAGCGCTGAAAAGGAGACAAGAAATGTGGAGTAACTCAGAACTGAAGATACAGGGTTTGTTTGTAGCTTGGAACCATGGAGGCACATATAGTGGGGAAAATAAGTAACATAGTAACATAGTAAGGCCGAAAAAAGACATTTGTTCATCCAGTTCAGCCTATATTCCATCATAATAAATCCCCAGATCTACGTCCTTCTACGGAACCTAATAATTGTATGATACAATATTGTTCTGCTCCAGGAAGACATCCAGGCCTCTCTTGAACCCCTCGACTGAGTTGGCCATCACCACCTCCTCAGGCAAGCAATTCCAGATTCTCACTGCCCTAACAGTAAAGAATCCTCTTCTATGTTGGTGGAAAAACCTTCTCTCCTCCAGACGCAAAGAATGCCCCCTTGTGCCCGTCACCTTCCTTGGTATAAACAGATCCTCAGCGAGATATTTGTATTGTCCCCTTATATACTTATACATGGTTATTAGATCGCCCCTCAGTCGTCTTTTTTCTAGACTAAATAATCCTAATTTTGCTAATCTATCTGGGTATTGTAGTTCTCCCATCCCCTTTATTAATTTTGTTGCCCTCCTTTGTACTCTCTCTAGTTCCATTATATCCTTCCTGAGCACCGGTGCCCAAAACTGGACACAGTACTCCATGTGCGGTCTAACTAGGGATTTGTACAGAGGCAGTATAATGCTCTCATCATGTGTATCCAGACCTCTTTTAATGCACCCCATGATCTTGTTTGCCTTGGCAGCTGCTGCCTGGCACTGGCTGCTCCAGGTAAGTTTATCATTAACTAGGATCCCCAAGTCCTTCTCACTGTCAGATTTACCCAGTGGTTTCCCGTTCAGTGTGTAATGATGATATTGATTCCTTCTTCCCATGTGTATAACCTTACATTTATCATTGTTAAACCTCATCTGCCACCTTTCAGCCCAAGTTTCCAACTTATCCAGATCCATCTGTAGCAGAATACTATCTTCTCTTGTATTAACTGCTTTACAGTTTTGATACACTTCCGATTCTGCAAGTTTTCCCACCTACAAACAATGGAGACGTCTGTAATTTTAATTTTTAGGTACCTTTCAACTGTGAGAGACAGAATCTAAAAAAAAAAAATCCAGAAAATCACATTGTATGATTTTTACAGAATTAATTTGCATTTTATTGCATGAATTAAGTATTTGATACAATAGAAAAACAGAACTTAATATTTGGTACAGACGTTTCCTGTACTTCTTGACCAAGTTAGCACACAATGCAGCAGGGATTTTGGTCCACTCCTCCATTCTCCAGATCGTTCAGGTTTCGGGGCTGTTGCTGGACAACATTGAGTTTCTGCTCCCTCCAAAGATTTTTTATTGGGTTCAGGTGTGGAGACTGGCTAGGCCACTCCAGGCCCTTGAAATGTTTCTTACAGAGCCACTGCTTAGTTGCCCTGGCTGTGTGTTTCGGGTCATTGTCATGCTGGAAGACCCAGCCCATTACCCATCTTCAATGCTCTTACTGAGGGAAGGAGGTTGTTGGCCAAAATCTTGCATTACATGGCCCCATTATTCATTTCTTCAATACAGTGCAGTTGTCCTGTCCGCTTTGCAAAAAAGCACCCCAAAGTATGATGCTTCCCCCACCATGCTTCACGGTTGGGATGGTGTTCTTATGGTTGTACTAATCTTTCTTCCTCCAAACACGGCGAGTGGAGTTGATGCTAAAAAGTTCTATTTTTGTCTCATCTGTCCACATGATCTTCTCCCATGCCTCCTCTGGATCACTCAGATGGTCATTAGCAAACTTCAAACACCTGATATGTGCTGCTGTGAGCCGGGGGACCTTGCCTGCCTTGCAGGAATTTAATCCATGACAGCATAGTGTGTTGCTAGCAATAATGTTTGAGATTGTCATCCCAGCTGAGGTCATTGACAAGATCTTTTCGGGTAATTCTGGGCTCATTCCTGCCCTTTCTCAGAATCATCTTGCTTGTAGGCCCTGACTGGGGAATATTGACACTCATCCTGTGTTCCTTCCATTATCTAATAATTGTGCTAACAGTTGTTGCCTTCTCATTGAGCTGCTTGCCTATTGTCCTGTAGCTCATCCCACCATTTTGAAGGTTCACAATTTTGACCCTGGTGTCCTTAGACAGCTCTTTGGTCTTGGCCGTGGCGGAGAGGTTGGACTGTGATTGAGTGGGTGGACAGGTGTCTTTAATACAGGTATTGAGTTCAAACAGGTGCAATTAATACAGGTAGTGCATGCAGAGTAGGAGGGCTTCTCAAATAAAAACTAACTGGTTGGTAGGTATTGCTGGTTTGTAGGTGATCAAATACTTATTTCATGCAATAAAATGCAATGTAATTATTTCAAAATCATACAATGTGATTTTCTAGTTTTTATTTTTAGATTCTGTCTCTCACAGTTGAAGGGTATCTAAAAATTACATACCTCTCGATTATTTGTCGGTGGGAAAACTTGCAAAATCAGCAGAGTCAAATACTTATTTTCAACACTGTCGGTCTGCACAGGAGCTGTATACACAAAAAGTATGATTTTTCAAAAAGACTTTGCCTTTTTTTTTGTTTTACGTGTTTTAAAAGGGGTTTCCCCATAAACAACCTTCATCACTTACCCACAGGATAGATGATAAAAGTAGGAACAACTTTTTAACAGGATATGCAGCAGGATATTTGTCCCTTAACTAAGAGGTATGAGTGTCAACAGGGTCGTATTTAGAGTTTCTGCTGCCCTAGGCACTGTTAGTGCTGCCTCCCCCTTTGGTGAGTATGACACTATCGGCAGTGACTTTGGCAAGAATCGCTGATGTGAAAGTCGCCTTTTGCAGCAGATCCGGCAGTTTTTCCGCATCTGCCGCATAACGGATCACTTACGGCAACACTGCATTTGGCTTCATTCATTCTCTATGGGATTTGCGGCACTTGCTGTGATCTGGCAAATGTGGTATCATACCTCCCAACTTTTGAAGAAGGGTAAGAAGTCTAAAGGTTGCGGAGTACTACGTGCGCCGCTGCAAATTTTAGGCCACGCCTCTGACCACACCCATTTCACAACTAGTCACACCCATATCCAAGTCCCAACCACACCTATTTAGCTCTGCTGATCACACTGTTTCATATACAATAATTATATCAAAAAAAAAATATGGCCACACAGTGCTCAATACTGTATAATGGCCACACATGATGCTCCATACTGTATAATGACCCCACATGATGCTCAATAGTGTATAATGCCCCCCTCCCATCTTGTATGCATGGCTCATCTCCCTCCCATCCCATATGCATGGCTCATATCCCCCCTCCTGTATGCATGGCTCATACCCCCCCCCCTCCTCCTGTATGCATGGCTCATATCCCCCCTCCTGTATTCATGGCTCATATCCCCCCTCCTGTATTCATGGCTCATATCCCCCCCTCCTGTATGCATGGCTTATATTCCACCACCACCCCATCCTGTATGCATGGCTCATATTCCCCCCCCTTCCTGTATGCATGGCTCATATCCCCCCCACCTCTTGTATGCATGGCTCATATTCCCCCGTATGCATGGCTCATCTCAGCTCCCCCCCCCACGCTCCTCCCCCGCTACCCCCACGCTCCTTCTCCCATTCTCCCATTATGGCGCGGGCGGCTTACCGTCCTCCTTCATCCCCCCTGTCCCTCATACTCACCTGTCAGCTGTCCCACGGCCACACCGCGCTGCTGCGCCGACATCCCTCTGGCTCTGTCCCGGCGCAGCACCTTCTTCCTGAGTGAACGGTCATGTGGTACCGCTCATTAAGGTCATGAATATGCACATATTCATGACCTTAATGAGCGGCACCACGTGACCGCTCACTCAGGACACGCTCCAGACGCTGAGGCCAGGCATCGCTGGAGCAGGATCAGGGTGAGTACTGTCTGACTCTTCAAGGAGGGAGGGTGGTAGGCGGGGGGGCGGTCGGAGGGTGGGTGTTAGGTGGGGGGGCGGGCAGTCGGTCGGGAGGTAAAAAAACCTTGCTCAGGTGCCGCCCCCCGCATCGTCCCCACCCTAGGCACGTGCCCTCGAGTGCCTAGTGGCAAATATGGCCCTGAGTGTCAAGCACCTTTAATGCTTATTGCATTGATACCTTGCTAGTAGAATTTTAGTGGAATTATTTAAATATGTTTTTGTTAAGCCTTAGTAGCAAGTCACTTGGGAAAATAGGTTATACAATGAAAACTGCCACTGACCCTGCCAGTTCCTGTACAGACTAGATTTCCTGATTCTGCAGTCCCTATTGGTGAATGCGTGTGCAGAGATAGCCCTAACCACAGACTAGACAATGCAACTCTGACCTCAACTACCTAATAGGGCGTTACATTTCTTCATGTTCCTCCTAAAGAACTAGAGGGCAGAGCAGAGTGTGAATTACCTATGTTACGGCTGTGACCGCAGACGCGGCCGAGCCGACCTAACCACGTCGTCTGACCATGACGACGTGGGTGAACGTCCCAAGAAGGAATGCAATGTGGAACCACTGGACCACATAGAGTACACTGGACCTACCCAGACTAAGGAAGGGCAGCGAGCAGGGTCTGTGGCACCTGAGCATGTGAACAAGATGTCAATATGCAGAACTAGGTTACACCGCACAACTTCAGGTATGAAGAAACAAAGTTTATTTAAATGAAAGCACAGTACATAACAAAACATAAAGATGTCAGGATCCCGATTCCACACGTCTAGGAAGGGTTCACGTCTCAGGATAACAGACGAAGGCAGGAGGACATCAGTCACCGACCTCGGACAGACGTCAGATGATGGCAGGAGTCATCACGGGTTGATGCAGTCCAGGATCATCAGGCACGGGCTTACTTGGACGGCCTCTCTCTCAGGCCTCAGGCGTAGCACAGGCTCAGCAGGAGAACATCAGACACCGATCCCGGAAGGACGTCGTCACAGGGTGGATCTCAAGCCATCAGGACACAGGCAGGACATCAGGACACAGGCAGGACATCAGGACACAGGCAGGACACCAGGACATCGGACACAGGAAGGACATCAGGACATAAGCAGGACATCAGGTCATCGGACACAGGATAGACATCTGGGACACTGGCGTGGCAGCCCAGGTCATCGGCTGGGACACTGGCGTGGCAGCCCAAGGCATCAGGACATTGGACACAGGCTGGGACTCAGATGGCACAGAACCAGGTAGCGGTGATCTTCAGGTTCTTAGCTACGGCCGTCAGGCTCTGGGCATCGGACCTAGGAAGGAACCCAAGTGTGATGGTGCAAGCACCGCCATACTGGATCTGGGCCAGAAGGGATTAGCACCGCATAGCAGGCTGAGAACAGCTTAGTAAAAGCTCAGCAAGAACTCCTGACTCCATCTTTAAAAGATGAGCCCCAGAAGTACAGTCACTGGGTACGGGTTGTCAGACACAAAAGGACTTCAGGAACATAACACAAAGGACATAGTTCAGACAGGATCAGGTACTGGATATGCAGCCTCCTGGAAGCGGATCTGGGTACTCTGCCCCCAGAACAGGCGGAAAACACAAAACTCAAATGGACTGGCTATGCAGCCTCCAGGATAGGCGGGTCTGGGTACTCTGCCCCCAGAACAGGCGGAAAAAATAAGACACAAATGGATCTGGGTATTCTGCCCCCAGAGTAGGCTGGATCTGGGTACTCTGCCCCCAGAACAGGCGGTAGACAGGTATCAGCTCTCCCAAAACAGACTGCCAACAGAACGGGAGCTGCATCCCTAACTCACAAGGCAAGACACAGACGCACAATGCAATGCTCTGTCCCCACCGAACAGGAAAGAGAAAGTTTATATACGGGCTGCCCCTCAGCAATAAGCTGAGGGAGCAACACAGGTGCATACACAAACCCTGATAGTACGTGGAAATTCATGCACCAGCTGCAGAGGACCTCGCAACCCATGGATAGCTTCCACAGCGGCAGCCAGGGACCGCACATGTGGGTGGTCATGCAGCAGGGCAAAGACATCACAGCACATGTACAGCTACGCAGCGGCACAGGGAACTGAGCAGCATCCATACAGGTAACAGACAACAGTATCCCTGCACATTATGGGGAGAGGAGAAAGGGTTAAAGCAGAGACATGCAGAGTAACGCCGAAGAAACAAGGTATAAACCCAGCCGCGTTACAACCTACAAGAGGAGAAGTGTGCTAAACAAAGGAAGGATCCCATAGTGAGTAAAGTAAATAATGAAATACCAAACAAAGAATAAAGCAAGTATTGTTAACAAATATACTACCTACTTCCTAAAGATAAGCAGAAGATAGGTCCAAAGTAACAAAGAAAAAACTAAGCTAAAATGTCACGGGTGTGTCAGAGGCAACAGACAGTCACTCTGCATATGGCTGCAGAAGGTCTCTGCATTTGGCATTGAAGATGCCTTCTTAATCCTTCTGACATTTAGACCCAGTGGCAACATCCCTCCATCTCTAATTAACACACCTGGACCTAGGTGTTTATAGACTCTGAGTCTGCTTCAGGGAGCCACCGGTGATGTTCACATTTTCCCGTGTAAGGCTATGTGCACACGTTCAGGATTTTTCAATTTTTTTGCTGTTTTTCGCTTTTAAAAATTGCAAAAAAAAAACGCTTACATTAAGCATCCTATTATCAGAATGCAATCCGCAATTTTTTTGCACATGTTGTTTTTTTCCGTGGCAGAATCGCATTCCGGAAAAAAACGCATGCTCATTCTTTCTTCAGAAATATACAAAAAAGGTTGCACTCTATCGTGCAAAAGCATGTCTAATCTGAAATATATGAAATATGAATAGCAAAATGGCTTTTGAACATTAGGAAAATATTTAAGAGACGCTTTGCACAGAATTTGATATAATCAAATAGTGTGAGCCCATCAACCATCGTCAAGGTGGTCTCATAAAACTGATGGGTCCCTGACCCCCCTGTCCAAATGTGAACACTTACCGAAGGCCAATGTCTGTATGCCTGGGTGAATGTGGACACCTCTGTTCAGCAAAGCCTACATATGAGTTGGCCGGGACCAAGTGTGATGAGATGCAATTAAAAACCACATGGTGATGGGAGGAGTGCTTAGTCAGTCAGCTAACATAGAAATGACAGAAAAAAGACTCGCACATCCAAACTAGTGTGAATAGGTGCATACCAGGAGCAGCTACCTCCATACATAAATATACAAAAAAGGTTGCACTCTATCGTGCAAAAGCATGTCTAATCTGAAATATATGAAATATGAATAGCAAAATGGCTTTTGAACATTAGGAAAATATTTAAGAGACGCTTTGCACAGAATTTTTTTTTTTTTTTTTGTCATTCTTTGTTCAGAATCGCGGGGATTCCGCACACATAGGAATGCATTGATACACTTCCTTTCCACATGTGGCATTGCCCACCATGCGGGAAGTAAGCAGATCATGTGCGGTTGGTACCCAAGGTGGAGGAGAGGAGACTCTCCTCCAGGCCCTAGGAACCATATACCTGTAAAAAAAAAGAATTAAAATAACAAAATCGTGATATTCTCACCTTCCGGCGGCCCCAGCAGCCTTCCCGCTCCTTGCGTTGCTTCCGTTCCCAGGGATGCTTTGCGGCAATGACCTGTGATGACTTAGCGGTCTCGCGTGATGCTACGCCATCTGGGGTCATTGCCGCGAGGCATTACTGGGAACGGAAGCATCACGAGGAGCGGGAAGGCTGCAGGTGCCGCCGGAAGGTGAGAATATCACGATTTTTTATTTTTTAAATTATTTTTAACATTAAATCTTTTTACTATTGATGCTACATAGGCAGCATCAATAGTAAAAAGTTGGTCACACTTGTCAAACACTATGTTTGACAAGTGTGACCAACCTGTCAATCAGTTTTCCAAGCGATGCTACAGGTTGCTTGTAAAACGCTAGCATTCTGCAAGCTAATTACGCTTGTAAAATGCTAGTGTTTAGCGGGAAAATGCATGCCAATTCCGCATGCATTTTACCAGCGGCACAGTTGCGGAATTGCCGTGGAAATTTCCGCGGCAATTCCGTACATGTGCACATAGCCTGAAGGCTTGGAGCAATAGCAATTAGCTTACATCCTCTCTGGTGCTCATGGAGAACGTTTGGTCTTACCTCTCTGGAGTCTGCTCAAGCTAAGTTTCTTCCCTCTTGTTTGTCTCCCTTCTTGTCTTTAGTTTACAGTGGGGACTGATCAGAGCTCATCCCCCTTCCCTATTCAGGGTCTAGCTCTAGGGATATACAGGGCTTAGGTTTCCTGCTCGGCAAATGGCGTGGAACCAATATAGGGATGGTAGGGTAGGCAGGGTGCTATTAGATCTGCCTAGGAGTCTCTACTCCCCTATCCCTAACGTTTGGGCTTCCTTCCTCTCATCACCTGGTGTTGCACTTAGTAGTCTTCCCACACTGTGTGTGACAGAAAACCCTTAGCTGGAGGATTACAGATTGGATCCAAACATCAATAGAATGTTAGAACATATAAATGAATCTGTCACCAGCAGAGGACACAAGCAGGAGGGAGGTTTAAAAATAGAAGCACCTGCAATGTGATAGGACAGATCAGATAGCAAAGAGCGTACACCTGCTGTGTCCGAAAGGAATGGGCGAAAGACAAAAAGGTAATCACCACCTGGCCAGCAACAGAATCTGCGTTGGCTCAGTGGACAGGGATGCCAAGAGAAGAACAACGGACTGCTGGATCGAATTCCTAAGTATGACAACTTTTCTTGACGTTTTATGCTCAAGTGCAGCCGGGTGGATACTTCACTCCTCAACTATGCTCTACTTTGCCGCCCATCGACAGGCTCTGGTTGATAACGGACAGGTCATTCTTTCCTCAGTGACCTGTCTCACTTGCACAGGTGCCGTCATTGCCTAGGTTTGTTTCAATGACAGCACCTGCACAGTGAGCTCTTAAGAGAATGAGGGACCCGGTACATTGATCTCGCAATATCATCACTGCGCACTGCCGCCTCATCTGATGAAATGAACCCAGGAAATGATGGCGCATATGCAGGGGAGATAAGTCATTGAGGGATGAGTGACCTGTCATGACCAGAGGCTGAGCGGTGGGCTGAGGACTGAAATGTCCACCCTACTGGACTTGAATGTAAAACTTCAAGAAAAAAATATAAAAAATGCACCAACAAAATTCTGCCAAAAGGTAGGAATGTAATGAGCCTTAAAGTAAATGGGCTTTACACTCATACCTTTTAGTTAGGGGTCAATTGTCCTGCTGACAGGTTCTCTTTAAGGAAATACAATATAATTACAAAAAAGTGTAAATTATATTTGAAAATAAACAGATTGGTCTATATTTATTAATTAGTTCATGTACATTTTTAGGGTGACCAGAACTAAAAAGCCACAAAATATTTAAAGAAGCACTCCCATCAAATTTGTATCCCCTCAATATATTGCAATCATCATATTATATGGCACTGTGTACTTACAATTGCTCATTTGTGTAGTACTCCACGGTAGCCACTACAAGTAGATGGCCAAGCTCTGCACGCAAGTACTGAGGATAGGACATTAATGAAAAGTGGTGGACAAGCTCTTTAAGAGGATAAAAACTTTGATGGGAGTCCTTCTTTAACATTTTCAAGCACCTGGCAGTTTTAAAAAGTGGCAAAAAAGATGGATCTGGTTTACTAGTAGAGGGCATCATCTACAACTTTTCGAAAGATCTAAGTCAGGAAATTATTTTTTTCTGATTGTTAGGACAGTTCAGAATGTGCCAAATTTATTCACTCCAAATATCTAAACATAAGGCATAGGAAACACCAGACTTAATAAATTAGAGTTCTTGACTCTGAGCCATGTATGTCCGGACAATACCCGCAGCGCTTTCCATAATTACGGTACTTGCAATAAATTATTGTTGTTATTATTATGAATGTCTTTATATTCAATTACTAGATGGCTGATTGGATGAAGTAGTCAATGAATGAGCTGTGTTTCCATATTAGCGGGAGACAATATACAAATAGTGGTCGATGAGGGACCCTGGACCAGGGCCGAGGCCGTACTGACCACAGTTTTAGGCCACGTGTGTAAGGCATTTGCAATGAGGAAGATGGTAATGAATGTGAAGGAAAAATTCAAGCCCTTGGAGCAAAATAATAGGTTCACAGGTAGAGCAGAGGTTGTGTATGCGCAATGGAAACCTGCTGAATTTCTATCAAATCTTCAGGTTTGTACTTCAACCTAGCCTCAAATATACTGAATATGTGTTGCAGTGGTGTTCAGTAGCTGATGGATCTCGAAAAACAAAGTAATCAACTTCTAGTACTGGGTTGTGTGAAGGACACTTTAGTATTGAAGTAGGAGTCTAAGGGATCATTTAGACATCTGTGTTTCTTGTACAAATTCTATCCATGTTTTCACAGAACTCCTACCCCTTATAGTCCATGAATCTTTTCAAAATCACAGCGACTAGTCCAACTTAGGTCAGAATCTCGTATCAATCTCGCAAACACAAGACCATGAGTCCATGATAAAATTGGACAGCACTTGGATGCCACCTCCGTGCTTTCCATTTTTTACAGATTTCAGAAAGAAGAGAAACCTCCATCTTTTTATCTGAGAAAAATTGATGAAACTCTGACCCAATTCTAATGGTAAAAACCGACATTCTGATAAATTCTGATAAAAGCTGATGAACCTCCAACCATTTTTTTGTGTATACCTCATATCACCGACATCTGAATGAGCCCTAAGTAGAAACCTAACCACGTGGCATTAGTAGGTACCTAACCACATGGCATTATTAGGTTTCTAACCACGTGGCATTATTAGGTACCTAAAACGTGGCATTATTAGGTACCTAACCATGTGGCATTATTAGGTACCTAACCACGTAGCATTAGTAGGTACCTAACCATGAGGCATTAGTACCTAACCACGTGGCATTAGTAGGTACCTAACCACGTGGCATTAGTAAGTACCTAACCATGTGGCATTAGTAGGTACCTAACCACGTGGCATCATTAGGTACCTAACCACGTGACATTACTAGGTACCTAACCATGTGGCATTAGTAGGTACCTAACCATGTGGCATTAGTAAGTACCTAACCATGTGGCATTAGTAGTTACCTAACCACGTGGCATTATTAGGTACCTAACCACGTGGCATTATTAGGTACCTAACCACGTGGCATTAGTACCTAACCATGTGGCATTAGTAGGTACCTAACCATGTGGCATTAGTAGGTACCTAACCACGTGGTGTTACAGGGTATATACACTAGATTCCTTGATAGGGCGTTGATCCAGGGAACTAGTCTGATTGCCGTATGTGGAGTCGGGAATGAATTTTTTCCCCAATGTGGAGCTTACTCTTTGCCACATGGGTTTTTTTTGCCTTCCTCTAGATTAACATGTTAGGGCATGTTAGGTTAGGCTATGGGTTGAACTAGATGGACATATAGTCTACCTTCAACCTTAATAACTATGTAACTATGTAACTATGTATTAGTAAGTACCTAACCATGTGGCATTAGTAGGTACCTAACCATGTGGCATTATTAGGTACCTAACCACGTGGCATTATTAGGTACCTAACCACGTGGGATTCGTAGGTACCTAACCACGTGGCATTATTAGGTACCTAACCATGTGGCATTAGTAGGTACCTAACCACGTGGCATTAGTAGGTACCTAACCACGTGGCATTAGTAGGTACCTAACCACGTGGCATTATTAGGTACCTAACCATGTGGCATTAGTAGGTACCTAACCACGTGGCATTATTAGGTACCTAACCATGTGGCATTAGTAGGTGCACATACTTTATATGGTGGCACTTGCAGTCTATATGTGTTTGCATTACTGACATTACTCACCGGTCACCAACAGTCCCAAGTTTGCCACAGAAGTCTTGAAAACCGAATTGCAAAAGCACACACCTTCCAAAAATAATGCCAAGCGCAGCCAAATTGAGAGCGTTCCTGATTGGAGGTGGGATTAAAGTCTATAAACATTTGATATGGCCTAAAAAAAGGATTTTTTATAAGTTTTAGTCATTACTTTTAGATAATAAAATTGCTCTGAGTCTCCATTTGCAGTCTTTATGCTTTCATTCATTTTCAACAACAAATGCTGTCCAAACAAGTCAGCGTAGGGTATTACTAACACAAATCACAGATTGCCAAAGGCAGATAAATCCCCAACTAAAGACTCTAAAATATATAAATTTTAATATTATAATAAAAAAGGGAAATCATTCTAAAAATTGCACGTCAGTGTGTATCAGGGACAGTCATATACTGTTACAATTTCTAACTTCTTTATAGACAAATCCTAGCCCCATTTCCATCAAATCCCAGTATTCAGGGGTATGGAATATGGTGCGGCCGCTACCTATATCCTGCTAATTTCCCCTCAAAAACAACATGTTTCACCAGCTAGACTGGCTTCGTCAGGGGGTTGAGCCTGCAGTGAGCTAAAACAGAGGGTGCAGGATCTTTTAAGACCTAGGTTCTGATGTCACAGTATGAGTCACCCAATCATCCATAGTTGACCAATCATAGCTCTTCTTACATCCTCAATATCCAGCTCAGAGACCACCACATGAAAACGCCGTCATGGGCAGCCCAATCTCCAGACCTGAACCCATTGAAAACCTTTGGAATGTAAAGAGGAAGATGGATAGTCACAAGCCATCAAACAAAGAAGAACTGCTTACATTTTTGCTCCAGAAGCAGTGTGAAAGACTGGTGGAAAGCATGCCAAGACGCATGAAAGCTGTGATTAAACATCATGGTTATTCCACAAAATATTGATTTCTGAACTCTTCCTGAGTTAAAACATTAGTATTGTTGTTTCTAAGTGATTATGACCTTGTTTTCTTTGCATTATTTGAGGTCTGAAAACACTGTTTGTTTGTTTTTAATTTTGACCTTTTTTCTTTTCTGTCAGAAAAAAATACAAAAATTTTTACTTGGAATTTCAGAGACATGTCAGAAGTTTAAAAAATAAATGAACGATTTACATTTTACTCAAAAATATACCTATAAAGAGAAAAATCAGACAAACTGAACATTTTCCAGTGGTCTCTTAATTTTTGCCAGAGCTGTACATGTAAAAGAAGGTTTAAATACCCCAAAACTAATGTCTAGGTATATAGAGCAATCGATTCCTATATATATATTGAATTTTACTTCCATCACAGGGAATCGAATTAGAAATAAAAAGTTAATTAACGGGGTAAATAGAAGAACAAATACACGTGCTCAACAAAAGCACAACCACTAGTTAAGATTAGTCACCAAGTAAGTCTGAATAGGAAAAATCCTCATTGAAGCCGAGCGGGCAACAATAATTCAATTTAAATATCCACCTGCATTCTTCCTGCAGCAGCAATTGATCAAGATTACCCTTATGGGGACCAAGTGTCATGTGTCTTAAACCCCATACCTGGAAATCAAGAGGGTTTCAAGAGTGCACATTCCTCATATGTGCTGCCAATGGTGTCTCTGTGCCTGTATTAATAGAGCTTATGTGTCTAGATAGGTGTCTTCTCAATTCCTGTATTGTTTTACCCACATACAACTTGGAACCTAGGTCTTAAAAGATCCTGCACCCCCTGTTTTAGCTCACTGCAGCCTCAACCCCGTGACAGTCAGTCTAGCTGGTGAAACATGTTGCCAGATTGTGTGTGTGTGGGGAATTAAAGGGATATTAGGTAGTGGGCGCACCATATTCCATACCACTGAATACTGGGATTTGATGGAAATGCGACTAGGATTTGCCTATAAAGATGTTATCAATTGAAACAGTATATGCACTGACATGTGCAATTTTTTTAAATTATTTCCCTTTTTTCATGATATGTAGTTTTCAGATTTGTCCAAGTTTCAGATTTTTCTCTAGTAGGAGGGTCTCTCCCAGTAATATAGGCTGGGTGTGATGTCTATATGTGTATAGTGTGGTGTAGTTTTCAGTAGCTTGTATATCAGGACAGCTTCTATCCTGCACTTATTTCCTCTTCATGCTCTTTCTTCTTGTTTTTTTCTACCCTCCTGGAGTCTGTAAATGCTTTTCCTCTGTTCAAAATCTTTCCTCCTCCCTGCTGCTATCTCTAAGGCTGCCGTCACACTAGTAGTATTTGGTCAGTATTTTACATCAGTATGTGTAAGCCAAAATCAGGAGTGGGTGATAAATACAGAAGTGGTGCATATGTTTCCATTATAATTTTCCTCTAATTGTTCCACTCCTGGTTTTGGCTTACAAATACTGATGTAAAATACTGACCAAATACTGCTAGTGTGACGGCAGACTAACACTGGAAGAGACGGGGACAGCAGCAGCAAAATGGTAGAACATTTTTAATAATACTATTAAGAAAGTTGCTTAACTGTTTTGTATTTAGGAAGTGTCGGGTATTGAGTCAAGGGACTCGTGCGAGTTTCTCACATTGCACTCGCAAGTGTGGCCTAAAAGTCAATATTGACTGTTTAACGAGCCATGTCACACACTTAAGAAAAAAGCCAATCCAGAGTCTCTGTTTGCTGACACATGTTTCTGGGTGTTGCCCCTCTTCAGTGTAAAGTATGAGATCTGATTTGGTTGTATGAGAGGCATCTGACTGGCATCTAAGGGGTAATGTTACTCTTTATAGAGAGTGATATGCCAGGGAAAGGAGGCTTATAGACCATGCAATGCTCCTCTGGGAAATTAATTATGAAAATTGCCTCTTCACAGAGGAAGAGGACTAGAACTCTAGTGCCACCTATTGGAAGAAGCAATCCTAAAAGTCAATATTTATCGACCCTCTAACGAGCCTTGTCACATGACTTAGGATAAAAGCCAACCAGAATCTCAATTGGCAGACACATGTGTCGGGATGTTGCCCCTCCTCAGCGAGAAAACACATTACACAGAAGCTCTAATAAAAGACCCTCAGAAATGTTATTTCAAGGGAAATTCAAGACATGTCCTCTTTAAGCCGCAGCTTAATTTTTTTTTTTCGTGTGCGGTGCGTTGTCTACACTATGAACGCTTAACATTTCCAATTTATTCTGTGGATATTTAAACAATTATTTGATAATGGAGAAAATAGAACGAAGAGATGAAAGGAAATTTTAGATAAATGTGCACTGTTCTGTGGATCTGCATTACATTCCTGAATAACGTGGTCAGATCTCTCCATAATCTCTGAGCAAACCTCATTTATTCTGAGTGGCTTCTGCCATATTATTTTCCTAATATTTATTCCTATCCATATTTCTTATTCAGGATGCTGTCCTGCCATGTTCATATTTACGCTGTGCTCTACCTTCATAATGGAAACCACAGCGGTGTACTAGATCCATTGTGTTACGGATCCCAAATATGCCCAAGGACCCCCATTGGCTTACAATGGAGGAAGGTGGGTGTGGGATTGCCAAATGCAATTTGCTTATTCAAATGGACCGTTTCCAATCCTAGGGGTCCGAATTAGGACTGTGATCTTCAGCTGTTGAAGAACTTTTGAGAATGTGGCTCTGGAATTGGACTATGCAGGACCCCGTCCTAAATGGAGCAGAGATGCACATCCTCATCTTACACTCTTTTCACTGTCATGCACAACTCTGCGCCATTTCCCTCAGTCCCATAGACAATGAATTGGAATGGAGGAGGCTGAGCATACGCACCTCTGCTTCATTAACGATGTAGCCCTGCACAGCCCCATTCTCAGGAGCCAAAGCCCCTTTCTCGGGATTACTGTAGGACCCCCAAGAGTAAGCAAAAACTGTCTCCTATTCTATGAATAAGGGTTTACTTGTGATCTTGGGAATAACCCTTTAACATGGTGGTATCTTTCTTAAAAAAAAAAAGGAGATTAAAAAAATCCCTTTAAGGGGTTGCCTAGAATTGGCAAAATATGGTAACACTCTTCCAAATATAATGCCTCCCTTGTCCACATGTTGTGTGTTTTTTTGCATCTCCCTCTCATTTGTTTTATAGAAGAAATTAGCTGCAATAAATTAGGTGTTTTTCTAAGAAAGCAGCCATGTTTTCTAAGGCTCAGTTCACACTGGGCATTTTTGCTGCATTTTTTATGCTTTTTTATGCTAATTTTCAGCTGTTTTTTACAGTACCAGCAAAGCCTATGAGTTTTCAGAAACCTCATGCACACACATTGTTTTTTTCTGTCATCCGTATTTTGTGCTTTGCATGTTTTTTTTGGACATAGAGCATGTCACTTCTTTTAGCATTTTTTTCAGCGTTTTTCACACATTGAATTGAATGGAAAAAAACGCATGAAAAAAACACACCAAAAACACAAAAGAACCTGCGTTTTTGCCGCAGTTTCTTTCCGGCCAAATACTCATGTTTTGCAGCAGAAAAAAGAACGCAGCAAAAACTCCCAATGCGAACAATCAATTTGTTTTGCCTAGCCAGTAGTGTGCCTAAGATCTACTGTACGGTGCGAGATGATGAGCTTTTAAGAAAAACAATAATGTGGTACTCTGTTGGGAAAGGTTTATGCTATGCATGGCTTTATGTGGCCACCTAGTGGTTGTGATCTGAATTGCAGGATGTCGGAGGATAGGCTGGTTTCACACGTCAGTGTCTCCGGTACGTGTAGTGACAGTTTTCTCACGTACCAGAGACACTGACACTCGTAGACCCATTCAAATGAATGGGTCTATGCACATATCATCGTGTTTTGACAGACCGTGCGTCCGTGTGCAAAACACGCAGACATGTCCGTTTTTACCTGGACACATGGTCCGCAAAACGTGCCACACACGTGCACACGGAGAACAGTGTACACTGTCCTCTGTGTGCACAGACAGCCGCCGGGGATGTAGCGCTACAGTAAGCACTGTTCCCTGTGTGTGGTGCTGAAGTCGGCTTTCATCCCTTCTCCCCTGCTCTGCCGGCAGCAGTGCAAGCAGGGGAGAGTGAAAGAAAGAAAACCCCGACATGGGGTCTCCCCTATGTTTTTCAACCAACCCGGCAAAACTCACAGGTGCTGGTGCTATTCTCAGGCTGGTAAGGAGCCATGGATATGGGACTCCCAGCCTAAAAACAGCAGCCCACAGCTGCCCAGAAAAGGTGCATCTATTAGATGGGCCAATTCTGGAGCTTTGCCTAGTTCTTCCCACTTGCCCTGTAGCAGTGGCAAGTGGGGTAATGAGGGGTTAATGTCACCTTCCTATTGTAAGGTGACATTAAGCCGGCTTAGTAATGGTGAGGTGTCAATAATACACTGTCCGTGTGGTACTGATGTGGCACACGGGCAGCACACGGTTGCCACACGTGTGCCGCACAAAGTACACAGACGGACACTGATATCTCGGTACCATTTTTTCTGGTACCGGAAATATCAGGATGTGTGAAACCGGCCTTATGCTAGAAAGTCACGATCTTTTATTTATTTTGTGAAAAACTGGAGTCCTGAACCAAATTCATGAAAAAGGAATGGAGGACACATTGGGATGATGTGACAGCTGACGCTACGCACCGTGTGATGTTCAGCTGTCATCCCGATGTCTGCATCTATTCTGCCGAGAGCAATCCAGGACGGCGGTGAGGAGCTGTCAGGGCTGTCACCTGCTTTAGTATTAATAAGAGGGAGCCTTCATTCTCACAATAGACGTCTGTGACTCAGAAATGACCCTTCTACCTCTCGCTTTTTGCTAAAATTCTTTATAGGAATAGTAGACGTATTGCTTGGATGTAAAATGCTGAGGTTCTGCTTTTTATCTTTGATAAAGGCAGAGAAAGTTGTAGAGAAACTTTCACAACTATATTTTTAGTTCTACCTGATGGAAGCAGACGGTTAATTTAAAGGGAACCTGTCACCCCCAAAATCGAAGGTGAGCTAAGCCCACCAGCATCAGGGGCTTATCTACAGCATTCTGGAATACTGTTGATAAGCCCCCGATGTATCCTGAAAGATGAGAAAAAGAGGTTAGATTATACTCACCCAGGGGCGGTCCCGCTGCGGTCCGGTCCAATGGGTGTCGCGGTCCAGTTGGAGGCCTCCCATCTTCTTACGATGATGTCCTCTTCTTGTATTCATGCTGCGGCTCCGGCGCAGGTGTACTTTGTCTGCCCTGTTGAGGGCAGAGCAAAGTACAGCACGTGGCGGTAAAGGTCAGAGAGGCCCGGTGCCTGCGCACTGCAGTACTTTGCTCTGCCCTCAACTGGGCAGACAAAGTACACCTGTGCCGGAGCCGCAGCGTGAATACAAGAAGAGGATGTCATGGAATGAAGATAGGAGGCGCCGGAGCGGACCGCGACGCCAATCGTACCAGGACTGCCCCTGGGTGAGTATAATCTAACCTCTTTTTCTCATCTTTCAGGATACATCGGGGGCTTACCTACAGCATTACAGATTGCTGTAGATAAGCTTCTGATGCTGGTGTGCTTAGCTCACCTTCGATTTTGGGGGTGACAGGTTCCCTTTAAAGAAAATAATAGTATGACTGCTGTGGCTGAGCTGGTTTTCCTGAGCTTTGCTGCTGTTTTTAAGGGGATTTCTCATGTTGTTGCTTCAGCAGCGCACTGCTCCTCTGCCTTCAGGCTTTCTGTTTTGCGAGTGGCAGTGCACTCTTCGAATATTGACAATTCGAACTAGCAACACGGTCACACTACTGGTATGAACTGGGTGGTCTACCAGACTCCTAGTAGGGGCAGTTTTGCCTATACAGCATGGGAGAGGTGCAGGGGGACTGAGTTTTCAGATCCAGCTTGAGATCGCCACTAGCAAGCTATAAAACATAGAGCCTGCAAGCTACTCTCTTACACACTCCCGTCTTTTAGCTTTTACAATCTGCACAGGATCCGTCATTTCAATATTTTGACTGATCCTGTGCAGATTGTAAAAACGGAAGTGTGAAAGAGGCTTTACCTAGATAACCGGCTACTCTGAAACTGCAGAGATGACAGGGAATAGAAAAAAGAAAAATAAATTCGGTAATATATACACATATAATATATAATAAGATGACTGCAATATATTAAAATTATAAATACTTTAATAGAAGGTGTGCTTCTTTAAGAACTTGAGACAACCCCATTAAGAACAAAGCAGCAAAATATGACTCATGATTCCAAGGTATAGATGCGTCCTTTCTTAATTTTTCCTAAATATTTGAAAAAGGTATTTTTGGGGGGAGCATTCCTCCAGTAACTTACAAACTTCCTGGTTAGTGGTGGTCAGGCACGCCTGGTTGACCGTTGATCTGAACCTACACGCTCTGAGGAAGCTCTATGATCCCGACAACCAGCTACGGAAGTATGATTTTCACCGTTCTTAGCACCCCAATTGAATTACCGTTATTTGTTAGCTTTTTATGGGTTAATGAATATAAGCTCAAATCCATTTCATGTTCTGCAAAAGCCACTATGAAGGTTTAGCATCTGGATTGGTGGAGGTGAGCAGCGCAGTAGAAGAGCTCCTGGACTACTGCGCTTGCTCTGGAGTCAGTCGTTGTTTAATCGAGAGGTAGTTTGGCGCTAATTATGCAAGCTCCAGAACGCTCATTATCGAGAACCCAGCCAGCTTCGTTAGAAAACTGCACGAGGGAGCGCACATGCCACCGCTTTAACATATCGACAGAAGTAATGAGCTGTAACAGAAAGAAAAAAAATATCAAAAGTAGTGATGAGCAAACCCGTGGATGTTCGAGTTCACCAGGTTCAGGCGGACTTTTTAAAAACTCCAGTTCGAGACCCAAACTTGACCCTGAATTCCGAACCCCAGTCAAGTCAATGGGGTATGGAACTTTAGTGCTGTAAAATGGTCATAGTAAGGGCTAGGGGGCTGCAAAAGGAAGATAAGTGGGGTAAGAGCAGGACAATTGCCCTGCAAAAAAATGTGGATAGGGAAATTACATAAAATTGAAGAGAATAAAAGGAAAAAAATTATAATCGTGACCCAGGAGGCGGAGGTCCAAGTGGAGCTGGAGGTTGAGCAGGAGGTGGAGTTGGCGGTGTAGGTGGAAGAGGTGTACGAGAAAAAGGTAGCCAACACTGTGTTTGTGCTTTTTTTTTTTTTTTTTTTACTATAAAAACAGGCAATTTAATAATCTGCTGGCCACATTCTCTCTTTATATAGGCCGCATAATACTCTGTTTTCAACCCAAACAATTGCAATGAGGAGCACATCAAATAGGAGATGTGGCCTTGTTGATGCTACTGGTGGTGAAGCTGCTGCAGGGAGAGAGGACGTGGTCGAGCTGTGCCTGCTATGCGCCCAAATGGAACACCTACCTCTGTTGTAAGCAGGTGACAGGACATTCTGCGTAATTTCGTAAGCCCGAGTACCATTGGATGAAGGGTGAGGCCAGAACATGTAGAGGTGGTTTTAGACTGCCTTCAGTACTTTTGCTTTATCTTACCCTCAGTCCCCTGCTGAAAGCACAAATTTTGCATCTGCGGTCCCAGGCAAGCAGTCTGAGCCCCAAGTCATGCAGCAGTCACTTCTGCTTTCTGATGACTTTGCTGGCTGTGGTTCCATGGGACATTGACCTGGCCCAGCCCCACCAGTGGAAAAGATTGAGTGCACTGATGCCCAGCCATGTTATGTTGGAGGATGAGTACGTGGGAGGGATGGTGTAAACAGTCAGCGGATCACCGCTCACATCTCTGATGATACAGATGACAACACACAGAAGCCAACTATAATGGCGACTAAAGCTGACAATACACGTTAAATGGCTGTCAGCCAAATGATGGTTTGGCCGGTAGCCATCTTGCCAGCCTCTCTCATACACGAACGCATGTTCGGCCTAGAGTTTTTGTGTTCTTTATGAGAAAGCCGCTACCAAGACATGTCTGGTGGCATCTTGTGTCAGAGAAAAAAAGGATTGGCAGTCCTAAATTGGTCAAGCCGAATTCTCAAAGGGGTTATCCCGGAATATTTCATTGTTTTCTTATAAGAATTTACATGTAGGTAGTTACTAACTACCTGCGTGTTTTGCTCAACGCCAAGCTAAGAGAAGTCACAGACTGCTCCTAATGATGTCACGTAGACAGTGCAGCATTGTCTCTTCTGCTCTGCTCTGTTGATGGGGCGTTACTGCCATTGCCATGCAGATTGACAGCCGGTTCCCTATTGCCTAATTGCGGGGAGTCTGCTTTCAATCGGCATGACATTGTTAGTCATGGCCTGTTGACAAAGAAGCCCGGAATAGGAGGACTGCTCTGTTGAGGTCAAAGAAGCTGCCAAATCGCCCGCAGGCGTGGTATGTTACCTTTCTATGCAGGCAAAGATCAGTGTTGGGCAGAACATGCAGGTAGTTAGTAAGTACCTGCCTGCCAGTTCTTGATCCAATGAGAAAAAATTAAAATAGTCCTGGATAACCCCTTTTAACTCACCTGAAAATCACTTGTCCGGTTCTCACATACACAGACTGTTGGCTGGACCCATCATTATTGGGGATTCGGTCGATATTAGTCAAATGTGTGTGTGTGTCTGTGTTTGTGTGTGTGTGTGTCCGGGGGAAGCTTTAGATTAAAAGCAGACCACAATATATTAGTAATTAGTATTAGTGTGGAGAAAGTCATATCTGAAAATGTTAACAGCACCCTTTCGATAGTCCCAGAAAATGAAGTATTACTCCCAAAAAATTACTGCAATTACACATTTTGTTATACACACAAAATGTGTGTATTTATTTGTGTGTATTGGAAAAATAAAAAAAAACTGCGAAAAAAGGCAAATTGGACATAATTCCACACAAAACCCTCAAAATGGGCCAGACAAAATTGTTGGAACGTTTCCAAAATTGTGGGTAAACAACTTTGTTTCAATCACGGAATGCTTGTTCAAACTCACCTGTGGCAAGTAAGAGGTTTGGACAATATGAAAATCACACCTAAAACCAGATAAAAAGGGGAGGAGTTGACTCAATCTTTGCATTGTGTGTCTGTGTGTGCCACACTGGACTTGAAAACCAAATATCAACAATCTCAAAATTACAAGGTTGCAAGTCCATTGCTAGAGATCTTGATGTTCCTTTGGACATATTCTGTAACATAATCAAGAAGTTTACAATCCATGGCACTGTAGCTAATCTCCCTGGACATAGAAGGCAGACAAAAATTGATGGAAGGTTTCAATGCAGGATAGTTCAGATGGTGGATAAGCATTATCAATCAAGTTCCAAAGAAATTTAAGCTGTCCTGCAAGCTCAGGGTACATCAGTGTCAGTGATAACTATCCGTCAACATTTAAAATGAAACTCTATGGCAGGAGACCCAGGAGGACCCCACTACTGATGTGACACCCCAGGAGTCCAGCTGCCACAGTGGTATTGCCTTGCTCACGGGGAGGGTGATGACATGCCTGGAAGCGAGAAGGATCCCCTTGGCAGGTAACACCTGCATACAACACATCTGATGCCAGACTAGAAGGGGGAGCTCTAGACTCGGTTTCAGGGTAGCTAGCCTATATATATTCTGGCTAGAGGAGGAGTTAGAGCAGATTACAGGAGATAGTGAGGAGAGAAGGAGCACAGGAGGAGAGAGAAACTGGAGTGGAGCAGCGACTAGGCTCCCTCCAGATTCAAGCGCAAGAAACCGGATGCCGGAAGTCCAAAGTTGTTGAAGGAACTGTATGCCCCACAGCGGCAACCGGCAGGCAGGAGATTCCAAGTCTCTTAGCCACCATTACACCCAAAGGCACAGCATCAGATTAGAGCCTGGAGTCACCACGAGAAGGGACACCTGTAAAAAAGCTTGAGTTGCCTGCCATGTGGGTAGTGTCCACCTAAAGGGATAGATTGAGAGAGGACCTTGTGTGAAGCCTCAGGCAACAAGGAACAGAGAACACAGCGCAGTAAGGAAGGCCTCCAACCCCACCTGGTTAGGGGAATTCTGAATCTCTTCCAGGCTGCCCGGATTCCAAAGATTACCTGTAACCTGTACCGGAACTTCATCAGTAAAAAGTAAAGAGACTGCAACCTTGTGTCCTCCAATTCTTTCCTGCACTTCATCATCTATCATCCTTCCCAACCACACCGGGAGCCCTGGAGACTAAGCTTTACCTGTGGAGAGCTATACCAACTCTGCTGCAATACCATCAACCCCAGAGGACCCCTTTAAGAAGTTTCAGCCATTGTTGGCCGAATAGCAATGGTGGCGTCACGAACATTACATTAGACTTTATTCCCATTTCGATTAATCCCCTTTAACTTGATGCCCAGGGTCACGGACCGGGTCACTGCCATCGTGATCACCCCTTTAAGAACAGAACTGTCCAGGTACCGAGTACCCCACGGTCCTAGCAGGCACTCCACTGACACAGAGACAGAAAAAAGCTAGACTGCAGTTTGCCAAAATGTACATGAGTAAGCCATATCCTTCTGGGAAAGCATCCTGTGGACAGATGAGACTAGGACAAAACTTTTTGCTAAAGCACATCATTCTACTGTTTACTTAAAATGGAATGACGCCTATAAAGAAAAGAACACAGTACCTACAGTCAAATATGGTGGAGGATCAAAGATGCTTTTTGGTTATTCTCTTGCTTCTGGAACTGGGTTTCTTGACTGTGTGCAAGGCATCATGAAATCTGAAGAAAGCCATCTTTGCATTCTAGGTCATGGGTCTTCAAGCAGGACAATGACCCCAAACATACATCAAGAAGCACCCTGAAATGGAAGGAATCAAAGCGCTGGAGAGTTCTGAATTGTCATTGGCCAGCAATGTCTGAATCTAAATCCTATTGAACACCCGTGGAGAGATCTTATAATTACTGTTGAGAGGAAATGCCTTCAAATGTGAGAGACCTGGAGAAGTTTGCAAAAAAAGTTGTCCAAAATTCCAGTTGAGAGGTGTAAGAAGCTTGTTGATGGTTATAGGAAGCAATTGATTGCAGTCATTTATTCCAATGGGAGTGCAGCCAAATATTAAGTTGAGGGTGCTAATAAATTTTATATGGCTCATTTTTATTATTTTGAGTGAAATTATCTCCAATTTGCTTTTTTTCTCTGTTTGTGTTTTTCAATACAAAGGAATTAAACAAATGTATAACAAAATGTATAATTGCAATATTTTTCTGAACCTCTTTGACAGCCATTAATTTCAATATTTCTTGCGATCTTCATTTTGCTGTACACAAACCGTGTAGACCTGGACTTTCTCTTGCTTGAATAGTACACTGGGTTTGTGAGAGGGGTACACATGTACCATTGCTGCCGGGTGACTATGGGATCTATCAAGTCAGTCAAACAGCCATAGGAAGCTTGTCTGCTACTCTTGCCTGGTATCTAAAAACTGGCCCCAGTTTTAATTAATAAAGCATATAATATATTAATAGGAACCGGTCACCATGAAAATGCTGTCCAATCTGCGGGCACCGTTTTAAAGATCAGGAGCTGAGTAGTTTAATATATGGTTTGTGAAAAAAAAAAAGATTCAGTATGATCTGTGTTTTCATCATTTAATCCTCTGATTTTGGGGGGATTTTGGGTCCAGTGGGCGGTCCTATCTGTGATCGACAGCTTTCTTTGTATAAGTGTGCATGCGGAGATAGCTGTCAATCACTGTCAGGACGGCCCACTGGATTGAAACTCCCAGAAGGGGCAGAAGATTAAATGATGAAAACTGAGGTTATACTGAATCTTTTCTCACAGAACTATATATCAATCTACTCCGCTCCCTCTCCTCTGTACCATGGTGCCTGCAGTCTGAGCACTCCACCCATTAGCCTGTGGCGGTTTTAATTACTGTAGGACCAGGCTCTCATAGACTTGCATTGAGACCTTGTGTTGTAGCTTTTGACTTCCAAAGGCAGAAGATGACTATAAGGACGAGGAAAGGGGATGAACAATTAAAGCTCCACTCCAGCGCTGAAAAAAAACCATGCTGAAGTGGTGTTTTAAATGTACTGATAGGGAACATGAATCATCATGCTGCACAGAATACAAATAGAAAAGTTCAAGTGAGCAATAGGATCCATCAGCAGAATAATTGTGTGATGAGAGGAAACTCTTGCCATTATAATCAATGAGCTGACCCCTGTGTGACCCATTTTATGCTAGAGCTAATGGCCTATAGTGGCAATATAATTTACCTAATGGCGCTTTATTAATTGACTTACATTTGTAACTATAGTGTCTTTTGTTAATTTCTCCATTTATATAGAGGTTTCAATTACCCATCTGTTTGAAATGGGTATATACAGTGTTAACATATGGAATAGAAGCAGTATTATTTTTGCTATCTCACCTGGACCCATTACTTGATCGCCAGATGCCCTCAACATGGTAGAGCTGCTGTATTTTGACAGATCCAAATGATCCTTTCCTGTTACTGTGACCACCTGACAGTCCTCATTGGCTTATATTTTAAGGCCCCCATACACATAATACTGAAGCTGGCCGAATCAGAGAAGATGGAGTGCTGGGCTGAGTCAAGTGTTCTTGTATATCGGGGAGTCGGGAGAAATTGCTTTCGCTTAAATGATCTAATGTCCATGGGGACCTTTTATCTAGGCTTTCAGCAGTACAATAGCTCGGTCATCAGCTCACTGCCCCTTTAATGATAATGAGATGACTCTGTTCATCCCATCCCAGTCTGTACAGCAAAGCTGACCAGTCATCTGCACCAAACAGGAAATGTCAGGCTATTGTATTTGTACTGAGATTGGCACATTAGTACGCTCACCTACTGTATCCTCACCCATCCCTTGTAGATTGTGAGCCTTCGCGGGCAGGGTCCTCTCTCCTCCTGTACCAGTTATGACTTGTATTGTTTATGATTATTGTACTTGTTTTTATTATGTATACCCCTCCTCACATGTAAAGCGCCATGGAATAAATGGCGCTCTAATAATCAATAAATAATAATTAGTGAGAGATTTGATAAAAAGTCATCAGAGAAGAACTCTATGATGATCATTTGTCCCCTAAAAAGGGGCAAGGAGCTCACTTGCTGGTCTTCCACAGGGGGCCTCTTTTTTATGTAGACCTCAGTAAGAAGCTGATGAAGTACATTCTCTTGATATAGCTGAATATGCTTATTTGATTTGACCTATATGATAAAAATTGAGTCTTCTCCACCTATCCCCTTATTGAGATTGATTTGTCTCGGTACCTGTGTGACAGATATCGGACAATCATTTCACTGGATCTTCAGTTGCTTATAGTTTATCATCATTCTGTTATATCTATAATTGTTCGGTTTGCAGGTATCTAATGTGTATAGGGGTCTTCAGTGATGCTGATGTAGTTATCTCCTCTATCCTTATAATTAGAGACGAGTATATTCAAATTTGCCAACTTTGACAAATTTTCCCAGAAAATTTGATTTGCGGGAAATAAAATTCCGTAGATCTCAATGCTAGAAAGCTTGTAATTTCTCAGAAATTACATGTAGGGGAGAAGAACGAGGACCCTGCTGACCATAACAGCTTACACTCTACAGGAGAGAGAGGACTCTGCTGACCATAACAGCTTACACTCTACAGGAGAGAGGACTCCGCTGACCATAAGAGCTTACACTCTACAGGAGAGAGAGGACCCCACTGACCATAAGAGCTTACACTGTACAGGAGAGAGGACTCCGCTGACCATAAGAGCTTACACTCTACAGGAGAGAGAGGACCCCGCTGACCATAACAGCTTACACTCTACAGGAGAGAGTACTCCGCTGACCATAAGAGCTTACACTGTACAGGAGAGAGAGAGGACCTCGCTGACCATAACAGCTTACACTCTACAGGAGAGAGAGGACCCCACTGACCATAACAGCTTACACTCTACAGGAGAGAGGACTCCGCTGACCATAAGAGCTTACACTCTACAGGAGAGAGATGACCCCACTGACCATAACAGCTTACACTGTACAGGAGAGAGGACTCCACTGACCATAAGAGCTTACACTCTACAGGAGAGAGAGGACCCCGCTGACCATAACAGCTTACACTCTACAGGAGAGAGAGGACCTCGCTGACCATAAGAGCATACACTCTACAGGAAAGAGAGATGGGCCTGCTGACAATAAGAGCTTACACTCTACAGGAGAGAGAGAACCTCGCTGACCATAAGAGTTTACACTCTACAGGAGAGAGTTATTTACCCAGTGACTTTGGAGATGGGAAGTGACTCTGACATAAAAGCTATGCTCCAATGTGAGCTGTTGATCTGTATCCAGGTACTGACCACCACTGTACAAGGTATGATAATCACTAGATGTAATAGCTGGAGGGCATTATGGAGAGGCCATGCAGCAATGCAAAATTATGTTTTCCTGCTCTCTGATGCTTCACCAGTGTGGGAAATTGTGCCCGGTAATTTTTTTTTCTTGGACTGTAAATCGAATCTCAAAATTATCAAATTTGTCTGAAGCCATGTATTTCAGGACATTCGAGTTGGACTCAGTCGCCGGGTCGATCCACTTATCTCTAAGGGGCACTTACCCATTGACCTTCACCATATATCACCATTAGTGATGAGCGAACATGCTCGTCACTGCTTGATACTTGATTGTGCATCATGGTGCTCAGGCACGCTCGGTACTCGATCGAGTATCATGTATCGAGTATCATGAGTGCTTAAGCACCATGTTCGAGTCCAGGGCCCACATGTTTTCTCGGCTGTTAGACAGTCAATAAACATGCGGGGATTGCTTGTCATACATGCTAATGCCATAGCCAAGTTGGCTACTGGCAATACTGGGATTGGCTGGCTGCATCAAGTAATTGGGTCTTATGAAAGGGTATTTCTAATCTTTTATAACCTATTAAGTAAATAATTAATTTTAAAAAATGATGCGGGGTCCCCCTATTTTTGATAACCAGCCAAGATAAAGCAGACAGCCAGGGGCTGATGTTATTAGGCTGGGAAGGTCAATGGATATTGGCCCCCTTCCCAGCCTAAAATACCATTCAGCAGCCACCCCAGAATTGGAGCATCCATTAAATTCTGTCTGATAGACACCTCTCCATTACTAACTCCTGGGCTTCATGCCATCTGACATTACACAGCTGACATCAACCTAAAAAAATACTACTTTGATTGCCAGGGCAATCGGGAAGAGCCAGGCAAAGCACCAGAACTGGATGCACCAATTCTGTGTGGCTGCATGCAGGTATTTTTAGGCTGGGAAGGGGCCAACATCTATGGACCTCCCCAGCCTGATATATCAGCTCCCAGATGTCTGCGTTCCCTTGGCTAGTTATCAAAAATGGAGGAGGGGACTCCACATCATTTTTTAAGCTATTTATTTATTTTACAGTAATTACCACCAGCAGTGAACAGTAGACTCAGAAATGCATCCAGGCGTCTTCCTCGCGTTCGATCATCGTTACTCACCATACACTATTTATCCTATACTTTAAATTTTGTTATTTTACCTACACAATGACAATAGGTATGGTATTAACACCACTATTAGTTGGGATCTGTTATATTTTTTTTTATTCCAGCATTATTTTATGGGCACAGTGAGGCATTATTATGTAGGCAGTATTATTTTGGCCTTGTAGAGTGCTTAATTTACTGTGAACCAACAGGCTTTGTTTCTCCAAATAATATTTCATGGGCTTTTAAGCAAAGGGTATAAAGGGTATAATAAATCTGAGACACCTTTTCAGATTTCATTAGCTACAGTCATGAAGAGCCGAGGGCAGTACTGACGGTAAATATTTCCCTCATTACTACAAATTTTTAATTAAATGTTAATGTAATTATGATCACGTTGTTAAAAAAAATTCTCAATGTATCTGCTATAATTTCTACAATGTTATTACATTTCCGTTGTGATAATTTTTCTCCCACCGCAAAGCTTCATTTCATCATATAATTAGCGGAAAATAAGATCATATAAAGAGAGTGATTTTTTTTCTAATTAGGCATAAGTTTAATTAAACTGATATTTATTCTCAGTCTTCTCCTAGTGCACAATGTGGTTTGCTGGTATGTATCCTAATTAGTATTTCTAGATTATATTCAATCTCACTTATTCTATGTATACAAATAATGAGCTTTTTATTTCCGTTACATTGATTTTACTCCTCTTGAAACTAAAGAAGTAGTTCAGGATTATAAAACAAATGTAGGAGAATGGAGCACAGGGGATAAAACGCTGCTACGCCATGCGGCTTCCAGGTTTGAACAAAACCCTGCAGAACTGATCCGAAGGAGAGTAGTTGCAGGAGGGACGGAATTAGCTAGTGGTCCCGGTCAGGTGACGATGATGAAGCCAGCCTTGGATAGAAAAAGGCCAGCGTGCCAAAAGGAGAGAAAATTTGATGCCAAGGGTAGTGATAGTTGCTCCTGCTGCAGCTCCAGCAGCCGCGTGTACCAGCAAAGCTCAGACTCAGACAACGACGGTCAAGCACCGAAGACCAGAGCTACACCAGTCAAGGTCCAGACTTCACCCATTGATGGACAAGCACTGAAGACCCAAATAATGCTGGTCAACAGCCAAGGACCAGACCCCATCAATATGGGCCAAGAAGACATTCATTGGTGGTCAAGAACCGAAGAGATATCCAGCCAGGGACCCAAGCCAGGGCTGGTGATTGGAGGCGACGTGTGAGACGGGCCGTCACTTTCAGCAGAGACTTACAGTTCCGGACGTGGGCAGAAGAAGGACTAAAGGCCAGATGTGGTCTGGCTGACGCTAAAGCCGCTCAGAGAGAGCTGATAAACTTTAGGAAATCGTGTGGTTAGTGAGACAGAGCAGCGACCCTTGTCAGGGGCCGGTTAGTCGCAGAGGCGCCTTGGTGACTGTTCCCACCAATACAGCGCTTGTCACCTCCATGCCAGACAGAAGTTGACCATAAATCCTGAACTTTCATTGAAGTCATATTTCATGTTGTGCATTAACTAATGTATATCTGTATATATAATGGCCTGTGAATAGTATTGTGAATGCTTTGTTCATGTAATTTACTTGCAATAATAATCTTTATTGTATTATTCCTGTTAAGTAAATTTGTAGCAGTGCACTGTTGATCCCTGCCTGGTGTATCCGCTTACACAAACATGGCTGCTTTCTTCCAAAACAGTGCCACCCCTATCTACATGTTGCAGGTTCTAAAATCTGCTCTTGTGCTTAAAGGGCACATTAAACTTACCAACATTTTCTATTGGTAACTTAGGGACGTTTTATTCCCAGGTCCACCATAGCTCCATCAGAATTGCCCAATGGTGAGCAGGGTATATGTAACCCCTTTTCTTTCTGTAAATTTAATTGTATTGATTTGATTGTTTCCAAAAAATTTAGATAATCTCTAAAAATTCAGGTCAATTATCATATATGAGAGATCCCACAGACAACATTTATCACCTATTTACAGGATATATCATGTATCCATGAAAAAGGAAGGTTAGGACTTATTTTCAGGGGATGTCTTATTTTTCCCCATAAATAACAATCCACATTTATTCTTGAACCAAAAAACTCAATTTATTCAACTATAATCATGTGATTACCCACACAGTGCACACACACTTGACACACACACACACACACACACACTGCATATACACTCCCGTAGTTAGAGGACCTTTGGTGAAATCATGGTCATATGAGTGTGATGTCACCAAAGGTCCTTATTTAAGACAAAGCGATTAGTAGACTGTGTCTGCGCTGCTGAATGTATTGAGACTTATATCCCAGTAAAAGTTCAATAAGGTAATGGTTTATTTCACACGTTTCGAAGTACAGTTACTTTTTCTTCAAGAAAGACCACATGTAACATTATACATGTGGTCTTTCCTGAAGAAGAAGTAGCTCTACTTCGAAACGCATAGGATAAACCACCACCTTTTTCAACTTTTACTGGAATATACGTCTCAATACTTTCACCAGCGTGGAAACCGTTCACTAATCCCTTTGTCTTAGATGTCTGATGGTCACTTGCTGACCCGTGGATCTGCTGCAGATGTCTAAGCATTACATGCCTTCCTAACAGATTGATCAGATTAGCATGAAATTTATTTTGTCTCTCCGATAAGACCCTATTTTTCGCTCATTTCTCCTACAGCTACTTTGATTGACCAAAGGTCCTTAAGCAGTCTTGGCATCAGAATAAAAATGCTGGGGGGCCCCTAAGAGAGTGGGGGCCCTCGACAATTGCCCAGTTTACTCCCGCTCTCCAATGATGGCCCTGACTGTAACTAGAGCTTATTTTTGGAATATGACTTACAATTTAAGCATTTTCCAAAAAATCCTGTAAAATCATGCTAGGACTTAATTTCGGAGTAGGTCTTATTTTTGGGGAAACATGTTAGGTGATAAATTTATGATCGCTGAAGGGCCAACCAATGGGCTCTCCATTAATCATGACAATTGAGGTCTTCGTTTCATCACAGAATTGGAGTGGTGTTGCACAGGTTTGACCACTCCATTTACGGTCATGGGAGTGTTGGTCATGTATGTGCACTATAGATCCAGTGTTGTAGATAGATAGATGGACATACATTCCTTCTTCATTCAGAGTTGTGATGGTCCCAGTGGTCAGACTACCAGCTGTTATACTCTATAACATAAAGGTTTGGCATTCTTACCAACAGTCCTATTTATTTGCCGGAACAGTTTCGGAAAGCGAATTGCAAAAAGGGCTTGTCTTGGTAAAACCACAACCTAAATAGTCTTTTTGGGGGCAGTCCAGGGCATCTCCAGGAGTTCCATTGGGCACAGATTTAATGTAGGATGGTCAGGATGATGTTTGTACAAGGGTTCACAAGAATCCTTTCCATCGGCATCTAGTTAAATATAGAGGATTTGCAGCTGTTGATGAAGACAAGATCCAAGCACCATGTGTCTGTTGTTCCGTCCTCGACAGCTTCTTAGATAGACCCATGAGGCTGTGGAGATCGGGTCAAGAAACTCATGACCACGCCATGTACCAACCTCAAAACATGGAAGTGTGAAACCTGGCTTATTCTAATAATCAAAATTTTGCACAGGATGCAAAATGACAAAAAATTGCCCACAAAAAAGTGTATAACTCCCATGTCCTCTCCGTCACACAACAAATGTGCTATTATACAAAGAAGGGAGCCGGTATGTCTTCCTCCCGAAGGTCTTTATTGGAATGACGGCGCCGCTAAGATGATAGATTGTGTAGTCAATGACTGATTGTGGTCTGACGGGGAGCAGGGGAATTTGTATTGAAAATGATGGAGAAATGAAAGCTCCAGGTTCGAGGTGACAGATGTGTATCTACATGCAGCCATCATTCATGTATTCATCTAATAGGGCTGCCTGATGGGCGGTGAAAATGAGATACAGAGCGATATTCCCAGCTGATGTGAATATCGTCATTTGGTCTCCATTTCCTTATCAGCAAGAAAGACATTGATAACACATTTGAGAGCAAAATACAAAAAAATTAGCATAACTTACACCGTCATCAGCAAAAAATGCCATTTGAATAATTAATAGAAATAATAAAAATGGGTAATGTAAAATGAATGCATCTTTGCATCAATATGTAGAGAAACAGGTTGGCAGCAACCGCAATGAAAAATATTACAAAAACATCATTTATTGATTAACTCTTTAAAAATAATAGGAATAAAATATAAACACTCTTCCTATGCGTTTCGAGCACTTAGCTATGATTTACAGCCTTGGTGCTCAAAACGCGTGGGCCGAGAGTTTCTATTTTGTTCCTCTCAATTATTATTTTTAATAATTTAATAAATGATGATTTTATAACATATAACATTTTTCATTGCACCCTACAGGATTGCCTTCTTATCACGATGTGGTGAGCTGATGTGATTTTTTTGAGTTTTTTTTTTTATCCTGCTTATGTTTATATTATTGCACCAATGGCTAAAGCAGGTCTGTAACCTGGATTTCACAATATAAACTGCATACATTAATGAAAAATTTCTTAGACCTGATGACGCTAGTGTACTTGCTGTGGAAATCAATGTCGGAATGGCTGTAAAATGCAGAAATGAAGAACAGGAAGCTGGAACTGGACTCCTAAAATGCCCATTATAATACCTTGGTGGTAAAACATTCATAAAGGACTGTCTAGTTATTCCCACGTGAATTTTCATAGTAAGTACATCAACCTTGCCAAGTCTAAGATATGTGTTTACAGTATAACTTAAAAGGAACAGATTTACTTGGTCTCATGGTCTGTTTCAAGGTTTTTTTTATGCTTATTTACCATGCCCTGCCTCAACAACTTGCAATTCTCTATATTGCTGGATTATAGACTGTAGCATCTCCCGACACCGCCGCATGGTTCCCCTCCTCCAACCATGTGGGGACGCCAGCTTACACACCATCCGGCCATAGCAGTGTCCTCATCAATTTGCTCCTCCTTCCCTGTGCATGCCGAATGTGCTCAGGCGGTGAGCCTAGTGTGCGTGCTCCCCTGCTCCTAAAAGGGCAGTGCACGGACATGGCAAAATGTCACAGCTAACAGCTGGGAGGCATTTAGTTAAAGATATCACCTGCAAGGTGTCTCCCAACCAATAGATGGGAGGCATGCTGTATAAGAGGCACCCTTCCCAATAGAGAGGTGCCTGAGCAACCCCTATAGTTTAGTCTTAGTGGTGTTGGTGTGCGCAACTGTATGGTGCCAGGTTCCCCGTCCTTAGTCTGTTAAAGTTAATTCCGTATCTTGTGTTCCCATTAGTCCAGTATAATTTGTCCGTGTTCCTGTAACCGCTTTGGTGGAATCTTAATTGTGAAACCACGTCTGGGGTAACTATACCCGGTCTCCTGGTCCCAGTGCGGCCAGTCCTGTGTCTGCTGTCCCTGGTCCTAGTGCAGCCACCTCCAGAATGGTTTCCTGTAATCTATGTGTGTGAACCAGAACCTGTCTTCAATATCCAAATAATTTTAGTGGTAATTAACTATTACTTTGACTGGGGTATTAGATAAAAAATGTAATTTTTTTTTTACATTTTTTACAATGACTATTGAGGAGAGGAGCATAAGAGAGAGAAGGCCGATGCATACACTCATGCAGCAGTGATGCTATGTTTAAAGCACTACCGGCACTGATGCGCTTGAGCTTGCGAGAAACGAGTCCCCACTTCCTGCAGTCCGTGTCAGTATTTGTCACTAGAGACAGACTTTACGGACTTGCTTCACCCCTGGTGACCAGAGCTTTAGAGATTTTGGGGCACTACACTTAACTGTTGCTTTATTAGGATTAAAGGGGTTTTCTCAAACTAATTTTTTAAAATCCTAAATGTCTATCCATTTAATGTAATAATCTCCTCTCTTTTTTAATATGCTTTAATTGAAAAGTTCCTACTGTCCCCTCACTACTCTTTTTTTGCTTTATTTTATTTTTTTACCAACTTCCTGTTTGATAACTCTTTGCTTGAGAATCCCTGGTGCATGCTGGGATACTGAAGGAGAGGTCATCAGAGGGCAAAGCCTGCGGGCACTGCCACAGAATCTTTCTTCACCCTGAAAACGAGTTGTCATCTGTAACATCAATTTCAGAGGCTGGGCTAGTCCCTGCTCTACATCGGTTGTCCATTCCGATGTACGCTCAGTAGGATCTTGTCACTGTGCAATATTCTTCTCAGAGCAGTGACAGTGCGCTCCCTCATTGGCTCTGATGATAAGTAACGATCCGACAAGAGAGCGCACTGTCAGTGCACATTGTAAGAAGAGAACCCAGGGAAAGCGGATACCACCCCCTTCCAAAACCGAACTGCCCCCTGATGATGTCTTGTTTGAGTATTCCAGTATGAACTGGGAATTCTCAAATGAAGCATCATCAAATAGGAAGTTGGTAAAAAAAATAAAATAAAGCAGTTAGAAAAATTAAACAGAGAACGGTAAGGACTTTTTAATTAAGGTATGTTAGAAAAGATTAAAATTATATTATTAAATTACGTTAAATAGAAGACATTCAGGAATTAAAAAAAATAGTTTCAGACCTCCTCGTTAAGCTGCCATTGGAGGTCTCCTGTCTGTTGTTAATTTGGCATGTACGGTAATTTGTGTACTATATAGTTTTTATTCATACCATATGGCAGCATTATTTACATAACCAAGTACTTGTGCAACTATGTGTGTATGTCACATTTTAATATATTAAATCTATTTAAAGAGACAATGATTGATCTTTATGGCCATACTTTAAATGTTCCTATCGTTGATGAATATTTCATATTGCCAATTTTAGCCGTGTTGTGATTCCCAAATAAAACATGTAATCAAAACGGGTGTAAAGTCGCACTCAACTATTCGTGATAAGAAGATTTATTACTCAACTAAAACCTCTAAAATGTTCCATAAATGTAAATGAAAAAGAATGACTGCGCTCTTGTAGGTTCATTGCTGACTGACACAATTTCTCTTCTGCACAGTTTATGTATCGGAGCTGTAATTCAGGATAAAATTAATTTTTCCAGCACTTTCTTCTGAGGCTCTGTGCCCATATTCTTTAGTCTGGTAAGTACCTAATAAGAAATCCAATAAGCATTATAATCCTATGGACATGTCCTGTGACCTGTTCTATATAAATCTCCAATAAAATATTTAATACCCTCTTAAAATAATTATAAAATTAATTGAAAAAGAAACTTTCGGAACATGGTGGTAAAATTATGATTTATTAATTCGTTGAGTTCAAAATGATAGATTTATAGAATTATAGATTTTTCATGCGCCGTCCTTTGCCCTTGTACCCTTTTAGCACATGGGTAGATGTTTGTTGGGCACGATATCTCCAATGAAATCCTCCTTTTATCTCCTTTTTTAAGCCAGATTGGTAGAAGACTATGGAAAAGAGGATCCAGCTCAACTCATTTCAGTGGCCACTGTGACAGTCCATCAGTTCACAATCTGCTTCTATGGTCTTTGCACTGGCTACTCCAAAAGGCTCCCTTTAAAGTTTTGAACCCCATTTTTTCTTAGGCTATGTATTTAATATTGATTGGTGGGGGTCCAAAACCCAACACTTCCACTGATCTGCAGCTTCCAGCTCCAGTAATGGCTGGATGTAAACAGTGGGACACGTGCTCCATCACACTGTCTAGTGGTCATTACAGAGTACTGCAGATCAGCTCCTATTCAAATAACAGGTGATCGATGGTGGTGCCGGTTGATGGAACCCCACTAACATGACGAAGATCTACCTTAAGGTTGAACCGGCAGATAATGGGGTAGCTTGCAATTTTGGGAAAACACCTTTAAATATTGCTTTGGAGATATTGACAGGCTGCCAAACCCACCATAATATCCGTCTTCATTCTTATCAGTATAATAAAATGCAAAGTGAATAAAAATAGAGAAATCTAAATCAAATAAACATTTTGGTGTGACCGACCTTTGCCTTCAAAACAACATTACTTTTTCTAGGTACTTTTCTGTTGCCCAAAGTTTTCAAAGGAATTCGGCAGGGACAGGGCCGGCGTCAGTACCCGGCGTAGCTGGGCAAGGCCAGGGCCCTGAGAAGGCGGGGGGCCCATCACCATCAGGGACACTTGCGCACTATGGGGGCCAGGGCCGGCGTCAGCACCCGGCATACCCAGGCAAGTGACAGGGCCCTGAGCAGGCTGGGGGGGCCCACTCGCCGTCGGGGACACCTGCTCACTATGGGGGCCCGGTGTCTGTGCTAGTGCAGACACCCGCGAGTGGGCCCCTCCGCTTGATCAGGGTCCCGGCACTTGTGATACTTACCTCTCCCAGCTCCACCGCTGCGGCGTTTGATGACTGTGACATTCAGGTCAGAGGGAGCGATAACGTCACATCTGTGCGCCCTCTGTCTGAGCAGTCACAGTTCAGAGAGCTGGAAGATGATGTCGCTGAAGAGTCCGGAGCAGAGCAGCAGCCAGCGATGAGAGGTGAGTATTTAATTTTTTTATGTTTGGAGCATTATATATGAGGACCATCATACACTGGAGCATCATATATGGGGCCCATCATGTATGGAGCTCCTTATACACTGGAGCATCATATATGGAGCCATTATACACTGGAGCATCATATATGGAGCCCATTATACACTGGAGCATCATATATGGGCCCATCATACTCTGGAGCATCATATATGGGGCCAATTATATATGGAGCATGATATGGGCAAATCATACACTGAAGCATTATATATGGGGCCCATTATATGTGGAGCATTATATGGGAACTATTCTATATGGAGCATTATATGGGGCCCATCATATACTGTATTGAGCATTATGTGAGGCTTATTATACTATATGGACCATTATTTGGGGCTCATTATACTGTATGGAGCAATATATGGGGCTCATTATACTCTATGGGGCCCATCCTATACTGTATGGAGCATTATATGGGGCCCGCTATATATGGGGCAATATATGGGGCCCTTCATATACTGGAACATTATGTGGAGCCCATCTTATACTGTATGGAACATTATATGGGACTCATTATGTATGGAGCAATATATGGGGCCCATTATACAGTACGGAGTAATACATGGGACTCATTATACTGTATGGAGCAGTATATGGGGCTCATTATTCTGTATGAAGCAATATATGGGGCTCATTATACTGTATGGAGCATTATATGTGGGCTATTATTCTGAATGGAGCAACATATGGTGCCCATAATACTGTATGGAGCAATATATGTGGCTCATTGTACTGTATGGAGTATTATATGTGGCTCATTATACTGTATGGAGCAATATATGTTGCTCATTATTCTGTATGGAGCAATATATGTTGCTGATTATTCTGTATGGAGCAATATATGGGGCACATTATTCTGCATGGAGCATTATGTGATGCCCATAATACTGTATGGAGGACTATACTTTCCAGTTTCTGACCTATTGAAGAATTTACAATAGATATCACTCATGTAATGTAAGAAGTGAAATCTTTGGCATTGTGCTATACCTATATTTCTCTGCTGTAACTGTGCATTATGAATTGTGGTATGTGGTAAAGGGGCCCACTGAGACTCTTTCACCCAGGTGCGCACGAGAACCTGGAGCCGGCCCTGGGCAGGGAGGTTACTCCAAACATCTTAGAACACTAACCACAGATCTGTGGATGTCACTTGTGTAAATCCTTCTACATCTTCACATAATCCCAGACAGACTATATCTGTGGGGACTATATTATAATTTACAGGACTCCTTGTTCTTTTTTTCACTGAAGCTAGTTCTTAATGATATTGGCTATATGTTTGGTTTCATTGTCCTGTTGAAGAATAAGTTTGGAGCCAATCAGATGACTCACTGATGGTATTATATAATGGATAAGTATGTCCTTGTACCACAGAAATAGTCGAGACATATATGCAATCAGGGATCTTGCAGCAGGGATACAGTTAACCACATGAGTAGCAGAGACATATATGTAATCAGGTATCTTATAGCAGGGATACAGTTAACAACAGGAGTAACAGAGACATATATGTAATCAGGTATCTTATAGCAGGGATACAGTTAACCACAGGAGTAGCAGAGACATATATGTAATCAGGTATCTTATAGCAGGCATACAGTTAACCACAGGAGTAGCTGAGACATATATGTAATCCAGTATCCTGTAGCAGGGATACAGTTAACCACAGGAGTAGCAGAGACATATATGTAATCAGGTATCTTGTAGCAGGGATACAGCTAACCACAGGAGTAGCTGAGACAGGGCCGGCTCCAGGTTTTTGAGGGCCCCGGGCGAAAGAGTCTCAGTGGGCCCCCCCCTTTAACACATACCCGATTTATGATGCACAAATATGGCAGAGAAATGTATAGTACAATGCCAGATTTCACTTCTTACATGAGTGACAGCTATTGTAAATTCTGCAGTGTATATATACAGGACAGGAGGAGTGGTACTGTGCAGTGTATATATACAGGAGGAAAGGTGCTGTGCAGTGTATATATACAGGAGAGGTGCTGTGCAATGTATACATACAGGAGGAAAGGTGCTGTGCAGTGTATATATACAGGGGGAAAGGTGCTGTGCAGTGTATATATACAGGAGAGGTGCTGTGCAGTGTCGTGAGCAGGGCGTTGTTGTATCAGAAAATCTTTTCTGTTTTGAGTTTTTCTATGAAACAAACACTTTTCTACATAAACAACGTTGTTTGGTTTTGCGGCCCTAACAGATCTGTGCTACAAAGTAACATCGCTCGGGCATTAATGAGGGACCTGATGCTGAATCCTTTCCACAAACCCTAATGACCCAATTAGTGCCCCGTCATTAGAAGCTCATTAAACGCCTCCCTGTCCCGAGCAATCATGTACAGTATGGGGGGATCCTGCAGCCCACCCGTGACTGCTCCATACCATACACTGCCCTCTGTCGCTCTCACTATTATCCTGTGCATTTCTCCTTCATCGTTACCCCATGTTACACTTGTCACCCCCCACTACAGAGTAGCAGGGCAGCCAATGTCACCCCCTCCCGGACCCTAATGGCAGCAGGAAATGTCTGCTCCTCTATTGGGTTGGAACCTGATTTAATCAAGGAATAATGTGGATTTGTTGCCGGTGGCTGCAGGGGAAGGGTTAAGTGATGCCATGTCCTTGGTGGGAGCAGTGGCAGCTGCTGGGACCTGGACAGACACAACCAATGTTGCTGTGACTGCACAGTGTGACCTGGAGGAGAGAAGCTGAGACTCCGGAGCAGAAATCACCCACATGCCAGCACTGGGCAGAGTCCCTCCAGTCACCAGCATGGGGCCACGGGCCCCAACCTACAGCCCACATGGCAGCAGCTCCCCTTCCTCCTGGCATCTGGTTAACCCCATTTATGCGGGTCAGATTGTTATATTTCAGGTTTAGCAATAACCTTCATACAGATGGGAAGGGGTTAAGCTTCTTCCTACCCCATTGGTGCAGGTTTGGTGCAGCATGCATGTATTCTGGGGTTCTGGGAGAGCTGGGTGGCTGCAGGCTGCACCCCACCAGCTGCTCCTCCAGACATCACCCACATTTTTAGGCAGCAGAGACAGACAGCAGCAGACTGAGCCACAGGACCAACTGCAATTATTGCTGGATACCTTTGCACTCTGGTAGGACTAGCTCCTCCGGAATCTTCCTGATAAGTTCAGCTCAGCAGCACTGTCTGCAGCCAGCCAGGGGCCAGAGCAGAGAACTGCTCTCTCCGCCCACAAACAGTCACGCTGGCTGCCTTCTTTTAACCCCTATGTGTGCCTGCCTGGCTGCACTGACTGAGTGAGAAGATGCTTGTGTCAGAGCTGGCACATAGGGGTTAAGAGAACGCAGCCAGCAGTGACTTTGTGGGCGGAGAGAGCATGTTATCTCTTGCTCTGCTCTCCCAGCTGCTAGTGGGCCCCCCTTTCTTCCCAAGGCCCCGGCATTTGCCCGCTGTGCCGGGTGCTGACGCCGGCCCTGAGCTGAGACATATATGTAATCCAGTATCCTGTAGCAGGGATACAGTTAACCACAGGAGTAGCTGAGACATATATGTAATCAGGTATCTCGTAGCAGGGATACAGTTAACCACAGGAGTAGCAGAGACATATATGTAATCAGGTATCCTGTAGCAGGGATACAGTTAACCACAGGAGTAGCAGAGATATATATGTAATCAGGTATTCTGTAGCAGGGATACAGTTAACCACAGGAGTAGCAGAGACATATATGTAAGCAGGTATCCTGTAGCAGGGATACAGTTAACCACAGGAGTAGCAGAGATATATATGTAATCAGGTATTCTGTAGCAGGGATACAGTTAACCACAGGAGTAGCAGAGACATATATGTAAGCAGGTATCCTGTAGCAGGGATACAGTTAACCACAGGAGTAGCAGAGACATATATGTAATCAGGTATTCTGTAGCAGGGATAGAGTTAACCACAGGAGTAGCAGAGACATATATGTAAGCAGGTATCCTGTAGCAGGGATACAGTTAACCACAGGAGTAGCAGAGATATATATGTAATCAGGTATTCTGTAGCAGGGATACAGTTAACCACAGGAGTAGCAGAGATATATATGTAATCAGGTATTCTGTAGCAGGGATACAGTTAACCACAGGAGTAGCAGAGACATATATGTAAGCAGGTATCCTGTAGCAGGGATACAGTTAACCACAGGAGTAGCAGAGACATATATGTAATCCGGTATCCTGTAGCAGGGATAGAGTTAACCACAGGAGTAGCAGAGACATATATGTAATCAGGTATCCTGTAGCAGGGATACAGTTAACCACAGGAGTAGCAGAGACATATATGTAATCCGGTATCCTGTAGCAGGGATACCTTTAATCACAGGAGCTACAGAGTTGTAGTGTGCAGTAGCACTGTGAAAGCAATAACAAATAATTAGACTGCTACCTTGATAGTAACAATGAAGTTGTAATTTGTAGCTTAATTCATCAAAGCTTATTAGTAGTGATGAGCGAATATACTCGTTAGTCAAGATTACTCGAGCATGCTCAGGTGTCCTCGGGAGATTTAGTTTTTCTTGCCGCAGCTGAATGATTTACATGTTAGCCAGCGTGAGTACATGTGGGGGTTGCCTGGTTGCTAGGGAATCCCCACATGTACTTATTGGCTAACAGATGTAAATCATTCAGCTGCGGCAAGAAAAACGAAATATCTGAGCACTAAAAAATACTCAGAGGTCACCCGAGCATGCTCGAGAAATCTCGAGTAAAGAGTATATTCACTCATCACTACTTATTAGCATAGAACAGTTTGTAAAATATTAGTCATATATGCAATGCGATATTTAGCAACAGGGATGTTTTTAACCACAGAAGAAACAGAGACATACTTTACACGCAATCGGGTATCTTTCAGCAGGAATACTGCAGTATAGTATAGTGAATGAATAGTAGTGTCAGGTTCTTATTTTGAATGAGGTATACCGCAGTGGGAATACAGTTAAACATATGTGTTGGAGAGACATATATGCAGTCAGATATCGTGCAGCAGGAATACTATTAACTACAGGAACAGCAGAGATGTATATGTAATAAGGTATCTTGCAGCAGGGATACGGTTAAACACAGGAGCTAGAGAGTTGCAGTGTGCAATATCACCAAGAAATAAATAATAAATAAACTGGTATCTTAATAGCAGAAATAAGTTTGTAATTGACGAAATTGACATAATAGAGACATATATGCAATCCTTTATCTGGCAGCAAGAATAGGCTCCACAATCGTAGGGAAGACTGCTGACTTGACTGATGTCCAGAAGGCAGTCATTGACACACTCCACAAGGAAAGTAAATTTTGCATTTCATTTGGAAATCAAGGTCCCAGAATCTGGAGGAAGAGTGGAGGCCACAATCCAAGCTGCTGGAGGTCTAGTGTGAAGTTTCCACAATCAGTGATGGTTTGGGGAGCCATGTCATCTGTTGGTGTAGGTCCACTGTGTTTTATCAAGATCAAAGTCAGCGCAGCCGTCTACCAGGTAATTTTAGAGCACTTCATGCTTCTCTGTGCTGACAAGCTTTTTGGAGATGGAAATTTCATTCTCCAGCAGGACTTGGCACCTGTCCACACTGCCAAAAGTACCAATACCTGATTTACACACAACAGTATCACTGGGCTTGATTGGCCAACAAACTCGCCTGACCTTAACCCCATAGAGAATCTATGTGGTATTGTCAAGAGGGAGATGAGACACCAGACCCAACAATGCAGACAAGCTGAAGGCTGCTATCAAAGCAACCTGGGCTTCCATAACCCCTCAGCAGTGCCACAGGCTGATCTCCTCTATGCCACGCCGCATTGATGCAGTAATTGATGCAGAAGGAGCCCTGACTGAGTATTGAGTGCATTTACTGAACATACATTTCAGTAGGCCAACATTTTGGATTTTAAAATCATTTTTTCAAGCTGGTGTTATAAAGTATTCTAATTTACTGAGATAATGACTTTTGGGTTTTCACTGGCTGTAAGCCATAATCATCAACATTAACAGAAATAAACACTTGAAATAGATCACTCTGTAATGACTCTATAGAATATAGGAGTATCACTTCTTGTATTGAAGAACTGAAATAAATTAACTTTTTGATGATATTCTAATTTTGTGAGAAGCACCTGTAGGTGGGAATATAATTATATTTCCCTTACGGTGTCACCAATTTTGCCATCAGACTAGACTGCCTGCCAGGAATTTCTAAATCATTGAATCTACTAACAGTGGCTGAAGTTAACCCACTCCTGCCTGTAGTGTTGATTTTCATGGGACTGTCCTGCAAACCCAACTAAGAAGTGTTGGTTTTGTGCACCTTGCATTTGGGAGCACTCTGGATTAGATAAGATGATCAGTAGCTAGCCAGTAAATGTGTCATGTTTGTCATAGCAGCAGCTATGCTTACTGGGTACTACCCCTTTATAATGTCCATATTCTCTTATAGGGCTTATTAATCTGAGACAACCTCTTAAATATCAATAATATTAAGAAGAAATTGTAAAAAATGATCGTACATGGCAATTTTTACCAACTTCATTTAATGGATCTTGTAGATGAGACTCCCTTGGGGCTTCTACATTTTAGTGGTCGCTCATTTCCACAGTATTGGGGTAAATGCAGGAGATCTCGCTTAATTAAAATGGACAAGGACCTTCATGAGTCTCTCCCTGCCAATATATGACAAAGGGGACGGATGCTATTAGCAGACAGCAGATCTATTGATATTCCTCTGATGACTGTGAAGGGGCAATGACTTTTGGATATGGGATGGACCCCACTCCTTCTTAAAACCACCATAACTACTGTAAACCTAGGTACTAAAATAAATACACAAAACACATTATTTTGGTTGTCAAAATGGCCACAGCTTTTATTCAAATCACAGGATTAAATAATCACAGTAGGAGTCAGGTGGAGTGCTAGTACATTGGGATTCACAAGTACTGCGATATCCCCAGCTGTCTGACATACAGCACCAGGACAGACAGCCATAAAGGGGCGGCACGCACTGGCTTGCCATTCAAGCAGAGCCATTAAACTTTCAGAGCACCAATGACCCTATTATCCTCACTCCTGTGCTTAACCACTGTGCCCGCCCCTGATTGATGTTACCATTACAACGTCCTTGAGGCTGGCCACCAAAGCCGAGCCTGCTCACCACCATGAGGTTTTACATCCTCTATTAGTTAAAATGAGTCCACCTTAACTTGTCTGCAACTTCCACCTGACTCCTAAACCGCAAAGCCGTGACGGGTTATAAATTCCAAGTCTCATTTGACACCTTTTTTTTTTTTTTATAATTAAATCATTTTTGCAAACTTAAAAATTAGGAGTCCCTGCAAAAGCATTAATGGGACTAAACTTGGCAAACCCCCAACTCACAAAGAGTCATCCTACAGCGCTCAGGAGAGGAAAAACCCCCTGTGGAGGAAACCTCCAGGGAACCATGGCTGAAGGATTGCCCTTCCCTTGGGCTTAGAAGGTTGCCACAAATAATAACTCTTTATAGCCAATATACAATTGAACCTGGTACAAGATATACAATGACAAATTCAAAAATACAATAAAGCATTTATCATTATACAAGCAATAATTAAAAAGTGTAAGGACAGAGATTATAAACAGGGCGGGAGGGCGGGTAATGTTTCCTCCTGTCCATCGTGTGAGAGAAAGAGGGAGAGCCAGAGTTGCCTCCCCTATATAAGCCCCACCCTCCTCACAGTAATACACCAGGCACAAACATCTAAACTCCTTCCTCTTAAAGCAACATCACTCTTGTTTAAAATCTACACTGCAATACAAACAAAGGCTGCAGGAGTTCTCAGTCCACCCATCCCCAAGTCATGTCCACCTCCGTCTAGTCTCCGGTGGTTTCTTAAATGTTGGAAAGCATCAGAAGACTTCAATTACACAAAGCAGATAGGGCCCTAAATCATCTCCTGAAGCGGATGCCATGTCCGATCAATCAGATCTATTAAGGAATTGTTAAAATGAAATGAGAATAAAACTTGACGGAATTGTTTACTAGCAATGTTTCTTGCCCTTTGTTCTCCTTAGGTTGACAATTTTCGTATTTCGTAGTTTTTGCTGCACTTTTTCCAATTGTTCTAATTGTTTCAATGCATCTAAAATAGAATTTTGATGCAACTTTCCAAATAGACTTAATCATAGAATTGGTGTATACAGCACCTTTCATGACCTACGCTATACAAGCAAAAGTATGTGCACCTTCAACATTACACCTACAGAGCTTTTACGACCTCCCATTCTACATCCATAGACATTAATGTGCAGATGGTCCCTTTTCGGTTTTAACAGCTTCCAATTCTCTTTTTGTCATGACTTTGGGAATTGCCCATTCAACCAGAAGAGCATTTGTGCGGTCAGACACGTAAGTTTGAGAGAGGTCCGGGCTCACAATCTCTGTTCTATTTCATCCCAAAAGTGTTAAATTGGGTGGAAGTCAAGTTCTTCAACACCGACCTCCCCCAACTATGCCTTTCTGGACCCTGTTTGTGCACTGGGGCACTGTCATGCTACAACAGAAAAGGGCCTTCTCCAACTGCTCTAACAAATTTTGAAACAATCAATTGTTCTAAATGTCTTCTGTTGAAATATTAGGATTTTGCTTTACTAGAACTAAGGAGCCTGTGCTGACCCTTAAGAAACAAACTCATACCATTATCCCTGCTCCACCATCTCCACAGCAGGCACAATGCAGTCACGTGGGTAACGTTCTCCTGGGATCACCAAACCCAGATTCCTCCATCAGACGCCAGATAGTGAATCCATCACCGCACAGAACGCGTTTCCTCCAGACTCCAGCGGTGACACTTTTACACCACTCCATCCAATGCTCGGCATTGTGCTTGGAGATGTATGGCTGCATGCAGCTGCTCAGCCGGGAAGCTCCCCGCGGGGGCGCAGTGTTTGTGCTGATGTTAATTCCAGAGGAGGCTTGAAGTCCATTGTGACTTTTCTGCTCTATGATCCTCCGCACTCGGCCCCCCGCTCCGTAACATTACAGGATCTCCACTTTGTGGCTGAATTGCTGCTGTTCCTTACACTTATCAACAGGGTCGGACTGGGGTGTCTGGGGCCCACAGGGGGAATGGACCCTAGGGGCCCGCCCTCCAGCTATATGCAAATAACTTAGCCATTATCCTATCAATAATATCACTCAAAGGTGATGGGGTAAGATTTAGGAGGAAGAAATGTCACGAATGGACTTTTTATCCCGGTGGCTTCAATTACTGGACCGCGCTGGTATTGGTGAGCTCTACTCCACCGGCCGTTCTGCCACATGTTAATAAAGGCAGATGACACGGCGGGTGCCAGAGGTTATACATCAGGGGTGAAGGGTCAGATGTTATACTCTGGAAATCTGAAGTCAATTATTAAGATGTCCTAATACATTTATCCATATAGTTTATGCATTTTCCAAAAATCATATTTTAAATATATTTAATATATTTAATCCAAAAGATGTAACTACAGAGATAAATGAGTGATATTGTATATTATGCAGTTGAGTCTACTATCTTAACCAGATTAATTTCAGATATACCCTATAGGCTTCGAACCACTCCTATATTTTTTCTGTTCCAAACTCTATTCCAGAAGTGATTTTTCTTTATAGACGCCCAACTTTTTACTAAACAAATTCAATAAATTGTGCTTACATACCAGCAAAACCTTTGACACACTGCATTCCACATCACAACCACTGGTTGGCCAGATATAGACACGTACAGTATAAGTATCTCCCAACAGACTATCACAAAACCTTTATTTTGTCAGTTAGTTTCTTGATACTTATGTCAGGATTTGTAAAGGAAAGCTAAGGAAGAGCTGGTTAAAGTGTTATTTCCTTTTTCGTAAATGGATACTGACGAATAATACTTGTATACAAGAAATGTTTCAGTTTACCGTTTATTAATATTTGCAGCCATTCTTTAGTTATAAACACATTTGTTTACAGCTCGTTACCTTGGAGACCGACCATTATTGTTTTCTGTTGAGCTCGTAAGCACTGCTTTGAAGCACTGCTTTGAAGCTGGCCAGAATCGCTGGAGCTCACTGTTACCTCTTAATCCCGGCCAACTTCAGTGCAGTGCTTGCAAGCTAGACAGCAGCAGTGGTCGGTCTCCTAGGCATTGAGCTGTAAACAAAACAAAGGTGTTAATAACTCAAGAACGGCTGCAAATTTCAATAAGCAGTGAATTGCAAAAGTGCTTGCTTTTTCAAGCACTATAAAATAACATCCACTTATGAAGATGAAAATAACCCTTTAATTACAGATTGCGATATGATACATAATAAAGAATAGATTTCCATCTGCCTAAGAAAGGGGGAAACCCTGGCTGATGACATCACTGCACCTTAAAGGGAAGAGGAGTTTTATGTTAAGTACAGAGGTCTTGCTAAATAAATCGTCCATAAGAGTGTACATAGCATATTTGCACATGGGACAGTCTAGGTGGCTTCCCCGGTGGTTTGGTGGTTTTAGTGATGTTGAGAACCGGAACAGTAATTTGATCTCCACATTTGCTGAAGTGTTGGGAAATAAGAAAATAGAAGATTTAATCAAGTCATGAGAATAAGATTGAGCATCAGGACTTCCTGTTTTGAGTAGTTAGCGTCAAACTGCTCCTGAAAGGGGCCTTATTTTTATCGTTGCTCCGAGGCCTTCTATATTCTGGATACCCTACTGCTCCTCTATCAATTTTCACACTATATGCAATCATTATCACAAAATAATAAATGTAGAAGATAACTGTATACCCTACAAATAAAATAGTGTGTGTGGTATTGTAGCTGAATGCCGCTAACTTCAGTAGAGCTGAGCTGTAATGCCAGGCACAGCCTATGGACATGAGCGGCACTGTTTTTGAAGTAAACAGGCATATTTTCATCTATACAAGTTATTAAAAAAATGCAGTTTGATTTGAAAAAAACAAAAAAAACAAGATGAACAAACAAAACTATTCTAAATTAGCCCTCCCCGGATCCATTGTCTGTTATTGTCTGCAGCGCTGACATCAAATTGACTGCGCTGCAGCCAATTAGTGAGCTCAGCAGCTCGGAGTGCCTTCTTCTGTCAATCCGGGCAGAGCCATTGAGCTTAGTTGTTGGTTGCAAAGCTGTCAACGTGACGTCAGACAATAATAGACTCCGGGAGCAGCGGTGGAGACTCGGTGCTGGACCCGGGGAGGGTGAATAAATTACAGCTGTGGGACAGGGGCTTTCTGAATTCTTTAGACTCCTTAAATATCCAAGTGTCCAACAAATAACATAGCCTATGCACAGGATAGATGATAAAAGCATAGTTACTGGAGCATCCCCACAGCTTATGAGAATGAGGGTTCTGAAGTCCGTGTGGACTGAGCATGTGCGACCATCACTCATATAGTCAATGAATGGTCGCACATGCTCACTACTGCTCTATCAACACTAAGACTTTGGTACCTTGTTCTTCTGGTCGGTGGCTCTCCCAGTCATTGAATTCCTACTAATCATACGTTATCACCTCTACTGTCTTGATTTTGGGGGAACGCTCCCATTAATTATGACACAAAAAAGTAATATATAGGTTGTGGCTCTCACTGATTGTAGGTTTATACGGCTAGTATTGGTGAGATGTGTCTAGTTGCACCTGCCGGTAACCACTACACAATGTCCCAACAGTTTGGTGCTCCTACCACAGGTTTTGCTCAGTCAAATGTGTTACATTTCTGGTTGGGGCGCAACTGGTTTTAGCTTTTTTTATTACTTTGTTGATCATTTTCTTTTTTCTTTTTGTCTTCCTAGGCGTGCCACTGACAATAGGTTATCTCATAGACGGCAAACATTGCTTAGGGAGAAGGGCAGAAGACAAGCCAATAGAGGACCGGCTTACATGTTTAATGACCGTTCCACCAGCCTTACAGCAGAGGAAGAACGTTTTTTGGACGCAGCGGAGTACGGTAACATTCCGGTAGTTAGAAAAATGATGGAAGAGTGTCACGCGTTAAATGTCAACTGCGTAGATTACATGGGTCAAAACGCTTTGCAATTAGCTGTTGGCAATGAGCACTTGGAAATTACAGAACTTCTACTTAAGAAAGAAAACTTGGCCCGGGTTGGGGATGCGTTACTTCTAGCCATCAGCAAAGGATATGTGAGGATAGTCGAGGCTATACTGGGACACCCGTCGTTTGCTGAAGGGAAGCGGCTCACCACAAGTCCAAGTCAAGCTGAATTCCAACATGATGACTTTTACGCCTACGATGAAGACGGGACAAGGTTCTCTCAAGACATCACTCCCATCATTTTAGCTGCTCACTGTCAGGAATATGAGATCGTTCATACGCTTCTAAGGAAAGGAGCCAGGATCGAGAGGCCACATGACTATTTTTGTAAATGTTGTGAATGTAGTGAAAAACAAAAACATGACTCTTTTAGCCATTCCAGGTCCAGGATTAATGCTTATAAAGGTCTTGCCAGTCCGGCATATCTGTCTTTGTCTAGTGAGGATCCGGTCATGACGGCTTTAGAACTCAGTAATGAACTGGCCGTATTAGCAAACATAGAAAAAGAATTCAAGGTGGGTGCCGTACGTGATTGGCAAGTGAATTTCCAAAAAATGTGTATAATCATGGAAATGCTATTGTACTGTTGAATAGAGAAAACTGCTGTATTACATTTCAATTAACATACATTTATCTGGATGAAAATTAGATGATGTGAGCTTAGCCTAATAATGAAAGAGGTCAATGAGATATTTGGAAGCAGGACGCTCAGGAGGATGTAGAAAAGAGTGGGGCCACAAAATGGAGTCTAATTCCTACTTTTTTCTGTGAGTTTGCATACAGAATGAGCTGTCGATCACAGTGTGTGGGCGGGGAAAGCGGGACTCACAGGCTTTCTGTATAAGTGAGAAAAGGACTCGCAGGTAGGGTTGAGCGAAACGGGTCGAACATTTTCAAAAGTCGCCGACTTTTGGCGAAGTCGAGTTTCATGAAACCCGATCCAACCCCTGTGCGTGGTCGGCCATGCGGTACGCGACTTTCGCGCCAAAGTCGCGTTTCAATGACGCGAAAAGCGCCATTTCTCAGCCAATGAAGGTAAACGCAGAGTGTGGGCAGCGTGATGACATAGGTCCTGGTCCCCACCATCTTAGAGAAGGGCATTGCAGTGATTGGCTTGCTGTCTGCGGCGTCACAGGGGCTATAAAGGGGAGTTCCCGCCGACCGCCATGTTACTGCTGCTGATCTGAGCCTAGGGAGAGGTTGCTGCCGCTTCGTCAGAAGCAGGGATAGTGTTAGGCAGGGTCCATTAACCACAAAACCGCTTGTGCTGTAGCGATTTCCACTGCCCAACACCACCTTCGGTGTGCAGGGACAGTGGAAGCTCCTTTTTTTTTTTTTTTTTTTCCTCAGCGCTGTAGCTCATTGGGCTGCCCTAGAAGGCTCCCTGATAGCTGCATTGCTGTGTGTACGCCGCTGTGCAAACCAACTGCTTTTTTCAAAGCACAAATCCTCTTGTTCCTTCCTTTCTGCACAGCTATCTTGTTTGTTTGTCCACACTTTTTATTTAATTTGTGCATCAGTCCACTCCTTGTTGCTGCCTGCCATACCTGGCTGAGATTACTGCAGGGAGATAGTAATTGAAGGACAGTTCCTTTTTTTTTTTTTTTTTTTTTTTGGTGGGAGATTAAGATTGACATTTCTGCTAGAGTGCCATCTCTGTCTGTGTCATCTCTCACTCAGTGGGCCATAGAAAGCCTATTTATTTTTTTGCTTGATTTGGGTTCCAAAATCTACCAGAAAAAATCACAACATCAATCAGTGGGAGAAAAATATTGGCCTCAGGGCTTGTGTGCCACTCCTTACTCCTGTGTGTGCCATCTCTCACTCAGTGGGCCATAGAAAGCCTATTAATTTTTTTGCTTGATTTGGGTTCTAAATTCTACCTGAAAAAATCAATAAATCAATCAGTGGGAGATTAATATTGGCCTTTGGGCTTGTGTGCCAGTCCTAAGCGTGCCATCTCTCTCTCTCTCAGATAGTGGGCCATAGAAAGCCTATTTTTTTATTATTTTATTGGGTTTATAAATTTTCCCTGGAAAAAAAAAAAAGTGGGAGATTAATATTGGCCTCTGGGCTTGTGTGCCAGTCCTGAGCGTGCCATCTCTCTCACAAATAGTGGGCCATAGAAAGCCTATTTATTTTTTTGGTTGATTTGGGTTCATAATTCTACCTTAAAAAATCAATCAATCAATCAGTGGGAGATTAGTATTGGCCTTTGGGCTTGTGTGCCAGTCCTAAGCGTGCCATCTCTCTCTCTCAGATAGTGGGCCATAGAAAGCCTATTTATTATTTTTTTTTTTATTGGGTTTATAAATTTTCCCTGGAAAAAAAAAAAGTGGGAGATTAATATTGGCCTCTGGGCTTGTATGCCAGTCCTGAGCGTGCCATCTCTCTCACAAATAGTGGGCCATAGAAAGCCTATTTATTTTTTGGGTTGATTTGGGTTCATAATTCTACCTGAAAAAATCAATCAATCAATCAGTGGGAGAAAAATATTGGCCTCAGGGCTTGTGTGCCACTCCTTACTCCTGTGTGTGCCATCTCTCACTCAGTGGGCCATAGAAAGCCTATTAATTTTTTTGCTTGATTTGGGTTCTAAATTCTACCTGAAAAAATCATTAAATCAATCAGTGGGAGATTAATATTGGGCTTTGGGCTTGTGTGCCAGTCCTAAGCGTGCCATCTCTCTCTCTCAGATAGTGGGCCATAGAAAGCCTATTTATTATTATTTTTTTTATTGGGTTTATAAATTTTCCCTGGAAAAAAAAAAAAATGGGAGATTAATATTGTCCTCTGGGCTTGTGTGCCACTCCTGACTCCTGTGTGCGTCATCTGTCACTCAGTGGGCCCTAGAAAGCCTATTTTTTGTTTTATTTGTTTTCTAAATTCTCCCTGAAACAATCATTTTATTTTCTTTGGTTTCTAAATTATTCCTGAAAAAAATCATTTTTTTGGTATTTTTTTTTCTCTCAAGTCTCCCTGAAAAAAAAAAAAAAAAAAAATCTGTGGGAGATTCATATTGCCCCTTCTGCTTGTGTGCCAGTCTTGACTCCTGGGTGTGCCATCTCTCTCTCTCTCCCCAATTGTGGGCCATAGAAAGCCTATTAATTTTTTTGCTTGATTTGGGTTCCAAAATCTACCGAAAAAAATCACTAAATCAATCAGTGGGAGATTAATATTGGCCTCTGGGCTTGTGTGCCACTCCTGACTCCTGTGTGCGTCATCTGTCACTCAGTGGGCCCTAGAAAGCCTATTTTTTGTTTTATTTGTTTTCTAAATTCTCCCTGAAACAATCATTTTATTTTCTTTGGTTTCTAAATTATTCCTGAAAAAAATCATTTTTTTGGTTTTTTTTTTTCTCTCAAGTCTCCCTGAAAAAAAAAAAAAAAAAAAATCTGTGGGAGATTCATATTGCCCCTTCTGCTTGTGTGCCAGTCTTGACTCCTGGGTGTGCCATCTCTCTCTCTCTCCCCAATTGTGGGCCATAGAAAGCCTATTAATTTTTTTGCTTGATTTGGGTTCCAAAATCTACCAAAAAAAATAACTAAATCAATCAGTGGGAGATTAATATTGGCCTCTTGGCTTGTGTGCCACTCCTGACTCCTGTGTGCGTCATCTGTCACTCAGTGGGCCCTAGAAAGCCTATTTTTTGTTTTATTTGTTTTCTAAATTCTCCCTGAAACAATCATTTTATTTTCTTTGGTTTCTAAATTCTTCCTGAAAAAATCATTTTATTCTATTTTTTTTTTTCCTAAAGTCTCCCTGAAAAAAAAAAAAAAAAAAAAAAATCTGTGGGAGATTAATATTGCCCTTTCTGCTTGTGTGCCAGTCTTGACTCCTGGGTGTGCCATCTCTCTCTCTCTCTCCAATTGTGGGCCATAGAAAGCCTATTAATTTTTTTGCTTGATTTGGGTTCCAAAATCTACCAAAAAAAATAACTAAATCAATCGGTGGGAGATTAATATTGGCCTCTGGGTTTGTGTGCCACTCCTGACTCCTGTGTGCGTCCTCTCTCACTCAGTGGGCCCTACAAAGCCTTTTTTTTTTTTTTTTTTTTTCCTAAATTCTCCCTGAAACAATCATTTCATTTTATTTGTTTTATAAATTCTTCTGTAAAAAATAATTTTTTTTTAATTTTTTTTTTTCTGAAGTCTCCCTTTTAAAAAAAACAAACACAAATCAGTGGGAGATAAATATTTACATTTGCGCTTCAGTGACAGTCCTGCGTGTGTGCCATCTCATTTGTTGCCAACAACAACAGAGTGTGTAACATTGTGGCTGATTTTCGTTGTGGTCTCACCCACCTGTAAAGGGGTAGCTAAATCATACTGAAGTTATAGCTCACCGTGTAAGTTGTGTGACAGCAACAAATACCGTTAGTTTGGTTACGTTTTTAAAACAATGAGGAAGTCTGGTGGAAGAGGTCGTGGCCGGGGGCGTTCATTGTCAGCTGGTAATGAGGGTAGTGGTAGTGGTGGAGCATCAGCTGGTCGTGGGAAAAAAAATATTGCACCTAAGTCTGGAGCTGTGGAGCCAGGTTCGTCGTCTGGCTACACAAGGCCTCGAACGCTCCCTTTTCTGGGAGTAGGAAAACCGCTTTTAAAGCCGGAGCAGCAAGAGCAAGTTTTGGCTTATCTTGCTGACTCAGCCTCTAGCTCTTTTGCCTCCTCTCGTGAAACTGGTAAATGTCAAAGCAGCGCGTCGTTAGTGGATGTTCACGGTCAGGGACAAGTCGCTTCCTTGTCCTCTTCAGCGAAAACAACAACAGAGAAGAATGCAGCAGGCGACACAACGGGTTACTCCATGGAGCTCTTTACACATACCGTCCCTGGCTTAGAAAGTGAAGCAGTTAACAGTCCATGCCCATTACAAGTTGAATCTGACATGGAGTGCACTGATGCACAGCCACAGCCAGACTACTATCCTGGTCCTTTGACTCAGACCACAACATTGCCATCGCAGGGTGCTGATCAAGAATCAGACCCTGATGAGACTATGTTGCCCCATCACGAACGCTATACCACCGACCGACAAGATGACACAGACGAAGTTGCACACGAGCTACAAGAAGAGGTAATAGATGACCCAGTTCTTGACCCCGATTGGCAGCCATTGGGGGAACAGGGTGCAGGCGGCAGCAGTTCTGAAGCGGAGGAGGAGGGGCCGCAGCAGGCATCAACATCGCAACAGGTTCCATCTGCCGGGCCCGTATCTTGCCCAAAACGCGTGGCAAAGCTAAAACCTGTTGGAGGACAGCGTGGCCATCCGGTTAAAGCTCAGTCTGCAATGCCTGAAAAGGTATCCGATGCTAGAAAGAGTGCAGTCTGGCATTTTTTTAAACAACATCCAATTGATCAGCACAAAGTAATCTGTCAAAAATGTTCAACTACCTTAAGCAGAGGACAGAATCTGAAAAGTCTCAATACAAGTTGCATGCATAGACATTTAACCACCATGCATTTGCAAGCCTGGACTAACTACCAAACATCCCTTAAGGTTGTAGCACCCTCGGCCAATGAAGCTAGTCAGCAACGCAACATCCCTTCCGGCAGTGTAGGGCCACCATTTTCCGCACCACCTGCAGCATCTGTGCAGGTTTCTTTGCCAGGCCAAAGCCTTCAGGGTCAGGGAATCACCAGTTTCGTAGTAGGAAACACTGCATCTAGGGCACCGGTGGCAACAATACCATCTCCCACCGTCTCTCAGCCTGCCATGTCCACCGGCACCCCCGCTAGTTCCACGATCTGCAGCTCTCCAGTCCAGCTCACCCTACATGAGACTATGGTTAGAAAAAGGAAGTACTTAGCCTCGCATCCGCGTACACAGGGTTTGAACGCACACATAGCTAGACTAATCTCGTTAGAGATGATGCCCTACCGGTTAGTTGAAAGCGAAGCTTTCAAAGCCCTGATGGACTACGCTGTACCACGCTACGAGCTACCCAGTCGACACTTTTTTTCCAGAAAAGCCATCCCAGCCCTCCACCAGCATGTTAAAGAGCGCATCGTCCATGCACTCAGGCAATCTGTGAGCACAAAGGTGCACCTGACAACAGATGCATGGACCAGTAGGCATGGCCAGGGACGTTACGTGTCCATCACGGCACACTGGTTAAATGTGGTGGATGCAGGGTCCACAGGGGACAGCAAGTTTGGGACAGTTCTGCCTAGCCCACGGTCTAGGAAACAATTGGCTGTAGCCGTTTGCACCCCCTCCTCCTCCTCTTCGTCCTCCTGCAGAAGCGAGAGCTCGTCCACAGGCCGCAGTCGCACAACCACTCCATCCGCAGCTGCCACTGTTGCACACCAGGTCTCCCATTATGGGGCAGCTACTGGCAAACGTCAGCAGGCTGTATTGGCTATGAAGTGTTTGGGCGACAACAGACACACCGCGGAAGTTCTGTCCGAGTTCTTGCAGAAAGAAACGCAGTCGTGGCTGGGCACTGTAGATCTTGAGGCAGGCAAGGTAGTGAGTGATAACGGAAGGAATTTCATGGCTGCCATCTCCCTTTCCCAACTGAAACACATTCCTTGCCTGGCTCACACCTTAAACCTGGTGGTGCAGTGCTTCCTGAAAAGTTATCCGGGGTTATCCGACCTGCTCCTCAAAGTGCGTGGACTTTGCTCACATATCCGCCGTTCGCCCGTACACTCCAGCCGTATGCAGACCTATCAGCGTTCTTTGAACCTTCCCCAGCATCGCCTAATCATAGACGTTGCAACAAGGTGGAACTCAACACTGCACATGCTTCAGAGACTGTGCGAACAGAGGCGGGCTGTTATGTTTTTGTGGGAGGATACACATACACGGGCAGGCAGTAGGATGGCAGACATGGAGTTGTCAGGTGTGCAGTGGTCGAAGATTCAAGACATGTGTCAAGTCCTTCAGTGTTTTGAGGAATGCACATGGCTGGTTAGTGCAGACAACGCCATAATAAGCATGAGCATCCCCCTAATGCGTCTGCTGATGCAAAGTTTGACGCACATAAAGGATCAGGCGTCTGCAGCTGAGGAAGAGGAAAGCCTTGATGACAGTCAGCCATTGTCTGGCCAGGGCAGTGTACAGGACGAGGTAGCGGGCGAAGAGGAGGACGAGGAGGATGATGGGGATGATTATATTTTTAATGAGGAAGCTTTTCCGGGGCCACTGGAAATTGGTGGCGCGGCAAGGCCGGGTTCTGGTTTTTTGAGGGACACAAGTGACGTGGATTTGCCTGAAACTGCCCCTCAACCAAGCACAACCGCAGATTTGAGAACTGGAACTTTGGCCCACATGGCGGATTATGCCTTACGTATCCTCAAAAGGGACACACGCATAACTAAAATGATGAATGATGACGATTACTGGTTGGCCTGCCTCCTTGATCCTCGCTATAAAGGCAAATTGCAAAATATAATGCCACATGAGAACTTGGAACTAATATTAGCAACCAAACAATCAACTCTTGTTGACCGTTTGCTTCTGGCATTCCCTGCACACAGCGCCCGTGATCGTTCTCACACGAGCTGCAGGGGCCAGCAGACCAGAGGAGTTAGAGGGGCAGAAATCAGAAGTGGCGTTGGCCAGAGGGGTTTTCTGACCAGGTTGTGGAGTGATTTTGCTATGACCGCAGACAGGACAGGTACTGCAGCATCAATTCAAAGTGACAGGAGACAACATTTGTCCAGTATGGTTACAAACTATTTTTCATCCCTTATCGATGTTCTCCCTCAACCGTCATTCCCATTTGATTACTGGGCATCAAAATTAGACACCTGGCCAGAATTGGCAGAATATGCATTGCAGGAGCTTGCTTGCCCGGCAGCTAGTGTCCTATCAGAAAGAGTATTCAGTGCTGCAGGTTCAATACTAACAGAAAAAAGGACTCGTCTGGCTACCCAAAATGTAGATGATCTAACCTTCATTAAAATGAACCACAACTGGATTTCGAAATCTTTTGCCCCACCTTGCCCGGCTGACACCTAGCTTTCCTATGAAAAGGTCTTGCCTGTGGACTATTCTGAATGCCTTTTCCAATCTCGTAATTTTCAGCACCTGATTGTCCAGCATACGACATGTTTACACCTCACTAAATGGCCAAACTCCCCACACGGGGCCGTGGTATCGACACTTGGCGACAGCACCCGTGAGAGTGCAGTTTGTCTGAAGAGGTGGGTGAGCCCGCTTTTGGTCGACGGCACTGCCACTGGGTCCCTCCTAGTACAATAAAGTGTCTCTGGCGGTGGTGGTGCGCACCCAACGTCAGACACACCGTTGTAATATGAGGGGCCCTGGGCCTGTACCGCCGGCCACAAGACAGTTTCCCCCCACCCCAGCTCAAACAGTGCTCTACCACTTGCAAAATTATCTCACAGCTCCACCAATGTTTAGTCTATGCGCTGACATCCTTCAATGCCTGCCACTGACAATACCATTGTATTGACATTTTTGTTATGTTAGGCCTTCGATGCCTGTCTGTGGTCACTCCTTCCACTAGGCCTCCACTGACCACACCACTGCTGCCCGTGTACCCCTGGAACCAATTTAAAATTGCCTACAGCCATGTGTTATTATTTTAGGCCTTCGATGCCTGTCTGCGGTCACTCCTTCCACTAGGCCTCCACTGACCACACCACTGCTGCCCGTGTACCCCTGTAACCAATTTAAAATTGCCTACAGCCATGTGTTATTATTTTAGGCCTTCAATGCCTGTCTGCGGTGACTCCTTCCACTAGGCCTCCACTGACCACACCACTGCTGCCCGTGTACCCCTGGAACCAATTTAAAATTGCCTACAGCCATGTGTTATTATTTTAGGCCTTCGATGCCTGTCTGCGGTCACTCCTTCCACTAGGCCTCCACTGACCACACCACTGCTGCCCGTGTACCCCTGTAACCAATTTAACCCCTTCATGACCCAGCCTATTTTGACCTTAAAGACCTTGCCGTTTTTTGCAATTCTGACCAGTGTCCCTTCATGAGGTAATAACTCAGGAACGCTTCAATGGATCCTAGCGGTTCTGAGATTGTTTTTTCGTGACATATTGGGCTTCATGTTAGTGGTAAATTTAGGTCAATAAATTCTGTGTTTATTTGTGATAAAAACGGAAATTTGGCGAAGATTTTGAAAATTTCGCAATTTTCACATTTTGAATTTTTATTCTGTTAAACCAGAGAGATATGTGACACAAAATAGTTAATAAATAACATTTCCCACACGTCTACTTTACATCAGCACAATTTTGGAAACAAAATTTTTTTTTGCTAGGAAGTTATAAGGGTTAAAATTTGACCAGCGATTTCTCATTTTTACGACGAAATTTACAAAACCATTTTTTTTAGGGACCACCTCACATTTGAAGTCAGTTTGAGGGGTCTATATGGCTGAAAATACCCAAAAGTGACACCATTCTAAAAACTGCACCCCTCAAGGTGCACAAAACCACATTCAAGAAGTTTATTAACCCTTCAGGTGCTTCACAGCAGCAGAAGCAACATGGAAGGAAAAAATGAACATTTAACTTTTTAGTCACAAAAATGATTTTTCAGCAACAATTTTTTTATTTTCCCAATGGTAAAAGGAGAAACTGAACCACGTAAGTTGTTGTCCAATTTGTCCTGAGTACGCTGATACCTCATATGTGGGGGTAAACCACTGTTTGGGCGCACGGCAGGGGTTGGAAGGGAAGGAGCGCCATTTGACTTTTTGAATGAAAAATTGGCTGCACTCTTTAGCGGACACCATGTCACATTTAGAGAGCCCCCGTGTGCCTAAAAATTGGAGCTCCCCCACAAGTGACCCCATTTTGGAAACTAGACGCCCCAAGGAACTTATCTAGATGCATAGTGAGCCCTTTAAACCCCCAGATTCTTCACAAATTGATCCGTAAAAATGAAAAAGTACTTTTTTTTCACAAAAAAAGTTTTTTAGCCACAATTTTTTCATTTTCACATGGACAACAGGATAAAATGGATCCTAAAATTTGTTTGGCAATTTCTCCTGAGTACACCGATACTTCACATGTGGGGGTAAACCACTGTTTGGGCACATGGTAAGGCTCGGAAGGGAAGGAGCGCCATTTGACTTTTTGAATGAAAAATTATCTCCATCGTTAGCGGACACCATGTCGCGCTTGGAGAGACCCTGTGTGCTTAAACATTGGAGCTCCCCCACAAGTGACCCCATTTTGGAAACTGGACCCCCCAAGGAACTTATCTAGATGCCTAGTGAGCACTTTAAACCCTCAGGTGCTTCACAAATTGATCCGTAAAAATGAAAAAGTACTTTTTTTTCACAAAAAATTTATTTTCGCCTCAATTTTTTCATTTTCACATGGGCAACAGGATAAAATGGATCCTAAAATTTGTTGAGCAATTTCTCCCGAGTACGCCGATACCTCATATGTGGGGGTAAACCACTGTTTGGGCACACGGCAGGGCTCGGAAGGGAAGGCGCGCCTTTTAACTTTTTGAATGGAAAATTAGCTCCAATTGTTAGCGGACACCATGTCGCATTTGGAGAGCCCCTGTGTGCCTATGCAATGGAGCTCCCCCACAAGTGACCCCATTTTGGAAACTAGACCCCCCAAGGAACTTACCTAGATGCATACTGAGCACTTTAAACCCCCAGGTGCTTCACAGAAGTTTATAATGCAGAGCCATGAAAATAAAAAATAATTTTTCTTTTCTCAAAAATGATTTTTTAGCCTGGAATTTCCTATTTTGCCAATGGTAATAGGAGAAATTGGACCACAAATGTTGTTGTCCAGTTTGTCCTGAGTATGCAGATACCCCATATGTGGGGGTAAACCACTGTTTGGGCACACGGCAGGGCTCAGAAGGGAAGGCACGCCATTTGGCTTTTTAAATGGAAAATTATCTCCAATCATTAGCGGACACCATGTCGCGTTTGGAGAGCCCCTGTGTGCCTAAACATTGGAGATCCCCCACAAATTACCCCATTTTGGAAACTAGACCCCCAAAGGAACTAATCTAGATGTGTAGTGAGCACTTTGAACCCTCAAGTGCTTCACAGAAGTTTATAACGCAGAGCCATGAAAATAAAATTAAAAAATTATTTTCTCAAAAATGAATTTTAGCCCGCAATTTTTTATTTTCCCAAGGGTAACAGGAGAAATTTGACCCCAAAAGTTGTTGTCCAGTTTCTCCTGAGTACGCTGATACCCCATGTGTGGGGGTAAACCACTGTTTGGGCACACGTGGGGGCTCAGAAGGGAAGTAGTGACTTTTGAAATGCAGACTTTGATGGAATGGTCTGCGGGCGTCACGTTGCGTTTGCAGAGCCCCTGGTGTGCCTAAACAGTAGAAACCCCCCACAAGTGACCCCATTTTGGAAACTAGACCCCCAAAGGAACTTATCTAGATGTGTGGTGAGCACTTTCAACCCCCAAGTGCTTTACAGAAGTTTATAACGCAGAGCCGTGAAAATAATAAATACGTTTTCTTTCCTCAAAAACAATTTTTTAGCCCAGAATTTTTTATTTTCCCAAGGGTTACAGGAGAAATTGGACCACAAAAGTTGTTGTCCAGTTTCTCCTGAGTACGCTGATACCCCATGTGTGGGGGTAAACCACTGTTTGGGCACACGTGGGGGCTCAGAAGGGAAGTAGTGACTTTTGAAATGCAGACTTTGATGGAATGGTCTGCGGGCGTCACGTTGCGTTTGCAGAGCCCCTGGTGTGCCTAAACAGTAGAAACCCCCCACAAGTGACCCCATTTTGGAAACTAGACCCCCCAAGGAACTTATCTAGATATGTGGTGAGCACTTTGAACCCCCAAGTTCTTCACAGACGTTTACAACGCAGAGCCGTGAAAATAAAAAATCATTTTTCTTTCCTCAAAAATGATGTTTTAGCAAGCAATTTTTTATTTTCTCAAGGGTAACAGGAGAAATTGGACCCCAGTAATTGTTGCGCAGTTTGTCCTGAGTATGCTGGTACCCCATATGTGGGGGTAAACCACTGTTTGGGCACACGTCGGGGTTCGGAAGTGAGGGAGCACCATTTGAATTTTTGAATACAAGATTGGCTGGAATCAATGGTGGCGCCATGTTGCGTTTGGAGACCCCCTGATGTGCCTAAACAGTGGAAAGCCCTCAATTCTACCTCCAACACTAACCCCAACACACCCCTAACCCTAATCCCAACTGTAGCCATAACCCTAATCACAACCCTAACCCCAACACACCCCTAACCACAACCCTAACCCCAACACACCCCTAACCCTAACCACAACCCTAATTCCAACCCAACCCTAAGGCTATATGTCCACGTTGCAGATTCGTATGAGATTTTTCAGCACCATTTTTGAATAATCCGCGGGTAAAAGGCACTACGTTTTACCTGCGGATTTTCCGCGGATTTCCAGTGTTTTTTGTGCGGATTTCACCTGCGGATTCCTATTGAGGAACAGGTGTAAAACGCCGCGGAATCCGCACAAAGAATTGGCATGCTGCGGAAAATACAACGCAGCGTTCCCGCGCGGTATTTTCCGCACCATGGGCACAGCGGATTTGGTTTTCCATATGTTTACATGGTACTGTAAACCTGATGGAACACTGCTGCGAATCCGCAGCCAAATCCGCACCGTGTGCACATAGCCTAATTCTAAAGGTATGTGCACACGCTGCAGAAAATGCTGCGGATCCGCAGCAGTTTCCCATGAGTTTACAGTTCAATGTGAACCTATGGGAACCAAAAATCGCTGTACACATGCTGCGGAAAAACTGCACGGAAACGCAGCGGTTTACATTCCGCAGCATGTCACTTCTTTCTGCGGATTCCGCAGCGGTTTTACAACTGCTCCAATAGAAAATCGCAGTTGTAAAACCGCAGTGAAATGCGCAGAAAAACCGCGGTAAATCCACCATAAATCCGCAGCGGTTTAGCACTGTGGATTTTTCAAATCCGCTGCGGAAAAATCCGCATAGGACCAGAATATGTGTGCACATACCGAAACCCTAACCCTAACCCTACCCCTAACCCTACCCCTAACCCTACCCCTAACCCTACCCCTACCCCTAACCCTAACCCTACCCCTAACCCTACCCCTAACCCTAACCCTAACCCTACCCCTAACCCTAACCCTACCCCTAACCCTAACCCTAACCCTAACCCTACCCCTAACCCTAACCCTAGTTCTTACCCCAACCTTAGTGAAAAAAAAAAAAATTCTTTATTTTTTTATTGTCCCTATCTATGGGGGTGACAAAGGGGGGGGTCATTTACTATTTTTTTTATTTTGATCACTGAGATAGGTTATATCTCAGTGATCAAAATTCACTCTGGAACGAATCTGCCGGCCGGCAGATTCGGCGGGCGCACTGCATATGCGCCCGCCATTTTGGAAGATGGCGGCGCCCAGGAAAGAAGACGGACGGACCTCGGGCGGCCAGGTAAGTATAAGGGGGGGGAGATCAGGGCACGGGGGGGGCGTCGGAGCACGGGGGGGTGGATCGGAGCATGGGGGGGGTGGATCAGAACACGGGAGGGAGGATTGGAGCACGGGGGAGGATTGGAGCACGGGGTGAGGGATCGCTGTGCGGGGGGGTGGATCGGAGCACGGGGGGGGGGGTCGCTGTGTGCGGGGGGGGACCGGAGTGCGGGGGGGTTTGATTGGAGCGCGGGGGGTGTGATTGGTGCACGGGGGAAGCGGACAGGAGGACGGGGGAGCGGAGCACAGGACCGAGGGCAGCGGACCACAGATCGGGGGGCTGGGGGGGGCGATCGGAGGGGTGGGGTGGGTGCACATAAGTGTTTCCAGCCATGGCCGATGATATTGCAGCATCGGCCATGGCTGGATTGTAATATTTCACCAGTTTTTTAGGTGAAATATTACAAATCGCTCTGATTGGCAGTTTCACTTTCAACAGCCAATCAGAGCGATCGTAGCCACGAGGGGGTGAAGCCACCCCCCCTGGGCTAAACTACCACTCCCCCTGTCCCTGCAGATCGGGTGAAATGGGAGTTAACCCTTTCACCCGGCCTGCAGGGACGCGATCTTTCCATGACGCATATGCTGCGTCATGGGTCGGAATGGCACCGACTTTCATGACGCAGCGTATGCGTCAAAGGTCGGGAAGGGGTTAAAATTGCCTACAGCCAGCCCAATTTTTTTATTTTAGGCCTTCGATGCCTGTCTGCGGTCCATTTATTCAACTACTACTACACTGACCAGGGCACTGCTGCCCGTGTACCCCTGGAACCAACATCAGAAAATATAAAAATAAGTATTTTGCTTACAAAAAAGAAAATACTGGAGAGATATCAAATGCAGACATTTTAACATTAAAAACAAACACACAACTAAAATCTGGTACAGTGCTAAAAATGGCCACCAGCTACAATTACTTTCTCCTGCAAGTAGTTAACTGAAAGGTTTTTTCAATTGAAAACACACATATGGCATCCACCGAGTGTTGTCCTGTCGCGTCTTCTTTATATTATTGCCGAGAAGATGCAAAACAATGAAAATAATAAAATCATTAATTACCAAAATAATAGAGAAAGTCAACACCACATTGCAAATAAACATTCATTCCAAATAAAGAAGCAGGGCGCGTCCGAGGGTGAGTATATACCTAATAAGAATATAATCACCCTCGGACGCGCAATGCTTATTTCCAACAGCCTTCCTTCCTAAGAATCAGCCCTTCCGTGGTGTAGAGAGACGTTGTGTTACACTCCAAGGTGTTCCCCAGGTTGCCTTTCCTGAGCTTCGATCTTCCGGCTCTCGTTTAGTAGTTGTTGGAAACTACGCTGCATTAGGCCTTCAAATTGGGTATGGGGTGTAGAGAGATGGTGTGTTCCACTCCAAGGTGTTCCCCAGGTTGCCTTTCCTGAGCTTCGATCTTCCGGCTCTCGTTTAGTAGTTGTTGGAAACTACACTGCATTAGGCCTTCAAATTGGGTATGGGGTGTAGAGAGAGGGTGTGTTACACTCCAAGGTGTTCCCCAGGTTGCCTTTCCTGAGCTTCGATATTCCGGCTCTCGTTTAGTAGTTGTTGGAAACTACACTGCATTAGGCCTACAAATTTGGTATGGGGGAAACATTGGCGCATCTGCGGTCCCTCCTTCCTCTAGGCCTCCACTGACCTGTCTACTGCTGCCCGTGTTCCCCTGGAACCAATTTTAAATTGCCTACAGGCAGCCCAATTTATTATGTTAGGGCTTCGAAGCCTGTCTGCGGTCCCTCCTTCCACTAGGCCTCCACTGACCTGTCTACTGCTGCCCGTGTACCCCTTGAACCAACATCATAAAATAAAAAAAAAAGTATTTTGCTTATAAAAAAGAAAATACTGGTGAGATATCAAATGCAGACATTTTAACATTAAAAACAAACACACAACTAAAATCTGGTACAGTACTAAAAATGGCCACCAGCTACAATTACTTTCTCCTGCAAGTAGTTAACTGAAAGGTTTTTTCAATTGAAAACACACATATGGCATCCACCGAGTGTTGTCCTGTCGCGTCTTCTTTATATTATTGCCGAGAAGATGCAAAACAATGAAAATAATAAAATCATTAATTACCAAAATAATAGAGAAAGTCAACACCACATTGCAAATAAACATTCATTCCAAATAAAGAAGCAGGGCGCGTCCGAGGGTGAGTATATACCTAATAAGAATATAATCACCCTCGGACGCGCAATGCTTATTTCCAACAGCCTTCCTTCCTAAGAATCAGCCCTTCCGTGGTGTAGAGAGACGTTGTGTTACACTCCAAGGTGTTCCCCAGGTTGCCTTTCCTGAGCTTCGATCTTCCGGCTCTCGTTTAGTAGTTCTTGGAAACTACACTGCATTAGGCCTTCAAATTGGGTATGGGGTGTAGAGAGAGGGTGTGTTCCACTCCAAGGTGTTCCCCAGGTTGCCTTTCCTGAGCTTCGATCTTCCGGCTCTCGTTTAGTAGTTCTTGGAAACTACACTGCATTAGGCCTACAAATTGGGTATGGGGTGGAGAGAGATGGTGTGTTACACTCCAAGGTGTTCCCCAGGTTTCCTTGCCATTGCTTCGGTCTTCCGACTCTCATTTAGTAGTTGTAGAAAAGTACACTGCATTAGGCCATACAAAATGGGTATGGGGTGGAGAGAGATGGTGTGTTACACTCCAAGGTGTTCCCCAGGTTGCCTTTCCTGAGCTTCTATCTTCAGGCTCTCATTAAATTGTGGTTAAATGGAACAACTGCATTTGGCGTACTAGTTGGTTTGGGGCCTACTATCGGTGTCTGCCACTCCTTGCTGTTCTCCTGGTTTCCTGTCCTGAAATTCCATTTTCAGGCTCTCGTTAAGTAGTTGTTAATGTTAGACTGCATTTGGCCTACTAGTTGGGTTGGGGCCTACTATCGGTGTCTGCCACTCCTTGCTGTTCTCCTCCACTGAACAAAGCTGTGCCGCCTGTTTACTACGGTTGCCAATTTTGAACTGCATTTCGACTACTTACTGATTTGGCCCTACTCTCTGTGTCAGCCTCTCATTCCAGTTGTCCTCCACTGCAATGCCCCCTGGTTATTCCTGTGTTACCAATTTTGAACTGCATTTAGCCCACTTTATTCTTTGGGCCTATATCTGTGTTTCCACTTCATCGTGCCCATTGCCCAGCCAGTGATAGATGAGTACTTTGCTGGTACATTGACCCATAACGCAACATTCCCCGTGCATGCTACACAACAACATTGTGACCCTGCTGAAAGTCAGGTTGCTCTTCCCGCATACCATACCACCTTACACGGGGACAAAGAGGAAGGTGCAGATGAAAGTGCAGGTTCCTTCATCAGGTGGGGGGAGGAATACTAGTTGGCGACGTCACTGGCACAGGGCCTCTCATGGTACGCAAAAGTGTTGCTGCCGGTGGGAGGCGACCCCGCCGTGCAAACACACCGCTGTACTTTGAGGGGCCCTGTGCCAGTGCCAATGCCAACAAGTGGGCCCCCCCTGCTTGCTCAGGATCACAGCACTTGCAAAGTTGAAATACTTACCTCTCCCTGCTCCACTGCCGTGACGTGGTCCAGATTTCCTGGGCCCACTAATTACTTGAACCAGCCCTACCCACCACAACTTTAGCCAAATGACCCCCAATTTCAAATGCCTTCCAATTATTATAAGGTAAATTACGCTTGACAAGCTTCATTAAGAAGAATGGATGGTTTTTACATTAAAATGGGCACACTAGGTGTTTTCCTGGCCCCCACTCACTGCCGACTATGCTGCCCCATTGACTTGCATTGGGTTTCGTGTTTCGGTCGATCCCGACTTTACGTCATATTCGGCCGATTTCACTCGACCCGACTTTTGAGATAGCCGGGTTTCGCGAAACCCGGCTCGACTCTAAAAAGGTCAAGGTCTCTCAACTCTAGTCGCAGGCTTTCTGTATAAGTGAGAAAAGGACTCACAGGCTTTCTGTATAAGTGAGAAAAGGACTCACAGGCTTTCTGTATAAGTGAGAAAAGGACTCGCAGGCTTTCTGTATAAGTGAGAAAAGGACTCGCAGGCTTTCTGTATAAGTGAGAAAAGGACTCGCAGGCTTTCTGTATAAGTGAGAAAAGGACTCCCAGGCTTTCTGTATAAGTGAGAAAAGGACTCACAGGCTTTCTGTATAAGTGAGAAAAGGACTCGCAGGCTTTCTGTATAAGTGAGAAAAGGACTCGCAGGCTTTCTGTATAAGTGAGAAAAGGACTCGCAGGCTTTCTGTATAAGTGAGAAAAGGACTCACAGGCTTTCTGTATAAGTGAGAAAAGGACTCGCAGGCTTTCTGTATAAGTGAGAATAGGACTCGCAGGCTTTCTGTATAAGTGAGAAAAGGACTCTCAGGCTTTCTGTATAAGTGAGAAAAGGACCCACAGGCTTTCTGTATAAGTGAGAAAAGGACTCGCAGGCTTTCTGTATAAGTGAGAAAAGGACTCACAGGCTTTCTGTATAAGTGAGAAAAGGACTCGCAGGCTTTCTGTATAAGTGAGAAAAGGACTCGCAGGCTTTCTGTATAAGTGAGAAAAGGACTCGCTCACAGGCTTTCTGTATAAGTGAGAAAAGGACTCACAGGCTTTCTGTATAAGTGAGAAAAGGGCTCGCAGGCTTTCTGTATAAGTGAGAAAAGGACTCGCAGGCTTTCTGTATGCGTTGGAAAAGGACTCGCAGGCTTTCTGTATAAGTGAGAAAAGGACTCACAGGCTTTCTGTATAAGTGAGAAAAGGACTCGCAGGCTTTCTGTATAAGTGAGAAAAGGACTCGCAGGCTTTCTGAATGCGTTGGAAAAGGACTCGCAGGCTTTCTGTATAAGTTGGAAAAGGTCTCGCAGGCTTTAACTAATAATACTGTTTTGTAAGAAGTAACGCTGGGTGATAAGTCTAATTAATTTGATTTAGTTGCCATTTTAATGGTACGCAATACTAATTTTCATCAAAATTGTGAATTTATTTGGAGCTCTAGCCCATGGGCAGGGTTAATATCGTGGCCGATAGAAAGGTTGTAGGCAACAAGGTGCAGAGGTGACCGTGCAGTAGTGATGAGCGAGCGAGCTCAGTAAGGTGTTATCCGACCATGCTGGTGTCCTAATCGAGTATTTTTGGCATGCTCGAATAATATGTTCAAGTCCCGCTGTTGAATCATTATGCTTAAAGGGAACCTGTCACCTGTATTTGGTGGGACCGGTTTTCGGTCATATGGGCGGAGTTTTCGGGTGTTTGATTCACCCTTTCCTTACCCGCTGGCTGCGCAAGGCAATCTACGGAGGACAGAGAATGAACTTCAATCCAATATTGCGGCCAGCATGCAGCCAGCGGGTAAGGAAAGGGTGAATCAAACACCCGAAAACTCCGCCCATATGACCGACAACCGGTTCCGCCAAATTCAGGTGACAGGTTCCCTTTAACTATTGAACTTCGAAGGGCCCATATACTGTTCTTGTACAGGAGCCATCTTCTGTCTGTGTCCCGCCCCTGGTGAAGGCTGCACAATGGTACTGATCAGTCGCATAAATATAGATTAGAATGAATCTTTTGGTCTGTGGGTCACCGCATCCTCCCACTAATGGTGCAGTTAGACGGCCATATAATGTGTGCGAGGATCGTATCGCACTCCTTGGACTGTCTGTCGGAACTCCTGACTTTAGCGTGACAGCTGCACATGCTGTCATGCTCAGGTCAGGAGAGCTGATGGCCAGTCTGAGGATTGTGATACTATCTTTTCACAAGTAATGCGGCCTTCTGACAGCAGCGCTCTAAGTCTCACCCCCCGAAAAAAAAGAATAGGTTTTTTTTTTATTTAAATGAAAATTTGAGCTTACAAAAATGGATGTTTTTTTGCATTTTCTGAAGTTTTTTTGTACTAAATTCATCAAAATGGCACACACAGTACATGAATTTTGTGTAAAGTAAAAAAAAATTGTCTTTTTTATCTTTTTTTACTGTCTCTAAATTTTTTTTGCAAGATTGAAGATCAAAAAGTTGCATGTTTTTTAAAAATAAAAATCGGAAAAATTGTTGATTTTCACAAAATCACTCTAAGTAGAGGAATGAGGGGGTCAGGAGTACAAAGTTGCAAATAATGAATGGGACCACTAGAAACCCTAAACCTTGCCCTTAGAGGCAAACTAATAAAACAAATTCTATAGACAATCACATATAAAATAGACTAAAAAGGGCACAAAAAATGATGAATTTGGTGTAAACAGCAAAAAAAAAGTACACAAATTTGACAAAAAAAGTTATAAATGCAATGATAAATCAGGACTATGGAGATTTTGGGCCCAATTCACTATTTGTGTTTTTACTTAAAGGGATATTCCCATCTCCATGATCCTTTCCCAATATGTAGCAGGTGTTGTAATAATAATAATAATAATAATAATAATAGCAAATACCTCCAATTAGCAACGTAGAATAGCTTTTCTGATTTGCTACCTTTTTCCTCAAGTGCAGGCATTGCCGGACCTTAGTTATCTATGGTTACGTCCGCTAGCAACTTGCTAACCAACGGTCACTATATTAGTGGTTGAACTTGTAACCATGAATACCTAAGGTCCTTCAATGCCTGCCCATTAGAAAAATGACATAGCTAATCAGAGGAACTACACTACATTTCTAATTGGAGCTATTTGCTAATATTATTGTTATAACACGTACTACATGTTGGGATAAGTCACTTTTCTTTTTTATCTTTTGGTATTTGTTGATGTTTTTGTGCCAAACGCTTCAATTTGAAATATTATTAACTAATTTTGTGCAAAATCAACAATATTCTTTTCTGTTGCCCTAACTTTATATGAGACTTTTAAGTGCAAAAAGCTGATTTTTTTCTGCTAAAATGTCCTAAAATGTGTATAGATAGATAGATAGATAGATAGATAGATAGATAGATAGATAGATAGATAGAAAAGAACACAGCAGCACATGTAAATATAAAAAAGTTTTCAAAAAATTTTTTTTCATAAAACTTACAGTTATAGATAAAATGGCCAATTTATGCGCTACTAATCTTCATTTTATCTATAACTGTAAGTTTTATGAAAAAATATTTTTGAGAAGTATGATTCATATTGAACGTTTGTCTGTGTTTTCACATGGCCTAGATTCATGTACATGTGCTGCTGTGTTCTTTTATATCTATATGATACAGCTTGCAACTTGCATGTGTTCACATTGGGAGTGCTGGTTGGCTTTTTTTTTCTCTCTCTCTATATATATATATATATACACTGCTCAAAAAAATAAAGGGACAAATTAAACAACAGAATACAACATCTCAGTACCAATGCTTTCTGGCTGATGTTTTGGTCACTTTTGAATGTTGGTTGTGCTTTCACACTTGTGGTAGCATGAGATGGACTCTACAACCCACACAAGTGGCTCAGGTAGTGCAGCTCATCCAGGATGGCATATCAATGTGAGCTGTGGCAAGAAGGTTTGCTGCGTCTATCAGCGTAGTTAGTGTCCAGAGGCTGAAGGCGCTACCAGGAGACAGGCCAGTACACCAGGAGACGTTTAGGGGGCCGTAGGAGGGCAACAACCCAGCATCAGGACTGCTACCTCCGCCTTTGTGCAAGGAGGAACAGGAGGCTCACTGCCAGAGCCCTGCAAAATGACCTCCAGCAGGCCACAAATGTGCATGAGTCTGCACAAACGGTTAGAAACTGACTCCATGAGGATGGTCTGAGTGCCCAGCATCCACAGATGGGGGTTGTGCTCACAGCCCAACACCGTGCAGGACGCTTGGCATTTGCCACAGAACACCAGGATTGGCAAATTCACCACTGTCACCCTGTGCTCTTCACAGATGAAAGCAAGTTCACACTGAGCACATGTGACAGACATGACAGTGTCTTGAGACGCTGTGGAGATCGATCTGCTGCCTGCAACATCCTTCAGCATGACCAGTTTGGCAGTGGGTCAGTAATAGTGTGGGGTGGCATTTCTTTGGAGGGCCGCACAGCCCTCCATGTGCTCACCAGAGGTAGCCTGACTGCCATTAGGTACCGAGATGAGATCCTCAGACCCCTTGTGAGACCATATGCTGGTGCGGTTGGCCCTGGGTTCCTCCTAATGCAGGACAATGCCATACCTCAAGTGGCTGGAGTGTGTCAGCAGTTCCTGCAAGATGAAGGCATTGAAACTATGGACTGGCCCACCCATTCCCCTGACCTGAATCCGATTGAGCACATCTGGGACATCATGTCTCGCACCATCTACCAACGTCACATTGCACCACAGACTGTCCAGGAGTTGGCGGATGCTTTAGTCCAGGTCTGGGAGGAGATCCCTCAAGAGACCATCCGCTGCCTCTTCAGGAGCATGTCCAGGCATTGTACAGTAGGAAGGTCATACAGGCACGTGGAGGCCACACACAATACTGAGCATCTTTTCCTTGCCATGAGGCATTTCCACTGAAGTTGGATCAGCCTGTAATTTGATTCTCCACTTTGATTTTGAGTAGCATTCCAAATCCACACCTCTATGGAATATTTATTTTGATTTACATTGATCACTGGGGAACACAATTTTTTAAGAGGTAGGTCAGACAACTGTTCTTAATTAATTTTTGGATGCTGAATCCAGAAATGATCTCAGTTTTTCTCTATCACGTCAAGTTTTTGAACTATAGGATTTTTGTCTTCTCAAAACTATGTAAACTACTGTACCTAAAAAGTGTTTTTTTTTAATTAAATAGTACAAATATGAACAAAAAATGAAATATATAAGAAATAGGCATGACAAAGTTGTGACTACTCTTACAAGTTGCCACGTAGCTCTATATGATTCGAATTGTAATCAGATAACAAGTCTTATTACAGATATCAGTGCAATTGTGCTTCTCTGGCAGGTAAGTTGTGTAGGAAAAACTTGACGTGCTAGAAAAAAACTGACTACATTTTTGGAATCAGCATGCCAATTTTAGTATAAATCAGCTCAAAAACCTAACTCAACAGAATTTTTTTTTCAAATTGTTCCCCTGTGAATTGTTATATTTTATTGTTCTGAACACATTCCACTATGCAATGAATAAAAATTTGCAACTGGAATATTTCATTCAGAGATATCTAGGATGTGGTATTTTAGTGTCCCTTTATTTTTTTTTGAGCAGTATATATATATATATATATATATATATATATATATATATATATATATATGTGTATATATATATATATATATATATATATATATATATATATATATATATATATATATCTATAATATAACACTGGGAGCGTCATTCTGTCCGAAGCCTTTATAGACTGCGCAAGCGCAAGCGCCGGCGCAGTCTGGGCCTCACAGAGCGACGCTCCCGGGAGATCGCGGTGTGCGTTCACACTGAACACACACCGCGATCTCCACCGCAGAAGCAGGGACCGCCAGGAGGGTGAGTATCGGCCTATATTCACCTGTCCCCGTTCCATCGCTGAGCGGCGCCATCTTCCCGGTCTTCGGTCTGTGGCCTTCAGTTCAGAGGGCGCGATGACGCGCTTAATGCGCGCCGGCGCCGCCCTCTGACTGAATAGTCACGGCCAGGAGACCGGGAAGATGGCGGCGCTCAGCGATGGAACGCCGGACAGGTGAGTATAGTAAGTGCTGGGGGGGCCTGAGCTGGCGGCGATACCGGCACCTGACCCCCACAGCGCGCCGGTGTCCCCGCCTGCTCAGGCCCCCCAGCACTCGGCGCCGAGCGGGTCAGAGGCAGTATGGGGACGCAGGATGGAGCAGCACATAAGGATGGGGACGCAGGATGGAGCAGCACATAAGGATGGGGACGCAGGATGGGAGCAGCACATAAGGATGGGGACGCAGGATGGAGCAGCACATAAGGATGGGGACGCAGGATGGAGCAGCACATAAGGATGGGGACGCAGGATGGGAGCAGCACATAAGGATGGGGACGCAGGATGGAGCAGCACATAAGGATGGGGACGCAGGATGGAGCAGCACATAAGGATGGGGACGCAGGATGAAGCAGCACATAAGGATGGGGACGCAGGATGGAGCAGCACATAAGGATGGGGACGCAGGATGGGAGCAGCACATAAGGATGGGGACGCAGGATGGAGCAGCACATAAGGATGGGGACGCAGGATGGAGCAGCACATAAGGATGGGGACGCAGGATGGGAGCAGCACATAAGGATGGGGACGCAGGATGGAGCAGCACATTAGGATGGGGACGCAGGATGGAGCAGCACATAAGGATGGGGACGCAGGATGGGAGCAGCACATAAGGATGGGGACGCAGGATGGAGCAGCACATAAGGATGGGGACGCAGGATGGGAGCAGCACATAAGGATGGGGACGCAGGATGGAGCAGCACATAAGGATGGGGACGCAGGATGGAGCAGCACATAAGGATGGGGACGCAGGATGGAGCAGCACATAAGGATGGGGACGCAGGATGGAGCAGCACATAAGGATGGGGACGCAGGATGGGAGCAGCACATAAGGATGGGGACGCAGGATGGGAGCAGCACATAAGGATGGGGACGCAGGATGGAGCAGCACATAAGGATGGGGACGCAGGATGGGAGCAGCACATAAGGATGGGGACGCAGGATGGAGCAGCACATAAAGATGGGGACGCAGGATGGAGCAGCACATAAGGATGGGGACGCAGGATGGGAGCAGCACATAAGGATGGGGACGCAGGATGGAGCAGCACATAAGGATGGGGACGCAGGATGGGAGCAGCACATAAGGATGGGGACGCAGGATGGAGCAGCACATAAAAATGGGGACACAGGATGGAGCAGCACATAAGGATGGGGACGCAGGATGCAGCAGCACATAAGGATGGGGACGCAGGATGGAGCAGCACATAAAAATGGGGACACAGGATGGAGCAGCACATAAGGATGGGGACGCAGGATGCAGCAGCACATAAGGATGGGGACGCAGGATGGAGCAGCACATAAGGATGGGGACGCAGGATGCAGCAGCACATAAGGATGGGGACGCAGGATGGAGCAGCACATAACAGTATGGGGACGCAGGATGGAGCAGGACATAAGGATGGGGACGCAGGATGGAGCAGCACATAAGGATGGGGACGCAGGATGCAGCAGCACATAAGGATGGGGACGCAGGATGCAGCAGCGCATGACAGGATGGGGACGCAGGATGCAGCAGCACATAAGGATGGGGACGCAGGATGCAGCAGCACATAAGGATGGGGACGCAGGATGCAGCAGCGCATGACAGGATGGGGACGCAGGATGCAGCAGCACATAAGGATGGGGACGCAGGATGCAGCAGCGCATGACAGGATGGGGACGCATGATGGAGCAGCGCATGACAGGATGGGGACGCAGGATGGAGCAGCACATGACAGGATGGGGACGCAGGATGGGAGCAGCGCATCACAGGATGGGAGCAGCGCATCACAGGATGGGGACGCAGGATGGGAGCAGCGCATGACAGGATGGGGACGCAGGATGGGAGCAGCGCATGACAGGAAAGGGAACGCAGGATGGAGCAGCGCATGACAGGATGGGGACGCAGGATGGAGCAGCACGTGACAGGATGGGGACGCAGGATGGAGCAGCGCATGACAGGATGGGGACGCAGGATGGAGCAGCACATACCAGGATGGAGACAATATACCAATATAAATGCTCACCACCCGGGCGTAGAACGGGTTCAATAGCTAGTATATATATATATATATATATATATATATATATATATATATCTCAAACTTAAAGGGAACCTGTCACCTGAATGTGACGGGACAAGTTTGCGGTCATATGGGCGGGGTTTTCGGTGTTTGATTCACCCTTTCCTTACCCGCTGGCTGCATGCTGGCCGCAATATTGGGTTGAAGTTCATGCCGTGTCCTCCGAAGTACACGCCTGCGCAAGGCAAGATTGCACCTTGTGCAGGCATGTACTACAGAGGACACTGCATGAACTTCAACCCAATATTGCGGCCAGCATGCAGCCAGCGGGTAAGGAAAGGGTGAATCAAACACCCGAAAACCCCGCCCATATGACCGCAAACCGGTCCCTCCAAATTCAGGTCACAGGTTCCCTTTAAGCAAAATCCATATAGGGCGGATACTGGAGTAGATTTGCACAAACAATTTGCCACTTTTTAAATCTTCGCAATTGATGTATCAGCCAAAAACATCTGGACTCTCCAAACCCCAGACACAATGGTGAACTTAAAAAAAAAATACAGGTGAACACATATAAAATATACAATAAAAAAGGGAAAAAAATAAACAAGAATACGGGACCAAAAACACCCACAGTCCAACTCATTATTGCAGCCTTTTTTTTAAAATGAAAATACCGTAGTTAAAATTAATTGCGGACAATGCGCCATTTAACCTATTAGGCCGGAGTCACACTACAGCGAGATACGGCCGAGTCTCGCAGGTTAAAACCAAGCTCTGGCACCGGCACTCCGGAGCGGAGCGTGCGGCTCCATGTATTGCTATGCGGCCGCATGCTCCTCTCCAGAGTGCCGGTGCCAGAGCTGGGCTTTAACCTGCGAGACTCGGCCGTATCTCGCTGTGTGTGATCCCGGCCTTAAGGTCTCTCTCTCCTCCCCATTCATGTTTTATACAAGCGACAAACCTTTCCAAAGAGTCTTAATTGCAGATTTCTCTCTCCTTCTTCTCGATGTCATTTGAAAATATGTAATTTAGCATGCCAAGGTCTGTGCCCGTGCATAAATTATCCCTAACGACAGCGCTCGGGGCTCGCATTTAACACTGTTTATTGCACTGTGGAGCACTTATTACTGTCTTTGCATATATTTTGCATAAAGCGTTCATCATGGCCGCTAAGGTGGGTGAAGTTTGTTTCAGAAGGTCATTTAAGTCTTAAATAAACCTCCGAACACATAAGAGGGGATTTGCGGCTGTAAAATAGTTCATTTATATGCAAACATGACTTAACGTTTACATTGGAATTCATTGCCTGCAAGATGCAGCGTATTCATTATGTTCGGATCCGAATGTAATTTCTGGTGGGGATGTAAGGGCAATATGTGTTTTTTAATAAATGCCGAAAAAAATCCTGTAAATATAACAAAGACACTGGAGGGAGAAAAAATAAAATTTCGAATATTGAATTATTTATTTTATAAATGCATCTATTGAATAAAAATGAATTTATCTTCATCAGTTTCGAGAGGGATAGAGGGAGTTCTTTTATAGGGAACCGAACCTGACAGTGGATTAATGCCGCTCGATGTATCCGACACCGGCTATATGAATTCACACATATATGTTTGACCCTTAAACGTTGTGGAGCACAAAATAAAAACATAATTGAAAAACTGCACGTGAGACTACTTGCAGATTTTTATCGTCCGCTGCCCCGACGTGTCAGGTCTCGCCCTTCATGCGGGTATTGGGAGAGACCTGTCAGTCACTAGCGGAGGGCGGGAAAAGTGGCTTCTGAAGTGCATTTTTCTCTGAAACGCCGCAACATTTCTGAGTCAGACCTACATGACTGAAGTCATGCGGCCACCATTTTATACATGTTGCCCATAAATCAGGAAGCATGTATCAGTTGTCCAGTTCCCCGTTATAGGGAATCTATCACCAAGATTTTGCCACCTAATCAGCGTAATGTAGGGGCAGCCAAGACACGCAAGATGAAGTAGTCTCTATGGGCGCCGGGTGAAAAGGTTAGTGCGAAAGGATCAGATCTAGTGACGAGAATGTGCTGGGATAAGGTGTTATCCGCCATGCCCGGGTGTTAACCGACTGTCTTTGCCGTGCTCAAATAATATGTTAGAGTCCCCGCGGCTGCATGTCTCCCGGCATGTCTATCGACAGCTGCGATACATGGAGGGATTGTCTAACAAACAGGAAACCCCTGCACGTGTTGTGACCGTCAAACAGCCGTGACACATGCAGGTGCAGGGACGCTCTAGCCGAGTGTCTTCAGTGTGCTTATATAATATCTTAGAGTCCCTTAGAGTTTGTTGCATCTACCTGATTGATGACAATGTAATCCTTCGCACGGACCTCTCCACACGGAGCTCATGAGAGAACTTCAGCTTGCAGTGTTTAATTCCCATACCCTTTTTCCATGGGAAATCTTGGGTTTGGTCATTTTTAGAGGCAAGTGGTCGCGGAGGAATCACTCTACACACCTCATGGCATTGTACCTATAGTGCAATGACCCAGGTGAGGAAACACCTAGCATTCTATTCAAGATGGCTATACACACTCAGAATTACACTAGGGAGTGATCGTTATAATAGATGAAATGTGGATTACATCCGCGCTGCTGCGACAAATAATAGATCCAGATATATTTGTAAGATGTTCGGGTGGATTATTCAACGCGTTTCGAAGCTCATGGCTTCTTCTTCAGGAAGTTTCCACACAGAGATCTCTGTGTGGAAACTTCCTGAAGAAGAAGCCATGAGCTTTGAAACACTTTGAATAAACCACCCAAACATCTTACAAATATATCTGGATCTATTATTTGTCGCAGCAGCGCGGATGTAATCCACATTTCATCTATTATAACGGTTCTGAGAGGTCGCAGCGCCAACCTGTGGATCTGCAGCAGCTGACAAACTACACGCTTGTACTGTGTACTACCAGGTGAGCAGTTCTCTCACAATTGATCAGAAACAATCCTGGGGATAAGACCCTATTTGCGCTTTTTTTGTCTCCTATCTTTCAATACTAGGGAGTGATGACATATCTTCCTTTTTATCTCCATATCATTATGTAGGAAGAGGGATCCTGATTTCAGTTATTTTATTGGGCTGCTTGCTGTAGTTTTGCTAAAATCACTGCTTTATCAGCAGGAGATTAACACTAGAGCAGAGGTGTCAAATTGCATTCCTCCAGGGCTGCAAACAGGTCATGTTTTCAGGATTTCCTTGTACTGCACAGGTGATAATTTAATCACCTACACAAATAATGAGTTGGTGATTAAATTATCACCTGTGCAATACAAGGAAATCCTGAAAACATGACCTGTTTGCAGCCCTCGAGGAATGCAGTTTGACACCCCTGCACTAGAGGACTAGTAAACCTCTGGACATGTAGTCCTCCATATTCATGAGTTCTGTATAACCCCCCACCACCACTGATTGGCATCTTTCTGCCTATGTACAGTGTAGACAGAAAGCAGCCAGTCAGTGGGGTGGGCGGGGTTATACAGAGACATCCTGGGGTGAGTGGTGCAAAATAATCAGCTTTGAAAAAAAAAATTATGATACTCTATCAGGTGATGTCTAAAAAAAAAATATATATATATCTATATATATAATTGTCTAAGGGTTTTTCCGTCTGTCTTTCTGTCTGTCTGTCTGTCCTGGAAATCCCGCGTCTCTGATTGGTCGAGGCCGCCAGGCCACGACCAATCAGCAACGGGCACAGCGACGATGATGTCATAAAGGACGTAGACATCTCACGTTTCTGATTCAGCGATGGGCACAGTATCGACATAGATGTCATAATGGTTGCCATGGCGATGATGATGTCATAAAGGTTGCCTCGACCAATCAGTGACGGGCACAGTCTGCCGCGAATTCTGGAATCATCATTGTCCATATACTACGGGGACATGCATATTCTAGAATACCCGATGCGTTAGAATCGGGCCACAATCTAGTATATATATATATATATATACAGTTAGGGCCAGAAATATTTGGACAGTGACACAATTTTCGCGAGTTGGGCTCTGCATGCCACCACATTGGATTTGAAATGAAACCTCTACAACAGAATTCAAGTGCAGATTGTAACGTTTAATTTGAAGGGTTGAACAAAAATATCTGATAGAAAATGTAGGAATTGTACACATTTCTTTACAAACACTCCACATTTTAGGAGGTCAAAAGTAATTGGACAAATAAACATAACCCAAACAAAATATTTTTATTTTCAATATTTTGTTGCAAATCCTTTGGAGGCAATCACTGCCTTAAGTCTGGAACCCATGGACATCACCAAACGCTGGGTTTCCTCCTTCTTAATGCTTTGCCAGGCCTTTACAGCCGCAGCCTTCAGGTCTTGCTTGTTTGTGGGTCTTTCCGTCTTAAGTCTGGATTTGAGCAAGTGAAATGCATGCTCAATTGGGTTTAGATCTGGAGATTGACTTGCCCATTGCAGAATGTTCCACTTTTTGGCACTCATGAACTCCTGGGTAGCTTTGGATGTATGCTTGGGGTCATTGTCCATCTGTACTATGAAGCGCCGTCCAATTAACTTTGCAGCATTTGGCTGAATCTGGGCTGAAAGTATATCCCGGTACACTTCAGAATTCATCCGGCTACTCTTGTCTGCTCTTATGTCATCAATAAACACAAGTGACCCAGTGCCATTGAAAGCCATGCATGCCCATGCCATCACGTTGCCTCCACCATGTTTTACAGAGGATGTGGTGTGCCTTGGATCATGTGCTGTTCCCTTTCTTCTCCAAACTTTTTTCTTCCCATCATTCTGGTACAGGTTGATCTTTGTCTCATCTGTCCATAGAATACTTTTCCAGAACTGAGCTGGCTTCTTGAGGTGTTTTTCTGCAAATTTAACTCTGGCCTGTCTATTTTTGGTATTGATGAATGATTTGCATCTAGATGTGAACCCTTTGTATTTACTGTCATGGAGTCTTCTCTTTACTGTTGACTTAGAGACAGATACACCTACTTCACTGAGAGTGTTCTGGACTTCAGTTGATGTTGTGAACGGGTTCTTCTTCACCAAATTAAGTATGCGGCGATCATCCACCACTGTTGTCATCCGTGGACGCCCAGGCCTTTTTGAGTTCCCAAGCTCACCAGTCAATTCCTTTTTTCTCAGAATGTACACAACTGTTGATTTTGCTACTCCAAGCATGTCTGCTATCTCTCTGATGGATTTTTTCTTTTTTTTCAGCCTCAGGATGTTCTGCTTCACCTCAATTGAGAGTTCCTTTGACCGCATGTTGTCTGCTCACAGCAACAGCTTCCAAATGCAAAACCACACACCTGGAATCCACCCCTGACCTTTTAACTACTTCATTGATTACAGGTTAACGAGGGAGACGCCTTCAGAGTTAATTGCAGCCCTTAGAGTCCATTGTCCAATTACTTTTGGTCCCTTGAAAAAGAGGACGCTATGCATTACAGAGCTATGATTCCTAAACCCTTTCTCCGATTTGGATGTGGAAACTATCATATTGCAGCTGGGAGTGTGCACTTTCAGCCCATATTATATATATAATTGTATTTCTGAACATGTTTTTGTAAACAGCTAAAATAACAAAACTTGTGTCACTGTCCAAATATTTCTGGCCCTAACTGTATATACAGTGGGGCAAAAAAGTATTTAGTCAGTCAGCAATAGTGCAAGTTCCACCACTTAAAAAGATGAGAGGCGTCTGTAATTTACATCATAGGTAGACCTCAACTATGGGAGACAAACTGAGAAAAAAAATCCAGAAAATCACATTGTCTGTTTTTTTAACATTTTATTTGCATATTATGGTGGAAAATAAGTATTTGGTCAGAAACAAAATTTCATCTCAATACTTTGTAATATATCCTTTGTTGGCAATGACAGAGGTCAAACGTTTTCTGTAAGTCTTCACAAGGTTGCCACACACTGTTGTTGGTATGTTGGCCCATTCCTCCATGCAGATCTCCTCTAGAGCAGTGATGTTTTTGGCTTTTCGCTTGGCAACACGGACTTTCAACTCCCTCCAAAGGTTTTCTATAGGGTTGAGATCTGGAGACTGGCTAGGCCACTCCAGGACCTTGAAATGCTTCTTACGAAGCCACTCCTTCGTTGCCCTGGTGGTGTGCTTTGGATCATTGTCATGTTGAAAGACCCAGCCACGTTTCATCTTCCATGCCCTTGCTGATGGAAGGAGGTTTGCACTCAAAATCTCACGATACATGGCCCCATTCATTCTTTCATGTACCCGGATCAGTCGTCCTGGCCCCTTTGCAGAGAAACAGCCCCAAAGCATGATGTTTCCACCACCATGCTTTACAGTAGGTATGGTGTTTGATGGATGCAACTCAGTATTCTTTTTCCTCCAAACACGACAAGTTGTGTTTCTACCAAACAGTTCCAGTTTGGTTTCATCAGACCATAGGACATTCTCCCAAAACTCCTCTGGATCATCCAAATGCTCTCTAGCAAACTTCAGACGGGCCCGGACATGTACTGGCTTAAGCATTGGGACACGTCTGGCACTGCAGGATCTGAGTCCATGGTGGCGTAGTGTGTTACTTATGGTAGGCCTTGTTACATTGGTCCCAGCTCTCTGCAGTTCATTCACTAGGTCCCCCCGTGTGGTTCTGGGATTTTTGCTCACCGTTCTTGTGATCATTCTGACCCCACGGGATGGGATTTTGCGTGGAGCCCCAGATCGAGGGAGATTATCAGTGGTCTTGTATGTCTTCCATTTTCTAATTATTGCTCCCACTGTTGATTTCTTCACTCCAAGCTGGTTGGCTATTGCAGATTCAGTCTTCCCAGCCTGGTGCAGGGTTACAATTTTGTTTCTGGTGTCCTTTGACAGCTCTTTGGTCTTCACCATAGTGGAGTTTGGAGTCAGACTGTTTGAGGGTGTGCACAGGTGTCTTTTTATACTGATAACAAGTTTAAACAGGTGCCATTACTACAGGTAATGAGTGGAGGAAAGAGGAGACTCTTAAAGAAGAAGTTACAGGTCTGTGAGAGCCAGAAATCTTGATTGTTTGTTTCTGACCAAATACTTATTTTCCACCATAACATGCAAAAAAAATTATAAAAAAACAGACAATGTGATTTTCTGGATTTTTTTTTCTCAGTTTGTCTCCCATAGTTGAGGTCTACCTATGATGTAAATTACAGACGCCTCTCATCTTTTTAAGTGGTGGAACTTGCACTATTGCTGACTGACTAAATACTTTTTTGCCCCACTGTATATATATATATATATAAACATCTCCTGACAGACGATCACAATTTTCTATTTTATATATATAAATATAGATTTAAAATATAAATATACAATTTTAAATCTAAATATATAAAGTATAAATATATATAAATAAAAGATAAATATATATATATATACACTGCTCAGGGAATACTTAAACAACAGAATATAACTCTAAGTAAATCAAACTTCTGTGAAATCAAACTGTCCACTTAGGAAGCAACACTAATTGACAATCAATTTCACATGCTGTTGTGCAAATGGAACAGACAACAGATGGAAATTGTTGGCAATTATCAAGACACACTCAATAAAGGAGTGGTTCTGCAGGTGGGGACCACACACCACATCTCAGTACCAATGCTTTCTGGCTGACGTTTTGGTCACTTTTGAATGTTGCCTGTGCTTTCACACTCGTGGTAGCATGAGACGGACTCTACAACCCACACAAGTGGCTCAGGTAGTGCAGCTCATCCAGGATGGCACATCAATGCGAGCTGTGGCAAGAAGGTTTGCTGTGTCTGTCAGTGTAGTGTCCACAGGCTGGAGGTACTACCAGGACACTGGCCAGTACACCAGGAGATGTGGAGGAGGCTGTAGGAGGGCAACAACCAAGCAGCAGGACAGCTACCTCTGCCTTTGTGCAAGGAGGAACAAACAAACAGGCAACAAATGTGCATGTGTCTGCACAAACGATTAGAAACCGACTCCATGAGGATGGTCTGAGTGCCCGACGTCCACAGATAGGGGTTGTGCTCACAGCCCAACACCGTGCAGGACGCTTGGCATTTGCCACAGAACATCAGGATTGGCAAATTCTCCACTGGCGCCCTGTGCTCTTCACAGATGAAAGCAGCTTCACACTGAGCACATGTGACAGATATGACAGAGTCTGGAGACACCGTGGAGAGTGATCTGCTGCCTGCACCATCCTTCAGCATGACCGGTTTGCCAGTGGGTCAGTAATGGCGTGGGGTGGCATTTCTTTGGAGGACCGCACAGCCCTCCATGTGCTCGCCATAGGTAGCCTAACTGCCATTAGGTACCGAGATGAGGTCCTCAGACCCCTTGTGAGACCATATGCTGGTGCTATTGGTCCTGGGTTCCTCCTAATGCAGGACAATGCCAGACCTCATGTGGCTGTAGTGTGTCAGCAGTTCCTGCAAGATGAAGGCAATGAAGCTATGGACTGGCCTGCCCATTCCCCAGACCTGAATCTGATTGAGCACATCTGGGACATCATATCTCGCTCCATCTACCAACGTCACGTTGCACCACAGACTGTCCAGTAGTTGGTGGATGCTTTAGTCCAGGTCTGGGAGGAGATCCCTCAGGAGACCATCTGCCACCTCATCAGGAGCATGACCAGGCGTTGTACAGTAGCAAGGTCATACAGGCACGTGGAGGCAACACACAATACTGAGCATCTTTTCCTTGTCATAAGGCATTTCCACTGAAGCTGGATCAGCCTGTAATTTGATTTTCCACTTTGATTTTGAGTATCATTCCAAATCCAGACCTCCATGGGATATTCATTTTGATTTACATTGATAATTGTTATGTTTTATTGTTCTGAACATATTCCACTATGCAATGAATAAAAATTTGCAACTGGAATATTTAATTCAGCGATATCTAGGATGTGGTATTTTAATGTTCCCTTTATTTTTTTGAGCAGTGTTTATATATATATATATATGGAGGGCCTGCTAGGGCCTAGGGGTACTCGGTACCGGGTCCGGTGGACTTTAAAGGGGTAGTCACAGTGGCAGTGACCCGATCCGTGGCCCTGGGTGTCCAAGTTAAATGAAAGGCCTTTAAAGGGTTTGTTTTGAATAACGAAAATAAAGAATGTTCGTGACGCCACCTGTGGTGTTCGATCAGGGATGACTGACTCTGCTTAAAGGGGTCCACTGGGGATGATGATATTGCAGCAGGGATGGTATGGCTTCCCACAGGTGAAGCTTTGTCCCCAGGGATCCTGGTGTAGTGGCAAAGATGATAGATGGTGTGGTGTCAGTAAGAATTAGAGGACACAAGGTTGCAGTCTCTTTACCTTCTACTGGTAGTACGCAGCCACAGTCCAAGGTATCGGTAACAGATGATGGTAAGGTCCAGCCAGCCTGGAAGTGATTTGGAGTCCCCTGAGCCAGGTGAGGTTGGAGGCCTTTCTTACTGCACTGTAGAGTGCGCCCCTTGCTGCCTGAGGCTTCACACAAGGTCCTCTCTCTCTCTCTCTCTGTCCTATATGTAGGATAATACCCGCATGGCAGGCAACTCAAGCCTTTTTACAGGTGTCCCTTCTCGTGGTGACTCCGGGTTCTATATGCTGCTGTGCCTTCAGGTGTAATGGTGGCCAGGAGACTTGAAATCTCCTGCCCGCCGGTTTCTGCTGTGGGGCATACAGTTTCCCCCACAACTTCGGAATTCCGGCCTCCAGTTTCTTGCGCTGATTCTGGAGTGAGCTCTCTCGCAGCTCCACTCCCAGTATCTTTCCTCTCCTTTGCCTCTTCTTTCCACACAGTCTCTTACAATCTGACTGACTCCTGACAGAACCACGTGTCTGCACGGCTCCAGCTCCGCTCTTCACTCTCTCTCCTCTACTGACTGCCTAACTCCTCCTCCAGCCAGAATATACATAAGGAAGCCACCCTCAAAATGGGTCTAGAGCTCCCCCTTCTGGCCTGGAGTCAGAACAGTGTTGTGTGTGCGTGTTACCTGTTAAAGGGATCATTCTCGCTTCCAGGCATGGCATTGCCCTCCCTGTGAGGAAGGCAATACCACTGTAACAGTCAGCTTCCTGGGGTGTTACATATATATACAATATATATATATATATATATATATATATATATATAGCCACCTAGTGGTCGTCATGTGAATTCCAGTCTGTCTAGGGTCCTGATAACAAGCCTTAATATAATGAATCTGTATTATGGGAGTCCATAGTGAAATTCTTGGAAAGGTAAGGGTGGACACATCTGTAGTTAGCGGCAACTCCTAATCTCTGTTTGATTGGTTATTTATTAAAATCAATTACATGAACACATGGGCCTTTTCATTTGGTTCCTGGCATTGAGTGTCAAATACAATTTTTTAATATTTAGTCTTGTTTTTTTTTTAAAAAAACTTCTCAGCAGTCCTACAGCTGCTTCATTATATAGAGGTCGAGCCCTTGGACTAAACTGAATGGAATAGGAAAAGGGCAAAAAGAAACCCCAAAACAGAACAAGCAATGCTAAATATTTTAGTTTCTAAGCTTCTGTAGAAAAAAAGAAACACATTTTTAAGCATTTTTAACCATTTTGAAGACCCGGCTCACTGGATGGGCAGGAACCTTTGATGAGTTGCCCCCATGAATTCTGCATGTCTTGACTATTTATAGTCATTCTCCGATATGTTTTATATGTTTTTTAGAATGACTACAAAAAATTGTCTATGCAATGCAAGGACTTTGTTGTTGGACTTCTTGATTTGTGCAGAAACACAGAGGAGGTGGAAGCGATATTAAATGGTGATGTAGACACCACCCACAGCTCTGGAGAAGTGAGCGGCCGGCCGAGCCTCTGTCGATTAAAGCTTGCTATTAAGTACGAAGTAAAAAAGGTAGGAGTAATGCTTCTTCACACCACTGATCGTAACTCAATTATTGTCCAATGTTTAGAAGGAACGTGATATCTAGAAATGGCAACTGACTATTGTCTTTTAGGCTGATCGCGATCTGGATGACTTGTGTCTTCTCATAGTATTGGCCCAAGTTGCAAAGTCGGTAGTTTAACCACCTTCTCTACTCCAAGAAAACCTTTTTCCAATGACTCAGATATATGGACTAAAAAAGGGCCCAAGTTCAGCCCATGTTATCAATGGCATATGTGGCACATTGGACTATAAACTCCCCAGTTAAAATGTTAGGTGGTACATAGTGCACTTATTTTTTAGCTTGAGCCAATGGATGAGCTGAAAGTCAAATGTAGTGAACTACGAAAGGATTTGTCTTGGATTTGAAGAATTTAAAGACGATCTATCACCAGATTTTGTAATACAAACTGAATACAATATTAAGTAGATCTGTAAGACCTGATAGAGTAAATACAAGTTGAGCACAATAGACATAAGTGTGATACTAACACACGGTGGTGCAATGGTTAGCACAGCAGCCTTGCAGCGCTGGAGTCCTGGGTTCAAACCCCACCAAGGACGACATCTGCAAAGAGTTTGCATGTTCTCTCTGTGTTTGCGTGGGTTTCCTCCGGGCACTCCGGTTTCCTCCCACATTCCAAAGACATACTGATAGGGAATTTAGATTGTGAGCCCCATCGGGGACAGCGATGATAATGTGTGCAAAATGTAAAGCGCTGCGGAATATGTTAGCGCTATATAAAAATAAAGATTATTATTATTATTATTATCTCCATGCTGCGGTTTGAGGGATGGCCAGTACAGCTGAGGTAATTGTGTTTGGTGAGGAGGAGAGATAGAAGGGTTTGTAATTTGACACAGCTAAACTCAGCTGAGCTGCTCCTCCCACAGGGACCTTATCTGATAGGTGTTTCTAATCATGCAGGAGGTTAAGGCCCTTTCACACTTAGCGACGCTGCAGCGATACCGACAACGATCCAGATCGCTGCAGCGTCGCTGTTTGGTCGCTGGAGAGCTGTCACACAGACCGCTCTCCAGCGACCAACGATGCCGGTAACCAGGGTAAACATCGGGTAACTAAGCGCAGGGCCGCGCTTAGTAACCCGATGTTTACCCTGGTTACCATGCTAAAAGTAAAAAAAAACAAACACTAGATACTTACCTACCGCTGTCTGTCCTCCAGCGCTGCGCTCTGCTTCTCTGCTCTCCTCCTGTACTGGCTGTGAGCCGGAAAGCAGAGCGGTGACGTCACCGCTCTGCTTTCCGGCTCACAGACAGTACAGGAGGAGTGCAGAGCACAGCGCTGGAGGACAGACAGCGGTAGGTAAGTATCTAGTGTTTGTTTTTTTTACTTTTAGCATGGTAACCAGGGTAAACATCGGGTTACTAAGCGCGGCCCTGCGCTTAGTTACCCGATGTTTACCCTGGTTACCAGTGAAGACATCGCTGGATCGGTGTCACACACGCCGATCCAGCGATGTCAGCGGGAGTCCAGCGACGAAATAAAGTTCTGGACTTTATTCAGCGACCAACGATCTCCCAGCAGGGGCCTGATCGTTGGTCGCTGTCACACATAACGATTTCATTAACGATATCGTTGCTACGTCACAAATAGCAACGATATCGTTAACAATATCGTTATGTGTGAAGGTACCTTTAGACAAGAAGATCAGGGCTGTATTAATGCATTTTACACATTGACAAATCTACTCTAATACTCTAAGTCATTGCAGGGGCGTGTTCTTCTTTCCTTTGAGTATTGCTGCCCGCAAATGATTGGCCAGCATGTAACAGGAGGAGAAGTACACACCCCAAGTGCAAACTGTGTAACTACACTCACTGAGATATAACGAAAAATTAACTCATGAGGTGCCAAATACTTTGCTAACATCTCTGAAACAAAGAGGCAAAAATCGAAAACAAAAATAACTTTTTATTTAATCATGCAGCCTCTATTACATCATGTGTCCAATTTAGCCTGAGAAGTTTGATGAAGGGTCCTCTTAAACATTAGGCCATTTTTTAGGGGACCTTTTGCTCATTCTAATGAGTGGGGAAAAATCGGTGCCAAAAATGCAACTAAAAACATGGTACACACGTGTGTTTTTGTTGCTGCGTTTTTCCTACCAAGAGATGGTGCAGAAATTTTTCACCAAATACTTAACATGTGCATATACCCTTACTGTATTTTGAAAAAAAGCCTTCAATATGATGACAATAGGATAAATAAACTGTAATATACTTGATACTTAGAACCCGCCTGCATTCATTTCCTTCACTTCTTTCTAAAACTTAGCTTCAAGCATTCCAATGGAGACAAAACCATTACCAATACGCCGTGGTGAACTGCCGAGTACCGTACTTGGCTTCATCGATTAAATATGGAAAGTAGGGAAATTGGAGGCAGTGAGGATAAATTAATATTTTTTTTAGTTGTGTTAATATATATTATATTTACATAAATATTTTTTTCATTTTTCAGTTTGTGGCCCATCCTAATTGTCAGCAGCAGCTTCTTTCCATCTGGTATGAAAATCTATCAGGTTTGCGGCAACAGACCACAGCTGTAAAGTTTCTGGTTGTGTTGGCTGTAGCAGTCGGGTTGCCTTTTCTGGCAATGGTTTACTGGGTCGCTCCGTGTAGCAAGGTAATACAATAGATGCTCCTCAAGGTTCCATCCTTTCCATAAAAATGTATTCCTACTTTTTAAATCAAATAAACTTTTTCTCACGTCCAGTTCACTCACAGCTGGAGCCACATGAAACTACAGGTCTCACATGTCTGTATGTATTTGATTTTCTTGTTTTCCTTATTCGGCTTGGACCACCATGATAACTTCTCCCAGCTACTTCTCGTCTCTGCAGAGTGTGCCTCCCAGCTTCCTTATCTCTAAACTTTTCCAGGAGATCATTAACTTTTATGCTAAAACAGTTCTACACAGTCCTCCTGAAATAAATAATGGTGCATCCTTTGCCCCTGAAAAAAAAAAGTGCCGCACAATGTTCTCTCAGAAATGAATAACACTGTACACATTGCTCACTGAAAAATTCCGTAGACCGTGCAACTGTAATAAATAACTCTATACAATAAGGCCCTATAAGAAATAATACTATGCAATAAATAATAATTCTATAAACTATGCCCTATAATAAAATAACTCTATACGCTATGCCCCGGTAATAAATAGGTCTATACACCATGCCCAAGTAGTAAAAAATTCTATACATTCCAAAGACATACTGATAGGGAATTTAGATTGTGAGCCCCATCGTGGACAGCAATGATAATGTGTGCAAAATGTAAAGCGCTGCGGAATATGTTAGTGCTATAAAAAAATAAAGATTATAAGATTATACGCTATGCCCCGGTAGCAAAACATTCTATATGATATGCCACGGTAATAAATAACTCTATACGCTATGCCCCGGTAATAAAACATTCTATACGATATGCCACGGTAATAAATAACTATATGCTATGCCTAGGAAATAAATAACTTTATACGCTATGCCCCGGTAATAAATAAGTCTATACACCATGCCCCAGTAGTAAAAAATTCTATAGGCTATGCCCCAGTAACAAAACATTCTATACGATATGCCACGGTAATAAATAACTCTATACGCAATGCCTGATAATAAATAACTATACGCTATGCCCCGGTAATAAATAACACTATACGCTATGCCCCGGTAATAAAACATTCTATACAATATGCCACGGTATTAAATAACTGTACGCTATGCCCCGGTAATAAATAATTCTATACGCTATGCCTGATAATAAATAACTATACGCTATGGCCTGGTAATAAATAACACTATATGCTATGCCCCGGTAATAAATAACTCTATACGCTATGCCCCAGTAATAAATAATTCAATAAGCTATGCCCCAGTAATAAATAACTCTTTACGCTATGCCCCGGTAATAAAACATTCTATACGATATGCCACGGTAATAAATAACTATATGCTATGCCTAGGAAATAAATAACTTTATACGCTATGCCCCGGTAATAAATAAGTCTATACACCATGCCCCAGTAGTAAAAAATTCTATAGGCTATGCCCCAGTAACAAAACATTCTATACGATATGCCACGGTAATAAATAACTCTATACGCTATGCCTGATAATAAATAACTATACGCTACGGCCCGGTAATAAATAACACTATACGCTATGCCCCGGTAATAAATAACTCTATACGCTATGCCCCAGTAATAAATAATTCAATAAGCTATGCCCCGGTAATAAATAACTCTATACGCTATGCCCCAGTAATAAATAGTTCAATAAGCTATGCCCCAGTAATAAATAACTCTTTACGCTATGCCCCGGTAATAAAACATTCTATACGATATGCCACTGTAATACATAACTATACGCTATGCCCTGGTAATAAAACATTCTATACAATATGCCACGGTATTAAATAACTATACGCTATGCCCTGGTAATAAAACATTCTGTACGATATGCCACTGTAATACATAACTATACGCTATACTCCGGTAATAAATAACTCCATACACTATGCCACTGTAATAAATAATTCTATACGCTATGCCCCAGTAATAAATAATTCAATAAGCTATGCCCCAGTAATAAATAACTCTTTACGCTATGCCCCGGTAATAATACATTCTATACGATATGCCACTGTAATACATAACTATACGCTATACCCCGGTAATAAATAACTCCATACACTATGCCACTGTAATAAATAATTCTATACGCTATGCCCCAGTAATAAATAATTCAATAAGCTATGCCCCAGTAATAAATAACTCTTTACGCTATGCCCCGGTAATAAAACATTCTATACGATATGCCACTGTAATACATAACTATACGCTATACCCCGGTAATAAAAAACTCCATACACTATGCCACTGTAATAAATAATTCTATACGCTATGCCCCAGTAATAAATAACTCTTTACGCTATGCCCCGGTAATAAATAGCTCTACATTTTATGAGATTGATAAAGGTTTGACACCCAGCACCCCTACTGATCATCTGTCATTTGCATGTTTTCCATGTGACAAAGAAATAAGCTGTTCTGCAGTATGATAGCTGATGGGTGGGGCTGCCAGGTTTTGGACCCCCACAGATCAGCGTTTGATGACCTACCCTGCGGACACAGACAGACAGTCCTAGATTCTCTAATCCGAAAGAATCTGGACGATTATGCAAATTACTCTCTAATCAAACACTGATCAGGCTTTGATCAGAGTGTGATCATAGTGTGATCCAATTCTCTTGGATGAGGAGAACATGGAGAAAAATAAGTTTTCATCTTCTCCATTTTGTCAGTCCGTGTAAATATGACTGGACTCAGATGTCATCCGAGTACAGTTCGATGTTTCCCACGCACTCATTGACTTGCATGACCGAGTGCGATCCGAATATCAGATACAAATCGGGCACGCTGCTTTTTTTTTTTCATTGGATAGACTCTGTCCGAGTAAAAAAATCTGACATGTGTATGGCTCCATAGAATAACATTGGTCCGAGTGTGATCTGAAGTTTTGTTGGATCGCCCTCGGACCGATAATGAGGTCGTCTGAGCCATATGGACAAGTCATCAATATACTGTGGCCGGACAACCACTTTAACATATAATTCTAGGGAATTGAGCTGTCTTCATATGAACCAGAAATGTGCAGTCACTTGCTTTTATTTGCCAATAAATCTTTCGCATTATGGTCTTGATATTTTGGATTACAGTACGAGTGGGTTGCCTTCATAATATTACTCATGGACTGGATTCCCAATGCATAATGTATGAGCACTAATTGTGTATTAAGTTATCTGGCTTATGCGATATCTTTTCTTTTACAGCTTGGTAAGATAATGCGTGGACCTTTCATGAAGTTTGTGGCTCACGCGGCCTCATTTACTATTTTCCTTGGTCTGCTGGTGCTGAATGCGGCCGACAGATTCGAAGGCACAAAGATCCTTCCTAATGAAAGCATCACAGATAATGCAAAGCAGATCTTTAGGATGAAAACGTCTTGCTTCTCCTGGATGGAATTGCTCATTATTTCCTGGGTAATAGGTAAAGATTTTTTTTTTTGCCATTTCTAGATGTCTTATACATCAATTATACTTAGAATCTCTTCCCATAAATTTTGTCGAGCACGGATAGTCCAAGAGACCGGGTCTTTGTTATTTATAATCCCAATGTCCGAGTTATTTGAGTGACCTATTTTACTAAATATGGGTTTTACAGTGTTTAATGACCTGATAGGCTACACCCACGTTTTATTATTGGTTATCAGCACAAAAAATAAAACGTGAAACGACTCCTTACCATCTGAACCTAACAGGACACATTGGAAGCCACATTCTATGTTCCTGACCATTTAAAATAGTGACAAAATTAAGTTGTAATGGGCCAAAACCCTGTGTAGACTGACCCTGTGGTCATATTTTACTATTTTTCTCTCCCGTAATAACCGACAGTAGGAAGAAGGCTTGAATCAGATTAACCTGTCACGGCTCACCAGGTGAGGTGGATCCTCTAAGTTTTAGGTCCGGGTGGGCACACGGACCCCAGGCGTCGAGGCAGCAAGCAGAAAAACACGTGGGGAACGAGTACTGTAAATGATCACCAGAAATCCAGGATCAGCAGGACAGATGAAGTGGAACCCAGCAGGGATGGAAGCAAGTAAACACAGTATAGACAGAAGGTGGAGCACACCAAACACAAAGGTCTAGAAACTCAGTCATAAGACATAGTTATGTCTATGGGCCTTAAATAGTTCTAGGGAGATGATGTCATTGATCCATACCTGGCAACTAGCAAAACCCGACGTGGAGCACAACACAGGGCAGCAGACCTAGGAGAATGCAGCGGAGCCCAAGACAGGAGTGTAGCATAACCATTACTCTACATGGATGCTGTATGCAGAAGACGGTACACCCTCAATCAGCTATAACAATACCACTGACTGATGAAGTGAATAATATTCATTATCTCCGAACAATGGCATCTTTCAAAAGGTGGGATATATTAAGCAGCAAGTGAGAAGTTAGTTTTTCAAGATGATGTGTTGGAAAATTGAAAAATGGGCAAGTGTAAAGCCTTCCTCATACACTTTACATACAGGTGATGTCGGCAAAACGATGGTTCAGCCAATCATTTATCTGGCAGCTATTTTGCTTGACTTGCCATATAAAGGAGTGTTCGCTCGACTGTGTTCTTTGGCTTGTTCTATCTATTCGAGAACAAAAGGATTGGCAGCCCAAAATCAGACATGCCGAATCCTTATTTCCCCCGACATCATCATTGGAATGTCGGCCATACCCATAAATATCATTGGGTACGGCCGATATTAATCTAAAGTTTATGAGGGCCTTAAAGACATGAACAACTGTAACAAGGGTCAAATAATGATTAGGCCAAAACAGAAGATCCTGTGGGGTGTTCCCAGTACGCAGTGGCCCAGGAAAGGACAACTGGGGACAGGGTCATGAAGCCTCATTGATGTATGTTAAGGATAGCCTATCTAGTCCAGTAGCACAAATTGCTGAGAAGTTAGCTCTGGCCAAGATCGAAAAACCCTACAATGGGCAAATGAGCATTAGAACTGGACCATGGAGCAATGCAAGGAGTAGAGATGGCACCAGGATGGGCTATGGATAGAATAGAAGACAGTGGAGACAGTGTGATTCTTTTCGCAAGTTCTACTGAGAATGTTTTGTCCCGGCATTCATTGATGCAATATATCTATATGCAGTCAGTCATTAATAACATGGAAGATCAGATTCAAAGACAGAACATTAATGAGGAAAACCCATCTAACAAGCAGTATATTTCCTCCTGATATTTATGAGCCGGGCTTCTGATTAGCTTCTTTGTAACACCAGAGTTTGATAGATTGAATACATTTTTAAATAACAGCAATATTTTCTACGTCTCCTTCCCCGTAATGAGAAAACAGATAGAGTCATGCACTCAGACCCACGGCTGCCTATTACAGATTCTGCTATGAATACCAATGGCTGTGTAAGATCGGATAAACACGACTGGTGAGGAGAGTTCATATCTGTCATTGTCCGTGACTTCTCATGGAGCAAAACTACAAGTACTGGAGTCTAGCCTGTCAAAGAAAAAAATAAGGAATAATAAGAGGAACAGTGGGAATGAAAATAAATACAAGAACTGGCCACTTTTGTTCTGGTGACACGTTCTTTTAACTAATAATTGGTGATGAGCGAATGTGCGGGAATAAGGTGTTATCCGCAATGCTTGAGTGTCTTCGGCATGCTCGAATAATATGTTCGTGTCTTCGCGACTGCATGTCTCCAGGCTGCTCAACAGCCGCAACACATGCAGGGATTATCTATCGAAAAGTAAATCCTAACTTGTATTGTGACTGTCGAACAGCCGCGAGACTTGCAGCCACAGGCACTTGAACATATTTTTCGAGCACGCCAAAAACAGGGCCATGGATCTGCTGAGCAGGGACGCCGACTTTGCTGGTCCTGAGTATACCTATCTTCACGGTCTAAGTGAGGCTTGATCTAGTGTCTTGCCCTACTGTATGCTTCTTGAGAGACAACCATCTCGTTTTTGAGATATTCACTATTATTGTCAGTGTACCACATTGTTTCCTTTTGCTGGTTTCTATTAGATTTGTTGGGGTTTGTTTTTGGTGTTGTTTGGGTTTGTTGTTTTTTATATACTTATTAAACATTGCTTTTTTGAGATAAAGATAATGGTGTCCGATGGCAACCTTGTTGATTCATCAAATGAAATCCCAATACATTGGCCCCCCTAGAGGTCAGACCCTATTAGACATTTATAGCATGTCCTATGGATGGGAATGCTTTTCAATTCTGTCTTTGTACTGACACTAATAAGGGCAGTAAGAAGAACACTTGGCCTTACATGAAATATTGTATCTTCGCTAAGTGATGTAATGACCAGATAAAAGGAAGTTATTGATAGCAAAGCTGCATTAATAAATGGCTAGACGCTGAGGATCTCCTCCTCCTTTGATGCTGTTTGCCACAAAACTCTAATTAAAAGCTCTGGCAGGTACATTTGACGAGAGATGGAGGTTTATATCATGTGTCAGTACAAGGATCCTACAAGCAACGCTAAGCAGACGCTCAGGGATAGAGGCCTATTTCATGTCAGAAGTCTGCCAGAGAACTGACATTTAAATAGAAAATCGTATCCACCTAAATGAAAGTGCAGCCGCTCGTCCTCCAGTCTCTTGTGTGCCGCTGAACCTTCCTTAATGGGGTTTTCATCTAATAGCAGAATGTGTCAGATTGTATCAGGACTTTTTTTTCTTAAACAGATTTGCACCCAAAACATAAACTTGACAACAAATCAAAAGTGTTGTTTATTTTTGCAAAAATAATAGCAACTGGAAGTTGAGTCATATCAGTTCAATTTATCACTTTTGTGAAATGATTTTCGATCTTTGAGCTCAGACCAGTTTCCTAAGGAGCAGTAATTCCTAACGAGGGGGCCCTCCACTAGCGATGAGCGAACGTGATCGGATAAGGTGTTATCCGCCATGCTCGGGTGCTAACCGAGTGTCTTCGGCGTGCTCGAATAATACAGCTCTTTCAAAAATTAAGAGACCATCACATCAAAACCCTGTCGTGGGAAGCCCAATCTCGAGACCTGAACCCCATTGAAAACCTCTGGAATGTAATCAAGAGGATGATGGATCGTCACATGCCGTCAAACAAAGAAGAACTGCTCAAATGTTTTCGCCAGAAGCAGTGTGAAAGACTGGTGGAAAGCATGCCAAGACGCATGAAAGCTGTGAATAAAAATTATGGTTATTCCACAAAATATTGATTTCTGAACTCTTCCTGAGTTAAAACATTAGTATTGTTGTTTCTAAATGATTACAAACTTGTTTTATTTGCATTATTTGAGGTCTGAAAGCACTGTTTTTTTTTATTTTGACCATTGTTCTTTGTCAGAAAAAAATACAAAATGCATTGCTTGGAAATTCAGAGTCATGTTTCTCAGAAGTTTATAGAATAAAAGAACAATTTACATTTTACTCAAAAATATACCTATAAAGAGAAAAATCAGACAAACTGAACATTTTGCAGTGGTCTCTTAATTTTTGCCAGAGCTGTATGCTCGAGTCTGTGACGCTGTAAGAATCTGGCTGCACTCGGATGTCACCCGAGTGCAGTCCGATTAGAGCATGTATATTCAAACGGAGAGTGGACCCACTGGACCGTGATGACGAACCCCTCTCGGACGAGCTGACCAGGTGGACCGCCCCCTATACAGGGAGAGTTAGGGGCAGGCCCGTGAGGGACTATCGCCACGGAAGCTGGAGGGTCGACTGAGAACAGATGGGAACACAGCAGGCACAAAGGGAAAGAGGGAACAGAAAGGAAATACTGAGACGAGGGAGAAGATGGGAACGCTACAGAGGCACGGAGACTGGCAGGACAATATGGAGAGACCGAGGCTGACGGGAGCAAGGAAAAGATATAGGAGCCGGGCAGGTACTGCAGAGGAAAAGGAACTGAAGGAACAAGACAGGAACACAGGAAACAGGCAGGCACTGCAGAGGGCGGAGGAGACCCAAAGTCAGAGAGCTAGGAACGCTCAGAGACCACAGGTGGCCAGAAGCACTTGTAAACACAAATGAACATCAGGCACAGAGAAGCAGCAGGAAGCAGTTTACATAGCAGCATGGGAGCTACTTCCGGGTTACAGTCCTCCAGGATGACAGAGAGGACAGGAAAGAGCGCCAACAGAGGAATCAGATGTGCGCACGCGCAGAGCTGAATGCGGCGCGCGCGCGCACCCGGCGAGCTGCAGTGGGAAGAGCCGGCGGCAGCAACGGCATGACAGTACCCCCACCTTTACGCCCCTCCTTTTTAAGACTAGAAAGAAACCGGGACAAAATACGAGGAGCCCGAATGTTCTCTCGAGGCTCCCAGGACCTCTCCTCAGGACCAAAACCCTTCCAGTCAACCAAAAACAAAGTTCTCCCTCTAAGTTTTTTCATGGCTAAGATGTCCCTAACCTCAAAGACATCATCCTCGGAAACAGGCGAAGGAGAACAAAGGTTAGAAGAATGAAACTGATTAAAAACTACAGGTTTAAGGAGAGACACATGAAAAGAATTAGAAATACGCAGAGAGGCAGGCAACTTAAGTTTGTAAGAAACGTCATTAATACGAGACAAAACTTCGAATGGACCGATATAGCGAGGACCCAGCTTATGTGAAGGGATTTTGAGACGGATAAATTTAGAAGAAACCCAAACCTTGTCCCCAGGATGGAATATAGGAGAATCAAGACGTCTTTTGTCCGCATGTCTCTTCATCCTAACTTGAGTCAACTCAAGGGCGGACTTGGTCTCCTGCCAGACCCTGGAGAACTCTCTAGACAGAAGATCAGCCGCTGGTACAGTAGAGACAGGAGGAACCGGAAGAGGAAGACCAGGATGTTGACCGTAGACGATAAAAAATGGAGATTTGTTAGTAGCTTCGCTGGGATGGTTATTGTAAGAAAACTCAGCCCATGGCAGTAAGTCAGACCAATCATTCTGATGAGAATTGGAGAAATGGCGGAGATAAGTTACCAAGGTCTGATTAGTACGTTCCACCTGGCCATTGAACTGTGGATGGTAGGCCGAAGAAAAATCAAGCGAAATGTTCATAGATCTGCAGAGGGATCTCCAGAAGCGGGCGGTGAATTGAACACCTCGGTCAGAAACAATATGTAAAGGAAGACCATGAAGACGAAAAATATGGTGAACAAAAATCTTTGCCAATTCGGGAGCAGAAGGTAAACCTGGGAGAGCGATGAAATGAGCCATCTTGGAGAAACGGTCCATGACCACGAAGATGACGGTGGAACCAGAAGAATGAGGCAGATCAGTGATGAAATCCATAGATAAATGTTGCCACGGAGAGGAAGGTACTGGCAAAGGATGTAGAAGCCCAGAAGGTAGTTGCCTGGGAATCTTATTCTTGGCACAGGAAGGACAAGAGGCGACAAAACTTTGGACATCCTTAGACAACGTTGGCCACCAGTAAAAACGAGAGATCAAACGAAAGGTTTTTTTGAAACCAACATGTCCAGCCAGTTTGGAGGCGTGACCCCAAAGTAAGACACGTCTCCTGTTCCCTTCAGCGACAAAGGTCTTACCCGGAGGCAACGAAGTAAGAGAGACTGGAGCAACTGTGATGACTCTGGCAGGATCAATGATGTGAGCAGGCTCGTCCTCCAAATCCACCACCTGGAATGACCTAGACAGAGCGTCGGCTTTGGAGTTTTTATTTCCTGGCAAAAAACGAAGTTCGAAGTCAAACCTGGCGAAAAACAAGGCCCACCTGGCCTGCCGAGGATTAAGTCTTTGCGCAGAACGAATATACACCAGATTCTTGTGATCGCTGTAGATTATAAAACGATGTAAAGCCCCTTCTAAGAGGTACCGCCACTCCTCTAATGCCAACTTGATTGCCAACAGTTCTTTATCACCGATGGAATAATTTTTTTCCGAGGAGGAGAAGATCTTTGAGAAAAAACCACCAGGCACAAGACGACCAGAAGAGGATTTCTGCGAGAGCACAGCTCCAGCTCCAATTGCAGAAGCATCTACTTCAAGGATGAAGGGTTTATTGGCCACTGGACGATGAAGAATAGGAGCTGAGGCAAAGGCTTGCTTGATGGACCGGAAAGCCTCTTCGGCCTCAGACGACCACAGATGAGGATTGGCACCCTTCCGAATCATGGAGGAGATTGGAGCTGAAAGAGAGGAAAAGTGAGGTATAAACTGCCGATAGTAGTTAGCAAATCCAAGAAATCGCTGAATTGCTTTCACTCCAAGAGGACGCGGCCAGTTGAGCACGGCAGAAACTTTTCCCGGATCCATACACAAACCAGCGTCGGAAATGATGAAACCCAAGAAGGGTAGAGATGACTGTTCGAAGACACATTTTTCCAGTTTTGCATACAGCCGATTCTCTCTCAAACGCTGAAGTACTTGCCGTACATCTCTTCTGTGAGTAGACAGATCTGGAGAGAACACAAGGATATCGTCCAAGTACACTACAACACAGGTGTAAAGTAGATCCCGAAAAACATCATTTACGAACTCCTGGAAGACTGCGGGTGCATTGCATAAACCGAAGGGCATAACCAAACATTCATAATGACCATCTCTGGTATTAAACGCAGTCTTCCACTCGTCACCAGAACGGATACGGATCAAATTATAAGCTCCTCTGAGATCCAATTTGGTAAAGATTCGTGCTCCACGCAGACGATCAAAGAGTTCTGGTATGAGAGGAAGTGGGTACTTGTTTTTGATCGTGATGGTGTTGAGACCCCGGTAGTCTATACATGGGCGAAGAGAACCGTCCTTCTTTTTAACGAAGAAGAACCCAGCTCCTGCAGGTGAGGAAGACTTTCGAATGAAGCCTCTGGCCAGATTCTCTTGAATATATTCGGACATGGCTTGCGTCTCGGTAGGAGACAATGGGTAAATACGACCCCTAGGTGGAGTAGAACCAGGAACAAGGTCTATCGGGCAGTCATAAGAACGGTGCGGCAGCAAAATCTCCGCTTCCTTCTTGTTAAAGACGTCCGAGAAAGCGCAATAGGCAGGAGGAATTCCCATGGATTCCGAAGCAGACCAAGAGGAGGACGCAGGCTTGACGGGAAGCAGGCACCTGTTCAGACAAGACTGTCCCCACCGTAGAACATCTCCAGTACGCCAGTCCAGCGTGGGTTCGTGATCTCTCAACCAAGGAAGACCCAAAAGGAAAGAATGAGACAAAGAAGGTAAAACATAAAAGGCCAGTTTCTCACGATGAAGTGCTCCAATCTGAAGTTCGACTTCCTCCGTAACCAAGTTGACGGTCTCCCGCAAAGGCTGACCATCGACAGAAGCTATTTGTCTAGGAGTCTCCAAGGGTCTAACAGGTATCCCAAGCCTGTTAACAACCTCGAGCTGAACAAAGTTCCCAGCCGCTCCTGAATCAACATAAGCCTCCAGAGAAAAGTGATGGGAACCTAAATGAAGAATAACAGACAAAACCAGAGGCGGAGAGGAATCATAACCACCTAGGAAGGCCTCTCTTACCTGTCCTAGGCGGATGCGTTTCCCGACTTCTGAGGACACGCGTGTAAGAGATGAGAGGCACTGCCGCAGTAAAAACAAAGACCTTGTGCGAGTCTCTCTTTGCGGCGTTGCTCAGAAGACTTAAGGCGATCGACCTGCATGGGTTCAGGAGAAGATGAAGAAGCCACCGGGGCTGCTTGAGAAAAGGAAGTCCCTCGATCAACAGTGGTCTGGCGAAGAGGTCTCCTCTCTCTGGCAAGCTCATGAGTGCGCTCCTGAAAGCGCAGATCAATGCATATGGCCAAGGAGATAAGATCATCCAAAGAGGTGGGAGTGTCCTGTCCCGCCAACTCATCCTTAATCCGTGAAGACAAACCACGCCAAAACGCTCCAACCAAAGCCTCATTATTCCACCCAAGGTCTGAGGACAGAATCCGGAAACGGATGGCGTACTGGGCTACTGAGAGAGTACCCTGGTAAAGGTTAAAGAGGGACTCAGTGGTAGAGACCAGACGACCAGGTTCATCAAAAACTTTACGGAAGGTATCCAGGAACGGATTGAGTTGGGAGACTAAAGGATCATCACGCTCCCAGAGGGGATTAACCCATGCCAAAGCCTCACCCTCCAAATGGGATACTATAAAAGCAACCTTAGCTCGGTCGGTAGGATAAAGTAGCGGAGACAATTCAAAATGCAACTGGCATTGATTAAGAAAGCCACGGCACGCTTTAGAATCCCCACCATACCGAGGAGGTCTAGCAAGTCGGGGAGAGGGTTGTGGCGCAGAGACAGGAGTGGAACCAGAGGCCACATTCTGGAGGGAGCGAAGCCGATCATTAATGGAGGCCATAAAATTCAAAATATGGGACCGAGTGTCCCGTTGTTGATCTAGCTCCTGCTGAAGGGCAACCAACTGCGGAGCAATACCAGGATCAGAAGGCTGTAAAGCCGCTAGGCGAGACTCCATATTCTTTAAAAATGACATGATCCTAGTCTGGTTTTCACGCAAAAAGAGTAACTCCTTTTGAGTGGCAGAGACTCCAGCGGGGTCCATGGCCTGATGTTACTGTGACGCTGTAAGAATCTGGCTGCACTCGGATGTCACCCGAGTGCAGTCCGATTAGAGCATGTATATTCAAACGGAGAGTGGACCCACTGGACCGTGATGACGAACCCCTCTCGGATGAGCTGACCAGGTGGACCGCCCCCTATACAGGGAGAGTTAGGGGCAGGCCCGTGAGGGACTATCGCCACGGAAGCTGGAGGGTCGACTGAGAACAGATGGGAACACAGCAGGCACAAAGGGAAAGAGGGAACAGAAAGGAAATACTGAGACAAGGGAGAAGATGGGAACGCTACAGAGGCACGGAGACTGGCAGGACAATATGGAGAGACCGAGGCTGACGGGAGCAAGGAAAAGATATAGGAGCCGGGCAGGTACTGCAGAGGAAAAGGAACTGAAGGAACAAGGCAGGAACACAGGAAACAGGCAGGCACTGCAGAGGGCGGAGGAGACCCAAAGTCAGAGAGCTAGGAACGCTCAGAGACCACAGGTGGCCAGAAGCACTTGTAAACACAAATGAACATCAGGCACAGAGAAGCAGCAGGAAGCAGTTTACATAGCAGCATGGGAGCTACTTCCGGGTTACAGTCCTCCAGGATGACAGAGAGGACAGGAAAGAGCGCCAACAGAGGAATCAGATGTGCGCACGCGCAGAGCTGAATGCGGCGCGCGCGCGCACCCGGCGAGCTGCAGTGGGAAGAGCCGGCGGCAGCAACGGCATGACAGAGTCCCTGCGGCAGCATGTCTAGCAGCTATTCCACAGCCACAACACATGCAGGGATTGTCTAACACAGGGGTCCCCAACTCCAGTCCTCAAGGCCCATCAACATGTCATGTTTTCAGGATTTCCTTAGTCTTGCCCAGGTAATAATTGCATCACCTGTGCAATGCAAAGGAAATCCTGAAAACATGACCTGTTGGTGGGCCTTGAGGACTGGAGTTGGGGACCTCTGGTCTAACAAACAGGCAATCTCTGCATGTGTTGCGGATGTCGAATAGCTGCAAGACATGCAGCCACAGGGTCTCGACCATATTTTTCGAGCACGCCGATGACAAGTAAATACACGAGCATGGCAATAACACCTTATCCCAACATGTTCGCTCGTCACTAGTATCCACTTTGAACTTTTCTCGCAAATTTTAAAGAACTCATCATACAAATTTAGCAGATTTCAGTTCATATGACGACTCAAAGGACACATACAGTATAAACATCTGATAATTTGTGTATAATTGGGTATCATGCGCTACTGATCTTGGAATATTCACATTCCTATATATTGGCCAAGAAGTGAAGGGCACTTCTAATAAATACAAAAACCTACAAAAAACAGGAAGCATAACTCCCAAAAGTAAAATCAAATAAGGTTTATTGAGAAAGCACAATTATATAAAACAGATAAAGATTAAAAATGGGGTTTCGAATTTGACTGTGATTTGCTTTCCACCAATGATGTCTTCTGATTTCATCTTCATTATTACGATCTTCTGACGGATCTTCATCTTCCTGATCTTTATGGCCTTTATCACTGTGATCTACAGATTTTGTCTTCTTCAAAGTGATGTTCTGACTTTGGCTCCATCAATGTCAGCCTCTAATTACTTTTCTATCACTCATATCATCTGACTTGGCCTCCATCCATGTGATTTTCTGAATTCGTTCTTTGACGGAATAGAAGGTTTCGCATTCGAAGGTTGACATGTATAAATATACTTATTTACTCGAGTTTTCCGTGAGTGTAATTGTGTTTCCCAAACGAGCTTCCAAGAATCCTCTGTAATAGTCATAATATTTAGGTTTGCATCTCCGTTCGTAAGCAATCCAATCCCAAATGATTTGCATCCACTAGAAATAGACCAGGTTTGTATCTGTACCTTCTGCTATGTTTAGTTTCTGAGCCCTCTTTTTGAGTATTGGTTGTTAATTCTGTCTTTCTAACTAGAATATTATTGTGACATTCCTCAGGTATGATCTGGTCCGAATGTAAAGAAATTTGGTCACAAGGGCCCAGGGAATACATGTTCGAACTGTGGAATATCTTGGATTTCGGGATGTTGGCCATCTTTGCAGCATCTTTCATTGCTAGGTTCATGGCTTTTTGGCATGCCTCCCGTGCACAGAACTATGTTGATGATGATGAGAACATCAAGGACGTGACAAGTGCCACGCTGCCCCCTGAGATAAAATACTACACTCTGGGTGAGTCGGCTTCAACTCATAATTCAACAGCTAATTTGATTTGCACTCTTGAGATAGTTCTCCATGTAAATCAAAACCAACCCCACAAAAAAGATGTCACTTGCCACCTATTAATATAATGGCCATATATATCTCACGTAGATCCTAGAATGGCATCTAGAATAAATCCCTGAATGATCTACAGTAATCTAATGCCCATAACTATGGTCTTTGGTATTATATTTTTATAGAAGATGGCCTAGATCCCGTTTTAAAATCATTTATGGCAGAGATTCAAAATGCCACTATTCTTACCATAAAGAATCTCTCTCCTAGAAGATGTCCTTTGTTAGAGCCAGGTCCCTGGCTAGAACAATCTTTAGACAGATCTCTGTAATGGCCATTCATATATTAAGTCATCTTAGGAATATTGCCTCTTTTATAATGTTATCCTGGGATAATATACCGTAAATGCTGCCCTTTATTACAGTGTTCTACACCCCAATAATGGAGTTAAGAGTATTCGCTTCCGGCACAGGCGTAGCTAGGGTTTCAGCTTAGGGGGGCGAAAAATCTGAGTGGGCCTCTAACGAGGTACCCCTGATTACAGCTACATGGTGCACCCTAATTGTGAGCATAGGGAAACATCAGCAGATGACCGCACTGTGACTGAAAATACATCTATATACAAAACTAAATACTGATACTACTATATGAGGGCCATATATTGGTAGATACCAGTTCTACAGACCATATAAGAGATCACAGCACAGTTATACATAACTTACAGATGACATTCTTTCTGATAGAATCGTTCACTTTTCTCGTCTGTTCCATCTGGCCCAGCCCAACAAGACAACTTCTCTACCAGGACTCGTCTGCAGAAATTATGATGACACATCAGACTTCTCACATTTCCAGCCCCGTCCCCATCTATCCCCAACCTGCACAAACTCCTCATTCTGCTGATACCCAATACTGAGCCGCTGCTGCCGTATGTGTCCCTATTACTGTCCCTGATACCCCAATACTGAGCTGCTGCTGCCGTATGTGTCCCTATTACTGCACCTGATATCCCAATACTGAGCCGCTGCTGCCGTATGTGTCCCTATTACTGCACCTGATACCCCAATACTGAGCCGCTGCTGCCGTATGTGTCCCTATTACTGCCCCTGATACCCCAATACTGAGCCGCTGCTGCCGTATGTGTCCCTATTACTGTCCCTGATACCCCAATACTGAGCCGCTGCTGCCGTATGTGACCCTATTACTGCACCTGATATCCCAATACTGAGCCGCTGCTGCCGTATGTGTCCCTATTACTGCACCTGATACCCCAATACTGAGCCGCTGCTGCCGTATGTGTCCCTATTACTGCACCTGATATCCCAATACTGAGCCGCTGCTGCCATATGTGTCTCTATTACTGTCCCTGATACCCCAATACTGAGCCGCTGCTGCCATATGTGTCCCTATTACTGCACCTGATACCCCAATACTGAGCCGCTGCTGCCGTATGTGTCCCTATTACTGCACCTGATATCCCAATACTGAGCCGCTGCTGCCGTATGTGTCCCTATTACTGTCCCTGATACCCCAATACTGAGCCGCTGCTGCCGTATGTGTCCCTATTACTGCACCTGATACCCCAATACTGAGCCGCTGCTGCCGTATGTTACATAGTTACATAGTTACATAGTTATTAAGGTTGAAGGAAGACTATATGTCCATCTAGTTCAACCCATAGCCTAACCTAACATGCCCTAACATGTTGATCCAGAGGAAGGCAAAAAAAACCCATGTGCAAAGAGTAAGCTCCACATTGGGGAAAAAAATTCCTTCCCGACTCCACATACGGCAATCAGACTAGTTCCCTGGATCAACGCCCTATCAAGGAATCTAGTGTATATACCCTGTAACATTATACTTTTCCAGAAAGGTATCCAGTCCCCTCTTAAATTTAAGTAATGAATCACTCATTACAACATCACACGGCAGAGAGTTCCATAGTCTCACTGCTCTTACAGTAAAGAATCCGCGTCTGTTATTATGCCTAAAGCTTTTTTCCTCCAGACGTAGAGGATGCCCCCTTGTCCCTGTTTCAGGTCTATGATTAAAAAGATCATCAGAAAGGTCTTTGTACTGTCCCCTCATATATTTATACATTAAAATAAGATCACCCCTTAGTCTTCGTTTTTCCAAACTAAATAGCCCCAAGTGTAATAACCTATCTTGGTATTGCAGACCCCCCAGTCCTCTAATAACCTTGGTCGCTCTTCTCTGCACCCGCTCCAGTTCAGCTATGTCTTTCTTATACACCGGACACCAGAACTGTGCACAGTATTCTAAGTGTGGTCGAACTAGTGACTTGTATAGAGGTAAAATTATATTCTCCTCATGAGCATCTATGCCTCTTTTAATGCATCCCATTATTTTATTTGCCTTTGTAGCAGCTGCCTGACACTGGCCACTGAATTTAAGTTTGTCATCCACCCATACACCCAGGTCTTTTTCATTGACGGTTTTGCCCAGAGTTTTAGAAGGCAAGATTGTCTTGCGCAGGCGTGTCCTATGGAGGACAGAGAATGAACTTCAATCCAATATTGCAGCCAGCATGCAGCCAGCGGGTAAGGAAAGGGTGAATCAAACACCCGAAAACCCCGCCCCTATGGCTGAAAATTGTTCCCTCCAAATTCAGGTGACAGAGTCCCTTTAAGTTCCCACTTAACATTTAATAATGTCCCCTAAGTAGCCTCCATGTACAGCTTGACTATACACAGTATGGTGGGCCCACAGCTTTCCTATGCACAGTATAATGCCCCCACAGCTCCCCTATACACAATATTTTGAACCCACAGCCCCCCATACACAGTATGATGTCCCCACAGCTCCCCTATAAACAGTAAGATGGGCCCACAGCTCCCGTACATACATTATGATGTCCATTAGAGTTCCCCTATACATAGAATGATGTCCTCAATGATCCCCCAAAACACAGTATAATAGTTAATAGTGTTCTGACACTGTGTCGCCTGCACTGAGAGTCACACTGCCAGGAGGAAATTAGCTTTATTCCTCACTGCAGCCTCGGGGGCGGCGCCAGCACGGTTTCAGTCACCGCTCTGAGTATAGAGCAGCAGCTGTAACTGCGCCTCTTAGGGTAAGTGCACACATTGCGGATTCCCCACAGATTTTCTGCGGATTTTGTTTCTTTTGTGCGGATTTCGCCTGCGTTTTTACACCTGCGGATTCCTATTACAGAATAGGTGTAAAATGCTGCAGAGTCCTCACAAAGAATTGACATGCTGAGGAAAATAAACGGCAGCGTTTCCACGCGGAATTTTCCGCAGCATGTGCACAGCGGATTTTGTTTTCCATAGGTTTACATGGTACTGTACAACGCATGGAAAACTGCTGCAGATCCACAGCAAAATCCACAATGTGTGCACATACCCTTGACGCGCCATTCCAGCAGCAGTCAAATAAAAAAAAATGCTGGAGTGATGCTTAACCCCTTAATCCCATATGACGTACTATCCCGTCCAGGTGACCTGGGACTTAATTCCCATGGACGGGATAGTACGTCATATGCGATCGGCCGCGCTCACGGGGGGAGCGCGGCCGATCGCGGCCGGGTGTCAGCTGCCTATCGCAGCTGACATCCGGCACTATGTGCCAGGAGCGGTCACGGACCGCTCCCGGCACATTAACCCCCGGCACACCGCGATCAAAGATGATCGCGGTGTGCCGGCGGTGCAGGGAAGCATCGCGCAGGGAGAGGGCTCCCTGCGGGCTTCCCTGAGACGATCGGTACACGGTGATGTGCTCACCGTGTACCGAGCGTCTTCTCCCTGCAGTCCCCGGATCCAAAATGGCCGCCGGGCTGCATCCGGGTCCTGCAGGGAGCACTTCCGGGTCAGGATCAGGCTGCAGCTGCAGCTCTAATCCTGCCCGGCTGTATGTCAGATCACCGATCTAACAGAGTGCTGTGCACACTGTCAGATCGGTGATCTGTGATGTCCCCCCCCTGGGACAAAGTGAAAAAGTAAAAAAAAAAATTTCCACACTTGTAAAAAAAAATAAAAAAAAAATTCCTAAATAAAGCAGAAAAAAAAAAATATTATTCCCATAAATACATTTCTTTACATAAAAAAAAAACAAAAAAAACAATAAAAGTACACATATTTAGTATCGCCGCGTCCGTAACGACCCGACCTATAAAACTGGCCCACTAGTTAACCCCTTCAGTGAACACCGTAAGAAAAAAAAAAAAAAAACGAGCCAAAAAACAACGCTTTATTATCATAACGCTGAACAAAAAGTGGAATAACACGCGATCAAAAAGACGGATATAAATAACCATGGTACCTCTGAAAACGTCATCTTGTCCCGCAAAAAACGAGCCGCCATATAGCATCATAACCAAAAAAATAAAAAAGTTATAGTCCTGAGAATAAAGCGATGCCAAAATAATTATTTTTTCTATAAAATAGCTTTTATCGTATAAAAGCGCCAAAACATAAAAAAAATGATATAAATGAGGTATCGCTGTAATCGTACTGACCCGAAGAATAAAACTGCTTCATCAATTTTACCAAACGCGGAACGGTATAAACGCCTCCCCCAAAAGAAATTCATGAATAGCTGGTTTTTGGTCATTCTGCCTCACAAAAAATCGGAATAAAAAGCGATCAAAAACTGTCACATGTCCGAAAATGTAACCGATAAAAACGTCAACTCGTCCCGCAAAAAACAAGACCTCACATGACTCTGTGGACCAAAATATGGAAAAATTATAGGTCTCAAAATGTGGAGACACAAAAACTTTTTTGCTATAAAAAGCGTCTTTTAGTGTGTGACGGCTGCCAATCATAAAAATCCGATATAAAAAACTCGCTATAAAAGTAAATCAAACCCCCCTTCATCACCCCCTTAGTTAGGCTAGGTTCACATTGCGTTAATGGGTTAACGCTAACGGACAGCGTTGCACGGCGAAAATGTCACAATTAACGCCGTGCAACGGGTCCGTTAGCACAACCATTGACAGCAATGTGATTTTCGGGTGTAGCGCATCGCTAGAGCGTGCCATTTTCGGCTCGCGCTAGCAAGGTGCCGTTCTTTTGTGGCGCGCCTCAGACGCTGCTTGCAGCGTCCGCGGCGCGCCCGAGGTCCGATCCCCGATCTTCCAGAGCGGGGACGTTAACGCGACCACTAAACACGACACCTAAAAAGACATTGCGTTAGCGCAATCCGCTAGTGCTAAACGGATTTCCCTAATGCAATGTGAACCTAGCCTTAGGGAAAAATAATAAAATTAAAAAAAATGTATTTATTTCCATTTTCCCATTAGGGTTAGGGCTAGGGTTAGGGCTAGGGTTAGGGTTAGGGTTTGTATTACATTTACGGTTGGGATTAGGGTTGGGATTAGAATTAGGGGTGTGTCAGGGTTAGGTGTGTGGTTAGGGTTACAGTTGGGATTAGGGTTAGGGGTGCGTTTGGATTAGGGTTTCAGTTATAATTGGGGGTTTCCACTGTTTAGACACATCAGGGGCTCTCCAAACGCGACATGGCGTCCGATCTCAATTCCAGCCAATTCTGCATTGAAAAAGTAAAACAGTGCTCCTTCACTTCCGAGCTCTCCCGTGCGCCCAAACAGGGGTTTACCCCAACATATGGGGTATCATCGTACTCGAGACAAATTGGACAACAACTTTTTGGGTCCAAGTTCTCTTGTTATCCTTGGGAAAATAAAAATTTGGGGGGCTAAAAATCATTTTTGTGGGAAAAAAAAGGATTTTTTATTTTCACGGCTCTGCGTTGTAAACTGTAGTGAAACACTTGGGGGTTCAAAGTTTTCACAACACATCTAGATAAGTTCCATGGGAGGTCTAGTTTCAATATGGGGTCACTTGTGGGTGGTTTCTACTGTTTGGGTACATCAGGGGCTCTGCAAATGCAACGTGACGCCTGCAGACCAATCCATCTAAGTCTGCATTCCAAATGGCGCTCCTTCCCTTCCGAGCTCTGCCATGCGCCCAAACAGTGGTTCCCCCCCACATACGGGGTATCAGCGTACTCAAGACAAATTGAACAACAACTTTTGGGGTCCAATTTATTCTGTTACCCTTGTAAAAATACAAAGCTGGGGGCTAAAAAATCATTTTTGTGAAAAAAAAAAAGAATTTTTATTTTCACGGCTCTGCGTTATAAACTGTAGTGAAACACTTAGGGGTTCAAAGTTCTCACAACACATCTAGATAAGTTCCTTGGGAGGTCTAGTTTCTAATATGGGGTCACTTGTGGGGGGTTTGTACTGTTTGGGTACATCAGGGGCTCTGCAAATGCAACGTGACTCCTGCAGACCAATCCATCTAAGTCTGCATTCCAAATGGCGCTCCTTCCCTTCCGAGCTCTGCCATGCGCCCAAACAGTGGTTCCCCCCCACATATGGGGTATCAGCGTACTCAGGACAAATTGGACAACAACTTTTGGGGTCCAATTTATTATGTTACCCTTGTGAAAATACAAAACTGGGGGCTAAAAAATAATTTTTGCGAAAAAAAAAAAAAAAAATTATTTTAACGGCTCTGCGTTATAAACTGTAGTGAAACATTTGGGGGTTCAAAGCTCTCAAAACACATCTAGATAAGTTCCTTATGGGGTCTAGTTTCCAAAATGGTGTCACTTGTGGGGGGTTTTAATGTTTAGGCACATCAGGGGCTCTCCAAACCAACATGGCGTCCTAACTTAATTCCAGTCAATTTTGCATTGAAAAGTCAAATGGCGCTCCTTCCCTTCCGAGCTCTGCTATGCACCCAAAAAGTGGTTTACCCCCACATATGGGGTATCGTCGCACTCAGGACAAATTGCACAACAACTTTTGTGGTCTAATTTCTTCTCTTACCCTTGGGAAAATAAAAAATTGGGGGCGAAAAGATCATTTTTGTGAAAAAATAAGATTTTTTATTTTTACGGCTCTGCATTATAAACTTCTGTGAAGCACTTGTTGGGTCAAAGTGCTCACCACACATCTAGATAAGTTCCTTAAGGGGTCTACTTTTCAAAATGGTGTCACTTGTGAGGGGTTCCAATGTTTAGGCACATCAGGGGCTCTCCAAACGCAACATGGCGTCCCATCTCAATTCCAGTCAATTTTGCATTGAAAAGTCAAATGGCGCTCCTTCCCTTCCGAGCTCTGCCATACGCCCAAACAATGGTTTACACCCATATATGGGGTATCAGCGTACTCAGGACAAATTGGCCAACAATTTTTGAGGTCCAATTTCTTCTCTTACTCTTGGGAAAATAAAAAATTGGGGGCGAAAAGATCATTTTTGTGAAAAAATATGATTTTTTATTTTTACGGCTCTGCATTATAAACTTCTGTGAAGCAATTGGTGGGTCAAAGTGGTCACCACACATCTAGATAAGTTCCTTAGGGTGTCTACTTTCCAAAATGGTGTCACTTGTGGGGGGTTTCAATGTTTAGGCACATCAGTGGCTCTCCAAACGCAACATGGCGTCCCATCTCAATTCCTGTCAATTTTGCATTTAAAAGTCAAATGGCGCTCCTTCCCTTCCGAGCTCTGCCATGCGCCCAAACAGTGGTTTACTCCCACATATGGGCTATCAGCGTACTCAGTACAGATTGTACAACAATGTTTGGCATCCATTTTATCCTGTTACCCTTGGTAAAATAAAACAAATTGGAGCTGAAATAAATTTTGTGTGAAAAAAAGTTAAATATTCATTCTTATTTAAACATTCCAAAAATTCCTGTGAAACCCCTGAAGGGTTAATAAACTTCTTGAATGTGGTTTTGAGCACCTTGAGGGGTGCAGTTTTTAGAATGGTCTCACACTTGGGTATTTTCTATCATATAGACCCCTCAAAATGACATCAAATGAGATGTGGTCCCTAAAAAAAAATGGTGTTGTAAAAATGAGAAATTGCTGGTCAACTTTTAACCCTTATAACTCCCTAACAAAAAAAAATTTTGGTTCCAAAATTGTGCTGATGTAAAGTAGACATGTGGGAAATGTTACTTATTAAGTATTTTGCGTGAGATATCTCTGTGATTTAAGGGCATAAAAATTTAAAGTTGGAAAATTGCGAAACTTTCTAAATTTTCGCCAAATTTCCGTTTTTTTCACAAATAAACGCAAGTTATATCGAATAAATGTTACTACTAAAATGAAGTACAATATGTCACGAGAAAACAATGTCAGAATCGCCAAGATCCGTTGAAGCGTTCCAGAGTTATAACCTCATAAAGGGACAGTGGTCAGAATTGTAAAAATTGGCCCGGTCATTAACGTGCAAACCACCCTCGGGGCTTAAGGGGTTAAGGGAATGTGCACACATCAGGATTTCTTGCAGAAATTTTCCTGACAAAAACTGGACATTTCTGCCAGAAATCTGCATGTGTTTTTTTTTCGCGTTTTTTGTGCGTTTTTTTCGCAAATGCATAGAATTGCGTGAAAAACGCAGAAAATCCGCAAAAATAATGAACATGCTCATTTTTTTACCGCAATGCGTTTTCTTTGCGGAAAAAAACGCATCCGTGTGCACAAAACATGCAGAATGCATTCTAAATGATAGAATGCATAATGTATGCGTTTTTAATGAGTTTTTATAGCGTTTTTAGCGCGAAAAAAACGCGAAAAAACCTGAATGTGTGCACGTAGCCTAAATGTGATGTAGCTTATGGCTTACCCAGCGGGTTAGTATAATAAGCCCCTACCTCCCCATGCCAGAGAACAACTATTACATGTGATGGAGTGCATATAATCTGGTAATCATCTAATAATCAGCTCCCCAGTGCCTGTCGCCCCTCACCCACCTCAGCCCTCACAATACCCTTATCTTCTCACATTCACGCCCCAGTGCCCTGTCTTCCTCCCCCACCTAAGCCCCCACAACTCCCCCATCCTCTCACATTTACCCCCCAGGGACTATGACATGCCTATCAATCTTATCCCCACTTAGGCTACGTTCACACTAGTGTTGTGCGCCGCTGCGTCGGCGACGCGACGCACAACGCACCGAAAAACGCGTGCAAACGCACGCAAAAACGCTGCGTTTTTCGACGCGTGCGTCGTTTTTTGACGAAAATCGGACGCAAGAAAAATGCAACTTGTTGCGTTTTCTTGGTCCGACGCTAGCGTCAAAAAAGACGCATGTGTCGGAAAACGCAACAAGCAAAAACGCATGCGCCCCCCATGTTAAACATAGGGGCGCATGACGCGTGCGTCGCCGCTGCGTCGCCCGACGCTAGCGCGACGCACACTAGCCGAACGCTAGTGTGAACGTAGCCTTAGGCACTTACCAATGAAGATTGCAGCAGGACCAGGAAGTAGCTGAATAAAATGCAGGCGGGCACTAGGACCCAGCGTGCTGCCCTGAGCCAGTCCCAGCGTGCACAGGGAGGGAAGAAACCTGCAGCCCGGGAGAAGCTCCTGAGGACGGTCAGCACAATACAGTGCAGGAGGGAGACTGGTCACTGTGCTGCCAGCGTGCAGAATCTCCTTCCGGAGAGCAGGCATTTTACTGCTCTCCTCCTGTGCTGTATTGTGCCTCAGCACAGAAGTGGCAGTGCCAGCTCCCAGTGGGCCCCTTCATGTGACAGGGCCCGGGGCGATGGCCCCCACTGCCCCCCAGTAGCTACGCTACTGGCTTCCGGGTAAGTGGTGAACCATCACTTGGAGGTGCCTAGTTAACTACATTTGTGTTGTTAATTTAGGGATGCCTTAATTTCGCATCCATTCCTGGCCCTAAACCTTCCCAGAAATGCCCTTGCATGGGTGGAATATTGAGTAAACGGTAAACGCCATCATTTTTGGTCCAGGAAATGAATATTTGCTTGGACAGCTTCCATAAACTCGGGAAATTCCGGACAATTGCCATCATCTGATGATCACTGAGGGACTGACCTCTAGGACAGGCACATTCTTGAGAATTAAGGGAGTACATCATTGCTTAATAAATCTTCTTCTGCAAAGAGGTATTCCCAACCTCATAGTAACATACATAGTAACATAGTAACATAGTTAGTAAGGCCGAAAAAAGATATTTGTCCATCCAGTTCAGCCTATATTCCATCATAATAAATCCCCAGATCTACGTCCTTCTACAGAACCTAATAATTGTATGATACAATATTGTTCTGCTCCAGGAAGACATCCAGGCCTCTCTTGAACCCCTCGACTGAGTTCGCCATCACCACCTCCTCAGGCAAGCAATTCCAGATTCTCACTGCCCTAACAGTAAAGAATCCTCTTCTATGTTGGTGGACGCAGAGAATGCCCCCTTGTGCCCGTCACCTTCCTTGGTATAAACAGATCCTCGTTTCACAGCGTGGCTCTGTTAACTGTAGAGTTCGCTGTAGTTGTCTGAACAGCAGGGTGATTGGGAACACCCCTATGTAGGGAAAAACTAAGAAGGGGATGCAGGACTGTGACCCCTTTATTCTCTAGATTAGTGGGGGCCAAAGAGATTTGTACAGAAACCTGTTAGCACAATTTTTGCATTTGGCTGTATAGGGTCTAGTCCCCATATAAAAATGAATTCTTCGAGGGAATCAGCAGATACTCACCGGTTTCACTTATCTTCCTTATTCATATCATCATTTGTACAAAGTGTTAGCAGAAAACAGTGCTGGATCCCTGAGGCAATGGCCGTTTTACATACTCCTATGCTTCTATGGGTTTCATATGCAGGACACCTCAGGGGCATGTAGAAGTGTAGGAGTAAGCGAAACAGTCGTTCCCTCAGGGGTCCATCACTATCTCCCTCCACATGTTTTGTAAAATTGCCGATGTCCATAAAGAAGATAAATGAAACTGGTGAGTGCCACTGTTTATTCTCTTAAAGAAATTGTTTGTCCATGTTATTGATGATGGGCACCGGTCGGGGACTCCGGAAGTACTGTGTCCTTCTGGATGGTTGGGTTTGCTCTTATGTAAACCGTGCCAGCCATTTGTCTATTGCTATTGGCCAAATAACAAAATTACCGTTTTTATATACTCATGATGTACCAATCGTGAGAAATCTAACTATATGCAAATCAGACTGGTTGTGCACCAGGGGTGTGTCAATTCACTTAGCGGAAGCCTAGTGCATGGACACCCCCCCAATGTACTTCCAGTCTGATTTGGATATGGGTTTAACACTGGATTTCTCATGACTGGCACCTCAGATCCCTACAAAGAAAAGAGTATCATTTTTATTGGGAGACTTCCATATCCTTGCCACGTGTCATCGCTTAGGCCACGTTCACGCGTTCAGTATTTGGTCAGTATTTTACATCAGTATTTCTAAGCCAAAATCAGCAGTGGAACAATCAGGGAAAAAGTATAATAGAAACACGTCATCACTTCTGTATTTTTCTCCCACTCCTGGTTTTAGCTTACAAATACTGATGTGAAATACTGACCAAATACTGAATGTGTGAACGTGGCCTTGCATAAAAATGAATGCCCCTTTAAGTCAGGGATACACCATCATACAAGACTTACACATTTTCATTATTTTCGAAGCAAATCTTTATTATTTCCTAAGATTTATCTACTGTGTGCGGTGAAATAAGCCTCGGCATCTATTATCCCGGCCTCTGGTAGAGAAGCAGTAACACAAAATCGTAAAAAGACTTTACAGATGTAATCTTTCCTTCGGTGATGTTTCTAAATGAAGAGAAACGATCGGGGCCGACAGTAAATTTGGGTTTATTTTTTGCTATTTCAGAGGCAATCAGTTTGATTGTGAATGTGCTAAAATTGTTTCTGAATGCAAATAAATTGTAAATAATAAAAGAAACAAAATGTGATATAGAGAATCCCGCCAGTATGTAGCCACTAATGGCAAATTCATACATTAATGCCTACATAGTGCCATCAAAAACACCGATCTGATCATATTTTGCTTAATTAATAGCCCCATTTAGTGCTCAATTAAAATAGCCACACACAGTTCAACTACTGTAGTCATTCAGTACTGAAATACTGCCATGTAGTGCTTAACTAACAGCACCATTTAGGGAACTTGCCAGTTTTTTTGTGACTGGTTCCCCTTTTTATTTCTGCCAGCTAACACCAGACAGAACAGTAGTTAATTTTGGTACTAAACATTGCCCATCTATTACTAATACATTCTCCAGTTTTGTGTTCAGTTACTGTCTTCAGTCCTCTTTTAAAGAAAATCTGTCAGCAGTTTTTTTTCCTATGTAATATGAGAGCAGTATGATTATTTAACACATCATTATGCAGAGGTTCAGACCCTGATTCCAGCGATGTGTCACTTACTGGGCTGTGTGTTGCTGTTTCAATACAATCAGTGTTTAATCAGCAGGAGATTATCACTACAGGACTAGGCGTCTTGTGCCTCATAGTTCACTGCTTTGTGTAACTCCACCCCCACCACTGATTGGCAGCTTTCTGCCTATGCCCAGTGTACACAGAAAGCCAACAATCAGTGGTGTGGGGGTGGGGTTAAACAGGGCTCAGAATTTAAGCACTGCTAAATTTGCAGGATTTTCTCAAAATGACATCATGCAGATTAGTAAGTAAAACATCAATGGAATCGGGGTATCGGCCCCTACAGCATGCTGCTTTCAGCATGCTGCTTTTCATGTTTACAAAGTCACAGAACCCATGTGAACTATACACAGGCACAGAACCCATGTGAACTATACACGGTAACAGAACCCATGTGAACTATACACAGTCACAGAACCTATGTGAACTATACACAATCACAGAACCCATGTGAACTATACACAGTCATAGAACCCATGTGAACTATACAGGCACAGAACCCATGTGAACTATACACAGTCACAGAACCTATGTGAACTATACACAATCACAGAACCTATGTGAACTATACACAGTCACAGAACCCATGTGAACTATACACAGTCACAGAACCCATGTGAACTATACACAGTAATGGAACCCATGTAAGCTATACACGGTCACAGAACCCATGTGAACTATACACGGTCATAGAACCCATGTGAACTATACACAGTCATAGAAACCATGTGAACTATACACAGTCACAGAACCCATGTCAACTATACACAGTCACAGAACCCATGTGAACTATACACAGTCACAGAACCCATGTGAACTATACACAGTCACAGAACCCATGTGAACTATACACGGTCACAGAACCCATGTGAACTATACACAGTCACAGAACCCATGTGAACTATACACAGTCACAGAACCCATGTGAACTATACACGGTCACAGAACCCATGTGAACTATACACAGTCACAGAACCCATGTGAACTATACACAGTCACAGAACCCATGTGAACTATACACAATCACAGAACCCATGTGAACTATACACAGTCACAGAACCCATGTGAACTATACACAGTCACAGAATCCATGTGAACTATACACGGTCACAGAACCCATGTGAACTATACACGGTCACAGAACCCATGTGAACTATACACAGTCACAGAACCCATGTGAACTATACACAGTCACAGAACCCATGTGAACTATACACAATCACAGAACCCATGTGAACTATACACAGTCACAGAACCCATGTGAACTATACACAATCACAGAACCCATGTGAACTATACACAATCACAGAATCCATGTGAATTATACACGGTCACAGAACCCATGTGAACTATACACAGTCACAGAACCCATGTGAATTATACACAGTCACAGAACCCATGTGAACTATACATGGTCACAGAACCCATGTGAACTATACACAGTCACAGAACCCATGTGAACTATACATGGTCACAGAACCCATGTGAACTATACACAGTCACAGAACCCATGTGAACTATACACAGTCACAGAACCCATGTGAACTATACACGGTCACAGAACCCATGTGAACTATACACAGTCACAGAACCCATGTGAACTATACACAGTCACAGAACCCATGTGAACTATACACAATCACAGAACCCATGTGAACTATACACAGTCACAGAACCCATGTGAACTATACACAATCACAGAACCCATGTGAACTATACACGGTCACAGAACCCATGTGAACTATACACAATCACAGAATCCATGTGAATTATACACGGTCACAGAACCCATGTGAACTATACACAGACACAGAACCCATGTGAACTATACACAGTCACAGAACCCATGTGAACTATACACAGACACAGAACCCATGTGAACTATACACAGACACAGAACCCATGTGAACTATACACGGTCACAGAACCCATATCAACTATACACAGTCACAGAACCCATGTGAACTATACACAGTCACAGAACCCATGTGAACTATACACAGTCACAGAACCCATATCAACTATACACAGTCACAGAACCCATGTGAACTATACACAGTCACAGAACCCATATCAACTATACACAGACACAGAACCCATGTGAACTATACACAGTCACAGAACCCATGTGAACTATACACGGTCACAGAACCCATATCAACTATACACAGTCACAGAACCCATGTGAACTATACACAGTCACAGAACCCATGTGAACTATACACAGTCACAGAACCCATATCAACTATACACAGTCACAGAACCCATGTGAACTATACACAGTCACAGAACCCATGTGAACTATACACAGTCATAGAACCCATGTGAACTATACACGGTCATAGAACCCATGTGAACTATACACAGTCACAGAACCCATGTGAACTATACACAGTCACAGAACCCATATCAACTATACACAGACACAGAACCCATGTGAACTATACACAGTCACAGAACCTATGTGAACTATACACAGTCACAGAACCCATATCAACTATACACAGTCACAGAACCCATGTGAACTATACACAGTCACAGAACCCATGTGAACTATACACAGTCACAGAACCCATGTGAACTATACACAGTCACAGAACCCATGTGAACTATACACAGTCACAGAACCCATGTGAACTATACACAATCACAGAACCCATGTGAACTATACACAATCACAGAACCCATGTGAACTATACACAGTCACAGAAACCATGTGAACTATACACAGTCACAGAACCCATGTGAACTATACACAGTCACAGAACCCATGTGAACTATACACAGTCACAGAACCCATGTGAACTATACACAGTCACAGAACCCATGTGAACTATACACAGTCACAGAACCCATGTGAACTATACACAGTCATAGAACCCATGTGAACTATACACAGTCACAGAACCCATGTGAACTATACACAATCACAGAACCCATGTGAACTATACACAGTCATAGAAACCATGTGAACTATACACAGTCATAGAACCCATGTGAACTATACACAGTCACAGAACCCATGTGAACTATACACAGTCATAGAACCCATGTGAACTATACACAGTCATAGAAACCATGTGAACTATACACAATCACAGAACCCATGTGAACTATACACAGTCATAGAAACCATGTGAACTATACACAGTCACAGAACCCATGTGAACTATACACAATCACAGAACCCATGTGAACTATACACAGTCATAGAAACCATGTGAACTATACACAGTCATAGAACCCATGTGAACTATACACAGTCACAGAACCCATGTGAACTATACACAGTCATAGAAACCATGTGAACTATACACAGTCATAGAAACAATGTGAACTATACACAGTCACAGAACCCATGTGAACTATACACAGACACAGAACCCATGTGAACTATACACAGACACAGAACCCATGTGAACTATACACAGTCACAGAACCTATGTGAACTATACACAGTCACAGAACCCATATCAACTATACACAGTCACAGAACCCATGTGAACTATACACAGTCACAGAACCCATGTGAACTATACACAGTCACAGAACCTATGTGAACTATACACAGTCACAGAACCCATATCAACTATACACAGTCACAGAACCCATGTGAACTATACACAGTCACAGAACCCATGTGAACTATACACAGACACAGAACCCATGTGAACTATACACAGTCATAGAAACCATGTGAACTATAGACAGTCATAGAACCCATGTGAACTATACACAGTCACAGAACCCATATGAACTATACACAGTCACAGAACCCATGTGAACTATACACAGACACAGAACCCATGTGAACTATACACAGACACAGAACCCATGTGAACTATACACAGACACAGAACCCATGTGAACTATACACAGTCACAGAACCCATGTGAACTATACACAGACACAGAACCCATGTGAACTATACACAGACACAGAACCCATGTGAACTATACACAGACACAGAACCCATGTGAACTATACACAGACACAGAACCCATGTGAACTATACACAGACACAGAACCCATGTGAACTATACACAGTCATAGAAACCATGTGAACTATACACAGTCACAGAACCCATGTGAACTATACACAGTCATAGAACCCATGTGAACTATACACAGTCATAGAAACCATGTGAACTATACACAGTCATAGAAACCATGTGAACTATACACAGTCATAGAAACCATGTGAACTATACACAGTCATAGAAACCATGTGAACTATACACAGTCATAGAAACCATGTGAACTATACACAGTCATAGAAACCATGTGAACTATACACAGTCATAGAAACCATGTGAACTATACACAGTCATAGAAACCATGTGAACTATACACAGTCATAGAAACCATGTGAACTATACACAGTCATAGAAACCATGTGAACTATACACAGTCATAGAACCCATGTGAACTATACCCAGTCATAGAAACCATGTGAACTATACACAGTCATAGAAACCATGTGAACTATACACAGTCACAGAACCCATGTGAACTATACACAGTCATAGAAACCATGTGAACTATACACAGTCATAGAAACCATGTGAACTATACACAGTCATAGAACCCATGTGAACTATACACAGTCATAGAAACCATGTGAACTATACACAGTCACAGAACCCATGTGAACTATACACAGTCACAGAACCCATGTGAACTATACACAGTCATAGAAACCATGTGAACTATACACAGTCACAGAACCCATGTGAACTATACACAGTCACAGAACCTATGTGAACTATACACAGTCACAGAACCCATGTGAACTATACACAGTCACAGAACCCATGTGAACTATACACAGTCATAGAAACCATGTGAACTATACACAGTCACAGAACCTATGTGAACTATACACAGTCACAGAACCCATGTGAACTATACACGGTCACAGAACCCATGTGAACTATATCCAGTCACAGAAACCATGTGAACTATACACAGTCATAGAAACCATGTGAACTATACACAGTCATAGAAACCATGTGAACTATACACAGTCATAGAAACCATGTGAACTATACACAGTCATAGAAACCATGTGAACTATACACAGTCATAGAAACCATGTGAACTATACACAGTCATAGAACCCATGTGAACTATACACAGTCATAGAAACCATGTGAACTATACACAGTCACAGAACCCATGTGAACTATACACAGTCATAGAAACCATGTGAACTATACACAGTCATAGAAACCATGTGAACTATACACAGTCATAGAACCCATGTGAACTATACACAGTCATAGAAACCATGTGAACTATACACAGTCACAGAACCTATGTGAACTATACACAGTCATAGAAACCATGTGAACTATACACGGTCATAGAACCCATGTGAACTATACACAGTCATAGAAACCATGTGAACTATACACAGTCACAGAACCCATGTGAACTATACACGGTCACAGAAACCATGTGAACTATACACAGTCACAGAAACCATGTGAACTATACACAGTCACAGAACCTATGTGAACTATACACAGTCATAGAAACCATGTGAACTATACACAGTCATAGAACCCATGTGAACTATACACAGTCATAGAAACCATGTGAACTATACACGGTCATAGAACCCATGTGAACTATACACAGTCATAGAAACCATGTGAACTATACACAGTCATAGAAACCATGTGAACTATACACAGTCATAGAACCCATGTGAACTATACACAGTCACAGAACCCATGTGAACTATATCCAGTCACAGAAACCATGTGAACTATACACAGTAATGGAACCCATGTGAACTATACACAGTCATAGAACCCATGTGAACTATATCCAGTCACAGAAACCATGTGAACTATACACGGTCACAGAACCCATGTGAACTATACACAGTCATAGAACCCATGTGAACTATACACAGTCACAGAACCCATGTGAACTATACACAGTCACAGAACCCATGTGAACTATACACAGTCACAGAACCCATGTGAACTATACACAGTCACAGAACCCATGTGAACTATACACAGTCACAGAACCCATGTGAACTATACACAGTCATAGAAACCATGTGAACTATACACAGTCACAGAAACCATGTGAACTATACACGGTCACAGAACCCATGTGAACTATACACAGTCACAGAACCCATGTGAACTATACACAGTCACAGAACCCATGTGAACTATACACAATCACAGAACCCATGTGAACTATACACAGTCACAGAACCCATGTGAACTATACACAGTCACAGAACCCATGTGAACTATACACAGTCATAGAAACCATGTGAACTATACACAGTCATAGAAACCATGTGAACTATACACAGTCACAGAAACCATGTGAACTATACACAGTCATAGAACCAATGTGAACTATACACAGTCATAGAACCCATGTGAACTATAGACAGTCATAGAACCAATGTGAACTATACACAGTCATAGAACCCATGTGAACTATACACAGTCACAGAACCCATGTGAACTATACACAGTCATAGAAACCATGTGAACTATACACAGTCACAGAACCCATGTGAACTATACACAGTCATAGAAACCATGTGAACTATACACAGTCATAGAAACCATGTGAACTAAACACAGTCACAGAACCAATGTGAACTATACACAGTCACAGAACCCATGTGAACTATACACAGTCATAGAAACCATGTGAACTATACACAGTCACAGAACCCATGTGAACTATACACAGTCACAGAACCCATGTGAACTATACACAGTCACAGAACCCATGTGAACTATACACAGTCATAGAAACCATGTGAACTATACACAGTCACAGAACCCATGTGAACTATACACAGTCACAGAACCCATGTGAACTATACACAGTCACAGAACCCATGTGAACTATACACAGACACAGAACCCATGTGAACTATACACAGACACAGAACCCATGTGAACTATACACAGACACAGAACCCATGTGAACTATACACAGTCACAGAACCCATGTGAACTATACACAGACACAGAACCCATGTGAACTATACACAGACACAGAACCCATGTGAACTATACACAGACACAGAACCCATGTGAACTATACACAGTCACAGAACCCATGTGAACTATACACAGTCACAGAAACCATGTGAACTATACAAAGACATAGAACCCATGTGAAGTATACACAGTAATAGAACCCATGTGAAGTATACACAGTCATAGAACCCATGTGAACTATACACAGTCACAGAACCCATGTGAACTATACACAGTCACAGAACCCATGTGAACTATACACAGTCATAGAAACCATGTGAACTATACAAAGACATAGAACCCATGTGGACTAAACACAGTCACAGAACCCATGTGAAGTATACACAGTCATAGAACCCATGTGAACTATACACAGTCACAGAACCCATGTGAACTATACACAGTCACAGAACCCATGTGAACTATACACAGTCATAGAAACCATGTGAACTATACAAAGACATAGAAACCATGTGAACTAAACACAGTCACAGAACCAATGTGAACTATACACAGACACAGAACCCATGTGAACTATACACAGACACAGTACCCATGTGAACTATACACAGTCACAGAACCCATGTGAACTATACACAGACACAGAACCCATGTGAACTATACACAGTCACAGAACCCATGTGAACTATACACAGTCACAGAACCCATGTCAACTATACACAGTCATAGAAACCATGTGAACTATACACGGTCACAGAACCCATGTGAACTATACACAGTCACAGAACCCATGTGAACTATACACAGTCACAGAACCCATGTGAACTATACACAGTCATAAAACCCATGTGAACTATACACAGTCACAGAACCCATGTGAACTATACACAGTCACAGAACCCATGTGAACTATACACAGTCACAGAACCCATGTGAACTATACACAGTCACAGAACCCATGTGAACTATACACAGTCACAGAACCCATGTGAACTAAACACAGTCACAGAACCCATGTGAACTATACACAGTCACAGAACCCATGTCAACTATACACAGTCACAGAACCCATGTCAACTATACACAGTCACAGAACCTATGTGAACTATACACAGTCATAGAACCCATGTGAACTATACACAGTCACAGAACCCATGTGAACTATACACAGTCACAGAACCCATGTGAACTATACACAGTCACAGAACCTATGTGAACTATACACAGTCATAGAACCAATGTGAACTATACACAGTCATAGAACCCATGTGAACTATACACAGTCACAGAACCCATGTGAACTATACACAGGCACAGAACCCATGTCAACTATACACAGTCATAGAAACCATGTGAACTATACACAGTCACAGAACCCATGTGAACTATACACAGTCATAGAACCCATGTGAACTATACACAGTCACAGAACCCATGTGAACTATACACAGGCACAGAACCCATGTCAACTATACACAGTCATAGAAACCATGTGAACTATACACAGTCACAGAACCCATGTGAACTATACACAGTCATAGAACCCATGTGAACTATACACAGGCACAGAACCCATGTCAACTATACACAGTCATAGAAACCATGTGAACTATACACAGTCACAGAACCCATGTGAACTATACACAGTCATAGAACCCATGTGAACTATACACAGGCACAGAACCCATGTCAACTATACACAGTCATAGAAACCATGTGAACTATACACGGTCACAGAACCCATGTGAACTCTACACAGTCACAGAACCCATGTGAACTGTACACAGTCACAGAACCCATGTGACCTATACACAGTCACAGAACCCATGTGAACTATACACAGTCATAGAAACCATGTGAACTATACACAGTCACAGAACCCATGTGAACTATACACAGTCACAGAACCCATGTGAACTAAACACAGTCACAGAACCCATGTGAACTATACACAGTCACAGAACCCATGTGAACTATACACAGTCACAGAACCCATGTGAACTATACACAGTCACAGAACCCATGTGAACTATACAAAGACATAGAACCCATGTGAACTATACACAGTCACAGAACCCATGTGAACTAAACACAGTCACAGAACCCATGTGAACTATACACAGTCATAGAACCCATGTGAACTAAACACAGTCACAGAACCCATGTGAACTATACACAGTCACAGAACCCATGTGAACTATACACAGTCATAGAACCCATGTGAACTATACACAGTCACAGAACCCATGTGAACTATACACAGTCACAGAACCCATGTGAACTATACACAGTCACAGAACCCATGTGAACTATACAAAGACATAGAACCCTTGTGAACTATACACAGTCACAGAACCCATGTGAACTATACACAGTCACAGAACCCATGTGAACTATACACAGTCACAGAACCCATGTGAACTATACACAGTCACAGAACCCATGTGAACTATACACAGTCACAGAACCCATGTGAACTATACACAGTCACAGAACCCATGTGAACTATACACAGTCATAGAACCCATGTGAACTATACACAGTCACAGAACCCATGTGAACTATACACAGTCACAGAACCCATGTGAACTATACACAGTCACAGAACCCATGTGAACTATACAAAGACATAGAACCCATGTGAACTATACACAGTCACAGAACCCATGTGAACTAAACACAGTCACAGAACCCATGTGAACTATACACAGTCATAGAACCCATGTGAACTAAACACAGTCACAGAACCCATGTGAACTATACACAGTCACAGAACCCATGTGAACTATACACAGTCATAGAACCCATGTGAACTATACACAGTCATAGAACCCATGTGAACTATACACAGTCATAGAACCCATGTGAACTATACACGGTCATAGAACCCATGTGAACTATACACAGTCACAGAACCCATGTGAACTATACAGGCACAGAACCCATGTGAACTATACACAGTCACAGAACCCATGTGAAGTATACACAGTCACAGAACCCATGTGAACTATACACAGTCACAGAACCAATGTGAACTATACACAGTCACAGAACCCATGTGAAGTATACACAGTCACAGAACCCATGTGAACTATACAGGCACAGAACCCATGTGAACTATACACAGTCATAGAACCCATGTGAACTATACACAGTCATAGTACCCATGTGAACTATACACGGTCACTGAACCCATGTGAAGTATACACAGTCATAGAACCCATGTGAACTATACACAGTCATAGAACCCATGTGAACTATACACAGTCACAGAACCCATGTGAAGTATACACAGTCACAGAACCCATGTGAACTATACAGGCACAGAACCCATGTGAACTATACACAGTCATAGAACCCATGTGAACTATACACGGTCACTGAACCCATGTGAAGTATACACAGTCATAGAACCCATGTGAACTATACACAGTCATAGAACCCATGTGAACTATACACAGTCACAGAACCAATGTGAACTATACACAGTCACAGAACCCATGTGAAGTATACACAGTCACAGAACCCATGTGAACTATACACAGTCACAGAACCAATTTGAACTATACACAGTCACAGAACCCATGTGAAGTATACACAGTCACAGAACCCATGTGAACTATACAGGCACAGAACCCACATGAACTATACACAGTCATAGAACCCATGTGAACTATACACGGTCACTGAACCCATGTGAAGTATACACAGTCATAGAACCCATGTGAACTATACACAGTCACAGAACCCATGTGAACTACACACAGTCACAGAACCCATGTGAACTATACACAGTCACAGAACCCATGTGAACTATACACAGTCACAGAACCCATGTGAACTATACACAGTCACAGAACCCATGTGAACTATACACAGTCACAGAACCCATGTGAACTATACACAGGCACAGAACCCATGTGAACTAAACACAGTCACAGAACCCATGTGAACTATACACGGTCACAGAACCCATGTGAGCTATACACAGTCACAGAACCCATGTGAGCTATACACAGTCACAGAACCCATGTGAACTATACACAGTCACAGAACCCATGTGAACTATACACAGGCACAGAACCCATGTGAACTAAACACAGTCACAGAACCCATGTGAACTATACACAGTCACAGAAACCTTGTGAACTATACACAGTCACAGAACCCATGTGAACTATACACAGTCACAGAACCCATGTGAACTATACACAGTCACAGAACCCATGTGAGCTATACACAGTCACAGAACCCATGTGAACTATACACGGTCACAGAACCCATGTGAGCTATACACAGTCACAGAACCCATGTGAACTATACACAGTCACAGAACCCATATGAACTAAACACGGTCACAGAACCCATGTGAACTATACGCAGTCATAGAACCCATGTGAACTATACACAGTCATAGAACCCATGTGAACTATACACAGGCACAGAACCCATGTGAACTAAACACAGTCACAGAACCCATGTGAACTATACACAGTCACAGAAACCTTGTGAACTATACAAAGTCACAGAACCCATGTGGACTATACACGGTCATAGAACCCATGTGAACTATACACAGTCACAGAACCCATGTTAACTATACACAGTAACAGAACCCATGTGAACTATACACAGTCACAGAACCCATGTGAACTATACACGGTCACAGAACCCATGTGAACTATACACAGTCACAGAACCCATATGAACTAAACACGGTCACAGACCCCATGTGAACTATACACAGTCATAGAACCCATATGAACTAAACACGGTCACAGAACCCATGTGAACTATACACAGTCATAGAACCCATGTGAACTATACACAGGCACAGAACCCATGTGAACTAAACACAGTCACAGAACCCATGTGAACTATACACAGTCACAGAAACCTTGTGAACTATACAAAGTCACAGAACCCATGTGGACTATACACGGTCATAGAACCCATGTGAACTATACACAGTCACAGAACCCATGTGAACTATACAGGCACAGAACCCATGTGAACTATACACAGTCACAGAACCCATGTGAAGTATACACAGTCACAGAACCCATGTGAACTATACACAGTCACAGAACCAATGTGAACTATACACAGTCACAGAACCCATGTGAAGTATACACAGTCACAGAACCCATGTGAACTATACAGGCACAGAACCCATGTGAACTATACACAGTCATAGAACCCATGTGAACTATACACGGTCACTGAACCCATGTGAACTATACACAGTCATAGAACCCATGTGAACTATACACAGTCATAGAACCCATGTGAACTATACACAGTCATAGAACCCATGTGAAGTATACACAGTCACAGAACCCATGTGAACTATACACAGTCACAGAACCCATGTGAACTATACACAGTCACAGAACCCATGTGAACTATACACGGTCACAGAACCCATGTGAACTATACACGGTCACAGAACCCATGTGAGCTATACACAGTCACAGAACCCATGTGAACTATACACAGTCACAGAACCCATGTGAACTATACACAGGCACAGAACCCATGTGAACTAAACACAGTCACAGAACCCATGTGAACTATACACAGTCACAGAAACCTTGTGAACTATACAAAGTCACAGAACCCATGTGAACTATACACAGTCACAGAACCCATGTGAACTATACACGGTCACAGAACCCATGTGAACTATACACGGTCACAGAACCCATGTGAGCTATACACAGTCACAGAACCCATGTGAACTATACACAGTCACAGAACCCATGTGAACTATACACAGTCACAGAACCCATGTGAACTATACACAGTCACAGAACCCATGTGAACTATACACGGTCACAGAACCCATGTGAACTATACACGGTCACAGAACCCATGTGAGCTATACACAGTCACAGAACCCATGTGAACTATACACAGTCACAGAACCCATGTGAACTATACACAGTCACAGAACCCATGTGAACTATACACAGTCACAGAACCCATGTCAACTATACACAGGCACAGAACCCATGTGAACTAAACACGGTCACAGAACCCATGTGAACTATACACAGTCATAAAACCCATGTGAACTATACACAGTCATAGAACCCATGTGAACTAAACACAGTCACAGAACCCATGTGAACTAAACACAGTCATAGAACCCATATGAACTAAACACGGTCACAGAACCCATGTGAACTAAACACAGTCACAGAACCCATGTGAACTATACACAGGCACAGAACCCATGTGAACTAAACACAGTCACAGAACCCATATGAACTAAACACGGTCACAGAACCCATATGAACTAAACACGGTCACAGAACCCATGTGAACTATACACAGTCACAGAACCCATGTGAACTATACACGGTCACAGAACCCATGTGAACTATACACGGTCACAGAACCCATGTGAACTATACACGGTCACAGAACCCATGTGAACTATACACAGTCATAGAACCCATGTGAACTATACAAAGACATAGAACCCATGTGAACTATACACGGTCACAGAACCCATGTGAACTATACAAAGTTGCAGAACCCATGTGAACTAAACACGGTCATAGAACCCATGTGAACTATACAAAGACATAGAACCCATGTGAACTATACACAGTCATAGAACCCATGTGAACTAAACACGGTCATAGAACCCATGTGAACTATACACAGTCATAGAACCCCTGTGAACTATACAAAGATATAGAACCCATGTGAACTATACACAGTCACAGAACCCATGTGAACTATACACGGTCACAGAACCCATGTGAACTATACACGGTCATAGAACCCCTGTGAACTATACAAAGATATAGAACCCATGTGAACTAAACACGGTCATAGAACCCATGTGAACTAAACACGGTCATAGAACCCCTGTGAACTATACAAAGATATAGAACCCATGTGAACTATACACAGTCACAGAACCCATGTGAACTATACACGGTCACAGAACCCATGTGAACTATACACGGTCACAGAACCCATGTGAACTATACAAAGTTGCAGAACCCATGTGAACTATACACAGTCACAGAACCTATGTGTACAAGAGATGGGAACAACCTGAGCTATGTCCCCTCCTCACTCCGAAGGCTCCAGGATGGGTATCAAATTTATGTTATCACTAAAGGGGTTGTCAGGTAATGACTTATTGATTTGTGGGAGTCAATCCACAGGGACCTGCATTGATTAGCAGAAGGAAAAGTTTTTATGCCTGATGGGCACTTTTGTCCTCGTTACAAAAATAGTCAGCAAGTCAAATGGCTGCCCACCACTCTAGTTCATCTCTATGGGGCTGCCATAAAGATCACTCAGTGGCCCCATAGAGAATGAAAGGACTGGAAGTTGAGCTTGTGCAAAGCTGCTATATTCTACCAGGGATCAAAGTTTCCCGTTTTGCCAATCTGTGCGAGTTCCAGCGGTAGGTCCACCTCTGATCAATAAGATCCTATGGATAGATTACCGGACAACCCCTTTCAATAGCTATACAACACGCTTGGCAGCTTCCGTAAAAAGTGGCGGACCTTCTGGACTCCTGGAAGAATTGGCATATCTCCATCCCCACCAAAAACTCTCAGACGACAGCTCTTCTGGAAGGTTTCCTGTGCGTGACACCAGGATATTCTGTCATCAGACAGGACAACAGTGTCTAAATGCACATCCTGGGGGTGGATTATGGGGATGGAATTGCAATTGAAGTGTATGGTCTGTAAAAATGGAGCATAATCCTAAAAAGATTTTGGACTTCCCATAGCTGTATCAAAAAGCTGGCTTTTCTGAAAGTTTGCAAGTACGAATGGCATTAGAGTGAGTGAACGTATTATTATTATTATTATTATTATTTAATAGCACCATTGATTCCATGGTGCTGTACATGAGGAGGGGTTACATACACATTACAGATATCACTTACAGTAAACAAAACTAACAATCACACACTGATACAAAGGGGCGAGGACCCTGCCCTTGCGGGCTTACATTCTACAGGATTATGGGGAAGCAGACAATAGGTTGAGGGTTGCAGGAGCTCCGGTGTTGGTGAGGCAGTATCTCCGGTAGTGATGAGGAAGCAGCAAGGTCAGTGCAGGCTGTAGGCTTTCCTGAAGAGGTGGGTTTTCAGGTTCCGTCTGAAGGTCTGAAGGATCTGAATGTGGTTGATAGTCGGACGTGTTGGGGCAAAGAATTCCAGAGGATGGGGGATATTCGGGAGAAGTCTTGGAGGCGGTTGGATGAGGAGCGAATGTGTGGAGGCGAGAAGGAGGTCTTGGGAGGACCGGAGATTGCGTGAGGGAAAATATCGGGAGATTAGTTCAGAGATATATGGAGGAGACAGGTTATGGTTGGCTTTGTAGGTCAGTATTAGTAATTTGAACTGGATACGCTGAGGGAATGGCAGCCAGTGAAGAGATTTGCAGAGGGGGGAAGCGGAGGAGTAGTGAGGAGAGAGATGAATTAGTCGGGCAGCAGAGTTAAGGATGGAATGGAGAGGTGCAAGGGTGTTACCAGGGAGGCCACAGAAAAGGATGTTGCAGTAGTCAAGGCCGGAGATGATGAGGGCATGCACATGCATTTTAGTAGATTGACGGTTGAGGAAAGGACGGATTCTGGAGATATTTTTGAGCTGGAGGCGACAGGAGGGGGAGAGAGCTTGGATGTGCGCTTTGAAGGACAGGGCAGAGTCAAAGGTTACTCAGAGACAGCAGACTTCGGGTACGGGGGGAAAGCGTGATGTCGTTAATTGCGATAGATAGGTCAGGTAAGGAAGATCTATGAGATGGAAGTTAAGATGATGAGTTCAGATTTGTCCACATTGAGTTTGAGGAAGCGAGAGGAGAAGAAGGAGGATATAGCTGATAGACACTCCGGGATTCTGGATAGCAGAGCGATGACGTCTGGGCCAGAAAGGTAGATCTGAGTGTCATCAGCATAAAGGTGGAACTTGAAACCATGAGACTTTATGAGTTGTCCCAAGCCAAGTGTATAGATTGAGAAGAGTAGGGGTCCTAGAACAGAGCCTTGGGGGACTCCAACAGAGAGAGGGTGGGATGAGGAGGTAGTGTGGGAGTGGGAGACGCTGAATGTGCGGTTGGAAAGGTATGAGGAGATCCAGGATAGGGTGAGGTCTTTGATACCAAAGGAGGAGAGGGTCTGTAGTAGGAGGCAGTGGTCAACTGTGTTGAAAGCAGAGGACAGGTCTAGAACGAGGAGTACAGAGTATTGTCCGTTAGCTTTGGCTGTAAGTAGGTCGTTAGTGATTTTGGTCAGGGCTGTCTCAGTTGAGTGATGGGGGCGGAAACCAGATTGTAGATTGTCAAAGAGCAAGTTAGATGAGAGGTGGGAGGAAAGTTCAGTGGGGACGTGCTGCTCCAGGAGTTTGGAAGCGAATGGGAGCAGCGATATTGGGCGATATCTGGACATAGAAGTTCGATTGAGGGTTGGCTTTTTAAGGATAGGCGTGATTGTGGCATGTTTGAAAGCAGAAGGGAAGGTGCCAGAAGTTAGCGATAGGTTGAAGAGGTGGGTTAGGGATGGGATAAGTGTGGTGGTAAGATTGGGCAGGTGGTGGTTTTGGGATGGGGTCGAGCGCACAGGTAGTGAGGTGCGATTTGGAGAGGAGACAATTAAGCTCCCCTTCAGTGATGTTGGATAGGGAGGTTATGGGGTTTGGGCATTGGTCTGGTATGCAAAGGGGTTGTGGTGGTTGAACAATGAAGGACAGTGGCCGGTTTGTTTTGTGTTTTATTAGGACAGATTTGAGGTTGAGGAGCAGGTCAGCAGAGGAGGACAGGTGGGGAGGCAAGAGGGAAGGTGAAATGATTATTTGGTTAGAAGGTGCTGGGGTTTGTGGATAGCAAAGGAGAGAGAGAGAGGAGTAGTGGAGCAGACACTGTAAGGGCATATGTAAACATGGTGAAGGAGTAAGATGGGTTAATAGAAAAGCTAGATCCAAGTAATAAGAAGTGCTCACTGGGCATCGTATCATAGTTTCGTGGTTTTTAAGGTTGAAGGTAGAGTTAATAGAACACAAAACTGTAAATAACAGTATATGTACCTGCGCTTAGCCTTATAAGGGAACTATAGTACACAAACACGATAGGTAATTACCTTGTGGGCGGATAAACAGTAGTAAGTCCGTCTAGGGCACATGTACCAGAACTGAAAATAGCCGGTGTGCAGGGACTTGCTAGTAGAAAAACAATAATGAATACGTCTAGGATACGTGTAGCAGGACTGGAATGGTCGGTGTGCAGGGACTAGAGTGGGGGAACAGTAGCAATGTCACACTAAAATATGTGAATAAAAGAGACGTACGTAAAATTACTTAACACCCCGGACAGTGCACAACCTCACATAGATAATGCGTGTGTATATGGACTTAAGAGCAGTACCTAAGATATATAGTAGGGATCAAGTACCTGTCATGTAGTAAGCCTCGGGGAGGAAGTAAGATAAAATGGTAAAAGGTGAAGGTAGAGTTAAGTCCATCAAGCTCAACCTATAGCCTAACATGTTGGTTCAGAGGAAGTCAAAAACCCTATGGGGCAGATGATAATAGCACCATATTACGGGAAAAATTCCTTTCTGACTCCATACGGCAATCATTCTGGTTCCCTGGATCAACGTCACATCACAGAATCCATTGCCCTTAACCTGTAATATTATATTTATCAAGTAAGCCATGCAGTCCTTTCTTAAATTTTAGTAGTGAATCAACCATTGCAACCTCATATGGCACAGAGATCCACAGTGTCACTGCTCTTACAGAGGATGCTCCCATGTCCACATTGTAGGACTAGGTGTAAAAAGATCATTAGGAAGATCTCTGTTCTGTCCCCTCATATATTTGCACATTGTATTAAGATCGCCCCTAAGCCTTTCTTTTTCCAACCTAAATAACCCCAAGTTGATTACCTATCTTCTGCAGTTCCCCCATTCCCTTAATAACCTTGGCCGCACTTCTCTGCATCTGCTCAAGTTTAGCCATGTCTTGTTTATACTCTGGAGATCAAAATCTTGCCCAGTATTCTAAGTGTGGCCCCCCTAGTGGCTTGTATAGAGGCAAAACTACTTTCTCGTTATGAGCATTTCTACCTCTTTTAATGCATCCCATTATTTTATTTGCCTTGGTAGCAGCTGCCTGACACTAATCACTAAAGTGGAGTTTTCTGTCCACCCATACACCCAAGCCTTTTTCATTGACAGTTTTACCTAGTTCTTTATAATTTACTTCATCATTATACATTTTATTTCCTCTGCCCAAGTGCATAACCTTACATTTATCAACATTAAACTTCTGTTACTATTTCCCAACCCAAGCCTCCAGCTTACCTAAATCTTTCTGTAATATTAAATAGTTCTCCTCTGTATTGATTACTCTGCAGAGCTTGATATCATCTGCAAATTTTAAAATTCTACTTTGTATGTCTCCTACAAGGTCACTAATATGTAAAAAAAGAGGAAGACCCAATACTGACCCCTGTGTAACTCCACAGCTATTTTATACAGATATCCAGTCTAGGCAGTACCTAATCCTGCTGTAAATCTGTAGAGAGAAGATGAAATCCTTTATCAATATGTTCAACAGCCGAAGCTTTTCACATGGGTGACCAACTAAGACATTGTAGTCATACAAGATATGGTTGTTTTGCCGTATTACTTTTTATCATACATCTCATAATTTATTTTCACCATTTTCTCCTTCTAGCTAGAATAAAATGGCTGCCGTCAGATCCCCAAATCATCTCTGAGGGCCTATACGCGATTGCTGTTGTTCTCAGCTTTTCCCGGATTGCCTACATCCTTCCAGCCAATGAAAGCTTTGGGCCTTTACAGATATCGCTGGGAAGGACTGTGAAGGACATTTTCAAGTTCATGGTGATCTTTATTATGGTGTTTGTGGCTTTCATGATTGGAATGTTTAACCTCTATTCTTATTATCTGGGAGCCAAGCAAAATGATGCCTTTACCACGTAAGGGTTTATGTATTTTACTACTTCATGCTTGTAATTGATTGTTTCATCGTCCCGTTTTCTTTGACAAGTCAATAAGTAAGAAAAATGTGAGATATATGAAAATCTGTCTTCGTTGTCCATAGCAACCAATCACGGCAGAGCTTTCATTTTTCAAAAGCAGAGTACGAAATGAAAGCCGCGCTGTGATTGGTTGCTATGTGCAACAAAGACAGATATTCTTTTTTGACAGTATTGTAATTCCATCCCTTTGTGTTTTCAACTTTGTGTACATCATAGGTAAAATGGAGCTCATCACTGGGGTCTGGAATTCCTCATTTGAAAGGAGCGATGTTTGAGCATGCCCACTATTGCTTCAATCATTGTCTATTCAGAACCCCAGAGCCCCATTCTTAATATGTAAGGGAGGAAACTCCCAAAGATCAGCAACATTGAAAATGGTGAGGAGCCGAAATACAAGTTCATAGAATGTGACATCAGAGAATGACCAATGGTTTAAGTCAAGTTTTTATGGTTTTATTTTTATTATTATTATTATTATTTGATTCCAAATGCAACACCACACCTCAAATCAACTCCAGGCCTTTTTTCTGCTTAATTGAGAATGACATAACGAAGGGATTTCCCACACCTGTCCATGAAATAGCCTTGGAGTCAATTGTCCAATTACTTTTGGTCCCTTTAAAAACAGGGTGGCACATGTTAAGGAGCTGAAACTCCTAAACCCTTCATCCAATTTTAATGTGGATCCCCTCAAATGAAAGCTGAAAGTCTGAACTTCAACTGCATCTGAATTGTTTTGTTTAAAATTCACTGTGGTAATAATGTATATAACCAAAATTAGAAACATGTTGTCTCTGTCCAAATATATATGGACTTAACTGTATATGTAATTAGAGCTTAGCCCTATTGAAGTGAACAAGGCTGGACTGCAATACACCATGCAATCAATGAACAGATGTGGCATTTTATGTTGAAAAAAGTTGCCAGGTTTTTTTTTAATCCTGTACAACCCAGTTATATTTTTGCCTCTTTAACTCAATCACAATGCACAAAAAATTAAAGGGGACCTGTCAACAGGTCAAAAGTAGTCAGGTTTTACTCTAATGCTCTTTCTGCTGCTCCCTTAAGTATTCTGTTTATATTTTTTATCTTGTAAATCCAATTTCTGGATTCGGTCTTTTATTTAGTGCTCATTTATATGGTCTTTACTAAGGGGACATTGCTCACAGGATCCTCTGGGGCGTGGCTCACAGATCCTCTGGGGTGTGTCTTTGGCTGCTCTGCATAATTACCCTGTGAGCAACGCCCCCTTGGTAAGGACCATAAAAATCAGTGCTAAATGAAGAGATCTATATCTCTGGAACTGTATGGCGGATTTTTTTTTTTTTTAAAAAGCAAACACGGAAAATCTTGGGAGCAGCGGGAATAAAATAAGAGCAAAACAGGAAACTTTTCACCTGGTGACCAGTCCTCTTTAAATTAAAAATTCAGCTGTGTTCAATAAAATACACTACTCTTCTCCGAGAGCAGGATGTGGTCGACGATGGTTACAAACCTCATGAAGCAATCCAATGACATTATAATAAAACCTTTTGGTGGCAGGCGGGGCACATGTGACCACAGACCAGAGAAAATTGCATTTACAATGGACTGAACATTACTGATTTTCCACAGAGAGATTATAGCCCGATTAAGATTTTCTTTTCTTTTTTTATTCTTCTTTTAAGAGTTGAAGAAAGTTTTAAGACTTTATTCTGGGCTATATTTGGACTTTCTGAAGTGAAGTCAGTCGTCATCAACTACGGACACAAATTTATAGAAAATATTGGATACGTCCTGTATGGGGTGTATAATGTTACTATGGTCATCGTTCTATTAAATATGCTAATTGCCATGATCAACAGCTCCTTCCAAGAGATTGAGGTAAGCGCGGCATGTGTGGCATACAAACTGTATATACTATACTCATATAACACAGTTGATTGGAAGAGGGTTGAAAACACCCTCTAACAAGGGACATGGACATTGTGAGAAGCTATGATTTATGTTACATACTATGCTGGTGTTGTTTCTTTTGTTGGGCGCAAATGACCCTTTAAGACTTGATAACATTATTTTTCTGCTGCATTTGGGATGTAGATGTGTAGTTTTTGAAGTATTTTGGAGGAACCAGTGAATGTTTAGGGATGCAATATGGCTGCTACCGGGTTTATGTGGATTGATGTTACTGTATAGAGTACTTGGAAGACTGGAGAGACTGTCTGAAGTGTCGCTCTTTATGGGTGAGGTAAGTGTTGTCTGGATAATTGACTGCAGAGTTAAGAGCATTGAAAATGCACATGACAAGATGGGTTAGGTTGAAAATAGGGCAAAGGATGCACACAGAAAGTACAACAAAGGATAAAGATCTTTGTTTCCCTCTACTTATGATCAGTTGCAGAGGGCATGTGATTGGGTTGGAGCCTATAGGTAAGTTGCCGAGAGCATATGATTGGGTTGGAGCCTATGGGTAAGTTGGAGAGAGCATGTGAGTGAGTTTGAGCCCATGGGTCAGTTGTAGAGGGGTTGTGATTGGGTTGGAGCCAAGGGGTCAGTAGTAGCTGGCATGTGATTGGGTTGGAGCCCACGGGTCAGTTGCAGAGGGCATGTGATTGGGTTGGAGCTCAAAGGTATGTTGCCGAGAGCATATGATTGGGTTGGAGCCTATGGGTAAGTTGGAGAGAGCATGCAAGTGAGTTTGAGCCCATGGGTCAGTTGTAGAGGAGTTGTGATTGGGTTGGAGCCCAGGGGTCAGTAGCAGCTGGCATGTGATTGGGTTGGAGCCCACAGGTTAGTTGCAGAGGGCATGTGATTAGGTTGGATCCCATGGATCAGTTGCAGAGGGCATGTGATTGGGTTGGAGCCCAAGGGTCAATTCCAGAGGGCATATGATTGTGTTGGAACCCACGCCAACTGAATAGCTTACACCTGTACGGTGTTCATTTTAGGACATGGTCACAAATCAAAGTCAAACATCAGAAATACTCTCTCTGATACCTCATTCTGATACTTGACTCTGATACTTGACTCTGATACTTGACTCTGATACCTGACTGTGATACCTGACTCTGATACCTGACTCTGATACTTGACTTTGATACCTGACTCTGATACTTGACTCTGATACTTGACTTTGATACCTGACTCTAATACTTGACTCTGATACTTGACTTTGATACTTGACTCTGATACTTGACTTTGATACCTGACTTTGATACTTGACTCTGATACTTGACTTTGATACCTGACTCTGATACTTGACTCTGATACTTGACTTTGATACTTGACTCTGATACTTGACTTTGATAACTGACTCTGATACTTGACTTTGATACCTGACTCTGATACTTGACTTTGATACCTGACTCTGATACTTGACTTTGATACCTGACTCTGATACTTGACTCTGATACTTGACTTTGATACCTGACTCTGATACTTGACTCTGATACTTGACTCTGATACTTGACTCTGATACTTGACTCTGATACTTGACTCTGATACTTGACTTTGATACCTGAGTCTGATACTTGATTCTGATACATGAAATTAGTAAAATTAGTAAAATTAGCTAAAATTAGTACCTGGGATCACTTGAGCTTGTGGTGCAATGGTAATGCCGACAGCTGTAGCTTCTAGACGCAGGATCCGTTTTTTTGCCACCAATCCTTTTTTTTCCGCCGGATCGGTTTTATTTTTCTGCCGGATCCGTTTTGGTCGGCCGGATCCGTTTTTTTTCCGCCAGATCCGATTTTTTCTGCAGGATCCGTTTTTTTTCCTCAGGATCCGTTTTTTTTTCCGGATCCGTTTTTGTCCGCCGATCAGTTTTTGTCTGCCGGCTCCGTTTTTTTCTGCCTGATCCGTTTTTTACGCTGGATCCTTTTTTTACGCCGGATCCGTTTTTTTTACACCGGATCCGTTTTTTTACACCGGATCCGTTTTTTTTCGCCAGATCCATTTTTTTCTGCCAGATCCGTTTTTTTTTGCCGGATCCGGTTTTTTTTAACGCCAGATCCGTTTTTTTCTGCCGGATCCTTTTTTTTACGCCGGATCCGTTTTTCTTCGCCGGATCTGTTTTTTACTGCCGTATCCGTTTTTTTTTACGCCGGATCCGTGTTTTCCGCCGGCAGAAGAAAAACGGATCCGGCGTAAAAAAACGGATCTGGCGTAAAAAAAAAAACGGATCCGGCGTAAAAAATAAACGGATCCAGAAGAAAAAAATGGATCCGGCGAAAAAAACGGATTCGGCGTAAAAAAACCCGGATCCGGCGAAAAAAATGGATTTGGCGTAAAAAAACGGATCTGGCGAAAAAAATCGGATTCGGCGAAAAAAGAACGGATACGGCAAAAAAACCCGGATCTGGCGAAAAAAAACGGATCCGGTGTAAAAAAACGGATCCGGCGTTAAAAAAACGGATCCGGCGTAAAAAAAATGGATATGGCGCTAAAAAAAACAGATCCGGCAGAAAAAAACGGATCCGGCAAAAAAACCCGGATTCGGCGTAAAAAAACAGATCTGGCGGGAGAAAAACGGATCCGGCGTAAAAAAAACGGATCCGGCGAAGAAAAACAGATCCGGCGTAAAAAAACGGATCCGGTGTAAAAAAATGGATCAGACGTAAAAATAAACGGATCAGGCGTAAAAAATAAACGGATCCAGAAGAAAAAAATGGATCCGGCGAAAAAAACGGATTCGGTGTAAAAAAAAAACGTATCCGGCGAAAAAAACCGGATTCGGCGTAAAAAAACGGATCCGGTGAAAAAAATCGGATTCGGCGAAAAAAGAACGGATACGGCAAAAAACCCCGGATCTGGCGAAAAAAAACGGATCCGGTGTAAAAAAACGGATCCGGCGTTAAAAAAAAGGATCCGCGTAAAAAAAATGGATATGGCGCTAAAAAAAACAGATCCTGCAGAAAAAAACGGATCCGGCAAAAAAAAACGGATTCGACAAAAAAACGGATCTGGCGGAAGAAAAACGGATCCGGCGTAAAAAAAAACGGATCCGGCAGAAAAAAATGGATCCGGCGAAGAAAAACGGATCCGGCGTAAAAAAAAACGGATCCGGCAGAAAAAAACGGATCTGGCGTAAAAAAAACGGGTCCAGACAAAAAAACCGGATCTGGCAGAAAAAAACCGGATCCGGCGTCAAAAATGGATATGGCGTAAAAAAAGAGATCCGGCAGAAAAAAACGGATCCGGCAAAAAAAACGGATTCAGCGTAAAAAAAAAAATGGATCCAGCGTAAAAAAATGGATATGGCGTAAAAAAACAGATCCGGCGAAAAAAAACAGATTCAGTGTAAAAAAACGGATCCGGCGAAGAAAACGGATGCGGCGGAAGAAAAACGGATCCGGCGGAAAAATAAACTGATCAGGCAAAAAAAATGGATCCGGCGTAAAAAAAACGGATCCGGCGGAAAAAAAAACGGATCTGGTGTAAAAACACCCGGATCCGGCGTAAAAAAAACAAATCAGACGTAAAAAAAAAATCGGATCTGGCGTAAAAAAACGGATCCGGCAGAAAAATAAAACCGATCCGGCGGAAAAAAAACGGATCCTGCGTCTAGACACTACAGCCGTCGGCCTTACCATTGCACCACAAGCTCAAGTGATCCCAGGTACTAATTTTAGCTAATTTTACTAATTTCATGTATCAGAGTCAAGTATCAGAGTCAAGCATCAGAGTCAAGTATCAGAGTCAAGTATCAGAGTCAGGTATCAGAGTCAGGTATCAGAGTCAAGTATCAGAGTCAAGTATCAGAGTCAGGTATCAGAGTCAGGTATCAGAGTCAAGTATCAGAGTCAGGTATCAGAGTCAGGTATCAGAGTCAGGTATCAGAGTCAGGTATCAGAGTAAAGGTACCGTCACACTAAGCGACGCTGCAGCGATACCGACAACGATCCGGATCGCTGCAGCGTCGCTGTTTGGTCGCTGGAGAGCTGTCACACAGACCGCTCTCCAGCGACCAACGATGCCGGTAACCAGAGTAAACATCGGGTAACTAAGCGCAGGGCCGCGCTTAGTAACCCGATGTTTACCCTGGTTACCATCCTGAAAGTAAAAAAAACAAACACTACATACTTACCTACCGCTGTCTGTCCCCGGCGCTCTGCTCTGCACTCCTCCTGTACTGTCTGTGTGAGCACAGCGGCCGGAAAGCAGAGCGGTGACGTCACCGCTCTGCTTTCCGGCTGACCGACGCTCACAGCCAGTGCAGGAGGAGTGCAGAGCACAGCGCCGGGGGACAGACAGCGTTAGGTAAGTATGTACTGTTTGTTTTTTTACTTTTAGGATGGTAACCAGGGTAAACATCGGGTTACTAAGCGCGGCCCTGCGCTTAGTTACCCGATGTTTACCCTGGTTACCAGTGAAGACATCGCTGGATCGGTGTCACACACGCCGATCTAGCGATGTCCACGGGAGCTCCAGCGACGAAATAAAGTTCTGGACTTTGTTCAGCGACCAACGATCTCCCAGCAGGGGCCTGATCGTTGGTCGCTGTCACACATAACGATTTCATTAACGATATCGTTGCTACGTCACAAAATGCAACGATATCGTTAACAATATCGTTATGTGTGAAGGTACCTTTAAGTATCAGAGTCAGGTATCAGAGTCAGGTATCAGACTCAGGTATCAGACTCAAGTATCAGAATGAGGTATCAGACAGAGTATTTCTGATGTTTGACTTTGATTTGTGACCATGTCCTAAAATGAACACCGTACACCTGAACAAAGTAAAGGAAGCATACAGATTTATGGGAGTGCTTCTCCAGGTTTACAGAGGGAAAATTGTCTCTGTGACCTGTCCAAATCTAGAAGACCAACCAATCCATAGGAGAGGAGATAGATTAGCTTCCCGAGTCTGAGAGTGTGATGAGATGAGGACGACCTATAGAAGTATCCAAGGAGAGCAGTACCAACGGAAGAATGTCAGAGTGACCCACTGCAGTGAGAAAGAAACCTAAAGTTTTGTGTTTTGAGGTTGTACTATCCAGAGAGGATTTCTGACAATTGACCACATCAAAGTTGAGATGAACTGTGATGTGATCATAAATCAGATGAGAGGAGCTCAGAAAAGAACAGAAGTGTTTACAAATGTCAGAAAAAGCTCACTAACAGACTCTCAGTTAAATTATTTTGCAGCCAGAAATGTGCTGGAAAACCAAGAGCATGTCGAAGCCAAAAGGTGCAAAATTTTTAATGAAACACAAATTGCAAAAATAATATTTTTTTTAGCACAAAATATATACATTTTAGTAAAAAAATATAATTTTTCAAGATGTCTATATCTTGTTATTATGGCTTAAAAAAGTTACTAATCTTCCTTCATCTACTCAGAGATATTATAAGAGACACATTCGTTCCATAACCTGTCTGACATGGTTGTCTCGCTGTACAGAATGTGATAATATTATACAAGCGCACTTCCGATCTGCCATCGTCTTCAGTTGAAGAAGTGACAGATACATGTCATTTACCGAACACTTTGGGGATTATTAATCAGTCCCCAGTGCGGAGAAGGACACACACTGATCACATCATTAGAAGATACTTACTGTCCCTACTTCCTTCCCAGATGAACTAAAAATAATTGGGAGCGCTTTATAACATACATAGAACATCTGAAAAAAAAGAAATCACCACTGTCCTGTGATTTACCGCCAGGAACATTCAACCCATCGCTCATTGAAGTCGTTCCCGACTTTTGTAACTCCATCATCGTCTGCCTAAAACAATGGTGCAAAGTGACTTGCTTCAATAGGAATGAGCAGAAAATAAAACCGTATGTTGGTAATGGGAATACTCTATATGTTGCCAAGAATGTGGAAAGATGAAGAGGTGGAAGTGGATGTGTCACATAAACAGGGTCTGCAAGGTATCAACCAGAAAATACGACCTTTATCAAAGGGAAGCTTCAAAACCGTGCGCGCAGGCACTTCGTCCAAAAATTATCACGCAAAATAAACAGTTTTAGATTTAGCATCAGAATATGAACACGTTTGAAGTTATTCCCTCTAAAAGGGAACCTGTGACGTTGGATATCTCTACTTACTTGCAGTTACAGGGTTAATCTGAAGGTTCTGCCCCGCTGTATTGAAAGTGCAGCATCTGGGAGAAAATTAACCTTATTCCTCCTGGGAGCTGCCGGCTTTTAGTCATGCAGGCGTGCCGGCTAGACTACAGTTGCTGCTCACAGCACTGTGATTGCAGCAAATCAGTGCAGAGCCAGCTGTCAGTCAAAGTGCCATGGTGTGCTTATAGCTGTTGCTCACAGTACTGTCAGTGGGGACTGTAGCCACACTGGCATGCCTGTATGACTGAAAGCCGGCGGCTCCAGGCAGGAATAAAGTTCTCTTGTACATAATTTTCAGCCATATTTACCACCTGGAGGTGGTCAGCCGGATGTAGTCTACTACATCTTGCTGCCTGCCTTAAAGGGTTTTTTTGGTTCTAAAGCGACTGCGCTGTGTGAGGATTCCCTGATGTCAGCACAGGCAACGGTGGTCATGTGACCGATATGCATACTTCTGACTAGAAACAGTCGAGTCCAGAGCTGGGCCAACTGTGGCCTGTGAGCCATTCGGCCCTTTGGTTATTCCAGTCTTAACTGTGGACCGAGACAGCTGAAGAGGTGAAAACAGTGGCCCACAGGCTGCATCACGCCCTTGCCTCCACCTGTGGTCACTGCTACCCGCAACCTCTGGACGCAGATAGCAGGGAATACATTGGTGTAGGAAGGCCCTCTCTGGCGTGGGTGTCTGACACAGCAGATGTGATGACCTCACTTCATCGTGTCTGCTGTACAAAAGTCAGTGCGCCCAAGACAGGAGCAGAGCATCAGTGGAACATGAGTAAGGTGCATATGTGTTGTTTTTTTTATTTATATGTATATGGGATGTTTGCATGTATATTGGAGGCTATGTAGGCGCTCGTGCTGTATATAGGAGGCTATGTGTGGCTCATACTGTATTTAGAGAACTATGTGAGGGCTGATGTTGTACATAAAGGGCTATGTGGGGGCTCACGCTGTACATAGAGGGCTATATAATGGGCTGTATACTGTATACGGTGGGCTCATGCTGTATATTGAATCTGTGTGTATATTTTATATTGGAGGCTACGTGGGGGCTCCTCATATTGTATATATGAAGTTATGTGGTGGCTCATATTGTGTATAAGGGTGCTATGTGGGGCGCAATACTGTATACAGTGGGCTCATATTGTATATAGAGAGGCTATGTGAGGGCTCATACTGTATATAGAGAGGCTACGTGGGGACACATATTGTATATATAAGGCTATGTGGGGGCTCATATTGTATATAGGGGTGCTATGTGGGGGCTCATATTGTATACAGGACGCTGACACTGGAGAATTCAGTAGTCACATAGTTTCATTGTCATTTTAGACAGGATAACCCCTTTAGACACATAGAAAAAAACCAAAGCCAGCTCACCAGGCAGCCTCAGCAGGTGCACGGAACTTCCACGTTGATCCACGTAGTGTTAAGTAGAAAGAGGGAAAAAAAAAACATTGTTCCAGTTCCAAAATTTAAAATATCGATCCTCTATTAATCCATGATAAAAACATAGGCTGAGTAACTCTCCAACGAGCAACGGGTTTCGATCTTTACAGATCTTTGTCAGAGCTCTGACAAAGATCTGTAAAGATCGAAACGCGTTGCTCGTTTCCTACTGTGCTATGGAGAGTTACTCAGCCTATGTTTTTATCATGGACTAATAAAGGATCGATATTTTAAATTTTGGAGCTGGAACAATGTTTTTTTTTTTTTTCCTCTTTCAGGATAACCCCTTTACCTAGGTGCACACGGCCAAGGATGATGTCTAACACAGCATAATGTGATTCTGACTCTGTGGTTGATGCAATATTTTTGCAATTCGCACAAATCTAATATTCTTCGAATATTCTCTGAGCACGCTCGGAGGTCACCCGAGCGTGCTCGGGAAAACCGAAGCAACGAGTATACTCGCTCATCACTAATACTTACAATTATCCCAAATAAAAACATGGACAACAATTTCTTTGGAATATTATAGGCCACAGCAGCCTTTAACATAAACCATAATACATTGAACATACACTACATTAGCTTTTCTTACTAGGAGGAGTCCTTGATGCTCCCAGGAATCTGGTGATTAACAAAGCAGAACATGAACGTAACATAAAACCAATTTACTCCCAGCCGTTACCACCACACTGGCTCGGGAGCACTGAAAACCCAGAGGGTTCACTGTTCACGCTAAAAATTCTAGGGGATCCGGCAACCCCTGCCGGAACTCCCTTCCACAATTCACCAGATCCAAAACCTGCTGAACTCCAAACACAGAGGAGCCATATGCCAATGGATCCCCCAGCCCAATTTCCACCAACGCCAAGGACTCCCCGCAGCCACCTCGGCCACAATGACCTGAAAGAAAAAACAACAAAATAACACAGTAACCCCCTCAAAACAAAACAAAAAGAAAAAATTAGGGCGGGACTGTTCTTGTAGCCAGAGAGCGGGAACTAAAGAGACCCCTCCCCTAAACCTGACCCTAAGTACTATCCCAACCAAGCCACCCCCTTCATTACCCTCACCCCACCCTCCAACCCATTGTCATGCTGTCCTCCAGCCAGTTCTCAAACACCATTTTCTTTTGCATAATTGTGTAAATACATTACAAAATATGATACGAAATTAGTGCCAGAATCATGGTGATGTCCACATCAGGCTATCAGATTTGATTATTTTTTGTCTGCCCCAATTTTTATACGATCACCATTGTATTAATAGTTTCACAATTTATTTTTATTTTTTACAGGATGACTCTGATGTGGAGTGGAAATTTGCCAGGGCTAAGCTTTGGTTTTCGTACTTTGAGGAAGGAAGGACTCTTCCAGTACCATTCAACTTGGTTCCAAGTCCTAAATCATTTGTTTACATTGTGCTGAAAATAAAATCATTCCTTCCTAGGATATTGTCCTGCCACTCCAAAGGTTTACAGGAGGACTCTGAGATGAACAAGGTATACGGGGGGATATTTTTGGTACCTTTTTTTACTGGTATTTTATTTATGTCTGTGCTTTACACTTTACAAATGAATTATTTCATGCATACAGGCAGGGACAAAATTAGGGGAAATGTCAGGAGGGCATGTAACTCAAGAACTAAGTGTCACGAGGAGTGTCTGTTTTCTTCGGGTGAGAAAAGCTGAACTATGACTGAAAGACATATGATTTTTGACTATCAGTGAATCCATATGCAACTGACTTTATAGAACATAATGAGCAAAATTAGTTTTTCGATCTTCGACGTTTAAGTGCATTGATTCATCTCTTATATCCCAATAGTCTGACATCAATGTGAAAATGTCTGTAGGGTTTCCTCTGGTAGGGTCTAAACTAATTATACCCAATTTGGCCCCTGAAGAGAGAGGACATTAACCTCTTTGGTCTCATTCTTTTTTTTCTGTCCATGTGACCTTATCAGAGAAAGCTGTAGGGAATAGGCACATTTGGGATATAGATACGAAGCTCTTTTGTCCTGGGTGTCAAAACCTGTCACCATAATGTGGGCCCACTTTGATATTTGATATAAACCATCTACTCCTACTGGCCACTAGTGTTGAGCATTCCGATACCGCAAGTATCGGGTATCGGCCGATATTTGCGGTATCGGAATTCCGATACTGAATTCCGATACTTCCCGCGTATCGGATACCGGAATCGGAAGTTCCCAGAATTCAAATTGAACGCAGCAGCCAATGAGGAATGAATGAAAGTGTGGGCACATCCTGTTTAGCATGGTGGGCATGTAAGTACTGGCAAGGCTTGGATTGGCTGCTGAAATGATGTCACTCTGCACTATAAAAAAGCGCTGCCGCCATTTTGCGCTCACTCTGCTGTGATTTCAGTTAGGGACAGGACGCTGTGTTCTAACTGAGGGCCAGTTGAGCTAGCTAATTGCTTTATTTTCCTTTCCAAAGGCTAATTTAGCAAAACGCTGTGTGTTCTTCACTGTTCACCTTGCTCTTGCCTTGCAGCGCTGTTTTAACAGCGTTCTGCAAGGTCTCTGTGTGTGTGTGTGTGCAGCTCACTCTGTAGTCTGTGTGCAGCCATATACCCGGTTGTATTCAGCTCAGGGGGGGTTCACACTGCCTCACACAGTTGTTCTTTTTTGCTCTTAGTGCAGCCTGCTGCACATTTTTTCTCAAATTTCCTATTAGTGTTTTTCCACCAGTCTCCAGCTCTATTGTGGAAAAACACTACATAGGATAACCTAGAGGGGGGTTTTTGGGCCTTGCAGCGCCGTTTACGGCTGTCTGCACGGTCTCCGTGTGAGCCCAGCTCGCCCTGTAGTCTGTGTGCAGCCATAGCCGGTTGGATTCAGCTCAGGGTTCGTTACTGGCTCATACCTTGAGAAAAATTTTCCTTTTTTTCAAATAGTGCAGCCTGTTTAAAATTTGAAAAAAAAAATTCCTATTAGTGTCTTTCCACTCGTATCCAGCTAAATAGTGGAAAAACACTATATAGGATAACCTAGAGGAGGGTTTTTTGGCCTTGCAGCGCCGTTTACGGCTGTCTGCACGGTCTCCGTGTGAGCCCAGCTCGCCCTGTAGTCTGTGTGCAGCCATAGCCGGTTGGATTCAGCTCAGGGTTCGTTACTGGCTCATACCTTGAGAAAAATTTTCCTTTTTTTCAAATAGTGCAGCCTGTTTAAAATTTTAAAAAAAAAATTCCTATTAGTGTCTTTCCACTCGTATCCAGCTAAATAGTGGAAAAACACTATATAGGATAACCTAGAGGAGGGTTTTTTGGCCTTGCAGCGCCGTTTACGGCTGTCTGCACGGTCTCCGTGTGAGCCCAGCTCGCCCTGTAGTCTGTGTGCAGCCATAGCCGGTTGGATTCAGCTCAGGGTTCGTTACTGGCTCATACCTTGAGAAAAATTTTCCTTTTTTTCAAATAGTGCAGCCTGTTTAAAATTTGAAAAAAAAAATTCCTATTAGTGTCTTTCCACTCGTATCCAGCTAAATAGTGGAAAAACACTATATAGGATAACCTAGAGGAGGGTTTTTTGGCCTTGCAGCGCCGTTTACGGCTGTCTGCACGGTCTCCGTGTGAGCCCAGCTCGCCCTGTAGTCTGTGTGCAGCCATAGCCGGTTGGATTCAGCTCAGGGTGCGTTACTGCCTCATACCTTGAAAAACAATTTCCTTTTTTTCAAATAGTGCAGCCAGTTTAAAATTTGAAAAAAAAAATTCCTATTAGTGTCTTTCCACTTGTATCCAGCTAAATAGTGGAAAAACACTATATAGGATAACCTAGAGGAGGGTTTCTTGGCCTTGCAGCGCCGTTTACGGCTGTCTGCACGGTCTCCGTGTGATTTAAACTAGCTCTGTAGCCCGATCTGCACCAAAAAAAAGGTTAAGTTCACCAAACACAACTTACACTTGTGTAGGCCACATTTGAAAAATAATAAAGTTTAGTCCACAATTTACAACATTAGTGTTTCTTACACCTGTTAGGAGGAGCATTACAGGAATAAGCACACTAAGGCCTTAGTACTTTTCTGCTTATCTTTATCTGTCAACCAAGATGAAGAGGGCAGGGAGTAAGGCACGTGGGCGTGGGCGCGGAGCAGGGAGAGGAGCAGGGAGAGGACGTGGTGATTCTGTGCCTGCTGCGGGCGCCGGTGACTCGTCGTCACTCAGTTTCAGCAGGGAACAGTCCTTCATGCGCAGCTTTGTCGGAGAGCGCCGTGCACCGCTGCTGCGTGAAGACCAAATTGAAGCCGTTGTCGGGTGGATGGCAGCTAACGCCTCGGCATCGACTTCAGTTAGTGCCACATCCTCTCAGGCACAGAGCACTGGAGAGCAGCCATCTGTCTCTTCACCACCTGCCAAATTGGCCAGGCAGTCAGAGAGCCCAGGACAGGAGCCGTCTCTACTTCTGTTCTCTGAATCTCTTGGCTTGGAAACAGGGGGCCAGCCAAGCAGCATTGGAGAAATGGAAGAAGAGGCAGTGTGCAGTGATGCCCAACACCTTTTTCTCTCTGACTCTGAAGAGGCAGGTGGGCCAGTGCCTCCGGTGACCACAGCGCAGTACGCATCTGATGATGAAACTCAGGTGCCGCTTTCTCGTGCGTACTGTGCTGCTGAGACTACCCAGGAGGAGCAGTTGGTGGCAGAGGGTAGTGGAGATGATGAGGTCCTTGACCCATCGTGGCGTGAGGAACAGGAAGGTGGTGGGAGCAGCTCAGAGGAAGAGCTTCCTCTTACGGGCCAAAGAGGGAGAGGGAGGGGGAAGACTGCGGAGCCTGTAGCCTCCACTTTGGCACCCGTTAGGAGCCTGTCTCTTTCCAAAGCCAAAAAGGGCGCTCCCAAGACTTGCAGTGCCTGGTCCTTTTTTGACACAGTTGCAGATGACATTTGTTTTGTCAAATGCAAGCTGTGTCATCATAAAGTAAAAAGAGGGAAAAATGTCAGCAACCTCAATACCACAAATATGTGGAAACATGTGCGGACCAGGCACGCGGTGGAGTTACAGAAACACACTGAAGATGTAGGCCAACCAACAGCGGCAGCTACCACCTCTTCAGCTCGTGTTGCCTCTTCCTCCAGCTCACGCACAGCTGGTTTGGCTTCCTCCCAGAGACCTTGTGTAATTCCACCCACAGCACCACCTTCCCAGTCATCCTCACACTCCCAGTCTACTCTACAGCCATCGGTAGTACAGGCATGGGAGAAAAGGCGGGCATTCTCGGCCAACCACCCCCGAGCACAGGCTCTGAATGCAGGCATTGCCAAACTGTTGTCCCTGGAAATGCTCTCGTTCAGGCTGGTGGAGACTGACAGCTTCCGTGACTTGATGGCATTGGCAGTCCCACAGTACAAGGTGCCCAGCCGCTTTTACTTCAGCAGGCAGGCTGTCCCTGCCCTGCACAGGCATGTTGAGGCAAACATAAAACATGCGCTACTGAACGCCGTCAGTAGCAAGGTCCACCTCACCACCGATGCGTGGACCAGTCAGCATGGACAGGGGCGATATGTTTCCCTCACTGCCCATTGGGTTAATGTTGTTGAGCCAGGTACAGATCGTGCGAGTGGCGCAGGACGTGTCCTGCCCACTCCAAGGATTGCAGGAATCCAGTCTGTACGCATCGACTCCTCCTCTTACACCAGTTCCTCTGATTCCTCTCTGCAGGATCCGTCACAGTCCACCCCCACATGGACCCGTGAACGTTTACCTATGACCGACATGAGCACAGCCGTGGCCAAACGTCAGCAGGCCGTCTTGAAACTAGTTTCATTGGGGCATCGAAGCCACACAGCGCAGGAGCTCTGGAATGCCATCAAGCAGGAGAGCGATGTGTGGTTACTGCCAGCGAATCTCCAGCCAGGCATGGTAGTGTGTGACAATGGCCGAAATCTGGTGGCAGCTTTGGCCCTTGGCAACCTCACTCACATCCCATGTCTGGCACATGTGCTCAATTTGGTTGTGCAGAGTTTTCTGAGGGACTATCCGGATCTTGATGCCCTGCTGCACAAGGTCCGCCTAGAGTGTGCTCACTTGCGGCGTTCCAGCTTGGCCAGATCCCGCATTGCTGCTCTGCAGCGCCGATTCCGCCTTCCGGAACACCGCATCATATGTGACCTACCTACCCGGTGGAATTCCACGTTACATATGTTGGAGCGGTTGTGTGAGCAGCAGCAAGCAGTTATGGAGTACCAGCTGCATCAGGCGCAAAGAAGTCGCAGTCAGCGCCGATCAGACTTCACAACCACAGAGTGGGCCACTATGAAGGACGTCTGCCAGGTTTTGCGTCCTTTTGATTATTCCACGCGGATGGCAAGTGCAGATGATGCACTAGTCAGCATGACTGTCCCCCTTATCTGCCTGCTTCAGCAAACTTTGCAAGGGTTAAGGGATGATGTGGTGCAAGAGGTGGAGGATGAGGAGTCACCTTTTCCATCAGCTTCTGGAGAGTCAGCGCCACGTGGTTCCTCACAAAGGGGTACGCAGGGGCCAATTTGTGAGGAGGATGAGGAGGAGTCAATGGAGGAGGAAGAGCTCCGTCCAGAGGAGGGAGCGACACAATTGTCCAGTGGTCAGTGTGTACAGCGAGGGTGGGGTGATGACGAGCGGGCAGAGATCATGTCTCAAGCAGGGGACAGCGTTTCTGGGCCGGTTGGCACTCTGCAGCACATGGTGGATTTCATGCTGCAGTGCCTGAGAAACGACCGCCGCATCGACCACATTCTCAACATGCCTGATTATTGGGTGTTCACCCTCCTCGATCCTCGCTACCGGGACAACGTCCAAAACCTCATCCCTGCGTTGACCCGGGAGCGTAAATTGCGGGAGTACCACGACACACTGGTGAATTCCATCATCTTCTCCTGTCCAACTGAGAGGAGTGCTGCTAGTGCTTTACAAAGCAGCTCAGTGCGTCGAGGCAGTGGGGGAGGCTCTGCCCAAAGAGGGAGCAGAAGCAGTGCCTCTGCCCAAGGCAAGCCCAGTATGGCACAACTCTGGCACACTTTTGTGTGCCCGCCCCAAATGTCTACACCATCACCGGCGGCTCCAGTCAGCAGGAGGCAACGGTTCCGTCAGATGGTGACAGACTACATGGCTTGCCCTCTTACTGTACTCCCAGACGGCTCTTCCCCGTTCAAGTTTTGGGTCTCTAAGCTGGATACATGGCCAGAGCTAAGCCAGTATGCATTGGAGGTGCTGGCTTGCCCTGCGGCTAGTGTCTTATCGGAACGTGTCTTTAGTGCCGCAGGTGGTGTACTAACAGACCGTCGCATGCGACTATCCTCCGATAACGTTGACCGGCTTACTTTCCTGAAAATGAACCAGGCCTGGATCTCGCAGGAATTTGCCACTCCTCTGCCTGATTAAGTAATTGGGTGTCATCCAGGTCTCCTGCTGTGTTCATCTTTCTACCACCTGAACTGCTATTCCTGGGCTCCAACACCGCCAGTTGCGGCTCAGAAGTGCAGGCTGCACAGTAAAAACATACGACCCAGTGTTATTGGGTTTCAGTAACGTCAGCTGATCCCCAGCTGTGTAGCCGGCAATGTGTCCTGCGACCGCCACGCTGGCACAACAACCTAAATGTAAGGGAACCTGTCCCCCCCCCCACCCCGTCGTTTGTTACTGAAAGAGCCATCTTGTGCAGCAGTAATGCTGCACAAGGAAAAGGTAGCTCTTTTTTTTTAGCTCTTTGCACACGCAGAACTTAACACTTATAAAATGTGTTCACTGATACCGTTATACCGTCCCGGAGCTGGGACTTTCCTTCGTAATGTGACGCAGCACAGCCGTCATTCCTACCCCCTTGGTGCCATGCGCTGCCTCCTCAGCGTTGTTTTAAGCTGTCACGGAGCCTGCGCTGTTCTGTTATCCCTTGGGCATGCCCTATTTGCGCTGCCTGTCTTCTGACATAATTTGGTGTCAGGCTGGCTGCGCCTGTGCGGCCGCGGTGCCCGAGATCCCGCCTCGCAGTGTCTTCTGATTGAGTCACACTGCGGGCCTGGGATCCATGGGCATGCGCAGTGCATATCTTCCCCTCGGGCTCTCGCTCATTTCCCTCCGCCTTCTTTAGACTGTGCGCCGTCAGCTGATCCCTAGCATGCCACGGCCGTGACACCGCACAGTCTGAAGAAGAGGGAAGGAGGGGAGTGAGAGTCGAGGTTATGCACTGTGCATGCCCATGGTTCCAAGGCCCGCAGTGGGATTACGTTAGATGAGACTGCGAGGTGGGATCTGGAGCAGCGTGGACGCACAGGCACTGACAGCCTGACACCAAATTATGTCAGAAGACAGGCAGCGCTAATTGGGCATGGCCAAGGGCTAACAGAACAGCGCAGGCTCCGTGGCAGCTTAAAACAACGCTGAGGAGGCAGCGCACGGCATCAAGGGGATAGGAATGACAGCTGTGCTGTGTCCCATTACGAAGGAAATTCGCACCTCCGGAACGGTTTAACGGTATAAAGGGACACATTTTTAGTGTTTACTTCGGTGTTTGCAAGGAGCATAATTAAAAGAGCAACCTTTTCCTTTTGCATCCTTAGTGCTGCACAACATGGCTCTTTCAGCTACAAACGTCTTGGGGGGGGGGGTTAAAGGTTTCCTTTCAACTTGCTCCAATCAGGCTTCGGCCTACACTCTGTTCCTCTGCTCCTCCTGCTGTCCCTGGGCTCTAACACCGCCAGTTGGTGCCTGGAAGTGCTGTGTGCACAGTCAACAGTCGCTCCTCTGTTATTGGGGTTCAGTAACGTCAGCTGATCCCCAGCTGTGTGTGCGGCAATACCTCCAATCTGCTCCTCCTGCTGTCCCTGGGCTCTAACACCGCCAGTTGGTGCCTGGAAGTGCTGTGTGCACAGTCAACAGTCGCTCCTCTGTTATTGGGGTTCAGTAACGTCAGCTGATCCCCAGCTGTGTATCCGGCAACGTGTCATGCGACCGCCACGCTGGCACAACTAAAATGTAAGGGGACCTGTCCCCCCCCCCCCCTAGGCGTTTGTTACTGAAAGAGCCACCATGTGCAGCACTAATACTGCACAAGGGAAAGGTCGCTCTTGAAATTATGCTCCTTGCAAACGCTGAACTACACACTCATGTAATGTGTCCCCTCACACCGTCCAACCGTCCCGGAGGTGGGACTTTCCTTTGTAATGTGACACAGCACAGCCGTCATTGCTACCCCCTTGGCACCGTGCGCTGCCTCCTTAGCGTTGTTTGATTCCGTCATGGACCCTGCGCTGTTATGTTATCCCTTGGCCATGCACAGTTTGCGCTGCCCGTCCTCTGACATCATTTGTTGTCGTCCTGGCTGCGCCTGTGCGTCCACGCTGCCCGAAATCACACCTCGCAGTGTCGTCTAATGTGATCCCACAGTGGGCCTGGTATCCATGGCCATGCGCAGTGCATATACTAGCCTCTCACTCCCCTTCTTCACGCATCTTCAGACTAGGCGGCGTCAGCTGATCCCTAATAGCATGCCACGGCCGTGACGCCGCACAGTCTGAAGAAGCAGGAAGGAGGTGAGTGAGAGGCGATGATATGCACTGCGCATGCCCATGGATCCCTGGCCCGCAGTGGGACTACATTAGATGACACTGCAAGGTTGGATCTCGGGCAGCTTGGACGCACAGGCACTGCCAGCCTGACACCTACATGATGTCAGAAGACGGGCACCGCTAACTGTGCATGGCCAAGGGATAACATTACAGTGCGGGCTCCGTGACAGAACCAAACAACGTTGAGGAGGTGGTGCCCGGCACCAAGGGGGTTGGAATGACGGCTGTGCTGTGTCACATTACAAAGGAAAGTCCCACTTCCGGGATGGTTTGACGGTGTGAGGGGACACATTATATGAGTGTGTACTTCAGCGTTTGCAAGGAGCATAATTTTCGGAGCCACCATTTTCCATGTGCAGTATTACTGCTGTACAAGATGGCTCTTTCAGCAACAAATGCCTGGGGGGGGGGGTTAAAGGTTCCCTTTCAACTTGCTCCACTGCAGGCTTCGGCCTACACTCTGCTCCTCTTTGATTCCCTGGGTTTCAACACTGTCAGTTGCCACCTGGAAGTGTTGTCTACACAGAAAAAAACACTAGGTGATGTGTCAGTGGGGTTCAGCACCGCCAGCTGTTCCCCTGCTGTGTAGTCGGCAACGTGTCCAGCACAAGCCACGCTGGCACAACAGAACAAAAGCTGCCACCAGTGCAGGCTTCGGCCTACACTCTGCTCCTCTCCTCCTCCTGCTGACCCTGGGCTCAAACACCGCTAGTTTTTGCCCGGAAGTGCTAGCTGCACAGAGAAAAACACCAGCCAATGTGTTAGTGGGGTTCAGCAACGCCAGCTGTTCCCCTGCTGTGTAGCCGGCAACGTGACCTGCAAACGCCATGCAGGCACAGGAACTGAAATTAAAAGGGAACCTGGCCCCACCCCCCCAGGTGTTTCTATGTATAACAGCCACCTAGTACAGCAGTACTGCTGCATTTGTACAAGGTGGCTGACTTTTTCTCCTTGCCCACGTGGAACTCAACACGTACAAAATGTGTCTCATTGAGACCATTCCACTGTCCCTGAGGTGTGACTTTCCTTTGTAATGATACGCAGCACCCCCCTTGGTAGCGTTTCCCATCTTTTGTCATCATGGTTAGCTGGCTGCGCCTGTGCATCCGCCCTGCTAGAAACAACGCCCCTCGTTGTCATATTTATTTTGTCAGCGAGGGTGTGGTTTATGGGCACGAGCAGTGCATATGTTCGCCTGTCTTAACTCATCTCCTTCCGCCTTCTTCAGACTGTGCGGCCTCCTGGCCGTGGTAGGCGATAAGGGATCAGCTGAGGCCGCCCAGTCTGGAGCAGGTGTAAGGACATGTGTAAGCGGCAAACCTATTTACTGCACAAGGCCACGAATCCCAGCCACGCAGTGTGATTTTTTGAAAACACACTGTGGGTCTGGGATTCATGTCCATCGCTAACCGCAACGGCCGACATGAAATGAGGTCAGAAGACAGGAAGCGCTCACAGCGCATGGCCAAGGGATCACAATAGCGCAGACTCCTGTACAGCAAATAACAACGCTCAGGAATCTGCGCCCAGTACCTAGGTGCAAATTTTGACACCTGTGCTGCGTCTCGTTAAAAAGACAAGTCACGCCTCCACAACTGTTTGACAGTATAATGGGCTAAATAGTGTACGTGTTTTAGTCAGCGTGTGCAAGGAGCAAAACAAATAGAGCAACCTTTTACTTGTGCAGCATTAATGCTGCACAAGGTGTGGCTCTTGTACCTTGCAACACCTGAGGGGGGGGTTAAAGGTAACCTTTGAAATTGGTTCAACTAGGCTTCGGCCTACACTCTGCTCCTCTACTCCTCCTGCTGACCTTGGGCTCAAACACCGCTAGTTTTTGCCCGGAAATGCTAGCTGCACAGAGAAAAACACCAGCCAATGTGTTAGTGGGGTTCAGCACCGCCAGCTGTTCCCCTGCTGTGTAGTCGGCAACGTGTCCAGCACAAGCCACGCTGGCACAACAGAACAAAAGCTGCCACCAGTGCAGGCTTCGGCCTACACTTTGCTCCTCTCCTCCTCCTGCTGACCCTGGGCTCAAACAACGCCAGTTTCTGCCCGGACATGCTAGCTGCACAGAGAAAAACACCAGCCAATGTGTTAGTGGGGTTCAGCACCGCCTGCTGTTCCCCCGCTGTGTAGCCGGCATCGTGTCCAGCACAAGCCACGCTGGCACAACCGACCAAAAGCTGCCACCAGTGCAGGCTTCGGCCTACACTTTGCTCCTCTCCTCCTCCTCCTGCTGACCCTGGGCTCTAACACCGCTAGTTTTTGCCCGGACATGCAATCTGCACAGAGAAAAACACCAGTCAATGTGTCAGTGGGGTTCAGCAACGCCAGCTGTTCCCCTGCTGTGTAGCTTGCAACGTGACCTGCAAACGCCACGCAGGCACATGAACTGAAATTGAAGGGAGCCTGCCCCCCACCCACAGGTGTTTCTATGTATATCAGCCACCTTGTACAGCAGTACTGCTGCATTTGTACAAGGTGGCTGACTTTTTCTCCTTGCCCACGTGGAACTCAACACGTACAAAATGTGTCTCATTACAGACCATTACAATGTCCCTGAGGTGTGACTTTCCTTTGTAATGACACGCAGCACCACCCTTGTTAGCGCTGCCCGTCTTTTGACATCATTGGTTAGCTGGCTGCGCCTGTGCATCTCCCCTGCTCGAAACAACGGCCCTCGGTGTCTTATTTTTTTGGACAGCGAGGGTGTGATTGATGGGCATGTGCAGTGCATATGTTTGCCTGTGTTCACTCATCTCCTTCCGCCTTCTTCAGACTGTGCGGCCTCCTGGCCGTGGTAGGCGATAAGGGATCAGCTGAGGCCGCCCAGTCTGGAGCAGGTGTAAGGACATGTGTAAGCGGCAAACCTATTTACTGCACAAGGCCACGAATCCCAGCCACGCAGTGTGATTTTTTGAAAACACACTGTGGGTCTGGGATTCATGTCCATCGCTAACCGCAACGGCCGACATGAAATGAGGTCAGAAGACAGGAAGCGCTCACAGCGCATGGCCAAGGGATCACAATAGCGCAGACTCCTGTACAGCAAATAACAACGCTCAGGAATCTGCGCCCAGTACCTAGGTGCAAATTTTGACACCTGTGCTGCGTCTCGTTAAAAAGACAAGTCACGCCTCCACAACTGTTTGACAGTATAATGGGCTAAATAGTGTACGTGTTTTAGTCAGCGTGTGCAAGGAGCAAAACAAATAGAGCAACCTTTCACTTGTGCAGCATTAATGCTGCACAAGGTGTGGCTCTTGTACCTTGCAACACCTGAGGGGGGGGTTAAAGGTAACCTTTGAAATTGGTTCAACTAGGCTTCGGCCTACACTCTGCTCCTCTACTCCTCCTGCTGACCCTGGGCTCAAACACCGCTAGTTTTTGCCAGGAAATGCTAGCTGCACAGAGAAAAACACCAGCCAATGTGTTAGTGGGGTTCAGCACCGCCAGCTGTTCCCCTGCTGTGTAGTCGGCAACGTGTCCAGCACAAGCCACGCTGGCACAACAGAACAAAAGCTGCCACCAGTGCAGGCTTCGGCCTACACTTTGCTCCTCTCCTCCTCCTGCTGACCCTGGGCTCTAACAACGCCAGTTTCTGCCCGGACATGCTAGCTGCACAGAGAAAAACACCAGCCAATGTGTTAGTGGGGTTCAGCACCGCCTGCTGTTCCCCCGCTGTGTAGCCGGCATCGTGTCCAGCACAAGCCACGCTGGCACAACCGACCAAAAGCTGCCACCAGTGCAGGCTTCGGCCTACACTTTGCTCCTCTCCTCCTCCTGCTGACCCTGGGCTCTAACAACGCCAGTTTCTGCCCGGACATGCTAGCTGCACAGAGAAAAACACCAGCCAATGTGTTAGTGGGGTTCAGCACCGCCTGCTGTTCCCCCGCTGTGTAGCCGGCATCGTGTCCAGCACAAGCCACGCTGGCACAACCGACCAAAAGCTGCCACCAGTGCAGGCTTCGGCCTACACTTTGCTCCTCTCCTCCTCCTCCTGCTGACCCTGGGCTCTAACACCGCTAGTTTTTGCCCGGACATGCAATCTGCACAGAGAAAAACACCAGTCAATGTGTCAGTGGGGTTCAGCAACGCCAGCTGTTCCCCTGCTGTGTAGCTTGCAACGTGACCTGCAAACGCCACGCAGGCACATGAACTGAAATTGAAGGGAGCCTGCCCCCCACCCACAGGTGTTTCTATGTATATCAGCCACCTTGTACAGCAGTACTGCTGCATTTGTACAAGGTGGCTGACTTTTTCTCCTTGCCCACGTGGAACTCAACACGTACAAAATGTGTCTCATTACAGACCATTACAATGTCCCTGAGGTGTGACTTTCCTTTTTAATGACACGCAGCACCCCCATTGTTAGCGCTGCCCGTCTCCTGACATCATTGGTTGGCTGGCTGTGCCTGTGCGTCCCCCCTGCCCGACACAACGCCCCCCGTTGTCTCATATATTTTGACTGCGAGGGTGTGATTGATGGGCACGAGCAGTGCATATGTTCCCCTGTTTTCACTCCCCTCCTTCCGCCTTCTTCTGACTGTGCGGCCTCATGGCCGCGGCATGCGATAAGGGATCAGCTGAGGCCGCCCAGTCTGAAGCAGGTGTAAGGACATGTGTGAGCGGCGAACATATTTACTGCACAAGGCCACGAATCCCAGCACCGCAGTGTGACTTTAGGAAAAGCCACTGTGGGTCTGGGATTTATGGCCATCGTTAACCGCACCGGCCAACATGAAATGAGGTCATGAGACGGCCTGCACTAACAGGGTATTGCCAAGGGATAACACAAGAGCGCAGTTTCCTGTACTGCAAATAACAACGGTAAGGAATCTGCGCACAGCACCTAGGTGTAAATTTGTACACCTGTGCTGCGTCTCCTTAAAAAGACTAGTAGTCACGCCTCCACTACTGTTTGACAGTATAATGGGCTAAATAGTGTACGTGTTTAATTCAGCGTGTGCAAGGAGCAAAATTAAATAGAGCAACCTTTGACTTGTGCATCATTAATGCTGTTCAAGGTGTGGCTCTTGTACCTTGCAACACCTGAGGGGGGGGGTTAAAGGTAACCTTTGAAATTGGTTCAACTAGGCTTCGGCCTACACTCTGCTCCTCTACTCCTCCTGCTGACCCTGGGCTCAAACACCGCTAGTTTTTGCCCGGAACGGCTAGCTGCACAGAGAAAAACACCAGCCAATGTGTTAGTGGGGTTCAGCAACGCCAGCTGTTCCCCTGCTGTGTAGTCGGCAACGTGTCCAGCACAAGCCACGCTGGCACAACTGACCAAAAGCTGCCACCAGTGCAGGCTTCGGCCTACACTTTGCTCCTCTCCTCCTCCTGCTGACCCTGGGCTCAAACAACGCCAGTTTCTGCCCGGACATGCTAGCTGCACAGAGATAAACACCAGCCAATGTGTTAGTGGGGTTCAGCACCGCCAGCTGTTCCCCTGCTGTGTAGCTGGCAACGTGTCCTGCAAACGCCACGCAGGCACATGAACTGAAATTGAAGGGAGCCTGCCCCCCACCCCCCCAGGTGTTTCTATGTATAACAGCCACCTTGTACAGCAGTACTGCTGCATTTGTACAAGGTGGCTGACTTTTTCTCCTTGCACACGTGGAACTCAACAAGTACAAAATGTGTCTCATTACAGACCATTACAATGTCCCTGAGGTGTGACTTTCCTTTTTAATGACACGCAGCACCCCCATTGTTAGCGCTGCCCGTCTCCTGACATCATTGGTTGGCTGGCTGTGCCTGTGCGTCCCCCTGCCCGACACAACGCCCCCCGTTGTCTCATATATTTTGACTGCGAGGGTGTGATTGATGGGCACGAGCAGTGCATATGTTCCCCTGTCTTCACTCCCCTCCTTCCGCCTTCTTCTGACTGTGCGGCCTCATGGCCGCGGCATGCGATAAGGGATCAGCTGAGGCCGCCCAGTCTGAAGCAGGTGTAAGGACATGTGTGAGCGGCGAACATATTTACTGCACAAGGCCACGAATCCCAGCACCGCAGTGTGACTTTATGAAAAGCCACTGTGGGTCTGGGATTTATGGCCATCGTTAACCGCAGCGGCCAACATGAAATGAGGTCATGAGACGGCCTGCACTAACAGGGTATTGCCAAGGGATAACACAAGAGCGCAGTTTCCTGTACTGCAAATAACAACGGTAAGGAATCTGCGCACAGCACCTAGGTGTAAATTTGTACACCTGTGCTGCGTCACCTTAAAAAGACTAGTAGTCACGCCTCCACTACTGTTTGACAGTATAATGGGCTAAATAGTGTACGTGTTTAATTCAGCGTGTGCAAGGAGCAAAATTAAATAGAGCAACCTTTGACTTGTGCATCATTAATGCTGTTCAAGGTGTGGCTCTTGTACCTTGCAACACCTGAGGGGGGGGGTTAAAGGTAACCTTTGAAATTGGTTCAACTAGGCTTCGGCCTACACTCTGCTCCTCTACTCCTCCTGCTGACCCTGGGCTCAAACACCGCTAGTTTTTGCCCGGAAATGCTAGCTGCACAGAGAAAAACACCAGCCAATGTGTTAGTGGGGTTCAGCACCGCCAGCTGTTCCCCCGCTGTGTAGCCGGCATCGTGTCCAGCACAAGCCACGCTGGCACAACCGACCAAAAGCTGCCACCAGTGCAGGCTTCGGCCTACACTTTGCTCCTCTCCTCCTCCTCCTGCTGACCCTGGGCTCTAACACCGCTAGTTTTTGCCCGGACATGCAATCTGCACAGAGAAAAACACCAGTCAATGTGTCAGTGGGGTTCAGCAACGCCAGCTGTTCCCCTGCTGTGTAGCTTGCAACGTGACCTGCAAACGCCACGCAGGCACATGAACTGAAATTGAAGGGAGCCTGCCCCCCACCCACAGGTGTTTCTATGTATAACAGCCACCTTGTACAGCAGTACTGCTGCATTTGTACAAGGTGGCTGACTTTTTCTCCTTGCCCACGTGGAACTCAACACGTAGAAAATGTTTCTCATTAGAGACCATTACAATGTCCCTGAGGTGTGACTTTCCTTTGTAATGACACGCAGCACCACCCTTGTTAGCGCTGCCCGTCTTTTGACATCATTGGTTAGCTGGCTGCGCCTGTGCATCTCCCCTGCTCGAAACAACGCCCCTCGGTGTCTTATTTTTTTGGACAGCGAGGGTGTGATTGATGGGCATGTGCAGTGCATATGTTTGCCTGTGTTCACTCATCTCCTTCCGCCTTCTTCAGACTGGGTGTCCTCATGGCCTCGGCAGGCGATAAGGGATCAGATGAGGCCGTCCAGTCTGAAGCAGGTGTAAGGACATGTGTGAGCGGCAAACATATTTACTGCACCAGGGCACGAATCCCAGCACCGCAGTGTGATTTTTTAAAAACACACTGTGGGTCTGGGATTCATGTCCATCGCTAACCGCAACGGCCAACATGAAATGAGGTCATAAGACAGGAAGCGCTCACAGCGCATGGCCAAAGGATCACAAGAGCGCAGACTCCTGTACAGCAACTAACAACGCTCAGGAAGCTGCGCCCATGCAAAAAGGTGTTGTTTTCGACACCTGTGCTGCTTTTCTTTAAAAAGACAAGTCACGCCTCCACTACTGTTAAACAGTATAATGGGCTAAATAGTCTACGTGTTGCATTCAGCTTGTGCAAGTAGACAAATTAATAGAGCAACCTTTTACTTGTGCAGCATTAATGCTGCAGAAGGAGTGGCTCTTGTTCTTTGTAACACCTGAGGGGGGGTTAAAGGTAACCTTTGAAATTGGTTCAACTAGGCTTCGGCCTACACTCTGCTCCTCTCCTCCTCCTGCTGACCCTGGGCTCTAACAACGCTAGTTTTTGCCCGGAAATGCTAGCTGCACAGAGAAAAACACCAGCCAATGTGTTAGTGGGGTTCAGCAACGCCAGCTGTTCCCCCGCTGTGTAGCCGGCATCGTGTCCAGCACAAGCCACGCTGGCACAACCGACCAAAAGCTGCCACCAGTGCAGGCTTCGGCCTACACTTTGCTCCTCTCCTCCTCCTCCTGCTGACCCTGGGCTCAAACACCGCTAGTTTTTGCCCGGAAATGCTAGCTGCACAGAGAAAAACACCAGCCAATGTGTTAGTGGGGTTCAGCACCGCCAGCTGTTCCCCTGCTGTGCAGCTTGCAACGTGACCTGCAAACGCCACGCAGGCACATGAACTGAAATTGAAGGGAGCCTGGCCCCCACCCCCAGGTGTTTCTATGTATAACAGCCACCTTGTACAGCAGTACTGCTGCATTTGTACAAGGTGGCTGATGTTTTCTCCTTGCCCACGTGGAACTCAACACGTACAAAATGTGTCTCTTTGAGACCATTCCACTGTCCCTGAGGTGTGACTTTCCTTTCTAATGATACGCAGCACCCCCCTTGGTAGCGCTTCCCGTCTTCTGACATCATTGGTTGGCTACTTGCGCCTGTTCGTCCGCCCTGCCTGAATAAAATGCTCCTCGTTGTCTTAATTATTTTGACTGCGAGGGTGTGATTGATGGGCACGAGCAGTGCATATCTTCGCCTGTCTTAACTCATCTCCTTCAGCCTTCTTCAGACTGTGCAGCCTCATGGCCGCGGCATGCGAGAAGGGATCAGCAGAGGCCGCCCAGTCTGAAGCAGGTGTAAGGACGTGTGTGAGCGGCCAAAATATTTACTGCTCAAGGCCACGAATCCCAGCACCGCAGTGTGGCTTTATGAAAAGACACTGTGGGTCTGGGATTTATGGCCATCGTTAACCGCACCGGCCAACATGAAATGATGTCATAAGATGGGCAGCGCTAACAGGGCATTGCCAAGGGATAACACAAGAGCGCAGACTCCTGTACAGCAAATAACAACGCTCAGGAAGCTGCTCCAAGCACCAAGGCGTTATTTTGGACACCTGTGCTGCGTCTCATCAAAAAACCAAGTCACGCATCCACTACAGTTTGACTGTAGAATGGGGTAAATTGTGTATGTCTTTCATTCAGCGTGTGCAAGTAGACAAATTAATAGAGCAACCTTTCACTTGTGCAGCATTAATACTGCACAAGGTGTGTCTCTTGTACTTTGTAACACCTGAGGGGGGGGTTAAAGGTTTCCTTTGAAATTGGTTCAACTAAGCTTCGGCCTACACTCTGCTCCTCTCCTCCTCCTCCTGCTTCAACACGGGCTCTAACATCGCTAGTTTTTGCCCGCAAGTGCTAGCTGCACAGAGAAAAACACACGCCATTGTGTTAGTGGGGTTCAGCAACGCCAGCTGTTCCCCCAGTGTGTAGCCGGCAAAGTGTCCTGCAAACGCAACGCAGACACAAAGCTGCCTCCAGTGCAGGCTTCGGCCTACACTCATCTCCCCCTGCTTACCCTTTGCTCCAACACCGCTAGTTGGGGCTCTAGGAAGACAATCTTTAATAGGCAAGGCAACGCATCCGTGTTCCAGCACCGCCAGCTGGTTCTCGGCAGTGTTCTTGTCACAGGTACTCCCTCGTGCCAAGCCTGGTTTCAGCACCGTCAGCTGTTTCCGGGTTGTGTCAACTTCACTGAGACGCCTATGCTTGCCCCGTCGTGGTGCGGTCGAGTTAGCCAACTCCAGGGTGCCTCCAGTTTAGGAGCTTCCTATGTGGGCTGCGTGAACTGGTAGTCAAGGCTGGTTCTGTAGTGCCAGTAGGCCCAGCTCCCCCTGTAGGACTGTTGGGGTTCGGTAACTGCGGCTGCCTCGCGGCCTAGCTGTTCTCTCCTCTCCTGTGGACCTTGGGGTCCACCACCTGGTTCCAGCACCGTCAGCTGGTTCCGGGCCGAGCCTTTGGCTTAGGTGCCTCCTCCTGGGTATCCGAGTTCCGCCAACGCCAGGCGGTCCTTGGTAGTGCTTTTAAGCGCGGGCACCTACAGCTTAGTAACCGGGTTCCAGCACCGTCAGCTGGTCCTCGGTCGTGCCATTGGCTCTTGCACACTGGGGCAACGCATCCGGGTTCCAGCACCGCCAGCTGGTTCTCGGCAGTGTTTTTGTCACAGGTACTCCCTCGTGCCAAGCCTGGTTTCAGCACCGTCAGCTGTTTCCGGGTTGTGTCAAGCTCACTGAGACACCTATGCTTGCCTCGTCGTGGTGCGGTCGGGTTAGCCAACTCCAGGGTGCCTCCAGTTTAGGAGCTTCCTATGTGGGCTGCGTGAACTGGTAGTCAAGGCTGGTTCTGTAGTGCCAGTAGGCCCAGCTCCCCCTGTAGGACTGTTGGGGTTCGGTAACTGCGGCTGCCTCGCGGCCTAGCTGTTCTCTCCTCTCCTGTGGACCTTCGGGTCCACCACCTGGTTCCAGCACCGTCAGCTGGTTCCGGGCCGAGCCTTTGGCTTAGGTGCCTCCTCCTGGGTATCCGAGTTCCGCCAACGCCAGGCGGTCCTTGGTAGTGCTTTTAAGCGCGGGCACCTACAGCTTAGTAACCGGGTTCCAGCACCGTCAGCTGGTCCTCGGTCGTGCCATTGGCTCTTGCACACTGGGGCAACGCATCCGGGTTCCAGCACCGCCAGCTGGTTCTCGGCAGTGTTCTTGTCACAGGTACTCCCTCGTGCCAAGCCTGGTTTCAGCACCGTCAGCTGTTTCCGGGTTGTGTCAACTTCACTGAGACGCCTATGCTTGCCCCGTCGTGGTGCGGTCGAGTTAGCCAACTCCAGGGTGCCTCCAGTTTAGGAGCTTCCTATGTGGGCTGCGTGAACTGGTAGTCAAGGCTGGTTATGTAGTGCCAGTAGGCCCAGCTCCCCCTGTAGGACTGTTGGGGTTCGGTAACTGCGGCTGCCTCGCGGCCTAGCTGTTCTCTCCTCTCCTGTGGACCTTCGGGTCCACCACCTGGTTCCAGCACCGTCAGCTGGTTCCGGGCCGAGCCTTTGGCTTAGGTGCCTCCTCCTGGGTATCCGAGTTCCGCCAACGCCAGGCGGTCCTTGGTAGTGCTTTTAAGCGCGGGCACCTACAGCTTAGTAACCGGGTTCCAGCACCGTCAGCTGGTCCTCGGTCGTGCCATTGGCTCTTGCACACTGGGGCAACGCATCCGGGTTCCAGCACCGCCAGCTGGTTCTCGGCAGTGTTCTTGTCACAGGTACTCCCTCGTGCCAAGCCTGGTTTCAGCACCGTCAGCTGTTTCCGGGTTGTGTCAAGCTCACTGAGACACCTATGCTTGCCTCGTCGTGGTGCGGTCGGGTTAGCCAACTCCAGGGTGCCTCCAGTTTAGGAGCTTCCTATGTGGGCTGCGTGAACTGGTAGTCAAGGCTGGTTCTGTAGTGCCAGTAGGCCCAGCTCCCCCTGTAGGACTGTTGGGGTTCGGTAACTGCGGCTGCCTCGCGGCCTAGCTGTTCTCTCCTCTCCTGTGGACCTTGGGGTCCACCACCTGGTTCCAGCACCGTCAGCTGGTTCCGGGCCGAGCCTTTGGCTTAGGTGCCTCCTCCTGGGTATCCGAGTTCCGCCAACGCCAGGCGGTCCTTGGTAGTGCTTTTAAGCGCGGGCACCTACAGCTTAGTAACCGGGTTCCAGCACCGTCAGCTGGTCCTCGGTCGTGCCATTGGCTCTTGCACACTGGGGCAACGCATCCGGGTTCCAGCACCGCCAGCTGGTTCTCGGCAGTGTTCTTGTCACAGGTACTCCCTCGTGCCAAGCCTGGTTTCAGCACCGTCAGCTGTTTCCGGGTTGTGTCAACTTCACTGAGACGCCTATGCTTGCCCCGTCGTGGTGCGGTCGAGTTAGCCAACTCCAGGGTGCCTCCAGTTTAGGAGCTTCCTATGTGGGCTGCGTGAACTGGTAGTCAAGGCTGGTTATGTAGTGCCAGTAGGCCCAGCTCCCCCTGTAGGACTGTTGGGGTTCGGTAACTGCGGCTGCCTCGCGGCCTAGCTGTTCTCTCCTCTCCTGTGGACCTTCGGGTCCACCACCTGGTTCCAGCACCGTCAGCTGGTTCCGGGCCGAGCCTTTGGCTTAGGTGCCTCCTCCTGGGTATCCGAGTTCCGCCAACGCCAGGCGGTCCTTGGTAGTGCTTTTAAGCGCGGGCACCTACAGCTTAGTAACCGGGTTCCAGCACCGTCAGCTGGTCCTCGGTCGTGCCATTGGCTCTTGCACACTGGGGCAACGCATCCGGGTTCCAGCACCGCCAGCTGGTTCTCGGCAGTGTTCTTGTCACAGGTACTCCCTCGTGCCAAGCCTGGTTTCAGCACCGTCAGCTGTTTCCGGGTTGTGTCAAGCTCACTGAGACACCTATGCTTGCCTCGTCGTGGTGCGGTCGGGTTAGCCAACTCCAGGGTGCCTCCAGTTTAGGAGCTTCCTATGTGGGCTGCGTGAACTGGTAGTCAAGGCTGGTTCTGTAGTGCCAGTAGGCCCAGCTCCCCCTGTAGGACTGTTGGGGTTCGGTAACTGCGGCTGCCTCGCGGCCTAGCTGTTCTCTCCTCTCCTGTGGACCTTCGGGTCCACCACCTGGTTCCAGCACCGTCAGCTGGTTTCGGGCCGAGCCTTTGGCTTAGGTGCCTCCTCCTGGGTATCCGAGTTCCGCCAACGCCAGGCGGTCCTTGGTAGTGCTTTTAAGCGCGGGCACCTACAGCTTAGTAACCGGGTTCCAGCACCGTCAGCTGGTCCTCGGTCGTGCCATTGGCTCTTGCACACTGGGGCAACGCATCCGGGTTCCAGCACCGCCAGCTGGTTCTCGGCAGTGTTCTTGTCACAGGTACTCCCTCGTGCCAAGCCTGGTTTCAGCACCGTCAGCTGTTTCCGGGTTGTGTCAACTTCACTGAGACGCCTATGCTTGCCCCGTCGTGGTGCGGTCGAGTTTGCCAACTCCAGGGTGCCTCCAGTTTAGGAGCTTCCTATGTGGGCTGCGTGAACTGGTAGTCAAGGCTGGTTATGTAGTGCCAGTAGGCCCAGCTCCCCCTGTAGGACTGTTGGGGTTCGGTAACTGCGGCTGCCTCGCGGCCTAGCTGTTCTCTCCTCTCCTGTGGACCTTCGGGTCCACCACCTGGTTCCAGCACCGTCAGCTGGTTCCGGGCCGAGCCTTTGGCTTAGGTGCCTCCTCCTGGGTATCCGAGTTCCGCCAACGCCAGGCGGTCCTTGGTAGTGCTTTTAAGCGCGGGCACCTACAGCTTAGTAACCGGGTTCCAGCACCGTCAGCTGGTCCTCGGTCGTGCCATTGGCTCTTGCACACTGGGGCAACGCATCCGGGTTCCAGCACCGCCAGCTGGTTCTCGGCAGTGTTCTTGTCACAGGTACTCCCTCGTGCCAAGCCTGGTTTCAGCACCGTCAGCTGTTTCCGGGTTGTGTCAAGCTCACTGAGACACCTATGCTTGCCTCGTCGTGGTGCGGTCGGGTTAGCCAACTCCAGGGTGCCTCCAGTTTAGGAGCTTCCTATGTGGGCTGCGTGAACTGGTAGTCAAGGCTGGTTCTGTAGTGCCAGTAGGCCCAGCTCCCCCTGTAGGACTGTTGGGGTTCGGTAACTGCGGCTGCCTCGCGGCCTAGCTGTTCTCTCCTCTCCTGTGGGCCTTGGGGTCCACCACCTGGTTCCAGCACCGTCAGCTGGTTCCGGGCCGAGCCTTTGGCTTAGGTGCCTCCTCCTGGGTATCCGAGTTCCGCCAACGCCAGGCGGTCCTTGGTAGTGCTTTTAAGCGCGGGCACCTACAGCTTAGTAACCGGGTTCCAGCACCGTCAGCTGGTCCTCGGTCGTGCCATTGGCTCTTGCACACTGGGGCAACGCATCCGGGTTCCAGCACCGCCAGCTGGTTCTCGGCAGTGTTTTTGTCACAGGTACTCCCTCGTGCCAAGCCTGGTTTCAGCACCGTCAGCTGTTTCCGGGTTGTGTCAAGCTCACTGAGACACCTATGCTTGCCTCGTCGTGGTGCGGTCGGGTTAGCCAACTCCAGGGTGCCTCCAGTTTAGGAGCTTCCTATGTGGGCTGCGTGAACTGGTAGTCAAGGCTGGTTCTGTAGTGCCAGTAGGCCCAGCTCCCCCTGTAGGACTGTTGGGGTTCGGTAACTGCGGCTGCCTCGCGGCCTAGCTGTTCTCTCCTCTCCTGTGGACCTTCGGGTCCACCACCTGGTTCCAGCACCGTCAGCTGGTTCCGGGCCGAGCCTTTGGCTTAGGTGCCTCCTCCTGGGTATCCGAGTTCCGCCAACGCCAGGCGGTCCTTGGTAGTGCTTTTAAGCGCGGGCACCTACAGCTTAGTAACCGGGTTCCAGCACCGTCAGCTGGTCCTCGGTCGTGCCATTGGCTCTTGCACACTGGGGCAACGCATCCGGGTTCCAGCACCGCCAGCTGGTTCTCGGCAGTGTTTTTGTCACAGGTACTCCCTCGTGCCAAGCCTGGTTTCAGCACCGTCAGCTGTTTCCGGGTTGTGTCAAGCTCACTGAGACACCTATGCTTGCCTCGTCGTGGTGCGGTCGGGTTAGCCAACTCCAGGGTGCCTCCAGTTTAGGAGCTTCCTATGTGGGCTGCGTGAACTGGTAGTCAAGGCTGGTTCTGTAGTGCCAGTAGGCCCAGCTCCCCCTGTAGGACTGTTGGGGTTCGGTAACTGCGGCTGCCTCGCGGCCTAGCTGTTCTCTCCTCTCCTGTGGACCTTCGGGTCCACCACCTGGTTCCAGCACCGTCAGCTGGTTCCGGGCCGAGCCTTTGGCTTAGGTGCCTCCTCCTGGGTATCCGAGTTCCGCCAACGCCAGGCGGTCCTTGGTAGTGCTTTTAAGCGCGGGCACCTACAGCTTAGTAACCGGGTTCCAGCACCGTCAGCTGGTCCTCGGTCGTGCCATTGGCTCTTGCACACTGGGGCAACGCATCCGGGTTCCAGCACCGCCAGCTGGTTCTCGGCAGTGTTTTTGTCACAGGTACTCCCTCGTGCCAAGCCTGGTTTCAGCACCGTCAGCTGTTTCCGGGTTGTGTCAAGCTCACTGAGACACCTATGCTTGCCTCGTCGTGGTGCGGTCGGGTTAGCCAACTCCAGGGTGCCTCCAGTTTAGGAGCTTCCTATGTGGGCTGCGTGAACTGGTAGTCAAGGCTGGTTCTGTAGTGCCAGTAGGCCCAGCTCCCCCTGTAGGACTGTTGGGGTTCGGTAACTGCGGCTGCCTCGCGGCCTAGCTGTTCTCTCCTCTCCTGTGGGCCTTGGGGTCCACCACCTGGTTCCAGCACCGTCAGCTGGTTCCGGGCCGAGCCTTTGGCTTAGGTGCCTCCTCCTGGGTATCCGAGTTCCGCCAACGCCAGGCGGTCCTTGGTAGTGCTTTTAAGCGCGGGCACCTACAGCTTAGTAACCGGGTTCCAGCACCGTCAGCTGGTCCTCGGTCGTGCCATTGGCTCTTGCACACTGGGGCAACGCATCCGGGTTCCAGCACCGCCAGCTGGTTCTCGGCAGTGTTCTTGTCACAGGTACTCCCTCGTGCCAAGCCTGGTTTCAGCACCGTCAGCTGTTTCCGGGTTGTGTCAACTTCACTGAGACGCCTATGCTTGCCCCGTCGTGGTGCGGTCGAGTTAGCCAACTCCAGGGTGCCTCCAGTTTAGGAGCTTCCTATGTGGGCTGCGTGAACTGGTAGTCAAGGCTGGTTATGTAGTGCCAGTAGGCCCAGCTCCCCCTGTAGGACTGTTGGGGTTCGGTAACTGCGGCTGCCTCGCGGCCTAGCTGTTCTCTCCTCTCCTGTGGGCCTTCGGGTCCACCACCTGGTTCCAGCACCGTCAGCTGGTTCTCGGCAGTGTCTTTTGCTCTTGTACCTTCTGCTCCCCATCCTGGTTCCAGTACCGTCAGCTGGTTCCGGGCAGAGCCTTTGGCTTAGGTGCCTCCTTCTGGGTATCCAAGTTCCACCAACGTCAGGTGGTCCTTGGTAGTGCTTTCAGGCACGGGTACCTCCTGCTTAGTAACCGGGTTCCAGTAACGTCAGCTGGTCCTCGGTAGTTCCATTGGCTCTTGGACCTTCGGCTACCCATCCGGGTTCCAGTACCGTCAGCTGGTTCTCGGCAGTGTCTTTTGCTCTTGTACCTTCTGCTCCCCATCCTGGTTCCAGTAACGTCAGCTGGTTCCGGGCAGAGCCTTTGGCTTAGGTGCCTCCTTCTGGGTATCCAAGTTCCGTCAACGTCAGGCGGTCCTTGGTAGTGCTTTTTAGCACGGGTACCTCCTGCTTAGTAACCGGGTTCCAGTAACGTCAGCTGGTCCTCGGTAGTTCCATAGGCTCTTGAACCTTCGGGTAGCCATCCGAGTTCCAGTTCCATCAGCTGGTTCTTGGCATTTTCTCAGCCTTCTTGTACCTTCTGCTACATTTCCAAGTTGAAGACCCTAACGTCGACGACCCGGAAGACCACCACGATGACGACGACACGGAAGACCACCCCGATGACGACGACGACGACGGCGGAGACGACGACGGCGGAGATGACGACACTGGAGACGACGACCCTGGAGACGACAACATGGAAGACCGAGAAGCAGAAGAACAAGAGGCTGCAGAACAAAGAGCAGAAGAACATTAAGCATAAGACTTAATATCAGAGCAAAAGATATTATCTAAATTATATGCAGAAGAAGACTAAGCAGTGTATGGGGGTGAGTCCGTTCCTCCTCGTGGTGCCCCTGGATAAAGCCTGATGCTGCAGGCCAAACTGAACGCGGACAAATGTAACTTTTGTGACTGGCAGAACGGAAGGTGTAATCTTCAAACTTTTATAGATAACAACTACGGGAATGCCTGTCACAAATGAGAATATGATGAAGAAGTAGAATAGGAAGAATAATAACAGTGGAATAAAAAGAATATGTAGAATAAGAAGAATAATAATAGTTGAATAAAATGAATATGAAGAATGTAATAAAAAAAAAAAAATAGGTAGAAGATGAAGAAGAAGATGAATAAGGTGAAGAAGTTGATGTCAAAGATGCTGATGATGATGAAGATGAAAGTGTGGGAAAAGAAAAAAAAAAAGAAAAAAAAGAAGGGGAAGGGCGTGGAATAGTGAAACATCAATATCTGACAAAATAAAAAAAAAATTTACATAGTCAATATCTTTGTCACTCCGAACGTCTTAAAAAAAAACAAAAAACATGCTATTCTATTTGATTGGGATAAACCTCTATGACTTTAATGTCTCCGCCACCTCCCCAAATACATCCGGCATTATTCTTAGTTGTTTTCCTTCATGTAGAATGAACCTACAAGGAAAGAAAGGGTTTATTTTAATTCCGATATTTTGGTCCCATTGACTTGCATTGGGATCGGGTATCGGTATCGGCGATATCCGATATTTTTTGAATATCGGCCGATCCAAACCGATACCGATACTTTCCGATATCGGAAGGTATCGCTCAACACTACTGGCCACCCAATTAAGAGTTGTTTGGGAAGAGTAAACTATTTTTAAAGTCCTCTGTAAGCACAAAATGAGCGTTAAAACCAAGCAAGGTGCTCAGTAAATCCTTGGTGCAGCCAAACAGTTCAATGCGCCATCTCACCTACTTGTTTTCCAGCTATTCCCTCACTTTTCTGGATCCTGTAAAACCAAAGCTGTCAATAAACAAGTAGGTGAGAAGATCTACTAAACTGCTCAGCCAACCTGAGGCATAGCTAAGGGTTCAGCTCAGAGGGGGCGAATCATCTGAGTGGGCCTCTAACCATGTAACCCTGATTACAACTACGGTGGTGCAGCTTAATCGTGGGTATTAGGGAACCTCAGAAGATGACCGTGCCGTTACTGTAAAAAATCTTTGCAAAGAACAAGATTTATATTACTGCCTTTTGGTGACCATAGAGTGGTAGATGTCAGTCCCGCAGAACATGTAAGGCCTCTTTCACATTTCCGTCTTTTTGAAGACGTTGCAATTCGTCGTTCTGTGCAAAAAACGCATCCTGCAAAGTTGCACGCAGGATGCGTTTTTTGCACATAGACTTGTATTACCGACGCATCGCGACGTATGGACAGACATTCCATACGTTGTGCACTGGATGCGTCGGTAATTGGCGGACCGTCGTCACAAAAAAAGTTCAATGTCACATTTTTTTGTGCGACGCGTCCGCCATTTTCGACCGCGCATGCTCGGCTGAAACTCTGCCCCCTCCTCCCCGGACTGCAGAGTGGGCAGCGGATGCGTCGAAAAACTGCATCCGCTGCCCACTTCGTGCAATAAATTCACAACGTCCGTCGGTACGCCGGCCCGACGCATTGCGACGGGCCCGTACCGACGGAAAAGTGAAAGAGGCCTAAGAGATTACAGTACAGTGACAGATGGTGAATTACAACTGATGTTCTTTCTTACTAAACTGTTCACTTTTTCCAACCTTTCCATCTGGCCCAGACCAACATGACGACTTCTCCAGCCACAACTCATCTGCAGAGATTACAACAAAGACACATCTGACTTTTCACATTTCCAGCACCATCCACATCTATTCCCAACCTGCACAAACTCCTCATCCTCCTATGACCCATTGTCACAACTCTGTTATTGGATATCCGGGGGCCAAAGGGCTCCATTCCTGTCCCTAGCGCTAGGGGCACTCTAGCTATCCCTGCTGCCTGGATTACTTCTAATGGTAAAGATGCCGGGGACACATACCAAGCTGAGCTCCTGAATCCACCCTTAAAAAAGCTGTCCACAAGTTCTTCTCCTACCCCTCGCTTAGCCCTAATAAAATAATAAAGCTTATACTCACATTCCGTGCCAGCGCAGTTCCCGTGGTGTCGGCAGTCACTCTCTATGGTGCTCTCACGCTGTATTGTGATACATGATGCCAGCGACCAATCAGCGCTGGCATCACTGTTCCTGCGTTCGGACAAATCGAACATGAAGAGGATCAGCTGCAGCTCTGACTTCCTCTTCATGATTGATTTCTCTGAAGGCGAGGACAGCGACGCCAACACTGATTGGACGTCGGTGTCACAACACTGCACGGGAGCCCAGGGATTGCTGACACCGCGGGAACGGCGGAGGCACGGGAGTGGAGTATAGGCTTTATTATTTTATCAGGGCCAAACATTCTGATCAAAAGGGGGTTGTCCTAGTAGTGGCCAAACCCTTTAATCTGTTCCCTTCCCCACCCAGTGAAGTGGGTAGCAGAAGTGTATGACAATTCACAAACCAGAGTAACAAGGAAATATGTTCAGGGATAAAGGAAAATACCAATCACACAAAAACTCACAAAAACAGAATGGAACACCAGAGAGTGAAGTAAGGTAAAAACAAATAGGAGAGGATAAGGAAAGGCAGACAACCGAATAACCAAGCAACAGTCTTTAGATAAACACTCCAGATGCCTCATCAAACAGCCAAGTGTTCCAGCTCCAGTACCAGGCAGCAAGAAACAAACACAGGCAATCCCTGATTGCCAGAGTCAAGTATATATAGGAGAGGGGAAAGGCCAACACTAAACAGCTGGGATCATCAACACAGGAAAGCTCTAGATCTCTCAACTGAACAGATTAACCCATGCACTGCTAGCAGAAACCTGCACAATTTTAATATGATAATGAGCTACTTCTAATCCGTGCAAAAGAGTGGGAAATTAGACTCTGTGGTCTTCTAGCACCTCTCTGTTGCAGTAAACCCGTGACACCCCAATGCTAAGCTGCTGCTGCCGTATGTGTCCCTTTTACTGCACCTGCTGTCTGGTACAATAATGGCTCCGCTAACTGCCTCACATAATTATGCCCGCCAATGTGCTCCTTACATAGCAATAATGACTCCTTTGTGCCCTGTAGGTGTTAAAACTGCACCTTAGAAAATGTTAATGCCCTTTACAAGTACCCCTCTCTGCATTGGTCCCCAAGCTGTATAAGGGCGCCTGCATTAGACTTCAAGCTGCATAATGGCCCCCACATTAGTCCACAAGCTGTACAATGGCCCCTGTATTAGTCTACAAGCTATACAGTGGCCCCTGAATTAGTCCATAAGCTGTATAATGGCCCCTGCATTAGTACACAAGCTGTATAATGGCCCCCGCATCAGTCCACAAACTGTATAATGGCTCCTGCATTAGTCCACTAGCTGTATAATGGTCACAGCAATAGTCCTCCAGCTGTATAATGACCCCTACATTAGTTCACAAGCTGTATAACCGCCCCCGCGTTAGTCCACAAGCTGTATAATGCCCCCGCATTAGTCCACAATCTGTATACTGGTCACAGCACAGAGTTAGTCCTCCAGCTGTATAATGGCCCCTACATTAGTCTACAAGCTGTATAATGTCCCCCGTATTATGGTCACTGCATTATTTCACAAGCTATACAATGACACCTACATTAGTCCCCAAGCTGTATAATGGCCCCTACATTAGTCTCCAAGCTGTATAATGGCCCCTACATTAGTACCTCAGCTGTATAGTGGCCCCACATTAGTCCCCAAGCTGTATAATGACCCCTATACTAGTCATCAAGCAGTATAATGGCCCTGTCATTTGTGCACATCTGTATGGTGGCCCTTACATTAGTCTCCCAGCTGTATAATCAACCCTGCATTAGTCCACAAGCTGTATAATGGCCCATGCATTAGTCCCCAAGCTGTATAATGGCACCCACATTAGTCTCCAAGCTGTATAAAGGCCCCCACATTAGTCTCTAAGCTGTATAATGACCCTCACATTAGTATCCAAGCTGTATAATGGCCCCACACATTAGTCCTCAAGCAGTATAAACTGTTTAATGGCCCCTGCATTAGTCCACAAGCTGTATAATGGCCCCTACATTAGTCTCCAAGCTGTATAATGGCCCCCATGTTAGTCTCAAAGCTGTATAATGGCCTCTACATTTGTCCCCCAGCTGTATAATGGCCCCGACATTAGTCCCCAAGCTGTATGACCCCTGTATTAGTCCCCAAGCTGTATAATGGCCCCCTCATTAGTTTCCAAGCTGTATAATAGCCCCTGTATTCGTCTCCAAGCTTTATAATGGCCCCCACATTAGTCCACATGCTGCATAATGCCCCCTACATTGTCTCCAGGATGTATTATGGCCCCTGCATTAGTCCACAACGTGTATAATGGCCCCCACATTAGTCCCCAAGCTGTATAATGGCCCAACATTAGTCCTCAAGCTGTATGTCGCCAGCATTAGTCCCTAAGCTGTATAATGGCCCCTAAGTTAGTCCACAAGCTGTATAATGACCCCTGCATTAGTCCACAAGCTGTGTAATGGTCCCTGCATTAGTCCCTAAAATGTATGAGGGCCCCCAAACTGATTCAGGGTTCTCCACACTGTGTATAAAGGTCTCCCATTGTTTATCATGCTCCCACACATCACACCACAAGTTTAAAAAAAAAAAAAATACTTACCTAAGCCAGGATACTGACAAGTCCAGCGTCAAGGTAATGCACAGTCATAGCGCCGACGCACGCTCAGAACGTCAGAGACCCGAGCGCAGTGCAATAGCCTCACCGCAGCGGGACTCTGATGTCGTGCGTGTGTGTTGGCTCCTTGGTTATTCTGTAGACCCAAGGCTTAAAGCAGCCTGCAGTCTACTGAATGGAGAAGCAGCAGTGTAGAGGGATCGTGTCTTCCTGCTCGACCGCTGGGCCTAACTGTATTGGTGCGCTGTTCACTGTGATCTGTTAAGGGTAGTGTAGCTTCAGGTGAGCTGCTCTGACAGTGGAGCCTGAAGCAACCGCATTCTCTGCCCCCTGGTAGCTACGCTACTTCACCCATCGGTTCACCGCCTGTGTTTGGTTTGAATATTAATTTTGTGCTGATGGACTCCTTCAAGTGCTCAAAATTGGCTGAAAAGTAAGAAAGATACAACTGTCACCTTAATCGTCTCCTGCAGCTCTCTTACCAACCCTATAGAGACCTCTATCTCCTGCTGTAGTGGAAAGGTCCTGACTCAGGGACAAGTGACCACTTCCACCAATCACTGGCTATCGCCGATCCCTGCTGCTGCCAATGACTGGCACCAGTAGTCACATCATTGGAGCAAGAAGAGGAGGAAGCCGGGGGACCGGCAGTGTAAGATCGACATGGGATTGTTGAGGTTAATATTGCCTCTTGTATACCATTATAAAAAATATCACTTCTCAGATAAAGTTTTTTTTTCAATTACATGAATCCCCCTTTTGTTGCACCCTACCCAGCTCTTGCTATGCCCTATAGACCTTTGCGTTGCGGGCAAAGCCTTGAAAAGCATTCTCACATGGTTCGGAGCCATTTTAATCCCCCTATATAATAACCACATTGAGATTACAGCTGACATCACTTCCAGTCCGTTCTTATCTCATTAGAACATCTCTCCACAGAACACAATGACCGTAATTACTTCACTTGTCTCCACGCTGAAGTTTACACCAGCGTTGGCCAAAGGAAATGAGTCGCCTGCTTGGAGAACCTCTGAGGTTTGATGACCATGCAGCGGTCCAGCTGTGTTTCTTCTCTGCAGTGTAATGAAAATCAGAGGCTCTTGTGTTCACAGACCGTCATACAATTTGATCCTGCTTTTAGGTTTGAGGGATCATATCTCTGCTCACAAAAGGGAAATGGATGTGATTGCTGCTCTCCATGTGCCGGGCTGGCTGGGGTCACGCTGAGCACTTTGATAATGTTCTTTATAACTGAACTAAAGTATCAGCCTCAGGAGTTTACGTTTGAGGGGTTTTTTTTTTATTTATTTTTCTATTTTTTTTTTCTAGTTTATAGCTGAGAATCTTTTATCTTGCAACTGCACAAATACTAATTCTCAGACTCGCATGTAAGACCTCGTAGACATATTACGCAAGCTCTGAGTTGGATGGAGACAGTTGTACGGTCACGTTGTACCTCTGTGTGGCGCCATATATCGGTACAGGGGTGTTAGCCCCGATTCATTATTGCATTTGTGCCTTTTTTGGGTGTTTTTTTGCTTGTTTTTAATTAACCCCTTTCTTAAAGTCTATCTTCTACAACAGTGTTCCCCAAATCCGGTCCTCAAGAGCCACCAACAGGTCATGTTTTCAGGATTTCCTTCGTATTCTACAGGTGATAATTGCATCACCTGCACAGGCAATAATTCCATCACCTGTGCAATACTAAGGAAATCCTGAAAACATGACCTGTTGGTGGCTCTTGAGGACCGGACTTGGGGAACACTGTTCTACAGCAGGGGTGTCAAACTGCATTCCTCGAGGGCTGCAAACAGGTCATGTTTTCAGGATTTCCTTGTACTGCACAGGTGATGATTTAATCACCTACACAAATAATGAGTTGGTGATTAAATTATCACCTGTGCAGTACAAGGAAATCCTGAAAACATGACCTGTTTGCAGCCCTTGAGGAATGCAGTTTGACACCCCTGTTCTACAGTATGTATTCATTTGTTTGTCTTGTTGAGAAGTTTGGACACCCTTATCAGCTGTAAGTGGAGGGAGGGGATTCCAACAAAATTTGGCAATCCCCGTAGAGATAAGGATGACCTGAGTTAGTGTTCCCTTTTCAAGGACAGCCTCTGTGATGCATACACCATTGGATATAAGATATTTGTTTCCAATTCTGCCATAGCGTGAAATCTGAATGTTCTCCTAGCTACCCAATAAATTATTAATTTCCCATTGAAAAGTCTGTTAAATCTTGTCCACATAGCTAAAGAGAGGATGATATCTGTCAGCCGCCGTTATCTGTTACTAGGCTGATATCTGCTCCGTAATGTCAGATGTGATGAATACAAATGCTATGTATTTAATGAGGATATTGAATAAGATACGGTTTATAGCACAATGACAGTGATTAGTGTTCAGAAATGTTACCAGCGACCATCGGGACGTCCATCATCTATGAGCAGCTCAGATCAATACTGATGTTAGCATCAATAGTTCAATAAATACCATGTACCTGAGTTCAATAGTAATACATATTTAAAATATGTTTACTCTATACCATTTGATTATTCTTAAAGGGATTATCTGTAACTTTCGTATTTTTTTTTATGTTGCTAAGAACTTATAGTATATAGTAAATATACCGATTATGAGAACACCAAAAAGAAAGACCAAAAAATCCCATAGGAAAGGTCAATAAGCTTTATTACAACAGTAAAAACAATTGAAAAAATATAATAGTGTATTTATGAAGAAATAGAAAAGCAACACAAACAGAGAAATGGATGGGAAAACCTGGATGGTAGGTAATGCGCATGTATAAAAATACAAATATATAAATATGTGTAAAAAAAAAATGACAAAAAATGTAACAATCCTGTAGCTGTAGTATATACTGCAGTCAGGGGAATAGTACGAAGGACTAACATAGCATACAGGATATAGTACATATCATGTCAAATTCATATAGTTCAGGAAACAGGTATAAAGTGAAGAGCGATAAATGCATGTGAATAATGTCAAATATGTGACCTAGACACAAGAAGAACTGGCACTGTGATGCCAATATGCATCATGGCCAATAAGTGTCAGCCTTGTCCATTAAGTACATATCATAGACCTAGCCTACAAAGGAATACACACATATTACCTTGAAGCAATGGATGATCCGGGCACACACCACACCCCTAGATGAAGCATTTCAATGCGAAACGCGCGTCGGGTGTTTGTGGATGCATGGATCATCTATTGCTTCAAGGAAATATGTGCTTTCCTCACTCTTCCTTCGCTTCTCTGTATATTTTCTGACTGTCCATATATTTTCACTTAGGTCCGGATTCTTGCTCGCAGGGCCATTACTTCTATCCTATCTTATATTTTGCACTGCGCTTTGACTTCAGAATACACTGGTGCTCTGCTACCTTCAAACATCAATTTGTTTCTGCTTTGTTTTCATCCTTTGGTATTAAGAGCAAAAATGTGCAGATACTTTTGTCTTTGGTGATACAAATGTGTCACCATAATGTAGGACCTATTGAGATCATCGATGTTGGGCGCTCTCCTTACAATGTAAACCCATTGTTGTTACTTAAACATTTTAGTATCCTGCAACCATGCAGATGTGGCCTCCTTCACTTTTCCACAAATTTCATTAAATACTCCTAATTTCTCACAATACCAATTCAATGCAACATGCGGAAACTCGCATCACGTTCACTGGGCGAGCACATAGTCACATACAGCATAAACATCTCCCTAAAGAATATCATAGAATTATTATTTTATTTTTTTTCAGAGCTGGTCATCTCAAGAAACTGATGGAAGATCAGGAAGATGACACTTTCTTCGATGACCCCTTTTGATGCTTGCATGCCAACTGTAAATATTGCAGTCTGCAAAAAAAGAGCTGTCTAGTGTGTAGGAAATTACAGACAGAGAGGAAGGAGATGCAACATTAATATTTGGAGACTGACGCCAATATTTCAGTGCCCTGCAACATCAATTATAGTTAACACTAATTTCCTGGCAAAAACAAATGTACATCAATGAAATTGGATTTGTAGGGTCATCCTCATGTTTTGATGCTCAGGATCAAGAATAGAATTCTCAACTCCTCTTCTTCTTGCACAGCTCTCATAAAAGTGTATGGAGAGGGCCCTGCACATGCACGGCCACCAGTCAGCATGCCCACCTCACCAGCTAGGATGACGATTAGAAGTCCTCTGGTACTCCAACTCTTCCTTGTTTCATGGAATGAGGCTGACACCGCCTATGGATTTCACTGTTGTTGTATCACTGCCTATGGAACCATATCTCCCTCACTTCTGTCTGTGTCTTCAACCTAGCCGTCCATGAAGACCGTATCCCCACCACACATCCACCCACTGTCTTCTTCAATCCTCTAGTTTTATTGTGAGGGTGGACCAGGGCCATAGTCATGGCCAAGAGCATATGCGTAGTCGTGCCCTGGTCTCCCATCACATGATACAGTTCTCATTACTCAGCATACCTATGTCTTCTCTCACTGTGCCGTCAGGGTCTTCTCTGCATTGCTGGAAACTTTCTGTAATCGGTTTCGCATGAATTGAGATACAGTCCATTGCAACTTTTAACTGAGCAACTTTACTGACTTCAGGACACAGCACATCCATTTCCGTTACAGCATTAATACCATGTTTCAAGCAGTACACGTCTTCTACTTTCCCTTCACTCTTCTCCCTGTCACACAGCACGTGCCTGGGATGGACCGTATCATACGGTTCCTCAGCGTCCTTCCTGTCCAGACTTCCTTTGCTTGGTAGTTCCCACAGCTGTTTCACCCTGGATCTGAGGGCATCTGCCCATGCTATAAGCTTCCAAATGGTGAGCGACCTACACGTCTGTACTGCCATGTTATTCCTTTCAGCTCCAGTTCCCACTACTGATGTCACTGCTGGTGTCTTTGCTGCTGTCTCTGTAACTCACTAAAGGTCCTGGATGGCTGGGCTATCTTCCCTGAACGTTACAGAGTACGAATTCCATACAGGCGCAGTGAATCATTCAGCTGATTATGGCAACAGATGCGCGACGTGTCTACAGGCACAGGAAGCCGGTCACATTAAAGGGGTTTTGCCACAAACGAAAGTTCATTTTAAAAATTTTCTGTGTCTGACCGTGTACGAGAGCACATGGGGTACACAGGTCAAAGAAGAGATGACATGAGAGGAGAAGACAGCAGATGGGGAGAGAGAAAGCGCACAGGGGTGAGAGAGACAGCACAGGGGGGAGACGGCTCAACCGGGACAGCACATGAGGGGAGAACACAGCATAGGAAGGAGACGGGGGGATATCACATGGAGTTGACAAGTCAAAAAAGAGAGCACAGAGGGGAGAATTCAGCATATGTGGAAAGAGAGAGTGGATAGGTGGGTGAGCACATGGAGGGGAGATTCTCAGCGCAGCAAAGCCTGCCCCCATCGTGACATTACCGTCCTCCCGATGCGATAGCATCAGGCCTCCATCTAGTAATATTAATAAAAAGGTTCGTGATGCCAGTTGGAATGTTCAGCCTGGTATGGCTGGGCACTGATGAGGGACCCTGGGAGTTAGGTAGTGATGGACAGTGCCAGATGAATAACCCCTTCCCAACTAGGGCTGGCTCCCAGGGGAGGTAGAGCAGGAAACCTTGAAAACCTTTGAAACCTTGGTCATAGTAATCTGTGCACACAAATCTCCAAGGGTGCCCAAACTTTTGCATCAACCCATTTTCCTTTTTGTATTTTTTTTAAAATGTAAAAAATTCCAATACATATTTTTTGTTGTGTGTGGTTCAGCAGTGCTAATGCTTATTGCGGTTTTACAATGCTGCAAATCTAGACAATAACCACAGGTTTGTCGAATGGGTGTGTGAAAACATATAGTAGATTTGCGCAAGTGAAGACCTGGGGAGAAATGTAAAGAATGGTGGTGAAGGAGGATTTAAAAAGGTTTACTAGAGGTAACAGATCAAAGAACAACAAATCCACGGCATGATGATAGGAAATAAATCCAATAATCGGGTTGTATAAATGCCGAGTCACAATAAACCCAAGGCATTTACCCCTTCCCGACATTCGCTCGCGTTGTGATTTTTTTTTTTTTCACGGCTATACATTATCAGCTTCTGTGAATAACCTTGTGGGTTCAGGGTGCTTAATGCACATCTAGATAAGGGTCTAGTTTCCAAAATGGTGTTACTTGTGGTGGGTTTCCACTGTTTAGGCACATCAGGGGCTCTACAAACGCGACATGGCAACCGCTAATTATTCCAGCATATTTTACATTCAAAAAGTCAAATGGCGCTCCGTCCCTTCCAAGCCCTGCCGTGCGCCCAAACAGTTGTTTTCCTCCACATATTCAGTATCTGCGCACTCAGGAGAAATTGCACAACAAATTGTTTGGAGCAATTTCACCTTTTACCCTTATGAAAATGCAAAATTTGGAGCTAAAAAAAGATTTATCTAGGAAAAATGTGATTTTTTTTTATTTCCATGGCTCTACGTTATAAACTTCTATGAAGCACCAATGGGTTCAAGGTGCTCAATAGACATCTAGATGAGTTTCATAAGGGGGTCTAACTTCAAAAATGGTGTCACTTGTTAGGGGTTTCCACTGTTTAAGCACATCAGGAGCTCTTCAAACGCAACATGGCGACTGCTAATTATGCCAGAAAATTTTTACATTCAAAAAGTGAAATGGCGCTCCTTCCCTTCCAAGCCCTGCCATGCGCCCAAACGGTAGATTTCCCCCACTAAAGAAAATTTTTGTGAAAGAAAAGTTAATGTTTATTTTTTGTTTTCACATTCCAAAAATTCCTGTGAAGCACCTGAAGGGTTAATAAACTTCTTGAATGTGGTTTTGAGTACCTTGATGGGTGCAATTTTTAGAATGGTGTAATTTTTGGGTATTTTCAAAGTCACTTAAAGTGTGATGTGGTCCCTGAAATAAACAATTTAGCAAATTTTGTTGTAAAAATGAGAAATCGCTGGTCAATTTTTAAACCTTATAACGCCCTAACAAAAAAAATTATGCTTCCAAAATTGTGCTGATGTAAAGCAGACACGTGGGAAATGTTAATTTTAACTATTTTGTGCAATATGACTCTGATTTAAGGGCATAAAAATTAAAAGTTTGAAAAGTGTGAAATTTTCACCAATTTTTTTTTTTTATCACAAATAAACGTAAGTCATATCGAAGAAGTTTTACCACTATCATAAAGTACAATATGTCACGAGAAAACAGTCTCAGAATCAACGCGATCCGTTGAAGCGTTCCAGAGTTATGACCTCATAAACTGACAGTGGTTGGGATTGTAAAAATTGGCCCGGTCAGGAAGGTGAAAACAGGCTTCGGCGTGAAGGGGTTAAAGGAAGTAATAGAAAAATCATGGTTGCCGTACAAAACCAGTCTATGAATAAATGAATGCTGTGGATACACAAAGAGCCCGAGGCACAATGACGGCCATGTAAATATTTAACCACTTACGGCTTTTGTGAAGCCATGTACAAATTGCTTTGTGCATGTGAGATGAGTGCGCTGCGCACATAGGTATTCGGCTTACGGCAGGGATTATTAGCGGTGTCTCCAGTCTGTGCACATAGCGGGACTTGTATGTGACAGCTGCCGGAGAGACGATTATGATAAACCTGCATTGGAGCGTGAAACGACAAGAATTATAATACGGTAAATTACTCAACAAAGCAGGCGCAGTCTATAGTGTGAGCGTGACATCATGGCTCATTCTGCATTCACACGGCTCACATAGATTGACTCGAATAGATTTAATTTGGCTCAATCCCAGTAAATCCAGCGATAGAAGTGATGTGCGGACCATCCGTCACCATTCTGATTCTATTAAGTGGCACTAAAGACGTAAAAATCCCCCCCTGACGTGACCTGACGGTATTGATCGTTGGATATTCAGATGTAAAACAGCGGCGCTTGTCAGTTGTAGCAGCGCTCAGTTAGTGCTCTGTTGATGAGGATATTAGAATATGACATCTGTTGTTTTTGCATAGGACTGCAGATGACGGTTTTGCATTTTGCATCACTTTAAACACAATACAGCCCTACGTAAATGGAATCTGTCACCAGGTTTTCGCCACTTCATCTAAGAGCAGCATGATGTAGGTAAAGAGACCCTGTCACTTACTGGGTGCAGCAAAAAGAGTTTTCTCCGCTGAAGATGTAGCAGTGCCGAGAAAGCTAACGCCGCCCACACTTCAGATTTCTACGTACATTGTATATTGACAGTAAGCGGCTAATCAATACTAGCGGTGTAATTAGGCCAGGGTGCATGTGGGCAGCTAGTCCAGCATCCAAAATCTCCTGCTGATAAAACACTGATAGCATTGAAACAACAGCACACAGCCTAATCAGTGCCTTTTCACTGAAATCAGTGTCTCAGCCCCTACCGCATGGTGTTCTCAGATTACATAGCAAAAACCTGGTGACGGATTCCATTTAAAGAGAACTGTCCATCAGTTTGAGGATGTTAAGTTGGCCACATCATAGAATAGTGGCTTCAAAACTGCATAAAACATTTTTTTATTTTTAAGTTCTCATCTGCATTGCACAGATATTAGCTTGTAAAGTTAAGATTGTAATTTTCGCTAAGACCAAGTGGCTGGTAGCAGCGATGTGTCATTGATGGCGTGTTCTTTTTCCTCTGCATGGCGTTGACCAATCATAAGCAGGGGGCGTTATGCAGAAGGAAACAAAAAGAACCCACCCCCAGAGAAGATCAGATCTTGCTTTCTCTGTGAGACATGTAATGACACACAGCCCTGATTTCACGGATCTGATTGCCTGCAGCTACTGTGATTAAAGGGATTCTGTCAGCAGGTTTTTGTTACCTCATCTGAGAGCAGCATGATGGAGGCAAAGAGGCCCTGAATCCAAAAATGGATCATTTATTTTACTTGGTGCAACCGCTCTGGCACAATCAGAGTATTTAGACTTAGCACAGCAGCAGAGCTGAGAAAGCTAGCCCCGCCCACACCATTCGCTTATAGACAATGAGGTGCTTAGCACAGAAGGGGGCGCAGTTGGACCAGGGCTCACAGGACCAGCTAGTCTCTGGACCCCATTGTTGGCGGCGGGCGACGACAGTACCTGGCTTGCACACTGCTGCTGCTCTCGGGGCAGGGCACTTCGCTCTCTGGCTGCTGCATGGCTGGCTCAGCTCTGCTCGGTCTGCACGACTCGCCTCTGTGCATACTCTGCTCTGTACAGTATGGGTGTGCTCTGCAGACGACGGGGGCCCCTTCTACATGGCCCGTCGCCACACCGGTACACTCGGATGGGGGAAGCAGAGCGCGCTGCTCACTGCTCTGCGCACCGCTCTGCACACCGCCCTCTGCGCTGCTCCCCACACTCCTCTCTGCCGGCGCTAGACTCCTGTCCTACACGCGCTTTTCCTTTATATATCCCGGATGCTGTGCGCGCTTTCTGCCTGTCTCTCCCCGCCTCTCCTGGTCTGCTTTAAGGTCCCACCCAGGCTTCCCTCAGGCTCTAGGGGAAGGTCCGCCTCCTCAACGCTGTCCCCCGGGAACAGAGGATGCAGCCTTTCTAGTGCAGGTACCCGCGGTCCGGTCAACCTCCTAAGGGTAAGTTCACACAGGGCTGTTTTGCTGATCTTCTTGGCAGGAAAGAAGCTGCGTCAAAAAACGCAGGTTTAGGTGCGTTTTTGTTGCTTTTTTTTTTGTTCCTCTTTGTCTATGCTAATGTCCTTGGATTTTCAGCAGCAAAAACGCAGCAAATAATTATACCTGCGTGTTTTTGCAGCGTTTTTTCAAGACCCGTTCAGGTCAATGGGTGAAAAAAGCTGAAAAAAACGCAGCAAAAACGCTGAAAGAAGTGACAGGCTCTATGTCCAAAAACCACAAAATACTGATCACACAAAAAAACCAAAGCGTGTATATAAGATTCCTAAAATCTCATGGGCTTTGCTGGTACTGTAAAAAGCAGCTGAATATTAGCATAAAAAAACGCAGCAAAAACGCCCTGTGTGAACTTACCCTTACAGTAGTGCAAGATTTATCTACAACCTAACCATTGTGGAAAAATGTGGGGGTTCCTCACCCAGTCTTACGCCTCCCAGCTGTTTCTGTCTTCATTTGATGAATGTTTTTCAACTTCCATATGAAAATGATGATCGTTATCTCCTGATTAGTATAATCGGTTCTTGTATTGTTGTAATTCAGCTCTAATCCATTGTACTCTCCACCATCTTCAGTAGCAGTGTATTTGATAATATCGCTGACAGTAATTATCGTTCATATTATTATGCACACGGCAAAGCGATTGCACAAATTAATAATAATAATCGTCCCTGTCATTTATCAGGTCTAGTACATAGAGGACATATACTCAGCAGTGGTGTGTGACTGCCACCCAGTGGTGGAACTGTAGAAGTAACTGAACGTGGTTGTATTAATATCCTTTGTGGACTGTGGTGCAACGTATTATTTGGGCTAACAGTTCAAAGTTTGCAGAAATGTTCTCTTCTCCAACTACAGATTAGAACCAAGGATAAAAAAATGTTCAATCATTTAAAATAAGTAAATGTATTTATGTATATTACATCGTATAGCAGGCTGCCTTTTTCTTATCCCATGCAGTCACCACTAGGGGGAGCTAATTGCATGTGGAATTCCAATAGTTGCTCCCCCCCCCCCCCCCCGGAGTGATTTTACGCATGCGTGCATTTTTTTTTTTCTGTGTGTGTACAAATCTTGCACTATTTGCACTAAGAAGTTGCAGAAGAAGCTTACAGACAAAAAAAAAAAGAGCATTTTTTCGTTTTGCTAAAATTCTATAAACTACGTGTGCGATTTTGATGCTAAAAAAAGTCAGCGAATAGCACAAGACAAAAAAAAAAGTGACTTTAAAAAAAAAAAACAAAAAACAAGTGATAAATGGGGCCTCAAATGTTCTATATTTTCTGACTGTACCTATGTAATCCGTGTAATATTAGTAACCTGGACGTGTTCCTGATTGAATTGCAGCTTGGTCACAGTAAACACTCGAGTGTAAGAAGTTCTGAAGATGGAAACTTAAACAACATAAGTCATCCACCCACAAGATATCAGGTGATTGAATATGTTGCATGGTAGTCAATGCTGCAAAGTCAATGCTATGTATTCTGAAATAAGCCATCAGTCTCATTGTAAGCCTAAGCTGCTGCGATATCCCTCCCCCATGCTTTACACTGCAGCTCTGCTCATTCAGATTGGCTGCTGAGTATTAACACAAACCCTCCCTAAAGTCATTGGATAACTTGGGGGACATCAGATGATTGGGGTCTGCATCAATGTGTACTGAAATCCTTTCCTTTTCCTAGAAAATAATGAAGCGTCTCATCAAACGATACGTGCTCAAAGCTCAGGTCGACAAGGAGAACGATGAAGTCAACGAAGGTGAGTCGGATAAATGTCTTAACTGATGTCAACTATTACATTTCATCCCGATTCCTAAAGTGTTGGCATCCTTGAAATCGTTCCAGAAAATGAAGTATTTTTCCCAGAAAATTATTCCAAATGTACATGTTTTATTATGTTTCATTATGCGCATGTTTATTTTCTTTGTGTGTATTGCAACAAAAAAAAAAAAAAAAAATATAGAAAAAAAAAGGAAACTTGGACAAAATTTTACACAAAAGCCCCCCAAAAATTGTTGCGACCTTTCCAAAATTGTGGATAAACAACTTTGTTTCAAGCATGTGATGCTCGTTCAAACGCACCTGTGGCAAGTAACAGGGGTACGCAATATGAACATCACACCTGAAACCAGATGAAAAGGGGAGAAGTAGACTCAATCTTTGCATTGTGTGTCAGTGTGTGCCACACTAAGCATGGAGAACTGAAAGAGAAGAAGAGAACCATGGTTGGACTGGCCCACCGGAGAACCAGCACTGACATCTGCTGGCATACAGGGTTGGCAGTTGCCCAGAGCCCTCGCTGCCCCAGGGGCCCCCAGTCAGTGTCGTGTTGCTAATAGCGGCACACTACACAGCTGCTATGGGGCCCATTGGTCAGGGTGGCCCTCCTGGTGCCAGCGGAGCAGCAGCAGGTGACAGGATGCAGGAGCCGGCTGCTGCAGCTGAAGCCTGTGTCGGCTGCAAAAGAGAAATGCATATTCACTGCTCCCCATGCCCATGGGCGTGAAGAGGAGTGAATATTCATTTTCTTTACTAAAGAGAATGAATATTCACTCCTCTCCACATCCATAAGTGTGGGGAGCAGGGAATATTAATTTCTTTTTAGCAGCAGGCACAGGCTGCCTCCTGTCACCCACTGCTCCACCGCTGCTGCCCCCCAGCGTGTGCCGCATTCAACTGTATGGGCATCATACATGTCGTTACAGTTGAAAGCAAAAATGGAGGAGAAAGCATTAATATAATAGTGTGGCCCTTTAAAATATAAGACAACCAATCACTTTATGACCCCAAGCGATGCTCCCGCAGTGAGAGATCACGTTTTGAAGTTCTGTATACACGTGTCTGGAACTTGGGGCGTGACGATGCACTTACAGTTTCTTCCAGGAGCTAGCAGCGCACTCACCTGGCTGATTGACAGGTCAGCGGCCATGCACCAGAGCGAACGACCTGTCAATCAGCCAGGGAATGCAGCGTACATGTATCTTATGAAATTATTTTAGTTTTTATTTCCAAAATTCACATTTATTGCCATTGTTCTTTACAGGTGAACTAAAGGAAATAAAACAAGATATATCCAGTCTCCGCTATGAGCTCCTTGAAGAGAAGACTCACAACACAGAGGACCTTGCAGAACTCATTCATAAACTTGGGGAAAGATTATCTATCGATCCTAAAAAACAATAGTGGAAGAAAAGGAAGCCCAGCAATGCTCCTCCTGACATATTCGCTGCCTTAGCTCACCATACTGATCCCTTTGAACCTCATCTTTCGACGACGCAAATAAATCCCTTCTCACCTCTTTGTATTCTGTAATAAGTTTCCCTTCTGTTGTTCTCGGAGGTTGATAGACAAGACCATTCCTCACTTCCGCATATCAATCAAATGGAAAATCCAGCATGTTGCATAAAGTCCTCATGGTGGACCAAGAATGGGTTCCCATAGGTCTAGAAGCCCCTAGTTGGTCAATTCGAAGTAGAAGGATTACAGCTGTGCCATGTCTAGAAATTGTGGAGGACGAATCATATCAATGGCACTATTTCATTATTTCAAGAGCACCATTAACCTCCTGCCCTCAGAGCTCATTCACACTTATGAAATCATACTGACGGACAGTGGGTACGGAAAGTATTCAGTCCCCTTTAAGTTTATCACTCTTTGTTTCATTGCAGCCATTTGGTAAATTCAAAAAAGTTCATTTTTTCCCTCATTAATGTACACTCTGCACCCTGTCTTGACTGAAAAAAAAAGAAATGTAGAAATTTTTGCAAATTTATTAAAAAGAAAAGCTGAAACATCACATGGTCATAAGTATTCAGCTCCTTTGCTCAGTATTGAGTAGAAGCACCTTTTGAGCTAGTACAGCCATGGGTCTTCTTGGGAATAATGCAACAAGTTTTTCACACCTGGATTTGGGGATCCTCTGCCATTCTTCCTTACACATCCTCTCCAGTTCCATCAGGTTGGATGGTGAATGTTGGTGGACGGCCATTTTCAGGTCTCTCCAGAGATGCTCAGTTGGGTTTAGGTCAGGGCTCTGTCTGGGCCAGTCAAGTTTAGCTGTGTGCTTAGGGTCATTGTCTTGTTGGAAGGTGAACCTTCGGCCAAGTCTGAGGTCCAGATCAATCTGGAATAGGTTTTTATCTGGGATATCTCTGTACTGTACGCATTCATGTTTCCTTCAATGGCAACCAGTCGTCCTGTCCCTACAGCTGAAAAGCACCCCCATAGTATGATGCTGCCACCACCATGTTTCACTGTTGGGATTGTATTGGACAGGTGATGAGCAGTGCCTGGTTTCTCCACATATACCACTTAGAATTATCACCAAAAAGGTCTATCTTTGTCTCATCAGACCAGAGATTCTTATTTCTCATAGTCTGGGAGTGTTTTTTAACAAACTCTATGCGGGCTTTCATATGTTTTGCACTGAGGAGAGGCTTCTGTTGGGCCACTCTGCCATAAAGGCCCGTCTGGTGGAGGGCTGCAGTGATAGTTGACTTTGTGGAACATTCTCTCATCTCCCTACTGCATCTCTGGAGCTCAGCCACAGTGATCTTGGGGTTCTTCTTTACCTCTCTCACCAAGGCTCTTCTCCCACGATTGCTCAGTTTGGCTGGACGGCCAGGTCTAGGAAGACTTCTGGTGGTCCCAAACTTCTTCCATTTAAGGATTATTGAGTCCACTGTGCTCTTAGGAACCTTGAGTACTGCAGTAATTCTGTTGTAACCTTGGCCAGATCTGTGCCTTGACACAATTCTGCCTCTGAGCTCCTTGGTTCTCCTTTGACCTCATGATTCTCATTTGGTCTGACATGTACTGTGAGCTGTGAGGTCTTATATAGACAGGTGTGCGCCTTCCCAAATCAAGTCCTATCAGCTGGACTCCAATGAAGGAGTAGAACCATCTCACGGAGGATCACAAGGAAATGGACAGCATGAGGCTTAAATATCAAAGCAAAGGGTCTGAATACTTATGACCATGTGATATTTCAATTTTTGTTTTTTAATAAATTTGCAAACATTTCTACATTTCAGTTTTTTTTTCAGTCAAGATAGGGTGCAGAGTGTACATTAATGAGAAAAAAAAATGAACTTTTTTAAATTTACCAAATGGCTGCAATGAAGCAAAGAGTGAAAAATTTAAAGGGGTCTGAATACTTTCTGTACCCACTGTAGTTGTCCCAGCCTAGTGTGTTGTCCTAGCAAGTTATGAGTTATCCACCGAATAAATCATAACCTGCTAATCGCTGGGGCCTCAACCAATCCTGGGAACTGGGCTCTTAAAGAGTAACTGTCATTTTAATTTTTATTTCAGAAATCAATAAGATCTAAGGGGTCAGGTTTCTCCTTGTGGAGAGTGACAAGCCAGGCCTGCCATGTCAGAGTGAGGAGACTTATAAGCCATGCATTCTCCTCTAGAAAATTAAATAAGCAAATTGAAGCAGCGATCCTACAAGTTATTATCGATCCCTTATTGAGTCTTGCCATATGACTTAGGATAAAAGCCAAACCAGAATCCAAATTTGCAGACACGGTTTTCAGGGTGTTGCCTTTCCTCAGTGCAAAGTATGAGATCTGATTTGGATGGGTGAGAGGCTTAAAACTGAGATCAAAGGGGTAAGGTTTCTCCTTGTGGAGAGGGAAAATCAGATCTCATGACGAGTGGCAACACCCTGAAAACTGTGTCTGCAAATTTAGATTTTGGTTTTGGCTTTTATCCTAAGTCATATGGCAAGACTCAATAAGGGATCGATAATGACTTTGTCATATATCTAATCAGAGAAATCTGCTTCTTTAACTATCAATTCACAGGTAAAAATCTGCATTAAGTGAAGAAAAACTTTCCTATGACTGACATAAGAGATTACAGTTTGTGCTTATAAGATTCTATGGAGAGGGGATGAGCTACAGGCTACACACACATTCTGCTGCATGGTCTCCTGAAACGACAGTTACACTTTTAGTGCCTCTTTTGAGTGCAGAAATGGTGCACATGCACACCTCCACTCCATTCATTGTCTTCAGAAGTGCCGATTCTCTCTTTTAGCAACATTATAAAATATAAAAACAATTGGTAGTATATTAAAGTGGTTGTCCTGTAAACATGAATCACATATATACAGGATGAATGATAAATAAATGATACAATATGAGAAAGGGAAACCCAGAAGTTGTCTGTGTGAATGAAGCTGTAGTGAGCATGCGCGACCACTACTTTATTCAGTGCCTATAGGAGCGGTGGTCGCACATGCTCACTTAGAGGTGCAGAATATTGTTCACGAGACAATCCTTTTAACAAAAAAAAAGAACATTTCCCAGCTTAAAACTCTTGAAAAATAGTCAAAATCTGTGGGTGAAATGGTGGCTAGCCATAAATGTGGTATTGGCCACCCATGTGACGTACGGGTCAGATCTACTGAATCGAATTCAACAGCGGCTTTGTAGTGAAGGAAGTTGCAATGTCAAGACATCCCAATAACAGTAAACGGTAAAATAAAGGGACTTTTACCATGAGACGATACTGGGACCCCCACTGCATGGGGGTCCCAGTATCTACACATCTCTACTAAGTCTCTATCATGGTTTATGGGACTGAAAAAGATAGAAGATCACTATTCTCGGCAGTCGCATAAACCATAAATTAAGCGTTAGCACGATTTCATTCAGACAGTGGACACAGGACCCTCGTTCTTATGATTGATGGGGGGTCTCATTAGTGGAGCCTCAGGCTGTTTGGTTCTATGGCATGAGTGTAAATTTGGCTGGTGTTGGTTACATACCCTAGGGGCCAGAGGGGGCAACACCAAGCCACTCAGCCGTGCCCAGGATGAACGAAAGCCTAGCCACGTCTCTACTGCATGAGGCCCTGATATTTGTGATTGTGGCCATGGAAAACCCCAATATTAATATACAGGAGTCAGACGATGACAGTCTAGCTTTATTAGAGACAGACTAGTTGCTATGGAAACACTGCATTGCATAGTCAATATCCCTAGCAACCAATCTGCCCTTGTTTTCTCTTAGTATTTGTAGGCCCGAACCATGAGCTCATGTTGTGCCATCTTCTTTCATGCCATTCCAAGGGCCATATATTTGGTGTGGTAAATCACACACCTCATATCTAAATTATCTTGACTATCCTACATTAATTTCTATCTAAGAGACTGAGGGAACGTGATGTATCCATCATAAAGGAGAACTACTGATGAAACGACCATTTAGAGACCCTTATCGATGCTTATCTAGATGAAGCCTTATACATTATCCACACAACGTATGATAGCCGATCATTATAAGAGAACTATCAGTGCAAATACTATACAGTATACATAGTAGGGCGATTTATCTGTACAGAACACAAAAGATGTATTTTTTTTAAACTGAGGTATTAAAGCTTTATTGAATAAACTAAGCAAAAATCTGTATGTATTGCTGTAAAGGTCTCCTGCGGACATTGGTTTCTTCCCGATTCTGAATGGTATAAGGATCGTGACTTCCATGGAGGGACGGCGCTTAGATTTGACAGAGCAGATATAGCGGAGGGGAAGGGCACCTGTCGTGTCGTAGCCCGGGGTCTTACAGACAGGGATACATCTCATTTTTTCTTTATTTATTTTACTCACTTAGGCTACTTTCACATTCGCGTCTTTGGACACAGCGTCATCGCCGCAATGCACGACGCATGTGAAACGCATGCAAAAACGTATTGTTTTGTGACGCATGCATCCATTTTTGGCTTGATTTTGGACGCAAAAAAATGCAACTTGCTGCATCCTCTGCACCCTGACGCTTGCGCCAAAAATGACGCATGCGTCACAAAACGCAAGACAACGTATGTCCATGCACCCCCATGTTAAATATAGGGGCGCATGACGCATGCGTCGCTGAACCTGCGCCCGACGCAACGCAAATGTGAACGTAGCCTTATATAGCGCTATCTTAGTCCACATCGCTTTACAGACATTATCATCACTGTCCCCGATGGGGCTCACAATCTAGATTCCCTATCAGTATGTCTTTTGAGTGTGGGAGGAAACTGGAGGAAATCCGCCCAAACACGGGGAAAACATACAAACTCCTTGCAGATGTAGTCTTGGTGGAATTTGAACCTAGAACCCCAGCATTGAAAAGCAACAGTGCTAACCACTCAGCCACTGTGCTGCCCATCATGTCTGATGCTTATTCAACCTTCTGGAGCACATACTGGGATGCCAATCTACTATTCCATTTTATCTGGACAACTGGACCAAAATTCACCAACGAATAAAACTTTTTACGGAAATTTGCCACGCCAGTTAACAGAGACCAAGCCCCCATAAAGCCCGTACACCCTGAAATATCCAAAATAACACCAGGTAAGAGCACAAACCGAGAATTACGCCCAGAAAGGACAGGAGGAGTAGTACTGTGCAGTGTATATCTACAGATACTGAGAATTACACCCAGTATACAGGACATCAGGAGTGATACGGTGCAGTGAAGTGGAACTGTGCTATGTATATATACAGAATAAGTGCTCACTCACACAAGCTTATAACACTGCCCTGTGCTGTGCGCAAAATACATCACATAGCACTTAGACCAGTGTTATTCCATGGGGCATCCCAGATCTGCCATTATTTTATCATGCCAATGCGGCATGAGAAAACAATCGCAGCATGCTGCAATTGGAAGCGAATCTCACATGGGGCGCACCCATACAAGCCAATGGGTGCGTGTGTAAAGTGACCGCAGGCAGTAGTCATGTCCGAGGTGCTGCTTCACATGGCCACTTTAGAGGAAAATCATGTCCCAGTCCCAATGTGCTGTCCGGTGTGGGGTGCATTATACTCACTTGTAGGCCGCAGGCCTCAGCTTTCCCCAGGCCTTTATCTTCAGGAGCCCCCGCACATAATTCAGGGGACATGCAGTTCATTTTAACAAACAGAAGTTTACTGGACAGTTCCAGTTGAGCAGATTGTAACCTGTAGGGAAGGGCACAACACTACTTGTCCCTTATTTCCTTAGCCAAGCACAACTTCAGCCCTTCCATCTGTTCCACCTGGACTATCACTGCCCACTGGCTCCGTCAGCCCCAAGGATTTCCTGTCCAGTCCTGCAGGGCACCCAGGATCTGTTACCTTCCCTTCACACGATTTCACGTCCATCTTCCCCTGTGTGCCAGAGGTCACGATGTGCCCTATAGCTCCTATGCCGGGCCTTTAGCTCCTGACATTGCCAGAATGTCCATACATGTCCCACTGCCTTGAACGATAGGTGCATGCTGACCCTAGTAGCCCACTGCACTTGAACTTGACCTTGTTACTGTATTTTGCTATCTTACTGTGTCCAAGAAGTCAGTCCCTTTTCTAACCTTACTAACCTCCTCAAACTGTGGGCTAGTCCTACACAGTATCCTATCCTATACCAGTATGTACTAAGCCTATTACGCTTACGTGAAGACACGGGGGGGGGGGAGTATGCCCTAGTCAACTAGCCTAAACCGTGTATACTATCGATCATCCCACCGAACGCCTGCTCTCCTTTCACTATGGGCATAACACTACTCAGACAACACACGGTGAGGGTAAAACAGTGTGGCAATACTTTATTGAAAGTTTAAATTTAAAGCGCTGCGGAATATGTTGGCACAATATAAATAAAATTATTATTATAATATTATTATTGAACCACAAAACAGGAAAATAACACATAGAAAAGTCCCAGCAAAATACCCAAGATGGGGCAAAATTACAGAGTTTCACCCTTCAACTGACTTGCCGGATAAGAGCAGCTATGACTTCAGAGCTTCCAGGGCTGACTACCCCCTCCTGCGGCATGCACAGAGAGGAGGTAACGACAAGCTTAGGAAGCTGACAGTCCATTGAGGTACAAGACCAGGTGACCGGATGTTCACATTCTGGCTTCTCCGAACATCTCCATGGAGCCCAGTGACTGGTGGGTTCCAAACTTGGCTTTCCCAAATATGTCCATGGATCTCAGGGGACCGGTGGGTTCAAATCCTGACTATCCCAAACGTATCCATGGTTCAGTGATAATCAATGGAGCAAATCTGTATTCTTTCAGTTGGGGCCATGGTCCCCTAAGCTGGCATCCTGTAGAATGTCAAATCAAAGTCTCTCGTGATGGAGCAATGATCTGGCAGCTATCATGTAGTGTTCCAGGCTGTGGTTTTGTAAAGAGTCTCTGGATCTCTTGGCTGATCTGTCCCAAAGGCATATCCCATTTACATAGCTCACAACTGTTGTTCTAAAAACCTGCATCCAGAGGTCAAGAGGAAGATGTGATGAGATTATCCATATTATTTGACTATTTAATCAATTTGCATAGTTTTTATTCCTCTGTTTTGCAAGTCAACAAGCCACAGGACCCACACAATGGTCATTCAACATATTAACCTTTGTCAGGCTGCATAATTTTACAACGTTAACAGGCTGCAGAGGTACAATTGTACCTTCATATATATTTTATTGAAATTTGGCCAATATATTCTGGACCAAAACTGCAGAGATGTCACGAAATTTCAGCCCTCTACAGCTTTTCGAAAAAAAAAGTGATTGCAATTTTAAAACGGAATAGTTACAATTGTACCTACTCAGCCGGACGAAGGTTAAGCAAACTTCCATTGCCTCACTGTGGTGCAAAAATAGCAGACAATAAATTATAGGAGCTGATATAAGAGGCAAACATTAGTCACTCAAAAATATAAAAAATCAACGTTTAAGACTCATATCACAACAGTGTATGGTTCCTGACCAACTGCAGCATCAATAGTAAAAAGATCTAATGTTAAAAATAAGAAAAAAATAAAAAAATCATTATATACTCATCTTCCGGCGCCTTTCCCGCTTATCGCGACGCTCCGGGCCATGCATTGCGGTCTCGCGAGATGATGACGTAGCGGTCTCGCGAGACCGCTAAGTCATCTGGGTAATTTCACAATTCATCGCTGGGAACGGAAGCTGGCGGCCGCATCGCGTGCATAGGGACAGCTTCGCTGGACTCCGGAGGGTGAGTACAGTATATAACTATTTTTTATTTTCATTCTTTTTTTAACAGGGATATGGTGCCCACAGTGCTATATAGTACTTGGGCTGTGTTATATACTGCGAGGCTGCTATATACTACGTGGGCAGTGTTATATACTACGTGGCCTGTGTTATATACTGCGTCGGCAATTTTATATACTACGTGGGCAATGTTAAATACTATGTGGGCTGTGTTATATACTGTGTGGATGCTATATATTACGTGGGCTGTGTTATATACTACGTGGGCAGTGTTATATACTACGTGGGCAGTGTTATATACTACGTGGGCTGTGTTATATACTACGTGGGCAGTGTTATATACTACGTGGGCTGTGTTATACACTACGTGCGCAGTGTTATATACTACATGGGCTGTGTTATATACTACGTGCGTAGTGCTATATACTACGTGAGCTGTGTTATATACTACGTGGGCAGTGTTATATACTACGTGAGCTGTGTTATATACTACGTGGGCTGTGTAATATACTGCGTGGGCAGTGTTATATACTGCGTGGGCAGTGTTATATACTACGTGGGCAGTGTTTTATACTACGTGGGCAGTGTTATATACTACATGGGCTGTGTTATATACTACATGGGCTGTGTTATATACTGCATGGGCAGTGTTATATACTGCGTGGGCAATGTTATATACTACGTGGGCAGTGTTATATACTACGTGGGCAGTGTTATACACTGCGTGGGCTGTGTTATATGCTGCGTGGGCAGTGTTATATACTACGTGGGCAGTGTTATACACTGCGTGGGCTGTGTTATATGCTGCGTGGGCAGTGTTATATACTACGTGGGCAGTGTTACTGTATATACTATGTGGGCTGTGTTATATACTACGTGGGCTGTGCTATATACTGTGTGGGTAGTGGTATATACTGTGTGGGCAGTGTTTTATATTGAGTGCCCCCGTAGGGCTGTTGGGTACTCGGTACCGGGTACTTTGGTTCTCAAGAGGGATGTCACGGTGGCTGACCCGGTCCGTGGCCCTCGGGACGTCCGTTGATAAATGGGGGAAAGGTCTTTAAAGGGATAATGTTCGTGACGCCACCTGTGGTATTCGGTCAGGGTGACCGACGCTGCTTTAAGGGGTCCGCTGGGGTGATGTTATGGCAGCTAGATGGTATACCCACATGTGAAGTATGTCCCCAGGGCTTCCCAGTGTGTAGATGGTGGATGGTGTGAGGCGCAGTGAAGAACAAGGACACAAGGTTGCAGTCTCTTTACCTTTTACTGAAGGCTTCAGCATCCACAGTCCAGAGCACCAGATCACAGGGCAGGCAGAGTCCGGCCGGTTTGGAGGCAAATCCAGAGTCCCCTTATCCAGGAGGAAATCAGTAGCCTTCCTCTAGCGCCTTGGTATTGTAGTACCTTATTGCTAAGCCTCTCATAACGTCCTCACAAATGTTGTAGATGTTATCGATGTTATCTCTTTCTGTCCCCCAGATGGATAGGACAAACCCGTATGACCGGTGGCGTGAGGCTTTTTACAGGGACTTTATCATGCCCCGGCATCTCGTTGGTGCCACCTTGCCTCCTAGGTATAGGGCGGATCAGTAACTTACAATTAGCTGTCCTGCCGGTCTCTGGAGCAAGGCATAAAGGACTGTTGCTCCCTCGGTGTTCCAGCTCCCGGGATCCTACGCCTCAGAAGGAGGCAGCCTGTGCATGGCAGAACTCCTTCTGGTTTCCACTCTTTTGCTATGACTTCTTTCTCACTCTCTACAATACAGTTCTCTGTTCGTGTCCTTTCTTAGGAACTGCCGCACGTGGGGCAGGCGCAGCTCTGTGACCTTTTGACTGGGCCTCTGACAGGATCCCACCCCTGTCAGGGATCAACTACCTGAGCGGAGCTCAGCTAGCAACTGCCTCACTTCTTCTCCATGCCACCAGTTTTACCTAATTGTGAAGAGTGCCCTAATAAATAGGAGCATAGCTCCCCCTTGTGGACTGGAGTATGAAATGTGTTGTATGTTTGTGGTACCTGGTAAAGAGATCTCCTTTATTGCCTCCAAACATAACATCACTCCCCCCTAGATGAAAATAATATTACTGCTACGACCAGGACCCAGGGGCGCTGCATATACTACGTGGGCAGTGCTATATACTACGTGAGCAGTGTTATATACTACGTGGGCTGTGTTATATACTACGTGGATGCTATATATTACGTGGGTAGTGTTATATACTACGTGGGCAGTGTTATATACTACGTGCACAGTGTTATATAATGCGTGGGCTGTGTTATATACTATGTGGCTCCTATATACTATATGGCTGTGCTATATACTACATGGTTGTCTGTGTTACGTGGCCTCTGCAATGTGCTATGTGGTTGCTATATACATACATACATACATTTTCTAGAATACCCGAAGCGTTAGAATCGGGCCACCATCTAGTATAGAATAGTCTATTCCTCCTGGCGTACTGAAAATAGACCTCTGGTTAATGAAGATAAAATGCTGTGTCATCACACTTTATCTTATATCCTAGGTCCTAATCTATATCTTCCCTATGCTGTTTACTACCAATATTATACACTGGTACACATCATGCGCAGTATTCTTCACATTACTATATTAATAATACTACACCATATCATATTACACACTAGATGCATAGAAACGCATGACAGATTATGCGATTGTTGTCTTCAGGGACAGCAACCGGGCAACATAGTCCACACCTTTACATGTGCAAAACATTGGACTGCACTCTGATGTCATCCGAGTGCAGTGCAATATACGCCCAGAGCAGGAGATGGAGAAATGAATCTCTCCTTCATCTCACCTGTGATCAGATTCTTGCATGTGAGAGGATCGGAGTACAGTAGCATGAAATTCGGCTCACTTTCACAGCAGAGTTTGAGCCAAGTGTCATCATTAGCATATCTCTTCTGATGCTCTCGCATCGGATGGTAAATGCTAATGTGACCCCGGCCTTATACAGATACTGAGAATTAGAGCTCGCTCACATCTCCATATATAAAATTGCTGAGATTCTCAGCCTGAAAAGTTGTAGAGAGTCAGTATTCCTCATGACATGCGAGTGTGCGTTTTTTTCTCACCTAGCATTATTTGTCGTACGAGTGCTATACAAGTGTGCATTTTTTTCTCACCTCCTAGCATCTATGAGATTCGTATGAATCCTATGGAATTATTATTATTATTATTATTTATTGTTATAGCGCCATTTATTCCATGGCGCTTTACATGTGTGGAGGGGTATACATAATAGAAACAAGTACAATAATCTTGAACAATACAAGTCAGAACTGGTACAGGAGGAGAGAGGACCCTGCCCACGAGGGCTCACAATCTACAAGGGATGGGTGAGAATACAGTAGGTGAGGATAGAGCTGGTCATGCAGCGGTTTGGTCGATCGGTGGTTACTGCAGGTTGTAGGCTTGTCGGAAGAGGTGGGTCTTCAGGTTCTTTTTGAAGGTTTCGATGGTAGGTGAGAGTCTGATGTGTTGTGGTAGAGGGTTCCAGAGTAGGGGTGATACGCGAGAGAAATCTTGTATACGATTGTGGGAAGAGGAGATAAGAGGGGAGTAGAGATGGAGATCTTGTGAGGATCGGAGGTTGTGTGCAGGTAAGTACCGGGAGACGAGGTCACAGATGTATGGAGGAGACAGGTTGTGGATGGCTTTGTACGTCATGGTTAGGGTTTTCTACTGGAGTCTCTGGGCAATGGGGAGCCAGCGAAGGGATTGACAGAGGGGAGAGGCCGGGGAATAGCGGGGGGGACAGGTAGATTAGTCGGGCAGCAGAGTTTAGAATAGATTGGAGGGGCGCGAGAGTGTTCGAGGGGAAGCCACAGAGCAGGAGGTTGTAGTAGTGAAGGCAATGCATTTTTAACATCAGCTTTTACACACTGTAATTGTCCATTTAATTTAAAGCTAGTTTACAAACTAATAAGGCAATCTTATATACAGATATAAAATAAATATAATAAATAGGATAGCTGCCCTTTTGATATTTAATGTCACAAGCCCCCTACATATAATAAACTAGCACCTTATAGTGCCTTTCGTGTGGCCTTATTTAACCTAATAAATAATAATAAAATAATGTCTTAGGTTTCCCCTTATTTTTTATAAACAGCTGGTGTCATTATTGTGGGAAGGGGCCACTATCCATGGAGCTTCCCAGACTATTAATATCAGCTCACAGCTGTCTGCGTAGTATTTACAGGATATTATAAAGAGGACTCAAAAATGTGGGGTCCCCCCAATTTTTAATAACCAGCAAAGGCTAAGCAGACAGCTACAGCTGCAGGTTGATATTAATAGTCTGGGAAGGGCCATGGATATTGTTCCCTTCCTAGACTAATAACACTAGCCCTCTGTCGCCCAAGAAATGGCACATCTATTAGATACTCTAATTCTAGCGCTTGGCCTTGGCTCTTCCTGATGCGTTGGCAATCAGGGTAATGGTTTTGGGGTTGTTGTCAGCTTTCTAATGTCAGCTGACATCAAGCCCAGGGGTTAGTAATGGAGAGGCATCTATCATACACCCCATTACTGACCCCAGAAGTTAAAAGAAAAAAATACACACAAGGAAAAGTCCTTTGTTTGTAAAAAGCACTCCAAGACAATTGCCCTCTTTTACCCATTCAATACCATAAAAAATTAAAAGGGTCCATAATATGGTCGCCCGACGATGATCCCCGACTCTGCCACATCACCATGGCTGCCATATACACTGAAAGGAGTATGAGAACCTGGCTGCAGTGACGAGCAGCGATGTTATTAAGGTTACCGCAGGTCACAGTTGACGGTTCTCATGGTAACCTCTGTGTGAGCCGCCATCTGTGACCTGTGGTAACCTTAAAGGGCCACTGTCACCCCCCTTGGGGTATACTTGAACCTAAAACTAAAAGAGCAACCTTGTTAGAATGCAGCATTACTGCTGCACAAGGTGGCTCTTTTAGTTTATAATGGCTGGAGGGGGGTGACAGTGGCCCTTTAATGACATCACTGCTCGTAGTATGACAAAGTTCTCACGCTGTGAGCGGTGATGTCAGTAAAGTTAAAGTAGTTCACGGCTGGCAGAACACACAGAGGTTACTGTGATTGTGGTGTCCCTGAGGGTCCAGTCGCCACAGTGTACTGCACCTCATTCAGCGGTGTGGTATTCCGCTCTCAGGTAAGGAGGGGGCACTTCACAGAACCCTACATCTGCATCCCACACTAGACAATTCAGTCAGGGCACCTGGATGTACCCTAAGAGAGTTAGGTCTCATCTCAGGCTGGATAGGAAAGGGTGTTGAAGAAGTGGGTGGGGTAGGTAGATTAGAGGAGGAGCTTGTTAGGAACATCAGTTTAGGCAGAGATTGTGAGAGAAGTGGAGCTGAGCAGATGTGGGGGTCTGCAGGTCCTGTGAGACAGAATGGAGTTCCCAAAGAGAGGGAACTGAAGAGAAGTGAAAAGACAGAAAGAACTGAAGGAAGTGGTCCTAGAAGCATGGGTAGTGAGAAGTCCACCCGTGCGGCTCGGATCCACGCTAACCATTGTCAGGTGGAGGGACCAGATCGCAGTGAGGGACCGGCCGTCAAACTAGTGGAGAAACTAAGAACTCAGCTAGCTAACCGGAGGCTGTGGCTTTTGCAAGAAGCACAACCACATCTGCACACATTTGCTGAAAAGGCAGCCGTATAGGATTAAGGAGAACTTAGCACTCACCATCCGGGAGGATCCATGGCTGCTGACTTGGGACACTGTGTGGCTGGCGCAGGGCAGGAGAGGCGAGTGCCAGCGCAGAAAGATGGCCAGAGAAAATAACATAAGAAAGAGGGTTCTGGAAAGTGCACCCAAATTGCTTGAGAGCTGGCTGTGCCCCAAACCTGGAGGACACAGCACCCTGGCTGGGGCAACTAAGAACTGTGAGTAAAGCATTGGAAACTGCACCACGCTGTGTCCTCACATTTGTTTACTGCGCCATCCACCTTGCACCACAGCTACCACAACTACCACAAGCACCATCATCCCCTTTAACACTACAGCTGCCCTGGGGTCTAGCTCTACCTCTGGAGAGCTGTACCAACTCAGGTGCATTACCATCAACCCCAGCGGACTTTGTAACAGCGTAGGCTAACACCTTTATTGCCGAGTACCACAGGTAGCGTCATGAACATTACTCTTTAAATTTTATTTCCCACTTCTATTTTTCCCCTTTTATTGGATGCCCAGGGCCACGGACCAGGTCACTGCTGCCATGACGCATCCCTTTAAGAACCAGCCTGGTTCCGAGTATCCCACGGCCCTGATGGGGGCTCCATGAGAACCGATCATTTTCCGAACTTTGGCTGAATTTTGCCTATTTTGAGAAAAATGCTCAGGAATCCAAACACGAATTCGAATGTGCAACGTTCATGCTCAATTTGAGATTGGCGAACGTTTTCCAAACATGTTTGCTCACCTCTAGTCATGACTGCAGACTTACAAACTTTTACAACCCCTTTAATGCTACTAACATAAATAAAAACATGAGAATTAGTCAGTATCACAAAAAACATTTACATCAAGGCACTTTAAAGATGACGTTGTCTCTTATTGGAGTCGTTCTCTTTCTTTTCATCTTGTCCAGGCTCTATGATGACTTTTCTCATCCACATCTTGTCTCTGTAGACTTCTATCTTCTCTGGTCTTGTGCAGCACATCCCCACAAGATGCCCTTAAAAATAGCAGTGTCATTTTCCTGCTCCTGAATAAAAATGTCTGCCCTACGCTGTACCCCTGAATAATTTTCTCCTCACTAAATTCCCTATACTTTCTCCTGACACTATTCCCATCAATACTAGTCTTCTCACACATTTCCCCCCACCCTCCTCATACTGTCTCCTCTCACATCCCCTGCTAAGCATACTGTCTCCTCATATATTTACCCCTTCACTTGCCATACGGCCTCCTCACACATCCCCGACTGCCCATGCTGTGTTTGCACACCCCATCATCCTTGCTCCGCATACTGCATCCACATACATTTTTCCCCTCATTACTAATACTGTGTCCGCACCCCTCCCCCACTCACTATACTGTGCCTGCACCCATCCCCCCACTTGTTACCTATACCGTGTCCACATACATTACCCCCTTCATTGCATTTGCACTCATCCTCCCCATTCTGTGTCTGCACCAATCCCCCCAATCACCATACTGTGTCAGTACCCATCCCCCTCATACATTCCCCCTTCACTGCTCATGCTGTGTCTGCACCCCCTTCACCTTATCATGTCTGCACTTATCTCCCCCACTCACCATACGGTGTCTGCACCCATCCTCCCATACTGTTTCCTCATATGTGCACCCTATCTCCCCCTTTGCTCATCATACTGTGTCTTCAAATTTCTCCCCATATTGTCTGCTCCTACTCCTTCCTCGCTCCACAAACTTGTGTCCTAAAATGTTCCACACCCAATTATATTAAATCTCCCCCACCCCAAATCTCCCCAACCTTCCCCCTACACTAAATCTCCCCCATACTAAATCTCCCCCCACACTAAAACTACACACATTAAATCTCCTCCACCTCTGCCCCCACACTAAATCTCCCTACCCTTCCATCCACACTAAATATTTCCCCACCCCTTCTCACACACTAAATCTCCCCCACACTATTCTCCATCCACACAAAATCTCCCCACCTTGCACACTGAAAGATGAAAGTACAATTGATCTCTGTGAGCCGGCGTGCTGCACCTTCTCTGAGTTGGTGCCGGGGAGAGGCAAAATTCAGGCACCAAGGTAGACACCTCTGACCGCCGCATTAGGTAGCTCGAAGGTGCCGCCCTCCTGGCTGCATCCAGGGCAGATGCCATAATGCAGCTTTAATGCTACTGGCACCCTGGAACTCCTGCTAGGGCCTCTTTGATAGCCACCATCTCTCAGCCCAGAAAAGGCCTGTAACCTTCTGTGTTACAAGCTCAAGATCTCGCGGCTAGACGTCCTCATCCAGGACCTGACTCTGAAAGGCCACTCTGTCACTTTTGTCACTTTTCCTCAGGATCATGTTATCCCATCTTTTTTAGTCTCCTCTAACGCAGTATCACCCTGTGATGCAGCTCAGCTGACTTCAAACTCCAGACTCTATCTAACTTCCCAGCAGGAAGCAATCACTCTCCCTAAAACTAAACCCTTTCCAATAAGTATATGATGATAAGGGTACCGTCACACTAAGCGACGCTGCAGCGATACCGACAACGATGTCGATCGCTGCAGCGTCGCTGTTTGGTCGCTCACACAGACAGCTCTCCAGCGACCAACGATCCCGAGGGCCGCGCTTAGTAACCCGATGTTTACCATGGTTACCAGTGTAAACGTTAAAAAAACAAACACTACATACTTACCTTCCGCTGTCTGTCCTCCGGCGCTCTGCTTTCCTCTGCACTGTCAGAGCCGGTCAGCCGGAAAGCAGAGCGGTGACGTCACCGCTGTGCTTTATGTCTGGCCGCCGCTGACACAGGATGCAGGAGGAGTGCAGAGAAGCACAGCGCCGGGGACAGACAGCTGAAGGTAAGTATGTAGTGTTTGTTTTTTTAACGTTTACGCTGGTAACCATGGTAAACATCGGGTTACTAAGTGCGGCCCTGCGCTTAGTAACCCGATGTTTACCCTGGTTACCAGTGAAGACATCGCTGGATCGGCATCACACACGCCGATTCAGCGATGTCAGCGGGAGATCCAGTGACGAAATAAAGTGCTGGACTTTCCTCAGCGACCAACGATCTCCCAGCAGGGGCCTGATCGTTGGTCGCTGTCACACAGAACGATTTCCTTAACGATATCGTTGCTACGTCACAAAAAGCAACGATATCGTTAACGATATCGTTATGTGTGACGGTACCTTAAGGCTGCCCCACTGATCGGGTATGTGAATGTCAGAGATGACAAAAAAATGGTAGAAAAAAACCACATAAATCCTGCAGAGAGATGTGGAATGCCCACCAGGGCAGTCGGATACTCGGTACAGGTTTCAGTCATTATTAAAGGGGTGGGTATGGTGGCAGCGACCCGGTCGGTGGCCCTGTGCGACCAAGTAAAAGGGAAAATCTTTAAAGAGATTTGTTAAAATCCACGCTGCTGTGACAAATGATGAATCCAGATATAGTTCTAAAATACTCTGGTGGTTTATTCAACGCGTTTCACAGCTCATAACTTCTTCTTCAGGAAATTACCTGAAGAAGAAGCCATCAGCTTTGAAACGCATTGAATAAATCACCAGAGTATTTTATAACTATATCTGGATTCATCATTTGTCACAGTAGCGCAGATTTTATCCACATTTATCTAATATAACGGTTCTGAAAGGTCACAGCGTCGACCTGTGGATCTGCAGCAGCTGATATCTACACGCTTTTAGGGTATGTGCACATAGATCTCTGTGGATTTTTCCGCACCTGTTTTTGTAAATCCGCAGGTATACCGCACTGCGGATTACCTGCGGATTCACTGCGGAATTTACGTTTTTGTGCGGATTCCACCTGTGGTTCTACACCTGCGAATTCCTATTATGGAGCAGGTGTAAACCGCAGCGGAATCTGCACAAGGAATTGACATGCTGCGGAATAAAATTGCAGCATTTCTGTGCGTTTTTTTCCGCAGCATGTGCACTGCGGATTTTGTTTTCCATAGGTTTACATAGTACTGTAAACGCATGGAAAACAGCTGCGAATCCGCAGCGTCAAAACCGCTGCGTGCGCAGCAAAATCCGCAGCGTGTGCCCATAGCCTCACTCTGCACCACCAGGTGAGCAGTTCTCTTACTATTGATTGGAAACAATCCTGGGGATAAGACCCTATTTGCGCTTTTTTGTCTCCTATTTTTCTTTAAAGAGATTTGGAAAGTGGTAAAAGTTTGTGACGCCACCTGTGGTACTCGGTCAGGGGTGACTGACGCTTCTTAAAGGGGTCCCCTGGGAGTGATGGTGCTGCAGCAAAGATGGTGTCGCTTCCCACAGGTGAAGTGGGGTCCAAAGGGCTCCCGTTGTGTTTGACCAGAGTGGTGTGGTGCCATAATAAATGAAGGACATAGTCACACAGGATTGCAATGTCTTTACCTGGTTTACTGGTTGAAACAAGCCACAGTCCAGGGTACCAGCAACAGGTGGTGATGTGGTCCGGCTGGCCTGGAGGCAATGGTGGATCCCTTTCCCAGGTGAGTCTTGTAAACCATCCTTTTTGTGCTCTTGTGCGAGGTCCTTGCTGCGTGTGACTCCCTTACAAAGTCCTCTCTCTCCTGTCCAGGGACAGTAACCCGTATGGTGGGCAATGTGAGCCTTTTTACAGTGTCTCTATCACGACCCAGACTCTCTGTGTACTGCTGCATCTTCAGGTGTGGGTGTGGACAGAAGACCTGCAATCCTCTGTCCTTCCAGTTCTGCTGTGGAACTTGGAGTACGACACAGCCTCGGGTTCCTGGTGCCCAGTTCCTGCGCTTCAGCTCAGTGGGTGCCAAACAACAGTTCCCCTAAGAGCTCCTTGCTTCTCCTTTGCTTCTTCCCTCAAATGCTCACCATTAGGGTTGAGCGAAACAGGTCGTTCATTTTCAAAAGTCGCCGACTTTTGGCAAAGTCGGGTTTCATGAAACCTGATCCGACCCCTGTGCGGGTCGGCCATGCGGTACGCGAAAAGCGCCATTTCTCAGCCAATGAAGGTAAACGCAGAGTGTGGGCAGCGTGATGACATAGGTCCTGGTCCCCACCATCTTAGAGATGGGCATTGCAGTGATTGGCTTGCTGTCTGCGGCGTCACAGGGGCTATAAAGGGGCGTTCCCGCCGACCGCCATGTTACTGCTGCTGATCTGAGCATAGGGAGAGGTTGCTGCCGCTTCGTCAGAAGCAGGGATAGCGTTAGGCAGGGTCCATTAACCCCCAAGCCGCTTGTGCTGTAGCGATTTCCACTGCCCAACACCACCTTCGGTGTGCAGGGACAGTGGAAGCTACATTTTTTTTTTTTTTTTCCCCCTCAGTGCTGTAGCTCATTGGGCTGCCCTAGAAGGCTCCCTGATAGCTGCATTGCTGTGTGTACGCCGCTGTGCAAACCAACTGCTTTTTTCAAAGCACAAATCCTCTTGTTCCTTCCTTTCTGCACAGCTATCTTTTTTGTTTGTCCACACTTTTTATTTAATTTGTGCATCAGTCCACTCCTTATTGCTGCCTGCCATACCTGGCTGAGATTACTGCAGGGAGATAGTAATTGAAGGACACTCCCTGTTTTTTTTTTTTTTTTTGTGGGAGATTAAGATTGACATTTCTGCTAGAGTGCCATCCCTGTCTGTGCCATCTCTCACTCAGTGGGCCATAGAAAGCCTATTTATTTTTTTGCTTGATTTGGGTTATAAAATCTACCTGAAAAAATCACTACATCAATCAGTGGGAGAAAAATATTGGCCTCAGGGCTTGTGTGCCACTCTTGACTCCTGTGTGTGCCATCTCTCAGTCAGTGGGCCATAGAAAGCCTATTTATTTTTTTGCTTGATTTTGGTTCTAAAATCTACCTGAAAAAATCACTACATCAATCAGTGGGAGAAAAATATTGGCCTCAGGGCTTGTGTGCCACTCCTGACTCCTGTGTGCATCATCACTCACTCAGTGGGCCATAGAAAGCCCATTTTTTTTTTTTTTTGCTTTATTTGGGTTCTAAATTCTACCTGAATAAATCAATAAATCAATCAGTGGAAGATTAATATTGGCCTTTGGGCTTGTGTGCCAGTCCTAAGTGTGCCATCTCTCTCTCTCAGATAGTGGGCCATAGAAAGCCTATTTATTATTTTTTTTATTGGGTTTATAAATTTTCCCTGGAACCAAAAAAAAAAAAGTGGGAGATTAATATTGGCCTCTGGGCTTGTGTGCCAGTCCTGAGCGTGCCATCTCTCTCACAAATAGTGGGCCATAGAAAGCCTATTTATTTTTTTGCTTGATTTGGGTTCTAAAATGTACCTGAAAAAATCACTACATCAATCAGTGGGAGAAAAATATTGGCCTCAGGGCTTGTGTGCCACTCCTGACTCCTGTGTGCATCATCACTCACTCAGTGGGCCATAGAAAGCCCTTTTTTTTTTTTTTTGCTTTATTTGGGTTCTAAATTCTACCTGAAAAAATCAATGAATCAATCAGTGGGAGATTAATATTGGCCTTTGGGCTTGTGTGCCAGTCCTAAGCGTGCCATCTCTCTCTCTCAGATAGTGGGCCATAGAAAGCCTATTTATTATTTTTTTTATTGGGTTTATAAATTTTCCCTGGAACCAAAAAAAAAAAAGTGGGAGATTAATATTGGCCTCTGGGCTTGTGTGCCAGTCCTGAGCGTGCCATCTCTCTCACAAATAGTGGGCCATAGAAAGCCTATTTATTTTTTTGCTTGATTTGGGTTCTAAAATGTACCTGAAAAAATCACTACATCAATCAGTGGGAGAAAAATATTGGCCTCAGGGCTTGTGTGCCACTCCTGTGTGCATCATCACTCACTCAGTGGGCCATAGAAAGCCCATTTTTTTTTTTTTTGCTTTATTTGGGTTCTAAATTCTACCTGAAAAAATCAATAAATCAATCAGTGGGAGATTAATATTGGCCTTTGGGCTTGTGTGCCAGTCCTAAGCGTGCCATCTCTCTCTCTCAGATAGTGGGCCATAGAAAGCCTATTTATTATTTTTTTTATTGGGTTTATAAATTTTCCCTGGAACAAAAAAAAAAAAGTGGGAGATAAATATTGGCCTCTGGGCTTGTGTGCCACTCCTGACTCCTGTGTGCGTCATCTCTCACTCAGTGGGCCATAGAAAGCCTTTTTTTGTTTTATTTGTTTTCTAAATTCTCCCTGAAAAAATCATTTTATTTTATTTGGTTTCTAAATTCTTCCTGAAAAAATCATTTTATTCTATTATTTTTTTTTCCTAAAGTCTCCCTGAAAAAAAAAAAAAAAAAACAAATCAGTGGGAGATTAATATTGCCCTTTCTGCTTGTGTGCCAGTCTTGACTCCTGGGTGTGCCATCTCTCTCTCTCTCTCCAATTGTGGGCCATAGAAAGCCTATTATTTTTTTAGCTTGATTTGGGTTCCAAAATCTATCTGAAAAAATCACTACATCACTCAGTGGGAGATAAATATTGGCCTCTGGGCTTGTGTGCCACTCCTGACTCCTGTGTGCGTCATCTCTCACTCAGTGGGCCATAGAAAGCCTTTTTTTGTTTTATTTGTTTTCTAAATTCTCCCTGAAAAAATCATTTTATTTTATTTGGTTTCTAAATTCTTCCTGAAAAAATCATTTTATTCTATTATTTTTTTTCCTAAAGTCTCCCTGAAAAAAAAACAAAAAAACAAATCAGTGGGAGATTAATATTGCCCTTTCTGCTTGTGTGCCAGTCTTGACTCCTGGGTGTACCATCTCTCTCTCTCTCTCCAATTGTGGGCCATAGAAAGCCTATCATTTTTTTAGCTTGATTTGGGTTCCAAAATCTACCTGAAAAAATCACTACATCAATCAGTGGGAGATAAATATTGGCCTCTGGGCTTGTGTGCCACTCCTGACTCCTGTGTGCGTCATCTCTCACTCAGTGGGCCATAGAAAGCCTTTTTTTGTTTTATTTGTTTTCTAAATTCTCCCTGAAAAAATCATTTTATTTTATTTGGTTTCTAAATTCTTCCTGAAAAAATCATTTTATTCTATTATTTTTTTTCCCTAAAGTCTCCCTGAAAAAAACAAAACAAAAAAAAACAAATCAGTGGGAGATTAATATTGCCCTTTCTGCTTGTGTGCCAGTCTTGACTCCTGGGTGTGCCATCTCTCTCTCTCTCTCCAATTGTGGGCCATAGAAAGCCTATTATTTTTTTAGCTTGATTTGGGTTCCAAAATCTACCTGAAAAAATCACTACATCAATCAGTGGGAGATAAATATTGGCCTCTGGGCTTGTGTGCCACTCCTGACTCCTGTGTGCGTCATCTCTCACTCAGTGGGCCATAGAAAGCCTTTTTTTGTTTTATTTGTTTTCTAAATTCTCCCTGAAAAAATCATTTTATTTTATTTGGTTTCTAAATTCTTCCTGAAAAAATCATTTTATTCTATTATTTTTTTTTCCTAAAGTCTCCCTGAAAAAAAAACAAAAAAACAAATCAGTGGGAGATTAATATTGCCCTTTCTGCTTGTGTGCCAGTCTTGACTCCTGGGTGTGCCATCTCTCTCTCTCTCTCCAATTGTGGGCCATAGAAAGCCTATTATTTTTTTAGCTTGATTTGGGTTCCAAAATCTATCTGAAAAAATCACTACATCACTCAGTGGGAGATAAATATTGGCCTCTGGGCTTGTGTGCCACTCCTGACTCCTGTGTGCGTCATCTCTCACTCAGTGGGCCATAGAAAGCCTTTTTTTGTTTTATTTGTTTTCTAAATTCTCCCTGAAAAAATCATTTTATTTTATTTGGTTTCTAAATTCTTCCTGAAAAAATCATTTTATTCTATTATTTTTTTTCCTAAAGTCTCCCTGAAAAAAAAACAAAAAAACAAATCAGTGGGAGATTAATATTGCCCTTTCTGCTTGTGTGCCAGTCTTGACTCCTGGGTGTACCATCTCTCTCTCTCTCTCCAATTGTGGGCCATAGAAAGCCTATTATTTTTTTAGCTTGATTTGGGTTCCAAAATCTACCTGAAAAAATCACTACATCAATCAGTGGGAGATAAATATTGGCCTCTGGGCTTGTGTGCCACTCCTGACTCCTGTGTGCGTCATCTCTCACTCAGTGGGCCATAGAAAGCCTTTTTTTGTTTTATTTGTTTTCTAAATTCTCCCTGAAAAAATCATTTTATTTTATTTGGTTTCTAAATTCTTCCTGAAAAAATCATTTTATTCTATTATTTTTTTTCCCTAAAGTCTCCCTGAAAAAAACAAAACAAAAAAAACAAATCAGTGGGAGATTAATATTGCCCTTTCTGCTTGTGTGCCAGTCTTGACTCCTGGGTGTGCCATCTCTCTCTCTCTCTCCAATTGTGGGCCATAGAAAGCCTATTATTTTTTTAGCTTGATTTGGGTTCCAAAATCTACCTGAAAAAATCACTACATCAATCAGTGGGAGATAAATATTGGCCTCTGGGCTTGTGTGCCACTCCTGACTCCTGTGTGCGTCATCTCTCACTCAGTGGGCCATAGAAAGCCTTTTTTTGTTTTATTTGTTTTCTAAATTCTCCCTGAAAAAATCATTTTATTTTATTTGGTTTCTAAATTCTTCCTGAAAAAATCATTTTATTCTATTTTTTTTTTTTCCTAAAGTCTCCCTGAAAAAAAAAAAAAATCAAATCAGTGGGAGATTAATATTTACATTTGTGCTTCAGTGACAGTCCTGCGTGTGTGGCATCTCTCTCATTTGTTGCCACCAACAACAGAGTGTGTAACATTGTGCCTGATTTTCGTTGTGGTCTCACTCACCTGTAAAGGGGTAGCTAAATCATACTGAAGTTATAGCTCACCGTGTAATTTGTGTGACAGCAACAAATACCGTTAGTTTGTTTACGTTTTTAAAACAATGAGGAAGTATGGTGGAAGAGGTCGTGGCCGGGGGCGTTCATTGTCAGCTGGTAATGAGGGTAGTGGTAGTGGTGGAGCATCAGCTGGTCGTGGGAAAAAAAATATTGCACCTAAGTCTGGAGCTGTGGAGCCAGGTTCGTCGTCTGGCTACACAAGGCCTCGAACGCTCCCTTTTCTGGGAGTAGGAAAACCGCTTTTAAAGCCAGAGCAGCAAGAGCAAGTTTTGGCTTATCTTGCTGACTCAGCCTCTAGCTCTTTTGCCTCCTCTCGTGAAACTGGTAAATGTCAAAGCAGCGCGTCGTTAGTGGATGTTCACGGTCAGGGACAAGTCGCTTCCGTGTCCTCTTCAGCAAAAACAACAACAGAGAAGAATGCAGCAGGCGACACAATGGGTTACTCCATGGAGCTCTTTACACATACCGTCCCTGGCTTACAAAGTGAAGCAGTTAACAGTCCATGCCCATCACAAGTTGAATCTGACATGGAGTGCACTGATGCACAGCCACAGCCAGACTACTATGCTGGTCCTTTGACTCAGACCACAACATTGCCCTCGCAGGGTAATGATCAAGAATCAGACCCTGATGAGACTATGTTGCCCCATCACGAACGCTATACCACCGACCGACACGGTGACACAGACGAAGTTGCACACGAGCTACAAGAAGAGGTAATAGATGACCCAGTTCTTGACCTCGATTGGCAGCCATTGGGGGAACAGGGTGCAGGCGGCAGCAGTTCTGAAGCGGAGGAGGAGGGGCCGCAGCAGGCATCAACATCGCAACAGGTTCCATCTGCCGGGCCCGTATCTTGCCCAAAACGCGTGGCAAAGCCAAAACCTGTTGGAGGACAGCGTGGCCATCCGGTTAAAGCTCAGTCTGCAATGCCTGAAAAGGTATCCGATGCTAGAAAGAGTGCAGTCTGGCATTTTTTTAAACAACATCCAATTGATCAGCGCAAAGTCATCTGTCAAAAATGTTCTACCTTAAGCAGAGGACAGAATCTGAAAAGTCTCAATACAAGTTGCATGCATAGACATTTAACCACCATGCATTTGCAAGCCTGGACTAACTACCAAACGTCCCTTAAGGTTGTAGATTCCTCGGCCAATGAAGCTAGTCAGCAACGCAACATCCCTTCCGGCAGTGTAGGGCCACCATTTTCCGCACCACCTGCAGTATCTGTGCAGGTTTCTTTGCCAGGCCAAAGCAGTCAGGGTCAGGGAATCACCAGTTTCGTAGTAGGAAACACTGCATCTAGGGCACCGGCGGCAACAATACCATCTCCCACCGTCTCTCAGTCTGCCATGTCCACCGGCACCCCCGCTAGTTCCACGATCTCCAGCTCTCCAGTCCAGCTCACCCTACATGAGACTATGGTTAGAAAAAGGAAGTACTTAGCCTCGCATCCGCGTACACAGGGTTTGAACGCACACATAGCTAGACTAATCTCGTTAGAGATGATGCCCTACCGGTTAGTTGAAAGCGAAGCTTTCAAAGCCCTGATGGACTACGCTGTACCACGCTACGAGCTACCCAGTCGACACTTTTTTTCCAGAAAAGCCATCCCAGCCCTCCACCAGCATGTTAAAGAGCGCATCGTCCATGCACTCAGGCAATCTGTGAGCACAAAGGTGCACCTGACAACAGATGCATGGACCAGTAGGCATGGCCAGGGACGTTACGTGTCCATCACGGCACACTGGGTAAATGTGGTGGATGCAGGGTCCACAGGGGACAGCAAGTTTGGGACAGTTCTGCCTAGCCCACGGTCTAGGAAACAGTTGGCTGTAGCCGTTCGCACCCCCTCCTCCTCCTCTTCGTCCTCCTGCAGAAGCGAGAGCTCGTCCACAGACCGCAGTCGCACAACCACTCCATCCGCAGCTGCCACTGTTGCACACCAGGTCTCCCATTATGGGGCAGCTACTGGCAAACGTCATCAGGCTGTATTGGCTATGAAGTGTTTGGGCGACAACAGACACACCGCGGAAGTTCTGTCCGAGTTCTTGCAGAAAGAAACGCAGTCGTGGCTGGGCACTGTAGATCTTGAGGCAGGCAAGGTAGTGAGTGATAACGGAAGGAATTTCATGGCTGCCATCTCCCTTTCCCAACTGAAACACATTCCTTGCCTGGCTCACACCTTAAACCTGGTGGTGCAGTGCTTCCTGAAAAGTTATCCGGGGTTCTCCGACCTGCTTCTCAAAGTGCGTGGACTTTGCTCACATATCCGCCGTTCGCCCGTACACTCCAGCCGTATGCAGACCTATCAGCGTTCTTTGAACCTTCCCCAGCATCGCCTAATCATAGACGTTGCAACAAGGTGGAACTCAACACTGCACATGCTTCAGAGACTGTGCGAACAGAGGCGGGCTGTTATGTTTTTGTGGGAGGATACACATACACGGGCAGGCAGTAGGATGGCAGACATGGAGTTGTCAGGTGTGCAGTGGTCGAAGATTCAAGACATGTGTCAAGTCCTTCAGTGTTTTGAGGAATGCACACGGCTGGTTAGTGCAGACAACGCCATAATAAGCATGAGCATCCCCCTAATGCGTCTGCTGATGCAAAGTTTGACGCACATAAAGGATCAGGCGTCTGCAGCTGAGGAAGAGGAAAGCCTTGATGACAGTCAGCCATTGTCTGGCCAGGGCAGTGTACAGGACGAGTTAGCGGGCGAAGAGGAGGAGGAGGACGAGGAGGATGATGGGGATGATTATATTTTTAATGAGGAAGCTTTTCCGGGGCCACTGGAAATTGGTGGCGCGGCAAGGCCGGGTTCTGGTTTTTGGAGGGACACAAGTGACGTGGATTTGCCTGAAACTGCCCCTCAACCAAGCACAACCGCAGATTTGAGAACTGGAACTTTGGCCCACATGGCGGATTATGCCTTGCGTATCCTCAAAAGGGACACACGCATAAGTAAAATGATGAACGATGACGATTACTGGTTGGCCTGCCTCCTTGATCCTCGCTATAAAGGCAAATTGCAAAATATAATGCCACATGAGAACTTGGAACTAATATTAGCAACCAAACAATCAACTCTTGTTGACCGTTTGCTTCTGGCATTCCCTGCACACAGCGCCCGTGATCGTTCTCACACCAGCTGCAGGGGCCAGCAGACCAGAGGAGTTAGAGGGGCAGAAATCAGAAGTGGCGTTGGCCAGAGGGGTTTTCTGACCAGGTTGTGGAGTGATTTTGCTATGACCGCAGACAGGACAGGTACTGCAGCATCAATTCAAAGTGACAGGAGACAACATTTGTCCAGTATGGTTACAAACTATTTTTCATCCCTTATCGATGTTCTCCCTCAACCGTCATTCCCATTTGATTACTGGGCATCAAAATTAGACACCTGGCCAGAATTGGCAGAATATGCATTGCAGGAGCTTGCTTGCCCGGCAGCTAGTGTCCTATCAGAAAGAGTATTCAGTGCTGCAGGTTCAATACTAACAGAAAAAAGGACTCGTCTGGCTACCCAAAATGTAGATGATCTAACCTTCATTAAAATGAACCACAACTGGATTTCGAAATCTTTTGCCCCACCTTGCCCGGCTGACACCTAGCTTTCCTATGAAAAGGTCTTGCCTGTGGACTATTCTGAATGCCTTTTCCAATCTCGTAATTTTCTGCACCTGATTGTCCAGCATACGACATGTTTACACCTCATTAAATGGCCAAACTCCCCACACGGGGCCGTGGTATCGACACTTGGCGACAGCACCCGTGAGAGTGCTGTTTGTCTGAAGAGGTGGGTGTGCCCGCTTTTGGTCGACGGCACTGCCACTGGGTCCCTCCTAGTACAATAAAGTGTCTCTGGCGGTGGTGGTGCGCACCCAACGTTAGACACACCGTTGTAATATGAAGGGCCCTGGGCCTGTACCGCCGGCCACAAGACAGTTCCCCCTCCCCCCAGGTCAAACAGTGCTCTACCACTTGCAAAATTATCTCACAGCTCCACCAATGTTTAGTCTATGCGCTGACATCCTTCAATGCCTGCCACTGACAATACCATTGTATTGACATTTTTGTTATGTTAGGCCTTCGAAGCCTGTCTGCGGTCACTCCTTCCACTAGGCCTCCACTGACCACACCACTGCTGCCCGTGTACCGCTGGAACCAATTTAAAATTGCCTACAGCCATGTGTTATTATTTTAGGCCTTCGATGCCTGTCTGTGGTCACTTCTTCCACTAGGCCTCCACTGACCACACCACTGCTGCCCGTGTACCCCTGGAACCAATTTAAAATTGCCTACAGCCATGTGTAATTATTTTAGGCCTTCGATGCCTGTCTGTGGTCACTCCTTCCACTAGGCCTCCACTGACCACACCACTGCTGCCCGTGTACCCCTGGAACCAATTTAAAATTGGCTACAGCCAGCCCAATTTTTTTATTTTAGGCCTTCGATGCCTGTCTGCGGTCCATTCTTTCTACTACTACTACACTGACCAGGCCACTGCTGCCCGTGTACCCCTGGAACCAATTTAAAATTGCCTACAGCCATGTGTTATTATTTTAGGCCTTCGATGCCTGTCTGCGGTCACTCCTTACAATATGCCTCCACTGACCACACCACTGCTGCCCGTGTACCCCTGGAACCAATTTAAAATTGCCTACAGCCATGTGTTATTATTTTAGGCCTTCGATGCCTGTCTGTGGTCACTCCTTCCACTAGGCCTCCACTGACCACACCACTGCTGCCCGTGTACCCCTGGAACCAATTTAAAATTGCCTACAGCCATGTGTTATTATTTTAGGCCTTCGATGCCTGTCTGCGGTCACTCCTTACAATATGCCTCCACTGACCACACCACTGCTGCCCGTGTACCCCTGGAACCAATTTAAAATTGCCTACAGCCATGTGTTATTATTTTAGGCCTTCGATGCCTGCCTGCGGTCACTCCTTCCACTAGGCCTCCACTGACCACACCACTGCTGCCCGTGTACCCCTGGAACCAATTTAAAATTGCCTACAGCCATGTGTTATTATTTTAGGCCTTCGATGCCTGTCTGTGGTCACTCCTTCCACTAGGCCTCCACTGACCACACCACTGCTGCCCGTGTACCCCTGGAACCAATTTAAAATTGCCTACAGCCATGTGTTATTATTTTAGGCCTTCGATGCCTGTCTGCGGTCACTCCTTACAATATGCCTCCACTGACCACACCACTGCTGCCCATGTACCCCTGGAACCAATTTAAAATTGGCTACAGCCAGCCCAATTTTTTTATTTTAGGCCTTCGATGCCTGTGTGCGGTCCATTCTTTCTACTACTACTACTACACTGACCAGGCCACTGCTGCCCGTGTACCCCTGGAACCAATTTAAAATTGCCTACAGCCATGTGTTATTATTTTAGGCCTTCGATGCCTGTCTGCGGTCACTCCTTACAATATGCCTCCACTGACCACACCACTGCTGCCCGTGTACCCCTGGAACCAATTTAAAATTGCCTACAGCCATGTGTTATTATTTTAGGCCTTCGATGCCTGTCTGTGGTCACTCCTTCCACTAGGCCTCCACTGACTATACCACTGCTGCCCGTGTACCCCTGGAACCAATTTAAAATTGCCTACAGCCATGTGTTATTATTTTAGGCCTTCGATGCCTGTCTGCGGTCACTCCTTACAATATGCCTCCACTGACCACACCACTGCTGCCCGTGTACCCCTGGAACCAATTTAAAATTGCCTACAGCCATGTGTTATTATTTTAGGCCTTCGATGCCTGTCTGCGGTCAATCCTTCCACTAGGCCTCCACTGACCACACCATTTCACAATTGGTGCAGAATCCAACCAGAGGAGCAGCACTTTTAGACCTAATACTATCTAATAGACCTGACAGAATAACAAATCTGCAGGTGGTTGGGCATTTAGGAAATAGCGACCACAATATTGTGCAGTTTCACCTGTCTTTCACTAGGGGGACTTGTCAGGGAGTCACAAAAACATTGAACTTTAGGAAGGCAAAGTTTGAACAGCTTAGAGATGCCCTTAATCTGGTAGACTGGGACAATATCCTCAGAAATGAGAATACAGATAATAAATGGGAAATGTTTAAGAACATCCTAAATAGGCAGTGTAAGCGGTTTATACCTTGTGGGAATAAAAGGACTAGAAATAGGAAAAACCCAATGTGGCTAAACAAAGAAGTAAGACAGGCAATTAACAGTAAAAAGGAAGCATTTGCACTACTAAAGCAGGATGGCACCATTGAAGCTCTAAAAAACTATAGGGAGAAAAATACTTTATCTAAAAAACTAATTAAAGCTGCCAAAAAGGAAACAGAGAAGCACATTGCTAAGGAGAGTAAAACTAATCCCAAACTGTTCTTCAACTATATCAATAGTAAAAGAATAGAAACTGAAAATGTAGGTTCATTAAAAAATAGTGAGGAAAGAATGGTTGTAGATGACGAGGAAAAAGCTAACATATTAAACACCTTCTTCTCCACGGTATTCACGGTGGAAAATGAAATGCTAGGTGAAATCCCAAGAAACAATGAAAACCCTATATTAAGGGTCACCAATCTAACCCAAGAAGAGGTGCGAAACCGGCTAAATAAGATTAAAATAGATAAATCTCCGGGTCCGGATGGCATACACCCACGAGTACTAAGAGAACTAAGTAATGTAATAGATAAACCATTATTTCTTATTTTTAGTGACTCTATAGCGACAGGGTCTGTTCCGCAGGACTGGCGCATAGCAAATGTGGTGCCAATATTCAAAAAGGGCTCTAAAAGTGAACCTGGAAATTATAGGCCAGTAAGTCTAACCTCTATTGTTGGTAAAATATTTGAAGGGTTTCTGAGGGATGTTATTCTGGATTATCTCAATGAGAATAACTGTTTAACTCCATATCAGCATGGGTTTATGAGAAATCGCTCCTGTCAAACCAATCTAATCAGTTTTTATGAAGAGGTAAGCTATAGGCTGGACCACGGTGAGTCATTGGACGTGGTATATCTCGATTTTTCCAAAGCGTTTGATACCGTGCCGCACAAGAGGTTGGTACACAAAATGAGAATGCTTGGTCTGGGGGAAAATGTGTGTAAATGGGTTAGTAACTGGCTTAGTGATAGAAAGCAGAGGGTGGTTATAAATGGTATAGTCTCTAACTGGGTCACTGTGACCAGTGGGGTACCGCAGGGGTCAGTATTGGGACCTGTTCTCTTCAACATATTCATTAATGATCTGGTAGAAGGTTTACACAGTAAAATATCGATATTTGCAGATGATACAAAACTATGTAAAGCAGTTAATACAAGAGAAGATAGTATTCTGCTACAGATGGATCTGGATAAGTTGGAAACTTGGGCTGAAAGGTGGCAGATGAGGTTTAACAATGATAAATGTAAGGTTATACACATGGGAAGAGGGAATCAATATCACCATTACACACTGAACGGGAAACCACTGGGTAAATCTGACAGGGAGAAGGACTTGGGGATCCTAGTTAATGATAAACTTACCTGGAGCAGCCAGTGCCAGGCAGCAGCTGCCAAGGCAAACAGGATCATGGGGTGCATTAAAAGAGGTCTGGATACACATGATGAGAGCATTATACTGCCTCTGTACAAATCCCTAGTTAGACCGCACATGGAGTACTGTGTCCAGTTTTGGGCACCAGTGCTCAGGAAGGATATAATGGAACTAGAGAGAGTACAAAGGAGGGCAACAAAATTAATAAAGGGGATGGGAGAACTACAATACCCAGATAGATTAGCGAAATTAGGATTATTTAGTCTAGAAAAAAGACGACTGAGGGGCGATCTAATAACCATGTATAAGTATATAAGGGGACAATACAAATATCTCGCTGAGGATCTGTTTATACCAAGGAAGGTGACGGGCACAAGGGGGCATTCTTTGCGTCTGGAGGAGAGAAAGTTTTTCCACCAACATAGAAGAGGATTCTTTACTGTTAGGGCAGTGAGAATCTGGAATTGCTTGCCTGAGGAGGTGGTGATGGCGAACTCAGTCGAGGGGTTCAAGAGAGGCCTGGATGTCTTCCTGGAGCAGAACAATATTGTATCATACAATTATTAGGTTCTGTAGAAGGACGTAGATCTGGGTATTTATTATGATGGAATATAGGCTGAACTGGATGGACAAATGTCTTTTTTCGGCCTTACTAACTATGTTACTATGTTACTATGTTACTGCTGCCCGTGTACCCCTGGAACCAATTTAAAATTGCCTACAGCCAGCCCAATTTTTTTACTTTAGGCCTTCGATGCCTGTCTGCGGTCACTCCTTCCACTAGGCCTCCACTGACCACACCACTGCTGCCCGTGTACCCCTGAAAGCAATTTAAAATTGCCTACAGCCAGCCCAATTTTTTTACTTTAGGCCTTCGATGCCTGTCTGCGGTCACTCCTTCCACTAGGCCTCCACTGACCACACCACTGCTGCCCGTGTACCCCTGGAACCAATTTAAAATTGCCTACAGCCAGCCCAATTTTTTTACTTTAGGCCTTCGATGCCTGTCTGCGGTCACTCCTTCCACTAGGCCTCCACTGACCACACCACTGCTGCCCGTGTACCCCTGGAACCAATTTAAAATTGCCTACAGCCATGTGTTATTATTTTAGGCCTTCGATGCCTGTCTGCGGTCACTCCTTACAATATGCCTCCACTGACCACACCACTGCTGCCCGTGTACCCCTGGAACCAATTTAAAATTGCCTACAGCCATGTGTTATTATTTTAGGCCTTCGATGCCTGTCTGTGGTCACTCCTTCCACTAGGCCTCCACTGACCACATCACTGCTGCCCGTGTACCCCTGGAACCAATTTAAAATTGCCTACAGCCATGTGTTATTATTTTAGGCCTTCGATGCCTGTCTGCGGTCACTCCTTACAATATGCCTCCACTGACCACACCACTGCTGCCCGTGTACCCCTGGAACCAATTTAAAATTGCCTACAGCCAGCCCAATTTTTTTATTTTAGGCCTTCGATGCCTGTCTGCGGTCCGTTCTTTCTACTACTACTACACTGACCAGGCCACTGCTGCCCGTGTACCCCTGGAACCAATTTAAAATTGCCTACAGCCATGTGTTATTATTTTAGGCCTTCGATGCCTGTCTGTGGTCACTCCTTCCACTAGGCCTCCACTGACCACACCACTGCTGCCCGTGTACCCCTGGAACCAACATCAGAAAATATAAAAATAAGTATTTTGCTTATAAAAAAGAAAATACTGGAGAGATATCAAATGCAGACATTTTAACATTAAAAACAAATACATACAACAAAAATCTGGTACAGTACTAAAAATGGCCACCAGCTACAATAACTTTCTCCTGCAAGTAGTTAACTGAAAGTTTTTTTCAATTTAAAACACAGATATGGCATCCACCGAGTGTTGTCCTGTCGCGTCTTCTTTATATTATTGCCAAGAAGATGCAAAACAATGAAAATAATAAAATCATTATTTACCAAAAAAATAGAGTAAGTCAAAACCACATTGCAAATAAACATTCATTACAAATAAAGAAGCAGGGCGTGTCCGAGGGTGAGTATATACCTAATAAGAATATAATCACCCTCGGACGCGCCCTGCTTCTTTCCGACAGCCTTCCTTCCTAAGAATCAGCCCTTCCGTGGTGTAGAGAGAGGGTTTGTTACACTCCAAGGTGTTCCCCAGGTTGCCTTTCCTGAGCTTCGATCTTCATGCTCTCGTTTAGTAGTTGTCGGAAAGTAGGCTGCATTAGGCCTACAAATTGGGTATGGGGTGGAGAGAGATGGTGTGTTACACTCCAAGGTGTTCCCCAGGTTTCCTTGCCATTGCTTCGGTCTTCCGACTCTCGTTTAGTAGTTGTAGAAAACTACACTGCATTAGGCCTACAAAATGGGTATCGGGTGGAGAGAGATGGTGTGTTACACTCCAAGGTGTTCCCCAGGTTGCCTTTCCTGAGCTTCGATCTTCCGGCTCTCGTTTAGTAGTTGTTGGAAACTACACTGCATTAGGCCTACAAATTGGGTATGGGGTGTAGAGAGATGGTGTGTTCCACTCCAAGGTGTTCTCCAGGTTGCCTTTCCTGAGCTTTGATCTTCCGGCTCTCGTTTAGTAGTTGATGGAAACTACGCTGCATTAGGCCTACAAATTGGGTATGGGGTGTAGAGAGATGGTGTGTTCCACTCCAAGGTGTTCCCCAGGTTTCCTCGCCAATGCTTCGATCTTCATGCTCTCGTTTAGTAGTTCTTGGAAACTACACTGCATTAGGCCTACAAATTGGGTATGGGGTGTAGAGAGATGGTGTGTTCCACTCCAAGGTGTTCTCCAGGTTGCCTTTCCTGAGCTTCGATCTTCTGGCTCTCGTTTAGTAGTTGTTGGAAACTACGCTGCATTAGGCCTACAAATTGGGTATGGGGTGTAGAGAGATGGTGTGTTCCACTCCAAGGTGTTCCCCAGGTTTCCTCGCCAATGCTTCGATCTTCATGCTCTCGTTTAGTAGTTCTTGGAAACTACACTGCATTAGGCCTACAAATTGGGTATGGGGTGTAGAGAGATGGTGTGTTCCACTCCAAGGTGTTCCCCAGGTTGCCTTTCCTGAGCTTCGATCTTCCGGCTCTCGTTTAGTAGTTGTTGGAAACTACGCTGCATTAGGCCTACAAATTGGGTATGGGGTGTAGAGAGATGGTGTGTTCCACTCCAAAGTGTTCCCCAGGTTTCCTCGCCAATGCTTCGATCATCATGCTCTCGTTTAGTAGTTGTTGGAAACTACGCTGCATTAGGCCTACAAATTGGGTATGGGGTGTAGAGAGATGGTGTGTTCCACTCCAAGGTGTTCTCCAGGTTGCCTTTCCTGAGCTTCGATCTTCCGGCCCTCGTTTAGTAGTTGTTGGAAACTACGCTGCATTAGGCCTACAAATTGGGTATGGGGTGTAGAGAGATGGTGTGTTCCACTCCAAGGTGTTCCCCAGGTTTCCTCGCCAATGCTTCGATCTTCATGCTCTCGTTTAGTAGTTCTTGGAAACTACACTGCATTAGGCCTACAAATTGGGTATGGGGTGTAGAGAGATGGTGTGTTCCACTCCAAGGTGTTCCCCAGGTTGCCTTTCCTGAGCTTCGATCTTCCGGCTCTCGTTTAGTAGTTGTTGGAAACTACGCTGCATTAGGCCTACAAATTGGGTATGGGGTGTAGAGAGATGGTGTGTTCCACTCCAAAGTGTTCCCCAGGTTTCCTCGCCAATGCTTCGATCATCATGCTCTCGTTTAGTAGTTGTTGGAAACTACGCTGCATTAGGCCTACAAATTGGGTATGGGGTGTAGAGAGATGGTGTGTTCCACTCCAAGGTGTTCTCCAGGTTGCCTTTCCTGAGCTTCGATCTTCCTGCTCTCGTTTAGTAGTTGTTGGAAACTAGGCTGCATTAGGCCTACAAATTGGGTATGGGGTGTAGAGAGATGGTGTGTTCCACTCCAAGGTGTTCCCCAGGTTTCCTCGCCAATGCTTCGATCATCATGCTCTCGTTTAGTAGTTGTTGGAAACTACGCTGCATTAGGCCTACAAATTGGGTATGGGGTGTAGAGAGATGGTGTGTTCCACTCCAAGGTGTTCTCCAGGTTGCCTTTCCTGAGCTTCGATCTTCCTGCTCTCGTTTAGTAGTTGTTGGAAACTAGGCTGCATTAGGCCTACAAATTGGGTATGGGGTGTAGAGAGATGGTGTGTTCCACTCCAAGGTGTTCCCCAGGTTTCCTCGCCAATGCTTCGATCATCATGCTCTCGTTTAGTAGTTGTTGGAAACTATGCTGCATTAGGCCTACAAATTGGGTATGGGGTGTAGAGAGATGGTGTGTTCCACTCCAAGGTGTTCTCCAGGTTGCCTTTCCTGAGCTTCGATCTTCCGGCTCTCGTTTAGTAGTTGTTGGAAACTACGCTGCATTAGGCCTACAAATTGGGTATGGGGTGTAGAGAGATGGTGTGTTCCACTCCAAGGTGTTCTCCAGGTTGCCTTTCCTGAGCTTCGATCTTCCGGCTCTCGTTTAGTAGTTGTTGGAAACTACGCTGCATTAGGCCTACAAATTGGGTATGGGGTGTAGAGAGATGGTGTGTTCCACTCCAAGGTGTTCCCCAGGTTTCCTCGCCAATGCTTCGATCATCATGCTCTCGTTTAGTAGTTGTTGGAAACTACGCTGCATTAGGCCTACAAATTGGGTATGGGGTGTAGAGAGATGGTGTGTTACACTCCAAGGTGTTCCCCAGGTTGCCTTTCCTGAGCTTCGATCTTCCGGCTCTCGTTTAGTAGTTGTTGGAAACTACGCTGCATTAGGCCTACAAATTGGGTATGGGGTGTAGAGAGATGGTGTGTTCCACTCCAAGGTGTTCTCCAGGTTGCCTTTCCTGAGCTTCGATCTTCCGGCTCTCGTTTAGTAGTTGTTGGAAACTACGCTGCATTAGGCCTACAAATTGGGTATGGGGTGTAGAGAGATGGTGTGTTCCACTCCAAGGTGTTCCCCAGGTTTCCTCGCCAATGCTTCGATCTTCATGCTCTCGTTTAGTAGTTCTTGGAAACTACACTGCATTAGGCCTACAAATTGGGTATGGGGTGTAGAGAGATGGTGTGTTCCACTCCAAGGTGTTCCCCAGGTTGCCTTTCCTGAGCTTCGATCTTCCGGCTCTCGTTTAGTAGTTGTTGGAAACTACGCTGCATTAGGCCTACAAATTGGGTATGGGGTGTAGAGAGATGGTGTGTTCCACTCCAAAGTGTTCCCCAGGTTTCCTCGCCAATGCTTCGATCATCATGCTCTCGTTTAGTAGTTGTTGGAAACTACGCTGCATTAGGCCTACAAATTGGGTATGGGGTGTAGAGAGATGGTGTGTTCCACTCCAAGGTGTTCTCCAGGTTGCCTTTCCTGAGCTTCGATCTTCCGGCTCTCGTTTAGTAGTTGTTGGAAACTACGCTGCATTAGGCCTACAAATTGGGTATGGGGTGTAGAGAGATGGTGTGTTCCACTCCAAGGTGTTACCCAGGTTTCCTCGCCAATGCTTCGATCATCATGCTCTCGTTTAGTAGTTGTTGGAAACTACGCTGCATTAGGCCTACAAATTGGGTATGGGGTGTAGAGAGATGGTGTGTGGAAACTACGCTGCATTAGGCCTACAAATTGGGTATGGGGTGTAGAGAGATGGTGTGTTCCACTCCAAGGTGTTCTCCAGGTTTCCTTTCCTGAGCTTCGATCTTCCGGCTCTCGTTTAGTAGTTGTTGGAAACTACGCTGCATTAGGCCTACAAATTGGGTATGGGGTGTAGAGAGATGGTGTGTTCCACTCCAAGGTGTTCCCCAGGTTTCCTCGCCAATGCTTCGATCATCATGCTCTCGTTTAGTAGTTGTTGGAAACTATGCTGCATTAGGCCTACAAATTGGGTATGGGGTGTAGAGAGATGGTGTGTTCCACTCCAAGGTGTTCTCCAGGTTGCCTTTCCTGAGCTTCGATCTTCCGGCTCTCGTTTAGTAGTTGTTGGAAACTACGCTGCATTAGGCCTACAAATTGGGTATGGGGTGTAGAGAGATGGTGTGTTCCACTCCAAAGTGTTCCCCAGGTTTCCTCGCCAATGCTTCGATCATCATGCTCTCGTTTAGTAGTTGTTGGAAACTACGCTGCATTAGGCCTACAAATTGGGTATGGGGTGTAGAGAGATGGTGTGTTCCACTCCAAGGTGTTCTCCAGGTTGCCTTTCCTGAGCTTCGATCTTCCTGCTCTCGTTTAGTAGTTGTTGGAAACTAGGCTGCATTAGGCCTACAAATTGGGTATGGGGTGTAGAGAGATGGTGTGTTCCACTCCAAGGTGTTCCCCAGGTTTCCTCGCCAATGCTTCGATCATCATGCTCTCGTTTAGTAGTTGTTGGAAACTACGCTGCATTAGGCCTACAAATTGGGTATGGGGTGTAGAGAGATGGTGTGTTCCACTCCAAGGTGTTCTCCAGGTTGCCTTTCCTGAGCTTCGATCTTCCTGCTCTCGTTTAGTAGTTGTTGGAAACTAGGCTGCATTAGGCCTACAAATTGGGTATGGGGTGTAGAGAGATGGTGTGTTCCACTCCAAGGTGTTCCCCAGGTTTCCTCGCCAATGCTTCGATCATCATGCTCTCGTTTAGTAGTTGTTGGAAACTATGCTGCATTAGGCCTACAAATTGGGTATGGGGTGTAGAGAGATGGTGTGTTCCACTCCAAGGTGTTCTCCAGGTTGCCTTTCCTGAGCTTCGATCTTCCGGCTCTCGTTTAGTAGTTGTTGGAAACTACGCTGCATTAGGCCTACAAATTGGGTATGGGGTGTAGAGAGATGGTGTGTTCCACTCCAAGGTGTTCTCCAGGTTGCCTTTCCTGAGCTTCGATCTTCCGGCTCTCGTTTAGTAGTTGTTGGAAACTACGCTGCATTAGGCCTACAAATTGGGTATGGGGTGTAGAGAGATGGTGTGTTCCACTCCAAGGTGTTCCCCAGGTTTCCTCGCCAATGCTTCGATCATCATGCTCTCGTTTAGTAGTTGTTGGAAACTACGCTGCATTAGGCCTACAAATTGGGTATGGGGTGTAGAGAGATGGTGTGTTACACTCCAAGGTGTTCCCCAGGTTGCCTTTCCTGAGCTTCGATCTTCCGGCTCTCGTTTAGTAGTTGTTGGAAACTACGCTGCATTAGGCCTACAAATTGGGTATGGGGTGTAGAGAGATGGTGTGTTCCACTCCAAGGTGTTCTCCAGGTTGCCTTTCCTGAGCTTCGATCTTCCGGCTCTCGTTTAGTAGTTGTTGGAAACTACGCTGCATTAGGCCTACAAATTGGGTATGGGGTGTAGAGAGATGGTGTGTTCCACTCCAAGGTGTTCCCCAGGTTTCCTCGCCAATGCTTCGATCTTCATGCTCTCGTTTAGTAGTTCTTGGAAACTACACTGCATTAGGCCTACAAATTGGGTATGGGGTGTAGAGAGATGGTGTGTTCCACTCCAAGGTGTTCCCCAGGTTGCCTTTCCTGAGCTTCGATCTTCCGGCTCTCGTTTAGTAGTTGTTGGAAACTACGCTGCATTAGGCCTACAAATTGGGTATGGGGTGTAGAGAGATGGTGTGTTCCACTCCAAAGTGTTCCCCAGGTTTCCTCGCCAATGCTTCGATCATCATGCTCTCGTTTAGTAGTTGTTGGAAACTACGCTGCATTAGGCCTACAAATTGGGTATGGGGTGTAGAGAGATGGTGTGTTCCACTCCAAGGTGTTCTCCAGGTTGCCTTTCCTGAGCTTCGATCTTCCGGCTCTCGTTTAGTAGTTGTTGGAAACTACGCTGCATTAGGCCTACAAATTGGGTATGGGGTGTAGAGAGATGGTGTGTTCCACTCCAAGGTGTTACCCAGGTTTCCTCGCCAATGCTTCGATCATCATGCTCTCGTTTAGTAGTTGTTGGAAACTACGCTGCATTAGGCCTACAAATTGGGTATGGGGTGTAGAGAGATGGTGTGTGGAAACTACGCTGCATTAGGCCTACAAATTGGGTATGGGGTGTAGAGAGATGGTGTGTTCCACTCCAAGGTGTTCTCCAGGTTTCCTTTCCTGAGCTTCGATCTTCCGGCTCTCGTTTAGTAGTTGTTGGAAACTACGCTGCATTAGGCCTACAAATTGGGTATGGGGTGTAGAGAGATGGTGTGTTCCACTCCAAGGTGTTCCCCAGGTTTCCTCGCCAATGCTTCGATCATCATGCTCTCGTTTAGTAGTTGTTGGAAACTATGCTGCATTAGGCCTACAAATTGGGTATGGGGTGTAGAGAGATGGTGTGTTCCACTCCAAGGTGTTCTCCAGGTTGCCTTTCCTGAGCTTCGATCTTCCGGCTCTCGTTTAGTAGTTGTTGGAAACTACGCTGCATTAGGCCTACAAATTGGGTATGGGGTGTAGAGAGATGGTGTGTTCCACTCCAAGGTGTTCTCCAGGTTGCCTTTCCTGAGCTTCGATCTTCCGGCTCTCGTTTAGTAGTTGTTGGAAACTACGCTGCATTAGGCCTACAAATTGGGTATGGGGTGTAGAGAGATGGTGTGTTCCACTCCAAGGTGTTCCCCAGGTTTCCTCGCCAATGCTTCGATCATCATGCTCTCGTTTAGTAGTTGTTGGAAACTACGCTGCATTAGGCCTACAAATTGGGTATGGGGTGTAGAGAGATGGTGTGTTACACTCCAAGGTGTTCCCCAGGTTGCCTTTCCTGAGCTTCGATCTTCCGGCTCTCGTTTAGTAGTTGTTGGAAACTACGCTGCATTAGGCCTACAAATTGGGTATGGGGTGTAGAGAGATGGTGTGTTCCACTCCAAGGTGTTCTCCAGGTTGCCTTTCCTGAGCTTCGATCTTCCGGCTCTCGTTTAGTAGTTGTTGGAAACTACGCTGCATTAGGCCTACAAATTGGGTATGGGGTGTAGAGAGATGGTGTGTTCCACTCCAAGGTGTTCCCCAGGTTTCCTCGCCAATGCTTCGATCTTCATGCTCTCGTTTAGTAGTTCTTGGAAACTACACTGCATTAGGCCTACAAATTGGGTATGGGGTGTAGAGAGATGGTGTGTTCCACTCCAAGGTGTTCCCCAGGTTGCCTTTCCTGAGCTTCGATCTTCCGGCTCTCGTTTAGTAGTTGTTGGAAACTACGCTGCATTAGGCCTACAAATTGGGTATGGGGTGTAGAGAGATGGTGTGTTCCACTCCAAAGTGTTCCCCAGGTTTCCTCGCCAATGCTTCGATCATCATGCTCTCGTTTAGTAGTTGTTGGAAACTACGCTGCATTAGGCCTACAAATTGGGTATGGGGTGTAGAGAGATGGTGTGTTCCACTCCAAGGTGTTCTCCAGGTTGCCTTTCCTGAGCTTCGATCTTCCGGCTCTCGTTTAGTAGTTGTTGGAAACTACGCTGCATTAGGCCTACAAATTGGGTATGGGGTGTAGAGAGATGGTGTGTTCCACTCCAAGGTGTTACCCAGGTTTCCTCGCCAATGCTTCGATCATCATGCTCTCGTTTAGTAGTTGTTGGAAACTACGCTGCATTAGGCCTACAAATTGGGTATGGGGTGTAGAGAGATGGTGTGTGGAAACTACGCTGCATTAGGCCTACAAATTGGGTATGGGGTGTAGAGAGATGGTGTGTTCCACTCCAAGGTGTTCTCCAGGTTTCCTTTCCTGAGCTTCGATCTTCCGGCTCTCGTTTAGTAGTTGTTGGAAACTACGCTGCATTAGGCCTACAAATTGGGTATGGGGTGTAGAGAGATGGTGTGTTCCACTCCAAGGTGTTCCCCAGGTTTCCTCGCCAATGCTTCGATCATCATGCTCTCGTTTAGTAGTTGTTGGAAACTATGCTGCATTAGGCCTACAAATTGGGTATGGGGTGTAGAGAGATGGTGTGTTCCACTCCAAGGTGTTCTCCAGGTTGCCTTTCCTGAGCTTCGATCTTCCGGCTCTCGTTTAGTAGTTGTTGGAAACTACGCTGCATTAGGCCTACAAATTGGGTATGGGGTGTAGAGAGATGGTGTGTTCCACTCCAAGGTGTTCTCCAGGTTGCCTTTCCTGAGCTTCGATCTTCCGGCTCTCGTTTAGTAGTTGTTGGAAACTACGCTGCATTAGGCCTACAAATTGGGTATGGGGTGTAGAGAGATGGTGTGTTCCACTCCAAGGTGTTCCCCAGGTTTCCTCGCCAATGCTTCGATCATCATGCTCTCGTTTAGTAGTTGTTGGAAACTACGCTGCATTAGGCCTACAAATTGGGTATGGGGTGTAGAGAGATGGTGTGTTACACTCCAAGGTGTTCCCCAGGTTGCCTTTCCTGAGCTTCGATCTTCCGGCTCTCGTTTAGTAGTTGTTGGAAACTACGCTGCATTAGGCCTACAATTTGGGTATGGGGTGTAGAGAGATGGTGTGTTCCACTCCAAGGTGTTCTCCAGGTTGCCTTTCCTGAGCTTCGATCTTCCGGCTCTCGTTTAGTAGTTGTTGGAAACTACGCTGCATTAGGCCTACAAATTGGGTATGGGGTGTAGAGAGATGGTGTGTTCCACTCCAAGGTGTTCCCCAGGTTTCCTCGCCAATGCTTCGATCTTCATGCTCTCGTTTAGTAGTTCTTGGAAACTACACTGCATTAGGCCTACAAATTGGGTATGGGGTGTAGAGAGATGGTGTGTTCCACTCCAAGGTGTTCCCCAGGTTGCCTTTCCTGAGCTTCGATCTTCCGGCTCTCGTTTAGTAGTTGTTGGAAACTACGCTGCATTAGGCCCACAAATTGGGTATGGGGTGTAGAGAGATGGTGTGTTCCACTCCAAAGTGTTCCCCAGGTTTCCTCGCCAATGCTTCGATCATCATGCTCTCGTTTAGTAGTTGTTGGAAACTACGCTGCATTAGGCCTACAAATTGGGTATGGGGTGTAGAGAGATGGTGTGTGGAAACTACGCTGCATTAGGCCTACAAATTGGGTATGGGGTGTAGAGAGATGGTGTGTTCCACTCCAAGGTGTTCTCCAGGTTTCCTTTCCTGAGCTTCGATCTTCCGGCTCTCGTTTAGTAGTTGTTGGAAACTACGCTGCATTAGGCCTACAAATTGGGTATGGGGTGTAGAGAGATGGTGTGTTCCACTCCAAGGTGTTCTCCAGGTTGCCTTTCCTGAGCTTCGATCTTCCGGCTCTCGTTTAGTAGTTGTTGGAAACTACGCTGCATTAGGCCTACAAATTGGGTATGGGGTGTAGAGAGATGGTGTGTTCCACTCCAAGGTGTTCCCCAGGTTTCCTCGCCAATGCTTCGATCATCATGCTCTCGTTTAGTAGTTGTTGGAAACTACGCTGCATTAGGCCTACAAATTGGGTATGGGGTGTAGAGAGATGGTGTGTTCCACTCCAAGGTGTTCTCCAGGTTGCCTTTCCTGAGGTTCGATCTTCCGGCTCTTGTTTAGTAGTTGTTGGAAACTACGCTGCATTAGGCCTACAAATTGGGTATGGGGTGTAGAGAGATGGTGTGTTCCACTCCAAGGTGTTCCCCAGGTTTCCTCGCCAATGCTTCGATCATCATGCTCTCGTTTAGTAGTTGTTGGAAATTACGCTGCATTAGGCCTACAAATTGGGTATGGGGTGTAGAGAGATGGTGTGTTCCACTCCAAGGTGTTCTCCAGGTTGCCTTTCCTGAGCTTCGATCTTCCGGCTCTCGTTTAGTAGTTGTTGGAAACTACGCTGCATTAGGCCTACAAATTGGGTATGGGGTGTAGAGAGATGGTGTGTTCCACTCCAAGGTGTTCCCCAGGTTTCCTCGCCAATGCTTCGATCATCATGCTCTCGTTTAGTAGTTGTTGGAAACTACGCTGCATTAGGCCTACAAATTGGGTATGGGGTGTAGAGAGATGGTGTGTTCCACTCCAAGGTGTTCTCCAGGTTGCCTTTCCTGAACTTCTATCTTCAGGCTCTCATTAAATTGTGGTTAAACGGAACAGCTGCATTTGGCCTACTAGTTGGGTTGGGGCCTACTATCGGTGTCTGCCACTCCTTGCTGTTCTCCTCCACTGAACAAAGCTGTGCCGCCTGTTTACTACGGTTGCCAATTTTGAACTGCATTTCGACTACTTACTGATTTGGGCCTACTCTCTGTGTCAGCCTCTCATTCCAGTTGTCCTCCACTGCAATGCCCCCTGGTTATTCCTGTGTTACCAATTTTGAACTGCATTTAGCCAACTTTATTCTTTGGGCCTATATCTGTGTTTCCTCCTCATCCTGTCCATTGCCCAGCCAGTGATAGATGAGTCTGCTGGTACATTGACCCATAACGCAACATTCCCCGTGCACGCTACACAACAACATTGTGACCCTGCTGAAAGTCAGGTTGCTCTTCCCGCATACCATACCACCTTACACGGGGACAAAGAGGAAGGTGCAGATGAAAGTGCAGGTTCCTTCATCAGGTGGGGGGAGGAATACTAGTTGGCGACGTCACTGGCACAGGGCCTCTCATAGTACGCAAAAGTGTTGCTGCCGGTGGGAGGCGCCCCCGCCGTGCAAACACACCGCTGTACTTTGAGGGGCCCTGTGCCAGTGCCAATGCCAACGAGTGGGCCCCCCCTGCTTGCTCAGGTTCACAGCACTTGCAAAGTTGAAATACTTACCTCTCCCTGCTCCACTGCCGTGACGTGGTCCAGATTTCCTGGGCCCACTAATTACTTGAACCAGCCCTACCCACCACAACTTTAGCCAAATGAACCCCAATTTCAAATGCCTTCCAATTATTATAAGGTAAATTACGCTTGACAAGCTTCATTAAGAAGAATGGATGGTTTTGACATTAAAATGGGCACTCTAGGTGTTTTCCTGGCCCCCACTCACTGCCGACTATGCTGCCCCATTGACTTGCATTGGGTTTCGTGTTTCGGTCGATCCCGACTTTACGTCATAATCGGCCGATTTCACTCGACCCGACTTTTGAGATAGTCGGGTTTCGCGAAACCCGGCTCGACTCTAAAAAGGTCAAGGTCGCTCAACTCTACTCACCATCACTGCAACCCTTCAGGTTCTCTTCCCTCCTGGAGCTGCAGCTCACACATGGCTGCATGGCCATACTCTCTGCTCTCTTCCTCTCTCTCTGTCTCTCCCTCCAACAGACTAACTAACTCCTCCTCCAGACCAGAACATTTATCTATCTAGGGAAGCTCCCCTAAATCCGGGTTCAGAGCTCCCCCCTCCCCCTTCTGGCCTGGATTCAGAACATCGTAAACACGCAAAAAATGGAGTACCAATATCCAAAAAGAAGTAAAATCATAATAATTTTTATTTTACTAATAAATATAAGGCACCGAAACAATGTAAAACATAATCATATCATAACAGAGTTTTTTGCAAGACAAAGACTCAGGTGCAGCAATTCACATGCATACAAACAGCACAGCTAAGCAAGATAATGTAACAATATACCATTGCTAGTAAGGTGACAGTGCTTCAAGTATACCCAGAGTTTAAATAGTGATAGTAGGGGTAGCCATGTCAAATATACTGTGGTCAATGTGACATATGGTAACAAGTGATCCCGATTGTATTAACATATGGCATCCACTGAAAATCACATTAGATCACATTGTGCAGTTTCACCTGTCTTTCACTAGGGGGACTTGTCAGGGAGTCACAAAAACATTGAACTTTAGGAAGGCAAAGTTTGAACAGCTTAGAGATGCCCTTAATCTGGTAGACTGGGACAATATCCTCAGAAATGAGAATACAGATAATAAATGGGAAATGTTTAAGAACATCCTAAATAGGCAGTGTAAGCGGTTTATACCTTGTGGGAATAAAAGGACTAGAAATAGGAAAAACCCAATGTGGCTAAACAAAGAAGTAAGACAGGCAATTAACAGTAAAAAGAAAGCATTTGCACTACTAAAGCAGGATGGCACCATTGAAGCTCTAAAAAACTATAGGGAGAAAAATACTTTATCTAAAAAACTAATTAAAGCTGCCAAAAAGGAAACAGAGAAGCACATTGCTAAGGAGAGTAAAACTAATCCCAAACTGTTCTTCAACTATATCAATAGTAAAAGAATAAAAACTGAAAATGTAGGCCCCTTAAAAAATAGTGAGGAAAGAATGGTTGTAGATGACGAGGAAAAAGCTAACATATTAAACACCTTCTTCTCCACGGTATTCACGGTGGAAAATGAAATGCTAGGTGAAATCCCAAGAAACAATGAAAACCCTATATTAAGGGTCACCAATCTAACCCAAGAAGAGGTGCGAAACCGGCTAAATAAGATTAAAATAGATAAATCTCCGGGTCCGGATGGCATACACCCACGAGTACTAAGAGAACTAAGTAATGTAATAGATAAACCATTATTTCTTATTTTTAGTGACTCTATAGCGACAGGGTCTGTTCCGCAGGACTGGCGCATAGCAAATGTGGTGCCAATATTCAAAAAGGGCTCTAAAAGTGAACCTGGAAATTATAGGCCAGTAAGTCTAACCTCTATTGTTGGTAAAATATTTGAAGGGTTTCTGAGGGATGTTATTCTGGATTATCTCAATGAGAATAACTGTTTAACTCCATATCAGCATGGGTTTATGAGAAATCGCTCCTGTCAAACCAATCTAATCAGTTTTTATGAAGAGGTAAGCTATAGACTGGACCACGGTGAGTCATTGGACGTGGTATATCTCGATTTTTCCAAAGCGTTTGATACCGTGCCGCACAAGAGGTTGGTACACAAAATGAGAATGCTTGGTCTGGGGGAAAATGTGTGTAAATGGGTTAGTAACTGGCTTAGTGATAGAAAGCAGAGGGTGGTTATAAATGGTATAGTCTCTAACTGGGTCGCTGTGACCAGTGGGGTACCGCAGGGGTCAGTATTGGGACCTGTTCTCTTCAACATATTCATTAATGATCTGGTAGAAGGTTTACACAGTAAAATATCGATATTTGCAGATGATACAAAACTATGTAAAGCAGTTAATACAAGAGAAGATAGTATTCTGCTACAGATGGATCTGGATAAGTTGGAAACTTGGGCTGAAAGGTGGCAGATGAGGTTTAACAATGATAAATGTAAGGTTATACACATGGGAAGAGGGAATCAATATCACCATTACACACTGAACGGGAAACCACTGGGTAAATCTGACAGGGAGAAGGACTTGGGGATCCTAGTTAATGATAAACTTACCTGGAGCAGCCAGTGCCAGGCAGCAGCTGCCAAGGCAAACAGGATCATGGGGTGCATTAAAAGAGGTCTGGATACACATGATGAGAGCATTATACTGCCTCTGTACAAATCCCTAGTTAGACCGCACATGGAGTACTGTGTCCAGTTTTGGGCACCGGTGCTCAGGAAGGATATAATGGAACTAGAGAGAGTACAAAGGAGGGCAACAAAATTAATAAAGGGGATGGGAGAACTACAATACCCAGATAGATTAGCGAAATTAGGATTATTTAGTCTAGAAAAAAGACGACTGAGGGGCGATCTAATAACCATGTATAAGTATATAAGGGGACAATACAAATATCTCGCTGAGGATCTGTTTATACCAAGGAAGGTGACGGGCACAAGGGGGCATTCTTTGCGTCTGGAGGAGAGAAGGTTTTTCCACCAACATAGAAGAGGATTCTTTACTGTTAGGGCAGTGAGAATCTGGAATTGCTTGCCTGAGGAGGTGGTGATGGCGAACTCAGTCGAGGGGTTCAAGAGAGGCCTGGATGTCTTCCTGGAGCAGAACAATATTGTATCATACAATTATTAGGTTCTGTAGAAGGACGTAGATCTGGGTATTTATTATGATGGAATATAGGCTGAACTGGATGGACAAATGTCTTTTTTCGGCCTTACTAACTATGTTACTATGTTACTAATAGTTCTTACCCGTGGTTGTGATGCCTGTCACAAGTGTAACCCTTACTCGTGTTTCGCGTGGGCTTCGTCAGGGGGCTGAGAACATCAATGATTCAGAACATGTTGCATGTAGGTGCTTTACCTGGTAAAGGGAATCCTCCTTGCCTCCAAACATGACGTCACCCTCCCCGAAAGGAAGGCAACATCACTGTAACAACCGGTTACCTGGGGCGTTACAGATGCTGGTAATAATATGTAAATAATAAGATGCGGGGTGATAACAGATACAGTATATGCAAATACTAATCTATAATCTATATAAACAATTGTAACAGAATAATCAATAAATAATTATGCATATACAGGTAAGTGTTTGACTGAAATTACATGAGAAATATACCGTATAAGCCAAAATCAGATCTAAATAAAAATATGAATGAATAGCACTGATGTTGTAGTAGTATGGACACACAATGGCAAATCTGATATAATTCCAATAAAGATATACCTGAATTTGTACCAGTCAGTATCGCTCTAGTAGATTCTAAAAAGAGACAGGAGAACGTGGAAATAGAGGTATACCATAAGTAGAGAGGAGCCATAAACCCGCCTGGACCCAACGCGTGTCGCTATCAAGTGTGGTAGTCAGCATAGTGTCAGTCAAGTCAGAGGGGCAGCCTTATTATCATATATTTATTGATTTTTAAACATTGGGACTATTCTGCCTTTAGTGGTAGGAATGCGTCAGCCCAGTCCACCACCGTTATACCTCTATATGCAGCCTCCATATGCAGTACATCATTCCCCAGCTCCTCTATACACAGGCTTCATCTGCAGTACATCACTCCTGAGCCCCTGTATACAGCCTCCATCTGCAATTCATTGCTCCTCAGCACCTGTTTACAGACTCCATATGCCGTATACTGCTACTTACAATTGCCCCTCTATACAGTCTCCATCTGCAGGTAATCGCTCTTTAGCCTCTGTATACAGCTTCCATCTGCAGTGCACACTTCCTCAGTTCTGTATACAGCCTCCATCTGCAGTATCTTGCTACCGAACACCCTTTGTACAACCTTCATCTTCAGTCCATTGCTCCTCAGCCCCTATATACAGACTCCATATGCATTCCATCACTGGTGGGAATTTCATCACTGCTCACATTACATAAATAGAGCTCAATCAGTGGGAGGTTTGTGGCATACATCACATAGGATACACTGAGACTGGTGTATACATCACATAGGAGATATTGAGACTGGTGTTTGTACAATGCATAGAAAACACGGAGACTGGTGTATACATCACATAGGAGAAACTGAGACTGTTGTGTATACATAACATAGGAAACACTGAGACTGGTGTATGTACAACGCATAGGAGACACTGAGACTGCTGTATATACTGTACATAACATAGGAAACACTGAGACTGCTATATATACATCACATATGAGACACCGTGACTGCTTTATACATCAAATAAGATGCACTACAATTGCTGTATACATCACATAGGATACACTAATATTGGAGTATATACATCACATAATATACAATGGGACTGATGTATATATGTCCCATCAGATACACTGAGGCTGATGATGTGTATGAGTCACCCGCTTGGGCTGTGGGGTACTCGTACCGGGTCCGGTCTTAAAGGGGATGTCACGATGGCTGCGACCCGGTCCGTGGCCCTAGGTGCCCAATTGAAGGAAAAGTCTTTTAGGGGTTTTATGAATAAAGTGTTCATTTTGCCACCTGGTATTCGGTCAGTAGGGACTGACGCTGCTTAAAGGGGTCCTCTGGGATTATGGTATGGCAGCCAGATGGTATCACTTCCCACTGGTGAAGTAGGTCCCCAGGGCTCCCGGTGTGTTGGTGGAAGATGGTGAATGGTGTAGTAAAGAACAAGGACTCAGGTTTGCAGTCTCTGTACCTGGTTTACTAAAAGCTTCAGCCACCGCAGTCCAGGGCACCAGATTACAGGTGAGGGCAGGGTCCGGCCTGCTTGGAAGCAAATCCAGAGTCCCCTTTACCAGGTGGAGATCAAAGCCTTCCTCCAAGTGCGGTGGTGTTGTAGTCCCTTACTGCCTAAGGCTTCCAATAAGGTCCTCACAGTTCCTCTCTGTCCTCCATATAGGTTAGGACACGACCCCTATGACAGGTGAACTGGGCCTTTTTACATGGTCTCTATCATGACCCGGGCCCTATAGATATCACTGTGTCTCCTGGGTATCAATGAGGACAGGTGATGTACAATCCAGCTGTCCTGCCTGTTCAGCTATGCCACTATAGAGTTCAGCACGGCCACGGTCTTCCGGCTACCGGAATCTGCACTAGCCAGGGAGGTAGCCTCTTCTCAGCTCTGCTCCACTGGTGTTATTTCTCCCTCCTGCACTCTTTCTACAATCTGTTCTTTCTTTCTGTTTCCTCCTTCCTCTAAGAGCTGTAATACCTTGGACTACACGGCTGTTATGTAGGCAATCCAGTGACACAGTGTGCCAGCAATCAGAGCACATACAGTGATCTGACAATAACCCAAAAACAATAGAACGAGCTCTGAGACGTGGAATCTCTGTAGACCGCAATACCTGAACCTATCCTAAACACAACTAAAGGCAGCTGTGGATTGCGCCTGACACTACCTATGCAACTCGGCACAGCCTGAGGAGCTGACTAGCCTGAAGATAGAAAAACAAGCCTGACTTGCCTCAGAGAAATACCCCAAAGGAAAAGGCAGCCCCCCACATATAATGACTGTTAGCAAGATGAAAAGACAAACGTAGGGATGAAATAGATTCAGCAAAGTGAGGCCAGATATTCTAGATAGAGCGAGGATAGCAAAGAGAACTTTGCAGTCTACAAAAAACCCTAAAGCAAAAAACCACGCAAAGGGGGCAAAAAGACCCACCGTGCCGAACTAACGGCACGGCGGTACACCCTTTGCGTCTCAGAGCTTCCAGCAAAACGAATAGACAAGCTGGACAGAAAAAGAAGCAACAAAAGCAAAGAAGCACTTATCTAAGCAGAGCAGCAGGCCACAGGAAAGATCCAGAAGCTCAGATCCAACACTGGAACATTGACCAGGAGCAAGGAAGACAGAATCAGGCGGAGTTAAATAACAAAGCAGCCAACGAGCTCACCAGAACACCTGAGGGAGGAAGCTCAGAAGCTGCAGTACTACTTGTGACCACAGGAGTGAATTCAGCCACAGAATTCACAACACACGGCCCCTTCAGACTTTCTGGCACTCATTGCCCGTCTGCTCTCCTCCGGGCCGCTGACAGTCTGCTCTCTCTGCTGTCTGGGACAAACTGTCTGCTTTCCCTCCAGACCAGAATGTATTTATAGGGGAGTTCCTTAATCTGGGTTCAGAGCTCCCCCTTCTGGCCTGGAGTGTGAACGTGTTGTATGTAGTGATTACCTGGTGAAAGAGATCCTTCATCACTTCCAAGCGTGACATCACTCTCCCCGTGGAGAAAGCAATGCCACTGTGACGGCCAGGACCCTGGGGCGTCACATATATACAGTACATCATATAGGAGACATTGAGAGTATGCTGTATATGCATTACATAAAAGACATTCAATGGGACCACATCATATATTATATAGGAGACACAGTGAATGCTGGCACAGGAGTGCAGAATGGTCTAACACCACCCACAAAGAACGTCCGCCCACACTGGCCACGTCAGGACATAATTCTTCTTTACATGCATTGCAGTGTTCAGTAGTGAAGGCTGCAGGCGGGTGCTCGCAGTCTAAGGCTAGGTTCACATTGCGTTTAGGGCAATCCGTTAAGAGCATAGCGCTAACGCAATGTTTCTCTAGGGTCCGCGTTCTTCACTAGCGAGGGACGGACCTTTGACGCACCTTGGACGCCACAAGCAGCGTCCGAGGTCCGTCACAAAAGAACGGCACATCGCCAGCGCGTGCCGAAAATGGCATGCACTAGCGATGCGCTACAGGCACAAATCACATTGCTGTCAATGGGTGCGCTAACGGACCCGTTGCACAGCGTTAATTGCGACATTTTCGCCGTGCAACGCAGTCCATTAGCGTTAACTCATTAATGCAATGTGAACCTAGCCTAAGGAAGAATTAAAGGGCCAATGGCTGACAAAACTAGCAGGCGGCCCAACCACTGCAATCAACGGGAATCTGCCCGGGATCGGAAGAATGGTAAATGAATGGTGTCATTCAAAACTACAACTTCACCCACAAAAAGCAATGGTTTAAAACTATGGCTCTTTAAGGAAGGGAAAGAAAAAAGAAAAGTGCAAACATAAAAAAACTGCAGAAATGATCAAAGCAGGCATAAAATAGCAACAAAAAATAATTAAAATAAAATAAAAAATTAAAATAATAAAACATAAAAATAAATAAAAATAAAAAAACTAAACAAAAAACGAAATAAATAAATAATAAAAATATAATAATAAGCAAAAATAACAGCAGGCAAAAATAGAGAATAAACATTGCAATAATCAATTTCTCAGATTTACCACAATTTTTCAAACCTTCATAAAATGTATGCTTAAATAATCTTTTAACAATTACCGTTCTCAGACAAATAAGAGAAGAGGAGCAATGTTAGCCATAAGTTAAATTTACTGCACTGCCGCCATCTAGTGTCTCCAGCAGGAAGCCCGAGCACCTGTGTGATTCTTTCAAGACAGGAACAGATTTTCATTCCTTGGAAGTAGGAAATTCAGTTTTCCATTCAGTGACTGAAAGCACAGATATTGCAGAGCTTTATGATTTGAATCATTGCTTTTGCAACATTTTTCTTAACTATAGAAAAGATTTACTGATGCTGTTATTTATTATTTCGTTTACACCTTTTTAAGTCCTATTTAGGATATGTGAACATAACGTCTTTAAGGCTGTGTTCTCACGTTGAGTTTTTGCTGCTATTTTTGTTGCGCTTTTTTTAATGCAAATTTTTAAGCTGCATTTTACAGTACAAGCAAAAGCCACCAGACGAGTTGTCTTTTTTTAACCATAACTAGCGTTATACAGGGTGAGCCATGTATATGGATACACCTAAATAAAATGGGAATGGTTAGTGATAGCAACTTCCTGCTTGTGGCACATTAGTATATGGGAGGAGGAAAACTTTTCAAGATGGGTGGTGACTATGGCGGACATTTTGAAGTCGGCAATTTTGGATTCAACTTTATTTTTTCCAATGGGAACAGGACCTTGCCGGTGGACAACTCCTCCTATCTTCTTCCTCAAATCCTTTCTGCTGGTCAGTGACATCTTGCAGCAAATGCATCAAGACTGAAGAGAGAATTCTCCTGGTTCTTCTACCCTCCACCCTCCATATTCTACCTCATCTTCATCCCTTCATGTTCTCTGACATCTTACCTCCTCTCACCGAAGTACTGTGAATAAAATTGGTTAAAGTTCCTCATTGCATCATCCTTCCCAGATTAACCATGTGCAGCTGATCAAACATAGGAGGAAAAGGGTAGCGAGTAACATTATTTGCCATAGCTTGTACAGAGATCTGTGCTCAAATCCCTCAGACATATCTCACATACATGCATCGGTGGCAGAATAATCACAGAAGACCTAAGTCTACAGTGTCTTGTGCATTCCATCCATGATCCTAGCTATGGCATGTCCACGAAAAGGTCAGTGGATCCCTCTGTGAGTCCATGCTTACTGCAGAACATGGCGTACGCCCCAAACATGTAACAGCAAATGTCAGTGAGAACTTTGAGACACCTAGAGATAAGTTTTGTGACAACCTAGATGATTTATGGGGCAGAGTTGATTACTATTTAGCAGCTCTTCCACGGTCTAACAGTGATGCAGCAGATTTAACCTCCACATTTAATCATTTAATTTCCACCTGACTGTCTGCGAAGTACATCACATTCCTGAGTAACTGTGACATGAATGATGCTACAGAGGAGCTGGCTGGAAGGTAGAGTCTACTCAAGGAAAAGACCACACTAGTGCGAGATGCCCAGGATGAGGCAGAACTCCGCATCGCTCACCTCCAAGAGGTTAGGTCACATTGCACAATGTCGACCAAAACCACATCTCAATCTTCCAGAACATCTCACTCCTGGAAGCCAACATTGTCTGACAAGCTACTGGAAATCCATGCAACCGCAGATGAAGCTAGAGTTAGAACACCCTTTGCTAGGAATTAAGCAGAGATGGAAGCCCAATTAAAATGGCAGGGAGCAAAGGTAGAAGCCCAAAGAAACAAGATGGAAGTCAAATTAAAAAGGCAAGAAGCAGAGCTGGAGGCCCAATTAAAAATACTTCAAGCATAAAGGGAAGAAGCAGCAGCCCTCCCTAAAATTGAACCTTTTTATTATTTTATCAATAACCGCCACAATTGACAAAGACTGGCGCACACCCCCGGTTGGACTCGACCAGCACTTGGAACCACTGTAATCTAGTACTGTTACCGCAGCGACCCGGCCAGAGCGGCACAATACCACAAGTTAACCCTGCAACTATGATGGGGAGATCAGACATGTCTGACTTTGACAGATACAATTGCTTCTCACAAAATTAGAATATGATCAAAAAGTTAATTTATTTCAGTTTTTCAATAAAAAAATTGAAACTCATTTATTAAATAGTTATTACAAACAGAGTTATCTATTTCAAGTTTTTATTTCTGTTAATATTGATGATTATGGCTTACAGCCATTGAAAACCCAAAAGTCATTATCTCAGTAAATTAGAATAATTAGCAAAAAACACCTGCAAAGGCTTCCTAAGCGTTTAAAAAGGTCCTTGTCTGTTTCAGTAGGCTCCCAGATTTGAACTCTGTGGTTCTGTACTAGCCATAGAGATCAAAGACTTCATACAGAGTGAACTGGCTATTCACGTGTATGACACAAGATTCTATACAGACAGTAAGGTTGTTCCGGGTTACATATACAACCAAACAAAATGCTGATATGTCTCTATGTCAGTAACTGCGTTGAAAAGATCAGGAAATCTTCTATCCCTGAACAATGGCAATATGTTCCATCCCATCTTAACCCTGCTGATCTTGCTATTAGGCCAGTGCATGTTGGTACTTTTGCAAATTCTTCTTGGTTACCAGGACCGGAGTTCCTTAGTGATCAGTATGAAGAGACTGCCAATGAATATAGCTTCAGTCTTCAGGATCCAGACATTGATCTAGAGATCTGTCCTGATATCAGCGATTTGAACACTTCTCCAGATGATCAAGGCTTGTTTTCGCCATAACATCTGGAACCTGAAGTTGAAACTTTCTAGGAGCTTTTGGACCACTTAAAATGCTCATCTGATTGCACTGAAGCGATGGACGGGGGACCACCACGGTGCAGGAAGACTACTGTACACAAGATGAGGTGCAAACAACAAAGGATAGATTTATTGGGAGACAGGGAATGGAAGGGACAAGGAAGGTGCAAACAGGGGTTTACAATAGCAAAAGATAATGCACATGAGTTATCTTGTCTGTAAAATAGCACAGTGCTTCAACAATTACAAACTCAGAATCTGTCTCACAAGCAACTTTACACAATAAAACAAATATTGATGCTACTCTGCATATAACCTCCCTGGCCTTTACTAGGCAGGCCACAAGGCTACCGTGCTCTAACTACTGAAGCCTGCACTAGGCCCTAACAGGTGCACCAAACAGGAACAAACTGACGGTGATGTTGGGGACACAGGTCCAGTTCCAGGGGGCCCCCGAAGTCCAAAACGGTGGTGCACACGGATTCCTGTCAGCTCTGCAAAGCGTGGTCTACTCCTTGCTTCTGGATCCTAGGGATGCTCCTGGAAACTGTAAGTCCCCTTATCAGTATCTTCGTGGCTTCACAAACTAGCACAGAACAGCCACCCTTTGCTGTAGCCGGGAAAGTCTATTTAACAAACGCAGTTCGTCTCAAGCTGTGTAATCTTCCTTGCAGCCAACAACTCTTCCTTGCAGCGAGAACAGCACAAAGTTCTCACAGTTCTCTCTGAAATTTTCCCTCCACACGTTGCTTCAGCTCCACCCCTCCACACAGCACCGAACAGTTCATAACAAACATAAGAGCAGGGGAGAAAAGCAGAACATACCATCACACCAGACAAGGGGATGCAGCCTCTTAAAGTGACAGCGTGTTTCTTATTGTCCATAACAGCACCACCCTGTTACATGCCTCCCTTCTTAATGATGGTCGTCCTCGGCCATCACAGCAGCAGGGTAAAAGTGTAATGGAGGAGGCAACAAAGGTGTAAAAACAGACAGAGCACACTGTTCTACATATTGGACTGGTGGAACCCCTGCATTAGACCTCTGGGATCTCTGAAGCTCTTGGCTGTCAGGCAAGGCTTGACTATCTTCCAGAGGAACACTTGTTGCAGGGGACATTGTGCGCTCTTGTCTGGTCTCATCCTCGCATGGCGGTACTGGTACATCCATGGGATTACCGTCTCTGGGCGGCTGAGGACCCCCTACTGTGTCAGGGACGGTCCACCACTCATCATCGATTTGGTCATCAGGCATGACAGATTCAGTAAGTGGAGTGGCACCTTCAGGCGACAATGGCATAGAATAGACCTCAGACCGGCAAGGCCGCAGCATATTTCTGTGAAGTACTCTAGGGGCGGATGCCCCATCTTCAATCTGTACCTTGTAGACAGGGCTGTTAGCATACACTCGCTCGATAACCTTGTACGGCTGTACTTCCCATCTCTCACTTAGTTTTCCCTTAGGGCGTTTCTCTCTGACCAATATCCGGTCTCCAGGTTGGAGAGGTAACTCTTGAGTCCGTTTGCGGGCCATATGTTCTTTTTCTTGCAGTTGCTGACCCGCCAACCGCCGTATCGTTTGCAAACGTTGCCGATGCTCTTTCACCCATGAGGTGACAGTTCGCTCCATCAGCTCCTCTGGCTGTTCCAAATTCAGCTCAATGATCTCTCGTCCAGCTCTTCCAAACAACAGTAGATAGGGGGTATAACCCGTGGTGGAGTGGACCCGATTGTTGTAGGTCCAGACCAATTCTGGCAGATAGTCTGGCCAACACACCTTCTTATCCTCCTCCAATGTTCTCAGCATCTGAAGCAAGGTTCTGTTGAAGCGTTCACAAGCTCCATTGCCTTGAGGATGGTAAGGGGTGGTCCGGGACCGCTCGATGCCATACATGCGATACAATTCTTCCATCACCTTGCCTTGGAAACATGCACCTTGGTCGGAGTGGATGCGCTTTGGGCACCCATACACCCCGATGAAGTCTTGACAGATGGCTCGCGCCGCCGATTCCGCAGTCTGGTCTCTAGTCGGAGTGACTACTGCGAACTTAGAGAAATGATCGGTCATCACCAAACAGTATTGCAGCCCCCGGCCGAGTGTCCCACGAGGAGATAGTCGATCATCAAGACTTCCAACGGTTCCTTAGTTTGTATGGTCTGGATGGGTGCCCTCTGTTCAGTACTCTTAATGAGGTCACATACTCGACACTGCCAGCAAACCTCTTCCACCACAAGCTCCAACCGGGGGCAATACACATACCGCTGCAACCATTAGTAGGTCTTTGTGGGGCCGAAGTGCGCTCTGAATTCATGGGCTTCTTTAGCTATTTCTTGAGCCATTCTTCCTGGGATGACCACTTGCCACCTTACTTCCATATCTTTTGGCTGTTGCCTCTTACGATATAGTACTGACTCTCGCACTTCCAGTCTATCCCACTGGTGCAACACACTTCTCATTTCAGAGTCCAGATTATCTCTCTCTTGTTTGCCAGGCTTCCGCTTTTGCGTTACCCACCATTTCATCTGTCTCAGCCCTTCGTCTTCATCCTGAACGTGTCCCCATTCCTCATTGGTTCTCCCCAGGGACCGGGGTAATGCGCAGGCCTCCCTTCTTGACTGGGCCACAACCATTGGGGGCTTGAACTTATTGAAGTCTGGGGTTTCCTCCTCTTCAAGTTGCTCATCAAGATCCCCCACTGGAGTCTCCACAGGCACTCTTGACGGCCCATCCGCATTTGCGTTTTCGGTAGCAGAGCGATAACGGATGGTAAAGTCGAACTTGGCCAGGCGAGCCATCCACCGTTGTTCTAAGGCCCCCAGTTTAGCATTCTCAAGGTGGGCCAGGGGATTATTGTTTGTTCGAACTTGAATTTTGGTACCTGTCAGGAAGCCTGCAAACTTTTCTGTCATGGCCACACCAGGGCCAGGAGCTCTAACCGGAAGGAGCTGTAATTGTGAGGGTTTCTTTCACTGTCTCGCAGGGACTTGCTAGCATACCCGATAACTCTCTCATGTCCATCCTGTATCTGAGAAAGTACTGCACCAAGTCCATGAAGGCTACCATCGGTGTACAACAGGAACGGTTGATCGAAGTCTGCGTAGGCCAAAATCGGGGCCGAAGTAAGGGCATTCTTTATAGCCTCGTGTTGTCCCTGTGCCCAGGGGATGCGCTGGGTCTTCGGCACTCCAGCGGTCCCCCTCAGCAACTCATTGAGAGGACCTGCCACCTTTGCGAAGTCTTTAACAAACCGGCGGTAGTACCCCATGAGTTCCAGGAAGGCCTGGAGTTCTCTCACTGTTTGAGGGACTGGCCACTTCTGAATAGCAGCCACTTTTTCTGGCGAGGGTAGAACTCCATCTTGTGACACTATGTGGCCTAGGTACTCGATCTCCCTCTTGAAGAGGTGGCATTTTTTTGGCTTCAACTTCAGGTTATGAGCCCGCAGTCTTCCGAGTACCTGTCCAAGCCGGGCAAGATGGTCTTCGAATGAGGATGAAAACACAATGATGTCATCCAGATAGATCAGGGTAGCCTCGAAATGTAAATCTCCCAAACACTTTTCCATCAGCCGTTGAAAGGTGCCTAGAGCATTGGAGAGCCCGAAGGGCATCCGGTTAAACTCGAACAGTCCCATAGGGAGGATGAAGGCGGTTTTCTCTCTGTCTTTCTCTGCCACGGCTACTTGCCAGTATCCGCTTGCTAGGTCCAGGGTGGAGAAGTACTTGGCTTTCCCCAACGCTGTCAAAAATTCCTCGATGCGGGGCAACGGATACGAGACTCGAACAGTGCAGGCATTCAGTTTCCTGTAATTACACAGAACCGGATGGTCCCATCCTTTTTCTTGACGAGCACCACCGGGGCTGCCCAAGGGCTCTGACTACTCTGCACCACTCCTGAATCCAGCATCTGCCTCAGTAATGTTTTCACCTCTTGGTACATCTTGGGCGGGATCTGCCGGTATCGTTCTCGAATTGGACGAGCTTCCCCAGTCGGGATCTCATGCGTGATGGCTTCAGTACAGCCGAAATCTTCGGCGTGACGGGCAAATGCGGCCTGATTTTCCCACAGCATAGTTTCTATTGCTTGAACATGCTCAGGGCCCATAGCCTTCAAATCCACTTCCATTTGCTCAAGGATAACCCTTCCACTCCACTCCGGGGATGGTGTCTATTCGTCTCCCGCAGCAACTGCTAGGGTCCACCCCACGCCTTCTTTCGGTGATAAAGACATCTCCTTCTGACTCACCACTTCACCCTTATGTAGGTACACCAGGGCCAGATCTGTCCCTCGTGGCAAGGTGACCTCCCTGGGCTCACATTCAAAGCTCTTATGGGGACATGTCCTCGCTGGACCACAGCTATCGTACGAGCTATCATGACTTCTTGATCCACTCCTCCGCCTACCACAGGCTGAACAACCACTTCCAACCCATCAAGGTTGCGGTGAGTCCCCACTGGAAGGTATACTATAGTTTCTCACTCGGGAGGTAGGATTACAGGTTCTTTACCAGGAGCCCGGATGACCCCTACCATCTGATAAGATGGCACACTCTTCTGCGTCCCACAGATGCAGATGAGTCGTTGAAGGGCTTCTTGAGTAGGCTTATGTGGAGTAGCCTTCTTCCAATATCCAGGTCCCCGTTTGGTAAACATAAACTGATCGAGTTCACGTAGGATATTCATTCCCAGTACTACAGGCACATCTTCCTTGACAGGCTCAGGGACTAGCAGGATCCCTTTTCTTCCAACTTCTTGCCCACAGATTCGAATATTCATCCACACGACCCCTGTGACCGGAATCGGTTGTTGGTTGGCAGCAAACAAGCGAATCAATGTCTCTTTTTCTGGCTTGGCCAGGTTCTTGAAATGCTTCTTGAAGTACGCTTCTGGCATCGTTGTCACTTGTGACCCGGTATCTACCAGGCAATCCACCAGAACTCCTTCAAATTCAGCACGTAGGATGGGGCTCCCAGCGATCAAGCGTTCATTATAATATGGAGTGGCCTCTCTTCTCTCCTCCCCCGCAGAGTGCCGCACTACTGCGGGGGTTGGTAGTTTAATGGCGGCTGAGTATAGTTCCGACAGTCTCTGGCAAGGTGTCCCCGCCCTCCACACTCCCAGCATTGAATGCCTCCTCCTCACCGAGAGGGGTACTTCGAGCCTGTCCTCGTGCCGCCGATGCCTGGCGGGACGGGGCTTGTTCCCACTGATCCCTTGTCGATCGGGCTGAAGAATGGTTGCATGAGTATGGTGGGTCAGTCTCTTGTAGTTCCCCCACTCTTCGCTCCATCTGGGTCAGTTTCTCTTGCACGTTAACAAGGGACCGCTGCAAGTCTTGCACTACCTGGACCAGCACTGTTGTGAATTCTGTGGTCAAGCTCCCTCCTGTGGTCATGAGTGGTACTTCGGCTGGTTCTGTCTATGAGCTTCCTCTGGTGGATGTGAGTGGGGCTGCGGCTTCTGAGTTTCCTTCCTCAGGTGACGAGGTTAAGTCGTTAGGTGCTGCTCTATTTAACTCCACCTAGTTCTTTGTTCCTGGCCTCCAGTCAATGTTCCAGTATTGGTCTTGCTCTCTCCTGGATCGTTCTTGTGGCCTGTCTGCCCTGCATAAGCTAAGTTTTGCTTGTGTTACTTTTTGCTATATTTTCTGTCCAGCTTGCTATATTGGTTTTTCTTGCTTGCTGGAAGCTCTGAGATGCAGAGGGAGCACCTCCGTACCGTTAGTCGGTGCAGAGGGTCTTTTTGCCCCCTCTGCGTGGTTGTTTGTAGGTTTTTGTGCTGACCGCAAAGCTATCTTTCCTATCCTCGGTCTATTCAGTAAGTCGGGCCTCACTTTGCTAAAATCTATTTCATCTCTGTGTTTGTATTTTCATCTTAACTCACAGTCATTATATGTGGGGGGCTGCCTTTTCCTTTGGGGAATTTCTCTGAGGCAAGGTAGGCTTATTTTTCTATCTTCAGGGCTAGCTAGTTTCTCAGGCTGTGCCCGAGGCGCCTAGGTCTGGTCAAGAGCGCTCCACGGCTACCTTTAGTGTGGTATGATAGGATTAGGGATTGCGGTCAGCAGAGTTCCCACGTCTCAGAGCTCGTCCTATGTTAGTAACTATCAGGTCACTTTGTGTGCTCTTAACCACTAGGTCCATTGTGGTTCTGAATCACCTGTTCATAACAGTACTGGAGGCCAGAAGTACTAATGCTTCTCAATAGAGGGAAAAGAGAAGTTCTGAGACCATTTTTTTTTCTCTGTACTGTGTTTTGTCTTTCTTTTCCCCTAGACATTTGGGTGGTTCAGGACACAGGTGTAGTGATGGACATTAAAGGTCTGTCTTCTTGTGTGGATCATCTCACTGCAAGAGTACAAAATATTCAAGACTTTGTGGTTCAGAATTCTATGCTAGAACCAAGAATTCCTATTCCTGATTTGTTTTCTGGAGATAGAGCTAAATTTCTGAGTTTTAAGAATAATTGTAAACTGTTTCTGGCTTTGAAACCCCGCTCCTCTGGTGACCCAGTTCAACAAGTTAAGATCATTATTTCTTTATTACGTGGCGACCCTCAAGACTGGGCATTTTCCCTTGCGCCAGGAGATCCTGCATTATGTAATATTGATTCGTTTTTTCTGGCGCTCGGATTGCTGTATGATGAACCTAATTCAGTGGATCAGGCAGACAAAAATTTGCTGGCTCTGTGTCAGGGTCAGGATGTGGTAGAGATATATTGTCAGAAGTTTAGGAAGTGGTCTGTGCTCACTCAATGGAATGAATGTGCGCTGGCAGCAATTTTCAGAAAAGGTCTCTCTGAAGCCCTTAAGGATGTCATGGTGGGATTTCCTATGCCTGCTGGTCTGAATGAGTCTATGTCTTTGGCCATTCAGATCGGTCGACGCTTGTGCGAGCGTAAAACTGTGCACCATTTTGCGGTATTATCTGAGCATGGACCTGAGCCTATGCAGTGCGATAGGACTTTGACCAGAGCTGAACGGCAAGAACACAGACGTCAGAATGGGCTGTGTTTTTACTGTGGTGATTCCACTCATGCTATCTCCGATTGTCCTAAGCGCACTAAGCGGTTCGCTAGGTCTGCCACCATTGGTACGGTACAGTCGAAATTTCTTTTGTCCGTTACTTTGATCTGCTCTTTGTCATCCTTTTCTGTCATGGCATTTGTGGATTCAGGCGCTGCCCTGAATTTGATGGACTTGGAGTATGCTAGGCGCTGTGGGTTTTTCTTGGAGACCTTGCAGTATCCTATTCCATTGAGAGGAATTGATGCTATGCCTTTGGCCAAGAATAAGCCTCAGTACTGGACCCAGCTGACCATGTGCATGGCTCCTGCGCATCAGGAGGATATTCGCTTTTTGGTGTTGCATAATCTGCATGATGTGGTCGTGTTGGGGTTGCCATGGCTACAAGTCCATAACCCAGTATTGGATTGGAAATCAATGTCTGTGTCCAGCTGGGGTTGTCAGGGGGTACATGGTGATGTTCCATTTCTGTCTATTTCATCATCCACCCCTTCTGAGGTCCCAGAGTTCTTGTCGGATTACCGGGATGTATTTGATGAGCCCAAGTCCAGTGCCCTACCTCCGCATAGGGATTATGATTGTGCTATCGATTTGATTCCTGGTAGTAAGTTTCCTAAAGGTCGACTGTTTAATTTGTCTGTGCCTGAGCACGCCGCTATGCGGAGTTACGTAAAGGAATCCTTGGAGAAGGGTCATATTCGCCCGTCGTCGTCGCCATTGGGAGCAGGGTTCTTTTTTGTGGCCAAGAAGGATGGTTCGCTGAGACCTTGTATTGATTACAGCCTTCTAAATAAAATCACGGTCAAATTTCAGTACCCCTTGCCGCTGCTGTCTGATTTGTTTGCTCGGATTAAGGGGGCTAATTGGTTCACCAAGATAGATCTTCGTGGTGCGTATAATCTTGTGCGTATTAAACAGGGTGATGAATGGAAAACAGCATTTAATACGCCCGAGGGCCATTTTGAGTACCTGGTTATGCCATTCGGGCTTTCTAATGCTCCATCAGTGTTTCAGTCCTTTATGCATGACATCTTCCGAGAGTACCTGGATAAATTCCTGATTGTATACTTGAATGATATTTTGGTCTTCTCAGATGATTGGGAGTCTCACGTGAAGCAGGTCAGAATGGTGTTCCAGGTCCTGCGTGCGAATTCTTTGTTTGTGAAGGGGTCCAAGTGTCTCTTTGGTGTTCAGAAGGTTTCATTTTTGGGTTTCATTTTTTCCCCTTCTACTATCGAGATGGACCCTGTTAAAGTTCAGGCCATTTGTGATTGGACTCAGCCGACATCTCTGAAGAGTCTGCAAAAGTTCCTGGGCTTTGCTAATTTTTATCGTCGCTTCATCAATAATTTTTCTAGTATTGCTAAACCGTTGACTGATTTAACCAAGAAGGGTGCTGATGTGGTCAATTGGTCTTCTGCTGCTGTGGAAGCTTTTCAAGAGTTGAAGCGTCGTTTTTCGTCTGCCCCTGTGTTGTGCCAACCAGATGTTTTGCTCCCGTTCCAGGTCGAGGTTGATGCTTCTGAGATTGGAGCAGGGGCTGTTTTGTCGCAAAGAAGTTCTGATGGCTCGGTGATGAAACCAGGCGCCTTCTTTTCCAGGAAGTTTTCGCCTGCTGAGCGTAATTATGATGTTGGCAATCGAGAGTTGCTGGCCATGAAGTGGGCATTCGAGGAGTGGCGTCATTGGCTTGAAGGAGCTAAGCATCGCGTGGTGGTCTTGACTGATCACAAGAACTTGACTTATCTCGAGTCTGCCAAACGGTTGAATCCTAGACAGGCTCGTTGGTCGCTGTTTTTCTCCCGTTTTGACTTTGTGGTTTCGTACCTTCCGGGCTCTAAAAATGTGAAGGCGGATGCCCTGTCTAGCAGTTTTGTGCCCGACTTTCCGGGTTTGTCTGAGCCGGCGGGTATTCTCAAAGAGGGGGTAATTTTGTCTGCCATCTCCCCTGATTTGCGGCGGGTGCTGCAAAAATTTCAGGCTAACAGACCTGACCGTTGCCCAGAGGAGAAACTGTTTGTCCCTGATAAATGGACGAGTAGAGTTATCTCTGAGGTTCATTGTTCGGTGTTGGCTGGTCATCCTGGAATCTTTGGTACCAGAGATTTGGTGGCTAGATCCTTTTGGTGGCCGTCTCTGTCGCGTGATGTGCGTTCGTTTGTGCAGTCCTGTGGGATTTATGCTCGGGCTAAGCCCTGCTGTTCTCGTGCCAGTGGGTTGCTTTTGCCCTTGCCAGTCCCGAAGAGGCCCTGGACACATATATCTATGGATTTTATTTCTGATCTCCCCATCTCTCAAAAAATGTCGGTCATTTGGGTTGTTTGTGATCGCTTCTCTAAGATGGTCCATTTGGTACCCTTGTCTAAATTGCCTTCCTCCTCTGATTTGGTGCCATTGTTCTTCCAGCGTGTGGTTCGTTTACATGGCATTCCGGAGAACATCGTTTCTGACAGAGGTTCCCAGTTTGTTTCGAGGTTTTGGCGAGCCTTTTGTGCTAGGATGGGCATTGATTTGTCTTTTTCCTCGGCTTTCCATCCTCAGACAAATGGCCAGACTGAACGAACCAATCAGACCTTGGAAACATATCTGAGATGTTTTGTTTCTGCCGATCAGGATGATTGGGTGTCCTTTTCGCCTTTGGCTGAGTTCGCCCTTAATAATCGGGCCAGCTCGGCTACTTTGGTTTCGCCGTTTTTCTGCAATTCTGGTTTCCATCCTCGTTTCTCTTCAGGGCAGGTTGAGTCTTCTGACTGTCCTGGTGTGGATACTGTGGTGGATAGGTTGCAGCAGATTTGGACTCATGTGGTGGACAATTTGACATTGTCTCAGGAGAAGGCTCAACGTTTCGCTAACCGCAGGCGCTGTGTGGGTCCCCGACTTCGTGTTGGGGATTTGGTTTGGTTGTCATCTCGTTATATTCCTATGAAAGTTTCCTCTCCTAAGTTTAAGCCTCGTTTCATTGGTCCGTATAGGATTTCTGAGGTTCTTAATCCTGTGTCTTTTCCAGCTTCTTTTTCCATCCATAACGTATTCCATAGGTCTTTGTTGCGGAGATACGTGGCACCTGTGGTTCCTTCCGTTGATCCTCCTGCCCCGGTTTTGGTTGAGGGGGAGTTGGAGTATATAGTGGAGAAGATTTTGGATTCTCGTATTTCGAGACGGAAACTCCAGTACCTGGTTAAGTGGAAGGGTTATGGTCAGGAAGATAATTCCTGGGTCTTTGCCTCTGATGTTCATGCTGCCGATCTGGTTCGTGCCTTTCATTTGGCTCATCCTGGTCGACCTGGGGGCTCTGGTGAGGGTTCGGTGACCCCTCCTCAAGGGGGGGGGTACTGTTGTGAATTCTGTGGTCAAGCTCCCTCCTGTGGTCATGAGTGGTACTTCAGCTGGTTTAGTCTATGAGCTTCCTCTGGTGGATGTGAGTGGGGCTGCGGCTTCTGAGTTTCCTTCCTCAGGTGACGAGGTTAAGTCGTTAGGTGCTGCTCTATTTAACTCCACCTAGTTCTTTGTTCCTGGCCTCCAGTCAATGTTCCAGTATTGGTCTTGCTCTCTCCTGGATCGTTCTTGTGGCCTGTCTGCCCTGCATAAGCTAAGTTTTGCTTGTGTTACTTTTTGCTATATTTTCTGTCCAGCTTGCTATATTGGTTTTTCTTGCTTGCTGGAAGCTCTGAGACGCAGAGGGAGCACCTCCGTACCATTAGTCGGTGCAGAGGGTCTTTTTGCCCCCTCTGCGTGGTTGTTTGTAGGTTTTTGTGCTGACCGCAAAGCTATCTTTCCTATCCTCGGTCTATTCAGTAAGTCGGGCCTACTTTGCTAAAATCTATTTCATCTCTGTGTTTGTATTTTCATCTTAACTCACAGTCATTATATGTGGGGGGCTGCCTGTCTTATAAATTGGGGAATTTTTTCTGAGGCAAGGTAGGCTTATTTTTCTATCTTCAGGGCTAGCTAGTTTCTCAGGCTGTGCCCGAGGCGCCTAGGTCTGGTCAGGAGCGCTCCACGGCTACCTTTAGTGTGGTATGATAGGATTAGGGATTGCGGTCAGCAGAGTTCCCACGTCTCAGAGCTCGTCCTATGTTAGTAACTATCAGGTCACTTTGTGTGCTCTTAACCACTAGGTCCATTGTGGTTCTGAATCACCTGTTCATAACACAGCACCTCTTGATGGTTTGGGTCCGCTATGGAATTGGCGCCCTGGACACGCATCACTCCAGACACATAGCTTTCTTCTTTACTTCGGGCCACTGTTTCCACCAGAACTTGACGAAACGTAAGGGCTGGATCTGCCTGGACCCGTTCTGACAGTGCTCGCCTCAAAGATGTGCTGTGTAGTCCCAGAATGAATTGCTCCCGGAGTATCCGGTCTTTAGAGCCCATGCCGCCAAATCCATCTGCCTCCTTTCTCTGCACCTCTTCGAACACTTCTTGCAGTGCTATTGCATACTGAGAAATTCCTTCTTCTTCCCGCTGCAGCCTAGAGAAAAATTTGGCGCGAATATGTCCCGCGCTAGCAGTCTCGCCGTAGATCTCTTCCAGGAACTTCACTAGCTCCTTCATGGTACTGCGGGTGAGTTCTGGTTGTAGGCAGACGTTTCTGCGGGCTTCCCCCTCTAGGGCAGTTAAAGCAATGTCCGCTTCAAGGTCTGGGCTGATGTTATAAATCTTCAGGGTGCATTGCAGCCGGGACACCCAGTCGGACAGTGGCATACTCTTGCCGTCAAACTTTGGGAGCACACTAAATATGGTGCCCATAGGGAGTGTCCTTGCAGGGGTTCCACCAATGCCCACAGCATCCCCATTAATGTTAGCATTCCCGCCATTGCTGTCTGCTGCCTCCATCCTGGTGACAGTACCCTGCTCGCAGCGCCACTTGAAGCGATGGGCGGGGGACCACCACGGTGCAGGAAGAGTACTGTACACAAGATGAGGTGCAAACAACAAAGGATAGATTTATTGGGAGTCAGGGAATGGAAGGGACAAGGAAGGTGCAAACAGGGGTTTACAATAGCAAAAGATAATGCACATGAGTTATCTTGTCTGTAAAATAGCACAGTGCTTCAACAATTACAAACTCAGAATCTGTCTCACAAGCAACTTTACACAATAAAACAAATATCGATGCTACTCTGCATATAACCTCCCTGGCCTTTACTACGCAGGCCACACGGCTACCGTGCTCTAACTACTGAAGCCTGCACTAGGCCCTAGCAGGTGCACCAAACAGGAACAAACTCACGGTGATGTTTGGGACACAGGTCCAGTTCCAGGGGGCCCCCGAAGTCCAAAACGGTGGTGCACACGGATTCCTGTCAGCTCTGCAAAGCGTGGTCTACTCCTTGCTTCTGGATCCTAGGGATGCTCCTGGAAACTGTAAGTCCCCTTATCAGTATCTTCGTGGCTTCACAAACTAGCACAGAACAGCCACCCTTTGCTATAACCGGGAAAGTCTATTTAACAAACACAGTTCGTCTCAAGCTGTGTAATCTTTCTTGCAGCCAACAACTCTTCCTTGCAGCCAGAACAGCACAAAGTTCTCACAGTTCTCTCTGAAACTTTCCCTCCACACGTTGCTTCAGCTCCACCCCTCCACACAGCACCGACCAGTTCATAACAAACATAAGAGCAGGAGAGAAAAGCAGAACATACCATCACACCAGACAAGGGGATGCAGCCTCTTAAAGTGACAGTGTGTTTCTTATTGTCCATAACAGCACCACCCTCTTACAGCACTTCAACTTGAACCATTGGATTACAATGTGATGGAGACAGTTTGGCCTAGTGCAACTTATCCAATCTGAAGATGAGCTATCCATTGGATCATTTCAAGAACTTGCTCTAGACATTAGTCTACCTCATTCATACATTAATTTATTGTTGTGTTGCATGTATTGTTTTTGTCTTTCAGGTAGACTTTCATCAGACTTCAGGAAAGCACCTCCACTTCAAAATGGTTAATATAGTGAATTCCTTGGATTTCAGACTAGGAGTGTGCTGTTCAGCTAATTGTTTATTAAGGCTTTCAGCCATTACAGGGACACTTGCATATTGTTATATGGTTTACTTAATTCACTATGATATATAGATATTATTGGCAGAATACAACTGTAACACTGACTTCAGACCAGACAATCTCTCCCGAAACTTAAAGTCCTCCTCACTCCTGGACAGCATCACAGACAAAGTGGCACTTGAGAATTGTATTGGTTTGGGAGTCTAGGAAAACTCATGAACATCTCAGGAGAGTTGGCAAGGTTTGAGCTAGTGGTAAGTGTAATTTTTCTCAAAATCTAAATACCGTATATACTTGAGTATAAGCCGAGAATTTCAGCCCACTTTTTTGGGCTGAAAGTCCCCCTCTCGGCTTATATTCGAGTCATACCCAGGGGTCGGCAGGGGAGGGGGAGCGAGGGCTGTCTAATTATACTCACCTACTCCTGGTGTGTCCCTGCATGGAGCGGTCACATGGTACAGCTCATTACAGTAATGAATATGCGGCTCCACCTCTCAAAGAGGTGGAGCCGCATATTCATTACTGTAATGAACGGTAACGATGACCGCTCAGTACAGGATGAAGCTGCGGCATCGGGGAAGCAGGGACTGCACGGCGCCAGGAGCAGGTGGGTATAACGTGGAGGGGGAGCGCTGCACTGCATGATATTCACCCGCTCCTCGTTCCGGGCGCCGCTCTGTCTTCAGCAGTGATGCTCAGGTCAGAGGGCGCGGTAACGTGGTTAGTGCGCGGCCTCTGCCTAAACGTCAGTGCCGAAGATGCTGAAAATGGAGTGGCGCCGGAACAAGGAGCAGGTGACTATTGAAAGTGCCGGGGGCCTGAGCGATGAGAGGTGAGTATGTGATTTATTTATTTTTATCGCAGCAACAGCAAATGGGGCAAGTGTTTGTATGGAGCATCTATGGGGCCATAACGTTTGTGCAGCACTATATGGGGCTATAACGTTTGTGCAGCATTATATGGGGCAAGTGTCTGTATGAGGCATCTTATAGGGCCATAATCAAGGTTTGTGCAGCACTATATGGGGCAAATATCTGTATGGAGCATGTTCTGCCCATCTTAATGTGCAAAGAGTTAATTATCATGTTATTCAAGTTGTGACCACTGGAGGTCATCAGTTGCCTACTTTTCATGTTGTTTACCAACCTTTCCCTCCTAAGAGCAATGTCTTATGGGTTAGTTCCGCCCACATTCTTCTTGTGAAGACAAGCTTCAGTAGCCATTTTTCCTCAGATCTGCAGAGAGACACAAGTGCTCCTGTCTCGCTTACTTTCTTACCCCTGTCCTAACGGATCTCGTTTTTCACCAGTCATCCACTATGATCAGTCATTCACTATGATTATTCACTGAACATCCACCTTGTACATCAACATCATTCACTATTTGATCATCTACTATGAATACTGTCCACAGTGGCGTAACTACAAAGTTATGGGCCCCGGTGCGAACTTTCAAATGGGGCCCCCCACCATGCCAAAATATTTTCCACCCAAATTCACATTTTCCCTATTAATATTGCACACTATAGCTTTATTGCAAAGTTGTATAGTGTGACCTCAGTTGCATAACTATCCAGTGCCCCATCCTGGCATATATTTGTCCCCCGTACTGCCATTGTTATGTAATGTATAAAAGAAAATAAACCATTATACTCATCAGGGGTTAACATAGAAGTCATGGGGATCCATATGAGAACTATAATGTACTCCTTATAGTATAATACACTCCCCATAGTCCCCCATATAGTATTGTACACTCCTCAGTCCTCCATATAGCATAATACACTCTTCGTAGTGCTCCATATAGTATAATACACTGCTCAGTCCTCCATATAGTATAATACACCCCTCATAGTCTTCCATATAGTATAATACACTCCTCAGTCCTCCATTTAGTATTATACACTCCACATAGTCCTCCATATATTAAAATACACTGCTCAGTCCTCCATATAGTATAATCCACTGCTCATAGTGCTCCATATAGTATAATGCACCCCTCATAGTCCTCCATATAGTATAATACACTCCTCAGTCCCCCATTTAGTATTATACACTCCACATAGTCCTCCATATATTAAAATACACTGCTCAGTCCTCCATATAGTATAATATACTCCTCATAGTGCTCCATATAGTATAATGCACCGCCATCGTCATCCATGTTGTACAATTCACTTCCCATAGTATGATGGACCATAGTTCTTCATATAGTATAATATATTCCCCATAGTCCTCGATTCAGTATAATGCAGCCCACATATAGTATAATACAGCCACCCCACAGAGTATACTGCAGCCCGGCCATACAATACAATGTAACCCCCATAGAATATAATGCAGCCCCCCTCACAGTATAATGCAGCCCCTCATACAGGGGCAGTAAGAAAGACATGAGCAAATGGTGACTAGGGGGCAGGGGACAAGGACACAAGGGGAGTAGGGGAGACAGGCACAATAGTAATATAGGGGGGCTAGGGAGCAAGGAAGACAGGCACAAGGGGACACTTGGGGGCTAGGGGGCAGGGGAGAAGGTTAAAAGGGGACTAGTGGGCAAGGGAGACTGACACAAGGGGACAAGGGAGACTGGCACAAGGGGACACACAGGGACTAGTTGGCCATGGAGACTTAGAAGGGGACACACAGGGACTAATGGGCAAGGAAGACTGGCACACGGGGACAAGGGACACAAGCATAAGGGGACAAGGGAGACAGGCGCAAGGCGACACACAGGGACTAGTTGGCAAGGGACACTGACACATGGCTACACACGGGGACAAGGGATAGAAGCACAAGGGGACTCATAAGGACTAAGAGGAAGGGGAGAAGGGCACAATGGGACACACGGGGACTAGGGTGCAATGGAGACAGGCACAAGAGGACACAAGGGGACTCCGAGGGCAGAGTAGATAGGGACGCAAGGGGACAGAGGAAGATGGGGGGGGAAACTTGGGAGGAGGGAAGAAGGGGGCACAGGGATTACAAGGACAGGGTAGATGGAGAACACACGGTGAGAAAGGTGACAGGGGAGACTTGAGAGCAGGGCAGACGAGTCACACGGGGACAAGGGGCAGGGAATGCATGGGGGGTGCAGGAGGACTCAGGGCATGGGAGATGAGGAGCATTGGGAGACCAGGGGAGGAGGAACAAGGTGTGTACGGGGAGCCCAGAGGAGCACCATGACCTGAACCTGGGGACCTACTAAGACATGGGGCACGGGACAGCAGGGAGGAAACGGGGCTGGTGTCACAGGGGGCCAGGGACGCTGGGGGCCGAGACGGCGACACACGGGCAGCAGACACACCTCACTTCCGCCGGTCCCGTACACCTCCATGTTCATCCCCGGATCCTCCATATGGCTGAGCCGCTGCGGCATCCCCCTCCTGGGCGGCTTGGTCCACGTGCCCCCCACTAGCTCCGGCACTACCTGTTCCCGGTCCCAGCAGCCGCCTCAGGCTTTGCCAATATGGCGGCCACCATCACCAGAACCTGCAGAGCTGAATCCTGACATTGCAGCTTCTGAATTCTCACAACGCATGCACTGCACACTACTAGGATTCTCCCTTGCCGGTGGACGGTCATGTCAGCACAAGTATGCGATTTATATACCTCTGGCCACATTCCAACTAGACATGCCCGACCTCGCTCAGTTCATTTTCACTGACGGAGGCTACACATGTCTAGTCAGCATGTGACCGCACGTATGTAAATCGCCAGCACGACAGAATCCTGACAGCGTGCAGGGCGCACTGTGAGAAGTCAGAAGTCTGCAGTCACAAAGAATGACTGCAGACTCATTACAAACCTGGACAACCCCTTTAAAGCTCCTAACATAAATAAAAACATGAGAGTTAGTCAGTATCACAAATAACATTTACATCCAGGTACCTTATAGATGACGTCGTCTCTGGAGCCATTCTTCTTTTCTTCATCTTGTCCAGATCCCATGATGAGTTTTCTCATCCACAGCCGTCTCTGCAGACTTCCATCTTTTCCGCTCTTTTGCAGAAAGTCTCCACAAGATGCTCTTAAAGATACAAGTGTCATTATAATGCTCTGGAATAAAAAATTGCCCCTCACTATATTGTCTGCACAAAATATGACCCCCACACTGTCCTTCTTATGGTACATACTCTTCACACTGACCTCTCCTTTCTATACCGGCCCCCTCTTCACACTGTCCACTCACACTGTGTCCCCCCTATAGGGCCCAGTATTTATACTCCATATTTATACTCCATCCTCCCACCCTGTGTGCATGGCTCCCCCATCCTTCTCCCCTGCGTTCACGGCTCCCCCATCCTTCTCCCCTGCGTGCTGGGCTCCCCCATCCTTCTCCCCTGCGTTCACGGCTCCGCCATCCTTCTCCCCTGCGTTCATGGCTCCCCCATCCTCCCCTGCGTTCACGGCTCCGCCATCCTTCTCCCCTGCGTTCACGGCTCCCCCATCCTTCTCCCCTGCGTTCACGGCTCCCCCAACCTTCTCCCCTGCGTTCACGGCTCCCCCATCCTTCTCCCCTGCGTTAACGGCTCCCCCATCCTTCTCCCCTGCATTCATGGCTCCCCCATCCTTCTCCCCTGTGTGCTGGGCTCCCCCATCCTTCTCCCCTGCGTTCACGGCTCCCCCATCCTTCTCCCCTGCGTTCACGGCTCCCCATCCTTCTCCCCTGCGTGCTGGGCTCCCCCATCCTTCTCCCCTGCGTTCACGGCTCCCCCATCCTTCTCCCCTGCGTTCACGGCTCCCCCATCCTTCTCCCCTGCGTTCACGGCTCCCCCATCCTTCTCCCCTGCGTTCACGGCTCCCCCATCCTTCTCCCCTGCGTTCACGGCTCCCCCATCCTTCTCCCCTGCGTTCACGGCTCCCCCATCCTTCTCCCCTGCGTTCACGGCTCCCCCATCATTCTCCCCTGCGTTCACGGCTCCCCCATCCTTCTCCCCTGCGTTCACGGCTCCCCCATCATTCTCCCCTGCGTTCACGGCTCCCCCATCCTTCTCCCCTGCGTTCACGGCCCCCCATCCTTCTCCCCTGCGTTCACGGCTCCCCCATCCTTCTCCCCTGTGTTCACGGCTCCCCCATCCTTCTCCCCTGCGTTCACGGCTCCCCCATCCTTCTCCCCTGCGTTCACGGCTCCCCCATCATTCTCCCCTGCGTTCACGGCTCCCCCATCCTTCTCCCCTGCGTTCACGGCTCCCCATCCTTCTCCCCTGCGTTCACGGCTCCCCCATCCTTCTCCCCTGCGTTCACGGCTCCCCCATTCTTCTCCCCTGCGTTCACGGCTCCCCATCCTTCTCCCCTGCGTTCACGGCTCCCCCATTCTTCTCCCCTGCGTTCACGGCTCCCCCATCCTTCTCCCCTGCGTGCATGCCTCCCCTATCCTCCCACCCTGCATGCATGGCTCCCCATCCTTTTTCCTTGTGTGCATGGCTCCCCATCCATTTTCCCTGTGTGCATGGCTCCCCGTCCTTTTTCCCTGTCATACTTACCTCTTACCGCGCAGCACAGAACAGAACTTCCTTCCTGGCATCTCTTCTGCAGCGTCTTCCTTCCTGTCTTCAGCGGTCACATGATAGCGCTAATTAAGGTCATGAATATGCGCATATTCATGATCTTAAATTAGCGGTACCATGTGACCGCTGAAGACAGAACGCGCTGCCGGCGCTGAGATGCAGTTGCAGCCACCGCTGGAGGAAGGTGAGTATTACGTCTTCAGGGAGGGGGAGCGGGAAGGAGGGAGGAGGGGGGCGGGAAGGAGGGAGCTGGGAAGGAGGGAGGGAGGAGGGGGGGTGGGAAGGAGGGAGGAGGGGGGGCGGGCACTTGACCCCAGAGTTTTATAAAAAAAAAAAAACTAGCAGCGCAAATCCAGTTCTGCCGCCCTCTCTTCTGCCGCTAGTAGCATCCCTGGCCACACTGCAGGGGCCCCCCAGAGCTGCACCGGTTGAACCGGCGGTATGTCCGCCCATGAACATGGTGTCGGCCGGTGCCTCTGATCTGCCGGGGGGAGGGCCCCTGACCAGCCCGGGCCCCGTCGCAATGGCGACCGCTGCGACCGCGGTAGTTACGCCACTGACTGTCCACCATTGTTGTTCAACGTTATAGTTTTGGTTATCATCACCCTAATAAATAAGACTTAAGCATCAACACAGTCTGTTTACTGGGATGTGGATGAAGGTTTAGCCGTATGTTGGAATCCACACAGCATCCTACGTGGAGGAAGGCAGAACAGTGAAAAACGAGACCGCCAGTCGCAGGCGGTGATTGTAAAGTAAGAACAGATTAGTTGCCTTCAGCGAAACTGATAGCCGGTCGCAGGCTGTAGTTGTTCAGACTGTACGGAACCGCTAACACCCACACTGCTTCGCATTCGGGTATCACAGCAGCCGCCATACAGCCGCGGGACTATACTGCAGCCCGCCAAGAGAAGCTACATCATTCCCGCCACGCGGAAGCTCACCGCACCTAGACTCAGTTTCCCGCCAAAACACTCAGCAGTACGCAGCTAAGCGCACAATGTCTCGAAACTGCACATCCTCACTCAAGACGAGGTCACGAGCAAGCTCTAACAGGTCATCATTAGCAGAGCTGGCTGCTGTCACTCGTGCTGAAGCTGAAGCAGCCAAAGCGAGGTCCTCCTTTGCCGAGAAAGAAATGCATCTAAAGCTGAGACAAGCAGAGCATGAGGCAGAAAAGGTACGTTTGCAGGCAGAACAAACTGCACGCCTGCAAGCCGAAACCGCACGTTTGCGGGCAGAGCATGAAGCAGAAAATGCACGTTTGCGGGCAGAGCAAGAAGCAGAAGGTGCGCGCCTGCAAGTGTCTCTAGAAAGACTTATGGTAGACAAAGAGGCAGCAGCTGCAATAGCTAAGGCAGAGTACTTGGAAGCCATGAAGGATCCTGATTATGAGAGACGCAGCAACGTTCTTGGAACAGATCTAGAGCAGCAAGATCCAGCTCAGCGCGTCGCAGAGTACGTTCATCGACACTCCAGCATGGACAACACCCTCGACAGACTACAACGATCAGCCTACGCCGATTATCATCGATCCAACCCCGAACTTCACTACTACAAACAAGAAGACGTCCAAGACAGAGGAGTCGACCACAGCTACCGTTCCACTGAGAAGAAGGTACAGCTCCCACCTCACCTTAAAGAGACATCTTCTTCACCAGAAAGGTACTATGCAGACTGTCCGAAGCCAAGAGCATCTCACAGGTATGGTGATGCACCACACACTAGACATGGCTATAACATACCGGCTCGTACCAACACTGATCAAGCCACCATAGACTTAGCAAAGTTCTTTGCCCGCCGAGAACTGGTAACAAAAGGACTTGTAAAGTTCACTGTCAAAGCCGAAAACTACAGGTCGTGGCGAGCTTCGTTCCAGAACGCCATTCAGGGACTGGACCTTTCTAGTAGTGAGGAGTTAGATCTCCTGGTAAAGTGGCTTGGAACTGAATCGGTCGAGCATGCTAAAAGACTAAGAGACATTAACATAGAATACCCACACATAGGTTTACGTAAAGTGTGGGAAAGACTTGACGAATGCTATGGGTCCGTAGAAGTAATAGAGAATGCTTTATTCAAAAGAATTGATGATTTCCCTAAGATAGGGCCCAAGGGTTATCAAAGACTTAGAGAATTGAATGATTTATTGATAGAGTTACAGGTCGCCCAGAAGGAAGGTCACTTGGCTGGATTGGCATTCTTAGACACTGCTAGGGGTGTCAATCCAATAGTACAAAAACTTCCTTACAATCTTCAAGAAAGGTGGATTATACATGGTTCACGTTATAAACAAATTCATAACGTACCATTCCCTCCTTTTGCTGTATTTGTTGAGTTTGTCACCCAGCAAGCCAAGATCAGAAATGACTCTAGTTTTGATTTCACTCTGTCATGCTCCACTACCCCTGGTGTCAAACCCAGTAAGACACCCGTGGCAGTCCATAAAACTGATATTGATTCCACAGGTCCTCCACACAAGACAACTAAGCCCCCTACGGAAGAGAGCAAACCTCAGGATGTCAGTAAGCAGTGTCCTCTACACAGGAAACCACATCCTCTACTAAAGTGCAGAGCCTTCAGGGAGAAGACTTTAGAGGATCGCAAAGGTTTCCTCAAGGAAAACAACATCTGCTTCAAATGCTGTGCTACGACCTCTCACTTCGCCAGGAACTGTGGAGCTAGCGTGAAATGTGCAGAATGCAGCAGCATGGATCACAATACAGCCTCGCATCCTGGACCACCTCCAGGAGTGTTGTCACAAGCAGAGGAGCACGATGAGAAACAGAAGAACACCGATGAAGACACCCCTGCGGTCACCTCTCAATGTACGGAGATCTGTAAGGGACTCAAGGGAGGAAGATCCTGCTCAAAAATCTGCCTTGTCCAAGTCTATCCAACAGGCCACAGAGACAAAGCGCTCAAGATATATGCAATCCTAGATGACCAAAGTAATAGGTCTTTAGCCAGGTCCATCTTCTTTGACAACTTCAGCATTGTAGGCCCCGGTTCTCCCTACTCCCTTAGGACATGTTCAGGTACCGTCGAGACGGCGGGGAGGAAAGCAACCGGATACAAAGTGGAGTCCATGGATGGCCAGACCTGTCTGTCACTACCGACCATCCTGGAGTGCAACCAGATTCCTGACAACAGGTCTGAGATGCCGTCACCAGAGGTGGCAACGTATCACCCCCACCTGAAGCGTATAGCCCACCTGATACCTAAGTTGGAACCAGAAGCGCCAATAGCTTTACTTCTGGGAAGAGATATTCTACGAGTCCACAAGACTAGAGAATATATCAACGGCTCACTGAATGCTCCATACGCGCAGAGGCAAGACCTTGGATGGGTCATTGTAGGAGATGTCTGTCTAGGAGGAGCACACAAGCCGGTCTCAGTCAACAGTATGCTTACCAGCACACTAGAAAATGGACGTCCATCTCTCTTCCAGCCGTGTCACAATAGTCTGCTGGTAAAGGAACTACCGAGCAGCACTCCCCTACCTTGCCCTTTCTCAGTTCCTATCAACGAAGACCACGCCTGTGAAGTTGAACAAGACCACATAGGATGTACAGTCTTCCACAGGACGAAGGGAGACAACAAGGTAGCGATGTCTATAGAAGACAAGATATTCCTGGACATCATGGACGAACAAATAGTCAAGGATACGGCAAATAGTTGGATCGCACCTCTACCATTTCGACCTCAGAGGAGACGCCTACCCAACAACAAGGAATTGGTCTACAGCAGATTCATCTCCCTAAGACACAAGCTTCAGAAGTCACCTGAGACGAAGGAACATTTCTTCACCTTCATGGGAAAGATATTCCAGAACAACCACGCAGAGATTGCACCTGCACTTCGACACGGAGAGGAGTGTTGGTACCTGCCCATCTTCGGAGTGTACCATCCTAAGAAGCCAGGTCAAATTAGAGTGGTATTCGACCCAAGTGCCAAATGCGAAGACGTGTCATTGAATGATGTCTTACTGTCGGGCCCAGACCTCAACAACAGACTTCTGGAAGTATTACTCTGTTTCCGTAGAGATTCAGTGGAATTTATGGCCGACATACAACAGATGTTCCACTGTTTTCTCGTCAAAGAGGAACACAGAAACTACCTGTGGTTCTTCTGGTACCGTGACAACGACCCGGACGAAGACATCGCAGAGTACCGGATGCAGGTACACATCTTTGGGAACAGTCCTTCCCCAGTGGTCGCAATCTACGGCCTCCGATATTCTGCCAAAAAGGGTGAAGAAGAGTATGGCTCGGACGTCAGGTCCTTTGTGGAAAAGGATATTTACGTGGATGACTGTTTGAAGTCCACACCGACAAGTGAGGCCGCAATCAGTCTACTAAAGAGGACTCGTGACATGCTCGCTCAGTCTAACCTAAGGTTACACAAGATTTCTTCCAACAGCCGAGAGTTGATGGAAGCCTTTCCCTCTGAAGACTATTCCAGCGATCTAAAGGATTTAGACCTCAGCATCGACCCCCTTCCTATGCAGCGGAGCCTTGGATTGCTGTGGGACCTGAAGACAGATACCTTCACCTTTCAGATCAGCAAGGATGAGAAACCCTTCACGCGCAGAGTTCTTTCCTTCGTGAATAGTTTATACGACCCCTTGGGGTTCGTAGCTCCAGTAACCATCCAAGGAAAGCTGATGCTCAGGGACTTCACCCAAGACACTACTGGTTGGGATGATCCACTTCCAGCGGGAAAGGCTGACCTGTGGGCAGAGTGGAGGAAGTCTCTTGAAGCCCTGACCAACCTTCGTGTGAAACGACCGTATGCTCCTGTGCCATCCACAGAGGTCAAAACGCAAACACTTTGTATTTTCTGTGATGCATCAGTCAAAGCGATTGCAGCAGTAGCGTACCTCAAATCCACAGACGTAAGCGGACAATGCCATATCGGGTTCGTTATGAGCCGGACGAAATTGGCGCCACTTCGTGAACACACGATACCCAGACTGGAACTCTGTGCTGCTGTCCTCGCAGTTGAGTTGGCCGAGCTGGTCTCGGATGCGATGGGCCTGAAGATCGCAGATGCAGAGTTCTACACCGATAGCAAGGTGGTACTGGGGTACATCTGTAACGAGACACGACGCTTCTACGTCTACGTCAGCAACCGGGTACTTCGGGTAAGAAGATCCACCGACCCTAATCAGTGGCACTACGTACCTACTCATCACAATCCTGCGGACCACGCGACTAGATCCGTTGCACCCAGTCATCTGAAGGACACTTCATGGTTCACAGGTCCTACCTCTTTGTACTGTTCGATGTCCCAGATCAACAGGCCTGAAACTTTCGAACTAGTGGGTCCAGACACAGACGAAGAGATCCGACCTCAAGTGTCTGCTCTACATACAGAGATTTCAAGCTGCCACCTCGAATCTCACCGGTTCAGCAGGTTCTCCACCTGGAAGTCACTTGTTCGAGCTATAGCTTGTCTATTTCTTGTAACCCAGTCCTACAAGACAGCACTTTCTAGTGATTCTGGAGATCCATCCATCCTTACTCCTGCAATGTTACTCACACAGAAAACCTGTGTCCCGAAAGCTCCACTCAGAGAATTCAATGACAAAGACCTCTACAGACGACAATGGAGGCAAGTACAAAGCGTGTCCAACGTCTTCTGGAATAGATGGAGGAAACAGTATCTCTCCACTCTGCAAAGCAGGACAAAGTGGCAGAAAGACCGCTCAAACATTCAATCTGGCGATGTTGTACTTGTCAAAGACAGTTGGCCACTCGGCCTAGTCATTAAGACCCTGCCCAGTAAAGATGGGAAAGTGCGGAAAGTAGAGGTCAGAGTGTGCAAGCTTGGAGAAAACAAACTGTTCCTCAGAGCCGTTACCGAGCTTGTATTATTATTTTCCCCAAAAGAACCTAATTGTGGCATCTGTTGACGCCAAGCGGGGAGTGTTCTGCCCATCTTAATGTGCAAAGAGTTAATTATCATGTTATTCAAGTTGTGACCACTGGAGGTCATCAGTTGCCTACTTTTCATGTTGTTTACCAACCTTTCCCTCCTAAGAGCAATGTCTTATGGGTTAGTTCCGCCCACATTCTTCTTGTGAAGACAAGCTTCAGTAGCCATTTTTCCTCAGATCTGCAGAGAGACACAAGTGCTCCTGTCTCGCTTACTTTCTTACCCTTGTCCTAACGGATCTCGTTTTTCACCAGTCATCCACTATGATCAGTCATTCACTATGATTATTCACTGAACATCCACCTTGTACATCAACATCATTCACTATTTGATCATCTACTATGAATACTGTCCACCATTGTTGTTCAACGTTATAGTTTTGGTTATCATCACCCTAATAAATAAGACTTAAGCATCAACACAGTCTGTTTACTGGGATGTGGATGAAGGTTTAGCCGTATGTTGGAATCCACACAGCATCCTACGTGGAGGAAGGCAGAACAGAGCATCTGATTGGGCCATAATCAGCATTTGTGCTGCATTATATTGGGCAAATGTGTCTATGGAGCATCTAATGGGGCCATTATTAACCTTTATGCAGGATTATATGGGGCATATTTTAATATGGAGCATCTTATGGGGCCCATCATAAACTTTATGGAACATTATATGGGGCTCCTGATTCAATATGGATATTCAAAAACACTTAACCTACTGATGTCTCAATTAAGTTTACTTTTATTGGTATCTATTTTTACTTTTGACATTTACCAGTAGCTGCTGCATTTCCCACCCTAGGCTTATACTCAAGTCATTAAGTTTTCCCAGTTTTTTGTGGCAAAATTAGAGGGGTCGGCTTATACTCGGGTCGGCTTATACTCGAGTATATACGGTAATACCAAAAAGAAAAATGTGCCAGGACCAAGTATTTATAAAAATACATATAGAAAAATTATTATATACCAAACACATGCAACATGATAAAATCTTGGCACAAAAATATTTTTTTAAGTCTACTCTTACACGATAGAGTGAAATTATACCGTAGGAGATAATCCACATTGATATTTACCATTTTAAAACTGTATTATGATAATTTTGTCTGGGTTAATTGTAGGTCTAGCTAAAATTAAATGGCTCAGAGATTATCTCTGAGACTCATTCTCACATTATACCAATTAAATAAGAATTTTTTGCATCATATTATGCAGAATTTTTAGTTTATTGATTAACAAAAAGCAGCTTAGAAAATAGTCATTTACTGCATGTAGTTTGTAGGTATTAAAGGGAACCTGTCACCTGAATTTGGCGGGACAGGTTTGCGGTCATATGGGCGGGGTTTTCTGGTGTTTGATTGATTCACCCTTTCCTTACCCGCTGGCTGCATGCTGGTCGCAATATTGGGTTGAAGTTCATGCTGTGTCCTCCGAAGTACACACCTGCGCAAGGCGCAAGATTGCCAGCATGCAGCCAGCGGGTAAGGAAAGGGTGAATCAAACACCCGAAAACCCCGCCCATATGACCGCAAACCTGTCCCGCCAAATTCAGGTGACAGGTTCCCTTTAAATGAGGATGTGAAGATAGATCAACTACAGTCATATAAACACATTTTCAGGCAAATACAGTGTAGTCATTGCTGGTAACTGCGGCTGAGATCTCAGCTAGCTCGACTAGTTCCGATCATGGCAGTGTAAAGTGCCAAAGAGCGTTAGCCGTGAACGAGTGGCTGCTCCATAGTGCACTTTACAGGAAAATCATGTCTGAGTCCCAATGTGCTGTCAGGCGAGGGGTGCATCACACTCAATTGTAGGCCGCAGGCCTCCACTGTCTCCAGGTCTCCATCTGCTGTCGCACATAACTCAAGGGACACCCAGTTCATTTCAACAGTCAACACATAAATGTTTACAAGACAGTTCAAGTTCATCAGATTGTAAGACGCAGTATCGGCATGACACATCTTGTTTCTTGTTTCCGTTACACAGTACATTTTCAGCGTTGCTATCCATTCCTTCTGGACGATCCCTAGGTTTACTGGTTCTGTCAGCCCCAGGGATCACCCATCCAGTTCACACGGGATCCGTTACCTTTCCTTCACATGGTTCCACGTCCATTGGGCCCTGTATGCCAGGGGATAAGGCAGGGGAGGGATTCAAATTTTGAACAACAGTTTCTGTGTTTGTGTGTAGGAAAACCACACCCATTTACACACACCTTTTCCTCAAACATATACAAGTAGGGGCACAGTCAAACCATACCTCCCAACTTTTGAAGAGGGGAAAGAGGGACAATGTTTGCGTCGCGCGCAGCGCCCGGTTGCAAATTTTGGGCCATACCTCTGACCACACCCATTTCACAACTAGTCACACCCATATCCACGTCCCAACCACACCCATTTAGCACTGCTGATAACAGTTTCATAAACAACAATTATAAACAAAAAATATGGCCACACAGTGCTCCACACTGTATAATGGCCACACATGATGCTCAATACTGTATAATGGCCACACATGATGCTCCATACTGTATAATGGCAACACATGATGTTCAATACTGTACAATGGCCACACATGATGCTCCATACTGTATAATGGCCACACAGTGCTCCATACTGTATAATGGTCACACATGATGCTCCATACTGTATAATGGCCACACATGATGCTCCATACTGTATAATGGCCCCACATGATGCTCCATACTGTATAATGGCCACACATGATGCTCAATACTGTATAATGGCCACACATGATGCTCCATACTGTATAATGGCCACACATGATGCTCAATACTGTATAATGGCCAAGCATGATGCTCAATACTGTATAATGGCCAAGCAAGATGCTCAATACTCTATAATGGCCCCACATGATGCTCAATACTGTATAATGGCCACACATGATGCTCAATACTGTATAATGGCCCCACATGATGCTCCATACTGAATAATGGCAACATAGTGCTCCATACTGTATATGTTAGAATCTGTTTAGTTTGCGACTATCCGCCATTTTCTTGCAGAGTTCTGGCTGCTGGTCTTTTCCTCTGGTGCTGGGTTTGTCTTGGGTCAGGTGTTTGTATCACTTTTTATTAACCAGCACCTGTCTCCCAGTCCTTGCTGGACAACAGTGTTTATCTGCTTGAGCTCAAGCTTGATGCTTTGCTTTGTCTTCTGTGTGTGTTATTTGTTCAGTGCTGGTACCTCTGGTTCTGCTAGCCTTAATTTCTGTTTTCTATTGGTTTCTGCAGCCTTCTCTTTGTTTTCTATTAGGAGATGACCCGTTTTTGTACCCAGTCCTTAGTTCTTTTAGGGAACCCCTTCCCTTATCTATAGGTCTTTGCTCGAGATTAACCTAGGATCACCGGTGGGTCTATTTGCAAGGAATGGGTCGCCCACTCCATCGAAGGGCTTCAGCGTAGTCATAGTGCAGGGTCAGTTTTCCCCCTTCTACCTTAGTCCTGTGTTGCAGATCCGTAGCAGTTTGTCTAGCCAGAAAGAAGTATAAAAAAACACACCCCTCCTGGATTTCTGCAATATGAACAGCGTTCAAGATCTTGCTCAGCGTCTGCAAGGGTTAACGTTGGAAGTTGCCAGCTTACAACAGCACATGAGTAATTGCCCTGGAATCCGCTCTGAAGAACCTAAGGTGGGCTTGCCTGAATGTTTTTCTGGTAAACGGCAGGAATTTTTTTCATTTAAAAATGCATGTTTACTTTATTTTCGGCTTAGACCCAGGTCTTCAGGGGCTGAATTACAGCGTGTGGGGATTATTATGTTGTTATTGTGAGGTGAGCTGCAAGTTTGGGCATTTTTATTGTGTCTGGGTGACCCTTGTTTGATGTCAGCAGAAGCGTTTTTTTCTGCTATGGGGTGTTATATGATGATACTGATCGGGTCGCTACAGCCGAGGCAGAACTCAGGTGGCTGAAACAGGGTTCTGGCGACGCTGAGAGATATTGTACCCAATTCAGATGATGGTCTGCAGAGGTCAGCTGGAATGATCCAGCACTCAAGAGTCAGTTTTTAGCAGGTTTGAATGCCAGGGTTAAAGATTTGTTCATTGCATATCCTACACCTGCTAGGCTTGAGGCTGCTATGCAATTAGCTATCCGGGTGGATAGAATATTGAGAGGTAGACAGAATGAGGAGAAGGTTTCAATTTTGCTGGAGAGCCCCGTTGACTGTGGGGAGCCGATGCAACTTGGGGCGATGTCCTCTCATTTCCAGGAAGGGCAGAGAAGATTCTATGAAGGGCTATGCCTTTACTGTGGTAAGGCTGACCATTTTATTAAGCAATATGAAGGACGCATAAACAAGGAAAAGAGAAAATCAGAGTAACCCTCCCTTTCGCATTGCATTTTTACGGTTGGCAGGAGTTTCTTTTTCTGGTAGTTCTACCTGTCGTGGTCATTCGAATGATTTTCAAGTGATGAAGGACTGTGGTTCTGCACTTAATTTGATTGATTAACAATTTCTAGACAAGTATAAGATTGATTCTGTACCTTTATCATGCCCTTTTCCTGTAGTGGCGATTGATAACCCTCCTCTAGAGCATGGGTGCGTTTCTCGAAAAGTCACCTGGTTTCCATTCACTGTGAATATGGAACACCAGGAATCTTTAGATTTGTTTGTACTTGATAAATTGCCTTTTCCAGTTGTCCTGGGGTTACCCTTGTTAAAAATGCACAATCCTGTACTGTACTGGTCGTCATGTACGATAAGAAACTGGGGTCAGGTGTGTTATGGGAAATGTTGTGATGTACACATTGCTGCTGTTGTGAAAAATGAGCTACCTGAAGCCATTCAGGAATTCTGGAAAGCATTTTCAGAAGTGGAGTCACAAGCTCTACCACCTCATAGAGATTACGATTGTGCTATTGGGTTCGTCCGAAGTGATAGTTCGTCCCAGGTCGTTTATTTAATCTGAAGATTCCCGAGAGGGAAGCCTCAAAGGAATACCTGCAGACTAGTCTTGCTGCAGGTAATATAAGACCCTCTAAGTCCCCTGTGACTGTGAGGTTATTTTTTGTAAAAAAAAAGATGGGGGTCTTAGGCCGTTTTTTGATTTCAGGTAGATTAATAAGCTCACTGTGTGCAATCCTTACCCTTTGCCGCTAATTCCGGATTTGTTTAACCAATTAGTTGGAGCCAAGTGGTTCTCTAAGATCGATCTCCGTGGGGCATATAATTTGCTGCGGGTTAAAGAAGGCGATGAATGGAAGACAGCCTTTTATACCCCGGAAGGTCATTTTGAGTGTCTAGTTATGCCTTTTGGCCCTACAAATGCTCTGGCGTTCTTTGAAAATTTCATTAACGACATCCTGAGGCCGTTGATTGGTAGGAGTGTGATTGTTTATTTGGATGATATTTTGATCTATTTGCCCGATCTGTAGTCGCACTGGCAGAGAGTGCTTGAGGTTCTGCAGATTCTGAGAGAAAACACACTCTTTGCTAAGCTGGAGAAATGCGAGTTTGTGGTACAGAAAATTAGTTTTTTGGGATACTTTGCTTCCAGTGATGGTTTTGAGATGGACCCGGTGAAGGTTCAAGTGGTATTGGAGTGGCCTAGAACTGAATGCTTGAAGTCGATTCAGAGATTTTTGGGGCTTGCTAATTATTATAGAAAATTCATCAAGAATTTTTCTGTTATCGCAAAACCCCTTACCGATCTTACTAAGAAGGGTTCCAATACTGTCCAATGGTCCCCTGAGGCTGTTAAGGCTTTTGAGCAACTCAAGGAGAGGTTTAGCTCCGCTCCTGTGTTGATCCAGACAGATGAGACTAAGCCCTTTCTGGTAGAGGTGGATGCCTCATCAGTAGGAGTGGGGGCTTTTCTGTCCCAGGAGGGAGAGGATGGGGTGCATCCCTGTGCTTTCTTTTCTAAGAAATTTTCAGAGGCGGAGCTCAACTACGATGTTGGGAACCAAGAATTGCTGGCTATTAAGCTTGCGTTTGAGCATTGGCGACATTTTTTGGAGGGTGCTAGACATCCTATAAAAGTCTTTACTGATCATAAGAACCTGATCTATCTGGATGCTGCTAAATGTTTGAATACCCGTCAAGCTAGGTGGGCATTGTTTTTTTCCGGTTCCATTTCTCTGTGACATATATCCCTGGGACAAAAAATGTTAAAGCTGATGCTTTGTCTCAAAGTTTCTCCCCAGCGGTTAATACTGAAAAAGAAGAATCTATTCTGCAGAGAGGGGTGGTGGTGGCAGCATTAGGTTCTGAGTTGGAAAATAGCATTCTTAAAGCCCAGGATGTGGCACAAACTAACACTCCGTACGGGAAATTATTTGTTCTTAAAGCCCTGAGGAGAGCTTTGTTTACGGAATGTCATGAGTCATGTTTGGTGGGTCATTCAGCGATTGCCGAAACAAGAAAGTCAATCAGTCAGAGTTTCTGGTGGCCAGGGTGGCTAAGAGAAATTGTCAAGTGGGTGTGTCAGTGTACCGTGTGCTCTAGGTCTAAGGCTTCTCATGCTCCGGGTTGCTTTGCCCGTTAGAGGTTCCTAGTTCTCCATGGACGTGCAGCGCCCCAGAGACCTGGTCGTTGCAGTAATGTCGCTCTGCCACTAAGGGGAGCGATGTTATGTCTGATTGTACTAAAGGAGTTCACCTGACCAGGTATCACAAGCACACATTGCACTATGTATTAGGCCACTCCTCACACTGGTAAAACTGGGGGTTGGATAGGAAGTTAGGAAGAACGCAGCCTGGGAGAGCTCTACGGAGGACCTGTCAGAAGTGGGAATCTGGCAGGTACCTAGCAGAAAGGACAGATTGTTACGGGACCGTGCCTGCACTACCTTGCGGCGGTATCTCAAGAAAGGACACGAAGAGAAGGATATTGTGGAGAAGTGAGAAATGGGATAATAGTACGAAGGAGATGGAACCAGAAGAAGTCGTGCCCCGAGATTGGCAACATCCTTCTGAGGCGCGTAGCCGGTGGCCGGAGCACCGAGGAAGTAACAGACTCCACGCATTACTTCAAACAGCGGCAGGACAGTTGATTACAGGTTGGCTGTCTGACTTAAAATCACCTAGAAGGACATAGGAGGCAATCGTGGTAGATGGGCGTCGCTAGGGTCCCAGAATAACTCCAGGCCTACCTGTCATAAAGGTGCGTCCTAGCCATATTATCTGGGGGACGGAGAGAGAAGGAACATATACGACAGTAGTGAGGACTATCCCGTGGTGCTCAGCAGGGAAGGACTACAACACACAGGCGCTAGAAGGTAGACACTGATTCCCACCTGCAAGGGGAGCTCTGGATGTGCCTTCGGACCGGCCGGTCTCAGCCAGCCCCGTTATCAGTGCTCTGGACTGCGGACCCGAAGCCTTTAGTAAAGGTAAAGAGACTACAACCCCATGTCCCCGTTATTCCTCGCACCTTGCACCATGCACCATCACCTTTCATTGGACGCCCATTAGCAGGGTCACGGACCAGGTCTAGCCACCGTGACAACCCCGGATCGAGTACCCCGTGTCCCTGTGTCTGGGGGCACTTCAACTTGGCGTCACGAACAGGATGAACTTAAGCCTGAAGAATCAGGTCATGTGTGCCTTGGAACTGTGATTGAACTGTGACTTATTGCAAAGACTGTGTATCGCTATTTGCCGCCAAAAATCCGCCTTTGCCGCGCCGTGTGGAGCACGAGGGGAGGAGCGATAGCTTCGTGGGTGGAGCCAGCTGGAAAAGAGCGCGGAGCGGAAGACGCGGTAAGGTGCCGATCCCGGAAGAAGAACCCCGACCCCGACAGGTTAGCAAGGGGGGAAGAACGGCATGTCGGATCCCGGAGGAGCGGAGGCGGCGGCCACAGCTGCAGACTCGGGAGCACTTCCAGATTCCGTGGTAGACGCAGCCACGGGTCTGGTATCACCGTCAGATGCCGCGGGGCTTGCCGCTCCCATCAACCAGCCGGATACTGCCGCTGCTACAACAGCCATAATGCCCTTCTCTATGCCGTACCTACCAGGAGCCGCCTGGCTCCCGCGATACTCCAGAGAAGCTCATACGTTAACTGATTTTAAAGAGGGTATTTGTAGCCTGCTCGAGTTTTATCCCTTGACGGAGCCTCAGAAAGTTCATATGATAACCGGCCAACTCTTTGGAGCGGCATTGAGGGAAGTGAAGTCCTGGCCCGTTGCAGACAAGAAAACTGCGCAACAGGTATTTGCAAAGCTTAAAACCACCTTTGACACCCGCACCGCTACGGAAATTAAATTGACGTTCTATGAGTGCAAGCAGAGGCCGCAGGATAGCTTACGGGACTATGCCCTTAATCTTCAGGAGGCGCTGCGGGCCATCAAGCAAAGTGACCCAAACAGCATGCCAGATAAAGATAAACTCCTGAAGGAGCGGTTCATCGAGGGGCTCCTGTGCAGTAACCAAAGGGCCAGCTACACTTCCTGGCCATGCAGAATCCAGACCTGACTTTTGCGCAATTCAAAGATAAAGCCATCCAGGCACTACCAGAGCGACAGCCCAGCCACGCCACACTTCCCAGGCGTCAAGCCCTCACGTACCACCAGGAGGTGGTGCCGGACGCACCCATCTCCGCCGAGGCCGATGCCAAGATCCTGGAAGACGACTCCCCTGCAGGACTGCGCTTCCAGGTACAGGAACTGACCAGGAGCGTTGCTGCCCTAGCCCGGACCATCTAGTCCCTACAGGAGGCCCCTGTTATGATCAGGTGACCTTGGAGCAGCATGAAAACTTTCACTGGAGTAGGTGGTAACTATACTGACCGCAAACCCTGATCTTAACACTGCAACTAGAAGTAGCCGTGGGGTGTGCCTAACAAAACCTAGACACCTCGACACAGCCGGAGGACTAAATACCCCTATAGATGGAAATAGGAATTCTACCTTGCCTCAGAGCAGAACCCCAAAGGATAGGCAGCCCCCCACAAATATTGACTGTGAGTAGTAGAGGAAAAGACACACGCAGGCAGGAAACAGGATTTAGCAAAAGAGGCCACACTAGCTAAAATAGGAAAGGATAGGACAGGATACTAAGCGGTCAGTATTAAAAATCCTTCCAAAAATATCCACAGCAGAAAATACAAAAGCTCCACCATCTAACTAAAGATGTGGAGCGTATATCTGCAACTCCAGAGAATCCAACAAGACTGAGAAAACACTGACACAGTATAAGCTGGACAAGAGAAAACAAATGAATAGCACAGAATATAAGCACACTGCATGTGTGCCACAGAAAAAGAAACAGACACTTATCTTTGCTGAATTGGCAGCTAAACAGGAGAAGCCAGGCAGAGATCCAACACTTCCCAAGAAACATTGACAACTGGCAAGGACTAATGAATCCTGCGCACCTAAATATCCCAGTCAGAACTGCAATCAGCAGATACACCTGGCCAGGACTGCGACTCAGAGACAACTGCATTCCCACCTACAACCACTGGAGGGAACCCAAAAGCAGAATTCACAACAGGCCCCCAAGGAGAAGATCCAGCTGGCTTCCAGACCGGAAGATGTCCCCTGGCCGCGACCAAGGAGAGTTCCATCGACCAGAGGCAGAGACGACGATCGCTTTCATCGGGATAGACGACCTATCTGCCGCCGCTGCCACCAGGTGGGCCATATTGCAAGGTACTGTCAGTTAAACGAGCAACCCCTAGGGCCAAGGGCCGACCCCCAGGAGTGGAATGCCCAGGCCCGCAAAATTGGAGAGACAAATACATCGGGGGTGACCAGTTCTCCCCATCATGATCGACGGTATCCCCATGAACGCTTTGCTGGACACCGGTTCCCAGGTGACAACTATGCCCTACATTCTTTATAGATGTTATTGGGAGGACACTGACATTACCCGTGCCCCCGATGATGATTTTACCATAATAGCTAGTAATGGCCAGCCGCTGCCGCAAGTGGGGTGTAAAGAGGTCACTATTAAGGTGGGGCGAGTAGAATTGGAGGCCCAGGGAATTGTCATTATTGATATTGACCGACGCGAGTGTAACCCCATGATGACCATCGGTACTAATGTCATAGAAAATTGTCTTGCAGAAGTTATTGTCTTGTTGCAGCAAGTAGCAGAGACAGCTGGTTGCAGTGAACAACGTGCCTTGCAGAAAGAAATCAGAGCCCTAATGCGGAGACAGCAGGTGGGGCTGACTGGTGGTGAAATTGGCCGGGTCACAGTGAGTGATTCGAACCCCATTGCAATACCCCCCAGGAGTGAAATGTTAATATGGTGTCGCGCAGCCATAGGCCTAGGGGGTAAAGACTATCAGGCCCTGGTAGAACCTGTGTATTCGGAGAATAGGCCTACCCTCCTGACAGCCAGAGGGGTGGTTGATGTCCGCAAGGGGAGGGTGCCGGTACGTGTTCTTAACTGCGGGGAGGAGGAAGTCCACCTAACCAAATATGTCACACTTGCCAAGCTGTTTACTGTTAATAATAGCGTGATACAGGCACCCGGGCCCTTGGCTCCGTCCAAGTCGGCGGAGGACAACGGCTCTGCAGAGCAATCAAAAGATTGGTGTCAAGAATTACATGTGGGAACTGATGCTACTCCATCTCACCAGATACAGGGGGCCTACAGGGTGGTTCACGAGTATGAGCGGGTATTCAGCAAACACCCCCTTGATTTCGGGCCGGTAAAAGGGATTCAAAATCACATCCCCACAGGAGATCACCCACCCGTAAAAGAAAGATACCGTCCTGTACCCCCAGCTCATTATCAGTGTGCCAAGGACATGTTGCGAGAGATGAAGGAGGCTGGGGTAGTGAGAGACAGCTGTAGCCCCTGGGCAGCTCCATTAGTCCTCGTTAGCAAGAAAGATGGCACCATCATGCGTCTGGAGGAGAGAAGGTTTTTCCACCAACATAGAAGAGGATTCTTTACTGTTAGGGCAGTGAGAATCTGGAATTGCTTGCTTGAGGAGGTGGTGATGGCGAACTCAGTCGAGGGGTTCAAGAGAGGCCTGGATGTCTTCCTGGAGCAGAACAATATTGTAACATACAATTATTAGGTTCTGTAGAAGGACGTAGATCTGGGGATTTATTATGATGGCATATAGGCTGAACTGGATGGACAAATGTCTTTTTTCGGCCTTACTAACTATGTTACTATGTTACTATGAGGATGTGTGTGGATTATAGGCAATTAAACCGCATTACACATAAGGACACATACCCCCTGCCTAGGATAGAGGAGTCCTTGGCTGCATTAAAGTCTGCTAATTACTTCTCTACCTTAGATCTCACCAGTGGGTACTGCCAGGTTCCCGTGGCAGAGGCGGACAAGTTAAATACAGCCTTCACGATGCCGATGGGTCTCTGCGAGTTCAAATACATGCCCTTCGGATTGTGTAACGCCCCGGGGACGTTTCAGAGGATGATGGAGTGCTGTTTGTGACACAAGAACTTTGAGACCGTGCTGCTATATCTGGACGATGTCATTGTCTTCTCTGAGACCTATGAAGACCATTTGAAGCACCTGGCCGAGGTATTTGAAGCGCTGTCCAACTTTGGCTTAAAGGTGAAACCGTCCAAATGCCATCTGTTAAAACCCAAAGTACAGTACCTGGGCCATGTGGTGAGTGCCGAAGGAGTGGCCCCAGACCCCGACAAGGTCACGGTGATCAAGGACTGGCCGCAGCCCGGTAACCTTCATGAAGTCCGACAGTTCCTCGGGTTGATGGGCTACTACCAGGGGGGTTTATCAAGGACTTCACCAAGAAGGCCGCGCCGTTGCAAGACCTGTTTGTGGGCCAGCCCAAGAAACCCAAGGGTAAGAATACCCCATTGGATTGGAACGACGAACTGGAAGGATCGTTCACTTGCTTAAAATCGGCACTGACGGGAGAAGAAGTACTAGCCTACCCTGAATACGACCAACCGTTTGTATTGTATACGGATGCCAGCAACGTGGGGCTGGGAGCTGTGCTGTCCCAGGTCCAGAAGGGCAAGGAACGAGTAATCGCTTACGCCAGCAGGAAGCTTCGACCCACTGAAAGGAACCCGGACAACTACAGTTCCTTTAAGCTGGAGTTTCTCGCCGCCGTTTGGGCCGTGACGGAGAGGTTCAAGCACTATCTGGCCTCAGCAAAATTCACCGTCTTCACGGATAATAATCCACTAACGCACTTGGATACATCGAAACTCGGTGCCTTGGAGCAGCGGTGAATGGCCCGGTTGTCCAATTACGACGTCACCATCAAGTACCAGGCGGGACACAAGAATGCGAATGCCGATGCATTGTCCCGAATGCCTCACCTGCCCGAAACGGAGGAAGATCCAGAAGCATTTGTTCAATCGCCCCAAGGCAACTCAGTGTTCCCATCAGGTGGAGAACAGGCGCAGAAACAAACAGGGTGCCCCGTTGAATCCCCTGCCCCACCACGGGTGGATAGAGAACCAGGATGGTGACCCTGCGGTCCGTCGGGTGAAAGAGCTCCTGACGCAGGCAGGTTTGCATCCCGGCCCGGATGATCCACCGGAGACATTACAGTTGTGGAAGGAGAGGGGCAAACTGTTTATTCACGATGGCAAGCTGTGCCGAAGGAGCATCGACCCCCGCACTCACGAGTTGGTGTGGTAGATCGTGGTCCCAAGACAAGATGTGCCAATGGTCCTTGGAGCGTACCACGATGGGGCAGGACACTTTGGATGGAAGAAGCTGGGGAGGCTACTCCGTGGGAGGTTCTACTGGATCGGCATGAAGAAAGCCATCGAGAAGTGGTGTCGAGAGTGTGGCCCCTGTAGCCTACGTCGGAAGGATCGTGACAGCCAACGGGCTCCCTTGCAGCCCATCATCACCAAACGGCCGCTCGAGTTGGTCGCGCTGGATCACGTAAAGGTAACACCTAGCCGGTCAGATTATATCTATGCTCTCACCATTGTGGACCACTATTCCAGATTCCTGGTAGTCGTACCAGTCAAAGATCTAACGGCTAGGACGGCTGCCAAAACTTTCTAGCAGTACTTCTGTAGACCCCATGGGTACCCAGAGAAGGTGTTGACCGATCAGGGGCCAGCATTTGAAGCGGAGGTGTTCCAGGAGTTCTGCAATTTGTACGGGTGTAAGAAGATCAGAACCACGCCGTACCATCCACAGACCAACGGGATGTGTGAGAAGATGAACCAAGTGGTGATCAACTTACTGAAGACCTTACCTGTAGAGGAGCGGAACTTGTGGCCCACAAAGTTACCAGACTTGGTAGATATGTACAACCACATCCCGGTTAATTCCACCAACTGCACCCCAGCGTACCTGATGCGAGGAAGGTCTAGCAAGTTACCCGTCGATTGGGATACCGAGAGGCAGCAAACGAAAGAGGAGACTACACAAGCTTGAAGGAACAGATACGACAGTTGTGAGGACTATCCCGTGGTGCTCAGCAGGGAAGGACTACAACACACAGGCGCTAGAAGGTAGACACTGATTCCCACCTGCAAGGGGAGCTCTGGATGTGCCTTCGGACCAACCGGTCTCAGCCAGCCCCGTTAGCAGTGCTCTGAACTGCGGACCCCGAAGCCTTCAGTAAAGGTAAAGAGACTACAACCCTGTGTCCTCGTTATTCCTGGCACCTTGCACCACGCACCATCACCTTTCATGGTTAGATGAAAGCTATGACTGGGCAGTTAACTTACAGGGTTACAGTCTGTTTAAAAAGGATCGTAAAAATCGGAGAGGAGGAGGGGTTTGTCTCTATTTAAAGTCTTGTCTAAAGTCCACTTTAAGGGAGGATATTAGCGAAGGGAATGAGGATGTCGAGTCCATATGGGTCGAAATTCATGGAGGGAAAAATGGTAACAAAATTCTCATTGGGGTCTGTTACAAACCCCCAAATATAACAGAAACCATGGAAAGTCTACTTCTAAAGCAGATAGATGAAGCTGCAACCCATAATGAGGTCCTGGTTATGGGGGACTTTAACTACCCGGATATTAACTGGGAAACAGAAACCTGTGAAACCCATAAAGGCAACAGGTTTCTGCTAATAACCAAGAAAAATTATCTTTCACAATTGGTGCAGAATCCAACCAGAGGAGCAGCACTTTTAGACCTAATACTATCTAATAGACCTGACAGAATAACAAATCTGAAGGTGGTCGGGCATCTAGGAAATAGCGACCACAATATTGTGCAGTTTCACCTGTCTTTCACTAGGGGGACTTGTCAGGGAGTCACAAAAACACTGAACTTTAGGAAGGCAAAGTTTGACCAGCTTAGAGATGCCCTTAATCTGGTAGACTGGGACAATATCCTCAGAAATAAGAATACAGATAATAAATGGAAAATGTTTAAGAACATCCTAAATAGGCACTGTAAGCGGTTTATACCTTGTGGGAATAAAAGGACTAGAAATAGGGAAAACCCAATGTGGCTAAACAAAGAAGTAAGACAGGCAATTAACAGTAAAAAGAAAGCATTTGCACTACTAAAGCAGGATGGCACCATTGAAGCTCTAAAAAACTATAGGGAGAAAAATACTTTATCTAAAAAACTAATTAAAGCTGCCAAAAAGGAAACAGAGAAGCACATTGCTAAGGAGAGTAAAACTAATCCCAAACTGTTCTTCAACTATATCAATAGTAAAAGAATAAAAACTGAAAATGTAGGCCCCTTAAAAAATAGTGAGGAAAGAATCGTTGTAGATGACGAGGAAAAAGCTAACATATTAAACACCTTCTTCTCCACGGTATTCACGGTGGAAAATGAAATGCTAGGTGAAATCCCAAGAAACAATGAAAACCCTATATTAAGGGTCACCAATCTAACCCAAGAAGAGGTGCGAAACCGGCTAAATAAGATTAAAATAGATAAATCTCCGGGTCCGGATGGCATACACCCACGAGTACTAAGAGAACTAAGTAATGTAATAGATAAACCATTATTTCTTATTTTTAGGGACTCTATAGCGATGGGGTCTGTTCCGCAGGACTGGCGCATAGCAAATGTGGTGCCAATATTCAAAAAGGGCTCTAAAAGTGATCCTGGAAATTATAGGCCAGTAAGTCTAACCTCTATTGTTGGTAAAATATTTGAAGGGTTTCTGAGGGATGTTATTCTGGATTATCTCAATGAGAATAACTGTTTAACTCAATATCAGCATGGGTTTATGAGAAATCGCTCCTGTCAAACCAATCTAATCAGTTTTTATGAAGAGTTAAGCTATAGGCTGGACCACGGTGAGTCATTGGACGTGGTATATCTCGATTTTTCCAAAGCGTTTGATACCGTGCCGCACAAGAGGTTGGTACACAAAATGAGAATGCTTGGTCTGGGGGAAAATGTGTGTTAATGGATTAGTAACTGGCTTAGTGATAAAAAGCAGAGGGTGGTTAAAAATGGTATAGTCTCTAACTGGGTCGCTGTTACCAGTGGGGTACCGCAGGGGTTGGTATTGGGACCTGTTCTCTTTAACATATTCATTAATGATCTGGTAGAAGGTTTACACAGTAAAATATCGATATTTGCAGATGATACAAAACTATGGAAAGCAGTTAATACAAGAGAAGATAGAATTCTGCTACAGATGGATCTGGATAAGTTGGAAACTTGGGCTGAAAGGTGGCAGATGAGGTTTAACAATGATAAATGTAAGGTTATACACATGGGAAGAAGGAATCAATATCACCATTACACACTGAACGGGAAACCACTGGGTAAATCTGACAGGGAGAAGGACTTGGGGATCCTAGTTAATGATAAACTTACCTGGAGCAGCCAGTGCCAGGCAGCAGCTGCCAAGGCAAACAGGATCATGGGGTGCATTAAAAGAGGTCTGGATACACATGATGAGAGCATTATACTGCCTCTGTACAAATCCCTAGTTAGACCGCACATGGAGTACTGTGTCCAGTTTTGGGCACCGGTGCTCAGGAAGGATATAATGGAACTAGAGAGAGTACAAAGGAGGGCAACAAAATTAATAAAGGGGATGGGAGAACTAGAATACCCAGATAGATTAGCGAAATTAGGATTATTTAGTCTAGAAAAAAGACGACTGAGGGGCGATCTAATAGCCATGTATAAGTATATAAGGGGACAATACAAATATCTCGCTGAGGATCTGTTTATACCAAGGAAGGTGACGGGCACAAGGGGGAATTCTTTGCGTCTGGAGGAGAGAAGGTTTTTCCACCAACATAGAAGAGGATTCTTTACTGTTAGGGCAGTGAGAATCTGGAATTGCTTGCCTGAGGAGGTGGTGATGGCGAACTCAGTCGAGGGGTTCAAGAGAGGCCTGGATGTCTTCCTGGAGCAGAACAATATTGTATCATACAATTATTAGGTTCTGTAGAAGGACGTAGATCTGGGGATTTATCATGATGGAATATAGGCTGAACTGGATGGACAAATGTCTTTTTTCGGCCTTACTAACTATGTTACTATGTTACTATGTTCATTGGACACCCCTTAGCAGGGTCACGGACCGGGTCTAGCCACCGTGACAACCCCGGATTGAGTACCCCGTAGCCCTGTGTCTGGGGGCGCTTCAAACGCATCTTGCAATGGATTTTATCACCGACCTGCCGGTCTCTGAGGGTTTTTCTGTTATCGGGGTTGTTGTGCACCTTTTTAGTAAGTTATGTGTTAGGAGTCGAGTTCCCGCCGCTGCACAGGGGGAATCTCGAACCATGTCTGCTGTGGTCTCCCATTCTGCATCGGCCGCAGTGGAGCCTGCATCTCACTGAATCTAATACTGTGCAAAGGGTTACTGCTGCCTCTCCAGGCTCTGCTATTGTACCCTGCACTGGTCTGCGGCGAGCAGACTTTTCTGGGACTAAGTCCTGCTTTGCACACACTGAGCATTCTCAGGGTAAGATTTCTCAGTGGAGATCAAGGGTCACATGCTCAGGTACTACAGCAACTTCCACTGGTCCTCCAGGAAGGTCCTGTGCCTGATCAAGTTCTGTGGCAGCCTTCCATTGGTCTTTCTAGGAAGGTCCTGAAGTTGCTGCAGCTATAAAAGGTTCTCATGACCGCAAGGCCAAGCGCTAGTATCAAATATGTACGAGCTCAGCGCCAGTGTGGTCGTGTGTGTGGTCAGGGACCCGGCTGAAATAAGCCCCTAGAATGCTGGCACCTCCGGCGAGGAGTTTTGTGTGTATGCAGTCAGGGACTCGGCTGAAATAAGCCCCTAGAATGCTGGCACCTCCGGCGAGGAGTTTCTTATGTGTGAATTCAGGGCTGGCTAATAGTCATTAGAATTCCGGCTCCACTGGAGAGGAGCTGCGTGTTTAGTTTGGACTGCATGACCACTGTCGGCTCTACACAGTAGCTCTGTCCCTTGTGAGTTAAACAGGGCACAGCGTTCTCTTTATTATGGGCTCTGTGAAGTAACAGAGTTCGTTTATACTAATTTACTTCACCGCATTACTTAGCAGCAGGTTCTTTCCTGCACGGTGGATCCCGGGTTGCGAACGCACCTATCTCACCTAATAAATATATTCGGTGCGTTCCGCAAACCCTAACATTATGTCATCTGGTCTCGTTCTATAAATTACCCTGCGCTAAGACACTTGCCAGTGCATTTGGGAAAGAGATTGTCAGACTCCATGGTGTTCCCACAGGCATTGTCTCCGATAGGGGACCACAGTTTGTGGCTCGCTTTTGGCATGCCTTTTGTGACAGACTTAAGGTTCATTTGTCATTTTCATCGGGATATCATCCGCAGTCCAATGGACAGACCGAGAAGAAGAACCAGGACGTTGAGCAGTTTTTGAGATGTTTTGCAGCGGACAATCAGGAGATGTGGTCGGAATATCTACCATTAGCTGAGTTTGCTCTCAATAATCATACGTCTTCTTCGGCTGGGTGTTCTCCTGTCTTTTGTACTGGGAAGAATCCATCTTTCGGTCCTTTTTCTAGGATTGGGGCGGCGGTGCCTGAGAAGTAGAATTTTTCTTGGAAATTTGGTTTGGACCAGTGTGCGCCATAGTCTTAAACTGGCTAATAGGAGGTCTAAGAAATTTTTTGACAAGAGAAGAAGGGAGGCGAGGTTTGTTGTTGGGGACATGGTTTGGTTGTCCTCTAGGAATCTGCGTTTGAAGATCCCTTATAAAAAGTTGAGGCCGAAGTTTGTAGGACCTTTCAAAGTGGTTCACATTGTCAACTTGGCAGCGGTGAGATTAGACATTCCTTCGTCCTGGAAAATGTATTCACTTCTTCATGTATTTTTGCTGAAGAAGGTTGACATGCCAGATAAGGTGGCTATGCCGTCTGCTCCTCCAATTGATGAGGAGTGCGAGTTTGAGATTTCACGCATTCTTGATTCCAGGTGGCATAGATGAGGGTTACTGTATCTTGTGTCCTGGAAGGGTTTCGGTCCCGAGGACAATTCCTGGGTGAAAGCTGTGGACGTCTCAGCCTCAAGGTTAATTAAGGCTTTTCACAGGAGATTTCCGAATAAGGCCCGGCCTAGAGGATCCAGGGGATCCTCCTTAAAAGAGAGGTACTGTTAGAATCTGTGTAGTTTGTGACTATCTGCCATTTTCTTGCGGAGTTCTGGCTGCTGGTCTTTTTCCTCTGTTGCTGGGCTTGTCTTGGGTCAGGTGTTTGTTTCACTCTTTATTAACCAGCACCTGCCTCCCAGTCCTTGCTGGACCACAGTGTTTATCTGCTTGAGCTCTATCTTGATTCTGTGCTTTGTCTTCTGTGTGTGTTATTTGTGCAGTGCTGGTACCTCTGGTTCTGCTAGCCTTAATTTCTGTTTTCTATTGGTTTCTGTAGCCTTCTCTTTGTTTTCTATTAGGAGGTGACCCCTTTTTGTACCCAGTCCTTATTTCTTTTAGGGAACCCCTTCCCCTTATCTATAGGTCTTCGCTTGAGATTAACCTAGGATCGTCGGTGGGTCTATTCGCAAGGAATGGGTCGCCCATTCCATCGTAGGGTTCCAGCCTAGTCATAGTGCAGGGTCAATTTTCCCCCTTCTACCTTAGTCCTGTGTTGCAGATCCGTAACAGTATAATGGCCACACACGATGCTCAACACTGTATAATGGCCACACGATGCTCAATACTGTATAATGGCCACACAGTGCTCCATACTGTATAATGGCCACACATGATGCTTCATACTGTATAATGGTCCCACATGATGCTCCATACTGTATAATGGCCACACATGATGCTCAATACTGTATAATGGCCACACATCATGCTCCATACTGTATAATGGCCACACATGATGCTTCATACTGTATAATGGTCCCACATGATGCTCCATACTGTATAATGGCCACACATGATGCTTCATACTGTATAATGGTCCCACATGATGCTCCATACTGTATAATGGCCACACATGATGCTCAATACTGTATAATGGCCACACATGATGCTCCATACTGTATAATGGCCACACATGATGCTTCATACTGTATAATGGTCCCACATGATGCTCCATACTGTATAATGGCCACACATGATGCTTCATTCTGTATAATGGTCCCACATGATGATCCATACTGTATAATGGCCACACATGATGTTCAATACTGTATAATGGCCACACATCATGCTTCATACTGTATAATGGTCCCACATGATGCTCCATACTGTATAATGGCCACACATGATGCTCAATACTGTATAATGGCCACACATCATGCTCCATACTGTATAATGGCCACACATGATGCTTCATACTGTATAATGGGCCCACATGATGCACCATACTGTATAATGGCCACACATGATGCTTCATACTGTATAATGGTCCCACATGATGCTCCATACTGTATAATGGCCACACATGATGCTCAATATTGTATAATGGCCACACATGATGCTTCATACTGTATAATAGTCCCACATGATGCTCCATACTGTATAATGGCCACACATGATGCTCAATACTGTATAATGGCCACACATGATGCTCCACACTGTATAATGGCCACACATGATGCTCCATACTGTATAATGGCCTCACATGATGCTTCATACTGTATAATAGTCCCACATGATGCTCCATACTGTATAATGGCCACACATGATGCTCAATACTGTATAATGGCCACACATGATGCTCCACACTGTATAATGGCCACACATGATGCTTCATACTGTATAATGGCCACACATGATGCTCCATACTGTATAATGGCCACACATGATATTGCGTACATTATAATGGTCACACATAGTTACTCCTACACATGTGGCTCCGCTCCGTACACCTTGCATACAAGGCTCTGCTCCGTACACCTCGTACACACACGGCTCCACTCCGTACACCTCGTGCACATGCGGCTCCGCTCCGTACACCTTGCATACATGGCTCCACTCCATACACCTCTGTTATGAACAGGTGATTCAGAACCACAATGGACCTAGTGGTTAAGAGCACACAAAGTGACCTGATAGTTACTAACATAGGACGAGCTCTGAGACGTGGGAACTCTGCTGACCGCAATCCCTAATCCTATCATACCACACTAGAGGTAGCCGTGGATTGCGCCTAACGCTCCCTATGCAATTCGGCACAGCCTGAGAAACTAACTAGCCCTGAAGATAGAAAAATAAGCCTACCTCAGAGAAATTCCCCAAAGGAAAAGGCAGCCCCCCACATATAATGACTGTGAGTAAGCTTACTATCATTCAGCACCATGACAGCATGGCAGTCCTGCAATACATGGAGGCCCTTGATCATGTGAGTCCTGACCTCTCCCCTCCTGTGACCTCATCACAGGTCCTGTGCGCACAGAGCAGCGGCAACCATATATGTGGTGTGCGGCTCTCTGCGGGTGGAGGGATGCGGCTCTGTAGTGCGCGATAGCGGGGCACTCTCAAAATTGGGACTGCACCGCTGGATACGGGACAGTTGGGAGGTGTGGTACCGGATTGTAGCTCTGAATCTCCCCAATTCGGGGGACCGGCTACTTTTTTAACAAGCGAATCCATCGAACCAGGGAGAAGCGGCTAAATCCCACCCTTGGGTTAAGGAACTCTTCTATGTACCTGTATCAAGCCTTCAGCCCTGAGCATTGCAGGAATGTCTGTAATTGACTCCAGTAAGTCTTCCCACTGCCCTGAAGGATAGGTTGTTGCTTTAGCTGTCAGCCCACTGCACCTTTAACTTGACCTTGATTAACGAACTTCCCTGTCACCTGCTGATCAGGAAGCATTCCATTTATCCTGGACTTGCCCCTCCCACTATGGGCTACTCCCGAATTATGACTATGTCTGTCCCTACAGTATGTCCCTAAAATGTATGCAGCTGGCAGATCTCCTTCACAAGCACTATGTATATAGAGCAAAGTACTGCAATGCGCAGGTGCCGGGAAAGGTCAGAGAGGCCCAGCGCTTGTGCACTGCAGGACTTTGCTCTGCCCTCAACAGGGCAGATAAGTACGCCTGCGTAGGAGCGTGATGCCGGGGAGACTGTGTGGATGATGCAAGGTCGCGTCGTCCACAAGAAGCAAGCAGGACGAGGATCGCAAGAAGATGGGAGGCGCCGGACCAAGACAAGTGACGCTCACCGGACCGGACCACCCCACAGGTGAGTGGGGGCAGATATACAGCATTATAGAATGCGGTATATGAGCCCTGAAAGGGAGTGGCCATAACTCGTATTGGCCAAACATGTTGACAGATTCCCTTTAAGAGTAAAATCATGTGCTGATCATTAGTGCACCAGCACATGCACAGAAGAACAGGCAGCAGACGGACCCTTGGAGAAAGGAAGTTTAGCGCATTAGCATGCACTCTAAAACCCGCCCAAGATTTCAGTGCAGACATTGCTGAATCTTGTAAAGTCAGTGTTGTCAATCAAGCTTTACAGCAGGAAAGGCGGCCTGAATAAGTGAAAATAAGAAGCTGCGATGAACCCCTCAGCCATGCCCAAAGTGCGCCAATCACTTGCTTAGCATATGAGAATAATGGATGATTTTGTGAAAATAATCCACTGAATTTGTAAGGAATTTTCTGAGGACACAGCCCCATACAAGGTGCTGTGCTTGGTTTATACACTGACTCGCTCCCTTTACATACAATTCAGTTGTTGTGCCTTATAAAGTTGTGCTTATCACCTGGTTATTAATCCCTGATTATAAATTATGAGAGTTTTATAGGTCTTAAATGCTAAATAGGAAAAATGTGCAGAAGTGATATAAACCAGAAGATGTACTGATGTCAAATCGTCAGTAGAAACCAGAGACTCACGTTACTCCCATCCAGTTACAATGGCAGAGGAATTCGTAGATTTTTCATACTCGTTCTGTCACGATCCATTTTTGGATCTGCGGCAGATTTGGCGCTTCAGATTAAAACTTTTTTCCTTTCAGGCCTCCGGGGGTTAATGTCTGCTTTCCCTCCTTCCCCCCCCCCCCGGTGGCCGCTGGTGTAATTACATTGCTGCCCAATCTGCTAATGTGGTTGGTGACTCCCACCATCCTTCAAAAGGTCACGTGATGCATCAGCTGACTATTAGTTATACAGGTCCTTTTGGATACCAACCGTGCTGAAGACTGGAGGTTGCTGGTTCAGTGGTACTTCAGTTGAATGGAGTAATTTGGGGCCTTACTCTTCTATACGGTGCATTTCAGCAGAGAAAAACTAAGTATTGTTTTGTGTTTCCTTATCTTTTTGGTGTTTGTCTTACCTTACCTTGTGTTGTCTGAGGCTGGTTTCACATTTGTGGATGGAGGTGCTGCGGAGGGCTGCGTACATCCTCTGTGAAGCTCCACCCAACGCCGCACCTCCTCTGGTCAGCTCCACCTACATCGGCATGCGGCGTGCGTACCCTATCTTTACCATTAGGTATGCAGGCCATGCCGATGTATGCAGATGCCTCCGCATGCGTCGCTTTGACTGTAGTAAAGAGCAGGGCACATCCTCAGGTGAGTGCAGGAGGTGTCCATTCCCCGTTCCCTACCAACAGGGCCCACCATTGTTAAACTGTCCCCGGTGTACCCTTTCGTGTTTTGCCGTTTTGTAGCCGCCCACTCGTCGGGTCGTGCCACACAAGGACAGTCACTTCGTGACATTATAACCAACCATCCCATTATTTTCTGGTGAGCCATGGCTCAAATGCAGATCTTTTCCCAACTGCTTCAGACCCTCACCGAGGAGTTTAAGGTGGTGAGGTGGTGCAGCAGCTGCAGCAGTTGGTGGGGTTTTGGGCTTTGGCCCAGGTGCAGGATCGACCAGAACCCAAGATATCTCTTCCAGACAGGTTCTCTGGAGGGAAAGATAAATTTTTGTTTTTTCAGGAAGCCTGTAAATTGTACTTCAGGCTCCGCTCTCGTTCATCAGGGAGTGAGGAACAGCGGGTGGGGATTAAAATCTCCCTTCTTAAGGGTGATCTCCAATCCTGGGCTTTCTCCCTGCAGGCCGGTTCTTCTTCTTTACGGTCGGTGGATGAGTTTTTTGCGGCATTGGCGCTTGTGTATGGGGATCCTAATGGCGTCTCCCTGGCAGAATCCCGACTACGTAAAATCAAGCAGGGGGGTCAGCCGGCTGAGGAGCACTGCTTGGAGATCAGGAGGTGGGCCACTGACACACAGTGGAATGACCCTGCCTTTAGAAGCCATTTTAGGCAGGGTCTGTCTCCAAGGTTGCTGGATACTCTTGTGCAGTTTGTATTTGGCATTTCCATCAGGCTGCATTTGCCATAAACCTGAGGGTCTGGTGACTGCAGAGGTGAACTCTGGTGGATCGTGGCGTCCTCGCAGAAGGTTGTTTTCTGGTGAGGTCCGGTGTTGAGAGTCCAGAGGCCCCTCTTTGAAAGGGGGGAACTATCACGATCCATTTTTGGATCTGTGGCAGATTTGACGTTTCATATTAAAACTTTTTTCCTTTCAGGCCACCGAGGGTTAATGTCTGTTTTCCCTCCCCCCCTGTGGCCACTGGTGTAATTACATTGCTTCCTAGTCTGCTGATGTGGTTGGTGACCACTCCCACCATCCTTCAAAAGGTAACCTGATGCATCAGCTGACTGTTGGTTATACAGGTCCTTTTACATACCAACCGTCCTGAAGACTGGAGGTTGCTGGTTCAGTGGTGCTTCATTTGAGTAATTTGGTGCCTTTCTCTTCTGTGTGGTGCATTTCAGCACAGAAAAGCTAAGTGTTGTTTTGTGTTTCCTTTTCCCTGTGGTGTTTGTCTTACCTTACCTTGTGTTGTCTTAGTGCAGCAGTGGGACCAGTGTTCTCACTTGCCAATTCCCTACTTAGGGATAGGAGCAGGGCAAGAGAGGCATTAGGTATCCTGCTCGGCGATGGGGTGAAAGAACCCATACAGGTACACTAGTAAGAGAAGGGCATATTCTCAGGTGAGTGCAGGAGGTGTCCATTCCACGTTCCCTACCGGCAGGGCTCACCATTGTTAAAGCGTCCCACGGTATACCCTTTTGGTCTTTCGCCGTTTTGTGACCGTCCACTCATTGGCTCGTGTCACGCTAGGACAGTCACTTTGTGACACGTTCCTCATGTGGTTGGGGTACTGATATGTATCAACTGATTATTCTTTAAGATTTTTGGCCGAAGAGGCAAACATGTAGGGGGGCCACAGCTATCTTAAAAAGTAGTGCTTAGTTAGATTTAAGGGTATAACTAAAAATGGCTGAACAGTCCAAAGATGAGCAAATCAGTTTGCACGACCCTATTCCAATGGCTATGTTAGTTTTTCGCATCTGCCAGATGAGAGTCCGGTGGAACAACTCCTGCCCACAGCCATCCATAGCTTCTCCTTTGATTAGTTGACATCCTGCATGTTTGGCATCATAATGATGTTGCACCAGGTCGGCTAATAAAAAGGGAGGCTGGGGATACTGTCATGTAGGAGAAGGATCAGCAGCCTCTCATTAAGATGCAGCCACTGGACAAGGGTCCTGCAAATGTATATGCTGCTTATCTCTACTGCACACCATAGCAATCTTTTGAATCTGCATGAACATTTACCAGCCCCATGTGAAAGCTAAGGTGAGCATACTTTCCACACCATTAAACTAGACCAAGAAGTGTTTAGGGTCCACGGGATAGTTGATAACTTACTGATTACTGGGGAATAAACTACTGGGGTCTCAACTGATGCAGAAATCGGGGCTCTGAAATTCCTGATTAGAATGTCCTGAAATAAAACCTTAGAGACAGAGATCAGAGCTTCAGAGCACAAAACCCTATGGATTGGAGACATGTAACTGCTAAAAAAAAAGTAATCTGAGTTAAAAAAGATGTCTGGTATCTCACGCTGCGAGCGCCGATGTCAATAAGGTTTTCGCAGTTTATAGCCAATTAACTATGATAACCTTACTGACTTCAGAAAAATCACCTCTTACTTTTCAAACAATTTTACCCTTGCAGACCTGTGTTATTTATTTATTACTAATACACAGGATGACGAAGGAATCCGTGAATTCTGAAACTCGTAGAATTATTGGTCAATTCTGCTCTCCGTAGCCAATCACGTGACCGTGATGTCCTGTCCGCACAGTGCACCTATTGGCTTTCATAGCAGTATCCGGCTCCCGCTTAATGCGGGTTAAGGTTCCAGAGGGACGTCTGTCACCGGCCGGGACAGCGCCTCGGGAGATCCAATCTCCACACAGATATCATTGCCTCCACACCACGGAAGGATTTCATGTGGGCACCACAGACACCAGCTTTCTGAATGGAATTGTCGCACAACAGGTAATACTACCCAGAGCTTATGTGGCCTCACTGATTTATTCCATTTTTTATATTCATTCATTCATAATTTTCACCATGTTCTGAATTATTATGCAAATGATATTTTTCTCGGATTTTCCTAAATGGTCGGTGCAAATGACAGTTAGTCTAATAAGTCATCACCCGTTAGATTATACATTGAATTTTATTGAAGAAACCTCCCAATGATAACAGTATAATCTCCAAAATGAATAAAAACTCAAAATGCTCTGTTCCAAATTATTAGGCACAGAAGAATTTCTAAGCATTTGATATGTTTTAACCCCTTTCTGCCATTAGACGTACTATTGCGTCCATGTGGGGTGGGCTTTACTTCCCAAGGACGCAATAGTACGTCATATGCGATCGGCAGCGCTCACGGGGGGAGCGCCGCCGATCGCGGCCGGGTGTCAGCTGTTTATCGCAGCTGACATCCGGCACTATGTGCCAGGAGCGGTCACGGACCGCCCCCGGCACATTAACCCCCGGCACACCGCGATCAAAGATGATCGCGATGTGCCGGCGGTACAGGGAAGCACCGCGCAGGGAGGGGGCTCCCTGCGGGCTTCCCTGAGCCCCCCGCAGCAACGCGATGTGATCGCGTTGCTGCGAGGGTCTCACCTCCCTCCCTGCTCCCTCCAGCCCCGGATCCAAGATGGCCGCGGATCCGGGTCCTGCAGGGAGGGAGGTGGCTTCACAGAGCCTGCTCAGAGCAGGCACTGTGAAGGCTGCAGCGCTGCATGTCAGATCAGTGATCTGACAGAGTGCTGTGCAAACTGTCAGATCACTGATCTGTGATGTCCCCCCCGGGACAAAGTAAAAAAGTAAAAAAAAAAAATTTCAAATGTGTAAAAAAAATAAAAAAAAATATTCCAAAATAATGAAAAAAAAAAAAATATATTATTCCCATAAATACATTTCTTTATCTAAATAAAAAAAAAAAAACAATAAAAGTACACATATTTAGTATCGCCGCGTCCGTAACGGCCCGACCTATAAAACTGGCCCACTAGTTAACCCCTTCAGTAAACACCGTAAGAAAAAAAAAAAAAAAACGAGGCAAAAAACAACGCTTTATTATCATACCGCCGAACAAAAAGTGGAATAACACGCGATCAAAAAGACAGATATAACTAACCATGGTACCGCTGAAAACGTCATCTTGTCCCGCAAAAAACGAGCCACCATACAGCATCATCAGCAAAAAAATAAAAAAGTTATAGTCCTGAGAATAAAGTGATGCAAAAATAATTATTTTTTCTATAAAATAGTTTTTATCGTATAAAAGCGCCAAAACATAAAAAAATGATATAAATGAGGTATCGCTGTAATCGTACTGACCCGAAGAATAAAACTGCTTCATCAATTTTACCAAACGCGGAACGGTATAAACGCCTCCCCCAAAAGAAATTCATGAATAGCTGGTTTTTGGTCATTCTGCCTCACAAAAATCGGAATAAAAAGCGATCAAAAAATGTCACGTGCCCGAAAATGTTACCAATAAAAACATCAACTCGTCCCGCAAAAAACAAGACCTCACATGACTCTGTGGACCAAAATATAGAAAAATTATAGCTCTCAAAATGTGGTAACGCAAAAAATATTTTTTGCAATAAAAAGCGTCTTTCAGTGTGTGACGGCTGCCAATCATAAAAATCCGCTAAAAAACCCGCTATAAAAGTAAATCAAACCCCCCTTCATCACCCCCTTAGTTAGGGAAAAATTTAAAAAATGTATTTATTTCTATTTTCCCATTAGGGCTAGGGTTAGAGTTAGGGCTAGGGTTAGGGCTAGGGCTAGGGTTAGGGCTAGGGTTAGGGTTAGGGCTAGGGTTAGGGCTAGGGTTAGGGTTAGGGCTAGGGTTAGGGTTAGGGCTAGGGTTAGGGTTAGGGTTAGGGCTAGGGTTAGGGCTAAGGTTAGGGCTAGGGTTAGGGCTAGGGCTAGGGTTAGGGTTAGGGTTAGGGCTAGGGTTAGGGCTAGGGTTAGGATTAGGGTTAGGGCTAGGGTTAGGGCTAGGGCTACAGTTTGGGTTGGGGCTAAAGTTACAGTTAGGGTTTAGATTACATTTACGGTTGGGAATAGGGTTGGGATTAGGGTTAGGGGTGTGTCAGGGTTAGAGGTGTGGTTAGGGTTACTGTTGGGATTAGGGTTAGGGATGTGTTTGGATTAGGGTTTCAGTTATAATTGGGGGGTTTCCACTGTTTAGGCACATCAGGGGCTCTCCAAACGCGACATGGCGTCCGATCTCAATTCCAGCCAATTCTGCGTTGAAAAAGTAAAACAGTGCTTCTTCCCTTCCGAGCTCTCCCGTGTGCCCAAACAGGGGTTTACCCCAACATATGGGGTATCAGCGTACTCAGGACAAATAGGACAACAACTTTTGGGGTCCAATTTCTCCTGTTACCCTTGGGAAAATACAAAACTCGGGGCTAAAACATATTTTTTGTGGGAAAAAAAAAGATTTTTTATTTTCACGGCTCTGCGTTATAAACTGTAGTGAAACACTTGGGGGTTCAAAGTTCTCACAACACATCTAGATTAGTTCCCTGGGGGGTCTAGTTTCCAATATGGGGTCACTTGTGGGGGGTTTCTACTGTTTAGGTACATTAGAGGTTCTGCAAACGCAATGTGACGTCTGCAGACCATTCCATCTAAGTCTGCATTCCAAATGGCGCTCCTTCCCTTCCGAGCTCTGCCATGCGCTCAAACGGTGGTTTCCCCCAACATACAGGGTATCAGCGTACTCAGGACAAATTGGACAACAACTTTTGGGGTCGAATTTCTCCTCTTACCCTCGGGAAAATACAAAACTGGGGGCTAAAAAATAATTTTGGGGGTAAAGATTTTTTTTTTTAATTTTCACGGCTCTGCGTTACAAACTGTAGTGAAACACTTGGGGGTTCAAAGCTATCACAACACATCTAGATGAGTTCCTTAGGGGGTCTAGTTTCCAAAATGGTGTCACTTGTGGGAGGTTTCTACTGTTTAGGTACATTAGGGGCTCTGCAAATGCAATGTGACACCTGCAGACCATTCCATCTAAGTCCTCATTCCAAATGGAGCTCCTTCCCTTCCGAGCCCTCCCATGCGCCCAAACAGTGGTTCCCCCCCACATATGGGGTATCAGCGCACTCAGGACAAATTGGACAACAAATTGTGGGGTCGAATTTCTCCTGTTACCCTCGGGAAAATACAAAACTGGGGGCTAAAAAATAATTTTTGTGGGAAAAAATTTTTGTTTTATTTTTACGGCTCTCCATTATAAACTTCTGTGAAGCCCTTGGTGGGTCAAAGCGCTCAGCACACATCTAGATAAGTTCCTAAGGGGGTCTACTTTCCAAAATGGTGTCACTTGTGGGGGGTTTCTACTGTTTAGGTACATTAGGGGCTCTGCAAACGCAATGTGACACCTGCAGACCATTCCATCTAAGTCTGCATTCAAATGGCACTCCTTCCCTTCTGAGCCCTCCCATGTGCCCAAACAGTGGTTCCCCCCACATATGGTGTATCATCGCACTCAGGACAAATTGGGCAACAAATTTTGGGGTCCAATTTCTCCTGTTACCCTCAGGAAAATACAAAACTGGGGGCTAAAAAAATAATTTTTGTGGGAAAAAAATTTTGTTTTATTTTTACGGCTCTGCATTATAAACTTCTGTGAAGCACTTGGTGGGTCAAAGTCCTCACCACACCTCTAGATAAGTTCCTTAGGGGGTCTACTTTCCAAAATGGTGTCATTTGTGGGGGGTTTCAATGTTTAGGCACATCAGTGGCTCTTCAAACGCAACATGGCGTCCCATCTCAATTCCTGTCAATTTTGCTTTGAAAAGTCAAACGGCGCTCCTTCCCTTCCGAGCTCTCCCATCCGCCCAAACAGTGGTTTACCCCCACATATGGGCTATCAGCGTACTCAGGACAAATTGTACAACAACTTTTGGGGTCCAATTTCTTCTCTTACCCTTGGGAAAATAAAAAATTGGGGGCGAAAAGATAATTGTTGTGAAAAAATATGATTTTTTTATTTTTACGGTTCTGCATTATAAACTTCTGTGAAGCACTTGTTGGGTCAAAGTGCTCACCACACCTCTAGATAAGTTCCTTAGGGGGTCTACTTTCCAAAATGGTGTCACTTGTGGGGGGTTTCAATGTTTAGCCACATCAGGGGCTCTCCAAACGAAACATGGCGTCCCATCTCAATTCCAGTCAATTTTGCATTGAAAGTCAAATGGCACTCCTTCGCTTCCGAGCTCTGCCATGCGCCCAAACAGTGGTTTACCCCCACATGTGGGGTATTGGCATACTCAGGACAAATTGTACAACAATGTTTGGGGTCCATTTTCTCCTGTTACCCTTGGTAAAATAAAACAAATTGGAGCTGAATTAAATTTTTTGTGAAAAAAAGTTAAATGTTCATTTTTATTTAAACATTCAAAAAATTCCTGTGAAGCACCAGAAGGGTTAATAAACTTCTTGAATATGGTTTTGAGCACCTTGAGGGGTGTAGTTTTTAGAATGGTGTCACACTTGGGTATTTTCTATCATATAGACCCCTCAAAATGACTTCAAATGAGATGTGGTCCCTAAAATAAAATGGTGTTGTAGAAATGAGAAATTGCTGGTCAACTTTTAACCCTTATAACTCCCTAACAAAAAAAAATTTTGTTTCCAAAATTGTGCTGATGTAAAGTAGACATGTGGGAAATGTTATTTATTAAGTATTTTGTGTGACATATCTCTGTGATTTAATTGCATAAAAATTCAAAGTTGGAAAATTGCGAAATTTTCATAATTTTCGCCAAATTTCCGTTTTTTTCACAAATAAACGCAGGTACTATCAAATAATTTTTACCATTGTCATGAAGTACAATATGTCACGAGAAAACAAAGTCAGAATCACCAGGATCCATTGAAGCGTTCCAGAGTTATAACCTCATAAAGGGACAGTGGTCAGAATTGTAAAAATTGGCCCGGTCATTAACGTGCAAACCACCCTTGGGGGTAAAGGGGTTAAAGAACTGAAAATGCTCATTTGTGGAATTTGCAGCATTAGGAGGTCACATTCACTGAGCAAAAAGCTACCGTATATACTCGAGTATAAGCCGAGATTTTCAGCCCAAAATTTTGGGCTGAAAGTGCCCCTCTCGGCTTATACTCGAGTCAAGGTGGGTGGCAGGGTCGGCGGGTGAGGGGGTGAGGGCGCTGAGGCATACTTACCTAGTCCCAGCGATCCTCGCGCTGTCCCTGCCGTCCCATGGTCTTCTGTGCTGCAGCTTCTTCCCCTCTTCAGCAGTCACGTGGGACCGCTCATTACAGAAATGAATAAGCGGCTCCACCTCCCATAGGGGTGGAGCCGCCTATTCATTCCTCTAATCAGCAGTGCCGGTGACCGCTGATAGAGAAAGAAGCTGCGGCACCGAAGACCAGGCAGAGGGACAGCGCGAGGATCGCCAGGACTAGGTAAGTATAGCATATTCACCTGTCCTCGTTCCAGCCGCCGAGCGTCGCTCCATCTTCCCGGCCGGCGCCTCCATCTTCCCGGCGTCTGCGCTCTGACTGTTCAGGCAGAGGGCGCGATGACGCATATAGTGTGCGCGGCGCCCTCTGCCTGATCAGTCAGAGCAGAGACGCCGGGAAGATGGAGGCGCCGGAACGAGACGCCGGGAGCTGCAATCAAGGGAGGTGAGTATGTGTTTTTTTTTTTATTGCAGCAGCAACAGCAGCGGCGGCGGCAGAGATTTATGTGGAGCATCTATGGGGCACAGTGAACGGTGCAGAGCACCGTATATGGCACATCTATGGGGCACAGTGAACGGTGCAGGGCACCGTATATGGGCACAGCTATGGGGCACAGTGAACGGTGCAGAGCACCGTATATGGCACATCTATGGTGCACAGTGAACGGTGCAGGGCACCGTATATGGCACATCTATGGGGCACAGTGAACGGTGCAGAGCACCGTATATGGCACAGCTATGGGGCACAGTGAACGGTGCAGAGCACCGTATATGGCACATCTATGGGGCACAGTGAACGGTGCAGAGCACCGTATATGGCACATCTATGGGGCACAGTGAACGGTGCGGAGCACCGTATATGGCACATCTATGGGGCACAGTGAACGGTGCGGAGCACCGTATATGGCACATCTATGGGGCACAGTGAACGGTGCAGAGCACCGTATATGGAGCACATCTATGGGGCACAGTGAACGGTGCAGGGCACCGTATATGGCACATCTATGGGGCACAGTGAACGGTGCGGAGCACCGTATATGGCACATCTATGGGGCACAGTGAACGGTGCAGAGCACCGTATATGGCACATCTATGGGGCACAGTGAACGGTGCAGAGCACCGTATATGGCACATCTATGGGGCACAGTGAACGGTGCGGAGCACCGTATATGGCACATCTATGGGGCACAGTGAACGGTGCAGAGCACCGTATATGGCACATCTATGGGGCACAGTGAACGGTGCAGAGCACCGTATATGGCACATCTATGGGGCACAGTGAACGGTGCAGAGCACCGTATATGGCACATCTATGGGGCACAGTGAACGGTGCAGGGCACCGTATATGGCACATCTATGGGGCACAGTGAACGGTGCAGAGCACCGTATATGGCACATCTATGGGGCACAATGAACCGTGCAGAGCACTGTATGGCACAGCTATGGGGAAATAATGATCTATTTTTATTTTTAAAATTCACCGGTAAATGCTGCATTTCCACCCTAGGCTTATACTCGAGTCAATAAGTTTTCCCAGTTTTTTGTGGCAAAATTAGGGGGATCGGCTTATACTCGGGTCGGCTTATACTCGAGTATTTAACTCCAAAACCTCCTAACAGGCCAAGTTACATGTTAACATAGGATCCTTCTTTGATATCACCTTCACAATTCTTGCTTCCATTGAACTTGTGAGTTTTTGCAGAGTTTCTGCTTGTCTTTCTTTGCATGAAGTCAGAATAGCCTCCCAGAGCTGCTGTTTTGATGTGAACGGCCTCCCACCCTCATAGATCTTGTGCTGGATGATACTCCAAAGGTTCCCTATAGGGTTGAGGTCAGGGGAAGATGGTGGCCACACCATGAGTTTATCTCCTTTTATGCCCCTAGCAGCCAATGACTTAGAGGTATTCTTTGCAGCATGAGATGGGGCATTGTCAGCATGAAGATGATTTTGCTCCTGAAGGCACGTTTCTGCTTTTTTTTACTAAAGAACATACAGTATCTTGTGAATTGTTGAAACTTTTAATAAGCAGTAAATTGCGAAAGTACTTCTTTTCACCAGCACTATTTGATAATATTCATCTATGTATATGGGAATAAACCTTTAATAATATCATATATCTGTATAACAGACCTTAATTGCAGTGCAAGGGACTTAATTTTCTGGCAGACGACAATCGTCTAGTATCAGAAAACTGCAGTGCTACACATGACACGTGATAGTTGGGGTTGTTGGATATTGCACTGGGGCCCAGGAGATTGTACTCTACAGTTTTATTATCATTTTTTTTTTACTTTTCTCTCCTGTAAAGTTCTTTTATTGAAGCCCTGGAGTTGTAATGTATTTACTGCTTTCATCTTCCTTTCAAGAAAGTAATGTGTTCCCTGTCGCCTTATATGTCTCCCCTGGTTGTGCTTGACCATTCTGCTTCTGGAGGCTACAAGCAGCAGTACCCCATTTTATACCACGTACAGAGGACCATAAATATGTTTTATTCCTTTATTGGTTGTGATCACTTCAGAAGACATGTAATATAATAGATGAAGCCAAACTAGAAGTCACATTTTACAATGTACCCGGGAATTACATCATCATCAGTTTTCTAATATATCAATTATCTAAATAAAATTTCTTTAGTCACCGGACATTCTGATAAAATTACAGGACCAGGGCATGCTTTCATGGTATACCTGGTCCACGGCCCCATAGTCGTAATGTCATCTACCTCTCCTGGCAGAATGCCACTATTTAGAGAGTGTCTAAAAATTATCACAATCCCTTCCCTTTAGCTGTAAATTATATTAAAGAAACGGGGTCAGTGGGTGCTCTTGTCCGCTGGCCCGGCTGTCTTTAGCAAGACTGCATGGACCACGGCTCATACCACTGAACACCTGCTCTATCTCCCAGTGGGCAATACACTACACAGACAACACAGGGTTAAGGTAAAACAGTGTGGCAATACTTTATTGAACCACAGCACACAATAACAAACAGAACAATCCCAGCATGGCTGGAATTGCTTGATTACATGGGTGCATATAAAAGATCACTGCGTCTCCACGTATTTCCAGTATGACATGATGTCAGAGCTCCCAGGGTCGCTACTCCATCTGTGGATGAACGCACAGAGAAGGGGCAACGACAAGCATAGAGAGATGACCAAGAACTGTCCATAGAGTCCATACAAAGTCCAAAGCCAGTTGACACGAGAGTCACCACCTGGCTTATCTGACCATCTCCATGGAACCAGGTGACCAGCGGGTCCCAAACCTGGCTTTCTCCAAACATATCCATGGTTCAGAGATGGTCACTGGATCAAATCTGTGTCCTTCCAACCAGAGCCGAAAACTCCTAGGTTGTTTCCTATAGAATCATAGATCAGTGTCCCTCGTGATGGTGCCATGATGAATTGGCTGCAGTCCTTTCTCTTGTCTGTTGGGTGGTTTGCAGAATGTCCGGCTGGTAGCTCTGTGTTACTTCAGTCTCCCAGGATGTGATCTCTGAGTCTTTTTATACCCAAGGCATGTAAGCTATTTTTAGAATTACCCAGGGTCCTTCAGTCCAACATCAAGATAAGGTAAACAATGGTGATGGGATTAAGTAGCACTATTAGCATATAAGCACACATCAATAAACAAAGCTTAACACACCCTATGTACAGTCACTATTACAGACTTACACAGTATGTTAGATAGTATATCAGTTGGCAAGTCTGTCTTCTTGACCCACCAGAAATAAACACTTAAATTCACAAGCCAATATACAGATAAAAAAACAGTTCTTTTGGTTTGCAAAAACATGGTTGTCTGGGAAATTAAGATACAATCTGGTTTCTTCACAGTGTAGCCAGAAATTTCAGGTGTCACATTCTTTTCAGGGTAGTTTTCCTTCTCATTCCATTAGCCATGGGTCATTCACGACCAATACGGTACAGAGTCAGCTACCTTAAGTGAGCAATGGGTGCTTAAATGACGTTGTTTGGCTGCCGATGCGACCAAAATCCCATCCATCCATCCTGAATATATAAATAGAATATTTCACAATCTTTTGCCAGCTAATCATAGAGCAGCATCATTTAGAGGCCTAGACCCTGATTCCCCAGATGTGTGTCTTACTGGGACACTTTGCGTAGTTTTGATCACCGTTTTATTTGCAGGAGATTATCACTAGATGACTAGTAAACCTACTGCCAGATAGTCTTTAATATTCATAAGCTCTGTAAAACCCAGCTGTCACCACTCATCGGCAGCTTTCTATACACAGTGAACACAGAAAGCTGCCAATCAGTAGCGGGGGCAGGATTATAAGGATCTCAGCATTCAGAGAGGTAATAGATCTGCAGAAGATAAAACTGTGATTTTATCAAAATTAATTATACTGCTGGGTGAGTACGTAATACATTTTTCCAGTTTCTGTGGACAATGACCATATACAGAACAGCTGACTATCACCAGTTCAAATCATGGTGGACCCCTTAGAAAACAATCATTGATGGCCGCGAGAGCCGTATTACCCCAGTATGAATTGAGCCAGAAACTGAAATTGTAGCTCAGAGCACAGCTCTGAGCTACAATATAATGGTGCCTGGCTGACCACATAGCTGTGAACTGGGCAGGAGACATGTATAGGAGAGATACTGGCCAATCACAATGAGTCATAGAGGGGAAAATCACCCACAGAGAAGGTCATAGCTGCAGCCTTGCTCGGTGTGTTTCCCTGAGATGAGATATCGTTCATGTGAACATGCTGAGAACTCCGCAGCTATCGCATCTCTTCCGGTTGGAGAGCAGCTGAGCCGGAGCAGTGGACTCTACTGTTACAGGCGATTCATAACATTATTTCTTTCCGGTGCTCCGGCATCCAGTCCTCTGCTCAACACTCCAATAGCATAAAGGGACACAGTGACCGTAGAGAGAGAACATGCTAAGCCAGGCCACAGCTCTGACCTCTGTGGGTGTTTTCTGTCCCCCCTCTATAATGCAGCCATGTTTTTATTGGCCAGCATCATAGAGGAGAAAAAGGAAATGCTCACAGAGAAGCTTTTTAGTCTATACCACCCAATTGGTTGAATGGAAGATTTGCATATGGGGCATTCTCTATTATTAGGGCATAACTTTGGAACAAAGAGGCACAAGAAAAAAAGAAAAACTGTTTCATAATGAGTGGAGCAGCGACAGATGGAGGAGGTACTAAGTTTAAATCGATAAATATCTAGCGAAAGGTCCTTTTCCAGTGTCCTAAATTTGGCAATCTAGGTGTTGTCATGTACACAAGGTGCTAATGGAGGAAAAAAGAAATGTAAATTATGGGTCATGAACAACTGAATATGACATGCACTCTGTCATTAAAAGAAACTTCAGGGTAGGTTTAACTAGTGTTTGGGTTAGATCCAAGGCTACCCAGGCCGTTATATTATTGTAATGAGTTAATGAGGTGTAAAGTGAGGAGATGCTCTGTAAATGAAATGAAATTCGGCACCACGCCTCTACGTTATCTGCCAGCTGAGGTTGCTCTGGTTACCGGTTCTGGGGCAGCGTGACACCACAAGTTTATAAGGCTTTATAGTTTTCATCTTGGCAGTCAGTATAAAGCCACAAAAATTATTCCAGATTAAAGTTTAAAAAAAAAACCCCTTCTGTGATTTTAGGCACTTCCTGCATGAAAACATATTAATAAAAATCCACTTAGCAACGAGAAGAAACAAACAAATTATCTGAAGCCATCAGACGGAATGGAAACACTGCGGCACAACTCGGAATTATGTGATTAATCAAACGTTAGCGCCGTTGGTAATGAGGGAAATCGAAAGAAAACAAGAGAAGGGAAGTCTGTGGTGACTAGACATAAAAACACCTGGGGCTCAATTCATTATTGTTTTTTTTTTTGTTTTGTTTTGTTTTTTTCATGTTTGTCAATGTGGTTGTGGTTTTTGTGTTCCAGATATTTTTAGTTGCTAATTTTTTTTATTTTATTTTTTTTGCACAAATGTACACCAGTCCATATCTGGATGATTTTTTTTTTGTACACCTGAAATGTTTATGGAAATTTTGCAACATTGTAGCGGATCAAGCAACTTTTTTTATCTAAAAAAAAAAACAGAAAAATAAAGAGGATTTTTTATTTTAAGCAAAATTCATGAACTCACTTGTGCCATTCTGAAGAATTTGGCACAAAAAAAAAGACACCTACTGCTTAACTGACAGCTCCTCAGTCAAGCAGGAAGAGGTGGCGCTGGATGGGGAATAGAGCTGGAGTGACAGAGGCTTTGGATCTACCATAGCTCTTCAGCTTCATTTGCTTATAAATTCAAACGCTGATTTCTCACTAATGGAGTAACGGACTGGTCATGTAAAGATATTGCTGGACCTGTCTTTGAAAGAGCTACATGCGCATATAAATAGTTTGAGGGGTGAGATCCTGCTGACAGATACCCTTAAAACAAAGCTGCGAATAATGAATTTCGATGGGGTTCAGGTCTGGAGATTGGGCTGTTTTGATGTGGTGGTCTTTTCATTTTTTCCAGAGCTATATATTTTTGGAAAATCTGTAACTTTTTATTAATAGTTCACAGCACAATTTTGTTAAAACTTTACTACTCTGTAGAAATTAGGTGCTAGGGCAATGAGTCCCTGGTGGTCAAAGACAGTTTAATTTTTACATTACCTAGTCTAGGGTAGTGAATAGTGCTATAGTAAATTTCAGGCTGCTCCTGAAGGCATACTACAGTGCACTGGGAGCCTCCAATTAAACAGGAGCACTGTACAATTGCCCAGTTTTCTACCATTAAATTAATACTGGCCACCCAGAAGCGTAAACTTTAAGCTCTTGGCCCCCAATGTCAAATCTGTAACAGGGACCCCATGCCCCCCTTACTATATGTCATTATACAGTGGTATGTAAATTACTGGTCTAAATTACTGCTATTGTGAACAGTTAAGCAAGTTGATGATGAAATGATCACTAAAAGGCCTAAAGTTAAAAATGACCCATTTCATTTGTATTATACAGTGGGGCAAAAAAGTATTTAGTCAGTCAGCAATAGTGCAAGTTCCACCACTTAAAAAGATGAGAGGCGTCTGTAATTTACATCATAGGTAGACCTCAACTATGGGAGACAAACTGAGAAAAAAAAATCCAGAAAATCACATTGTCTGTTTTTTTTAACAATTTATTTGCATATTATGGTGGAAAATAAGTATTTGGTCAGAAACAAACAATCAAGATTTCTGGCTCTCACAGACCTGTAACTTCTTCTTTAAGAGTCTCCTCTTTCCTCCACTCATTACCTGTAGTAATGGCACCTGTTTAAACTTGTTATCAGTATAAAAAGACCCCTGTGCACACCCTCAAACAGTCTGACTCCAAACTCCACTATGGTGAAGACCAAAGAGCTGCCAAAGGACACCAGAAACAAAATTGTAGCCCTGCACCAGGCTGGGAAGACTGAATCTGCAATAGCCAACCAGCTTGGAGTGAAGAAATCAACAGTGGGAGCAATAATTAGAAAATGGAAGACATACAAGACCACTGATAATCTCCCTCGATCTGGGGCTCCACGCAAAATCCCACCCCGTGGGGTCAGAATGATCACAAGAACGGTGAGCAAAAATCCCAGAACCACGCGGGGGGACCTAGTGAATGAACTGCAGAGAGCTGGGACCAATGTAACAAGGCCTACCATAAGTAACACACTACGCCACCATGGACTCAGATCCTGCAGTGCCAGACGTGTCCCACTGCTTAAGCCAGTACATGTCCGGGCCCGTCTGAAGTTTGCTAGAGAGCATTTGGATGATCCAGAGGAGTTTTGGGAGAATGTCCTATGGTCTGATGAAACCAAACTGGAATTGTTTGGTAGAAACACAACTTGTCGTGTTTGGAGGAAAAAGAATACTGAGTTGCATCCATCAAACACCATACCTACTGTAAAGCATGGTGGTGGAAACATCATGCTTTGGCGCTGTTTCTCTGCAAAGGGGCCAGGACGACTGATCCGGGTACATGAAAGAATGAATGGGGCCATGTATCGTGAGATTTTGAGTGCAAACCTCCTTCCATCAGCAAGGGCATTGAAGATGAAACGTGGCTGGGTCTTTCAACATGACAATGATCCAAAGCACACCGCCAGGGCAACGAAGGAGTGACTTCGTAAGAAGCATTTCAAGGTCCTGGAGTGGCCTAGCCAGTCTCCAGATCTCAACCCTATAGAAAACCTTTGGAGGGAGTTGAAAGTCCGTGTTGCCAAGCGAAAAGCCAAAAACATCACTGCTCTAGAGGAGATCTGCATGGAGGAATGGGCCAACATACCAACAACAGTGTGTGGCAACCTTGTGAAGACTTACAGAAAATGTTTGACCTCTGTCATTGCCAACAAAGGATATATTACAAAGTATTGAGATGAAATTTTGTTTCTGACCAAATACTTATTTTCCACCATAATATGCAAATAAATTGTTAAAAAAACAGACAATGTGATTTTCTGGATTTTTTTTTCTCAGTTTGTCTCCCATAGTTGAGGTCTACCTATGATGTAAATTACAGACGCCTCTCATCTTTTTAAGTGGTGGAACTTGCACTATTGCTGACTGACTAAATACTTTTTTGCCCCACTGTATATACTGTATATATATATATATATATATATATATATATAATTGTCTAAGGGTCACTTCCGTCTGTCCTTTTGTCTGTCTGTCTGTCACAGTTATTCATTCGCTGATTGGTCTCGGCAGCTGCCTGTCATAGCTGCCGCGACCAATCAGCGACGGCCACAGTCCGGAAGAAATTGGCCGCTCCTTCCTCCCCGCAGTCAGTGCCCAGCGTCCGCATACTCCCCTCCGGTCAGCGCTCACACAGGGTTAATGGCAGCGTTGACCGCGGTGTAACGCACTCGGTTAACGCTGCTATTAACCCTGTGTGACCACCTTTTTACTATTCATGCTGCCTATGCAGCATGAATAGTAAAAATATCTAATGTTAAAAAAAAAAAAAAAAAATTACATACTCACCCTCCGGTGGCCCCCCCGGATCAGGAACCGGCCTTTTCCGCTCCGCGCGACGCCCTGGTGACCGCTGCATGCATTGCGGTATCTCGCGAGATGATGACGTACGGTCGTACCGCTACGTCGTCATCGCACGAGACCGCAATGCAATCTTCAGACCGGAGCGCGCGTCAAGCATCGGGAACCGGCCGCTCCGATCCGGAGGCTCCAGGAGGTGAGTATGTAACTATTTTTTATTTTAATTCTTTTTTTTTTTAACAGGGATATGGTGCATACTACATGACTGGACAGTATACTACGTGACTGGGCAGTATACTACGTGGCTCTGTGCTGTATACTACGTGGCTCTGTGCTGTATACTACGTGGCTCTGTGCTGTATACTACGTGGCTCTGTGCAATATACTATGTGACTGGGCAAGCTGGGCAATATACTACGTGGCTGGGCAATATACTATGCGACTGGGCAATATACTATGTGACTGGGCAATATACCACGTGGTTCTGTGCTGTATACTACGTGGCTGGGCAATATACTATGTGACTGGGCAATATACTATGTGACTGGGCAATATACTTTGTGGCTGGGCAATATAGGAAAAACAAAATCCAGCTCACCATACCGACATTCCCAGGAGCTCGGAGCACGGAACCGCTGTGTCAGGGCGTGGACGAACAGGAAAGAGAAGGAGATCCAGCTCAACGAAATAGTGAAAAATCCATAGTTTATTTCACTTAAAATATAGTGAAAGGACAAAACATCAGCATACAGAAAAATTAAAACCAAGGTCAAGGCTGGGCAATATACCACGTGGCTCTGTGCTGTATACTACGTGGCTGGGCAATATACTACGTGGCTGGGCAATATACTACGTGGACATACATATTCTAGAATACCCGATGCGTTAGAATCGGGCCACCATCTAGTACATATATATACCGTATATACTCGAGTATAAGCCGACCCGAGTATAAGCCGACCCCCCTAATTTTGCCACAAAAAACTGGGAAAACTTATTGACTCGAGTATAAGCCTAGGGTAGAAAATGCAGCATTTACCGGTGAATTTCAAAAATAAAAATAGATGCTCCATACTGTTCATTATTGCCCCATAGATGCTCCATATACAACTGTGCTATATAGAATGCTCTGCACCGTTGATTATGGCCCCATAGGTGCTCCTTATAATGCTGTGCCCCATATATGCTCTGCACCTTTATGGCCCCATAGATGCTCCTTATAATGCTGTGCCCCTTATATGCTCTGCACCTTTATGGCCCCATAGGTGCTCCTTATAATGCTGTGCCCCTTATATGCTCTGCACCTTTATGGCCCCATAGGTGCTCCTTATAATGCTGTGCCCCATATATGCTCTGCACCTTTATGGCCCCATAGGTGCTCCTTATAATGCTGTGCCCCTTATATGCTCTGCACCTTTATGGCCCCATAGGTGCTCCTTATAATGCTGTGCCCCTTATATGCTCTGCACCTTTATGGCCCCATAGATGCTCCTTATAATGCTGTGCCCCTTATATGCTCTGCACCTTTATGGCCCCATAGGTGCTCCTTATAATGCTGTGCCCCTTATATGCTCTGCACCTTTATGGCCCCATAGGTGCTCCTTATAATGCTGTGCCCCATATATGCTCTGCACCTTTATGGCCCCATAGGTGCTCCTTATAATGCTGTGCCCCTTATATGCTCTGCACCTTTATGGCCCCATAGGTGCTCCTTAGAATGCTGTGCCCCTTATATGCTCTGCACCTTTATGGCCCCATAGGTGCTCCTTATAATGCTGTGCCCCTTATATGCTCTGCACCTTTATGGCCTAATAGATGCTCCTTAGAATGCTGCTGGTGCTGCCATAAAAAAAAAAAAAAATCACATACTCACCTCTCTTCTCAGGACGCCGGCGCTTTCAATAATTACCTGCTCCTCTGCGGCTCCGTCTCCAGCACTGACGCTCAGCAGAGGGCGCGCACTGACTACGTCACAGCGCCCTCTAACCTGAGCGTCACTGCTAGAGGACGCTGCAGACGGAGCCGGAGCAAGGAGCAGGTAATTATAGCGCTGCGCTCCCCTTACCTGCTGCGGTGCGGTCCCTGCAGTCCCTGGCTTCTCCGGCGCTGCAGCTTCTTCCTGTAATTGAGCGGTCACATGGCACCGATCATTTACAGCAATGAATATGCGGCTCCTCCCCTATGGGGGTGGAGCTGCCTATTCATTTCTGTAATGAGCGGTGCCATGTGACCGCTCAGTGCAGGAAGAATCTGCAGCGCCGGAGAAGCCAGGGACTGCAGGGACCGCGCTGGGAGCAGGTAAGTATGATTACACAGCCCCCGCTCTCCCTCCCCTGCTGACACCCGGGTATATGACTCGAGTATAAGCCGAGAGGGGGACTTTCAGCCCAAAAAAATGGGCTGAAAATCTCGGCTTATACTCGAGTATATACGGTATATATATATATATATATATATATATATATATATATATATTCATCTTCTACATTTTAAAAATTACAACTTGGGCACTCTTGCAAATTTGTGTGTTCAAATATCTTTGACCAAGATTTTATACCTTAATTACCCTGTTAGGGTTATGGCTTGTTCACTATAATAGTTAGGAAAAGCCAAGTGAATCTTTCCCAGCTTCATAAAAACCTAGCCTCCTCAAACCTTATACCAATAAACAGCCATGTGTTCTTCTAAGCAGCAGTCTAGCACTATGAAAATGAAAAGTTGCCCTTTCCTAAGTTCGAAATGTAATTAAGAAATGGCAGTTAACAGGAACAGTGGAGGCCAAGATAAGGTCTGGAAGACCAAGCTAAATTTTAGTGAGAGCTGTTCGTAGGATTGCTAGAGGCAAATCAGAACCCCTACTTGACTGCAAAAGTCATTCAGAAAGATTTAGCAGACTCTGGTGCATTTTGGAAACAAGCCATGTTGACCAGTGAGATTAAAATAGAAATCTTTAACCACAATGGTCAAAGGTATGTGTGGAGAAAAAAAGGGCACAGAATTTCAGGAAGAGAACATCTTGCCAACCATTAAGCATGGGGGTAGATGAATCATGCTTTGGGGTTGTGTGGCAGCCAATGTCGTAGGGAACATTTCACCAGTAGAGGGAAGAATGGATTGAATGAAATTTCAACAAATGCTTGATGCAAACATAGCCATCTGTAAAAAAGCTGAAGTTGAAAAGAGGCTGGCTTCTACAAATGGATAATGATCCTAAACACACGTCGAAATCTACAATGTATGACCTCAAAAGGCGCAAGCTGAAGGTTGTACAATGGCCCTCACAGTCCCCTGATCTGAATATCATTGAAAATTTGCCAGTAGACCTCAAAATAGCAGTGCATGCAAGAAGACTCAGGAATCTCACAGAACTAGAAGAATTTTCCAAGGAAGAATGGATGTAAATTCCTCAAAGAAAGATTGAAAGACTCTTGTCTGGCTACAAAAAGTGATAACAAGCTGTGATATTTTTTTTGTAATTCTTAAAATGTAAAAGACGACTATATATATATTATATATAAAGTCATTTTGACCAGGGGTGCCCAAACATGTCACTGTAATTATGACATTTAATGCAAACAGTAGCTTTTGAGGGCTCTCAGGCACTAAGAGCAAATAGAAGTTTGTTTCTTACTAAACTAACTAAACTTTGCCATGGACAAAGACTTCCTGAAATGGTACTACCTCTTTAAAGTTAGTTACAGATTTTTCCAAAATTGTGAGCGCAGCCACATCTGAAATGTATAGGCCAGGGCTGTAGACTGTGCACTGTAAAGCAGCATGCATGTCATGGGCAGGCTATAAAAGCAAATCTATAATATAATGCTAGGAGCGTCACTCTGTCCGAAGCCTTTATACATTTTTTATTTATTTATTTTTATTCTTTTTATTTATTTTATTTATATTATTATTTAATTTCTATTTTTTATATGGCATAGTTTTATTCATTCACTCACTTATTCATCTATTCATTCACTTTTCCATTTGCTCATTTACAATTCAGGGCATCACATGCCCTGAATAATACTGCTGTCTGCTGCCTCACTTTCTTTGTCCGGTCTCCTGGGAGCTGCGCACGCTCTGCTTGTTTTGTTACATGCGTTCCAGTCGGCTCTCTCTGCGTTCCTTCCCACGCATGCGCTCTTACCTTATTTGGGCAGAGACGTCTGCCCGCTTGATTTTACATCATTTCCTGGGTGTTTACTTCCGTCCTCATCGATGATCCAATGGAGCATTCCGGTATGCCATTAAGCATGGGCTTACAGGTATTTATACCGGCTTGGCCACATCTACAGCACTTACCCTGACGAAGCCTTATCTTAGTCATGGGACTTTTTCTTTTAGCCCCCATTGTATCTTTGCTTTTACTATGGCCCAGCATTAGTTTCTGGGCTTAAGCCATTAGTTATCATCTAGTCTAAGGGGTCTTTATTCATTTATTATTTTCTATCTATGTCACATTTTGCAGCATTAACCCCTTAAGCCCCGAGGGTGGTTTGCACGTTAATGACTGGGCCAATTTTTACAATTCTGACCACTGTCCCTTTATGAGGTTATAACTCTGGAACGCTTCAACAGATCCCAGTGATTCTGACATTGTTTTCTCAGGACATAATGTACTTCATGATAGCGGTAAAAATTCTTTGATGGTACCTGCGTTTGTTTGTGAAAAAAACGGAAATTTGGCGACAATTATGAAAATTTTGCAATTTTCCAACTTTGAATTTTTATGCAATTAAATCACAGAGATATGTCACACAAAATACTTAATAAGTAACATTTCCCACATGTCTACTTTACATCAGCACAATTTTGGAACCAAAATTTTTTTTTGTTAGGGAGTTATAAGGGTTAAAAGTTGACCAGCAATTTCTCATTTTTACAACACCATTTTTTTTTAGGGACCACATCTCATTTGAAGTCATTTTGAGGGGTCTATATAATAGAAAATACCTAAGTGTGACACCATTCTAAAAACTGCACCCCTCAAGGTGCTCAAAACCATATTCAAGAAGTTTATTAACCCTTTTGATGCTTCACATGAATTTTTGGAATGTTTAATTAAAAATGAACATTTAACTTTTTTTCACAAAAAATTTACTTCAGCTCCAATTTGTTTTATTTTACCAAGGGTAACAGGAGAAATGGACCCCAAAAGTTGTTTTACAATTTGTCCTGAGTACACCGATACCCCATATGTGGGGGTAAACCACTGTTTGGGCGCATGACAGAGCTCGGAAGCGAAGGAGCGCCATTTGACTTTTCAATGCAAAATTGACTGGAATCGAGATGGGACACCATGTTGCGTTTGGAGAGCCCCTGATGTGCCTAAACATTGAAACCCCCCACAAGTGACACCATTTTGGAAAGTAGACCCCCTAAGGAACTTATCTAGAGGTGTGGTGAGCACTTTGACCCACCAAGTGCTTCACAGAAGTTTATAATGCAGAACCGTAAAAATAAAAAATCATATTTTTTCACAAAAATTATCTTTTCGCCCCCAATTTTTTATTTTCCCAAGGGTAAGAGAAGAAATTGGACCACAACAGTTGTTGTACAATTTGTCCTGAGTACGCTGATACCCCATATGTGGGGGTAAACCACTGTTTGGGCGAATGGGAGAGCTCGGAAGGGAAGGAGCGCCATTTGACTTTTCAATGCAAAATTGACAGGAATTGAGATGGGACACCATGTTGCGTTTGGAGAGCCACTGATGTGCCTAAACATTGAAACCCCCACAAGTGACACCATTTTGGAAAGTAGACCCCCTAAGGAACTTATCTAGAGGTGTGGTGAGCACTTAGACCCACCAAGTGTTTCACAGAAGTTTATAATGCAGAACCGTAAAAATAAAAAATCCTATTTTTTCACAAAAATTATATTTTTGCCCCAATTTTTTATTTTTCCAAGGGTAAGAGAAAAAATTGGACCCCAAAAGTTGTTGTACAATTTGTCCTGAGTACGCTGATACCCCATATGTGGGGGTAAACCACTGTTTGGGCGCATGGGAGAGCTCAGAAGGGAAGGAGCGCCGTTTGACTTTTCAATGCAAAATTGTCAGGAATTGAGATGGGACGCCATGTTGCGTTTGGAGAGCCACTGATGTGCCTAAACATTGAAACCCCCCACAAGTGACACCATTTTGGAAAGTAGACCCCCTAAGGAATTTATCTAGATGTGTTTTGAGCGCTTTAACCCACCAAGGGCTTCAGAGAAGTTTATAATGCAGAGACGTAAAAATAAAACAAAAATTTTTTCCCACAAAAAATTATTTTTTAGCCCCCAGTTTTGTATTTTCCCAAGGGTAAGAAGAGAAATTCGACCCCAAAAGTTGTGGTCCAATTTGTCCTGAGTGCGCTGATACCCCATATGTCGGGAGGAACAACCGTTTGGCCGCATGGGAGGGCTTGGAAGGGAAGGAGCGCCATTTGGAATGCAGACTTAGATGGAATGGTCTGCAGGTGTCACATTGCGTTTGCAGAGCCCCTAATGTACCTAAACAGTAGAAACCCCCCACAAGTGACCCCATATTGGAAACTAGACCCCCCAGGGAACTCATCTAGATGTGTTGTGAGAACTTTGAACCCCCAAGTGTTTCACTACAGTTTATAACGCCAAGCCTTGAAAATAAAAAATCTTTTTTTTCCCACAAAAAATATTTTTTAGCCCCCCGTTTTGTATTTTCCCAAGGGTAACAGGAGAAATTGGACCCCAAAAGTTGTTGTGCTATTTGTCCTGAGTACGCTGATACCCCATATGTTGGGGTAAACCCCTGTTTGGGCACACGGGAGAGCTCGGAAGGGAAGGAGCACTGTTTTACTTTTTCAACGCAGAATTGGCTGGAATTGAGATCGGACGCCATGTCGCGTTTGGAGAGCCCCTGATGTGCCTAAACAGTGGAAACCCCTCAATTATAACTGAAACCCTAATCCAAACACACCCCTAACCCTAATCCCAACAGTAACCCTAACCACACCTCTAACCCTGACACACCCCTAACCCTAATCCCAACCCTATTCCCAACTGTAAATGTAATCTAAACCCTAACCGTAACTTTAGCCCCAACCCTAACCCTAACTTTAGCCCCAACCCTAACTGTGGCCCTAACCGTAGCCCTAACCCTAGCCCTAACCCTAGCCCTAGTCCTAACCCTAGCCCTAACCCTAGCCCTATCCCTAGCCCTAGCCCTAACCCTAGCCCTAACCCTAGCCCTATCCCTAACCCTAACCCTAGCCCTAACCCTAGCCCTATCCCTAACCCTAACCCTAGCCCTAACCCTAGCCCTAACCCTAGCCCTAACCCTAACCCTAACCCTAGCCCTAACCCTAGCCCTATCCCTAACCCTAGCCCTAACCCTAACCCTAATGGGAAAATGGAAATAAATACATTTTTTTAATTTTTCCCTAACTAGGGGGGTGATGAAGGGGGTTTGATTTACTTTTATAGCGGGTTTTTAGCGGATTTTTATGATTGGCAGCCGTCACACACTGAAAGACGCTTTTTATTGCAAAAAATATTTTTTGCGTTACCACATTTTGAGAGCTATAATCTTTCCATATTTTGGTCCACAGAGTCAGGTGAGGTCTTGTTTTTTGCGGGACGAGTTGACGTTTTTATTGGTAACATTTTCGGGCATGTGTCATTTTTAGATCGCTTTTTATTACGATTTTTGTGAGGCAGAATGACCAAAAACCAGCTATTCATGAATTTCTTTTTGGGGAGGCGTTTATACCGTTCCGCGTTTGGTAAAATTGATAAAGCAGTTTTATTCTTTGGGTCAGTATGATTACAGCGATACCTCATTTAAATCATTTTTTTATGTTTTGGCGCTTTTATACGATAAAAACTATTTTATAGAAAAAATAATTATTTTTGCATCGCTTTATTCTCAGGACTATAACTTTTTTTATTTTTTCGCTGATGATGCTGTATGGCGGCTTGTTTTTTGCGGGACAAGATGACGCTTTCAGCGATACCATGGTTATTTATATCTGTTTTTTTTATCGCACGTTATTCCACTTTTTGTTCGACGGTATGATAATAAAGCTTTGTTTTTTGCCTCGTTTTTTTTTTTTTTTTTTTCTTACGGTGTTTACTGAAGGGGTTAACTAGTGGGCCAGTTTTATAGGTCGGGTCGTTACGGACGCGGCGATACTAAATACGTGTACTGTTATTGTTTTTTTTTATTATTTAGATAAAGAAATGTATTTATTTAGGAATATTTTTTTTTTTTTTTTACACATTTGGAAAAATTTTTTTTTACTTTTTTACTTTGTCCCAGGGAGGGACATCACAGATCGATGATCTGACAGTTTGCACAGCACTCTCTCAGATCACTGATCTGACTTACAGTGCTGCAAGCTTCACAGTGCCTGCTCTGTGCAGGCTCTGTGAAGTCACCTCCCTCCCTACAGGACCCGGATGCCGTGGCCATCTTGGATCCAGGTCCAGCAAGGAGAAAGGAGGTAGGAGACCCTCGCAGCAATGCGATCACATCGCGTTGCTGCGGGGGGCTCAGGGAATCCCGCAGGGAGCCCCCTCCCTGCGCGATGCTACCCTATACCGTCGGCACATTGCGATCATGTTTGATCGCGGTGTGCCGGGGGTTAATGTGCCGGGGGCGGTCCGTGACCGCTCCTGGCACATAGTGCCGGATGTCAGCTGCGATAGGCAGCTGACACCCGGCCACGATCGGCCGCGCTCCCCCCGTGAGCGCGGCCGATCGCCTATGACGTATTATCCCATCGGTGGGAATTAAAGCCCACCCCACCTCGACGGGATAGTACGTCATATGGGATTAAGGGGTTAAGGTCCTAGCCTGTTACCAATGATTTATCTGTATTGTGAGATCCTTGGAACGAGTGTTTTTTCATGATATGCATTATTCATGACATAGATTTTATTACAAGCATCAGATGCATCTCAGGAGATTTCTTGATTATGATTGATGTTTTGTATATGTTCAATATTATTTATCTGTTGCCTGTATCATCGGGCATAAATGCTCATATACACCGTGTCCGGATCCTGTACATATTATTTTTATGGGGGCTGGAGTGGTTGCACCCTCCTGTTTTTAATTATGTTTTAAATCACTTTTGTATTGTGTGCCAATAAAGATCATTATATATTTTTCTATTTAATCTTGGTGTAGTGTGCATACCTTACAGTAGTGCTTTCTTTCTTGTTTCAAGCTCAACACGCCTGTGCAGTCTGGACCCCACAGAGTTATGCAATACGGGGATGAGGATTGTGGCCCAGGAAATCGCGGTATGCGTAAGCACTGAATCATACAGATGCTCCATTTCTGAGGCAGCTGGGAGCTGGTATTTGTAGCCGGGGGGGCTGATATCCATGGCTCCTTCCTAGGCTATGAATATCAGCCCGCAGCTGTCTGCGTAGCCTTTCTGGCTATAAAATATAGGGGGACTTCATGTCGTTTTTTTTGGGGGGTCCCCCTATTTTAATAGCCAGTAAAGGCTATGCAGACAGCTGCGAATGGGCCATGGCTATTACCCCCTTCCCAGGCTACAAATATTGGCCCGTGGCCGCCGGCTTTCCCCCTCTGGCGCAGAAAATTGAGAGGGAGCCCACAACATTTTTTTCCCCTTTTTTTGTTTTCAAAATTAAACATATTGTTCATTAATAAACATCGGCCTTGCTATTATATATCTATGGATATACAGTGGAGCAAAAAAGTATTTAGTCAGTCAGCAATATTGCAAGTTCCACCACTTAAAAAGATGAGAGGCGCCTGTAATTTACATCATAGGTAGACCTCAACTATGGGAGACAAACTGAGAAAAAAAAATCCAGAAAATCACATTGTCTGTTTTTTTATCATTTTATTTGCATATTATGGTGGAAAATAAGTATTTGGTCAGAAACAAAATTTCATCTCAATACTTTGTAATATATATGTTAGGGCTAGCGGAACGCACCGAGTAAATAGAGATGTTTATTGATATTGGTGTGTTCGCAGCCCGGGGTCCACCGTGCAGGAGTACCTGCTGCTAGCAAACAACGGAGCTATATGGCGGTATAGACTAACTCAGTTAATTCACTGAGTAGCCGTGAAAGGAAAGCACTGTGCCCTGTTAGACTCCACAGAGGCACAGGCTAACTGCCCAAACATAGAGCAGTCAGTGGTCACACAAACACACAAAACTCCTCGCCGGAGGAGCCAGCATTCTAGGGGCTTATTTCAGCCGGGTCCCTGAATACACATACATGTGACCACACTGGCGCAAAGCACATAACATAAGACAATACTAGCGCATGGCCGTGCGGTCATGCGCAGTTTATATAGTTGCAGCACAGGAAGCTGCTACTGAAGTTTTTGCCCTTTCAGGACCTTCCAGAAGGACCAATGGAAAGTGCTGCAGTACCTGAGCATGTTTTGCCCTTTCAGGACCTTCCAGAAGGACCAATGGAATGTACTGCAGCACCTGAGCATGTGACCGAACATGTGGCCCTCGACCTCCAATGGGAGACCCTGCCCTGGGCATGCTCAGTGTGAGTAAACAAGGACTTAGTCCCAGAGAGGCTCGCTCGCCGCAGATCAGTGCAGGGTACCATAGGAAAGCCAGAAAAGGCAGTAGTGACCCTATGCACCGAATCAGCCCCAGCGAGACGCTGGGAGCGACGTCTCCGCTGAGCAGAGCCCACTGCGGCCGATACCGAATGGGAGACCGCAGCAGACACGGATCGAGATTCCCCCTGTGCAGCAGAGGAAACTCGACTCCTAACATTACCCCCCCTCCTAGGGCCCCCTTCCTCCTTGAGCCTCACTACGCTCAAAAGCTGCGATAAGCAGCGGAGCCCGAATTTGCTCCACAGGCTCCCAGGTTCTATCCTCTGGGCCGTGACCCTTCCAGTCCACCAGATAAAATTTCTTGCCACGTACCACCTTGCACCCCACAATAGCATTCACCTCAAACTCATCCGTGGATGAACCCGATGTCCCAGCAGATGACTCGGAAAACCGGGACAAATGAACGGGCTTTAAGAGGGAAACGTGGAAAGTATCGGTGATACCAAGGCGTGGAGGAATAGCCAAACGGTAGACCACAGGGTTGACCTGTTCCAGAACCTTAAACGGGCCAATGTAGCGAGGAGCAAACTTATTGGACTCAACTCGCAGCCTGATGTTACGGGCGGAGAGCCACACTAAGTCGCCAGGAGCAAAGACCGGAGCGGGGCGCCGGTGTGTATCAGCCGAAACCCTCATTCTCTCCTTGGAGGCCCGGATGGCATCCTGTGTGCGGTCCCAGATGTCACGTGCCTCCACCGCCCAGCCTGCCACCCTAGAATCGGTGGATGACACGGGCATGGGCACAGGGACACGCGGATGCTGGACGTAATTAAGGAGAAAAGGAGTTTGACCAGTGGAATCGGCTACGGCGTTGTTCAGGGCAAATTCCGCCCAAGGTAGCAAAGATGCCCAGTCATCCTGCCTAGCAGAGACGAAATGTCGCAAATATGTCACCAGAGTCTGGTTGGTTCTCTCCACCAACCCATTCGTCTCGGGATGGTATGCAGAGGAGAGGTTTAACTCTATGCTGAGTAAACGGCAGAGCTCTCTCCAAAACCAGATGCGAACTGGGGACCCCGATCGCTGACAATCTTATCAGGCATACCATGCAATCGGAAAACGTGTTTAATGAACAACACCGCCAAGGCCCGTGCTGAGGGTAACCGAGGAAGCGGCACCAAATGCACCATCTTGGAGAAATGGTCGGTGACAACCCAAATAATGGAGCAGCCACGCGACTTGGGTAGACCCACCACAAAGTCCATCCCGACCATCTCCCAGGGCCTGTCTGCCACCGGTAGAGGGTAAAGCAACCCAGCAGGCCGTTGCCGAGGAGACCGATTCTGGGCGCAAGAAACGCACGCCTGAATATAGTCCTTGACATCTCGGGCCATATGCGGCCACCAGTATGTTCTCGCCAGAAGCTCAGATGTCCTCTTGGTCCCAAAATGCCCACCCACTCTGGAGGAGTGAGCCCAAGAGAGAACCTCCGGTCGCAAGTTAGCTGGTACGAAAGTCTTGCCCGGGGGCACAGACTCTAGCGAAACCGGAGCTACAGTTCTCAGGCTCTCAGAAGGGACAATAAGCCGAGGCTCCTCCTCCTCCGATGACACCACGGAGCGGGAGAGAGCGTCAGCACGAACGTTCTTCTCCCCGGAGAGGAAATGGAGAGTAAAATGGAACCGGGAGAAGAACAGGGACCATCTAGCCTGGCGAGAATTCAGCCGCTGGGCCGTTTGCAGATACACCAAGTTCTTGTGGTCAGTGAAGACTTGGAAGGGAATGCGAGCTCCCTCCAAGAGATGTCTCCACTCCGAAAAAGCCAACTTCATGGCCAGCAACTCCCTGTCCCCGATGGAATAATTCCTCTCCGCTGGTGTGAAGGTCTTGGAGAAGAAGAAGCAAGGATGCTTCCGACCTTGAGCATCCTTTTGGAAAAGGACTGCTCCAGCACCAACGGATGAGGCATCCACCTCCAAGATAAATGGCTTATCAACATCGGGGCGATGTAGGATGGGAGCGCTAGCGAAGTGTGACTTGATCGAGAGAAAGGCTTTGGAGACCTCCTCTGACCACAACTTGGGATTTGCTCCCTTCTTGGTGAGGGCAACCAAGGGAGCTACCAAAGTTGAGAAGTGTGGAATGAACTGGCGATAGTAATTAATGAACCCCATAAAGCGCTGCACCGCTTTAAGAGAATGGGGTTCCTGCCAGTCCATTACAGCCTGTAGCTTGGCAGGATCCATAGCCAAACCCTGGGCAGAGATGATATAACCAAGGAAAGGCAAGGATTCCTGCTCAAACACACACTTCTCCATCATGGCGTAGAGGGAGTTTGCCCGTAAGAGGTCGAAGACTTTGCGAACATCTCTCTGGGAGTCAATATCTGGAGAGAAGATGAGAATATCATCCAGATAGACTACGACCGAGGTGGTGAGCATATCCCGGAAGATGTCGTTCACAAAGTCTTGGAAAACGGCTGGGGCATTACAGAGCCCGAAGGGCATCACCAGATATTCATAGTGCCCATCCCTGGTGTTAAAAGCCATCTTCCATTCATCCCCCTCACGGATGCGAATCAGGTTGTAAGCACCCCGCAGATCTAACTTTGTAAATACCCTCGCTCCCCGTAGCCTATCAAACAGCTGAGATATCAGGGGTAGTGGGTACTTGTTCTTAACGGTGATGGCGTTAAGACCCCTGTAGTCTATGCATGGACGTAAGTCTCCAGTCTTCTTTTGTACGAAGAAGAACCCTGCCCCTGCCGGTGACACTGACTTCCTAATGAATCCTCTTGCCGGATTCTCTTGGATGTACTGGGACATTGCCTCCGTCTCCGGGAGAGATAACGGATAGACTCGACCCCGGGGAGGCTCAGCACCAGGCAAGAGGTCAATAGGACAGTCATAGGGGTGATGAGGCGGAAGGGTCTCCGCGGCTCTTTTGGAGAACACGTCTGCATAGGGCCAATAGTGCTTGGGGAGAGAGGAAAGATCTGCGGGTACCTGTGTAGTAGCAACCTGAACGCACTCCCTCAGACATCTACCCTCGCAGGATTTACTCCATCCCAAAATTCTCCCAGAGGACCACTCAATATGAGGAGAATGGTAGCGAAGCCATGGTATCCCCAACAGGACCTCATCAATTCCCTCAGGAATGACTAATAGGGAGATTATCTCCTGATGTGATGGAGACACAGATAGCGTGAAAGGAATGGTTTGGTGGGTAATCTGTGAAGGTAGTGTTGACCCATTTACCACTCGAACGGTTACTGGCTTGGCGAGCATCACCAAGGGTATTGCGTGACGCTGGGCAAAAGCGGAAGACATAAAGTTACCCTCTGCCCCAGAATCCACGCATAGCTCGACCATAAGAGTGGATGGGCCTATGGTAATTGTCCCCTTGAAGGACAACTTTGAGGCAAACGTCACCGTGTCTAGTGTACCTCCTCCAACTGCCACTAGACGCTGACGTTTCCCCGACTGCTGAGGACCCTTGGAGGCAAGGTGTCCTGACTGCTGGCAAACATGACGGACCTTATGTGCACGGGCAGACTGAGACTTGGATCCCGCTCGTGTCACCTCTAAGGCCTCATGTGACTCGGATGCCTGGACTGGAGATTCCAAATGTTTGGCGAAGGTGGGAGCCAGCCGAAACCTCTGCCTACACTGGGCTCGCTCCAACCTCCGCTCGTTAAAACGGAGGTCAATACGAGTAGAGACAGTTATTAACTCCTCCAGTGTGGCAGGAATCTCCCTAGTGGCCAGAGCGTCCTTAATGTGGTCAGCCAGGCCCCTCCAAAATATGGGGATAAGGGCTTTATCCGACCACTCCAGCTCGGAAGCTAAAGTACGGAAGCGGACTGAAAAATGGCTGACCAAGGACTCACCCTGAGTTAATGCCAGTAGTTGGAGCGCTGTATCATGGGTGACTTGAGGCCCTAAAAAGACCTTTTTCAGAGTACTCACGAACAACGGAGCACTCTGCACCACATGATCACCACGCTCCCACAGCGGCGTAGCCCACTCCAATGCCCTGTCCGACAAAAGAGACACAATAAATCCCACCTTAGCACGCTCTGTAGGAAAACGTGCAGCCAGGAGCTCGAGGTGAATAGAGCACTGACTCACGAATCCCCTACAAGTTTTGCTATTTCCAGAAAATTTTTCTGGCAGCGGGAGGCGAGATAACGTCGGAACAGGGGTGGCAGTGGACAAGGTTGCTGCAGCCACGCTAGCAGCCTGTACAGCAACTGCGGTAACATCCACAGCTGAGGTTGAGCTCTCGAGAGCCGCCAACCTACCCTCCAGCTGCTGGATATACCGCAAAGATTGCTGAATTTAGAACAAAAATCACAACAAATCTAGCAAAGTAACCAGACTGAGAGGGGCAAAGGCCCTGCTCTCTCCGTACGTACATGGATGAAACCAAAATAATCATAGGTGTACTACTCCTAAAGCATGTAACAAACTAGAGAACATGGAGTACAAAAAGCACCAACTGATTGTAAAAGTAAAACAATCATTTTATTAATACATTAAAAACATACAAAAGCAGCCCAATCTGAGGGCAAAATACCATAAAGAGGAAAAATAATATACATATGTATAGGGAAGCTACTAATACAGCAGACTCAATGGACCAATACTACAATATATGTACGGGTGGGTACAGTTAATCCTGAGTATAGTGAGAAGGGGGGAGAGATACACTCTATATAGGTCTAACATCCAGACTCCATGTGTAACTATATACGGATGCTACCTTAATTACAAAGTCCCCATATTCACCACACCTCTAAATCGGATGCCATCACTCACCCATAATAACAAGTGTCCTAGGTCCTCCTGCTGACCCCTTGACGCGCGTTTCGCACGAGTGCTTCTTCAAGAAGGGGAGTAGCGTGTGTTGTGTCCCCTGAGTTTATATAGCACTACCATAAATTGCCAGAAGCTGCGGCGCATGCGCCCCGAGGAGCGCAAAGCGGAAGTGTCCATCCAAATCTGTGACCGTCAATACGGTGTGCGCCTGCGGCGAAATCTCGCCGGATGACGTCACAGAGCAGGCGCACATCGCATCGGGAGAAGACCACTGGGATGAATCAGCAATGCGCTGATCAGGATACGCATGCGCACTATGGCATACCTAACTGTAAGGAACCCGGCATCGGCCATGTTTGTGAGGTGAAGAGTGCTACGTGCCACGGATGTAGGGAAGAAAGGGGAAGTGGTGAATAAGTAACGCCCACAGAGAGGGGCGGATTCAGCCCACTTACGTTGTTGAACGGGGATGCACAGGTCTAAATGTACTCCCCGCACACCGGCATAATGGATGGATACTAAATTGCTCAGAACCGCGCCTGCGCTCCATGGCGTCCATAATGTTGGAGACCATGGTAGCAGCCATGTTTGGGGATGCAAATATGCTAAAAGGTAAAAAGCAAACGTGGGCATAAAAAATAATAAATAATAAATAATAAATAATAAATAAATGATGTTGTGTGAATGAAATCCCTCACTAACAGAAAACGTGCGCTATCAGCTAAATGCTGTGAAAAAGACGTCCACAGGTCTATCACAAAGCTCACTACTCAGCAGGTGATATTCTTGGTGTATTAGGTGAGATTTAGTAAGAGTCTTAATATATACTGAATATGCAAATAGACTTTAATGTTAACTAAAACCCTATCATAAAGTGAGAGGGGAAAATTCACCTTAGTGTTATAAATAGGTCCATATACTAATTATGGACGTAATAAGGAACACAATAACTATCTGTATACATAAAGTGACATAGTGCATGACATAATACTTAAAGACATTAGATAATAATCATAGATATTTTGTCCATTCAATCGTGATATGCCAATAGGTTGGAATGGTCCCGATGCGACTCACAACGTAGATCATCTTCCGAACTGCGCGACAGGTCAACGTTGGGATATAGACACAAGTACAGCGTCGCCGTCAACGTAGATCCCAAACGGCACAGATTCAACGAGGAGCATGCGCATAGCGCCAAAGGCAATAAGGTAAGTGAACACTACAAATTAAAAACAAAACATGACACAACATTAATAAAACGCTAATTTAAAAAATAAGGTGGAAAGATATCAGAACGAGATATATATTTATTTATATATATAGTAAGATATCTGCTGAACAGCGAACATAGGCAAAGGTGGATACAGGTACCTACTTTATCACAATCAAAGAAAAAGGTGGTATAAATCACAGAAAGGAAACAAAGGATAACTTCTCGTTAAGGCCCTTCGGAGCCATGGTGTCCAAGGTGGCAATCCACCGACACTCATGTTGTGCTAAAATTCGATTTAAATTTCCACCCCGAATACCCCCATGAATGCGGTCTATGCCCCGCACCTTAAGTCCGCTGGGGTCAGATCCATGGAAGGATCTAAAATGTTTAGGAAGTGTCTTAAGAGACGCCAAAGCCTCGGCGTCTACAATGTCCAGAGCTGCCCTAATGTCCCGCACATGCTCACGTGTCCTGACTTTCAACTCCCTTGAAGTCAGGCCGATGTAGATAAGGGAGCAGGGACAGGTAGCATAATAGATTACATGAGTAGTATTGCATGATATGTAATCACGAATTTTATATTCCCTACTCCCATCTGAGGACTTAAACGTACCACAGCGCAGGACATTAGGGCAGGCTACACAAGATCCACATGGGAAACAACCTACTCTCCTCATCCCAGAACCGCACACTGTCGGTTGTTTAGTAACGTGATGGCTGTTGACAAGATAATCTCTCAAATTTTTCCCCCTGCGCTGTGTCATCTGTGGACCGGACGATAAATGAACTGCAAGGGTACTATCGGTACACAAAACCGACCAGTGTTTTGATAAAATATCACGAATCTGTTCCCAGCGGCAATTAGAGGTGGAAATGAACCTGATCTTGTCCGAAGTTTCTTGGGGCATCACCCTCGGCACCAAAAGATCTTCTCTGTTCCTATATCTCGCTCGTCTATATCCTCTCTTAATGCAGCGGCGGCTGTATCCCCTATCTTTAAACCGGTCACTCAATAAGGCTGATTGCTGTTCAAAACATTTATTCGTGGAACATACCCGCCTATTCCTCAGGAACTGCCCAACCGGGATGGCCCTAATTGTGGAAAAACTATGTGCGGAGGAGGCATGTAACAGAGAATTAACCGCAGTGTCCTTGCGATATAAATCCGTCTCAATGCTCCCATCCTCCCCTACACATAAAGTAATATCGAGAAAATCAATCTGACGTGCATGAAATTTATATGTGAATTTCAAATTAAAAAGGTTATTGTTAAGAAACTGCATAAATCTACACAGGCTGGTCTCGTCACCCCTCCAAATCATGAGGACATCATCTATATAACGAAACCAGCCCACCACTGGGTCAGCGGCGCGCGCTCCGTCCACCTGAAGAACCTGACGTTCCCAGTAACCGAGAAATAGGTTAGCGTATGACGGAGCGCACGCCGCGCCCATGGCTGTACCTTGGATTTGTAAATAAAACCGATCTTTGAAAACGAAAAAATTGTGTGTCAAAATAAATTCAAGTAAATCCAAAATAAATTCCGAAAAATGGCCATCCCAGTTAGCAGTTCCGAGGAAGAAGCGGGCCGCCCGGAGACCGTCATCATGCCTGATGGAAGTATAGAGTGACTCGATATCGATCGTGACTAGGAGCATACCAGCTTCAAGGGAGATCCCATTCACCCGGGTCAATACATCCATCGTGTCTCTGACATAGGAGGGCAGTGTCTCCACCAGTGGTTTCAAGTAGTGGTCAATGTATTTACACACATTATCACATAGCCCTCCCATGCCAGAGACGATGGGTCGACCCGGGGGATTCCGGAGGTCCTTATGTACCTTAGGTAACATGTAGAAAGTTGGTACTTTAGGATATTTGGGCAATAGACTACTCAAGATTTTCCTGGGGGCCAGGCCTAATTCATCCGCATTGGAGATAATATTCTCCAGCTGACTAGAGAAGCCCTCCAATGGGTTCTTTGGCAGTAAACGATAAGTATTTTTGTCCCTAAGCTGTCGGAATGCCTCTCTTTCGTACTGGTCAACTGGCCATACGACGACATTCCCCCCCTTGTCTGCTGGTTTGAAGATGACGGTATCAAGACTCTGCAATTCTCTCAGAGCACGTCTCTGTGCCATCGACAAATTGTCATTACGCACATATCCAGAGATGCTCTTAAACTCCTGCGTCACGAGTTTACAAAAAATATCCACCTGTGGACAAACAGACAAGGGGGGGAAGGTTGAAGATTTTGGCATAATAGAGCGTGGTAATGTACCTACATCTCCAATGTCTTGCTCTCTCAAGAGATCCTCCAAGTCAATGAGTGCCTGTCGTTCCGTCGTACTAGTGGTATTCATACCGGAATCGATTTGTTGGTGTAACTTTTTGAGGACCAGCTTGCGACAAAAAAGGTGCAAATCTTTTAGTGCTGTGAAATAATTGAAACCGTTACTAGGTACAAAATTAAGGCCCAGGCTCAATAACTCCAACTGTGTATCAGTTAATGGCACTGAGGAGAGATTAATTACCTGTAAACCTGTATTCCTGGATTTGCGATCATATGTAGGTGAGGGGGTAAGCCTCCTTTTATTGTTGCGTCGGCCCCTCGTATTTTTGAATGGGGGTACATTTCTGGCAACCTCGCTACCTGGATTCCTGGTTTGATCCGATTTTACACTCCCTCCATCAATTGAGGTAAGGGAGGAAACGGAGCCAGAAAGTGAAGGAGGTACTTGACGGGACCTATTTGGTCTATTCTTCCATCTATAGACTCGATTTTCCAAGGCATCGGCATGGTCTCTTTGAAGTTTTTTGGTTTTATTAGCACCTATCTCTTGCTCCCATTTAGTAAGATCCTTCTCTAAATCTCCATTCAATTTATCCAGTGCCTCACCAGTAAGGGTATCTTTGATGTAAGTTCCCTATACATATGTATATTATTTTTCCTCTTTATGGTATTTTGCCCTCAGATTGGGCTGCTTTTGTATGTTTTTAATGTATTAATAAAATGATTGTTTTACTTTTACAATCAGTTGGTGCTTTTTGTACTCCATGTTCTCTAGTTTGTTAAAAGATTGCTGAATGTCCGCCATTTACTAGCCAGACCCTGGCGCTAGTATTCTGTTAGGGCTAGCGGAACGCACCGAGTAAATAGAGATGTTTATTGATATTGGTGCGTTCGCAGCCCGGGGTCCACCGTGCAGGAGTACCTGCTGCTAGCAAACAACGGAGCTATATGGCGGTATAGACTAACTCCGTTAATTCACTGAGTAGCCGTGAAAGGAAAGCACTGTGCCCTGTTAGACTCCACAGAGGCACAGGCTAACTGCCCAAACAGAGAGCAGTCAGTGGTCACACAAACACACAAAACTCCTCGCCGGAGGAGCCAGCATTCTAGGGGCTTATTTCAGCCGGGTCCCTGAATACACTCAGACTCGATCTCCTCGCCGGAGGAGCCAGCATTCTAGGGGCTTATTTCAGCCGGGTCCCTGAACACACATACATGTGACCACACTGGCGCAAAGCACATAACATAAGACAATACTAGCGCATGGCCGTGCGGTCATGCGCAGTTTATATAGTTGCAGCACAGGAAGCTGCTACTGAAGTTTTTGCCCTTTCAGGACCTTCCAGAAGGACCAATGGAAAGTGCTGCAGTACCTGAGCATGTTTTGCCCTTTCAGGACCTTCCAGAAGGACCAATGGAATGTACTGCAGCACCTGAGCATGTGACCGAACATGTGGCCCTCGACCTCCAATGGGAGACCCTGCCCTGGGCATGCTCAGTGTGAGTAAACAAGGACTTAGTCCCAGAGAGGCTCGCTCGCCGCAGATCAGTGCAGGGTACCATAGGAAAGCCAGAAAAGGCAGTAGTGACCCTATGCACCGAATCAGCCCCAGCGAGACGCTGGGAGCGACGTCTCCGCTGAGCAGAGCCCACTGCGGCCGATACCGAATGGGAGACCGCAGCAGACACAGATCGAGATTCCCCCTGTGCAGCAGAGGAAACTCGACTCCTAACAATATATCCTTTGTTGGCAATGACAGAGGTCAAACGTTTTCTGTAAGTCTTCACAAGGTTGCCACACACTGTTGTTGGTATGTTGGCCCATTCCTCCATGCAGATCTCCTCTAGAGCAGTGATGTTTTTGGCTTTTCGCTTGGCAACACGGACTTTCAACTCCCCCCAAAGCTTTTCTATAGGGTTGAGATCTGGAGACTGGCTAGGCCACTCCAGGACCTTGAAATGCTTCTTACGAAGCCACTCCTTCGTTGCCCTGGCGGTGTGCTTTGGATCATTGTCATGTTGAAGGACTCAGCCACGTTTCATCTTCAATGCCCTTGCTGATGGAAGGAGGTTTGCACTCAAAATCTCACGATACATGGCCCCATTCATTCTTTCATGTACCCGGATCAGTCGTCCTGGCCCCTTTGCAGAGAAACAGCCCCAAAGCATGATGTTTCCACCACCATGCTTTACAGTAGGTATGGTGTTTGATGGATGCAACTCAGTATTCTTTTTCCTCCAAACACGACAAGTTGTGTTTCTACCAAACAGTTCCAGTTTGGTTTCATCAGACCATAGGACATTCTCCCAAAACTCCTCTGGATCATCCAAATGCTCTCTAGCAAACTTCAGACGGGCCCGGACATGTACTGACTTAAGCAGTGGGACACGTCTGGCACTGCAGGATCTGAGTCCATGGTGGCGTAGTGTGTTACTTATGGTAGGCCTTGTTACATTGGTCCCAGCTCTCTGCAGTTCATTCACTAGGTCCCCCCGCGTGGTTCTGGGATTTTTGCTCATCGTTCTTGTGATCATTCTCACCCCACGGGGTGGGATTTTGCGTGGAGCCCCAGATCGAGGGAGATTATCAGTGGTCTTGTATGTCTTCCATTTTCTAATTATTGCTCCCACTGTTGATTTCTTCACTCCAAGCTGGTTGGCTATTGCAGATTTAGTCTTCCCAGCCTGGTGCAGGGCTACAATTTTGTTTCTGGTGTCCTTTGACAGCTCTTTGGCCTTCACCATAGTGGAGTTTGGAGTCAGACTGTTTGAGGGTGTGCACAGGTGTCTTTTTATACTGATAACAAGTTTAAACAGGTGCCATTACTACAGGTAATTAGTGGAGGAAAGAGGAGACTCTTAAAGAAGAAGTTACAGGTCTGTGAGAGCCAGAAATCTTGTTTGTTTGTTTCTGACCAAATACTTATTTTCCACCATAATATGCAAATAAATTGTTAAAAAAACAGACAATGTGATTTTCTGGATTTTTTTTTTCTCAGTTTGTCTCCCATAGTTGAGGTCTACCTATGATGTAAATTACAGACGCCTCTCATCTTTTTAAGTGGTGGAACTTGCACTATTGCTGGCTGATTAAATACTTTTTTGCCCCACTGTATCTATAGATAGATCCATAGATCTATCTATAGATAAATCTTTCTATCTATAGATATATCTATGTATATATTATCTATCTATCTATAGATATATTTATAGATAGAGAGATATATTGATAGATATATCTATAGATACATACAGTGCCTTGCGAAAGTATTCCATCCATCTATCTCTCATTCTATCTATCTATCTATCTATCTATCTATCTATCTATCTATCTATCTATTTCTCTCATTCCTTCTATCTAATATCAATCTAGAAATGACATCACAAATCTTTTTTTTTTGTTCAATAATAGATCTTTATTTATGTAACAGGGTCTGCCGTGCTGGAGTACCTCTTTCAGTACCACCCCGTGTTTCAGGAGGTCCACTCTGCTTTGGCTGCAGTCTGAATGAAGGACGCTGGCTGGAATTCCTTGGTTACATGGGCGCATATAAAATATCACTGCTTCTCCACGTATTTCCAGTCTGACAACACTTTACTCACAGGACACAGAATATCACACAGATACAGAGGGCAGGCCAATAGAAAAGCCGATATTTACTGTAGGAATTAAAAAGGTGGAGGGAGGACAAAAGGGGAATATCGTGTCCCCTCAGGGGCGCAGCCTGTGGGCTGATGCATTAGGGACATACATCTACCATGGAACCTATTATACATACATATAACTGCACAATATATTCTGGGTGCTGAGTGGTTCCGTAAGGCTAAGTTTACACAGTGTAAGCAGCAGCCCGTTCAGCACATACGCTAACGGGCTGCTGCTAGCGCAAGTGTCGGCGTTTGCATCGGATGGGGGCTGCACATGACAGGAAGGGGGCGCAGGATGGGGGCTGCACATGACAGGAAGTGGGTGCAGGATGGGGTCTGCACATGACAGGAAGGGGGTGCAAGATTTTAGCAGCACATGACAATATTAGGCGCAGGATGGAAGCAGCACATACCAGGATGGAGATCATATACCAATATAAATGCTCGCCACCCGGGCATAGAACGGCTTCAATTGCTAGTACTATAATAAAAAGGTAGGCTGGGAAATTCTTTGTGGTAATATTAATGTCATGTAGATTGTGGTGCTCACCTTATTCTGTTGTGTGACGCCTCATGGATCATGTTAGAAAGAGATCATCATAGATTGCATAATGGAAAACTTAAATTTAAAACTGTAATTACATGATTCATGTCAACAGGCAAGATGGAAAAAACCCCAGAGATTAAGCAATGCATAAATAAATGATTAATTGACTGATACACATCGGTCATCAGCATGCTTTAATAGTTTCTACGAAATGTAGTAATGGCAAAAACATAGCAATAGAACTGTTGGCTCTGTGAATGTTTAGTTGGCACAACAGATTGTCACCTGTACATGCACATAAATACTCAACCCAGCAGAATATTTGGCAGGTGAATATGTTTACTCTGCCCTTGCATTGGATTAAAGGGGTAACTAACAAGATAAGGCCAAATAAGCTGGCTCGTTACATGTGTACAGGATCAGAACCAAAACACAGGAATACATTACCAGAACCACCAATAATACTGAAATATAACATCACAACCACCATCACTACAGGAATACATTACCGTAACCACCATCAGTACAGGAATACATCGCCAGAACCACCATCAGTACAGGAATTAATCACTAGAACCACCATCAGTTTTACAATATATTTCAATCAGCTAGTACACTAACACTAGTGTTTATTATCTTATATGACAAGATGGCACTTATTTTACATTGTGAATATGATATGGATCGATTATTTTTATATAGTGGCTCCAAGTATTCCAATTTTTTAAACAGAATCTGACACCTGGTTTTTGCTGATTCCAGCAATGTCCACCTTATTAGACCGCTTACTGTGGTTTTTATAAAATCACTCTTATCAGCAGGAGATTATCACAAAAGGACTGCTGCCAGGTAGTCCAGCCACACCCCCACCACTGATTGGTAGCTTTCTGCCTATGCACAGTGTACACAGAAAGCTTTCGATCAGTGATGACGATGGGGTTAAAAATATCTCAGCATTTGGAAAACAGGTAGGTCTGCATCAAACAGTGATTAAAAACTGAAGCACCCAGTAAAGTAAGTGGCACATCACTGGAATCAGGGTCTCTGTCTCTACATCATGCTGCTCTCAGATTGGATAGCAAAAACCTGGTGGGTGACTTATTAAAGCTGGACAATTGACAAGATGATGTCAAAATGTATTGTAATCTATCATCGTTTTAGATTATGTTTTTTAATAGGAAGTGGATTATAGAGTAAATGATATAGGCAGTAGTTCAATGAGGAAATAGACACATAAAAGGTTGATAATTAACAACACATTAAAATTCTTCACACTCACAAGTGGATGGAATATTTAGTAAATCTTTGACTAAACTAATTAAGTCGAGTACATTTTTTTTTTTTTTATGTAGTACAAAGTCAAGATTATGTAAGACATCTTGGGGAAATTGTCTGAAAATATATATAAACATATACATTTTCAATGTTTAGAGTGAAAGAAAAGTAATTAGTATTCTAACATCACATGAAAACCAATATTTCAGGGCTATGACACTGGGACCAGCAGCAAATAAAGAAAAAAATAAAGGATTAGTTGACATCATTACAGTTTACAGTATATTAAAAGCTGAATAACTCAGTAAATTCACTAAATTACTGTATTGATTCTTAACTACAACTTGTATTGTGCTCCAGAGCTGCATTCACAATTCTGCTTGACATTTTTGTGCTTAGCTGAGTTCATACAATGAGGTGCAATGTCGAGTCGTTCTATCTCAGAATAGTCTAGCGTCACCTACCAAAATGAAAATTATCAGGGTAAGCTGGAAGACTGCGGGAAGTGAATACTGGACTGTAGTACATGATGCAACTCTCAAAACTACCCAAAGAGATAAGCGCTGCACGGTTGATCATTACTTAGATGCGTGAGTATGCAAGGGTCGGAAAGAGCCCACCTTATGGAGAATGTGGCCCCTTTACCTTTTAAAAACAACAAATAATATTTTGCTTATGGCCAAACTGCCAGCAGTTACCAAAGGAGAGGAGCAGAGCTGAAAGAAGAAAGTGCCAGGAGGAAGAAGAAGCTCCTGGGAGTGCCAAAGAAGTGCTCAGCCAATAAGAATGCTGACGGGGAGAGGTGAGGAACATTTGGGATTGATAAAGAAGTGGCCCCTGGAGTTTAAGGCACCACTGCTCATTGTCTTCTGCCACCCTGGAAAAGAAGAAGATGAGGCAGCCTTTAAGTTCTGGACTAGGCACCATAAGTGATCGTTCACGCAAGGAATTTTTGGTGCAGTGTTTTTTGTGCATTTCTATTTTTGTGGGAAAGACACAGTGTTTTACAGTAACAGAAAAATGAATGCAATTTCTAAAATCTCATTCACACGGTGTTTTTTTTCCTTGCGTTTCCTGACCTATTGTGAATTTAAAAAAATAAATAAGCATTCTTTTTATTTTACTGCACCGTTTCCCCATTGAGATCAAATTGGGTAAGCATAAAAAAATATGTATCTTAAAAAAAAACATTTAAAAAATGGTACAAAAGATGAACGTAGTGTACAGCAGTGTAACGATTGCTTGCTGTGCACATGATCCTTCTTTGTCATTTCTTTTAACCGATTCAGGCTTCGAAGGCCATAAAGTAGCAAAAATAAGTGAAGGAAAACTACGCAAGTACGCCGATGTTTAAAAGACTTTGTGTGCACAATCCCTTTGGCAGGGGCTGACTGGCCCAGGTGGCAGGAATGCATTTGCCCCCCGGGCCGGTGCCTAAGCCACTGCACAGGGCCGCAGGAGGACCTGTGATGAGCAGGAACAGGAGGGCGGGACACGCAGCCTGCACTTGTGGCTGGAGCCATGGCCGCCTTCAGTAGTGTGCACGCTGCGGTGAGAGGGGGCAGCTCCTGGCACACAAGAAGAGGAGGAGGAGGCTGTGTTACTTCCATAGTGATCGCACAGCCTCCTCCTCTTCTGTGTGAAGATCTGTCTCCGATGTCTGCTCAGCCAGGCCTGGAGGGGGAGTAGCTACAGCGTGCAGAGCAGCAGCACAGGACATGGACAAGATGAGAGGACGGCTGCCCTCTGTGCCCACTGTCCAGAACACTCCAGGTAACCTCTCCAGCTGCCCATCTCAACGCTTGCTGTGCTAAGTGGCAGGGGGAGGAGGGCATTTAACAAATTAAACATGGCAGGTCAAAGTATGCGTGTTTTCCTGAGTTTGTGTGTGTTTTCCTGAATGTGTGTTTGTGTTTTCTTGAATGTGTGTGTGTTTTGCTGAGTGGGTCTGTGAGTGTGTTTTCCTGAGTGTGTGTGTTTTCATGTGTGTCTGTTTTCCTGAGTGTGTGGGTGTGTGTGTTTTCCTCTGTGTGTGTGTTTTCCTGAGTGTGTGGGTGGGGGTGTGCGCGTGTGAGTTTTCCTGAGTGTGTGTGTGCGCACGTGTGCCCGCACGGCATCAGTTAAAGCCGCAAGCCAATCAGAGGCTGGCAGCTGACATCAGCGCGCTTGTCGCCAGCGTATGACATCATTGTTATTCGCCAGCGAGTCCGCGCTGAAATGCAAGGGATGGACGTCACGCTGGACGGTGGCCAGGTAAGGAGAAAGGTGTTTTTTTTTTTTTTTTGAAAGCATGTCCGGGACTGAATGGAGACACGGGGGCAGGAATGGAAACATCACAGGGGGCAGGAATGGAAACAACACAGGGGGCAGGAATGGAAACAACACAGGGGGCAGGAATGGAAACATCACAGGGGGCAGGAATGGAAACAACACAGGGGGCGGGAATGGAAACAACACAGGGGGCGGGAATGGAAACAACACAGGGGGCAGGAATGGAAACAACACAGGGGGAAGGATGGAGACAAGGGGCAGGAATGGAAACAACACGGGGCAGGATGGAGACACGAGGCAGGATGTGAAACATGGGGGCATGGGAGACATGGGGGCAGGATGGAGACAAATAGGGCAGGAATATGGAGACAGATGGGGCAGGATGGAGGCAGACGGAGCAGGATCATGGTGCAGGATGGAGACACATGGGGCAGGATGGATACGATGGAGACACATGGGGAGGTAGGATGGGGCAGGATCATGGGACAGATGGGGCAGGATCATGGGACAGATGGGGCAGGATGCGGAGATCATATGGGGGCAGAATGGATCCTAATGAAGGCAGAATGGGAGAACATAAGGCTGGAGCCAGGAATGAGATACACGGGGCCAGGATGGGGGATATTATTACCATAGGGGCTACTTAAGGGATATTATTACTGCAGCGATGTATTTATTTTATTTTTTGAGGATACTGTTTTAAATGAGGGGGCATTCCTATTACTGTGCAGAGCGACATTATGTCACCCTTTTTTCTTCATCTGGTGCAGTGTAGAAGTTGGGAAAAAATTAAGTAATGTGTTCTGCAAGCGGAGCTCTAGATAACGGTGTTATTTCCTGCACACTCATCCTGGCTGGAAGATGTGATGGCGGTCTGTGCTAGTTGAGGATGAAAAGCGAAGCTGAAGGACTTCACCTAGAGACGTCACTGGTGAGTCAGTGTGTTACCTGTACACTGACACTATACACTATATACAGAGTTCCTGTGTACAATGTCATCAATGATCACTGTATTACCTGTACACTGACACTATATACAGAGCTCCTGTGTATATTGTCACTGGTGATCACTGTATTACCTGTACACTGACACTATATACAGAGGTCCTGGGTACAATGTCACCAGTGATCACTGTATTACATTTACACTGACACTGTATACAGAGCTCCTGTGTATAATGTCACCTGTGATCACTGTATTACCTGTACACAGACACTGCATACTAAGTACAGATCTCCTGTGCATAGTGGCACTTTAGGTGATAGTATTGTGTTTTTTTTATTAATGATCAGTGTTGAAGTATTTAGTCACTATGTGGTGGTAATATGTGGTCCGGTCATGGAGTTGCAGTATTTGTCTCTTGTATGTGCTATTATTCGGTAACTGTGGTAGTAATATGTGGACTGGTCATGGTGTGGTGGTATTTGCTCCCTGTATGTGGTATTATTGGTCACATGTGGTGGTAATATGTGATCTTGATATGGTGCGATGGTGTTTGTCCCTTGTACAGTATGTGATATTAGTCGGTCACTGTGGTGGTAATATGTGATCTGGACATGGTGTGGCAGTATTTGTTCCTTTGTATGTGGTATTATAGGTCACGGATCCGTGCTTTCCTTGACCGCAACACTGCAAAAACGCTAGTGCATGCCCTTATCATCTCCCGCCTCGACTACTGCAACCTCCTACTCTCTGGACTCCCCTCTAGCACTCTGGCACCACTCCAATCCATCCTACACTCTGCTGCCCGACTAATCCACCTGTCCCCCCGCTATTCCCCAGCCTCTCCCCTGTGTCAAGCCCTTCACTGGCTTCCTATCGCCCAGAGACTCCAGTTCAAAATCCTCACACTGACATACAAAGCCATCCACAACCTGTCTCCTCCATACATCTGTGACATGGTCTCCCGATACCTACCTACACGCAACCTCCGATCCTCTCAAGACCTCCTTCTCCACTCCCCTCTCATCTCTTCTTCCCATAACCGCATCCAAGACTTCTCCCGTGCTTCCCCCATACTCTGGAACTCTCTACCCCAACACATCAGACTCGCGTCTACCATAGAAACCTTCAAAAAGAACCTGAAGACTCATCTCTTCCAACAAGCCTACAGCCTGCAGTGATCCTCAACCTACTGAACAGCCGCACAGCCAGCCCTTCCCTCTCCTAGTGTATCCTCACCCACCCCCTGCAGACTGTGAGCCCTCGCGGGCAGGGTCCTCCCTCCTTATGTACTCGTGTGCCTTGTTATCTGCTCATGTTTAATGTATTTGTCTATATTTGCCCCGTATTCACATGTAAAGCACCATGGAATAAATGGCGCTATAAAAATGTATAATAATAATAATAATAATAACTATGTGGTGGTAATATGTGGTCTGGTCATGTTGTGTTGGTATTTGTTCCATGTATGGGGTATTATTGGTCACCTTGTGTTGGTAATATGTGGTCTGGACATGGTGCGGTTGTATTTGTCCCTTTTATGTGACATTGTTGGGTCACTGTGGTGGTAATATGGTGTCTGGTCATGGTACGGTGGTATTTGCCCCTTTGGATGTGACATTATTGGTCATTTAAAAAATTGAAAAATAAATAAAAATATAGCTAAATTGTATTGCATATTTTAACAAATGTTTAATAGGTTACAATAGAGTAGGTGGCGGCCAAATGAGTCTACCTTGTTGTGGTGGCAGTTTAGAAAAATCTTTTGGCCAAAAGAAAAGCTGCTGGCTATATGTGTGATCTGGTGATGGGAACTGTTAATGTGTGATTGGTGAGAAGTGGAGTTTTTCCAAGAGAGAGCGGTGGTTCTGTGGACAGTTCGAGGGGTGGAGGCGAGGCTGGGGTTGGAGCCTGGGCAGAGTCTCAATGGGCCCCGAAATTTGGCCAGTATGGGGCCCCAAAATTGCTAGTGGCAGCCCTGTTTGAAGGTTCTGTATGGTGATGTTAAGGAGGTACTCTATGGTGGTGTTATGGAGGTTTTGTATGGTGCCGTTATGGAGGTACTGTATGGGCGGCGAACAGCGGGAATGGTGAGCAGTGATCCACATATGAGCTGAAGATTACATGGCCTGACAAGGGGAGAGGAGGGAAGGGAGTATTGGGCAAAGTGTTTTACTGCTAGCGCATTTCAAGGACTGTGGTGTGTGTGTGTGTGTCATTATACAGTGGGGCTGTGCATCTGTCATTGGTGCATTCACTCTGTGTCATTCTATGTGACTGCAGACTTGTGAATCCTCACATTGCTCGCAGTGCTGTGCTTATTCAGCGGGTGTGTGACTGCAAGTTTGTGATTTGCATACATGTGGTCACATGCTGACTAGACTTGCATGGCCTAATGCAACTGTATTGAACAAGGCCAGAAACAGTCTAGTCGGAATGTGGCTGGGAATATATATATATCGCATGCTTGTGGTCACAAGACCACTTGTTCCCAGTGCCGGCACCAGAGATTCTTCACAGCGCACAGTGCGCACGATATGAGGATTTACACATAGTGACTGTAGACATGTAGCATAAGATCCGACAACCCCTTTAAGGATGGGCCGCTACTCATGGGCCACTGCTGTATGCTGGCCCCCCAGGCTAAAATTTGCCAGCCAGCCCCTGCCCTTTGGAAAGGATTTGGATAGTTTCTGCTCAGTATTAGCACTAAAATCTCAAGAAAAAGACTTTGGCTCCAAATTCATCAAAACTGGCGATTTTCTCATCCGTCACGACGAGGGAGCGTGGTGGAGTCAGATGCTACAAATTCATTAAGAGGCACACACCTCAAGAGTGTCCGCCAAGTGTCATGCGCCTCCGGTTGCCTCACCACAAATATTACTCCAGTTCCAGTAAGGAATATCACAGTTTGTCATGTAGTGGGGAAGATGTGGCGTTATACCCCGTCATCATGCCATAGATCTGCCTACTTTGGCAGAGCTGTGAGAACTTGGAATGAAAAATGTAGTGACTTTTAACCCCTTTCTGACATCCGATGTACTATCCCGTCCGAGTGCCCTGGGCCCGTCTGATCATGGACAGGATAGTACGTTGTACAGGTGATGTGTGGCCGATCGGGGCCAAGCACTAAGCGCCAGGAGCAGTCGCGGACCGCTCCCGTCACTTTAACCCCGGACCACTGCAATCAAAAATGATCGCAGCGTTCCAGAGTCAGCACGGGGGCTGACAGCCCCTCTGCCTTTGGATCGGAGCCCCCTCGGCATGCTGTGGGGTCCCTATCGCTGCCATGGAGACCCGATGTTGACTTCCTGTCATGTGCAGTGTATGTCAGGAAGTCTCTGAGGTCTGTGTGCACAGAGTGCAGCGCTGACAGCTTATATGGCATGCAGATCTGCACAAAATGGTTTGAAAAACTTCTCGAATGTGGTTTCGCGCACTTTGAAGGGTGCAGTTTTTAGAACGGTGTCACTTTTGGGTATTTTCTATCATATAAACCCCTCAAAGTGACTTCAAATGTGAGGTGGTCCATAAAAAAAAAATTGTGTCGTAAAAATGAGAAATCGCTGGTTAAATGTAACCCTTATAACTCCCTAACAAACAAAAAAATTTGGTTCCACAATTGTGCTGATGTAAAGTAGACATGTGGGAAATGTTACTTATTAAGTATTTTGTTTGACATATTTGTGTGTTTTAAGGGCATGAAAATTCAAAGTTTGAAAATAGGAAAATTTTCAAAATTTTTGCCAAATTTTCATTTTTTTCACCAATAAACGCAAGTCATATCACAGAAATTTTACCACTATCGTGAAGTACAATATGTCTCGAGAAAATATTGTCAGAATCACCGGGATCCGATGAAGCGTTCTAAAGTTATAACCTCATAAAGTGACAGTGGTCAGAATTATAAAAATTGGCCCGGTCATTAACGTGCAAACCACACTTGGGGACAAAGGGGTTAAAAACAATTTATGCCAGTGATGAATCAGAACCTTAAGGAATGTGCACATTACATCTATTATATGGCTGTTTTTCTGAGGTTGCTTTGCCACCGGCAGCTTTCACTCTATAACGTAAAATAAATTAGCATGTCACTATTTTTAAACACTTCAGATCTATGAATTGGTTCAAAGAAGTGACGTAAGATGGGACATGAGCACAGCAATGTCATTTTGACATTGCTGTGCACTGTGCTCATATTATGTGGTGCTTTTCAAGGTAGTTTCCGGGCCGAATCTGTCTGAAAAAGATGTCATGAGCACATAGCCAAAGTCAAGAATACGTCTAAAAAAGCGATGCAAACCCGCTACAAAAAATTGACATAATGAACAGTAATGTCAAAATTACATTGCTGTGTACATGTTCAGACTCATGTGACTACTTTTAGGCTAGGTTCACATAGCGTTATGGCAGTGCTTTTAACGGACTACGTTACACCGCGGCATAACGCGGTGTAACGTAGTCCGTTAACGCCGCCATTGCTTGTAATGGTGAACGCATCGCTAGCGCACGCCCACATTGGGCGTGCGCTAGCGATGTGCCGTCATTTGAGTGACGGACCTCGAACGCTGCTTGCAGCGTTCGCGGTCCGTTCCTCGCTAGCGCAGATTGGGCATCTGCGCTAGCGGGATCGGCAAACGCGATCCCTTTTGGGACATTGCGTTAGCGCAGTCTGTAGCGCTATGCGCTAAACGGACTGCCCTAACGCGATGTGAACCTAGCCTTAGGGTTCTGAAACCATGGTGCACTTAAAAAAAGTAACGCGCTCGTTCTTCAGTTGGGTTCGATTGGCAACCGCCGACTCTCTAATACAGATGATACAGAAAGAAGATGACGATACTTCTACTTAAGAAAATAACCCAAAACTGCCATTTATGCCGCATAAGGAATAAAGCCGCTGCTCTTGTCCTTGGCTGTAGGTGGTAATGCAGCTCAGTCGCACACGCTTGAGCTTCAATACCAGATACAATTTTGAGATAAGTGTGGTACCATTTCTGGGAAAAAATGAAAAAACAGACCTGTTTGTTAGAAATCAGACAGCCCTTTCAAAACCTTCATTTCTTGATGTAATCTTCGTACAAAGAATCATACGTGCAAGAATAAACATTAAAATCCCATAAATAAGAAGCATTGTTCTCCCCCCTTGAAGAGCAATGTAACTGTGTCCTACACTACTACCTTTTGCAGGAACTACTGTGCTGAGAACAATGACCCTGCAGGAGGGAGTGAAAAGATTTACATGCTGTCAAGATGTTCTGCCAGTGTACATAGAAGATAAGGACAACTTGACAAATGCTGAATTGACTACTTTCCAACTAATAACACAGTGGAATTTATAGCATGGAGTGTTTGTTGTTCGGTCTGCATAGAATTAACCCGGTAAAACTGTGGATTTCTTTATGTAGTTTTGTTCGATAAACAGTACAACGACTGTGATACTACGACCCGGATCAATAGATATCAGTTGTCAAAATGAAAACGTCTTTTTGTTATCTACAGTGAAGATATATGACAAAGCGCTGGATATTAATGACTGTTCAGGAGAACTTTGCTAATATTTTGATTTCTGGCCCAGGTTCCTTTCACGTAAAATTAGGAAAATCATTAGGTTTTGGCAGAATCTGGCATTCAAGTGTTAATTCATGCAAATAATCAACCCAATTATTAATTGGCCTATCCATTTTGGCAGATTTCTGGAAAAAATTGCAGATGAAGAAAAGGGGTTAGGCAACGAAGGCAAATGGTAAACTTTAACAGGCCAATCGTCTCATACAAGTCAAGAAGGGAAAAAAATCCAACATGACAGATCACTGTTTCGGCTGACAGTAATCGTCCGTTGGCCATCATGGACACTCATTTGTGTATAGTTTTAATATTGATGGTCGACCAAAAATGGTGATAATCAGCCATTTCAGACTACTTTCTGAAAATCCAACTCAACGTCTCTAAGCATAGGGTCATTCGGAGTCAGATACCTATCCCAATGGTGTCTGAAAACATTTCAACCTGGTTATGAATCTCAAAGGAAGAAGAGTATTAGTAAAACATTGAAATCTAAGACGAAGAGCCCAATAGTTCCTATTAAAAAAAAAACAAAACCTTACATTTATTTGTCAGTAAGGATAAAACTGCCAAGGATGTCTCATAATGAATTAAGCATCCCTTACCTTGGTCAGGTTCGAGGACGGAGAGCCTCAAGAGCCTGAGAAGGCAGATTTAATTGTCAGCCAGGAGGAAACATTTGATTTGCTCAATACATCATTGTTGATACATTTCCATCTCCTAAAGGTCCTTCTCGGAACGCGGACAACATGACGAGGTTATAAACAAACAGATGCAGTCAAATATTAGGGGTGACAAGAAAGACCAGAAGTGTCAAGAATAATTTCTAGAAAACTAGGGAGCAAAATACAGGACAATAAAAAGTTATGCCAACCTGGGCCGGTTGTGGGTTGTGTTCACACAACATTTTTAGGGCATAGAAATCCAGCTGCTGCAGGTTCAACGTGTCCTCAGATCAAAGGAAAAAAGAATTGTGGATGAGCCGCGCTGCTGGTAATTGGAAATGGAAAATCTAGGTCCACACAAGTGGTTTTGTGGTTTTTATTTGGTCAACGCGTTTCTGAATACTACATCAGGACTAAAAAAACCACTTGTGTGGACCTGGATTTTGCATTACCAGCAGATTGGATCATCCACAATTTTCCTTTCCTGTGAGAATAATTTCTGTTACCTGCACATTTCTCTCTAATACTTATTATATATTTACAGGAACGTACGCATCTCATATACATTAAGGAGCATTAACAAAGCTGAACATTTTCATAATGAAGGTGGTGCACATTTATAAGATCAGAAATTTAAGCCTCGATTCATCATCACTTTGCGCCTGTTTTTTGTCTAGCTTTGTGTGTTTTTGCACCTTTTTTTTCTGTTTGCACCCAATTTATTGTTCTGTTTGTGCCTTTCTTGGAATTTTATTTTACATGTGCTTGCCTGTTTCTTCCACTTTGTTTTTGGAGCTTAGCGATTCCAGTTTTTGGCCGATTAATCAATTATGAATTTTATAAAGTCGCAACATTAGGCGCAACTCCAATTCAGTCCCCTGCATAGTGATTTTTTTGCATGTTTTTCAAAAAGGCGCATCTTTTACAACGTTTTGAAATAGATAGGACTTTCTGCTCAAAAACTTGGAAAAATATGATTAGTGAAGCCTTTTTTCCACTTTACACTAAGTTCCATTTTTATGAATTTGGCCCAATAAACGGCAATGAATACCTCAAGACAAAACTTGAATCGTGACACAAATGATATAAAAATAATACATGTTTAAAATAATCCATACGACCATGTGCAAACATTGTCATAAGTTTTGTTCCACTAAAGACAATGTCAGACATGGGGAGCATGGGCACAGACTGGCCGGTGGATCGGGGAAGGTGTGGACGGCACTGTTTGATTCTTTATTTTAATCTGCAGCTGGGGACATTCAGTTACTGAAAAGGAACAACCCCTTTAAGCAAAATTTTGATGTGGTCAAAGAAAGCTGACAGGTATTCAGAAAATTACAGAAAAAACTCATTCATTCAGAATTCATTCAGCAGCTAGCTTTTGGCAAGGAAACAAATAATCTTTTAAATCAAACAATGCAAAATGAGAAAAATCCCAAAATTATTTTTCAGACAAAATACACGCATTTAAAGTAAAAGAAATGACACAGTGAGATCTGATTTTCACGGATGAGAAGATGGGAAAAAATGTTTCCATCATCAGATGTCATCCGAGCGCAGTCCGATGGTTTCCACGGACTCATTAACTTACACGGCCAAGTGTAATCTGAATATTGGATGAATCTCGGACATGCAGTGATTTTTTCTGCACGACCCCATAAACTAAAATGGGTACGACAAGATATCACTCGTCTGATTATTACGGTCGTCTGTATGAGTCTTAGTGAAAAGCAGGATTACTTACCGGTAATGCTCTTTTAGAGAGCCCACGACAGCACCCACATGAGAGAGGGATGCGCCCATAGGAACAGGAAACCTACAGAACAAAAGGAGGCAGTCCCCCTCTCCTCCTCAGTTTGGTTTTCAGAGTACGAGAGGAACCGCAAAGTCTTAGTTCAATTCATATGCGTGACAATATAGGTGAATCTAATGAAAATGTAGAGTCCCTGTGGGTGGAGATAAGGGGAGGGGGAAAAATAATAAATTACTGATAGGGGTTTGTCATAAGTCTCCAAAAATAATGGAAGCAATGGAGAATATCCTTGTAAAGCAAATAGATGAAGCTGCAACTCAAAGAGAAGTCATTATTATGGGGGACTTCAACTACCCTGAAATAGATTGGGGAACAGAAACCTGCAGTTCCAGCAAAGGTAATCGGTTTTTGACAACTATGAGAGACAATTACTTTTCACAACTGGTTCAGGACCCAACAAGAAGGGGGGCACTGCTAGACCTAATATTAACCAACAGGCCAGACCGCATATCAAATATAAGGGTTGGGGGTCACTTGGGGAATAGTGATCACAAAATAATAAGTTTTCATGTATCCTTTAATAAGATGTGTAGTAGAGGGCTTACAAGGACACTAAACTTCAGGAGGGCAAATTTCCAACGGATGAGAGAGGATCTTAGTGCAATTAACTGGGATGATATCCTGAGACATAAAAATACACAAAGAAAATGGGAGATGTTTATTAGCATCCTGGATAGGACCTGTGCACAGTATATACCGTATGGGAATAAACATACTAGAAATAGGAGGAAACCAATATGGCTAAATAGAGCTGTAAGGGCCACAATAAGTGACAAAAAGAAAGCATTTAGAGAATTAAAGGAAGTATGTAGTGATGAGGCATTAAATAAATACAGAAAATTAAATAGATTCTGTAAAAAGCAAATCAAGGCAGCAAAGATTGAGACAGAGAGACTCATTGCCAGAGAGAGTAAAAATAATCCCAAAATATTCTTTAACTACGTAAATAGTAAGAAACTAACAAATGATAGTGTTGGCCCCCTTAAAACTAGTCTGGGTGAAATGGTGGATGAGGATGAGGAAAAAGCCAATATGCTAAATTACTTTTTTCATCAGTATTTACACAAGAAAATCCCATGGCAGACAATATGATCAGTGATAACAAAAATTCCACATTAAGTGTCACCTGCTTAACCCAGCAGGAAGTACGTCGGCATCTAAAAATCACTTACATTGCCAAATCTCTGGGCCCGGATGGGATACACCCCCGAGTACTGCAGGAATTAAGTACAGTCATTGATAGACAGTTATTTTTAATCTTTAACCCCTTTCTGACATTAGACGTACTATTCCGTCGAGGTGGGGTGGGCCCCTATGACCACCGACGGGATAGTACGTCATATGCGATCGGCCGCTCTCACGGGGGGAGCACGGCCGATCGCGGCCGGGTGTCAGCTGCCTATCGCAGCTGACATCCGGCACTATGTGCCAGGAGCGGTCACGGACCGCTCCCGGCACATTAACCCTTGGCACACCGCGATCAAATATGATCGCGATGTGCCGGCGGTACAGGCAAGCATCGCGCAGGGAGGGGGTTCCCTGTGGGCTTCCCTGAGCCCCCCGCAGCAACACGATGTGATCGCGTTGCTGCGAGGGTCTTCCTACCTCCCTCCCTGCTCCAGGCCCGGATCCAAGATGGCCATGGCATCCGGGTCCTGCAGGGAGGGAGGTGGCTTCACAGACTTCCCAGACTTTTTACTGGGACAAAGTAAAAAGTTTTAAAAAAAATTTCCAAAAAAAAAAAAAAATCCTAAATAATGAAAAAAAAAAAAAATTATTCCCATAAATACATTTCTTTATCTAAATAAAAAAAAAACAATAAAAGTACACATATTTAGCATCGCCGCGTCCGTAACGACCCGACCTGTAAAACTGGCCCACTAGTTAACCCCTTCAGTAAACACCGTAAGGAAAAAAAAAAAAACGAGGCAAAAAACAACGCTTTATTATCATACCACCGAACAAAAAGTGGAATAACACGCGAACAAAAAGATGGATATAAATAACCATGGTACCGCTGAAAACGTCATCTTGTCCCGCAAAAAACGAGCTGCCAAACAGCATCATCAGCAAAAAAATAAAAAAGTTATAGAGAATAAAGCGATGCAAAAATTATTTTTTCTATAAAATAGTTTTTATCGTATAAAAGCGCCAAAACATAAATAAATTATATAAATGAGGTATCGCTGTAATCGTACTGACCCGAAGAATAAAACTGCTTTATCCATTTTACCAAACGCAGAACGGTATAAACACTTCCCCCAAAAGAAATTCATGAATAGCTGGTTTTTGGTCATTCTGCCTCACAAAAATCGGAATAAAAAGCGATCAAAAAATGTCACATGCCCGAAAATGTTACCAATAAAAACGTCAACTCATCTCACAAAAAACAAGACCTCACTTGACTCTGTGGACCAAAATATGGTAAAATTATAGCTCTCAAAATGTGGTAACGCAAAAAATATTTTTTGCAATAAAAAGCGTCTTTCAGTGTGTGACGGCTGCCAATCATAAAAATCCGCTAAAAAACCCACTATAAAAGTAAATCAAACCCCCCTTCATCACCCAATTAGTTAAGGAAAAATTAAAAAAATGTATTTATTTCCATTTTCCCATTAGGGTTAGGGTTAGGGTTAGGGCTAGGGTTAGGGCTAGGGTTAGGGTTAGGGCTAGGGTTAGGGCTAGGGTTAGGGTTAAGGTTAAGGTTAGGGTTAGGGCTAGGGTTAGGGTTAGGGCTAGGGTTAGGGTTAGAGTTGGGGCTAGGGTTAATTAGGGTTGGGGCTAAAGTTACGGTTAGGGTTTAGATTACATTTACGGTTGGGAATAGTGTTGGGATTGGGGTTAGGGGTGTGTCAGGGTTAGAGGTGTGGTTAGGGTTACTGTTGGGATTAGGGTTAGGGGTGTGTTTGAATTAGGGTTTCAGTTATAATTTGGGGGGTTTCCACTGTTTAGGCACATCAGGGGCTCTCCAAACGCGACATGGCGTCCGATCTCAATTCCAGCCAATTCTGCGTTGAAAAAGTAAAGCAGTGCTCCTTCCCTTTCGAGCTCTCCCGTGTGCCCAAACAGGGGTTTGCTCCAACATATGGGGTATCAGCGTACTCAGGACAAATTGGACAACAACTTTTGGGGTCCAATTTCTCCTGTTACCCTTGGAAAAATACAAAACTAATAAGATTTTTTATTTTCATGGCTCTGCGTTATAAACTGTAGTGAAACACTTTGGCGCTCAAAGATCTCACAACACATCTAAATAAGTTCCTTGGGGGGTCTAGTTTCCTATATGGGGTCACTTGTGGGGGGTTTCTACTGTTTAGGTACATTAGGGGCTCTGCAAACGCAATGTGACGCCTGCAGACCATTCCATCTAAGTCTGCATTCCAAATGGCGCTCCTTCCCTTCCGAGCCCTTCCATGCGCCCAAACAGTGGTTCCCCCCCACATATGGGGTATCTGCGCACTCAGGACAAATTGGACAACAAATTTTGGGGTCCAATTTCTCCTGTTACCCTCGGGAAAATACAAAACTGGGGGCTAAAAAATCATTTTTGTGGGAAAAAATTTTTGTTTTATTTTTACGGCTCTGCATTATAAACTTCTGTGAAGCCCTTGGTGGGTCAAAGCGCTCACCACATATCTAGATAAGTTCCTTAGGGGGTCTACTTTCCAAAATGGTGTCACTTGTGGGGGTTTCTACTGTTTAGGTACATCAGTGGCTCTCCAAACGCAACATGGCGTCCCATCTCGATTCCTGTCAATTTTGCATTGAAAAGTCAAACGGTGCTCCTTCCCTTCCGAGCTCTCCCATGCGCCCAAACAATGGTTTACCCCCACATATGGGGTATCAGCGTACTCAGGACAAATTGTACCACAACTTTTGGGGTCCAATTTCTTCTCTTACTCTTGGGAAAATAAAAAAATGGGGGTAAAAAGATAATTTTTGTGAAAAAATATGATTTTTTATTTTTACGGTTCTGCATTATAAACTTCTGTGAAGCCCTTGGTGAATCAAAGTGCTCACCACACCTCTAGATAAGTTCCTTAGGGTGTCTACTTTCCAAAATGGTGTCACTTGTGTGGGGGTTTCAATGTTTAGGCACATCAGGGGCTCTCCAAACACAACATGGTGTCCCCATCTCAATTCCAGTCAATTTTGCATTGAAAAGTCAAATGGCGCTCCTTCGCTTCCGAGCTCTGTCATGCGCCCAAACAGGGGTTTACCCCCACATATGGGGTATCAGTGTACTCAGGACAAATTGTACAACAACTTTTGGGGTCCATTTTCTCCTGTTACCCTTGGTAAAATAAAACAAATTGGAGCTGAAGTAAATTTTTTGTGAAAAAAAGTTACATTTTTATTTAAAGATTTAAAAAATTCCTGTGAAGCACCTGAAGGGTTAACTTCTTGAATGTGGTTTTGAGCACCTTGAGGGGTGCAGTTTTTAGAATAGTGTCACACTTGGGTATTTTCTATCATATAGACCCCTAAAAATGACTTCAAATGAGATGTGGTCCCTAAAAAAAATGGTGTTGTAAAAATGAGAAATTGCTGGTCAACTTTTAACCCTTATAACTCCCTAACAAAAAAAAAAATTTGGTTCCAAAATTGTGCTGGGGAAATGATACTTATTAAGTATTTTGTGTGACATATCTGTCATTTAATTGCATAAAAATTCAAAGTTGGAAAATTGCGAAATTTTCAAAATTTTTGCCAAATTTCCGTTTTTTTCACAAATAAACGCAGGTAATATCAAAGAAATTTTACCGCTATCATGAAGTACAATATGTCACGAGAAAACAATGTCAGAATTACTGGGATCCGTTGAAGCGTTCCAGAGTTATAACCTCATAAAGGGACAGTGGTCAGAATTGTAAAAATTGGCCCGGTCATTAACGTGCAAACCACCCTTGGGGGTAAAGGGGTTAAAGACTCCATAATAACAGGGTCTGTACCACAGGACTGGCGTATAGCAAATGTGGTGCCAATATTCAAAAAGGGGACAAAAACTGAACCCGGAAATTATAGGCCAGTAAGCTTAACCTCTACTGTGGGTAAAATCCTGGAGGGCATTCTAAGGGAGGCTATACTGGAGTATCTGAAGAGGAATAACCTCATGACCCAGTATCAGCACGGGTTTACTAGGGACCATTCATGTCAGACTAATCTGATCAGCTTCTATGAAGAGGTAAGTTCCGGACTGAACCAAGGGAACCCAGTGGACGTAGTGTATATGGACTTTTCAAAAGCTTTTGATACGGTGCGACACAAAAGGTTGATACATAAAATGAGAATAATGGGGATAGGGGAAAATATGTGTAAGTGGGTTAAGAGCTGGCTCAGGGATAGGAAACAAAGGGTGGTTATTAATGGAGCACACTCGGACTGGGTCGCGGTTATCAGTGGGGTACCACAGGGGTCAGTATTGGGCCCTCTTCTTTTTAACATATTTATTAATGATCTTGTAGGGGGCATACAGAGTGGAATTTCAATATTTGCAGATGACACTAAACTCTGCAGGGTAATAAATACAGAGGAAGACAATTTTATATTACAGGAGGATTTATGTAAACTAGAAGCTTGGGCTGATAAATGGCAAATGAGCTTTAATGGGGATAAATGTAAGGTCATGCACTTGGGTAGAAGTAATAAGATGTATAACTATGTGCTTAATTCTAAAACTCTGGGCAAAACAGTCAATGAAAAGACATGGGAGTATGGGTGGATGACAAACTCATATTCAGTGGCCAGTGTCTGGCAGCTGCTACAAAGGCAAATAAAATAATGGGATGCATTAAAAGAGGCATAGATGCTCATGAGGAGAACATAATTTTACCTCTATACAAGTCACTAGTTCGACCACACTTAGAATACTGTGCACAGTTCTGGTCTCCGGTGCATAAGAAAGACATAGCTGAACTGGAGAGAAGAGCGACCAAGGTTATTAGAGGACTGGGTGTCTGCAATACCAAGATAGGTTATTACACTTGGGGCTATTTAGTTTGGAAAAACGAAGGCTAAGGGGTGATCTTATGTTAATGTATAAATATATGAGGGGACAGTACAAAGACCTTTCTGATGATCTTTTTAATCATAGACCTGAGACAGGGACAAGGAGGCATCCTCTATGTCTGGAGGAAAGAAGGTTTAGGCATAATAACAGACGCGGAATCTTTACTGTAAGAGCAGTGAGACTATGGAACTCTCTGACGTATGATGTTGTAATGAGTGATTCATTACTTAAATTTAAAGGGAACCTGTCACCCCGTTTTTTCAAGATGATATAAAAATAGCGCTAAATAGGGGCAGAGCTGTGCTTTAAATTAGTGTATTTTTGGAGCCTTTATTCCCCATCTATGCTGCCGAAATACCTTTGTAAAGTCGCCGTTTTGGGCTGTCACTCACGCTGGTCTGGTCATATGGGCGTGGTGACAGCGCTGTTTCTCCCCCAGATCTCCGTTGGTGGCGTAGTGGTGTGCGCTTGCCCAGCAGGCGAATCCATTGCGCAGGTGAAGGAAAAAAGCGCGATCTGCGCTATTCCGTGGTTTATTGGTGGGCGCGGCCATCTTTGTGAGGCCGCGCGTGCGCAGATGGTACTTCTCGGCTTCCCGGGGCTTCAGGAAAATGGCCGCGGGATGCTGCGCGTGCGCAGATGGAGATCGCGGCGGCCATTTTCCTGAAGCCGAGATGCGAACTCGGCTTCAGGAAAACGGCGGCCTTACATATTAAATCAATTGGCATGTCTGCTTTTTCAACCCAAGAGGATGCCATAGCGGCTTTTGACGAGTAAGGCCGGCGTCACACTAGGCGTATGAAAATACGAGGGTGGGAATTTTTCTGAATATTTTCTCACGCTCGAGTTCATCTGAGGCTATGCCAGCTGGGGGCGCAGCTCCGCAAGTCTAGGTAGCTATGTTCCCCTGCTTTCCATTCATTCCCCAGATTTTAAAGTCAGGAGCACAGCTGCATTAGCAGGCTCCTGCTTGTAAAATTATTTAACCCCTTCAGATGGGTTTACAGCGTGGGACAAGACTGAACAATGGAAGGTATGAGATATTGTTGTTTTTTTTGTTTTAACTTTGTTTCAGGTAACAAGGGTCTTCAATTGGATTGAGAGTATAATAAACTATTAAAACACCATGTGTATTTATTTCAATAAAATATATTTTTTCCTAATGTGTGTGTGTTTTATTAACCATTTACTACTATTGGATTAATAATGGATAGGTGTCTTATTAACCTGGCTTAATGTCACCTTACAATAGCAAGGTGACATTAACCCTTTATTACCCCATATCCCACCACTACACGGGAGTGGGAAGAGAGAGGCTAAGTGCTAGAATAGGCACATCTTCCAGATGTGCCTTTTCTGGGGTGGCTGTGGGCAGATGTTTTTAGCCAGGGGGGGTCCTATAACCATGGTACCTCCCTAGGCTATTGATATCTGCCCTCAGTCACTGGCTTTCCCACTCTGGCGGAGACAATTGCGCGGGAGCCCATGCCAGTTTTTTCCGTGATTTAACCCTTTATTTTATCAGCTGGAGCCCCCAAATTTTGAACACACACACTTGGAACATTAGTAGTGAGGAATATGTAAAAAAATATGGGATATCAAAAGGTTTACTGTATGTAAACCATGTCTCATATCATGTCGGGTTTGGGAAGGAGATAGCAAAAGCCGGCAATTGAATTACCGGCTTTTCTGCTATCTAGCGCTGTATGAAATATAAATACATATATCTACTATATAATTGTCTAAGGGTCACTTCTGTCTTTCTGTCTGTCTGTCCTTCTGTCTGTCACGGATATTCATTGGTCGCGGCCTCTGTCTGTCATGGAATCCAAGTCGCTGATTGGTCTCGCCAGCTACTTGTCATGGCTGCTGCGACCAATCAGCGGCGGCCACAGTCTGATTATTCCCTCCCTACTCCCCTGCAGTTAGCGCCCGGCGCCTGCTTCATACTCCCTGCAGTCACCGCTCACACAGGGTTAATGCCAGCGGTAACGGACCGCATTATGCTGCAGGTAACTCACTCCATTACCGCCTCTATTAACCCTGTCCACTGGCTTGATGTTATATGTTTTCATTTTTGAACAAAAATTTTTAGCCTACCGCCAACTTGGGGACTAACGGTACTTATTCCGCTTTGCTGCAAATTGTCCACCAATCAAGGCACCTTTCTGCTTTGTGTCTTTTGTTTCCCAATGATCTCTCTGAGTTTGAATGCTTTGCTCCAATTAAAAGGTCATCTTCTAAACGCTCTCCTGTATGAAGGAAGAGACTGATTAGGAAATCCTTTCTTTCTTTCTCCTGCTTTGGTCAGTAGATCATCTAGTGTCTTCCCAAACAGGAACTCACCCTGGCATGGGATTGCACAAAGTTTTGCTTTTGACTGTGCGTCCCCCTTCCAGCTCTTTAACCAGAGTGCTCGCCTAGCTGTGTTCACTAAGCCGGCTGACCTAGCTGCTAAGTGCATGGAATCTGCCGATGCATCTGCCAGAAATGCCACAGCCTCTTTTAATTAATGGGATTGTAGGCAGAATCTTTTCTCTGGCTACTTTGCCCCTATTTTGTTCTTCCAATTGATCCACCCAAACTAGTAATGACCTTGTCGTACATGTACTAGAAATGGCTGGTTTGAATGCCCCCGTGTTGGCCTCCCATGGTATTTTAAATATGTTTTTTGCCTTACGGTCCAGAGGATCCGGCAAAACTCCCGCATGGAGTAGAAATTACCGGGAAGGTTCTATGTTTTTCTGTGTCAGTCCGGCGAACATTATGTCCTGTGCAGTTTTAGATTCCTTTGCGTCAGGGCACCCCATTGTATTCCTGACAGAATTAATTAAACTATCAATACTACTGTCAGTGAGGCAGAAACAACCATCATATTCTGACAAACTTGAGTGTGACTTTGGGGAATCAGAGGATCTGCTCTGAACTTCTTCTGAATCTGAACTGGCAGCTAGGGAAAAAGATTTTCCCGGTATTTGCATTTTTGTACCACTGGACTGACCCAAAGCCTAAATTTCTTCCCTAATTATGGCTCTAACATCCATAGGCGTCATTACCCTTTCTTCCCGTAAGGTCTGATTGATGCAGTCTGGACAAAGTTTTTTAATATACAAGTCCGGAAGGGGCTACATGCATAAAGCACATTCCTTATGTTTGGATTTGTGTGTCCTTTACTTAGTTTAGGAAAGAGGAGGATATAGAAAAAATAGATCAGCTTAATAGGCGGAGAATATTTACACTCACCCAGTGAAGCTGCAAGGCACCGGTTCTGGAGGCGGGGGCACCCCTCGGGGTCTCGGTAGTTCATCCGCTCTACCCTGTGTCCCCTGCTCATGAATCGCTGTTCTCTAGGGCGACTGCTGCTTTTGCTGTTGCTTCTTTTTGTACTGCCACTCTTAGTGCTTCCTTCCTTGCTGGCAGGACACAGCGCCACAGCGGGTGGGCGCATTTCATCAGCCGGTGAAGACATGTTGCACACACCACTTCCTCGCATGCAGCTATTTTTAAATTCTGGCGCCACATCTCCTGCCTCTCCGGCCCTCCTCCGGAAGCATTCCAGCTACTTCCGGGTCAGATGCGCCAGCTACTATCCCCGCGCGGTAGGACAGACGCCAGAAGCCTTAAAAAAGCCGGCCGGCATCACATCGCTGCAGGGCTCCTGCACACGTCCTCGTGGAACCAGGCGGCCCACCCGGATCATGAACAAGCGATCAGACAAGGGGGAGGCTGCAAGCAGGGACTCCCCGTCGCTGCATCTGGTCCCGCAGCCCCTGCTGTTCACACTGATACCACACAGGCGGATGCTCTGGCCCAGGAATCCTCTTCTATGCAGGTATTCTGAAATTCCTATAGGAACAGGAAACCAAACCAAACCTTTTATTCTGTAGGTTTTCTGTTCCTATGGGCGGATCCCCTCTCTCATGTGGGTGCTGTCGTGGCGAAAGGTAAAAGTGTAACTAATCATACTTATAATAATGTATAAAAAAAATTCCAATGGCAAGTTTTTTGTGAGCGTTCCTTTTTTTTTCAGTGTGCTGGATCAATTTTCATCAATTTTCAGGGGGAATCTCGAGCCATCTCCGCTGCAGTCTCCCATTCTTCTCCTGCCGCAGTGGAGCCTGCTCGGCGGAGACGTCAGTCCCAGCGTCTTTCTCAGTCTCACTCTGTACAAAGAGTTACTGCTGCTTTTCCTGCTTCTGCCATTGAAGTCAGTGCTGGGCAGCGGCGAGCAGACACTTCTGGGACTAAGTCCTGCTTTTCTCGTTCTGAGCATGCCCAGAGTAAGATCTCTCAGTGGAGATCGAGGGTCACATGGTCAGATACTGCAGCTAAGTCCAGTGGTCCTTTCAGGAAGGTCCTGTAGGTGCTAGGACTAAGTCCTGCTTTGCACACACTGAGCATGCCCAGGGCAAGATCTCTCAGTGGAGATCTAGGGTCACATGCTCAGGTATGGCAGTCTCTCATTGGTCCTTCTGGGAAGATCTTTTACTTGCTGCAGCTATATAAGGCTCGCATGGCCGCACGGCCATGCGCTAGTATCAATTCAAATATGTGCTTTGCGCCAGTATGGTTATGCATGAGTGTGTTCAGGGACCCGGCTGAAATAAGCCCCTAGAATACCGGCTTCTCCAGTGAGAAGATTGCGTGTTGCATAACCACTGACTGCTATCAGTTCGGCAGTAAGCTTGTGCTCCTGTGAGGCTAACATGGCACAGTGTTTTCCTCTCATGGCTGCTCTGTGAGGTAACAGAGCTAGTCTATACCGCCAAACAGTGCCACCATTCACTAGCAGCAGGTTCTCCTGCACGGTGGACCCCAGGCTGCGAACGCACCATTTATAATAAACATCTATTTTTACTCGGTGCGTTACGCTAGCCCTAACAGTCTCATACAGCCAGCACCTGCCCCTAACTTGAGATGCACCTGCCCCAAAAATGCAATACAGAGCGATAAAAACATACGGATCCCAAAATGGGATACCAAAGTTGGTGGGCTTCATACCCTTCCTTTGTTTTTTCAAACCCAAAATGGTAGCAACAGCTAGGCGCACAAAAAGTAAAAAGTTATTGGTTTTGGATAATAGTAACACAAACTACTTTTTTTTTTTTTACAAAGTTCAGAATTTTTTAAGCTATTAAATAATTTAAAAATAAATAAACAAGTTTGATATAGTCATAGCCATACTGACCTGAAGAATCGTAATGCTAGGTCATTTTACCAGACCCAAATTCAATGGAGGAATTTTAACACTTTTTTTTAACACTTTTCTTAAACACTTTCACTCACTTGGAATTTTTATCTTTTATATGCTAAAATTAATGGCGACACTTATTTATTAATTTGTCTAGGCTCTTATAAGATTGTGTCAACTTGAACAAAAAAATAAGTTATGGTTTTTGGAAAAATTGAAGGAAAAATTGGTTACCAAAGCTTGTTCATACGTATCCTGAGTACATAACGAAATCCTAGACACAAGAGTGAGTCTCATGTTGTACAGGCATAACGGGTAATGTAGAGACCCATATGGATGAGTCTCCAGGTTTGGATCGGTTGGCCCCAAAATAAAAATGTGAACCAAAAACCCTTCACAATTAAAGTACAGCAAACATAGCACCAATCATTTTATCCAGGTCTTGTGGAACATCCAGAAAGCTCCAAGAAAAGATACTTTGATTAGCTGGCAGATCTGTCCGGAAGGCTTCAGGACACAGCTTCAGGGCAAAAGACGCACATATATTTACGATTTGGGTAAGGTGATGGACACTAAGCCGAATAGGGAGGATTCCCTGACTGTATGAGACAGTGTAAGGCTATGTTCTCACGTAGTCATTTTGTTGCATTTTTGTTTTCCAGCCAAATACTGCTCTCTTCGCAGTAAAAATGCTGCATTCAAAACATGTGTGCTTTGTCTAAAGTACTTGTATATTTATTGCTTTTTTTACAGTGTTGTTTCACTTTCTCATTCCTTTATTTGGGTGAGAAGATGCTGGAAAAACTGACAGAATTAGCATGCTACAGATTTCAAAGCACATGCATGAGATTTCGAAAATCTCATTGCTGCTCTTGCCTGGACTGTAAAATGCAGATTTTAACTTGCATAAAAAAACTCTGCAAAAATGCTGCATGTGAACATATCCTTTGTGTCAGAGGGTGTACCGTGACAGAGAGTAGCCAGAAGACAGCAGCGTCTGATTTCTCCTATTTCTGCACTTCACATTCATATTAAATGGTGTAATTTTGTTTTAGCAGTGCAGGGGTTAATCCGATCAGTTGAGAGCTCCTGGAAGCTTTCCTGCATTAAGACACTAAGTGTGCACTGTTAGCCACTTTCATCTTTTATAAAACTGGGCCCAGTCTAGCACTCATTGTCAGAGTGGTTTAGGCCAGAGGTGTCAAACTGCATTCCTCAAGGGCTACAAACAGGTCATGTTTTCAGGATTTCCTTGTGTTGCACAGGTGATAATTTAATCACCTGCACAGAATGATTCCATCACCTGTGCAATACTAAGGAAATCCTGAAAACATGACCTGTTTGCAGCCCTCGAGGAATGCAGTTTGACACCTCTGGTTTAGGCTGCATGGCTGGAGGTTGTTGGTTATTTTTGGAGAAGGAGTTTGGTGGATTTATCTGTGACTGTTGCTAGGTTTTGAATGTACGTATGATAATTCCCTTCTTCTCCTACTTTGGTTTAACCCCATCCTCCACCTCTCGGTGCATTCCTCTTGTCTGTGTGAGTATATTTGTATGTTTGGTATTTTTTGTTACCCTTGTTCGTATTACCTTGTTAGTCTGGTTGGTGTATTATGATACATTAATACTCCCCTCTTCCCTGGGTGGGTGTGGGGCACAGACTGAGGGCGAATTCAGGAGCTAAGGCAAGGTATGTGGCCCCGATGTCTTGACCATCAGAAGTAATCCGGGGAACAAAGCGAGCTAGGGACAGGGAAGGAGACCCTAGTCCTGGGACACCCGATAACAGAGTTGTAACACTGGCTATGTCCACACGTGGCATTTTTGCAGCGTTTTACAGTCCAAGCAAAAACTATGAGATTTCAGAAATCTCATGCACGCACAGCTTTCTTTTGCTGTCTGAATTTGAGAAATGCAGTACGGTAATTCTTTCAGCGTTTTTGTAGCCCCTTTTTTAACCTACAGGAAGTGCACAAAGGCCACATAACATTTGGGCTGTTTTTGCAGCACTTTTTACAGCATTTTTGGTGAATAAAACTCACTTTATTACCTTGTTCTGTAGACAAATCATACATGCAATCTGTTTGAAAAATGTAGCAAAAATCACAAAATTGCAATTACCTGTTGGGTTTTACTGCCAAGAGTGAAGGCATTGGCTGCAGAAAAAATGTTGTAAAAATGCCACATGGGAATATAACTTAAGGCAGGATGGCATTTCAGTATTTCTTGAAGGGGAGTATTGATTATGATCCCTACATTTGGGAGTGGAATGAGTGTAAACTGGAAAAGTTGCAAGGTCATGAAAAATTAGTTTTTTGGTATTGAACCTCAAACTACTAAGCAGGACATGAAATTTGTGGTACATGTTCATGTCAAGTTGTAGACAATACCTTAATGTAATTTCAAGACTGATGGTCAACTTGGTGCACTGAATGAAGGCAAGAAAGACAGGGTTCCAAGGAGCGGGTTTCCGGAGAACTTTTTGACTTACCCTATATCAATTAATGTATTGGAGCTATCAACAAGGGAATAACATGAATGGCAATGGATTTCAATTTCGAAGCTAAAAATTGTTTTGAATTGGTGCTCAAACTGACAAGGACTTCTCGAAACACCTAAAGAATAAGATACATGCTTGAAATGTTATTGTTCAGCGACTGGTTTTATGGCCATTAAAGAGCTCTCCGATATATCACACTGTGTGATGTAGGCATGACATAAAAGGTTTTGGGAAAATGGCATATTCCATTTTATGCAATTTAATGGAACTTCAAGAAACATTAAAATTAATAGTTTGATCCATTAAGATACAAGTCAAGTTTTCCAGCAATAACATTTCACTAAGATCCTTAAAAGTTTGTCTTTGTAATCAGACATCAAAAAGTTAATCACCTGCAGGAATTAAAGCTTAGGTAATGTTTAATTTGATGTCGGAGACCGAAAGTGTGTGTTGGTGAGGATATAGTCGTATGAGTCACTAAAGTAGACAGAAGAAATCACAAATTACTAGGAAAACCTATATAAAAAAGTAAGATAAAGGCCTCCATACACATTAGATAAAAGTCAGTTGAACCATCTGACACCAGCTGGATCGGTCAACCATCTGATATGTATGGTGGCCTCCCAATGCTCCTCCAGTATATAATGCCCAGGGAGAGAATTTTGGTTTTTTCCTTTCACTCCTTTGAAAACCCATGAATGCACCACCGAATTGAGTGCCCATATCGTGGAGTCGTGAGAAACAATTGTCTGCGGAATAAATGTTTGGCCGATCAATGTCTTAAGTTTATGGGAAGATTTAGGGTATGTGCACACGATGCAGATCTTACTGACGCGCCATTTCTGGGGCGGCTGGAGACTGGTATTTGTAGCCGGGAGGGGCCAATATCCATGGCCCCTCTCTAGGCTATGAATATCAGCCCGCAGCTGTCTGCGTAGCCTTTTCTGGCTATAAAATATAGGGAGACCCCATGTCATTTTTTTCTGGGGTCCTCCTATTTTAATAGCCAGTAAGGCCACCCAGACAGCTGCGGGCTGATATTCATAGCCTGGAAAGATTAACCCCTTCCCAGGCTACAAATTATCAGTCTGCAGTCGCTGGCTTTCCCTTTCTGGACATGAAAATTGGGCGTGAGCCTACGCCAATTTTTTTGGGGGGTTAATAATGGATAGGCATCTTATTGACGCCTCTCCATTATTAACCGGGGTTAAGGTCACCTTACAATGGCAATAGTTAAACTTTTCACAATGCTACCAGGCAGTGGGAAGAGAGTGACTATGCTGGGATTACACATGTGTTACACACAGTCAATCCTCGCTTGTTAATATCCGCTATTGCCACTGTAACTCATGATTGTAGCCTGCCAACTACGCTCTGAAGTACATTAGCCAAAGACAGGTCTTACCTTGACTTGGCCGTGTTTTTCGCATGTGTCATCCCTGCCAAGGGCCATGTTAGGCTTCTTTCTATCGTTGCTACCAGCGTTGCCTCCGCCAGACGGACACTGATTTAACGCCAGATCCTGCGCACGACGGATGAAACGGATGGCCATCTGTCACAATCCATCGCTAATACAAGTCTATGACAAAAAACTGGACCCTGCAAATCTTTTTTTGGTTATGATTCCTGGGGTTTTCCTAAACCATCCTACATCTTTGGGTTAATATCTGCCCTATGCTCTCTCTATGGGTATACATATGTATTTATAATATATATATATATATATATATATATATATATATATATATATATATATATATATATATATCTCAAAAATTTCGGTGTGTCTACATTTTCTATATTTTTTTGAGAATTAATACATTTTTTAATGTATAACTAGTACATATGAGTATAACTGCTGGACCAGGATTTACCGTGACCTTTTTCCCAATTATGATAGCTACAACTGGACCCTGCAGCAGCAACTTAGTAATTATTTTGTTAACGCCTTTCAGAACAATAATTTTTTAAAGGGAATGTAATGATCATATTATTGTATTCTTTTAGAAAAAGATGTCAAACAACGGTGAAGATCGGTGTGAGATCGTTTTCAAAAAATGTAGAGCACCCTTTCAAAAAGCGGGTCTTCCCCGGTCAAATGGAACTTCAGTCTGTATGAAAACCTAACTTTTTTGCTCACCAGCAGGACTTTGAGGAGGTGATTTGTTAAAACTAACGTGAATGCAGTAATGATGAATATAATTTTTTGTATCAAACTAAAAAATTCCTTGTCTTTGATTTCACAGTACTGAAGGGAACATTCCGGCTCCTGAGCCCGGAGAGGACTCAACCCCAGAAACAGCGGAGTCAGCAGATGACGGCTCAATCCCTGTTGTAGCAGGAACTTCAGCTGCATCCGGTGCAACATCTTCTGGCACGGCTTCGGCGGACCAAAGTGATGTGCCACTAAACCGACAAACCTCTGTCAATAACTGGGCCACCCCCCAAAAAAAATAAATTAATAAAAAAAGAAGATCAAACAACAAAAAGGGTCAATGATAAAATAGATCTTCTTAACAAATCAGCTAAAGAGAATTACATGGATCTATTTGGCTCAAGTATAGCGAGCAAGGCCCGGTTATTGGCACCGGATAGACAGAGCAAATTTATGAGCTCTGTCCATGCTCTTTTGGATGCGTTTGAGGATCCTGCACCAATTGCCCCCCTAGCGGACATTGTAATGGGTGTCACAGTGTGTGAGAGCAAAACCACCGCCGCCGCCACCACCACCATCACCGACAGCCACTGCAGCATGAGCAACACTATCACCGACCTAACAGCCATTATTATTATTATTATTCACAATTTGGTTTTGGGCCGGACTACACTACTATAAATTAATTCAAAGTGTGACAGGTAAATGCAGTTCAATACAGTTTGTCACACTAGTTGTGTATACCAACACCCAGGTTTTTTGTTGTCAAGCAATCTAAAAATCACCTATTTTCCTAATATTGAGATTTCTTTACATTGAAAATTTAATGAGAAAAAAATTGTATATAAGTTTATCTTAAAACAAAGCAAATTTTGCGTTGTTCATACAGTATTTAAATGTTTTAAATAAATTTATATTTTCACCATTTACTGGCGTATTTAATCAACTATAATATAAGGGGTATATCACATGGCTTGTATTAACCCAATTTTTTTTTATCAATTTATCAACTCAAAAAAATTAGCTGGATTTTTGTAAAAATAAAAGGATTGGGGGACCTATAGAAGATACGAGATACAAATATCTTCCTAGGCCTACAACTCCTGACTGGGCCCCGATGAAGCCACTATGGTTACCATTCGTTCCCGGCACCGCACACACACAACTATTGGCCCTCAGCATTATATATTATTAATTATTATATAACATATTCGCACAACCAGTGATGGAGAAGAGACAATAATGCGACGTCTCTTTCCCATCACTCATAATTATACTAAAGAGAATACCTAAAATTAAAATAAATAAATAAACCATTTAGATTAGTAATATTTTTTAATCAATTAAAATATAATACAAATTTTTGGCAAAAAAAAGGGTAATAATTTTTCTTGGTCTTCAGAGTATTTTTCAGGCTTCGGTTTAGTTTTCGTCCATCCTCTGCTGGTCCAGCTGCACATCACCGACACAGGAGTATTGCCAGTGCACGGCACCTTCTGGACTCATAAAGTAGTCAGTGAAGGATTCTCTCACACGCACACCCGAGTTGGATGGCCTTCCCAGACCCACGTTGACCACTGGATTAAATACTGGCTGCTGGTGCTCCACATCTATGTCATTGCTGTAGTCACGAGCATAGTTGTGGAGCACACAGCAAGCCTTAATCACAGTGTCAAACGGTGTCAGTATCCAGCTGGATGGGTGTGTGAAAGATCCTCCACTGACTAGTCATGTTCCCAAAGGTGCATTCCACATATCTTCGTGCACGACTCAGCCGATAATTAAAAATCTTTCGCCGGGCATCCAGTCCCCCTTCGTGGGTATGGGCGCAGCAGGTTGGTCGTTAAAGCAAAGGCCTCATCTGATACCATCAAAAAGGGCACTGGATGTGTGGAACCCGGCAAAGGTCTTGGGGCTGGGAGCGTTTCGCCATCTTGAAGAATTTGCATCCCAATTTGTGAAGTTCGCAACAGCCGAGAATCCCCAGTACTACCATAGGCACCAACGTCAATGACAACAAATTTGCAATGGGCATCAGCCACCGCCATCAGGACCACAGAAAAATACTTCTTATAATTAAAGAAGCGTGATCCTCATCGTGGTGGCTGCTGAACCCATGTTTACCATCGACTGCACCTATGCAGTTTGGGAAATTGGCCACAGACTGAAAGCCTGATGCAACCTGCAGCCAAGTCTCCTCGTTGGGGAAGGCATCACGATGGGCTGCAACTTCTGCCAGATGACGGTACATGTGCACTTCACAATTTGAGAGATGGTAGATTTACCAACTCTAAATTGGAGGTGTAGGGATGTATAGCTCTCTACTGTGGCCAGAAATCTGCAAGGAAAAGAAAAGATTATTAGTAATGTCACCCTCAAGTTAAAGGAAACCTGTCAGCAGTTATTGGCGCTATGCCACCGCCTTTCTGTTTTTTCAAGAACATCTTCGAATGCTGTCAATAACTCGCCAGTCACACTTCCCCAGTCAATGTAACAATGCAGTAGATAGGTCAGTTTTCGACATGTTCTATAGCGGCCAAAACGGCTGACAGGTTTGTTTCACATGTCACAATACTAACGGTAAGGACTAATTGACCAGTGATATCTGTGTACAGGTGTGTAACTGTGTCAGGCATTAGTAACACATGGATGGCCACCATGGAAGAAGAAAAGCGCTGGTCACCAGCAGCAGGTGATAAAGAGTTTGTGTGCTGAGCCGGGGAGAATAATGCGATCCTCTTCATCACCTTCCGCTGGGGAATAGCGCTTTGATTCTTTCATGGTGGCCATCCATGTGTGTATGTTTTTTTGTTCCATGTGCACGGAAAATGTAAAAAAAAAAAAATTTCCATGAAACCAAGCTAACCTGTGCGTACACCAAATCATTTGGCCGAGATAACATATACGCAAGAAACTGCTGAGTCTCGCAGGTGAAATCCCTCCTCTGCACCCGCACAGCAACACATGGAGTTGCACGCTCCGCTCCGGAGTGCCGGCGCCAGAGGAGGGATTTCACCTGCAAGACTCGGCAGTAAAGGGACCATGTCACCCCCAAAATCGAGGGTGAGGTAAGCCCACCAGCATCAGGGGCTTATGTACAGCATTCCAGAATGATGTAGATAAGCCCCTGATGCCGGTGCGCTTAGCTCAGCATCGATTTTGGGGGGGAAAGGTTCACTTTAAATGGTCATCTCTCAGTGTCTCCAGGACATGGGAAAACTTTCACCACAAGTACCGGAGACATTGACGTGTCAAAGAGGACTTATGACATACAAAACAAAAAATTCAAAAATACTTACCGCAAGTTGATGAGCAGCCTTTCCTCAGCAGAGATGGACTTCAGCATGACAGTGTCCACGTATGTCAGTTCAGCACGGACTAAAGAAAGAAGTCGATCAAAAGCTGGTATGCTGAGCTGACAAAACGCCATGAATTTGTCTGGGTATCTGGAAAAAAGGAGTAAAGATTTGGTCAGACATGGATGTTTACAGGAAGTCATTTCACATAACAAAAACTTACCTCCTCAGATCTTGATATAGAACACGAAAATGTCCCTTTACAGCCCATTGTTCAGCGATTGGGTGTACCCATATTTTTCGTGTTCTTCTGGCCTGCGACTGTAGAAAAAATATGGGTTACTGCACAACACAGTAAAAAAAAGAGACATGTAATATTATTGTACACATAGTGTAGCTTAGGCTACTTTCACACTTCCATCGGTAGTTGCCCGTCACGAAGCATTGGCGCAATGTACCGATGGAAGTGTGTGCTTTCACATTTCCACCAGACTGCTGGGTGAGGAAATAGCATGAGAAACTGAAACAGTGGATGCAATTTCCCTTGAAAATTTTTCCAAGACAATGGTCCGCCAAAACCCGACGCATCCAGTTCCCGACGGATGCAACGTGTGGCCATACATCACAATCCGTCAGCAATACAAGTCTATGGTAAAGAAACGTATCCTGCAGGAAAATTTGCAGGATGCGTTTAATTCACAAAACGATGCATTGTGACAGAAAAAAAAGGAAATGTGCAAGTAGCCGGCTTCTTTCACATGTCGATCGGTACGCGGCCATCGCTAAGCGTCAGCGCGACATTCCGACGGATGTTGTGCAAATTCTGTGCAACGTGGGCAGCGGACGCAGTGTTTTAATGTGCCCCGTGCCCATAGTAAAGTCAAAGGGAGGAGGGGGTGGAGTTCCGACCACGCCTGCGCACTAAAAATTGCAGGACCCGACGTACGAAAAAATGTTCCCTTGAACCTTATTTTGCTATGACGTTGTGCCAAAAACCGACGCATCCAGTGCACTGCGTATGGAATGTCTGTCCATACGTCGCAATGCGTCGGTAATACAATTCTATGTGGAAAAAACGCATCCTGTGGGCAACTTTGCAGGATGCGTTTTTCCACAGAACAAGGCATTGCAACACTTGCCAAAAGATGGAGATGTGAAAGTAGCCTTACCTGCAATCTTTGCTGATTCAGATACTCCAGCAAAACTCCAAGCATCTGGAGGCATTGTGGCCTGCGTATCCGTACGCCACGCTCTTCGGCATGCGGTGGGCTATGTTCTTCGCTGCGCTGTTCAGTACCGTTAGCACTCATCATGAGGCCTTGAAAGTGTGCTTATAGGGCTTTCCAAAATGGAGATTGAGAAGAGGTTGGACTAGGAAATGACGTCACGTTATTTGTTTATTTTTTTTAATTTTGTCTCTTTATTTATCTTGTCAAAAAAAGCTATAAAATCCGCATGAAAAAATGCATAAAAAATGCATAAAAACCGCACAAAATCTGCAGTAAAAACAGCACCAAAACAGCACCAAGACCGCACTGAAAAATTCGCACAAAAAACGCATTAAAACCGCACCAAAATTGCATTAAAAATGCATAAAATCCGCAGGACAAGTCAGCTGCGTTTTCGGCCAGGAGATGCAGATTTTGTGCACCAAATCTGCATCGTGTGCACGTACCCTTAGAGTCTCTGATGTAGAGGTATTTTTGTGGGATAATAATAAAAAAAGTGCAATAAAAGAAGTCTATAAGAAAAATAAGGGTCAGATTGATGATTTACGATTATTTGAAGTCACTATTTCTTTTGTCTAGTCTTATTCACTTTTTTGTCAAATTCTTCAAAATGGTGCATGAATTTGGTGCAAAATCTAAAATGCTCTTTCTTTTAGTCTTTAGCTGTTTTTTTGTGACTTTTCAACGCAAAAAACGCAAAAATGCATCACATTGAAAACTCCTACAGACACCTCACTCCAGGCAAGGCGCAGAGTGAGATGAACCAGGAAAAATGCGATATTTGATAAAAGTCATATTTTAGCAATCTGTCTAAAACATCAAGAAAGGAAGGTTGTTGAGACAAAAGCAAAAAAAAAGTATTACAAAAAAAACAACTTAAAAAGTAATGCAAAACGTAAAAAAAATACTTAAGTCCCCAAAAAAGAGCAAATTACTACAGAAAGCTGGAGAAATTGCATTGATGAATCAAGACTTAAGATTTGGCATCTTATCATTGCATGTACCACCACATCACATGAATAGATGTTTTACTTCTCAAATGTCCTATTTATTTTTGGGGATAAGGACGGCTTGATCCTCATATCTGTCATTATTATGGAGAGGGGGATTGAATCCTGTATCAATATCATCACCAATAGTGGAAATAGTTTTTTTTGTCAAACCTATATAGGGCTCCACTCTGAATTTGATCCTTTCCAGACTGGTTATATTTGGTTACACATTTACAGCAGACTAACCAACTCTCCCAAAACATTAAAAAAATCCTGAAGAGATGGTAAAACTCCTCGACACCAGCAAACCCTCACGAAAACTCAAAGAAACCATCACTATTGGAAGGTTTCTTGTGCAAGACATCAGGATGCCAATTCAGCATCCTAACATATGTACAAGGGAATTTAAGAGGCGTAGAGGGGCCAGTCCTACAGTGCCTTGCGGAAGTATTCGGCCCCCTGGAACTTTCATCCTTTTCCCACATATCATGCTTCAAACATAAAGATACCAAATGTAAATTTTTGGTGAAGAATCAACAAGTGGAACACAATTGTGAAGTTGAACGAAATTTATTGGTTATTTCAAATTTTTGTGGAAATTCAGTGAGGCTTGATGGAGATCGTTTGTGAACAGCAGTTTTCAGCTCTTTCCATAGATTCTCGATTGGATTGAGGTCTGGACTTTGACTTGGCCATTCTAACACCTGGATACGTTTATTTGTGAACCATTCCACTATAGACTTTCTTTATGTTTGGGATCATTATCAGGTTTTCTTCAAGAATTGTCCTGCATTTGGCTTCATCCATCTTCCCATCAATTTTAACCATCTTCCCTGTCACTGCTGAAGAAAAGCAGGCCCAAACCATGATGCTGCCACCACCATGTTTGACAGTGGGGATGGTGTGTTCAGGGTAATGATCTGTGTTGCCTTTACGCCAAATATATCGTTTGGCATTGTTGCCAAAAAGCTCGATTTTGGTTTCATCTGACCAGAGCACCTTCTTCCACATGTTTGGTGTGTCTCCCAGGTGGCTTGTTGTAAACTTTAAGCAACGCTTTTTATGGATTCTTTGAGAAATGACTTTCTTCTTGCCACACTTCCTTAAAGGCCAGATTTGTGCTGTGTGCGTTTGATTGTTGTCCTATGGACAGACTGTCCCACCTCAGCTGTAGATCTCTGCAGTTCATCCAGAGTTATCATGGGCCTCTTGACTGCATCTCTGATAAGTCTTCTCCTTGTTTGAGATGAAAGTTTAGAGGGACGGCCGGGTCTTGGTAGATTTGCAGTGGTACGATACTCCTTCTGGAGCGCCCCCAGACACAGGGCCACAGATTACTCGGTACCGGTCCTCTCTGTCTCAGTTCAGTTGTCACGGTGGCTGGACCCGGTCCGTGACCCTGCTAAGGGGCGTCCAATAAAAGGGGAGATGGTAGTTTGTCAAGGTTTCGTGACGCCACCTGTGGTGTTCAGTCAGGGCGACGACGCTGCTTGGGGTCCACTGGGGTGATGTGATGGCAGCTAGATGGTGAACCTTCCCACAGGTGAAGTATGTCCCCAGGGCTTCCCCGTAAGGTGGATGGTGATGGTGTGAGGTGCAGTCAATAACGAGGACACAAGGTTGCAGTCTCTTTACCTCTTTACTGAAGACTTCAGGATCCTCAATCCAGAGCACTGTTAACAGGGCTGTCTGAGACCGGCTGGTCCGAAGGCACATCCAGAGTTCCCTTTGCAGGTGGAAATCGTTGCCTACCACTAGCGCGTGTGTGTTGTAGTGCTTCCCTGCTGAGCATTCGGGATAGTCCTCACAACCTCTATTCTCGTTCTTTCTAATTCGTTCCAGTTCTTTCTAGTTCTCCGTCCCCAGGTATGTTATGGCTAGGACGCACCCGTTTGATGGGAAGGCTCGGAGTTCTTCCGGGACCCTAGAGACGCCCCTCTCCACGCATTGCCCCCTATGTCTGCTTAGGTGATGTAAGGTAGACAGCCAACCTATAATTAACTGTCCTGAGGAGTTTGAAGTAAGGCATAGAGTCAGTTACTTCCTCGGTGTTTCGGCCACCGGCTACGCGCCTCAGTAGGATGTTGCCGTTCTCTGGGCACAACTCCTACTGGCTCTCCTTTGTGCTTGATCTCGTTTCTCACTGTCCACAATATCCTTCGCTTCATGTCTCTTTCTTAGGACACCGCAGCGGGTGGTGCAGGCACGGTTCCGTAACGTTCTGTTCTAGTCGCTAGGTACCTGCCAGGTTCCCACGCCTGACAGGGACCCCCCTGAATCTTCCTCGCAACACCCCCTGCCACGGGATGTTGCCTGGACAAAACCCAGTCAGCTTCTGCCTAACTTCCTATCCAACCCCTAGTTTTACCAGTGTGAGGAGTGGCCTAGTAAATAAAACCTTTTGCTCCCCCTAGTGGCCGGAGTGTGAAGTGTAATGTGTGCTGGTGATACCTGGTCAGATGAACTCCTTTAGTGCCATCAGACGTACCATCACTCTCCTTAGTGGCAGAGCGATACTACTGCAACGACCAGGTCTCTGGGGCGCTGCACTTCCATTTCAATATGATCGCTTGCACAGTGCTCCTTGGAATGTTTAAAATTTTGGAAATCATTTTGTATTCAAATCTGGCTTTAAACTTCTCCACAACAGTATCACGGACCTGCCTGTTGTGTTCCTTGGTCTTCATGATGCTCTCTGTGCTTCAGAGAGAACCCTGAGACTATCACAGAGCAGGTGCATTTATACGGAGACTCGATTACACACAGGTGGATTATATTTATCATCATTAGGCATTTAGGACACATTGGATCATTCAGAGATCCACAACAAACTTCTGGAGTGAGTTTGCTGCACTGAAAGTAAAGGGGCCGAATAATATTGCACGCCCCACTTTTCAGTTTTTGAATTTCCACAAAAATTTAAAATAACCAATAGATTTCGTTCAACTTCACAATTGTGTTCCACTTGTTGTTGATTCTTCACCAAAAATTTACATTTGGTATCTTTATGTTTAAAGCATGATATCTGGGAAAAGGTAGAAAAGTTCCAGGGAGCCGAATACCTTCACAAGGCACTGTATATAGGAGCCAAGAAGAGAATTCATGAAAGTTGCCAAGTATGAGATACAGTTTTTCAATTATTAAATTGTAATTGCATATAATAAAGGGGTGTTGTGGGACTTAAATACAAAAGGGCTATCCTCTACCCCAGGTTAATCGAACAGAACAGATCAATGTAATACAGACTGAATAAGAATGAGCATCAATACTATGCGCTGTCATCTGTATCAGTCTATGTTAATGTTAAGACTACGAGTTCAAGCCAGAAATCTGGCGTAAAAGCTTTGACTTGTCCTAAAATGTGAAATGTCAATTTTTGTGACTTTTGGCATTTTTGCTAGTTTCTCCTACCTTCGACAAAATTGATAGAGCTGGAGCAGAATGGGAACACAGCAGGGCAGGGCGGGATACCACAGATCCGTGTACTTCATAACGAGTTGTGAAGTTCCGTATGCAAGAGATCTCACTCCAGCCACTGACTGGAGTAGGATTTCTGGTGTAGCGCACGGAGGAGCACGCCACTTGTTAGATGCTCCAAATTCATGAAGAGGCGTGAACCTCTTCATGAATCAGGAGCCTCTGACTCCAGCATGCCTCTGTCACCATAACCAGCGTAAATAGAGCCATTGAGCCCTCTAAGTGTTAAACTGTCGTGGGCCTCGCTGGTGTCTTCATTCTGCTGTTCACTGTGGTTATGAAGATTGATGTGTAAGGCTATGTGCACACGTAGAATGGAGCTCTGCGGATTTTTCCGCAGCGGATTTTAGAAATCCACAGGTAAAAGGCACTGTGTTTTACCTGCGGATTTACCGCGGTTTTTATGCGGATTTTGTGCGGATTTACACCTGCAGATTCCTATTATGGAGCAGGTGTAAACCGCAGCGGAATCCCCACAAAGAATTGACATGCTGCGGATTGTAACCCGTAGCGTTTCCGCGCGTTTTTTTCCGCGGCATGTGCACTGCGGATTGCGGTTTCCATAGGTTTCCATTATACTTTAAACGCATGAAAAGCTGCTGCGGACCCGCAGCAAAATCCACAACGTGTGCTCATAGCCTTAGCATTGTACAAGTCCCAGTGGGAAAAAATAATTCTTTGTCCTCTAGGAGATTGCTGGTAAAATTAAACTTTTTTTTATTTAATAATAAATATTTGGGGAAACTTTAGAATTTGTGGGGATTTCGGCTTCTGGCAGAAAATATAGTGGCATAACTTTGACTTCAGAACCCTTTGATAATTGTCAGATATTAAGGGGGCACTTACTTTTCCACATGGCAATAAAATAGCTTTGTTCTCTCTAAAGGCTGATGATCTGCAGAATTTTCTGATAATCTTTAGGCGTTGTTTTTTTAAGGCTATGTTCACATGCACAGTAATGAAACATTAAAGGGGATCCAGGAGAAATCCGACTTTTTTTGTCCTCCTAAAAAAAACTGATTTCACATTACCAAAAGCAAAAGTTTGGACACACCTTCTCATTTAAAGATTTTTCTGTATTTTCATGGCTATGAAAATTGTACATTCACACTGAAGGCATCAAAACTATGAATTAACACATGTGGAATTATATACTTAAAGGGATTCTAGAATGCTGTAGATAAGCCCCCGATGTATCCTAAAAGATGAGAAAAAGAGGTTAGATTATACTCACCCAGGGGTGTTCCCGCTGTTGGTCCGGGTCCGGCGCCTCCCATCTTCATCAGACGATGTCCTCTTCTGGTCTTCACGCCGCGGCTCCGGCGCAGGCGTACTTTGTCTCCCCTGTTGAGGGCAGAGCAAAGTACTGCAGTGCGCAGGCGCCGGGAAAGGTCAGAGAGGCCCGGTGCCTGCGCATTACAGTACTTTGCTCTGCCCTCAACAAGGCAGACAAAGTACGACTGCGCCGGAGCCGCGGCAGGAAGACCAGAAGAGGACGTCATCGTATGAAGATAGGAGGCGCCGGACCCGGTCCAACAGCGGGAACGCCCCTGGGTGAGTATAATCTAACGTCTTTTTCTCATCTTTTAGGTTACATCGGGGGCTTATCAACAGTATTCCAGAATGCTGTAGATAAGCCCCTGATGCCGGTGGGCTTACCTCACCCGCGATTTTCGGGGTGACAGGTTCCCTTTAACAAAAAAGTGTGAAACAACTGAAATGATGTCTTATATTCTAGGTTCTTCAAAGTAGCCACCTTTTGCTTTGATGACTGCTTTGCACACTCTTGGCATTCTCTTGATGAGCTTCAAGAGGTAGTCACCGGGAATGGTCTTCCAACAATCTTGAAGGAGTTCCCAGAGATGCTTAGCACTTGTTGGCCCTTTTGCCTTCACTCTGCGGTCCGAGTGCAATCCGGCAAAACATTGGACCAATGTTACGCTTTGGGGCAGTATGTCTGAGTTTAATCCAATATTTGAGTTTGATCAGAGTGTGATTTGCATAATTGACTTGATTCTCTTAGATGAGAGAATATACACATATACGCTCTTCTGCATCTGCCCTAACAGCGTAGATATATGGAGCATGGTTGTGACGTTCCTTAAAGTTACATTGTAAAAGCGACTTTCAGCTTATACATAAACCCCAGTGTGATCCGGTAAGTCGGAATGGCCATTACATGACTATAAAGAGGATCAGAGCAGCGCTGGAAACTGGTGAAGACAACAATCGGAGAGTATATTACCGCACTTATACTGCACTACATACACATTTACACACATTTAGCTCATACAAATTTCACGGGGTGCTGCTTTAAGTAAGGTCTGTAGTACACAAAACTGCATTTTATGAATTATTTAAAAAAAAAAAAGATTTATTAATTAGGGGTGCAATGTTACGAAGGTCAAGATATTTTAGAATTCAATCAGTGGAATCTGGGAACAGATTGGCGTGAGAGCATCCATAAAGACACAAATAATAAATGTTCCATTCCAGGGCATGGTTTCAACCTTTGTCTAGAAGACCCCTCCATGGGTTTAACCCCTTAATGACCGCCAATACGCCTTTTAACTGACCTGAGATATAAGAGACTAGCCTCCCCATACAGGTGACAATCCAGCAGCTGTCGGCTGTCCACTATAGCTGACAACTTGCTGCATCAGCCATGATCAGTGTTTGCACCGTCCAAATCTATTTAACCCCTTAGATGCTGCTGTCAGTAGTGACTACATCATTATAAATGGTTAACAGAGTGTGGGGGCTTCCTCTTTATTCCAATTGGTGGTCTCAGATCATGATTGTGTGGTCCTGATGTTTGCCGTGGCAATTCATGACCAAATAGTGGCCTTAGAGTCTGCCGGCTGTAGTAACCTGTTCAGAAGTTAGTGACATTTAGGTAGTAAAAATACACATTTTCATTTTTCTCATGCCACTTTGCATTAATTCCTGAAAATCACCCGAAGGGTTAATAAACTACCTGACAGCAGTTTTCAATATGTCAGGGGGTGCTGTTTTTAATATGGTATCACTTGTGGGGATTTCCCTATATATAGGACCCCCAAATTCACTTCAAACATGGATGAGTCCCTAAAAATATGCATTTTGCAAATTTCCTTGAAAAAAATTTAAATTGTTGCTACATTTTTAAACCTCCTAAAATGCTAACAAAATAAAATAACATTTTGCAAATGGTGCTGATGTAAAGCAGACATATGGGAAATATTATTTATTAATGTTTTGCTGTGGTATGACTATCGGGATTAAAGGGATAATCATTCAAAGTTTGAAAATTGCTAATTTTTTAACATTTTTTTCAAATTTCTGATATTTTTTATAAATAAACACAAAACATATCAACCTAAATTTACCATTATCATAAAGTATAATGTGTCACGAAAAAACAATCTCAAAATCACTGGGCTTTGTTGAAGCATTGCAGAGTTATTACCACATAAAGTGACATTGGTCAGATTTCAAAAATTTGGCTCCGTCACTAAGGGGTACTTTGCAATGTGTGGAATGTTTTCATAAACATTAATGGGTTGTTCCCAATACAACAAGTTTTCGTAATCCTTAAAAGAGGTGCTAACTAGTGCTGGCATAGGGTGTTATCGAACATGCGCGGGTGATATCCAAATATCTCGGGCTGCTCAAATAATATGATAGCGTCCCCGCGGCTGCATGATTTGTGTCTGTTAAATTGCACCCGAGCATGCTTGGATAACACGTTATCTGAGCACAATAGCTCATCACTAGTGCTAACCTGGGTTGGCTGCTAGATTCTGGAGCCTCAATATTGGGAATGATGGAAAGAAGCAAATTTAGGTGTTCCTGCGTCAGGCGCAAAAATTTAGTTTAGCGCACCCTTCTATACACAGCTTAACGTGAATCTGTCAGCAGGTTTTGATTTGTAATCTGGTGCAACCATGAGATAGAGGCTGAGACAATGATTTCAATGATATGTCACTTATTAAGCTTTGTTTACATACAATGAATGTTTTATCACCAGGAGATTATCACTGCCGGTACCAGCTCCCCTCCCTTGTGCGATGTTGTCTGACTCTGCTCCCTTCTCTGTTAAGCAGCTTCCTTTCAATAGACAATTTACACAGAAATGTGTTATTCACTGCTGTCTGCGGGGTATGCTGTGGTGTGGGCGGGGTATGCTGTGGTGTGAGTGAGGTTAGCTTTCTGTACTTTGCTACATGCTGCATTTAAAAACTCATTGTGTCACAACTGATGCACCCAGTAAGCCAAGTGATACATTGTTGGAATCAGGAACTCTTTGCCTACATTATGCTGCTCTCAGATGAGGTACCAAAAACCTGATGACAGATTCTCTTTAAGAGGTTTAAGTAGTCAAGATATTCGATTTACACACTTACAGTAACATTCCAAATGGTTGATCTCCCTAATTCTCTCAATATTCAGTGAAATACTACAGCCCCTGCTTCATTGAGAAGCAGTAGAAGATACTTGGCACTTGACCATAAGTGTTATGGCTGGCAATCAGGCAACACAGCGTGCAGTAATCAGCGCACATACAGAGATCTGGCAATAACCAAAAACAATAGGACGAGCTCTGAGACGTGGAATCTCTGTAGACTGCAGTACCTGATCTATCCTCACACAACTATAAGCAGCAGTGGATTGCGCCTATCACTACCTATGCAACTCGGCACTGCCTGAGGAGCTGACTAGCCTGAAGATAGAAATACAAGCCTGACTTACCTCAGAGAAATACCCCAAAGGAATAGGCAGCCCCCCACATATAATGACTGTTAGCAAGATGAAAAGACAAACGTAGGAATGAAATAGATTCAGCAAAGTGAGGCCCGATATTCTAGACAGAGCGAGGATAGCAAAGAGAACTATGCAGTCTACAAAAAACCCTAAAACGAAAACCACGCAAAGGGGCAAAAAGACCCACCGTGCCAAACTAACAGCACGGCGGTGCACCCCTTTGCTTCTCAGAGCTACCAGCAAAAGTAAATAGCAAGCTGGACAGAAAAAACAGAAAACAAACTAGAAGCACTTATCTAGCAGAGCAGCAGGCCCAAGGAAAGATGCAGTAGCTCAGATCCAACACTGGAACATTGACAAGGAGCAAGGAAGACAGACTCAGGTGGAGCTAAATAGCAAGGCAGCCAACGAGCTCACCAAAACACCTGAGGGAGGAAGCCCAGAGACTGCAATACCACTTGTGACCACAGAAGTGAACTCAGCCACAGAATTCACAACAGTACCCCCCCCTTAAGGAGGGGTCACTGAACCCTCACCAGAACCTCCAGGCCGACCAGGATAAGCCACATGAAAGGCACGAACAAGATCTGGGGCATGGACATCAGAGGCAAAAACCCAGGAATTATCTTCCTGAGCATAACCCTTCCATTTGACCAGATACTGGAGTTTCCGTCTAGAGACACGAGAATCCAAAATCTTCTCCACAATATACTCCAATTCCCCCTCCACCAAAACAGGGGCAGGAGGCTCCACAGATGGAACCATAGGTGCCACGTATCTCCTCAACAACGACCTATGGAATACATTATGTATGGAAAAGGAGTCTGGGAGGATCAGACGAAAAGACACCGGATTGAGAATCTCAGAAATCCTATACGGACCAATAAAACGAGGTTTAAATTTAGGAAAGGAAACCTTCATAGGAATATGACGAGAAGATAACCAAACCAGATCCCCAACACGAAGTCGGGGTCCCACACGGCGTCTGCGATTAGCGAAAAGCTGAGCCTTCTCCTGGGACAAGGTCAAATTGTCCACTACCTGAGTCCAGATCTGCTGCAACCTGTCCACCACAGAATCCACACCAGGACAGTCCGAAGACTCAACCTGTCCTGAAGAGAAACGAGGATGGAACCCAGAATTGCAGAAAAATGGAGAGACCAAGGTAGCCGAGCTGGCCCGATTATTAAGGGCGAACTCAGCCAACGGCAAAAATGACACCCAATCATCCTGGTCAGCAGAAACAAAACATCTCAGATATGTTTCCAAGGTCTGATTGGTTCGTTCGGTCTGGCCATTAGTCTGAGGATGGAAGGCCGAGGAGAAAGATAGGTCAATGCCCATCCTACCACAAAAGGCTCGCCAGAACCTCGAGACAAACTGGGAACCTCTGTCAGAAACAATATTCTCAGGAATGCCATGTAAACGAACCACATGCTGGAAGAACAAAGGCACCAAATCAGAGGAGGAAGGCAATTTAACCAAGGGCACCAGATGGACCATTTTAGAAAAGCGATCACAGACCACCCAAATGACCGACATTTTTTGAGAAACGGGAAGGTCAGAAATGAAATCCATCGAAATATGTGTCCAAGGCCTCTTCGGGACCGGCAAGGGCAAAAGCAACCCACTGGCACGTGAACAGCAGGGCTTAGCCCTAGCACAAATTCCACAGGACTGCACAAAAGCACGCACATCCCGTGACAGAGATGGCCACCAGAAGGATCTAGCAACCAACTCCCTGGTACCAAAGATTCCTGGATGACCGGCCAGCACCGAACAATGAAGTTCAGAGATAACTTTACTAGTCCACCTATCAGGGACGAACAGTTTCTCGGCCGGACAACGATCAGGTTTATTAGCCTGAAATTTCTGCAACACTCTCCGCAAATCAGGGGAGATGGCAGACACAATGACTCCTTCCTTAAGGATACTCGCCGGCTCAGATAACCCCGGAGAGTCGGGCACAAAACTCCTAGACAGAGCATCCGCCTTCACATTTTTAGAGCCCGGAAGGTATGAAATCACAAAATCAAAACGAGCAAAAAATAACGACCAACGGGCCTGTCTAGGATTCAAGCGCTTGGCAGACTCAAGATAAGTAAGGTTCTTATGATCAGTCAAAACCACCACGCGATGCTTAGCACCCTCAAGCCAATGACGCCACTCCTCGAATGCCCACTTCATGGCCAGCAACTCTCGGTTGCCCACATCATAATTACGCTCAGCAGCAGAAAATTTCCTGGAAAAGAAAGCACATGGTTTGAACACTGAGCAACCAGAACCTCTCTGTGACAAAACCGCCCCTGCACCAATCTCAGAAGCATCAACTTCGACCTGGAACGGAAGAGAAACATCAGGTTGACACAACACCGGGGCACAGCAAAAACGACGCTTCAACTCCTGAAAAGCTTCCACGGCAGCAGAAGACCAATTAACCAAATCAGCACCCTTCTTGGTTAAATCGGTCAATGGTCTGGCAATACTAGAAAAATTACAGATGAAGCGACGATAAAAATTAGCAAAGCCCAGGAATTTCTGCAGACTTTTTAGAGATGTCGGCTGAGTCCAATCCTGGATGGCCTGAACCTTAACCGGATCCATCTCGATAGTAGAAGGGGAAAAGATGAACCCCAAAAATGAAACTTTCTGCACACCGAAGAGACACTTTGATCCCTTCACGAACAAGGAATTAGCACGCAGTACCTGGAAAACCATTCTGACTTGCTTCACATGAGACTCCCAATCATCTGAGAAGATCAAAATGTCATCCAAGTAAACAATCAAGAATTTATCCAGATACTCACGGAAAATGTCATGCATAAAAGACTGAAAAACAGATGGAGCATTGGCAAGTCCGAACGGCATCACCAGATACTCAAAATGACCCTCGGGCGTATTAAATGCCGTTTTCCATTCATCTCCCTGCCTGATTCTCACCAGATTATACGCACCACGAAGATCAATCTTAGTAAACCAACTAGCCCCCTTAATCCGAGCAAACAAGTCAGAAATCAATGGCAAGGGATACTGAAACTTAACAGTGATCTTATTAAGAAGGCAATAATCAATACACGGTCTTAGCGAACCATCCCTCTTGGCTACAAAAAAGAACCCTGCTCCCAATGGTGACGACGATGGGCGAATATGTCCCTTCTCCAGGGACTCCTTCACATAACTGCGCATAGCGGTGTGTTCAGGTACGGACAAATTAAATAAACGACCCTTAGGGAATTTACTACCAGGAATCAAATCGATAGCACAATCACAATTCCTATGCGGAGGTAGGGCATCAGACTTGGACTCTTCAAATACATCCTGAAAGTCCGACAAGAACTCTGGGATGTCAGAAGGAATGGATGACGAAATAGACAAAAATGGAACATCACCATGTACTCCCTGACAACCCCAGCTGGTTACCGACATAGAGTTCCAATCCAATACTGGATTATGGGTTTGTAGCCATGGCAACCCCAACACGACCACATCATGCAAATTATGCAGTACCAGAAAGCGAATAACTTCCTGATGTGCAGGAGCCATGCACATGGTCAGCTGGGTCCAGTACTGAGGCTTATTCTTGGCCAAAGGTGTAGCATCAATTCCTCTCAACGGAATAGGACACCGCAAAGGCTCCAAGAAAAATCCACAACGTTTAGCATAATCCAAATCCATCAGATTCAGGGCAGCGCCTGAATCCACAAACGCCATGACAGAATACGATGACAAAGAGCACATTAAGGTAATGGATAAAAGGAATTTGGACTGTACAGTACCAATAACGGCAGAGCTATCGAACCGCCTAGTGCGTTTAGGACAATTAGAAATAGCATGAGTAGAATCACCACAATAGAAACACAGTCTGTTCAGACGTCTGTGTTCTTGCCGTTCTACTTTAGTCATAGTCCTGTCGCACTGCATAGGCTCAGGTTTACTCTCAGACAATACCGCCAGATGGTGCACAGATTTACGCTCGCGCAAGCGACGACCGATCTGAATGGCCAAGGACATAGACTCATTCAAACCAGCAGGCATAGGAAATCCCACCATTACATCCTTAAGAGCTTCAGAGAGACCCTTTCTGAACAAAGCCGCTAGTGCAGATTCATTCCACAGAGTGAGTACTGACCACTTCCTAAATTTCTGACAATATACTTCTACATCATCCTGACCCTGGCATAAAGCCAGCAGATTTTTCTCAGCCTGATCCACTGAATTAGGCTCATCGTAAAGCAATTCCAGCGCCTGGAAAAATGCATCAACATTACTCAATGCAGAATCTCCTGGTGCAAGAGAAAACGCCCAGTCCTGTGGGTCGCCGCGCAAAAAAGAAATAATAATCAAAACCTGTTGAATAGGATTACCAGAAGAATGAGGTTTCAAGGCCAAAAATAGCTTACAATTATTTCTGAAGCTCAGGAACTTAGTTCTGTCGCCAAAAAACAAATCAGGAATCGGAATTCTTGGTTCTAGCATCGATTTCTGATCAATAGTATCTTGAATCTTTTGTACATTTACAACGAGATTATCCATTGAGGAGCACAGAGCCTGAATATCCATGTCCACAGCTGTGTCCTGAAGCACTCTAATGTCTAGGGGAAAAAAAAGACTGAAGACAGAGCTAAGAAAAAAAAATGATGTCAGGATTTCTTTTTTCCCTCTATTGGAAATCATTGGTGTGGCTCCTTGTACTGTTATGGCTGGCAATCAGGCAACACAGCGTGCAGTAATCAGCGCACATACAGAGATCTGGAAATAACCAAAAACAATAGGACGAGCTCTGAGACGTGGAATCTCTGTAGACTGCAGTACCTGATCTATCCTCACACAACTATAAGCAGCAGTGGATTGCGCCTATCACTACCTATGCAACTCGGCACTGCCTGAGGAGCTGACTAGCCTGAAGATAGAAATACAAGCCTGACTTACCTCAGAGAAATACCCCAAAGGAATAGGCAGCCCCCCACATATAATGACTGTTAGCAAGATGAAAAGACAAACGTAGGAATGAAATAGATTCAGCAAAGTGAGGCCCGATATTCTAGACAGAGCGAGGATAGCAAAGAGAACTATGCAGTCTACAAAAAACCCTAAAACGAAAACCACGCAAAGGGGCAAAAAGACCCACCGTGCCGAACTAACAGCACGGCGGTGCACCCCTTTGCTTCTCAGAGCTACCAGCAAAAGTAAATAGCAAGCTGGACAGAAAAAACAGAAAACAAACTAGAAGCACTTATCTAGCAGAGCAGCAGGCCCAAGGAAAGATGCAGTAGCTCAGATCCAACACTGGAACATTGACAAGGAGCAAGGAAGACAGACTCAGGTGGAGCTAAATAGCAAGGCAGCCAACGAGCTCACCAAAACACCTGAGGGAGGAAGCCCAGAGACTGCAATACCACTTGTGACCACAGAAGTGAACTCAGCCACAGAATTCACAACACATAAGTATGAAAATCGCATATGATTAGTCCTGAAAGTGAATATATTACATACTGTGAAGATTTGGCATGTTACAGTGCTTAATTTTATAATTAATGTTCCTACCATAACTATAAATGTAGTAATTTTTAACTTGTCAGATGGTTCAATACTTTATTAAGATTGCCATGTATCATGTTATCTGGCAGGTGATGGATTGCTATACGTGTATAAGCTCAAAACCAATAACACTACATTAATATAGTGCCAGAACTATAAACAGTGCTGAAATACATAATCAGAACTACCATGAGTATAGAAATACAGAATTAAAACCAACAACAGTACAGGGATATATCATCAGAACCATCGTCAGTACATGAGTACAGCACCAGAACCACCAGCAGCACAGGAATCCATCACTAGAACTACCATCAGTACAGGAATACAGCACCAGAACTACCATCAGTACAGGAATATATCACCAGAACTACCAACAGCACAGGAATACATTACCACAACCACCATCAGTACATGAATGTATCATCATCAGATCCACCATCAGTACAAAAATACAGTATTCAGAAGGATCTAGCTAAGCTTCAACAATGGACAGTAATTAATAAAAATGTATTTAACAGGGAGAAATGTAAGATTCTACATATGGGCAAGATAAATGAAAATTTCATCTACAGAATGGGAGGAATAGAACTAAGCAACAGCACGTATGAAAAATACTTGGGTATAGTAATAGATCACAGACTGCACATGAGTCAACAGTGTGATGTACAGTAGCTGCAAAAAAGGCAAACACGGTTCTTTGCTGTATTAAGAGAAGCATAGAGTCTAGATCACATGAAGTAATTATCCTCCTCTACTCCTCCTTGGTCAGGCCTCATCTGGAATACTGTGTCCAGTTTTGGGCACCACATTTAGAAAAGACATTGAAAACTGGAGCAAGTTTAGAGAAGAGGGACCAGGATGGTGAGCGGACTGCAAATTATGTCCTACAAGAACGGTTACAGGATCTGGGAATGTTTAGCTTGCAAAAATAAAGGCTGATAGGAGATTAATAGCTGTCTACAAATATCTGGAGGGCTGTCACAGTTAGAGGAATCATCATTATTCTTATTCGCACATGAAAATACAAGAAGTAATGGAATGAAAGGGAGAAGATACAGATTAGATATTAGAAAAACTTTATGACAGTGAAGGTGATCAATGAGTGGAATAGGCTGCCTTGAGAGGTGGTGAGCTCTCCTTCAATGGAAGTCTTCAAACAGTGGCTGGACAGACATCTGTCTGAGGTGGTTTAGTGAATCCTGCATTGAGCAAGGGGTTGGATATGATGACCCTGGAGGCCCCTTCCAACTCTAACATTCTATGAGTCTATGATTCTCCTTCTGTGTGTTGCAGAACTGATGTCAACAGTGTGATCAGGTGACCTGATCATGCTTCTGTCCTCGCCCTGACCCAGAAAGTCCTGGAGTGCCTGGTTTATGGGCTTCAATTGTCCTTGCACCTGACAGACATGAACATAAATTAATCCAGGAGGCCAGAGTTTTGCACGGGTTGACAGCTGCCTCGGAGAATGGCTGTCGGGGTGTCAAAATGCAGCTGCCTGGGATATGCCTCAGGCTGCCACATTGGGTGGCTCCACAGAAGTCCCCCGCCATCTGCCCCCATACATACACCACTGATGCAGGCCGACCCAGCAGTTGGACCCACAGTGATCAAAAAGTTATCCCCTATCTTTTGTTAATGGGATTTTATTTTTTTGGGGGGGCAGGATAACCCTATATTTTTGTCTGCACGGATAATCACAGGGGTCAGTATTGGGCTCTCTTCTTTTTAACATATTTATTAATGACCTTCTAGGGGGCATTCAGAGCAGAATTTCAATATTTGCAGATGACACTAAACTCTGCAGGGTAATCAATACAGAGGAGGACAATTTTATATTACAGGATGATTTATGTAAACTAGAAGCTTGGGCTGATAAATGGCAAATGAGCTTTAATGGGGATAAATGTAAGGTCATGCACTTGGGTAGAAGTAATAAGATGTATAATTATGTGCTTAATTCTAAAACTCTGGGCAAAACCGTCAATGAAAAAGACCTGGGTGTATGGGTGGATGACAAACTCATATTCAGTGGCCAGTGTCAGGCAGCTGCTACAAAGGCAAATAAAATAATGGGATGCATTAAAAGAGGCATAGATGCTCATGAGGAGAACATAATTTTACCTCTATACAAGTCACTAGTTCGACCACACTTAGAATACTGTGCACAGTTCTGGTCTCCGGTGTATAAGAAAAACATAGCTGAACTGGAGCGGGTGCAGAGAGGAGCGACCAAGGTTATTAGAGGACTGGGGGGTCTGCAATACCAAGATAGGTTATTACACTTGGGGCTATTTAGTTTGGAAAAATGAAGGATAAGGGGTGATCTTATGTTAATGTATAAATATATGAGGGGACAGTACAAAGACCTTTCTGATTATCTTTTTATTCATAGACCTGAGACAGGGACAAGGGGGCATCCTCTACGTCTGGAGGAAAGAAGGTTTAAGCATAATAACAGATGCGGATTCTTTACTGTAAGAGCAGTGAGACTATGGAACTCTCTGCCGTATGATGTTGTAATGAGTGATTCATTACTTAAATTTAAGAGAGGACTGGATACCTTTCTGGAAAAGTATAATGTTACAGGGTATATATACTAGATTCCTTGATAGAGCATTGATCCAGGGAACTAGTCTGATTGCCGTATGTGGAGTCGGGAAGGAATTTTTTTCCCCAATGTGGAGCTTACTATTTGCCACATGGTTTTTTTTGCCTTCCTCTGGATCAACAAGTTAGGGCATGTTAGGTTAGGCTATGGGTTGAACTAGATGGACTTAAAGTCTTCCTTCAACCTTAATAACTATGTTACCTATGTTACTATGTAATCTCATGCCAATCATTTGAGGATTTTTTTTTACTTTATCTATATTGCCATGTGCAGCAACTAGTGCATGTGACAAGCACATTATTTATAGTTGATACATTGTTGCTGACTACACATATCAGTGAAATGTTATCAGTCCATTTACAGTAAACTCAGAATTCCTGCTACGATACATTTTATGTAAAATTTACGTAGTGTTTTCTTACCCGTGGAATCATTAGGTAATGTAGGACTTGTGTTCCCATACTCCCTACGGTTTGTCAGCAGTCTGCCGGTTTGGATACATGAACTCAACGAGCTAGCTTTCACACTAAATTAGTTTTACAATTGGAGTTTAATTAGCAGCATCTCTAACATTGGATCCTCAGCTGCCAAGTACATGCTTGTTAGAGGCAAATAAGCTAAGTGATCAATGAAGTCACAATTTAAAGAAGTGGTAAAGACTGATACAGAAGTATCAGAATGTTACATTGGGATTTTTGCGATTTTTTATGATGCCCTTATTCCATTTAAAATGTATGTAACGGAAAGATACAAGGTTCTACTTTTTCGATGCTAGTATTTTATTATACGACCACCTTAACCCCTTCCCGACCCATGACGCCACGTAGGCGTCATGAAAGTCGGTGCCAATCCGACCCATGACGCCTATGTGGCGTCATGGCGGGAATGCTTCCCTGCGGGTCCGGTGACCGGGGTCATTCAAATGTCACCGTACCCGCAGGTGCAGGGGGACCTGTACTTCACCCCAGGGGGGGTGGCTTTGCCCCCCCGGGTCTATGATCGCTCCTGGTGACCTTTTTTTAACCCCCTCCAGCTCTGATTGGAGCTAGCGTCCATGTGACGCTAGCACTCCAATCAGAGCTGGAGGGGTGGAGAAAAACAGTGTCTGCCTCGCTCCTCAGCTTCATCCCATCCGTGGAAGCTGAGGAGCGAGGTGCCCGACTGCTCACCTGCCCCCCCAGACACCGCGATCGCCGCCGCCGCTGCTGCATACCGCTTGAGAGCGCCGCCGCCATATCCCCCACTGCTACCGCCGCCTCCCCCACTGCTACCGCCAGTACCACCGCTGCTGCTGAGGACAGGTACCTCCCCTCTCCTGTCCTCCACTCCCCCCAACCTCCGCTCCCTCCCCCCTGCCCCCCCGATCATCCCCCAGCCCCCCTTTATCACCAGCTCCTGCTCTATTTTCTTTTCTCCTATCGCCCCCTGCATCTGTTAGCCCCTCCTCCCCTGGTGATCACCCTCTTTAGTGATCACTGCTAATCACCCCCTGCCCCCCCTGATCACCCCCTACCCCCCGATCACCCCCTGCCCCCCCCCCTGTCCACCTGATCACCCCCTGCCCCCCTTTATCACCTGCTGCTGCTGCTGTGTTTTCTCTCCTACTGCCCCCTGCGTCTGTCAGCCCCTCCTCCCCTGGTGATCACCCTCTTCAGTAATCACCGCTAATCACCCCCTGCCCCCCCTGCTCACCCCCTACCCCCCCTGATCACCCCCTGCCCCTCCCTGTCCACCTGATCACCCCTCTGCCCCCCTTCATCACCCGCTGCTGCTGCTGTGTTTTCTTCTCTCCTACCGCGTTTGCGTCTGTCAGCCCCTCCTCCCCTGGTGATCACCCTCTTCAGTGATCACCGCTAATCACCCCCTGCCCCCCCTGCTCACCCCCTACCCCCCCTGATCACCCCCTGCCCCCCCATCCACCTGATCACCCCTCTGCCCCCCTTCATCACCCGCTGCTGCTGCTGTGTTTTCTTCTCTCCTACCGCGTTTGTGTCTGTCAGCCCCTCCTCCCCTGGTGATCACCCTCTTCAGTGATCACCGCTAATCACCCCCTGCCCCCCCTGATCACTCCCTGCCCCCCCTGATCGCCCCCTGCCAATACCCCCCCCGTCCACCTGATCACCCCTCTGCCACCCTTTATCACCTGCTGCTGTGTTTTCTTGTCTCCTACCGCCCCCTGCGTCTGTCATCCCCTCCTCCCCTGGTGATCACCCTCTTCAGTGATCACCGCTAATCACCCCCTGCCCCCCCTGATCACTCCCTGCCCCCCCTGATCACCCCCTGCCAATACCCCCCCCCGTCCACCTGATCACCCCTCTGCCACCCTTTACCACCTGCTGCTGTGTTTTCTTGTCTCCTACCGCCCCCTGCGTCTGTCATCCCCTCCTCCCCTGGTGATCACCCTCTTTAGTGATCACTGCTAATCACCCCCTGCCCCCCCTGATCACCCCCTACACCCCCTGATCACCCCCTGCCCCCCTGATCACCCCCTGCCCCCCTGATCACCTGCTGCTGCCAGCTTCATCTCCATCTGACGCTGCATCTCCTCAGCCCCCTCCTGTCCCCCCGCGCCTGACAGCCCCCCGCGCCTGACAGCCCCCCGCGCCTGACAGCCCCCACGCGCGTCTGACAGCTCCCCGCACCTGATAGCCTCCTCCTGCAGAAGAGTTGCACCAAACACTCGCACATACACACGCACACGCAACACTATAATAAAGTTTAGATTTTTTTTTACACACGCACACGCACCACACACACAATGTCCCGCTCATCCCAGTCATCCCAGTCACAAAGGCTGTACTCAGCTGAGGAGGCATATTCCTTTCTTGCCTCCGAAGCTGATAGTGAGGGAGAGGACCCCACTTTTCTGTATTCCTCCCACTTTTCCTCCCCTAGTGACACCGACTCGCCACCCCCAAGATGTCGCAGGTCGAGAAATCGTCCGGAGCCCAGGGGAGGGGAGCCGGAGCCCAGGGGAGGAGAGTCGGAGCCAAGTGTAAGTGACCCCCAACCTAGTGCTAGTGACGCCCAACCTAGCACTAGTGCCCCCGTCTGGACCCCCGTCCCTGAAAACTTTGCTCCACGGATTCCTGATTTCATTCCCCAATCAGGAATCCAATTTGAGACTGCCAACCTCCGGGAGATAGACTTTTTCAAAGTCTTTTTCTCGGAGTCAATCGTCAGTCTCATGGTGGAGCAAACAAATTTGTACGCCCTGCAATTTTTTGCCCAAAACCCAAGTTCATCATTTTCTACTTGGAATCCCGTTGACTCTGTAGAAATGATGAAATATTGGGGACTGGTCCTTCACATGGGAATTGTGAAGAAACCAGAAATTCGCCAATACTGGAGTACTGATATTTTATATCAAACTCCAATATTTGGCATGGTTATGAATCGCAAATGTTTTGAGGCGATTCATAAATTTCTCCACTTTAGGGACAATACGGACATCCTTCCTCGCGATGACCCGAATTTTGATAGACTGTTCAAAATTCGGCCGGTCATCGAACTCTTCAGCAACAAGTTTGCTGAAGTGTACATTCCCCAAAGGGAAATTTGTGTGGATGAATCCCTCATCCACTTCAAAGGGAGGCTTCAGTTCCGTCAGTACCTGCCAAGCAAAAGGGCGAGGTACGGGATAAAACTCTACAAGATCTGTGAGAGTACCTCAGGGTACACTCTCAGCTTTAGAGTTTATCAAGGAAAGGACAGCAGTATCCAGCCCCCAGATTGTCCACCTGCTCTGGGGGTGAGTGGGAAAATAGTGTGGGATTTGGTCCACCCACTGCTTGATAAAGGTTACCATCTGTACGTTGATAACTTTTATACAAGCATCCCACTCTTTCAATCCCTCTCTGCCAGAGCTACCGTCGCTTGCGGTACTGTGCGCAGAAACAAGAGGGGTCTCCCTTTGTCACTAATTGAGCAGGTTCTCCCAAAGGGTGAGAGCCGGGCCCAATGTAGTGGCAACATGCTTGCGGTCAAGTTCAAAGACAAAAGGGACGTCTTTTTCTTGACAACAATCCATGGTCCCGGCACCACGGCCAGCACTGTTCGAGGTACCCCAGCACAGGTCCACAAACCGGACTGTGCGCCGGGGTACAGCAAACACATGGGGGGAGTTGATCTTTCTGATCAAGTCCTCCAGCCCTATAGTGCCATGCGGAAAACGAAGGTGTGGTATAAAAAACTGGCTGTGCACATCGTACAAATGGCACTGTATAACGCATACGTGCTATCACGATGTGCAGGCCAGACCAACAACACCTTCCTTCAGTTCCAGGAGGCGGTGATAAAGGCCCTGATTGGAGGCGTGGAAGGAGCGGGCCCCAGCACCCCTGGAACTCAAGGTTCCCGTATGGTACCGGTGCAACATTTTCCCTGTGAGGGGAGAGCAAAAAAAAAGGTGCCGGGTGTGCTATAAAAGGGGGATAAGAAGGGAAACTCGTTTCCAATGTGAAACGTGTCCCGACAAACCTGGACTGTGTTTGAATGAATGCTTCAGAATTCATCACACGTCCGTGGACTAGCCACATCCTGATATTCCACTACAGAACTCACCCACACCAGGCTGATATACACAACACCACACACACACACCAACCTGACGTACACTACACCACACCCCAACCTGACATACACTACACCACACACACCAACCTGACGTACACTACACCACACCCCAACCTGACATACACTACACCACACACACCAACCTGACGTAGTGTGTCAGATTGGTGTGTGTGGCGTAGTGTACATCAGGTTGGTGTGTGGTGTGGTATAGTGTACGTCAGGTTGGTGTGTGTGTGTGGTGTACACTACACCACACACACCTACCTGACGTACACTACACCACACCCCAACCTGACATACACTACACCACACACACCAACCTGACGTAGTGTGTCAGATTGGTGTGTGTGGCGTAGTGTACATCAGGTTGGTGTGTGGTGTGGTATAGTGTACGTCAGGTTGGTGTGTGTGTGGTGTACACTACACCACACACACCTACCTGACGTACACTACACCACACCCCAACCTGACATACACTACACCACACACACCAACCTGACGTAGTGTGTCAGATTGGTGTGTGTGGCGTAGTGTACATCAGGTTGGTGTGTGGTGTGGTATAGTGTACGTCAGGTTGGTGTGTGTGTGTGGTGTACACTACACCACACACACCTACCTGACGTACACTACACTACACCCCAACCTGACATACACTACACCACACACACACCAACCTGACGTAGTGTGTCAGATTGGTGTGTGTGGCGTAGTGTACATCAGGTTGGTGTGTGGTGTGGTATAGTGTACGTCAGGTTGGTGTGTGTGTGTGTGTGTGGTGTACACTACACCACACACACCTACCTGACGTACACTACACCACACCCCAACCTGACATACACTACACCACACACACTAACCTGACGTAGTGTGTCAGATTGGCGTGTGTTGCGTAGTGTACATCAGGTTGGTGTGTGGTGTGGTATAGTGTACGTCAGGTTGGTGTGTGTGTGTGGTGTACACTACACCACACACACCTACCTGACGTACACTACACCACACACCAACCTAACATACACTACACAACCCAACCTGACGTAGTGTCAGGGTGTGTATGGCGTAGTGTACGTCAGTTTGGTGTGGTATAGTGTACGTCAGGTGTGTGTGTGTGTGTGTGTGGTGAATACTACACCACACACACACCAACCTGACATACACTACATACCTTCCATACACAACATAGTGTCCGCTAACGATTGGAGCTAATTTTTCATTCAAAAAGTGAAATGGCGCACCTTCCTTTCCGAGCTTTGCCGTGCGCCCAAACAGTGGTTTACCCCCACATGTGAGGTATCGGTGTACTCAGGAGATATTGCCCAACAAATTTTATCATCCATTTTACCCTGATGCCTATGTAAAAATGAAAAAAATTGAGGCTAAAATAAAAATTTTGTGAAAAAAAAGTACTTTTTCATTTTTATGGATCAATTTGTGAAGCACCTGGGAGTTCAAAGTGCTCAATATGCATCTAGATAAGTTCCTTGGGTGGTCTAGTTTCCAAAATGGGGTCATATGTGGGGGAGCTCCAATGTTTAGGCACACGGCGGCTCTCCAAACGTGACATGGTGTCCGCTAAAGATTGGAGTTATTTTTTCATTCAAAAAGTCAAATGACGCTCCTTCCCTTCCGAGCCTTGCCGTGCGCCCAAACAGTGGTTTACGCCTACATGTGAGGTATCGGTGTACTCAGGAGATATTGCCCAACAAATTTTAGCATCCATTTTACCCTGATGCCCATGTGAAAATGAAAAAAATTGAGGCTAAAATAAAAATTTTGTGAAAAAAAAGTACTTTTTCATTTTTATGGATCAATTTGTGAAGCACCTGGGGGTTCAAAGTGCTCAATATGCATCTAGATAAGTTCCTTGGGTGGTCTAGTTTCCAAAATGGGGTCATATGTGGGGGAGCTCCAATGTTTAGGCACACGGCGGCTCTCCAAACGTGACATGGTGTCCGCTAAAGATTGGAGCTATTTTTTCATTCAAAAAGTCAAATGGCGCTCCTTCCCTTCCGAGCCTTGCCGTGCGCCTAAACAGTGGTTTACGCCTACATTTGAGGTATCGGTGTACTCAGGAGATATTGCCCAACAAATTTTAGCATCCATTTTACCCTGATGCCCATGTGAAAATGAAAAAAATTGAGGCTAAAATAAAATTTTTGTGAAAAAAAAGTACTTTTTCATTTTTATGGATCAATTTGTGAAGCACCTGGGGGTTCAAAGTGCTCAATATGCATCTAGATAAGTTCCTTGGGTGGTCTAGTTTCCAAAATGGAGTCATATGTGGGGGAGCTCCAATGTTTAGGCACACGGCGGCTCTCCAAACGTGACATGGTGTCCGCTAACGATGGAGATAATTTTTCATTCAAAAAGTCAAATGGCGCTCCTTCCCTTCCGAGCCTTAGCATGTGTCCAAACAGTGGTTTACCCCCACATATGAGGTATCGGTGTACTCAGGAGAAATTGCCCAACAAATTTTAGGATCCATTTTATCCTGTTACCCATGTGAAAATGAAAAAATTGAGGCTAAAAGAATTTTTTTGTGAAAAAAAAGTACTTTTTCATTTTTACGGATCAATTTGTGAAGCACCTGGGGGTTCAAAGTGCTCACTATGCATCTAGATAAGTTCCTTGGGGCGTCTAGTTTCCAAAATGGGGTCACTTGTGGGGGAGCTCCAATTTTTAGGCACATGGGGGCTCTCCAAATGTGACATGGTGTCTGCTAAAGAGTGCAGCCAATTTTTCATTCAAAAAGTCAAATGGCGCTCCTTCCCTTCCAAGCCCTGCCGTGCGCCCAAACAGTGGTTTACGCCCACATATGAGGTATCAGCGTACTCAGGACAAATTGGACAACAACTTTCGTGGTTCAGTTTCTCCTTTTACCATTGGGAAAATAAAAAAATTGTTGCTGAAAGATCATTTTTGTGACTAAAAAGTTAAATGTTCATTTTTTCCTTCCATGTTGCTTCTGCTGCTGTGAAGCACCTGAAGGGTTAATAAACTTCTTGAATGTGGTTTTGAGCACCTTGAGTGGTGCAGTTTTTAGAATGGTGTCACTTTTGGGTATTTTCAGCCATATAGACCCCTCAAACTGACTTCAAATGTGAGGTGGTCCCTAAAAAAAATGGTTTTGTAAATTTCGTTGTAAAAATTAGAAATCGCTGGTCAAATTTTAACCCTTATAACTTCCTAGCAAAAAAAAATGTTGTTTCCAAAATTGTGCTGATGTAAAGTAGACATGTGGGAAATGTTATTTATTAACTATTTTGTGTCACATATCTCTCTGGTTTAACAGAATAAAAATTCAAAATTTGAAAATTGCGAAATTTTCAAAATTTTCACCAAATTTCCAATTTTTTCACACATAAACGCAAAAATTATCGACCTAAATTTACCACTAACATGAAGCCCAATATGTCACGAAAAAACAATCTCGGAACCGCTAGGATCCGTTGAAGAGTTCCTGAGTTATTACCTCATAAAGGGACACTGGTCAGAATTGCAAAAAATGGCAAGGTCTTTAAGGTCAAAATAGGCTGGGTCATGAAGGGGTTAAAGGAACAGGACAAATCTTATAGAATGATACTAACACAGACCTGGGCAAAGTGTGGCCAGCAGGCCACATCCGGCCCCTGGCTGTCTCAGTCCGGCCCGTGGATCGAGACAGCCGTGGGGCTGGAAATCAGAGGTCCACGGGCCGCACCATGCCTGCCCACTCGCTGATTCAATCTGCGGCTCTGCACTGCGCCACTGATGGACACAGAGGCATATTGGGGGGGGTAGCCGTGGCATGTGCCTTGGGTGCAGCCGGCAGGGAGGTGAAGTCGGGCCGCCTAATGCGGCAGTCACCATTTTCTCCCCCGGTGGCTGCATTCTGCCACCCCTCGGACTGGGAGTTGGCTGTTCTCTCTACCGGCTGTCAAGATGACAGCCAGCACAGAGAAGTTGCAGCGTGCCAGATCCCAGGGATCAATTGCACTCGCAGAGTACAACTGAGGCTCTGACCACCGGGTCAGAGCGACGCAAGCAGCATGATCAGAACATGTGATCACTCTGCTGACGTCACTCGCCACCCTGCAGAGGAGCACATTGGTGGTAAGTGCTCCAGTGGAGCTGAAGACACCACAGATTAAGTGCAAGAGGGGATGATTTAGCTTGGGGATGGGGGGATTTAATGTATGGGGGAGATATGGAGTGGGGATGGGGAGATTTAATGGATGGGGGATTTAATGTGTGTGGGGTGATTTGGAGTGGGGATGGGGGTTTTAATGTGTCCGGGGAGATTTAGGGTGGGAATGGAGGGATTTAGTGGATGGGGGATTTAATGTGTGTGGGGAGAGTTGGTGGGGATGGGGGGTATTTAATGTGTGTGGGGATGTGGAGATTTAATGTGTGTGGAAAGATTTGGAGTTGGGATGGGGGGATTTAATGTGTGTGGGGAGATTTGGAGAAGAGATGGGGAGATTTAATATGTGGGCGAGATTTGGAGTGGGGATGGGGGCATGGACAGGAAAACAGTATGAGGGGGATGCGTGCAGACACAGTATGGTGAGTGGGGAGATGGGTGCAGACAATATGGAGAGCAAACAGGGGAATGTATGTGGACACAGTATGAGTAGCGATGGGAAAATGAATGTGGACACAGTATGGGGAGTGAGGGTGATGGGATGTGTGCAGACACAGTATGGGGAGCCAGGAGTTTATGTCAGCCAGCAGTATAGAGAGTGAGGGGTAAATATATAAGGAGACAGTATGGTGAACAGGGGGATATGAGAGGAGACAGTATGAGAAGGGAGGGTAATAGTGTGAGGAGACAATATGGGGAGAGAAAAGTGAGTGGGCACAGAATAGAGAATGAGTAGTGCAGGCGTAGCATGGGGGAATACTGTTAGAGTACAGTCAGGAGGAGACAGTATACCAAGGAGGAGGGATGTGATGAGAGGATACAGTATAGAGACTGGGCCCTAGAGAGAGAGGACAGTGTGAAGAGGGGCCAGTGTGGAAAGGAGAATGTCAGTGTGAAGAGCATGTACCATGAGAGAGACAATGTGGGGGTCATATTTTGTGCAGACAATATAGTGAGGGGCAATTATTTATTCAGGGGCTCAGCGTAGGGCAGATATTTTTATTCAGAAGCATTATAATGACACTGGTATCTTTAAAGGTATCATGTGGAGATTTGCTGTGGAAGATCGGAGAAGTCTGCAGAGACGGTTGTGGATGGGAAAACTCATCATGGGGTCTGAACAAGATGAAGACAAGAAGGAGAGCGACTCCAGAGACAACATTTCCCCGTTTCCCCCTTCTTCAGCAATACCAAATAGTAATGTACAGAATTGCCCCATGTTTCCTGTTCTCTGCCAATACCAAGTAGTGATGTACAGAATTGCCCCATGTTTCCCGTTCTCCGCCAATACCAAGTAGTGATGTACAGAATTGCCCCATGTTTCCCGTTCTCCGATAATACCAAGTAGTGATGTACAGAATTGCCCCATGTTTCCCATTCTCCGCCAGTACCAAGTAGTGATGTACAGAATTGCCCCATGTTTCCCCTTTCTCCACCAGTACCAAATAGTGATGTACAGAATTGCCCCATGTTTCCCCCCTCTCCACCAGTACAATGTAGTGATGTACAGAATTGCCCCATGTTTCCCCTTTCTCCGATAATACCAAGTAGTGATGTACAGAATTGCCTCATGTTTCCCCTTTCTCCACCAGTACAATGTAGTGATGTACAGAATTGCCCCATGTTTCCCCCTTCTCCACCAGTACAATGTAGTGATGTACAGAATTGCAATCCTCCCTGTGCTCCACTTAGATACACCATAAATCCCCCATCTGGATGGTGCCCTAGACAGCTGCCCACACTGCATACTCCTTTCAACATGAAATGTCTAATATTAATAACAGAATTTCTGCAGTCATACAAACTAGGTTGGTCCCTTTAATACATACGAATGGAACAGTGATGAAATTACTTACTCAGTGTCATCACCAGGAGGAGTAAGAAACCCCCTGTGCCACCTGCAGCCAGGAGAGAGAAGGGTAATATCAAGAGGTCAATGGAGTTATGAAGAAGGTCCACTGTCAGTGCTTCTCAAATCATTAACACTGACCAAAATTACAACAACAAAAAATTAAATGATCATGAAAAGCAAACCCAAGATCTAAGCAGTGCGCAGAGGGTGCAGAGACTTTGGAAGAGACACACAGCAGAGAGAGACATCCAGAGAGTGACCTCTCCTCCTTTCTGGATCAAACCCTGGAGTTCTGCTGTACAGTGGAAACTTGGTGCCAGTCTCCTGCCCTGAGAGAAGAGATCGGTGCCTTCCAATCCTAATCTTCTGTTCACAGAAAGCTAGGCAGTTTTGGAGAAGAGCAAGCTTAGCACCAGTCTTTTGCACAGTGAGAAGAAATCTGTGCCAGCTGTAAAAGTCTACAGCACAAAGGGTGCAGACAGAGCATTTCAAGAAACCTTTGTAGAACCCATCTACATAACAGGCACAGGAAGGAAAGAAGAGCAAATACAAGCAGTAGACACAGGAGGAGAAAGTCCTGCGCAAGCAACAGGCAATTCAAGTTTCATCTGGAGAGCTACAGAGGAAGGAGGCAAGCATATACACAGAGAGAAGGACACTGGAGGACTATCTCCTGGTGTTCTCCCAGTAGGAGCTATCTGAAAAGTGGAATTCTCAGACTTTATGATAGATTATTTGCTAACATGGAGGATATAAGTAAGCAGAGTCCTGAGATGGCTCAGGGTCCAGGGAAGGAGGACATCAGATATTTGGTCAGAGGGTCCAGAAGCCAGATGGACTTTTTGCAGGAAGTCACAGAAGACATGTCATTGGATAGTCTTCTATATGAGAAACCAGAAGACTCCTATGAGAAGAGAGGAGGACCATCTCCTGATAACAATGAGCTGGATAATGTCCTGGACTGTATCCTGGACTCTTCTACATCAAGCCACCACCACCACCTTTGGTCTGACTGTAGTATTCCTGAGATACAAGGCATAGGAGATGTTAAGAATGTTGCTGAATCCAAAGGTGACATGGTAGATATCAAAGTTTGGACAGAAGCCACAGCATCTGGAAAGAAGATAACTCAAGAGAAAGCCAGCCTGGAGGACGTTACTGGGAACCAGAAATCTGTGAAAAGTGGTGTTCTGGGGGTTGATCCCAATAAACCTCCAACCCTGGCACCTGAAGTACATCTCATAACTATGCCAAACTTGGATATGAATGTATTATATCTATCTACTCAGGAAACAGAGTTGGTGAAACCAGAAGGTCATGAGCAAAGGTTTTCACCCCCAATCCCATCACAGGAGTTGGCTTCATACACATTACAGAGCTCCAATTCACACCCTGCGGATGCCCAGGTCAAGCAGGAAGGACCTGAGGTCTTATTATTTCATCCCACAGAAGAAAGTCCTCTTCTCCAGGATTATAAATTATGCTCTTCTGGTCTTGCCACCCCTGAAACTGACCGGTCTTTGGACTTTATCCTTTTCAAAACTGAGTCTGCATCCGAGTATCAAGCCTATAGACCCAACAGGGGTAAACCAGCTGAAAACAAAATCCATGTTGTACCTTCTTCTAACCCAACTCAAGGTATCTACCAGCCGTTAAGTCTTAATGGGCAACAACAGCATGGCTACCAGGCAGGAAGGGTGAGAGAGACTTTCCTACCCCAGATTGATCTACCGTACGTCCAGTACATCAGGTAACTAATAACTTGTGATATTAGATCATTTTTAATATCGTTCATTGTGTTCCCAAATATTGACCTCGATTATTAGAAATAACATCATGCTTTATTATAATATTATATTTATGTCCTTTCAGGTCATATAATACATTTGGTTAAAAAAAACTCACTTTTTTTAATAATTGATTTTTGGGGTTTTTATTTTACTCTAGTTGGGCTAGATTTTTTTTTTTTTAGTTTTTTTTATCTTTTTGGGAATCACAAATTTTGGAATGATGAAATCTCCTTTACGGGGCAGACAGGCTCTATTTTTTTGTGATCCAATAGCATTTTATGTAGATTAAAGGCTTATCCCATCCATTTTCTGTTGACCAGTGCTTGGTTAAAATAATAAAATCAAATGTCACTCACCCTCTCCCAGAACAGCGCTCTGTTTACTGGCTATACTGGTGACGTCATGACTACAGCACACATCACCGCTGCAGCCAATCACTATGCTCAGTGGCTCATGTAATCTACGTCGGCAGAGCCAGTGATCTCAGTGATTGACTGCAGCGGTGATTTGCGCTGATGTCAACGGTGTAGCCAGTAAGCAGAGACTGGAGCAGTGGTATAGAGTCAGTACTGGACTGGGGAAGGATGAGTAACATCTGATTTTATTAATTTAACCCACTGCTTGCCATCAAAGAGCAGAATGCTATAACCCCTTTTTAACGTTTATTACCTATCCATCGGATAAGTATATAAATGTGTCTACCCTTCCCTCAAATTTGGCTAAGGACTCCAGTTTTCCAATTAAAAATGTATAAATTATCACGACATGCCAGAAAAACCCCTAACAGGCTGCAGCAATCATCACAACCACTAAATTACAGCACACAGACACGTATAGCATAAACTGAGAATCTCAAAGTCATGTCTTTTATGACTATAGAATATCCCTTTAATGAATACCTATAAATATCCCTTTAATGAACACCTATAGATTTCAATAGCTGCCTCAGCAGTTGATCATATTTTGTCGCTATCAGCTAAAAGGGGTCTTACCTCCCTTTCCCTAGGAGCAGTTTGTTAGAAAAAACAGAAAACATACTGAGCTTTACTCACCCACCCCAGGTCCAGCGCTGAGTCTCTGCCACTGTTCCCGAGGAGGGTGAGGGAAAATGGAGAATTAAGAGAAGTTGACAGCAGGTCTTTACATTTGGTATTCGTGGTATGGCGTTGTAGGGGCTTGTCCCCCACTAATTCATAAAAATGATAGGGTTCCCATCTGTCAGTCATGAAAAATCTAGAGGAGAGTCAGGATGGAAATGAACCAGGGGGGCTTCAATATACTTGTAAAGGGAAGTCCAAGTACACTGACGCCCCCTGTGCACTTCCAGTTTAATTTGCATATTGCTTCTAAGCCAGGAGCATGACAGGTTCCCTTTAAATATTTGTAAGAAAAACCTAAATATTGATGTTTTTATGGTGATCAAAAATGAAGAAAAAAAATCCTTGGGGGTCATATGTTACACATCTCCTTTAATCACTTAAGATAGAGCATTACCTGGAGATTAAAGGGAATCTGTCAGTAGGATCTACCCTTCTAAGTTGTCTAGAGAAAATGAGACCCTGATATCTGCGATCTGGTGTCTTATTCCAGAAAAAAGCAAGGTTTTTTTTTAATATGTAAATGAACTGTTAAGATCTATGGGCAGGACATAGATCTCCCACGAGAATCTGCCTCCAGAGTTTATTAGAGATTATATAAAAAAAAGGGAGCATTACCAGTGTGAGACATGTAGATCAGGAGAACAGACTGTCAGTCATTACATGTCTCACATTAATAACACTTCCTTTCCTTTGCAATAATCTCTGGAGGCAGATTCTCGGGGAGATCTATGTCCGGCCCATAGATCTTAACAGCTAATTTATATATTAAGAAAAACATCAATTTCTTTGGAATAAAACATCGGATCGCAGATGTCAGGGTATCATTTTATTCAGCTTCCTTTGTCCATACAGACGGCTTAGGAGGATTAATTCTACTGATCGATTCCTTTTAAGGACGAAGCAGATTTTTTTTGTTTGTTTCATTGTCTAATTACAAAAGCGATAGCATTTTAACTCCTTTCTTCTGTTCATTAGCGTTTTTTTCCTTCCCCTTCTTAAAGGGAACCTGTCAGCAGGATTGTGCACAGTAACCTACAGACAGTGTCAGGTCGGCACCGTTATACTGATTACAATGATACCTGGTGATGAAGTCTGTCTTGTGGTTGTTGTTTAATCTTTATTTTCTGTTTTAAGTTAATGATATGCTCGTGGAGGGTCTTCATGTGGTGCTCTGATTAGGTATTCATAATGCAGACTGTTGACAGGTCACTGATCCCTCACTGACCTGCCCCCTAGTTTACATAATGAATATTATATGTACATATTGAAAAAAAACAAAACAACCTTCTGCTGATAGGTGCCGGCGGTGGCGCCTGCACTGTAGCGCCTGCACTGCAGCATGATCACATATGTAATGTGCATATAACTAATATGTTTGAGGTTATCCTGATATTCCTAAAAAAAAAAAAAAAAGAAATCCTTTGGAAAATGGCGCCGGCGTAGTAGCAGCTATCTGTGTATATAGCTGTGATCCAATAACTGTTACTACGCAGGCGTCGGCGGCGCCATCTTGGAGGAGGACATTTTTTTTCTCTAAGAAGATGGCTCTGCTAGCGCCTGTGCAGTAGCAGCTATTGGATTACAGCTATATACACAGATAGCTGCTACTGCGCCGGCACCATTTTCCAAAGGTTTTCTTTTTTTTTTTAGGAATATCAGGATAACCTCAAACATATTAATTATATACACAGTACACATGCGATCATGCTGCAGGGCAGGCGCCACCGCCAGTGCCTGCCTGCAGAAGGATTTTTGTTTTTAGTATGTACATATAATAGTCATTATGCAAACTAGGGGGCAGTCAGTGAGGGATCAGTGACCTGCCAGCAGTTTGCATTATGAATACCTGATCAGAGCACCACATGCAGACCCCACACAGGCCGCCACGAAGCACGCGCATATCATTAACTCAAAACTGAAGATAAAGATTAAGCAACAACCACAAGACGGATTTCATCACCAGGCATCACTGTAATCAGTATAAGGCCGGCTTCACACTCAGCGTATGAAAATACGGTCCGTATATTACGGCCGTAATACGCTGAAATGTCCCGAAAATAGTGGTCCGTAGCTCCTCCGTAGGCAGGGTGTGTCAGCGTTTTTTGCGCATGGCATCCTCCGTATGTAATCCGTATGGCATCCGTACTGCGTGGTTTTCTCGCAGGCTTGCAAAACCAGCATACCGCTATAGAAATGATCCATGTGTCCCAAAAAGAAAAAAATATATATATACACTGTCTATATATATATATATATATATATATATATATATATATATATATATATATGTCAGTAGACACATATATGTATATATATTACTATTTTTTCCAGCGCTATACAGCTTGAAAGCCGGTAATTCAATTACCGGCTTTTTCTTTCTCCTTCCTAAAACCCGACATGATTTGAGACATGGTTTACATACAGTAAACCATGTCTTCTCTCCATTTTTTTAGCAGATTCCACACTACTAATGTTAGTAGTGTGTATCTGCAAAATTTGGCCGTTCTAGCTCTTAAAATAAAGGGTTAAATGGCGGAAAAAATTGGCGTGGGCTTCCGCGCAATTTTCTCCGCCAGAGTAGTAAAGCCAGTGACTGAGGGCAGATATTAATAGCCTGGAGAGGGTCCATGGTTATTGGCCCCCCCCTGGCTAAAAACACCTGCCCCCAGCCACCCCAGAAAAGGCACATCTGGAAGATGCGCCTATTCTGGCACTTGGCCACTCTCTTCCCATTCCCGTGTAGCGGTGGGATATGGGATAATGAAGGGTTAATGCCACCTTGCTATTGTAAGGTGACATTAAGCCTAATTAATAATGGAGAGGCGTCAATTATGACACCTATCCATTATTAATCCAATTGTAGTAAAGGGTTAAATAAAACACAAACACATTATTTAAAATTATTTTAATGAAATAAAAACAATGGTTGCTTTCTAGGTAAGTTCCCACGATCTATGAACATCCAGCAGAGGGCGCCTCACCGCAAATGAAGCTAAATATAGCACATTGATCTATATTTAGACTCATTCCCCGGGGTTTTGCAGCGAGGAGTAGCATTGCATTACCAAAGCTCCTTGCTGCAAAATGTTTTAACCCCTTCAGAAGGATTTACATCGTTGGACGTTACAGATCTGCGGAAGGTAAGTATATTGTTGGTTTATTATGTTTTTTCTTTCACAGAACGAGGGTCTTCAGTGACTGGATTGGGCGTAGAATAAAATACTCCAACAACCATTGTTTTTATTTCATTAAAATAATTTTAAATAATGTGTTTGTGTTTTATTTAACCCTTTACTACAATTGGATTAATAATGGATAGGTGTCATAATTGACGCCTCTCCATTATTAATTAGGCTTAATGTCACCTTACAATAGCAAGGTGGCATTAACCCTTTATTACCCCATATCCCACCGCTACACGGGAATGGGAAGAGAGTGGCCAAGTGCCAGAATAGGCGCATCTTCCAGATGTGCCTTTTCTGGGGTGGCTGGGGGCAGATATTTTTAGCCAGGGGGGGCCAATAACCATGGACCCTCTCCAGGCTATTAATATCTGCCCTCAGTCACTGGCTTTACTACTCTGGCGGAGAAAATTGCGCGGGAGCCCACGCCAATTTTTTCCGCCATTTAACCCTTTATTTTAAGAGCTAGAACGGCCAAATTTTGCAGATACACACTACTGACATTAGTAGTGTGGAATCTGCAAAAAAAAATGGAGAGAAGACATGGTTTACTGTATGTAAACCATGTCTCAAATCATGTCGGGTTTTAGGAAGGAGAAAGAAAAAGCCGGTAATTGAATTACCGGCTTTCAAGCTGTATAGCGCTGGAAAAAATATTAATATATATACATATATGTGTCTCACTGACATATATATATATATATATATATATATATATATATATATATATATATACAGTGGGGCAAAAAAGTATTTAGTCAGTCAGCAATAGTGCAAGTTCCACCACTTAAAAAGATGAGAGGCGTCTGTAATTTACATCATAGGTAGACCTCAACTATGGGAGACAAACTGAGAAAAAAAAATCCAGAAAATCACATTGTCTGTTTTTTTAACATTTTATTTGCATATTATGGTGGAAAATAAGTATTTGGTCAGAAACAAACAATCCAGATTTCTGGCTCTCACAGACCTGTAGCTTCTTCTTGAAGAGTCTCCTCTTTCCTCCACTCATTACCTGTAGTAATGGCACCTGTTTAAACTTGTTATCAGTATAAAAAGACACCTGTGCACACCCTCAAACAGTCTGACTCCAAACTCCACTATGGTGAAGACCCAAGAGCTGTCAAAGGACACCAGAAACAAAATTGTAGCCCTGCACCAGGCTGGGAAGACTGAATCTGCAATAGCCAACCAGCTTGGATTGAAGAAATCAACAGTGGGAGCAATAATTAGAAAATGGAAGACATACAAGACCACTGATAATCTCCCTCGATCTGGGGCTCCACGCAAAATCCCACCCCGTGGGGTCAGAATGATCACAAGAACGGTGAGCAAAAATCCCAGAACCATGCGGGGGGACCTAGTGAATGAACTGCAGAGAGCTGGGACCAATTTAACAAGGCCTACCATAAGTAACACACTACGCCACCATGGACTCAGATCCTGCAGTGCCAGACGTGTCCCACTGCTTAAGCCAGTACATGTCTGGGCCCGTCTGAAGTTTGCTAGAGAGCATTTGGATGATCCAGAGGAGTTTTGGGAGAATGTCCTATGGTCTGATGAAACCAAACTGGAACTGTTTGGTAGAAACACAACTTGTCGTGTTTGGAGGAAAAAGAATACTGAGTTGCATCTATCAAACACCATACCTACTGTAAAGCATGGTGGTGGAAACATCATGCTTTGGGGCTGTTTCTCTGCAAAGGGGCCAGGACGACTGATCTGGGTACATGAAAGAATGAATGGGGCCATGTATCGTGAGATTTTGAGTGCAAACCTCCTTCCATCAGCAAGGGCATTGAAGATGAAACGTGGCTGGGTCTTTCAACATGACAATGATCCAAAGCACACCACCAGGGCAACGAAGGAGTGGCTTCGTGAGAAGCATTTCAAGGTCCTGGAGTGGCCTAGCCAGTCTCCAGATCTCAACCCTATAGAAAACCTTTGGAGGGAGTTGAAAGTCCGTGTTGCCAAGCGAAAAGCCAAAAACAACACTGCTCTAGAGGAGATCTGCATGGAGGAATGGGCCAACATACCAACAACAGTGTGTGGCAACCTTGTGAAGACTTACAGAAAACGTTTGACCTCTGTCATTGCCAACAAAGGATATATTACAAAGTATTGAGATGAAATTTTGTTTCTGACCAAATACTTATTTTCCACCATAATATGCAAATAAATTGTTAAAAAAACAGACAATGTGATTTTCTGCATTTTTTTTCTCAGTTTGTCTCCCATAGTTGAGGTCTACCTATGATGTAAATTACAGACGCTTCTCATCTTTTTAAGTGGTGGAACTTGCACTATTGCTGACTGACTAAATACTTTTTTGCCCCACTGTATATATATATACCTATTCTATGTGTACACATTTATTCTACCTATTCTACTGTAAGCTGTCAGTGTGATTTTACTGTACACTGCACTGAATTGCCGGCTTTTCTCTCTAACAGCGCTGCGTATTTCTCGCAAGTCACACTGCTTGTCCGTGTGTAATCCGTATTTTTCACGCTTCCATAGACTTTAATTGGCGTATTTCTTGCGCAGTACGGTGACAAACGCAGCATGCTGCGATTTTGTACGGCCGTAGAAAGCCGTATGATACTGATCAGTAAAATACGGCAGATAGGAGCAGAGGCATAGAGAATAATTGTGCCGTATTTTTTGCGAGTTTTACGGACGTAGTTTCTGCGCTCTTACGTCCGTAAAACTCGCAAGTGTGAAGCCGGCCTAACAGTGCCGACCTGACGCTGTCTGTAGGTTACACAGCACAATCCTGCTGACAGGTTCCTTTTAAGAATCAAAATGTTTGTGTTATTTTTCCATCGCCATAGACATATATGCAAGATTAGTTGTAGTTTTGAATGGCATCTTCACCTCAACTGTATAATTTTCAGGAAAACAAAAAAAAAAAAGAATTATAAAAGTGGAGAAACTGGGATAGAAACGCACAATTCCACCATTATTTTTTCAGTTTAATTTTTGCGGCATTAACTGTACAATAAAAATGAACTGACGGCGCAAATCTCCAGGTCAGTGCCACTATCGTTATTGCAAACTGATATTTTTATTTCTTTTTATCTTTTAGTGTTTGTACAATTATTATTTGCTTTAAGTTTTCACTTTTAAAAATATTGGTTTGTGTTGCTATTTTCTGGATCCAGCTTTTTATATTTTGGTTGTTGATAGAGCAGTGTGAGGACATGTACTAGCTTGTATAATCAGCATTTTGGGGGAACATACCACTTATTGATTGTTCTGTATTGCATTTTTTAGAAAGTTACAGTGGGCAAAAAAAAATTGGAAATTCTAGAATTTTTAATTTTTACAGTGCATATTGTATGGCTTAATATTTTATTTTTATCTACTTTTATGTTATTTTATATTTCCATGTGTGTCACCGTGCATTTTTCACTTGTGCAGTATAACAATAGATAAGAGGACGTCTTTGATCATGGCAATTATTATTATACTTAGTGCACACAGAGTCCACTGTTATATAAATAACTGTCCCTTTATTACATTACCTTGTTTTGTTACTATGTAATGTTATTATTACATTTATTACTAATCAGAACTATTTGATGTGCATGCAGCAGAGTATTTCCTATTGATTTCCTATACGTATACGTTCTTTTCATCTGGGACCTTAGGTGCTCGTCTTTATACTCTTCACTCTTGATATATAAGATGTGACTTATCATCTTTGTAGTCTTCCATGTTCCTACATTGTTTATTTCTATCATTTTACCTGCTGCCAGTAGCTGTGTTTTTGGGCCCATACATCTAGAATTTCACTTTTTCTCCATTTTTTAATGCATCCATAAGTTTATACTTTGCTACATTATTTTCAGTGTAGTTTCTGTTTTTGAACTGATCTTTCCTATTTATATAAAGGGATACCCTATAATGTGTAATTTAGTGGAATATTGGGCGGCTGCAGACGAGCGTATGAAAAATCCATCTGTAAATCTTGGATAATTTATTGCTAATTTTTATCCTTCATGTGCCATCCGTGTTTCCGTTTCTTACATCCATTTGTCATCCATGTGCCATCCGTGTTTCCGTTTCGTACATCTGTGTGTCATTCATGTGCCATCTGTGTTTCCGTTTTTTACATCCATGTGTCATCCGTGTTTCCCTTTCTTACATCTGTGCATCATCTGTGCATCATCCATGTGCCATCCATGTTTCCGTTTCTTACATCTGTGCATCATCCATGTGCCATCCATGTTTCCGTTTCTAACATCCGTGTGTCTTCTGTGTGCCATCCATGTTTCCATTTCTTACATACATGTGTCATCCATGTGCCATCTGCGTTATGTGTCATCCATGTGCCATCTGTGTTTCTGTTTCTTACATCCGTGCGTCATCCATGCTTCAGTTTCTTACATCCGTGTGTCGTCCGTGTGCCATCCATGTTTCCGTTTCTAACATCCGTGTGTCATCCATGTGCCATCCATGTTTCCGTTTCTTACATACATGTGTCATCCATGTGCTATCTGTGTTTCTGTTTCTTAAATCCGTGTGTCATCCATGTGCCATCCGTGCTTCAGTTTCTTACATCCATGTGTCGTCCGTGTGCCATCCATGTTTCCGTTTCTTACATACATGTGTCATCCATGTGCCATCTGTGTTATGTGTCATCCATGTGCCATCTGTGTTTCTGTTTCTTACATCTGTGCATCATCCATGTGCCATCCGTGTTTCCATTTCTAACATCCGTGTGTCATCTGTGTGCCATCCATATTTCCGTTTCTTACATACATGTGTCATCCATGTGCCATCTGTGTTATGTGTCATCCATGTGCCATCTGTGTTTCTGTTTCTTACATCCGTGCGTCATCCATGTGCCATCCGTGCTTCAGTTTCTTACATCCATGTGTCGTCCGTGTGCCATCCATGTTTCCGTTTCTTACATACATGTGTCATCCATGTGCCATCTGTGTTATGTGTCATCCTTGTGCCATCTGTGTTTCTGTTTCTTACATCCGTGCGTCATCCATGCTTCAGTTTCTTACATCCGTGTGTCGTCCGTGTGCCATCCATGTTTCCGTTTCTAACATCTGTGTGTCATCCATGTGCCATCCATGTTTCCGTTTCTTACATACATGTGTCATCCATGTGCTATCTGTGTTTCTGTTTCTTACATCCGTGTGTCATCCATGTGCCATCCGTGCTTCAGTTTCTTACATCCATGTGTCGTCCGTGTGCCATCCATGTTTCCGTTTCTTACATACATGTGTCATCCATGTGCCATCTGTGTTATGTGTCATCCATGTGCCATCTGTGTTTCTGTTTCTTACATCCGTGCGTCATCCATGTGCCATCCGTGCTTCAGTTTCTTACATCCATGTGTCGTCCGTGTGCCATCCATGTTTCCATTTCTTACATACATGTGTCATCCATGTGCCATCTGTGTTATGTGTCATCCATGTGCCATCTGTGTTTCTGTTTCTTACATCCGTGCGTCATCCATGCTTCAGTTTCTTACATCCGTGTGTCGTCCGTGTGCCATCCATGTTTCCGTTTCTAACATCCGTGTGTCATCCATCTGCCATCCATGTTTCCGTTTCTTACATACATGTGTCATCCATGTGCTATCTGTGTTTCTGTTTCTTACATCCGTGCGTCATCCGTGCTTCAGTTTCTTACATCCGTGTGTCATCCATGTTTCCGTTTCTAACATCCGTGTGTCATCCATGTGCCATCCATGTTTCCGTTTCTTACATACATGTGTCATCCATGTGCCATCTGTGTTTCTGTTTCTTACATCCGTGCATCATCCATGTGTTGTCCGTGTTTCCATTTCTTACATCATGTATCATTCATGTGCCGTCATCCATGTGCCATCTGTGCTTCAGTTTCTTACATCCGTGTGTCATCCGTCTGCCATCCATGTTTCCGTTTCTTACATCTGTGCGCCATCCATGTGCCATGCATGTTTCCGTTTCTTATGTCCGTGTGCCATCCGTTTTCATACAAGTACATTAAAACAAGTACATAATCACATGCAGTTCCCTAGGTTTACAATAGAAATGTAGCCATAAAATCGGATGCCCCTCTGATGGAGGTAGGATCCTTGTAGGATGCAATTTTTCTCTTGTACCCATAGACTTGAGAGTCTCTTCTGAAAGTAGAAATCTTTTTCTCATGGACGGTTGGACCAAAAATCAAAAATCGTTCACCTGACCAGCCCTATAGAATAACATGGCGGTGTGCTTTTGGCCACTTGGTGGTTTAATACAGTAAAGTTAACAGGTCATTCCTATATGGGATATTTATGGCATATTCTCACCAATGGTGCCATCACTGTCACCGTGCGACAGGACTCCATTATTGAGCTAGATATGGGGCCCGTTGGTGGCACCTGCATCTGATGGACATTTATATAGATATGCTATAAATATCCCAGATGTGTACAATGAGTGTGCGCCTTGTGCTGTGGATATGACGCCAATATGGAGCTGGTTCTCTGCTCTTTTATTGGTGCGCCACGTACTAACCAAGTGCTTCACTAAAGTGTTTTCTGGTGTAAGAGTTGGTACACCATGGGATGGAATCGGTGTTGTCAAGCCCACCCAACAAATTCTTTAAAAGTTACACCACTAATGCTTCTTAGCCAAAACATGACCATTCTCTACGTGGGTCATTAAACCCCCATTTTGGATTGTGTTTTCTTCTGCACTGAACCCTGCTGCGACTGCGGCTTACGTTTTAAAAAAAAATTTGAGATGGATAAGATAGATATTGTGAATAGATTCCGAGATTCCCAGTGTTTGCCGTGTGGTTCATCTGTTGCTGAGGTCCTTGTGTGCTTTACCTATTATTCTGGAGGAAATTAAGACCGGGTCACTCTGCCACTTGATCTAATGTGATTCTTAGTATTGTTCTTGACTTCTCGCCTGTGGTAACATTCACTGAGCAGAAGACAAGGATACAGGATAATGGCGCAGTGTTAAATTCTCTGGTTACACAATGATCTTCCTCGCTCACTTTTTAGTGCTTAAATATATTAATAGTATCAATTACCCATACTAATTATAATACTAAAAGCAATATGATTTTATCAGAGAACTCTATTATATGCAGGGCACACAACTTAGGATGCTGGTGACACCATGAATAAGCCACGTTTCGGCAATCACCAAATTATCCCATGTAAATAGGTTTGTTACAGCTTTTATTGTATGATAAAAATTCTGTGACCACATGATATTGCAATTTTTACAGTTATAGAAGAAATTCAGAACTTTTGGGAAAAAAAAAGTTTTTTTTTTCTGTGTTAATTAAACCTTAGACTCAAAATACCCCCATTTTACCCAGTGCAATCTCTCCCAGTGGGCACAACACATACAAAACCTATTCACTTACCTTTTATGCATCTTGCAAACATATGATAGTTCCTACCAAAAATCACAAATTTTGACTCATCAAACCACTGCTCTTGGTTATGATAGTATATCAACTCACTCGGGAAAATAGGTAACACACTAAAACTGCAACTGTCGCTTCCAGTTCCTGTACAGACTAGAAATCCTGACCACACAGTCCCTAGTGGTTCCTGTGTGACCAGAGATAGCCCTAACCACAAACTTGACAATGGCAACTCAGACCCATGCTGTCTGAAACGAAGTCGAGCGCTTCACATTCCTCCTAAAGAACCGAAGGACAGCACAGAATGAAAATTACCTACAGAAGGGAAAGTGTGCTGAAAAAAGTTAAGCTACCAGAATAAGTAAAACATACCACAAAATGCAAAATAAAGGATCAAGTATGTACTGTTAGAAAGAATGTCGCCTATTTATAAAAAAGAATCAGAACCTAGATGCAGGGTAAAGAACATAAACAGCCAATAGATAAACCCTAGCTGATCTTTCACTAACTTGCTTAAACTACAGCATCATGGCTGGACAACCATATGAGATTATCACCAGGAGGAAATACCAGCAGGGGTAAAGTGCATAAAGTTGTACCTGAAAGGTGATAGGGCAGACAAATGAGTAAATGAAAACATCTGTTTTCCTATAAAGAATGAAGCAAGAATAACAGACTAAACACCCATAGAAAAGGTGTATCTGCTGTGGCTCGGCGGACAGAGAAGCTGACCACAAAGCAAAGACTCAAAGGTTCGAACACAGAACCATGACAATCTAATGTTCAGCCCTTGTGTTGTTTGGCCCAAACAAGTCTTTTCTTGTTTGCAGTCCTCAGTAGTGGATTTTTTCAGCAATTTGACCATAAAGGCCTTCTTATTACAGTCTCCTCTGGACAATTATGTTGAGGTGCGTCCGCTACCTGATAATTTATGAGGTGCTGTCAATTTAGATTTTCCGAGGCTGGTAGTTCCGATGAACTTATCCTCTACAGCATAATACATTTTTCTTCTTCCTGTTCTGTTGCGATAATCATGAGAGACAGTTTTATTATGATGATTGATGGTTTTCATGACTGAATTTAAGGATACTTTCAAGGTTCAAGCAATTTTCCAGATTGACTGACCATCAAGTCTTAAAATCGTGTTTGACTTTCGTTTATCTTTAGTGAGTTGAGTGGTCCTTGCCATATTCTGGCTTAGAACAGTTGTGGAATAGGGCTCAGCACTGTATGGAGCTGTGTACCAACACTGCCTCTGCAAAACACACCTGGTGGTCACAAACACTTTCTGAAGGCCACAAATAAAATCCTCAAATTTATTCTTGATAACTGTTCATTAGAATCCATTCCAGGTGACTACCTGATGAAGCTTCTTGAAAAACAATGTCAAGTGTGTGTAATCATAAGAGTAAAAGGGGGGTATTTTAAGGAATCTAAGATTTTACACATATTCTAGTTTGTTTAACGTGTGTTTCTTTACTCCATGTTTCCATTTGTGATCCTTCATGGCTTTTCTGCCTTCAGTCTGAATCTACAATGTCCACATTCCAATAGCGACAAGGAAACCATTGCATGAATGCGTCACAACTTTTGACCAGTGCCGCATGACATTTCAACCCCTTTGTATTGCATTTTTGGAGGGAGGTGCAGTGTCAAAAAATTGTTTTGATTATTCTTTACACCATTTACCGTATGGCTTAATTAATTTGATATTTTCTAAAATTGGACTTTTACTTACAATGGCTAAATATTTTTATCTTTGGATTGGGAAAAGACAGCTTATTTTATTTTTTTACAGTTTTTAAAACTTTTTTTATAATTACTTTTCACTTATTTTTTAGTTTTCCTAGGAGTCTTGAACCTCCGATCAATATTGCAGTATTTAGCAAAAATCACTATCTCCTTTGAGACCCAACCGGAGGTCTATGGAGAAGCCTAATGTGTACAAAATTTTAATAGAAACCCCATTTTTTTTTATAAATCATTGTGATTAGACATCAAAGCAAAATGTTTTAATATCTTTTTAAAAACTTATCAGGCTCCAGAGGACAAAGGCTTCTGAAGTTAGATTATACATCGCTAAGTACAGTATCCCCAGGGCTTAGTAGAATTATCTTTCTATGCATGGTATTGGGAATCCATACTGAATTCCATAATCACACTATTATGCCTATTTTTATGTCCAAAGGTCCGAAGATCCCGATCAAACGTCACAATATGGCTTTGACTCATTACCACAGAAGATCTGTTTGATTTGTGGAGATGAGGCATCTGGATGTCACTATGGGGTCCTCACCTGTGGAAGTTGTAAGGTGTTCTTTAAGAGAGCCATAGAAGGTAAGAATTCTCTTCTGTAATTTTTAGATTTTAAATGGGTTTTCTTGGCTTTAAGTATTGACATCTTATGCTTTTTTCCGGCTCTGGCGACATATTTTTATTATCGCATTTTTATGGGACACTTCTAGCATGGCCAGTAATCCTCATAGAAATCAATAATGAGCTGCCTCGACTTTGTGTTTACCATATAGAAATGGGTTTTATCAACTAGACAACTTCTTCAATGAAGAGTTAGTGTGAGTACCCCATGCCATTTGCTAAAATTCATGTCCTTGGCCATTTTTTTTTTAAAGCGTAATTTAGTTATGACATAGATCGCTAAATATGTTACTTGTAATCTGCGCCTTGAGTTCTTCGAAAAGCGAACTCTCTGTGATTTTCAAGGATGATTGTAATGGTAAGCACATTCCTCTGGAAGAAGATATAGTAGAAAAAAAGTTTTAGTAAAAGAAAAGTTCACTGGTCAGTTTGGTCATGGTCTTGCACATGGTTGGTCGAGGCTGCGTTCACATGTGTGTAGAAATATAATTTCCATGGTTCATAAATTTAAGATGTTTCTTTGCAACAATCTGTGATTCAAGCTGTTGGGTTTTCTTTCCTTCATTGTCTTCTGTGCAGGAAGGTAAATAACTGCTTTTGTAGGTGAAGTAGCAGCATGGTCAGTTTTGTCTCACAAAATATTACTAGATCTTCTATAAGCCCAGGCTGTAACACAATAGTGGGCTCCTCAGGTCCAGCAACCATTATTCTCGAGATCACTGGCCAACTGAAGACACCAATGAACTGCATTGGACTGGAAGAACGGGAGCAGTGGTGGGGCCTATTCATGGGGTTTACAACATTGGCAAACAAGGGAGGATAAATCCAGAAAAGGAGAAACCTCCATCATCGCTCTCACCTACAATACATGGGTAGTTAGAGGGGTGATCTACTATTGGGTTTTATTGACTGCAAATGGTAGGAGAAAATGTCAATCTATCCTTGTTTCCATTATATATACCTGGATACATGGATTATTGTGTCTTTGTCATCTTTTTTAAAGGGAATCTGTCACCCCATTTTTGACCTATAAGCTGTGGCCACCGCCATCAGGGGCTTATCTACAGCATTCTGTAACGCTGTAGATAAGCCCCCAATGTAACCTGAAAGATAAGAAAAACAAGTTAGATTATACTCACCCAGGGGCGGTCCTGGGGTGGTCCAGGTCCAGCGCCTCCCATCTTCTTACGATCATGTCCTCTTCTTTGCTTCCTGTCGCAGCTCCTGCGCAGGCGTACTTTAGCTGCCCTATTAAGGGCAGACCAAAAATCTGCAGTGCGCAGGCGCCGGGAAATGTCAGAGAGGCCAGGCGCCTGCGCACTGCAGTACTTTGCTCTGCCCTCAACAGGAGCCACGACAGGAAGAAAAGAAGAGGACGGCATCACATGAAGATGGGAGACGCTGGACCCAGACCGTGACGCCCATCGGACCGGACAACACTGCACCAGGACCGCCCCTGGGTGAGTATAAGCTAATTTGTTTTTCTTATCTTTCAAGTTACATCGGGGGCTTATCTACAGCATTACAGAATGCATTACAGAATGCTGTAGATAAGCCCCTGATGGCGGTGGTCGCAGCTTATAGCCGAAAACTGGGGTGACAGATTCCCTTTAACCTCTGTGAATATCTTTTTATGTTTTCTGTCCCCCCTCCTGCGCTTCTTCTTTTCATATATATTTTTTGTATAATGATTTTATTGTTTTAACAGAGGAATCTGATGCTAGACATACGCTTTTGCTTCTAAAAACTGTCTAAACTGTCTACTTATGACGTTATGACAGGTCCTCTTTAAATCGAGGGGAAAAAGTCAGAAATTTGGTTTCAGTTGCATTTTCCAAGACCCATAACTTTTTTATTTTTCTGTCAATTAAACTGTGTGCGAGTTTGTTTTTTGTATGGAGAGCCGATGTTTTTATTGATCTCAATTTGTTGTACATACAACAATTTGATTGCCTTTTATTCTATTTTTATGGAAGTGTGGCAACAACAACAATAAATTCTGGCATTTTGATTTTTCTACAACATTTACCATTTTGGTACATTAATTATACGGTGGGGAAAATAAGTATTTCATACACCTCCTGATTTTGCAAGTTTTTCCAGACTTAAGAATTATGTAGAAATCATACAATGCGATTTTCTGGTTTTTATTTTTAGATTCTGTCTCTCATAGTTGAAGTATACCTGCGATGAAAATTACAGACCTCTCCATTCTTTGTAGATGGGAAAGCGTGCAAACTCGTCAGTGTATCAAATTCGTATTTTCCCCACTATATATTTTGATTGACTTTTCCAGACCTGGTGATATTATTATTTTTTATTGTTAACAGGACAAAAAGCGGTGATTCAATTGTATATCATTTTTTAAAAACTTTTTTTTTTTTTAATTTTAGTCCCCTTAGTGGACTCTGCAATCATATTGGAGTATTTAGAAAGTGATGTTCTCCTTTGAACCTCAGCTTGTTTTGGGGATCACAGGAGGATTAAGAAGGAGGCTGATGGCGGTTGTTGGCGCACGTTAAAGGACCCTGACTGTTGTAACCCATCACCCACTTATCATGTTTACTCAGGTGCTGATGGAAACTAGCACTTGCACAAATCAGCAATCGCATAATTTGAAGGCCATTTATTTTGTTTAATAGCAGATCATGCTGAAGTCACTGATGTTACAGACAAATCTTGTCCGTGTATCACAGCTGGCATCTGCCTGGTATGGTGTGGTATTAGGTACATATTGAGGGTAGTAGGGCATCCTAACGTGGTCATACACCCTAGAAAGCTGTGTTGGCCAATAGCTACTGTACATCTTTCTACTCCCCAGTACATGTATGCTTCACTGAGATTACTATGAACACTTCATAAACATGGGTATTTTAGGGTTTCATGCTTTTGGTTAGCCACTTGGAACATGAAGCCTTAGGGTTTTTATATAAAAAATGGAAGAATGTTTATTTCCATTGGTTGTACAGCATGAAAACGAAACTATCACTATAAACCCCTAGCCTTATCCAGGCACTAACTGAACAATACAGATCCTGGCTTTTCAGACCAGATTAGACCGAGTTTTGTCACACAAAACAGGTATCATCGATAGCAACCAATGATACTTATAGTTTGGTGCACGCAGCCTGTCCAAGCCTTTTCTACAGATATTCTGGCTTTTCCCTCTTCAGCTCCAATACAAATCCAACCTGCTCAGCTTCCCCAGCTGACTGACTGGTAAACACATAGCCTGGTGCTAGTCCTAGCTAGTCATGTGCATCAGGGCCGGTAGTGCTAAGAGTTAACCCTAGCCTGCCTTTCTTTCCTACAATATTAAAATTAACTGTTGGCAGACACCTCTGGCAGCACTGTTGTGAATTCCGCTCTTGGGCTCCCTCCGGTGGTTGTAAGTGGCACTTTTGTGAGTTCTGCTCTTGGGCTCCCTCCTGTGGGTTTAAGTGGAATGGCTGCTCCTTGGATTTAGCAGTCTGCAGCTGCTTCCACTGATTGTCTTTCTGCTCGGCTATTTATGCCTGGCTCTTCCCTTCAGCCAGTGCCACTTGTCTATGGTTCCTGGTTGGATTCACATCTCTCTTGGATTTCCCTGATATCCTGACCAGTTCAGCAAAGATAAGTCCTTGCTTTGCTCTTTTCTGTCCACATGTTGTGGACTTATTCGTTCTGTGCATTCTATGTTTTGTCCAGCTTGTCAGTATGGATTAATTAAGTTAAGCTGGAAGCTCTGGGAAGCAGATTTACCCTCCACACCTTTAGTCAGGTGTGGAGATTTTTGTAGTTTTTAATACTGACCGCACAGTATTCTATCCTGTCCTATCTATCTAGCTAGACTGGCCTCCTGTGCTACATCCTGGTTTCATTCTGTGTATGTCTTTTCCCTCTCCACTCACAGCCATTACTTGTGGGGGCTATCTATCCTTTGGGGATTTTCTCTGAGGCAAGATAGTTTTCCTGTTTCTATCTTTAGGGGTAGTTAATTCTCAGGCTGTGACGAGGTGCCTAGGGAGTGACAGGAGCATCCCACGGCTACTTCTAGTGTTGTGTTGAGCTTAGGGACTGCGGTCAGTACAGGTACCACCTCCTTCAAAGCTCGTCCCATGTTGCTCCTAAACCACCAGTTCATAACACAGCACTATATCTCCCATGAGAACAATGGATGGGGTATGCCGAAACTCATCCTACCTGTTTGCTGCTTTCTCTTAACATCTTTCATCCAGAGGGAAAGTTAGGAATGTCAGATGGCTACTATAAATATAAAATAATCAGCTGGTCCTGTAAAATTCATCTTTGGCCAATGCTTTTCTAAAGTGTGTGGGAGCCTTTAATTCCATTTCATTGTAATTTTTTACAATATTTAATGACAGAAGAAAGAAACAGACAAAGAACAGATTGCAAGGAACATGTCTGTTTTGTCTTCCATCAGATGGATTCTTGAAGTCCCTCTAGATACAAATGAGAACAAGATGGATGGGCGGGCTGTAGAGGAGATGCATACCACAATGTAGCTGAGTTGATAAAACTATGAAGCTAGATTGGTAACATGATGTAGCAGACTTGGTAATAATTTGAAGCAGATTGGTAGGGTTGATACCATCAGATAAGCAACCGAAGACTCCAAATTTATTCCACGGCAGTACAACAACCCCAACTATACAGCCAATGTCATTAAGAACCATTTGAAGAGTAGAGGAACAAGTAAAGCTGGAAGTGATGATCCGACCCCCACACAGCCCTGAGCTCAACATCATCCAGTCTGTCTGGGATTACAGGAAGAGATAGAAGGATTTGCACAAGTGACGTCCACAGAAGATCTGCGGTTAGTTCTCCAAGATGTTTGGAACAACCTCCCTGCCGAGTTCTTTCAAAAACTGAGTGCAATTACATGTCTCCAGAATTACTGATGCTGTTGTAAAGGATGGTCACACCAAATACTGATCTGATTTACATTTCTCTTTTGTTCATTCACTTTGAAGCTTGTTAGTTAATAAAAATAAAACTACACTTCTATTTTTTAAATCCTTCTTACAGCCATCATTTTTTCCACATCTGCCTAAAACTTTTGCATAGGACTGTGTATAAGATATCTTCTGGAATTAAAGTGATCCTGCCAATAGTTTTTAATGACTTCTCACTCGAGAAAACAAGGCTAGTAGACTACATCGATTGAGGGCGTGCGCCATCATACTTTCAGTCATCAGTCATCCTTTTATCATGATTATGAAAAGTGCTGAAAATCTGCACAAATCTTTTCATGTTGCCTTCAGGTTTTTGCTCTCTCCGACATTATTGTGGCACCCCAGGAGTTCGGATACCACAGTAGTGCTGCCTTCCTCTCGGGGAGGGTGGTGCTATGCCTGGAAACAAGAGGGATTCCTTTGGCAGGTAAGCTGTACAGTCAACACATTCTAACTCCAGGCCAGAAGGGGGAGCTCAAAACCCTGTTTTGCGGGAACTTCCCTGATATCCATCCTGGTCTGGAGGAGAAGTTAGTTTTGTCTGGAGCAGACAGTGAAGGGAGAGGAGTGATTAGGAGCTCAGGGAGGCTGCGAGTGGGCCCCCTGTAAGCCAGAGCGCAGAAACCGGGTACCGGAAGCCTGAGGTCATTGGAAACTATAAGTCACGCGACAGAAGAGGAGGGCATAGGACTATACGTAAACTGCCCATACAGCACCTGTGGTACAGCAGCATTCTGGAGCCTGGAGTCACCGTGCAAAGACCCCAGAAGGAACGGCTCAAGCTGCCTTCCATACAGGTACTTTCCCAGGATAGGGAAGTAAGAGGACCTTGTGAAGACACTTCAGGTAGCAAGGGACTAATAGTGAGCGCAAAGTGGAAGGCTCCCAACCTGACCTGCCAAGGGGATTTCCACTTGTTTCTGGGCTGCCTGGACTCCTTCTGTACCTGTTGCCAGTACCCTGGACTGTGGCCTGCTACCAACAGTAAACCAGGTAAAGACTGCAACCCTGAGTCCTCTGTTATTTACTGGCCACACATCATCCCTACCTTGGGAGCCCTGGGGACCACCCTTCACCTGTAGGAAGTGTCACCATCTAGCTGCCATACCATCACCCCAGAGGACCCCTTTAAGCAGCGTCGATCCCCACTGACCGAACACCACAAGTGGCGTCACGACTCACGAACAATAGACTTTATTCACAAATCCCCTTAAAAGACTGTTCCCCTTTAATTGGGCACCCAGGGCACGGACCAGGTCGCAGCTACCGTGACATTCCCTTTTAGAGTGACCGGTCCCAGTGCCAAGTACTCCAGGCCCTGGCGGGCGATTCATTATTCCAAAAGGTTTTAGTGCTTAATAGGACATGAATATACAGCAACTGAAAGCTTAGGTAAAGGTACCGTCACATTTAGCGACGCTGCAGCGATACAGACAACGATGCCGATCGCTGCAGCATCGCTGTTTCAGTCATTGTGTGGTCGCTGGAGAGCTGTCACACAGACAGCTCTCCAGCGACCAACGATGCCGAAGTCCCCGGGTAACCAGGGTAAACATCGGGTTACTAAGCGCAGGGCCGCGCTTAGTAACCTGATGTTTACCCTGGTTACCATTGTAAAAGTAAAAAAAAACAAACAGTACATACTTACATTCCGGTGTCTGTCCCACGGCATCAGCTTCCCTGCACTGCGTCAACGCCGGCCAGCCGTAAAGCAGAGCACAGCGGTGATGTCACTGCTCTGCTTTACGGCCGGCCGACATTGACACAGTGCAGGGAAGCTGACGCCGGGGGACAGACACCGGAATGTAAGTATGTACTGTTTGTTTTTTTTTACTTTTACAATGGTAACCAGGGTAAACATCGGGTTACTAAGTGAAGCGCCCCCAGACACAGGGCCACGAGTTCTCGGTCCCGGCATCTCTGGTTCGGTTCTGAAGCTGTCACGGTGGCTAGACCCGGTCCGCGACCCTGCTAAGGGGCGTCCAATAAAGTTGGTACAGTCTATCAGGGATTCGTGACGCTACCTGTGGTGTTCGGTCAGGGTGACCAACGCTGCTGTGGGGTCCGCTGGGGTGATGGAATGGCAGCTAGATGGTATACCTTCCCACAGGTGAAGTGTGTCCCCAGGGCTTCTGTTGTGAGTTCTGTTTTTGGGCTCCCTCTGGTGGTTACTGATGGTACTGGGTGATTTGTGTTTTGCTGTCTCTGGTGTCCACCTGTTCTATTAGCATTTGGGAGTTTCCTATTTAACCGGGCTTTCTTGTCATTTCCCCGCCGGCTATCAAGGTTATCAGAGTGTTTTGTTACCTCAGCTTCTGGCTTCAGTAATCTTCAGGACAAGCTAAGTTTTTGATTTTCTTGTTCCACGTTTTGCTTTATTTTTGTCTTGTCCAGCTTGCACATAATTGTTTCTTTGCTGCTGGTTGCTCTAGTGGGCTGTAATTGATCCTCATGTTCCATGAGTTGGAACATGAGTTCAAGTAATTACAGGATGGTTTTTTGAAGGGTTTTTTGCTGACCGCGCAGTTTACTTTTGTATCCTCTGCTATCTAGTTTTAGTGGGCCTCATTTTGCTGAATCTGTTTTCATACTGTGTATGTGCCTTCCTCTCATTTCACCGTCATTATATGTGGGGGGCTGCTATTTCTGTGGGGTATTTCTCTGGAGGCAAGAGAGGTCTGTGTTTCTTCTAATAGGGGAAGTTAGATCTTCGGCTGGTGCGAGACGTCTAGGATCAACGTAGGCACGTTCCCCGGCTATTGTTATTTGTGTGTTCAGGTTTAGGGTCGCGGTCAGCTCAGGTTCCATCACCCTAGAGCTCGTTGGTGCTTGTCCTTTTGTGATTCCCTGCCATTGGAATCATGACAGTATAGCCGGCCAAAATGTTTGGGCTGAAGTAGGAGGAAAAGTAGTCTGAGGAAGTTTTTTTTTTTTTTTCTCTCTCCTCTGAGGTTGCTGCCTAGCCTTAATTGCAGCCTGGCTAATTTTTTTTTTCCTCCTCTTAATCCTTGAATGGCTCTGACCTTAGCTGTTTATCATGGACGTCCAGAGTTTAGCTTCCAGCTTGAATAATCTTGCTACTAAGGTTCAAAATATACAAGATTTTGTTGTACATGCTCCTATGTCTGAACCTAGAATTCCTATTCCAGAGTTCTTTGCTGGAGATAGATCTAGTTTTCTGAATTTTAGGAACAATTGCAAGCTGTTCCTTTCTTTGAAATCTCGCTCTTCTGGAGACCCTGCTCAACAGGTTAAGATTATTATATCTTTCCTGCGGGGTGACCCTCAAAATTGGGCATTTGCATTGGCACCAGGGGATCCTGCGTTGCTTAATGTGGAGGCGTTTTTTCTGGCATTGGGTTTGCTCTATGAGGAACCTAACCAGGAGATTCAGGCTGAAAAAGCTTTATTAGCTCTCTCTCAGGGGCAAGATGAAGCAGAAATATATTGTCAAAAATTTCGGAAATGGTCAGTGCTTACTCAGTGGAATGAGTGCGCCCTGGCTGCAAAGTTCAGAGATGGCCTTTCTGAGGCCATTAAAGATGTTATGGTGGGGTTCCCTGCGCCTACGGGTCTGAATGAGTCTATGACTATGGCTATTCAGATTGATCGGCGTTTACGGGAGCGCAAACCTGTGCACCATTTGGCGGTGTCTTCTGAACAGGCACTTGAGACAATGCAATGTGATAGAGTTCAGTCTAGAAGTGAACGGCAAAACTATAGGCGGAAAAATGGGTTGTGCTTTTATTGTGGTGATTCAGCTCATGTTATATCAGCATGCTCTAAACGCACAAAAAAGGTTGATAAATCTGTTGCCATTAGTACGTTACAGTCTAAGTTCATTCTGTCTGTGACTCTGATTTGCTCATTATCATCCATTTCCGTCGATGCCTATGTAGATTCAGGCACTGCCCTGAGTCTTATGGATTGGTCATTTGCCAAGCGATGTGGGTTTAGTCTTGAGCCTCTGGAAGTCCCTATTCCTTTGAAGGGAATTGACTCTACACCTTTGGCTATGAATAAACCTCAGTACTGGACACAAGTGACCATGCGTATGACTCCCGTTCATCAGGAGGTGATTCGCTTCCTGGTATTGTATAATTTACATGATGTTCTAGTACTTGGTCTGCCATGGTTACAAACTCATAATCCAGTCCTTGACTGGAAAACAATGTCTGTGTTAAGCTGGGGATGTCAGGGGGTTCATGATGATGCACCTCCGATTTCTATCGCTTCATCTACTCCTTCTGAGGTTCCTGTATTTTTGTCTGATTATCGGGTTGTTTTTGAGGAGCCTAAGCTCAGTTCGCTTCCTCCTCACAGGAATTGCGATTGTGCTATAGATTTAATTCCTGGTAGTAAATTTCCTAAAGGTCGTTTGTTCAATCTGTCAGTGCCAGAGCATACTGCTATGTGGGATTATGTTAAGGAGTCCTTGGAAAAGGGACATATCCGTCCATCTTCGTCCCCTTTGGGAGCAGGTTTTTTTTTCGTGGCCAAAAAAGATGGGTCCTTGAGGCCTTATATAGATTATCGTCTTTTGAATAAGATTACCGTAAAGTATCAGTATCCTTTGCCTTTGTTGACTGATTTGTTTGCTCGCATTAAGGGGGCTAAATGGTTCACTAAGATTGATCTTCGGGGTGCGTATAATCTTATACGAATAAAGCAAGGTGATGAGTGGAAAACCGCATTTAATACGCCTGAGGGCCATTTTGAGTATTTGGTAATGCCTTTCGGACTTTCTAATGCTCCTTCAGTCTTCCAGTCCTTTATGCACGATATTTTCCGTGAATATCTGGATAAATTTATGATTGTGTATTTGGATGATATTTTGTTTTTTTCTGATGACTGGGAGTCTCATGTTCAGCAGGTCAGGAAGGTGTTTCAGATCCTGCGGGCTAATTCCTTGTTTGTAAAGGGCTCAAAGTGTCTCTTTGGAGTCCAGAAGATTTCTTTCTTGGGGTATATTTTTTCCCCTTCTACTATTGAGATGGATCCCGTCAAGGTTCGGGCTATTTGTGACTGGACGCAGCCTGCATCTCTTAAGAGTCTGCAGAAGTTCTTGGGCTTTGCTAATTTCTATCGTCGTTTTATAACTAATTATTCTAGTGTTGTTAAGCCTTTGACGGATTTGACTAAGAAGGGTGCTGATGTTGCTGATTGGTCTCCTGCGGCTGTGGAGGCCTTTCAGGAACTTAAACGCCGGTTTTCTTCTGCTCCTGTGTTGCGTCAGCCTGATGTTTCGCTTCCTTTCCAGGTTGAGGTTGATGCTTCCGAGATTGGAGCGGGGGCGGTTTCGTCGCAGAGAGGCTCCGATTGCTCGGTGATGAAGCCATGTGCGTTCTTTTCTAGGAAGTTTTCGCCCGCTGAGCGGAATTATGATGTGGGTAATCGGGAACTTTTGGCCATGAAGTGGGCATTTGAGGAGTGGCGTCATTGGCTGGAGGGTGCTAGACATCGTGTGGTGGTCTTGACTGATCACAAAAATCTGATTTACCTTGAGTCTGCCAGGCGTCTGAATCCTAGACAGGCTCGTTGGTCACTGTTTTTCTCTCGTTTCAATTTTGTGGTTTCATACCTGCCAGGTTCAAAGAATGTGAAGGCGGATGCTCTTTCTAGGAGTTTTGTGCCTGACTCCCCTGGAAATTCTGAGCCCACTGGTATCCTTAGGGATGGGGTGATTTTGTCGGCCGTCTTCCCAGACTTGCGACGTGCTTTGCAGGAGTTTCAGGCGGGTAAACCTGATCGTTGTCCGCCTGAGAGACTGTTTGTTCCGGATAGTTGGACCAGTAGAGTCATCTCCGAGGTCCATTCTTCTGCGTTGGCAGGTCATCCTGGAATATTTGGTACTAGAGACTTGGTGGCCAGGTCTTTTTGGTGGCCTTCCTTGTCGAGGGATGTGCGTTCTTTTGTGCAGTCTTGTGAAGTTTGCGCTCGGGCTAAGCCTTGCTGTTCTCGAGCCAGTGGATTGTTGTCACCTTTGCCTATCCCGAAGAGGCCTTGGACGCACATTTCCATGGACTTTATTTCGGATCTCCCTGTCTCTCAAATAATGTCCGTCATCTGGGTTGTGTGTGACCGCTTTTCTAAAATGGTTCATCTTGTACCCTTGCCTAAGTTGCCTTCCTCCTCTGAGTTGGTCCCTCTGTTTTTCCAGAACGTGGTTCGTTTGCATGGGATTCCGGAGAACATCGTTTCTGACAGGGGATCCCAGTTTGTGTCTAGATTTTGGCGGACGTTCTGTGCTAAGATGGGCATTGATTTGTCCTTTTCGTCTGCATTCCACCCTCAGACGAACGGCCAGACGGAGCGAACTAATCAGACCTTTGAAACTTATTTGAGGTGTTTTGTTTCTGCTGATCAGGATAACTGGGTTACCTTTTTGCCGCTGGCCGAGTTTGCCCTTAATAATCGGGCTAGTTCTGCTACCTTGGTTTCTCCTTTCTTTTGTAATTCGGGGTTTCATCCTCGTTTTTCCTCTGGTCAGGTGGAGCCTTCTGATTGTCCTGGAGTGGACATGGTGGTGGATGGGTTGCATCGGATTTGGAGTCATGTGGTGGACAATTTGAAGTTGTCCCAGGAGAAGGCTCAGCAGTTTGCTAATCGCCGTCGCCGCGTGGGTCCTCGACTTCGTGTTGGGGACTTGGTGTGGTTGTCTTCTCGTTTTGTTCCTATGAAGGTCTCTTCTCCTAAGTTCAAGCCTCGGTTCATCGGTCCTTATAGGATCTTGGAAATTCTTAACCCTGTGTCGTTTCGTTTGGATCTCCCGGCATCGTTTGCTATTCATAATGTGTTCCATCGGTCGTTGTTGTGGAGGTATGAGGTACCTGTTGTTCCTTCACTTGAGCCTCCTGCTCCGGTGCTGGTGGAGGGAGAATTGGAGTATGTTGTGGAGAAGATCTTGGATTCTCATGTTTCCAGACGGAAACTCCAATATTTGGTCAAGTGGAAGGGTTATGGTCAGGAGGATAATTCTTGGGTGGTTGCCTCTGATGTTCATGCTGATGATTTGGTCTGCGCTTTTCATAGGGCTCATCCTGGTCGCCCTGGTGGTTCTCGTGAGGGTTCGGTGACCCCTCCTCAAGGGGGGGGTACTGTTGTGAGTGCTGTTTTTGGGCTCCCTCTGGTGGTTACTGATGGTACTGGGTGATTTGTGTTTTGCTGTCTCTGGTGTCCACCTGTTCTATTAGCATTTGGGAGTTTCCTATTTAACCGGGCTTTCTTGTCATTTCCCCGCCGGCTATCAAGGTTATCAGAGTGTTTTGTTACCTCAGCTTCTGGCTTCAGTAATCTTCAGGACAAGCTAAGTTTTTGATTTTCTTGTTCCACGTTTTGCTTTATTTTTGTCTTGTCCAGCTTGCACATAATTGTTTCTTTGCTGCTGGTTGCTCTAGTGGGCTGTAATTGCTCCTCATGTTCCATGAGTTGGAACATGAGTTCAAGTAATTACAGGATGGTTTTTTGAAGGGTTTTTTGCTGACCGCGCAGTTTACTTTTGTATCCTCTGCTATCTAGTTTTAGCGGGCCTCATTTTGCTGAATCTGTTTTCATACTGTGTATGTGCCTTCTTCTCATTTCACCGTCATTATATGTGGGGGGCTGCTATTTCTGTGGGGTATTTCTCTGGAGGCAAGAGAGGTCTGTGTTTCTTCTAATAGGGGAAGTTAGATCTTCGGCTGGTGCGAGACGTCTAGGATCAACGTAGGCACGTTCCCCGGCTATTGTTATTTGTGTGTTCAGGTTTAGGGTCGCGGTCAGCTCAGGTTCCATCACCCTAGAGCTCGTTGGTGCTTGACCTTTTGTAATTCCCTGCCATTGGAATCATGACAGGCTTCCCAGTAAGGTGGATGGTGATGGTGTGAGGTGCGGACAATAACGAGGACACAAGGTTGCAGTCTCTTTACCTCTTTACTGAAGACTTCAGGATCCGCAATCCAGAGCACGCTTAACAGGGCTATCTGAGACTGGCCGGTCCGATGGGCACTTCCAGAATTCCCTTTGCAGGTGGCAATCATTGCCTACCAATAGTGCCTGTGTGTTGTAGTGCTACCCTGCTGAGCATTCGGAATAGTCCTCACAACTTCTGTTCTCGTTCGTTCGTTCTTTCTAATGTGTTCCAGATGTTTCTAGTTCAACGTCCCCCAGGTATGTTATGGCTAGGACGCACCCATATGACGGGAAGGCCTGGAGGTCTTCCGGGACCCTAGAGACGCCCCTCTCCCACTGTTGCCCCCTATGTCTTTGTAGGTGTTTAGGTGAGACAGCCAACCTATAATTAACTGTCCTGCGGAGTTTGAAGTAAGGCGTAGAGTCAGTTACTCCCTCGGTGTTCCGGCCACCGGCTACGCGCCTCAGTAGGATTTTGCCTCGGTCTCACGGCACGACTCCTACTGGCTCTCCTTTGTCCTTTGTGCTTGATCTCGTTTCTCACTGTCTCACAATATCCTTCACTTCGTGTCTCTTTCTTAGGATACTGCCGCGGGGTGTGCAGGCGCGGTTCTGTAACGTTCTATTCTGGTCGCTAGGTGCCTGCCAGGTTCCCACGCCTGACAGGGACCCCCCTGTGTCTTCTCCCTGCAACACCCCCTGCCACGGGATGTTGCCTGAATCCAACCCAGTCAGCTTCTAACTAAGGGTACCGTCACACAGTGGCATTTTGATCGCTACGACGGCACGATTTGTGACGTTACAGCGATATATCCGTGACGTTCCAGCGATCTCGCTGTGTCTGACACGCTCCTGCGATCAGGGACCCCGCTGAGAATCGTACGTCGTAGCAGATCGTTTGAAACTTTCTTTCATCGTCTAGTGTCCCGCTGTGGCGGCATGATCGCATGGTGTAACAAAGGTGTGCACGATATTGTATACGATGTGCGCATAGTAACCAACGGCTTCTACATCGCACATACGTCATGAAATTATCGCTCCAGCGTCGTGCATTGCAAAGTGTGACAGCAGTCTACGACGCTGGAGCGATATTGTTACGATGCTGGAGCGTCACGGATCGTGCCGTCGTAGCGATCAAAATGCCACTGTGTGACGGTACCCTTACTTTCTATCCAACTCCTAGTTTTACCAGTGTGAGGAGTGGCCCAATAAATAAAGCCTTTGGCTCCCCCTAGTGGCCGGAGTGTGAAGTGTAATGTGTGCTGGTGATACCTGGTCAGTAGAATTCCTTCAGTGCCATCAGACGTACCATCACTCCCCTTAGTGGCAGAGTGTCATACTGCAACGACCAGATCTCTGGGGCGCTGCACTAAGTGCGGCCCTGCGCTTAGTAACCCGATGTTTACCCTGGTTACCAGTAAAGACATCGCTGGATCGGCGTCACACACGCCGATTCAGCGATGTCAGCGGGTGATCAGCGACCAAAAAAAAGGTCCTGATCATTCCCAGCGACCAACAATCTCCCAGCAGGAGCCTGATCGTTGGTCGCTGTCACGCATAACGATTTTGTTAACGATATCGTTGCTACGTCACAAAAAGCAACGATATCGTTAACGAAATCGTTATGTGTGAAGGTACCTTTACTCACCTTTCCGGGATCTAGAGGTCATTATCCACTCAGGGATCTCTGTTTATTACCACCAGTGATGATTAGTGGCCCAATAGCAAATAACAGAACGCGATTATTGAGCATTGCCTGTGAATCAGACCCTAGTACTTAGACAATAAGTAATCAATGTAATCTCATTTTCTATGTAAACTGCTCATTCTTGTCTCCATGCAACCTCTGATCCTCACAAGATCTCCTTCTCTACTCCCCTCTTATCTCCTCTTCCGACAATCGCATACAAGATTTCTCCCGTGCTTCCCCCATACTCTGGAACGCTCTACCCCAACACATCAGACTCTCGCCTATTGTGGAAACCTTGAAAACGAACATGAAGCCTACAACTTGCAGTAACCATTTCTCCACCAAACCGCTGTATGACCAGCTCTACCTTCACCTACTGTATCCTCACCCATCCCTTGTAGATTGTGAGCCCTCGCGGGCAGGGTCCTCTCTCCTCCTGTACCAGTCGTGACTTGCATTGTTTAAAATTATTATACTTGTTTGTATTATGTATACTCCTCCTCACATGTTAAGCGCCATGGAATAAATGGCGCTATAATAATAAATAATAATTAATAATATTTGTAAATTCTGCGTAGTAGCTGCACCATTGCATCAAGCTGGTCGCTTCCTGTCATCTAACCATAGAAAAAATTAGTCAAGTTTTTTTTTATCCTTTGCAAACTCTTTATCTTACTCCAGAAACATATGTTTGTATTATAAATCCCTAGCAGTATTCTAGATTGCAGAGTTATTATTATAATGGTAATATTAACAGTAACAATATCAAAATCAAATGGTTCTTAATATCCTTGAAAACGTCCTTAAAGTTCGAGACTATAACAAATCCCCTTCTTCCCTTCCAATAGCTAAGTGCAGCGCTGAGCTCAATTACTGTGCAGATTGCAGCTTGTTCTACTTGCAAATGGAAATGTATAAGTAAAAAAAGTATCCAAGAGTCTTACCTGCTCATAATAAGTGTGCTGATTTATTCCTTCATCATCGCAGGACTGGAGACATGCTGCATTACAATGAATCAATCAAGCTCTTTTTGTGTGTGTTTTTATGCACCGCAACAAGCTGGACTAGATAGATAATAGAGAGATAGATTCTTCTTATTATTATTATACACTAGATGCTGGCCTGATTCTAATGCATCTGGTATTCTAGAATATGTATATAGTTTATTTATGAAGTTTTCAGAATAATGCAATTTATACATAGGATTCAGCCGTCCAGGCGCGACTAATTCGCGGGCGGACTGCGCCTGTCGCTGATTGGCCGGGCGTGACCAATCAGTGAAGCCAGGGCCGGCTCCAGGTTTTTGAGGGCCCTGGGCGAAAGAAGTGTCAATGGGCCCCTCTCTTTAACACATACCACGATTCATGATGCACAGATACAGCAGAGAAATATAGCACAGCTAAGAAGCGTATAACACAGCCCACGTAGTATATAACACAGCCCACATAGTATATAATACAGCCCACGTAGTACATATCACAGCCATGTAGTATATAACACAGCCCACGTAGTATATAACACTGCCCACGTAGTATAGAACACAGCCCACGTAGTACATAGCACAGCCACGTAGTATATAAGACAGCCACATAGTAAATTGCCCAGCAATGTAGTATATTGCCCAGCCACGTAGTATATTGCCCAGCCACGTAGTATATTGCCCAGCCACGTAGTATATTGCCCAGCCACGTAGTATATTGCCCAGCCACGTAGTATATTGCCAAGCCACGTAGTATATAGCACAGACACTTAGTATATAGCACAGACATGTAGTATATAGCACAGACACATAGTATATTGCCCAGCCACATAGTATATTGCACAGCCACGTAGTATATAGCACAGCCATGTAGTATATAGCACAGCCACATAGTATATAGCACAGACACATAGTATATTGCCCAGCCACGTAGCATATAACACAGTCAAGTAGTATATTGCACAGCCACATAGTATATAGCAGGCACATAGTATATAGCAGACTGTTATGACCTGGTGGTCAGGACAATAATGGACCTGGTGGTTAAGAGCACACGGAATGATCTGGTAGTTACTGATAATTAAGGACAAGCTCTGGGACGTGGGAACTCTGCTGACCGCAATCCCTAATCCTATCACACACACTAGAAATAGCCATGGATTGCTCCTAACGCTCCCTATGCAACTCGGCACAGCCTAAGAAACTAGCTAGCCCTGAAGATAGAAAAATAAAGCCTACCTTGCCTCAGAGAAATTCCCCAAAGGAAAAGGCAGCCCCCCACATATAATGACTGTGAGTAAAGATGAAAATACAAACACAGAGATGAAATAGATTTAGCAAAGTGAGGCCCGACTTACTGAACAGACCGAGGATAGGAAAGGTAGCTTTGCGGTCAGCACAAAAACCTACAAAAAGACCACGCAGAGGGCGCAAAAAGACCCTCCGCACCGACTCACGGTGCGGAGGTCGCTCCCTCTGCGTCCCAGAGCTTCCAGCAAGCAAGACAACAACAAAATAGCAAGCTGGACAGAAAAATAGCAAACCAGAGAAAAACAGGCAGGCACTTAGCTTCTACTGGGAAGACAGGTCACAAGAACGATCCAGGAGTGAACAAGACCAATACTGGAACATTGACAGGTGGCGTGGAGCAAAGATCTAAGTGGAGTTAAATAGAGCAGCCAGCTAACGAATTAACCTCATCACCTGTGGAAGGAAACACAGAAACACCCACAGCCACCAGAGGAATTCCATGGATAGAACCAGCCGAAGTACCATTCATGACCACAGGAGGGAGCCCGACAACAGAATTCACAACAGTACCCCCCCTTGAGGAGGGGTCACCAAACCCTCACCAGAGCCCCCAGGCCGACCAGGATGAGCCAAATGAAAGGCACAAACCAGATCGGCAGCATGAACATCAGAGGCAAAAACCCAGGAATTATCTTCCTGACCATAACCCTTCCACTTGACCAGGTACTTGAGTTTCCGTCTCGAAATACGAGAATCCAAAATCTTCTCTACCACATACTCCAACTCCCCCTCAACCAACACCGGGGCAGGAGGATCAACGGATGGAACCACAGGTGCCACGTATCTCCGCAATAACGACCTATGGAACACATTATGGATGGCAAAAGAAGCAGGAAGGGCCAAACGAAATGACACAGGATTGATAACCTCAGAAATCTTATACGGACCAATGAAACGAGGCTTAAACTTAGGAGAGGAAACCTTCATAGGAACATAACGAGACGACAACCAAACCAAATCCCCAACACGAAGTCGGGGACGCACACAGCGCCGGCGGTTAGCGAAACGTTGAGCCTTCTCCTGGGACAATGTCAAATTGTCCACCACATGAGTCCAAATCTGCTGCAACCTATCCACCACAGTATCTACACCAGGACAGTCCGAAGACTCAACCTGCCCTGAAGAGAAACGCGGATGGAAACCAGAATTGCAGAAAAACGGCGAAACCAAAGTAGCCGAGCTGGCCTGATTATTAAGGGCGAACTCAGCCAACGGCAAAAAGGACACCCAATCATCCTGATCAGCAGAAACAAAGCATCTCAGATATGTTTCCAAAGTCTGATTAGTTCGTTCGGTTTGGCCATTTGTCTGAGGATGGAAAGCCGAGGAAAAAGACAAATCAATGCCCATCCTAGCACAAAAAGATCGCCAAAACCTCGAAACAAACTGGGAACCTCTGTCAGAAACGATGTTCTCCGGGATACCATGTAAATGAACCACATGCTGGAAAAATAATGGCACCAAATCAGAGGAGGAAGGCAATTTAGACAAAGGTACCAAATGGACCATCTTAGAAAAGCGATCACAAACCACCCAAATGACCGACATCTTTTGAGAGACGGGGAGATCCGAAATAAAATCCATAGAAATATGCGTCCAGGGCCTCTTCGGGACCGGCAAGGGCAAAAGCAACCCACTTGCACGAGAACAGCAGGGCTTAGCACGAGCACAAGTCCCACAGGACTGCACAAAAGAACGCACATCCCGTGACAAAGACGGCCACCAAAAGGATCTAGCCACCAAATCTCTGGTACCAAAGATTCCAGGATGCCCAGCCAACACTGAACAATGAATCTCAGAGATAACTCTACTAGTCCATCTATCAGGGACAAACAGTTTCTCCGCTGGGCAACGGTCAGGTCTATCAGCCTGAAATTTTTGCAGCACCCGCCGCAAATCAGGGGAGATGGCAGACAAAATTACCCCCTCTTTGAGAATACCCGCCGGCTCAGGAACACCCGGAGAGTCAGGCACAAAACTCCTTGACAGGGCATCAGCCTTCACATTCTTAGAGCCCGGAAGGTACGAAACCACAAAATCAAAACGGGAGAAAAATAATGACCATTGAGCCTGTCTCGGATTCAACCGTTTGGCAGACTCAAGATAAGTCAAATTCTTGTGATCTGACAAGACCACCACGCGATGCTTGGCTCCTTCAAGCCAATGACGCCACTCCTCGAATGCCCACTTCATGGCCAACAACTCTCGATTACCAACATCATAATTGCGCTTAGCAGGCGAAAACTTTCTAGAAAAGAAAGCACATGGCTTCATCACCGAGCCATCAGAACTTCTTTGCGACAAAACAGCCCCAGCTCCAATCTCAGAAGCATCAACCTCAACCTGAAACGGGAGCGAAACATCTGGCTTGCACAACACAGGGGCAGACGAAAAACGACGCTTCAACTCCTGAAAAGCCTCTACAGCTGCAGAAGACCAATTGACCACATCAGCACCCTTCTTGGTCAAATCAGTCAACGGTTTAGCAACACTAGAAAAATTTGCGATGAAGCGCCGATAAAAATTAGCAAAGCCCAGGAACTTTTGCAGGCTCTTCACAGATGTCGGCTGAGTCCAATCGTAAATGGCCTGGACTTTAACAGGGTCCATCTCGATAGTAGAAGGGGAAAAAATGAACCCCAAAAATGAAACCTTCTGAACTCCAAAGAGACACTTTGACCCCTTCACAAACAAGGAATTCGCACGAAGGACCTGGAACACCATTCTGACCTGCTTCACATGAGACTCCCAATCATCCGAAAAGACCAAAATATCATCCAAATACACAATCAGGAATTTATCCAGGTACTCTCGGAAGATGTCATGCATAAAGGACTGAAATACTGATGGAGCATTGGAAAGCCCGAATGGCATAACCAGGTACTCAAAATGGCCCTCGGGCGTATTAAATGCTGTTTTCCATTCATCGCCTTGTTTAATACGCACAAGATTATACGCCCCTTGAAGATCTATCTTGGTGAACCAACTAGCCCCTTTAATACGAGCAAACAAATCAGAGAGCAACGGCAAAGGATACTGAAATGTGACTGTAATTTTATTGAGAAGGCGGTAATCAATACAAGGTCTCAAAGAACCATCCTTCTTGGCCACAAAAAAGAACCCTGCTCCTAACGGTGATGACGATGGGCGAATATGGCCTTTCTCCAAGGATTCCTTTATATAACTCCGCATAGCGGCGTGTTCTGGCACAGATAAATTGAACAATTGGCCCTTAGGAAACTTACTACCAGGAATCAAATTAATTGCACAATCGCAATCCCTATAAGGAGGTAGGGCACTGGTTTTGGGCTCATCAAATACATCCCGATAATCCGACAAAAACTCTGGAACTTCAGAAGGAGTGGAAGACGAAATAGACAAAAATGGAACATCACCATGTACCCCCTGGCAACCCCAGCTGGACACAGACATAGATTTCCAGTCCAATACTGGATTATGGACCTGTAGCCATGGCAACCCCAAAACAACCACATCATGCAGATTATGCAACACCAGAAAGCGGATATCCTCCTGATGTGCAGGAGCCATGCACATGGTCAATTGGGTCCAGTACTGAGGCTTATTCTTGGCCAAAGGCGTAGCATCAATTCCTCTCAATGGAATAGGATACTGCAAGGGCTCCAAGAAAAAACCACAGCGCCTGGCAAACTCCAAGTCCATCAAATTCAGGGCAGCGCCTGAATCCACAAATGCCATAACAGAATAGGATGACAAAGAGCAAATCAGAGTAACGGACAATAGAAATTTAGACTGTACCGTACCAATGGTGGCAGACCTAGCGAACCGCTTAGTGCGCTTAGGACAATCGGAGATAGCATGAGTGGAATCACCACAGTAAAAACATAGCCCATTCCGACGTCTGTGTTCTTGCCGTTCAGCTCTGGTCAAAGTCCTATCACATTGCATAGGCTCAGGCCCATGCTCAGATAGTACCGCCAAATGGTGCACAGCTTTACGCTCACGCAAGCGTCGATCGATCTGAATGGCCAAAGACATAGACTCATTCAGACCAGCAGGCATGGGAAATCCCACCATAACATCCTTAAGGGCTTCTGAGAGACCCTTTCTGAAGATCGCTGCCAGGGCCATTCATTCCACTGAGTGAGCACAGACCACTTTCTAAACTTCTGACAATATATCTCCGCTTCCTCCTGACCCTGACACAGAGCCAGCAAGATTTTCTCTGCCTGATCCACTGAATTAGGTTCGTCATAAAGCAATCCAAGCGCCAGGAAAAACGCATCAACATCACGCAATGCCGGATCCCCTGGCGCAAGGGAAAATGCCCAGTCTTGAGGGTCAGCACGTAACAAAGAAATAATGATCTTTACTTGTTGAACAGGGTCACCTGAGGAGCGAGGTTTCAAGGCAAGAAACAATTTACAATTATTTTTGAAATTCAAGAACTTAGATCTATCACCAAAAAACAAGTCAGGAATTGGAATCCTAGGCTCTGACATCGGATTCTGAACCACAAAATCTTGAATGTTTTGTACACTTATAATGAGATTATCCATCAAAGAGGACAGACCTTGAATGTCCATATCTACACCTGTGTTCTGAACCACCCAGATTTAAAGGGGAAAAGAGAGACAAAACACACTGCAAAGAAAAAAAAATGGTCTCAGAACTTCTCTTATCCCTCTATTGAGATACATTAGTACTTTGGGCCACCTGTACTGTTATGACCTGGTGGTCAGGACAATAATGGACCTGGTGGTTAAGAGCACACGGAATGACCTGGTAGTTACTGATAATTAAGGATGAGCTCTGTGACGTCGGAACTCTGCTGACCGCAATCCCTAATCCTATCACACACACTAGAAATAGCCGTGGATTGCTCCTAACGCTCCCTATGCAACTCGGCACAGCCTAAGAAACTAGCTAGCCCTGAAGATAGAAAAATAAAGCCTACCTTGCCTCAGAGAAATTCCCCAAAGGAAAAGGCAGCCCCCCACATATAATGACTGTGAGTAAAGATGAAAATACAAACACAGAGATGAAATAGATTTAGCAAAGTGAGGCCCGACTTACTGAACAGACCGAGGATAGGAAAGGTAGCTTTGCGGTCAGCACAAAAACCTACAAAAAGACCACGCAGAGGGCGCAAAAAGACCCTCCGCACCGACTCACGGTGCGGAGGTGCTCCCTCTGCGTCCCAGAGCTTCCAGCAAGCAAGACAACAACAAAATAGCAAGCTGGACAGAAAAATAGCAAACCAGAGAAAAACAGGCAGGCACTTAGCTTCTACTGGGAAGACAGGTCACAAGAACGATCCAGGAGTGAACAAGACCAATACTGGAACATTGACAGGTGGCGTGGAGCAAAGATCTAAGTGGAGTTAAATAGAGCAGCCAGCTAACGAATTAACCTCGTCATCTGTGGAAGGAAACTCAGAAACACCCACAGCCACCAGAGGAATTCCATGGATAGAACCAGCCGAAGTACCATTCATGACCACAGGAGGGAGCCCGACAACAGAATTCACAACAGCAGACACATAGTATGTAGCACAGACACGTAGTATATAGCACAGACACGTAGTATATAGCACAGACACGTAGTAAATTGCCCAGCCACGTAGTATATTGCCCAGCCACGTAGTATATAGCACAGACATGTAGTATATAGCACAGACACGTAGTATATAGCACAGACACGTAGTATATTGCCCAGCCACGTAGTATATTGCACAGCCACTTAGTATATAGCACAGACACGTAGTATATAGCACAGACAGTGGTATATAGCACAGCCACGTAATATAGTGCACAGCCACTTAGTATATAGCACAGACACGTAGTATATAGCACAGACACATAGTATATAGCACAGCCACATAATATAGTGCACAGCCACTTAGTATATAGCACAGACACGTAGTATATAGCACAGCCACGTAGTATATAGCACAGACACGTAATATATTGCACAGACATGTAGCATATTGCACAGCCACATAATATATTGCACAGCCACTTAGTATATAGCACAGCCACGTAGTATATAGCACAGAGACGTAGTATATAACACTGCCCATGCAGTATATAACACAGGCCATGTAGTATAGAGCACAGCGATGTAGTATATTGCCCAGCCACGTAATATATATCACATCCACGTAGTATGTAGCACAGCCCACATTGTATATAGCACAGAGATGTAGTATATAACACTGCCTGCGCAGTTTCTAACACAGCCCACGTAGTATATAGCAATGTGGGCACCATATCCCTGTTAAAAAAAGAATTAAAATAAAAAAGTTATATACTCACCCTCCGTCGGCTCCCCGGATCCAGTCGAGGCGTTTAACAAGAATGCATTGCGGTCTCGCGAGATGATGACGTAGCGGCCTCGCGAGACCGCTACGTCATCATCTGGCAAGACCGCAATGCATTGACCAGTCACTGGAGCGTCGCGAGGAGCGGGAAAGGCCTTGGCTGGATCCAGGGGTATATAATGATTTTTTATTTTTTTATTATTTTTAACATTAGATCTTTTTACTATTGATGCCGCATAGGCAGCATCAATAGTAAAAAGTTGGTCACACAGTGTTAATAGCAGCATTAACGGAGTGCGTTACACCGTGGCATAACGCGGTCCGTTAATGCTGCCATTAACCCTGTGTGAGCGCTGACTAGGGGGGAGTATGGAGCGGGCACTGACTGCGGGGAGTGGAGCGGCCATTTTGCCGCTGGACTGTGCCCGTCGCTGATTAGTCGTGGCCGTTTTGCCGCGACTTGGGATTCCGTGACAGACAATGACCCTTAGACAATTATATAGTACATTTTTATAGCACCGTTTATTCCATGGCGCTTCACACGTGAAAGGGGCAAATATAGACAAGTACAATAGACTTTAGCAAAACAAGGCACACACAAGTACAGAGGGTGAGAGGACCCTGCCCGCGAGGGCTCACAGTCTACAGGGGATGGGTGAGGATACATTAGGAGAGGGGAGAGCTGGTCGTGTCACGGTTCAGCAGACTAAGGATCACTGCAGGCTGTAGGCTTGTCGGAAGAGGTAGGTCTTCAGGTTCTTTTTGAACGTTTCCGTGGTAGACAGTGTGTTGGGGTAGAGCGTTCCAGAGTATGGGGGAAGCACGGGAGAAGTCTGCAGTTGTGGGAAGAAGAGATAAGAGGGGAGTAGAGAAGAAGATCTTGAGAGGATCGGAGGTTGCGTGTGGGTAATTACCGGGAGACCATGTCACAGATGTATGGAGGAGACAGGTTGTGGATCTCTTTGTATGTCATTGTAAGGGTTTTGAACTGGGGCCTCTGGACAATAGGAAGCCAGTGAAGGGTTTGGCATAGGGGAGAGGCTGAGGAATAACGGGGAGACCGGTAGATTAGTCGGGCAGCAGAGTGTAGGATGGATTGGAGTGGTGCCAGAGTGCTAGAGAGGAGGCCAGAGAGTAGAAAGTTGCAGTAGTCAAGGCGGGAGATGACAGTGAATTATTTTTGTGCTGTGACATCACTTTGACTTTATCAAGTCTATTGTATATATGCTGTTGTAACACTGGGTGTATGATTCCATTTACTATAATATAGCGACTAATACTACCAATTAACCATTCTACTATACAAATTACCTTACACTTCTCTCTATCTCTTCAGGGCAGCACAATTACTTATGCGCTGGGCGGAATGACTGCATTGTGGATAAAATCAGAAGAAAGAATTGTCCGTCGTGTAGACTGAGAAAATGCTGCCAAGCTGGCATGATTCTGGGAGGTAAGAGGCACAATCCGTGATGACCTGGTGGTACAGCTAAGAGAGCTGAATGCATTTCAAACATGTTATACTATAGTTTTCCTGGGTTATTTTGGAGTTTTAGTTCCTCTTATTATTGTATTTTTCTTGTTTGTTTTGAGTTTAGTTTTTGTGTCTATCTTCTTGATACATATGGAGACCATGAAGTTTCCTGGGGGTCAACAGTATATCTATGACCTGTCAAAAAAGGGGAAAGAAAAAATCAGTCGGAGAATCTTGATTTTTAATTCTAGTTCCAGTACATTTTAAGACTATGTGCCTTGTTTATCTGCAAATCCGTTTTACTTGGCATAGTTTAATGGTGTAACCTGCATGACCCAAGCTGTCAGCAAAAGAACACCAAGAATTATAGCTGTTAAAAAATATAACATTGGCTTGAAACAATAAGAAATTACCTTCTATTAAAGGTTTGTATATGGAAACCAAATATGAATAAAAGTTTATTCAAATGTTCGATACAACGAAACATTTTCACAAGTCCTCCTAAAACTATAAAAATAACCAACAAATCAACAGAGTAGATATAAATTCATTTTTATTGATTCCTGTGATATATCTGCCTGTCGCACACCATATTTAAGTTTGGCTTGTGATGCTAAATAGGAATTGTCCCTTTTGAGAAATGTTCCGAAACTGAAGAGAATCCTGAAAACAATCTTTGATGTCTTGTAAAATAATACAGCAATAAAATGAGAAACAGGAGGAAGTCTTTAAGGCAGTTTCCAATCTCAGGAAAGGGAAGTTCTGTCTGTTTGTTGATTATTACATTATGGTCGTGCCAAGTTACATGGAGCACTCACAGAGATTATTTTTCATCACTCTAAGCAAGGGATTGATACCATAAGCCACACCGATAGATGTGTTTTTTGGTGGGTCAAGAGACATAGGTAATTGTTCATATAAGCCTGAACATTGACTCTTTAATTGATGTACATTTCAGCTTACTGCTCAAAATCCTTGAAGGACAAACTATGTAGATTGATTCAATACTCAAATAATTAGAGATATCCTTCTCCCACCTTTCCCCAAACCTGTGGATAATTCCTGAATAAGAGCTGCGAACTATAAAAGGGGGATCTGCTTCTGTTTCCAGTGATGCTCTACATGACAGTAGCCAAGGCACCATGGCTCCAAGGGTAGGAATACAGAATTGATACTTTACAGGACGCCAGATTAAGGGACCACGGCCCCAGCTGGGAGAATACAGATTTGCTCCATTAACTATAACTGAACCCTTCTCTCTGTAGGTGCCAACCAAAAGCAGGGAGACAGTAGTTGGGGTATTTGGCCCTGGAAGCCCCAAAGTTGCAGATATTCTAATTCCCGGTGAGCCAGCGGAAGGGTGAGACTCTGTCATTTGCACCATCTTATGTACTTGCTGGGACTGTTCTATATGTTATTGTGGGCGTTCAGTGGAATGAGCCCTGATCCATGCGATCTTTCTAAAGGCAGCTGGGTCAGCAGACGAGATCACCCACTGACCCTTGTGTCTCCACACTTGGTGACAGTGGTTGGATACCACTCAGCCCGGTGGATCCGGTGGAGCTGAAGGTGACTGGTGTTCGTAGACAACATCCAAGGGCTCAACAATCAGGGACGCATATAGACAGACCATAGATGAGGCATACCCATCCGGTTTTGAATGCCACCTTGTCCAACCCCATCAGCTCGGACTTGGGAGGAGAACCGGAGTGGATATACAGCCTCATAAGGAAACGGTAACTACAGGAGTTGTGGCAGCTTTGAAGCATCGAATACAGGGCCACCAACACACAGTCGGATTTGATACATGAATTGGTCCATTTGGATGCCTGGAACGTCGTGTAGGATGATTAGTTTGTCCAAAAGGAATTGAACTGCCTGCCAAATCAAGGATCCACTGGCAGTCTAGAATCAAATACCCAGTTCCAAGCAGACCAAATCCAGGAGTTGTTGGTAGCATTAGGACCCGGAGTCTCAAGCAGGAGAAGGAGCAGGAGGAGTTGTTCCATCGGTATGGACGTATCCGTGCCATCGAGCTGAAGAATTGAAGGGGAGGTGGTGCCACTCCGTTTGCCCTCAACAGCTTCCAGGAACCACAGCATGAGGAGGATGACATGTATGAATGCAATAGATACAAGGGGAAGGATATGGTGGACCCCGCAAGGAGTTGGCAAAATCTGAAAGATCATATGAGAGAAGTTGGAGATGTCTTCTTTGCTGATGTAACCAAAGACAGAATGGGGATTGTGGAGTTTATTCGCCAGGAAGACTTGTAATATGTTTTGTGGAAACTGGATGATACAAAGTTTAATTCTCATGAAGCTGATATCTCTTACATTCGTGTCTGTGCTGAAAGAAATGCTGATGGACTGTCTTCGACAAGTGGAGAAGGATGATTGGAAGCCTCTCACGTCTAGTTACAGTAATTAAGAAGGAGGAATGTGAAGACACCACCTTTATTCTTAATTATGTAATGCATATTTTTCGGTGGGTCAAGAGACATAGGTCATTGTTCATATGAGCCTGAATGTTGACTCTTGAATTGATGTTTATTTCAGCTTATTGCTATGCTATCGTTGAAGAACAAACTATGCAGATTGATTTAATACTTGAACAATGAGAGATGACCTCCTCCCATCTTCCCCCAAACCTCTGTATAATGCCTGAATAAGAATTGTGAACTATAAAAGAGAAATCTGCCTCTGTTTACAGTGAGACTCTACATGATAGTAGCCAAGGCACCATGGTTCCATGTGTAGGAATACAGATGACACTCTACAGGATGCCAGCATAAGGGACCACGGACCCAGCTGGAGGAATATAGATCTGCTCCATTGACCATCACTGAACCCTCATGACGTCAGTATAAAATACTGAGCGCACACACTTGTAGAATGTGAAATGCAGGGGGAATGGAGGTCTTCCAACAGAGGCTGGACAGACATCTGTCTGAGATGGTTTAGTGAATCTTTTATTGATCAGAGGGTTGGACAAGATGACCCCGGAGGTCCCTTCCAACTCTAACATTCTATGAGTCTATGGAATGGGAGGGAGTCCAGAGAAATAATAAGAGGAGAATCCACTGCACACTCACACATAAATTTTACTGAAGACAGTGCACAGTAATGATAAGTTAATAGTGCTCCTTGGGTGCAAATATACACCAGGCACTGTATAGCTCCCTACAAGACATCCATAACCACAAGTGCCCTTCACTCAGCGACTGTTTGAAAAAGATTTCTAAAACCGTCACGTAACATTGTTTGCATCCAAGGAACCATTGCTGTGCACTGTCTTCAATTTACTTGCAATAACTGAATGTGCAGTGGATATTCCTATAATCAGCATGACGTCCGCAGTCATGTGCCATCGACAGTGCAGCCAGGAAGAGGAAGAGCTGCTCTGTTGATGTGGTCATCGATTGCTCTGTGCTCGTGCCGGGTCGAACAGGCAGGTAGTTAAGGAAGGGAGGCGAGTATAATCTTTATTATTTTATGAGGGCCAAGCGAAGAGGACAACAAGAACTTGTCCAAGTAGTGGACAACTTGTTTAATTATCCAGAACACATACATAGCTATAGACTATTGTCAGTCATCACATTGATATTATACATGATCTGATCACACATAAGTAGAGATAGGCAAACACCTGGATGTTTGGGTCCAGTGGGTTCGGCCAAACAGTTACAAAAAGTTCGGGTTCGGGTACCAGAACATGCACATGACAGCGCAGCAAACACTGGATGTTCAGTCCCCCATTGAATGGGGTCTGGGTTCAGGTACTGACATGAACCCAGACCCCATTCAATGGGGGACTGAACATCCAGTGTTTGCTGCGCTGTCATGTGCATGACAGTGCAGCAAACACCGCTTCTGATCGGCGGTGAAACCATCCCAGCTGGTCAGAGAGCCGTGGTTCCCACGCTGTCAAAAGACAATGTGAGCACTCAGCTGTGATCGGAGATAAGAAATTCACCTCCGGTCACTGGTGTCAGCTGATGGGACAACTGCTCCCATCATCCGACACCTGCTGCCGCTAATAGCAGGGAAAGCAGGAGCGGCGGATGGGAGTATTCATCAGCCACTCCTGCGCTGTAAATAAATAATTAAAAAGAACTCACAGCTGGCAAGTTATCACGAATAGAGGGGTTCCCACGCCGTATTTTATAATTATTTAAATAAATAATTGTAAAAAATGGCATGGGGTACCCCTCATTTTTTGACAACCAGTCTTACTAAAGCAGACGGCACTAGCGGGGATGTCACGGCAGTTCAGCCCGGCTGGGAACGGAGCCTCAGTGACTGGAGGTAACCTCGATGACGTCATCGCCAGTCACTGAGGCTGCGCTCGCAGCAGTTCAGTCACCAGTGGTTCTCAGCCTGGACTGTCGCATTTTGGCACCGTCCAGGTTGAAAACTGTTTTTCCCCCAGACATGGATTATGACGTGGGACAGAACAACTGACAAGTGAGGGATATTGTTGTATTTTATTTTTGGTTTATTGCAGGAGAACGAGGGCTTTGGAGGAATTAGACAAGGTCGTAAGTATGGTTTAATTGAGATTATTAAAGGAGTCTTTGTAATTTTTTCAATTAAAGGACTTTATTCTTGATGCCTGTGTTTTCATACAGTGTGACTATGGGGTTAGTAATGGGGGCATCTTATAGACGCCTCTCCATTACTAACTAACCTTGGGGCTTGATGCCACCCGACAATACAAAGGTGACATCAACCCCCAACTATCACCCCACTTGCCACAGCTACAGGGCAAGTGGGAAGAGCTGGGCAAAGTGCCAGAATTGATGCATCTATAGATGTGCCTTTTCTGGGCAGTTGCGGGCTGCTATTTTTAGGCTGGGAGGGCCAATACCAGCCCCAGCTGCCTGCTTTAGCAAGGCTGGTTGTCAAAAAATAGGGGGAACACACTGTTTTTTAAAATTATTTAAATAATTAAAAAATACGGCGTGGGGACCCCTCTATTCTTGATAACTAGCCTTGCTGAAGCTGTCAGGTGAGGGTTGCAGCCAGCTGGGCTGGCTAACAAAAATACAGGGAAACCCACGCCTGTTTTTTTTTTTTTTTTAATTATTTACAGTGCAGGAGTGGCTGATGAATACTCCCATCCGCCGCTCCTGCTCTCGCTGTTATTAGCGGCAACAGGTGTCGGATGATGGGAGCAGTTGTCCCATCAGCTGACACCAGTGACTGGAGGTAAACTTTATACGTCCGATCACAGCTGAGCACTCACGTTGTCCTTTGACAGCGTGGGAACCGCGGCTCTCTGACCGACGGGGATGATTTCACCATCGATCAGAAGCAGTGTTTGCCGCGCTGTTATGCACAGGACAGTGCGACAAACACCTGGTGTTCGGGCAGCCGAACCCGAACAGTAGCACAGACTTCCTGTTGAAGTCCGTGTTCGGTGTCCGTGCCCGAACAGTAAGTGTTCTGTACGGACGCCGACCTTTACTGCTCAGGTTCGCCCATCTCTACTCATAAGCTATTGTATATTTTCTACACTTTTACATATACGCTCTTCCTTTTTTGTATTACTCCTGTTTGCCAACTGTTATTAAATTAATATTCTCAGTTTGTGATTAAAAAAAATGAAAAACCCTTAGAAAATGTTGTCTCCTTGCTTCTATATTATGTTGCTTAATAAGAGCAGTGGTAATTGAATAGCAGCTTATCTGTGAAGGTCAGGGCGCCCCACAACTCCGACAACATCAGAACAGACTGAACTCTGCGATACTTAGAAAATCTGCATCAAAAATAACTTTTCCATTTACATAGAGGGAGAATGAATCAGAGACTCGTAGAGATCTGATGTATGACCTACGGTATATTATACAGAGCGTATAGCGCCCTCTGAATACCGCACTGACGCTGCTTTCCTGTCTCTCTCCCTATTAGTTGGAGTCAGGCATCACACCTTTTTGTACTGCAAGACACTCCATTGCCTTCTTTGACCATGTATTGGTCACAAAGCCGGTTTCCTGAAAACCTGAAATAATGTCCAAAATTGTTTTTAAAGAAAAAAAAGTAAGGGTAACTTAAAGGGGTTGTCCCTGATTTTAAAAAAAGAAAAACAATACTGCTAATAGGAAAAAATTTAAAGGGAAACCGTGGGTCGCTTTTTGCCATGTAATCTGACAGCAGCATTTTGTAGGGACAGAGCCTAAATCCAGCAATGCCACTTATTTTAGTGAGCACAGCAGTTGTTATTTAGTCTCAGTTTTCTCTGCAGTGCTCTGAATGCTGAGCTCTGTATTTTTATATCTTTATAGATTGAGCGATTCAGAATGCAGCGATACCAAATACTTGTTTTTTTTTTATTGTTTTATTTTGAATGGGGCAAAAGGGGGGTTGTTTGAACTTTTATATTTTGTTATTTTTTAATATTTTTTAAAAACTTTTTTTTTTTTTTACTTTTCACTTGCTTCAATAGTCTCCATGAGAAACTAGAAGCTGTGATCTTCTGATTACCTCTACTACACATAGACGATGATGAGATCGCCTGTGTGCAACAGAAATGCTCACTTGATCTGAGCACTGACTGCTGGGCGGCGCTCATAGCAATCCGGCAATGACAACCACAGGGGTCTGCTGCAGACATCTGGTTGTCATGCCAACCCATCGGTTACCCATGGTCATGTGACACGTGCGCTGATGGGTGGAATTAGTAGCTTGCTTCCAGCGCGATCATATTAAATGCTGCTGTCAGACATTGACAGCGGTATTTAACAGGTTAATAGCTTCGTGTGAATCGCGATTCCACCCACAACTGTTAGGGGCACATGTCAGCTCTTCAAAACAGCTGACATGTGCTGGGAAAAATGTGGGCTCAGTGCCGGAGCCCAGATCAAAGGGAGAGACACGAAATACACAGTACATGTACGGCCCATGTCGTGAAGGGGTTAATTATTTAAAAAAACTTGATAATTCCGCTGCAACTCCAGGCTGTGACACTAGTCAAGTCTCACAACCAAGCCGTGAGTCAGGATAGTCAAGGTGTCCAAGGTCAGAAGGCAGGAGGGTACGTTATAAACTGAAAAGCATAGTCAGGTAACTTTCCAAGTTCAGAATACCAGGAGGTTAGGGGATCAGAGCTAAAGGGGTTAAGTAGACGGATCGTCAAAACGAAGTCCTAGGTCAGGCAAAGAAAGATCAACATACAGAACTCTAGGCACATAGGAAACAAACCACACTTAGATGAATATACATCTGGCAGAGGTCTGGGAGAAACAGCTCAGTTAAGTAGTATGGCAATCACCTGGGATAATGAACACTTGGAGACAGTCAGCGCCTCCCAGTCTCAGATTATATAGTTGAGCTGTCAATCAACACACTGATTTCTCAGCACACCCCTGTACCAGATTGGATGGCTGAGCTGTCGATAACTGCAAAACCAGACACACTGAGGGGTGGAATCATGACAATACCTCCTCTTCTAGTGGGGCCAACAGACCCCCAGGCTTCCCAGGAAATTTTAGATGGAAGGCCCTAACTACCTAATTGACCATCACATCTCGATGGACAGCCACCAAACATGCATGAATAGCCACCAAAAAAGTCTAGCAATGGCTTTCCATGTAGCAGTAACCCCAGGATGACCACTTAAGATGAAATCATGGAATACACAGGCACAAATAATTTGGACCCTGAGGGAGCGGAAGGAGCAAATGACTGGACTTTATGAATCTTTTCTTCTAATTCGAAGGTTACCATAGAAGCCACACTAACCTGAGGAATAATGGAGGATGCAGGTTCTGAAGGAGAAATTGAATCTAGACTAGGATCAGATTTCACATTCTTAGACCGTGGTCTGAATGTAATAGAAAAATTAAACCGAGAGAAAAACAAGGACCATCTGGCCTGTCTATGAGCTAACCTTAAGTTGATTCAATGTAAGCTAAATTTTCATGATCAGTGACCTGCACCTTTCCAGTGCCCATCTTAAACCCTTCTGCTGACAAGATATTCCCCAAGATAGAGATTTCCTGAACAGAAAAAAACGAATTTCTCTAATTTAGGAAACAAAGAGTTCTCCCTCAATCTCTATAACACAACACGGACATGTTTCTGTGAGTGTCCAAATCTGTCTAGAATATTAGAATATGATCCAGGTAAATCACAAAATGTCTTCCAGTGCATTCAGAGAAAATATCATTTACAAAATTCTGAAACACAGCAGGTGCATTGGGTAATCCAAAAGGCACAACAAGGTTTTCAAAATGACCTTCAGACGTTAAAAATGCTGTTTTCCACATATCACCCTTCTGGATGCGTATGATATTGTAAGCCCCTCTAAGATCAAGTTAAGAAAACACTCTGGGTCCCAGAAGCTGATTATATATGTCAGGGATGAGTGGAAGTGTGTAAGTATTTTTAACCGTGATTTTGTTTAGTTCTCGGAAATCAAGGCAGGGACAGGGACCCCCATCTTTCTTTTTAACAAATTAAAATCCAGCAGCTATAGGGGAGGAGGACGGACGGATATGACCCCTCCATAAACTTTCATTAACATATTCTTTCATGGCAGTCCATTCAGGCCCCAACAAATTGTAAAGGCGAGCTTTAGGCAATTTGGCGCTAGGAATAAGATCGATAGCACAATCATAGCGATGATAGTATCTCCTCCTCTTTTTCTGTGAACGCATCTCTGAAGACCTTCAGGTACCCCAGAAGACCCTTAAAACTAGCAGAGCATATGTGTATGTTTTATAGACATTTCTTATATCAATTGGGGCTCCATTTCACAATCTCACTTTGATACCAATCAATATCAGGATTGTGAATCTGCAACCCTGAAAACCCCAGCAGGTAAATTATCCAACACAAAACAGGAGACGGGTTCAGAGTGGAGTGCTTCCACTTGGAGAGTGAAATCCACCGTTGCTCTCTTGACCAAATGGTGACCTAACGGTGTCTTGTCAAGGGCGACAATTCTAAATTCCCTAACCCTAACTTCAGAACCAGTCCCAGATCAATAAAGTTAGCAGCAGATCCACAGTCAATGAATGCCAATATTGATAACACCTGGTTCTCAAAAGATAACATTGTATTTGTCCATATTATATCAGAGGAAGAAAAATGTACTTGGGAGTCTGGGTGACCTCCTCGGCCATCACCCAGACTCAGATGTTCTTGCGATGATTTGACAGCTTGAGGACGAGTTTGGTAATTCTTAAGAAAATGTCCAGAGAGACCACAGTATAGACAGAATCCAAGATCTTGTTTACATCTTCTCTCCGTAACATGAGGATTGGCAATGCTGACCTCCAATGGCTCCACGTTAGGTAAATGGACCTGCTCAGGGGAGTATAACAAGCAACCTGCTGTTCACCACAACTCTCACGAATGCTGCAGTCCATTCGTATGGCCTCCACCAGAGAACAGGGGGCGTCATGAAGGCCAAGAGCATCCTTGAGGGTTTCGGAAAAACTTGATAATTCCCTTGGTGCTCCAGGCTGTGATGCTAGTCACTTCTTACGGCCAAACCGTGAGTCCGGATAGTCAAGGAGCCCAAAGTCAGAAGCCAGGGGGTATGTCATAAACAGAAGGAAGAGACAAAAGCATAGCCAGGTAACATTCCGAGGTCAGAATACCAGGAGAATACAGGATCAGGGCAGAAGAGGTTAAACAGACGGATTGACAGATCGAGGTCCAAGGTCGGGCAATGAAGATGAACATACAGAACAAAAGGCACACAGGAAACAAACCACACTTAGTGGAATCAGAATTCAAAACAACCAGAGGCGCTGCACATTCCTCGGTCACCCTCCTGCAGCAAATACACAGACACCACTACAAAAGTGTCAAATGCCAGGTGTGCGAACACAAGGACTATATATATGTATGTGATCGCGCTGGAGGTGCCGATACAACAAGAAAAGCTTTCTTTTTAGAAAAACATTCACACTATGCTTAATTACCTACTTAGCATTTGGCGTCTGTTTCCCACATATAAGCAGTTGCCAGGTTTTCCTGTTAATTCTAGAGGTCTTCCCAGATATGAACGGTTACCGTATTTTCCTATTGATTCTGATGATCTTCACGGATAAATATAAAGTGCTGTGCTTAAAAATATATATGCGAGGGAGTGGGTATAAAACTGTCCCGGCCGGTGACAGTTACCCGTTACCTCACATGCGGTGTGTTCCAGACCTTCAGCGGTGAAGTCGCGCTTAGAAAATGGAATTGCCGGCGAGGTGCAGGACCTCGCGTGACGTCACATGCACGTGGTACTCCACGTGATCAGCTAACGGAATGCACCTAGGACCAAAAAGTCTCTCCAACGCGTTTCGAAGTCGGCAGACTTCTTCCTCAGGGATGGTCCGGTGCAGAATAAAGGTGCTTTTATATCTGGCCATGAGTGGAAGCGCTGAGTCTATTGGTTGAAGGCAAAAAGCTCAATCTCGCTATTTAACCCATTCGGCATTAGTGTGTTCAATTCAAAAATCCACCTGCTTTCTTCCCTCGACATCTGGTGGATAAAATTGCCTCTTCGCCAGTTCTTTTTTACTATTTTTATCCCGGTGACCACTACATCTTCAACTAAACCCGCATGAAATTTCTCAAAATGTTGAGATAGGGGGTGACCCACAAATTTTTTATTAATATTACGCAAATGTTCCCCAATGCGTATGCTCATAGGTCGTATAGTGCGGCCTATATATAATTTCCCGCACGGGCATTTAATGCCATAAATTATTCCTCGGGTGGAACAGGTAATAAAATCTTTGATTTCTACTTCATTGTCTTTATAGGTAATACTCAGTTGTTTTTTCGTGTTCAGTTTTTTGCATGGTAGACATCTTCCACATGGAAAAAAGCCCGATCGAGTCTTTAATGTAAGTGGCATCATAGGAGGTACAGGTTTCCGCACAGTTGGGGCTATAATATTACCCAAGTTATTCGCCCTCCTAAAAACGAACCTGGGATATTCGGCTATTGTGTCCCCAATCACTTTATCCTCTTTTAATATATTCCAATATTTCTTGACAATTCTCCTCAAGAGATAACTATTAGAATTATACGAGGTTATGATTGGTATCATTTCCTTCTCCATGTTGTTCGTTTTTTTAGATTTAGGTTTTAGAAGTTTTTTTCTAGATTGTTTACCTACTTGTTCCTTCACCTGTATCAGAGTTTCTTTGTCATATCCTTTTTGACTAAACCTTTCTATGAGGATATCTGTCTCTTTCCTGAAGTCCTCTAATTTGGAGCAATTTCTATGAGCTCTAATGAATTGGCCTTTGGGGACATTTAAAAGCCAACTTGGTAAGTGGCAACTATTTAATGCAATATAATTATTCGAGTCGGTGGGTTTGTGGTACAAGCTAGTCTGAATCTCATTGTCCTCCACAAAAATCTTCAAATCTAAAAAATTAATTGCTTTATTGCTTGTGTTTACTGTAAAATTTAAAAAATAATCATTTTTATTCAGTTCATTGATAAAATCTAATAATAAAACCGGTCCCCCTGACCAAATAAAAACTATATCGTCTATAAAACGCTGCCATAGGACCAGGTTCGCCCTCAGGAGTCCATTCGCATAGATATGGTCCTCCTCCCACCTGCCAACATACAGGTTGGCATAGCTGGGGGCGAACCTGGTACCCATGGCAGTGCCCCACTGCTGGGAGTAGTAGTCCCTCCCAAAGCAAAAATAATTGTGGGTAAGAATAAAATTTATACAATCAATAATAAAAGAAATTTGGTCACTAGGCAAATTTCCATCCTTAGATAAAAAATATTGAGCGGCCTCACAGCCTTTCTGATGCTGGATCACTGTATATAAGGAAGTAATATCGAGTGTGCCTATTATATAGTGGTCCTCCCACCGAACGGTCTGTAATATACGTAATATATGAGCACTATCCTTTAGGTAGGAAGGAAGTGAATGACAAAGTTTCTGAAGATGGCAATCGACATATCTTGACATATTGGTAGTGAGGCCTCCTATAGCTGAAATAATAGGCCTACCCGGCGGACGTGACAGATCTTTATGGATCTTGGGTAAATAGTAAAAACATGGGACTCTGGGATGTATTATATTAATAAAATCATATTCCCCTTTGTTTAAAAAACCTTTTTGTAATCCTATTTTAATTAAGTTTTGCATTTCGAGGATATAACTATCAGTTGGATCTGCCTTGAGTATTTTATATGTACACTCATCTCCCAATAAGCGTAAGGATTCTTTATTGTAGTCCGCAGTGTTTAAAATAACTATTCCCCCCCCTTTGTCTGCTGGCCTTATCGTGATGTTTTTATTGTCTTGGAGTTGTCTAATTGCTGTCCGTTCACGGTAAGACAAATTATACTTATATTTAGAGCAGTTTTTATTTGATATATTCCTAATATCATTAATGACGTTCCTCTGAAATGCATTAAAGGCCTCGGAATATTCCTGGATAGGGTGGAAGTTAGATTTATTCTTTAGGGAGGTGTGCTGATACGGATCGAATATCGCTATAGTGCCATCTGCTTCGTGATTAGTAAGTTTTTTCTTTACATAATATTTTTTGATGGCCAGTTTCCTCATAAACAATTTGATACCTACAAAGGCCTCAAATTTATTAAATTTTGTGCTTGGGGCGTATTTTAAACCCTTATCTAGTAACGTTCCCTCACTCTTGTCTAATTTATAGTCACTAAGATTAAATATCTTTTGTTCTAGTGTTATCGGTTCACTCTTTTGTTGTAATTGTTGTTGCTGGTGGTTGTTCTTTTTTTTGGTAAATTTCCCGGCCCTACACCCCCTTTTTCGTGATTTTTTCGGACCACCTGAAAAAAAGGAAGATGACTCTGTTTAGTTTTCTGCTGTTTTGTTTTTCTCTGTTCTAGGGCTCGGATTGATGTTTTGCTAGTTGTTGGTAGTTGCGAATTATATTCCTTTTGGTTAGAAGAGTTCACCGTATTCTCAAGTGGAGAGAACCTATTTTGAGTTGTGACTATAGGAGTGGAAATATCGGGTACAATATTTTGAATATTATCCTCCATATTTATATCCGAATTTAAATTGCTGTCAATAATCTCGTTGGAAAGATTCTCCACATCTGAAGTAACATGAATGGAGAATCTTTCACTTATAGAGAGGGTGGAACCCTCACCACCCTGTATTTCATCTAATGTCACTAATGGGCAATTTCCTCTCATGGAATAATCATCCTCATAATTTAGAGTGTTTCCCTTTGTTGGTTGATGTTCACCCCTTTGATTTATTTCGTTTAACTGAAGGGTACCTCTATTTTCCAATCTTAAATCCCTACCAAATTTTCTCTGTTTTTTTTCCATAATTTCCCTTTCTTTTATTTTTATTCTCCTCCTTATACTCTTAGATAGGTGTATGATCTCCTTGGAAGATTCAAATGGTTTAATCTCCTCAAATAGATTGGAGATCTCATTACGGATCTTAATTAGCTCCTCTTTCCTTTTCTTAATAATAAATAGTACCACATTTCTAGAGAAATCATTAAACATCGCGTCCCATTCAGCCATAGTGTCCAAATCCCCAATATCACCAGATAGGGTTTTGTATACCACCAAGCCCTTAGGTATACAGTTCAAAGACAGATACCTTTCCAACGTAGCTATTTCCCAAAGATCTCTCATCTCTTTAATTAAAAGTTGTTCTAAAGTCCTTAATGATTCAATGGTTTTACTCAAATCTTGCTTACTTGAATCCATATATATTTCCTGGAGATCGGTTTGAAAAAACTTCTGGATCTTATAGATCCTTTCTCTCCTATCATCCCAAAGTTCACTCATGTTGAAAAATCTATACGTGCTGCAGCCGCTTGGTAATAGTAGTTATTGCTATTTTATACAAATATATAAAATATAAGAGTCAGAATTCAAAACAACCAGAGGCGCTGCACATTCCTCGGTCACCCTCCTGCAGCAAATACACAGACACCACTACAAAAGTGTCAAATGCCAGGTGTGCGAACACAAGGACTATATATATGTATGTGATCGCGCTGGAGGTGCCGATACAACAAGAAAAGCTTTCTTTTTAGAAAAACATTCACACTATGCTTAATTACCTACTTAGCATTTGGCGTCTGTTTCCCACATATAAGCAGTTGCCAGGTTTTCCTGTTAATTCTAGAGGTCTTCCCAGATATGAACGGTTACCGTATTTTCCTATTGATTCTGATGATCTTCACGGATAAATATAAAGTGCTGTGCTTAAAAATATATATGCGAGGGAGTGGGTATAAAACTGTCCCGGCCGGTGACAGTTACCCGTTACCTCACATGCGGTGTGTTCCAGACCTTCAGCGGTGAAGTCGCGCTTAGAAAATGGAATTGCCGGCGAGGTGCAGGACCTCGCGTGACGTCACATGCACGTGGTACTCCACGTGATCAGCTAACGGAATGCACCTAGGACCAAAAAGTCTCTCCAACGCGTTTCGAAGTCGGCAGACTTCTTCCTCAGGGATGGTCCGGTGCAGAATAAAGGTGCTTTTATATCTGGCCATGAGTGGAAGCGCTGAGTCTATTGGTTGAAGGCAAAAAGCTCAATCTCGCTATTTAACCCATTCGGCATTAGTGTGTTCAATTCAAAAATCCACCTGCTTTCTTCCCTCGACATCTGGTGGATAAAATTGCCTCTTCGCCAGTTCTTTTTTACTATTTTTATCCCGGTGACCACTACATCTTCAACTAAACCCGCATGAAATTTCTCAAAATGTTGAGATAGGGGGTGACCCACAAATTTTTTATTAATATTACGCAAATGTTCCCCAATGCGTATGCTCATAGGTCGTATAGTGCGGCCTATATATAATTTCCCGCACGGGCATTTAATGCCATAAATTATTCCTCGGGTGGAACAGGTAATAAAATCTTTGATTTCTACTTCATTGTCTTTATAGGTAATACTCAGTTGTTTTTTCGTGTTCAGTTTTTTGCATGGTAGACATCTTCCACATGGAAAAAAGCCCGATCGAGTCTTTAATGTAAGTGGCATCATAGGAGGTACAGGTTTCCGCACAGTTGGGGCTATAATATTACCCAAGTTATTCGCCCTCCTAAAAACGAACCTGGGATATTCGGCTATTGTGTCCCCAATCACTTTATCCTCTTTTAATATATTCCAATATTTCTTGACAATTCTCCTCAAGAGATAACTATTAGAATTATACGAGGTTACCTATAAAGACAATGAAGTAGAAATCAAAGATTTTATTACCTGTTCCACCCGAGGAATAATTTATGGCATTAAATGCCCGTGCGGGAAATTATATATAGGCCGCACTATACGACCTATGAGCATACGCATTGGGGAACATTTGCGTAATATTAATAAAAAATTTGTGGGTCACCCCCTATCTCAACATTTTGAGAAATTTCATGCGGGTTTAGTTGAAGATGTAGTGGTCACCGGGATAAAAATAGTAAAAAAGAACTGGCGAAGAGGCAATTTTATCCACCAGATGTCGAGGGAAGAAAGCAGGTGGATTTTTGAATTGAACACACTAATGCCGAATGGGTTAAATAGCGAGATTGAGCTTTTTGCCTTCAACCAATAGACTCAGCGCTTCCACTCATGGCCAGATATAAAAGCACCTTTATTCTGCACCGGACCATCCCTGAGGAAGAAGTCTGCCGACTTCGAAACGCGTTGGAGAGACTTTTTGGTCCTAGGTGCATTCCGTTAGCTGATCACGTGGAGTACCACGTGCATGTGACGTCACGCGAGGTCCTGCACCTCGCCGGCAATTCCATTTTCTAAGCGCGACTTCACCGCTGAAGGTCTGGAACACACCGCATGTGAGGTAACGGGTAACTGTCACCGGCCGGGACAGTTTTATACCCACTCCCTCGCATATATATTTTTAAGCACAGCACTTTATATTTATCCGTGAAGATCATCAGAATCAATAGGAAAATACGGTAACCGTTCATATCTGGGAAGACCTCTAGAATTAACAGGAAAACCTGGCAACTGCTTATATGTGGGAAACAGACGCCAAATGTTAAGTAGGTAATTAAGCATAGTGTGAATGTTTTTCTAAAAAGAAAGCTTTTCTTGTTGTATCGGCACCTCCAGCGCGATCACATACATATATATAGTCCTTGTGTTCGCACACCTGGCATTTGACACTTTTGTAGTGGTGTCTGTGTATTTGCTGCAGGAGGGTGACCGAGGAATGTGCAGCGCCTCTGGTTGTTTTGAATTCTGACTCTTATATTTTATATATTTGTATAAAATAGCAATAACTACTATTACCAAGCGGCTGCAGCACGTATAGATTTTTCAACATGAGTGAACTTTGGGATGATAGGAGAGAAAGGATCTATAAGATCCAGAAGTTTTTTCAAACCGATCTCCAGGAAATATATATGGATTCAAGTAAGCAAGATTTGAGTAAAACCATTGAATCATTAAGGACTTTAGAACAACTTTTAATTAAAGAGATGAGAGATCTTTGGGAAATAGCTACGTTGGAAAGGTATCTGTCTTTGAACTGTATACCTAAGGGCTTGGTGGTATACAAAACCCTATCTGGTGATATTGGGGATTTGGACACTATGGCTGAATGGGACGCGATGTTTAATGATTTCTCTAGAAATGTGGTACTATTTATTATTAAGAAAAGGAAAGAGGAGCTAATTAAGATCCGTAATGAGATCTCCAATCTATTTGAGGAGATTAAACCATTTGAATCTTCCAAGGAGATCATACACCTATCTAAGAGTATAAGGAGGAGAATAAAAATAAAAGAAAGGGAAATTATGGAAAAAAAACAGAGAAAATTTGGTAGGGATTTAAGATTGGAAAATAGAGGTACCCTTCAGTTAAACGAAATAAATCAAAGGGGTGAACATCAACCAACAAAGGGAAACACTCTAAATTATGAGGATGATTATTCCATGAGAGGAAATTGCCCATTAGTGACATTAGATGAAATACAGGGTGGTGAGGGTTCCACCCTCTCTATAAGTGAAAGATTCTCCATTCATGTTACTTCAGATGTGGAGAATCTTTCCAACGAGATTATTGACAGCAATTTAAATTCGGATATAAATATGGAGGATAATATTCAAAATATTGTACCCGATATTTCCACTCCTATAGTCACAACTCAAAATAGGTTCTCTCCACTTGAGAATACGGTGAACTCTTCTAACCAAAAGGAATATAATTCGCAACTACCAACAACTAGCAAAACATCAATCCGAGCCCTAGAACAGAGAAAAACAAAACAGCAGAAAACTAAACAGAGTCATCTTCCTTTTTTTTCAGGTGGTCCGAAAAAATCACGAAAAAGGGGGTGTAGGGCCGGGAAATTTACCAAAAAAAAGAACAACCACCAGCAACAACAATTACAACAAAAGAGTGAACCGATAACACTAGAACAAAAGATATTTAATCTTAGTGACTATAAATTAGACAAGAGTGAGGGAACGTTACTAGATAAGGGTTTAAAATACGCCCCAAGCACAAAATTTAATAAATTTGAGGCCTTTGTAGGTATCAAATTGTTTATGAGGAAACTGGCCATCAAAAAATATTATGTAAAGAAAAAACTTACTAATCACGAAGCAGATGGCACTATAGCGATATTCGATCCGTATCAGCACACCTCCCTAAAGAATAAATCTAACTTCCACCCTATCCAGGAATATTCCGAGGCCTTTAATGCATTTCAGAGGAACGTCATTAATGATATTAGGAATATATCAAATAAAAACTGCTCTAAATATAAGTATAATTTGTCTTACCGTGAACGGACAGCAATTAGACAACTCCAAGACAATAAAAACATCACGATAAGGCCAGCAGACAAAGGGGGGGGAATAGTTATTTTAAACACTGCGGACTACAATAAAGAATCCTTACGCTTATTGGGAGATGAGTGTACATATAAAATACTCAAGGCAGATCCAACTGATAGTTATATCCTCGAAATGCAAAACTTAATTAAAATAGGATTACAAAAAGGTTTTTTAAACAAAGGGGAATATGATTTTATTAATATAATACATCCCAGAGTCCCATGTTTTTACTATTTACCCAAGATCCATAAAGATCTGTCACGTCCGCCGGGTAGGCCTATTATTTCAGCTATAGGAGGCCTCACTACCAATATGTCAAGATATGTCGATTGCCATCTTCAGAAACTTTGTCATTCACTTCCTTCCTACCTAAAGGATAGTGCTCATATATTACGTATATTACAGACCGTTCGGTGGGAGGACCACTATATAATAGGCACACTCGATATTACTTCCTTATATACAGTGATCCAGCATCAGAAAGGCTGTGAGGCCGCTCAATATTTTTTATCTAAGGATGGAAATTTGCCTAGTGACCAAATTTCTTTTATTATTGATTGTATAAATTTTATTCTTACCCACAATTATTTTTGCTTTGGGAGGGACTACTACTCCCAGCAGTGGGGCACTGCCATGGGTACCAGGTTCGCCCCCAGCTATGCCAACCTGTATGTTGGCAGGTGGGAGGAGGACCATATCTATGCGAATGGACTCCTGAGGGCGAACCTGGTCCTATGGCAGCGTTTTATAGACGATATAGTTTTTATTTGGTCAGGGGGACCGGTTTTATTATTAGATTTTATCAATGAACTGAATAAAAATGATTATTTTTTAAATTTTACAGTAAACACAAGCAATAAAGCAATTAATTTTTTAGATTTGAAGATTTTTGTGGAGGACAATGAGATTCAGACTAGCTTGTACCACAAACCCACCGACTCGAATAATTATATTGCATTAAATAGTTGCCACTTACCAAGTTGGCTTTTAAATGTCCCCAAAGGCCAATTCATTAGAGCTCATAGAAATTGCTCCAAATTAGAGGACTTCAGGAAAGAGACAGATATCCTCATAGAAAGGTTTAGTCAAAAAGGATATGACAAAGAAACTCTGATACAGGTGAAGGAACAAGTAGGTAAACAATCTAGAAAAAAACTTCTAAAACCTAAATCTAAAAAAACGAACAACATGGAGAAGGAAATGATACCAATCATAACCTCGTATAATTCTAATAGTTATCTCTGGAGGAGAATTGTCAAGAAATATTGGAATATATTAAAAGAGGATAAAGTGATTGGGGACACAATAGCCGAATATCCCAGGTTCGTTTTTAGGAGGGCGAATAACTTGGGTAATATTATAGCCCCAACTGTGCGGAAACCTGTACCTCCTATGATGCCACTTACATTAAAGACTCGATCGGGCTTTTTTCCATGTGGAAGATGTCTACCATGCAAAAAACTGAACACGAAAAAACAACTGAGTATTACCTATAAAGACAATGAAGTAGAAATCAAAGATTTTATTACCTGTTCCACCCGAGGAATAATTTATGGCATTAAATGCCCGTGCGGGAAATTATATATAGGCCGCACTATACGACCTATGAGCATACGCATTGGGGAACATTTGCGTAATATTAATAAAAAATTTGTGGGTCACCCCCTATCTCAACATTTTGAGAAATTTCATGCGGGTTTAGTTGAAGATGTAGTGGTCACCGGGATAAAAATAGTAAAAAAGAACTGGCGAAGAGGCAATTTTATCCACCAGATGTCGAGGGAAGAAAGCAGGTGGATTTTTGAATTGAACACACTAATGCCGAATGGGTTAAATAGCGAGATTGAGCTTTTTGCCTTCAACCAATAGACTCAGCGCTTCCACTCATGGCCAGATATAAAAGCACCTTTATTCTGCACCGGACCATCCCTGAGGAAGAAGTCTGCCGACTTCGAAACGCGTTGGAGAGACTTTTTGGTCCTAGGTGCATTCCGTTAGCTGATCACGTGGAGTACCACGTGCATGTGACGTCACGCGAGGTCCTGCACCTCGCCGGCAATTCCATTTTCTAAGCGCGACTTCACCGCTGAAGGTCTGGAACACACCGCATGTGAGGTAACGGGTAACTGTCACCGGCCGGGACAGTTTTATACCCACTCCCTCGCATATATATTTTTAAGCACAGCACTTTATATTTATCCGTGAAGATCATCAGAATCAATAGGAAAATACGGTAACCGTTCATATCTGGGAAGACCTCTAGAATTAACAGGAAAACCTGGCAACTGCTTATATGTGGGAAACAGACGCCAAATGCTAAGTAGGTAATTAAGCATAGTGTGAATGTTTTTCTAAAAAGAAAGCTTTTCTTGTTGTATCGGCACCTCCAGCGCGATCACATACATATATACACACTTAGTGGAATGTACGTCTAGCATAGGTATGGGAAAAGCAGCTCAGTTAAGTAGCATGGCAATCACCTGGGATAATATACACTTGGAGACAGTCTCAGATTGTATAGTTGAGCTATCAATCAACACACTGACAGCTCAACATACCCCTGTACCAGAATGGATGGCTGAGCTGTCACTAACTGTATCCCAGACACACTGAGGTGTGGAACTGTGACACAGGCAGATGATCTTGTGGTCCCCACGCTGTGATGGCAGGCTGACACGTAGATCTACCTATCCGGACCTGACCTCACCTCCTTACTTACCAAAATCTCGCACTGTCTGTCTGCTATTTCAGCCTTCCTTTCTGCTCGCTTTCTAAAACTGAACATGGACAAAACAGAATTCATCATCTTTCCCCCATCTCACTCTACTCCTCCACCAGACCTATCCATCAATGTCAATGGCTGCTCAATTTCCCCAGTCCCACACGCCCAGTGCCTCGGGGTGATCCTCGACTCGGCCTCTCTTTCAAGTCACATATCCAAGCCCTTGCCTCCTCCTGCCATCTCAAACTCAAAAATATTTCCTGAATCTGCGCATTCCTTGACCGTGACACCGCAAAAACACTAGTGCATGCCCTTATCATCTCCCACCTTGACTACTGCAACCTCCTACTCTCTGGACTCCCCCTAGCACTCTGGCACCACTCCAATCCATCATACACTCTGCTGCCCAACTAATCTACCTGTCTCCCCGCTATTCCCCAGCCTCTCCCCTATGCCAAGCCCTTCACTGACTTCCTATCGCCCAGAGACTCCAGTTCAAAACCCTCACAATGACATACAAAGACATCCACAACATATCTCCTCCATACATCTGTGACATGGTCTCCCGGTACCTACCTACACGCAACCTCCGATCCTCTCAAGACCTCCTTCTCTACTCCCCTCTCATCTCTTCTTCCCACAACCGCATTCAAGACTTCTCCTGTGCTTCCCCCATACTCTGGAACTCTCTACCCCAACACATCAGACTCTCGCCTACCATAGAAACCTTCAAAAAGAACCTGAAGACTCACCTCTTCAGACAAGCCTACAGCCTGCAGTGATCTTCAACCTACTGAACCGCTGCACAACCAGCTCTACCCTATCCTAGTGTATCCAGGGTCCTCCCTCCTTATGTACCTGTGTCTCTTGTTTTTTGCTCATGTTTAATGGATTTGTCTATATTTGCCCCGTATTCACATGTAAAGCGCCATGGAATAAATGGCTCTATAAAAATGTATAATAATAATAAATAATAAAATGTCAGCATGTGTGGCACACTATCAATGCAGGTCAATCACCATAGAGTGGCTGGCCTGGGACCACTGAAGCAACGGCGTAGAATGCTGGTGGATTTATTAAATGCAGAATCTTTTGTATTTTATTTGATCACAATTTCTCCTGTTCGATTTCTTTAAATCCCAGAAAAGCTCTTTAATAGCTCTATTATGTGTCATGCCAAAGTATTAAAATTAATCCGTACCTATGACACTGTTGGAAATAACCAAGAGCATCTGTGCTATACAGGTCCTTCTCAAAAAATTAGCATATAGTGTTAAATTTCATTATTTACCATAATGTAATGATTACAATTAAACTTTCATATATTATAGATTCATTATCCACCAACTGAAATTTGTCAGGTCTTTTATTGTTTTAATACTGATGATTTTGGCATACAACTCCTGATAACCCAAAAAACCTGTCTCAATAAATTAGCATATCAAGAAAAGGTTCTCTAAACGACCTATTACCCTAATCTTCTGAATCAACTAATTAACTCTAAACACATGCAAAAGATACCTGAGGCTTTTATAAACTCCCTGCCTGGTTCATTACTCAAAACCCCCATCATGGGTAAGACTAGCGACCTGACAGATGTCAAGAAGGCCATCATTGACACCCTCAAGCAAGAGGGTAAAGGCCCCTTCACATTTAGCGACGCTGCAGCGATACCGACAACGATCCGAATCGCTGCAGCGTCGCTGTTTGGTCGCTGGAGAGCTGTCACACAGACCGCTCTCCAGCGACCAACGATGCCGGTAACCAGGGTAAACATCGGGTAACTAAGCGCAGGGCCGCGCTTAGTAACCCGATGTTTACCCTGGTTACCATGCTAAAAGTAAAAAAAAAAAAAACAGTACATACTTACCTACAGCTGTCTGTCCTCCAGCGCTGCGCTCTGCTTCTCTGCTCTCCTCCTGTACTGTCTGTGAGCCGGAAAGCAGAGCGGTGACGTCACCGCTCTGCTTTCCGGCTCACAGCCAGTACAGGAGGAGAGCAGAGCGCAGCGCTGGAGGACAGACGGCTGTAGGTAAGTATGTACTGTTTGTTTTTTTTTACTTTTAGCATGGTAACCAGGGTAAACATCGGGTTACTAAGCGCGGCCCTGCGCTTAGTTACCCGATGTTTACCCTGGTTACCAGTGAAGACATCGCTGGATCGGTGTCACACACGCCGATCCAGCGATGTCTCCAGGGAGTCCAGCGACGAAATAAAGTTCTGTACTTTATTCAGCGACCAACGATCTCCCAGCAGGGGCCTGATCGTTGGTCGCTGTCACACATAACGATTTCATTAACGATATCGTTGCTACGTCACAAATAGCAACGATATCGTTAACAATATCGTTATGTGTGAAGGTACCTTAAGACCCAGAAAGAAATTTCTCAACAAATAGGCTGTTCCCAGAGTGCTGTATCAAGGCACCTCAATGGTAAGTCTGTTGGAAGGAAACAATGTGGCAGAAAACGCTGTACAACGAGAAGAGGAGACCGGACCCTGAGGAAGATTGTGGAGAAGGACCGATTCCAGACCTTGGGGAACCTGAGGAAGCAGTGGACTGAGTCTGGTGTGGAAACATCCAGAGCCACCGTGCACAGGCGTGTGCAGGAAATGGGCTACAGGTGCCGCATTCCCCAGGTAAAGCCACTTTTGAGCTACAGAGAAGCAGCACTGGACTGTTGCTAAGTGGTCCCAAGTACTTTTTTCTGATGAAAGCAAATTTTGCATGTCATTCGGAAATCAAGGTGCCAGAGTCTGGAGGAAGACTGGGGAGAAGGAAATGCCAAAATGCCTGAAGTCCTCAAGTACCCACAGTCAGTGATGGTGTGGGGTGCCATGTCAGCTGCTGGTGTTGGTCCACTGTGTTTCATCAAGGGCAGGGTCAATGCAGCTAGCTATCAGGAGATTTTGGAGCACTTCATGCTTCCATCGGCTGAAATGCTTTATGGAGATGAATATTTCATTTTTCAGCACGACCTGGCACCTGCTCACAGTGCCAAAACCACTGGTAAATGGTTTACTGACCATGGTATTACTGTGCTCAATTGGCCTGCCAACTCTCCTGACCTGAACCCCATAGAGAATCTGTGGGATATTGTGAAGAGAAAGTTGAGAGACGCAAGACCCAACACTCTGGATGAGCTTAAGGCCGCTATTGAAGCATCCTGGGCCTCCATAACATCTCAGCAGTGTCACAGGCTGATTGCCTCCATGCCACGCCGCATTGAAGCAGTCATTTCTGCCAAAGGATTCCCGACCAAGTATTGAGTGCATAACTGAACATTATTATTTGTTGGTTTTTTTGTTTGTTATTAAAAAACACTTTTATTTGATTGGATGGGTGAAATATGCTAATTTATTGAGACAGGTTTTTTGGGTTATCAGGAGTTGTATGCCAAAATCATCAGTAATAAAACAATAAAAGACCTGACAAATTTCAGTTGGTGGATAATGAATCTATAATATATGAAAGTTTAATTGTAATCATTACATTATGGTAAATAATGAAATTTAACACTATATGCTAATTTTTTGAGAAGGACCTGTACTGTTTCCATTATTCCTATTCCTGCCTATGGAGGTTACAGAAAGAGTCACCTTTTCCAGAGCCTGGACGGAGTTATGACTTTCAAGGCTATGAGTGGAATAAACCTTTAAGTACCATTGGGTTACTGACAACTCAGGGTAATTACTACTAAACGACCTGGTTTATAGGGGCAGGCACTGAAATGATAGGGTCCCATAGCAAAACTAGGAATGTTTCCAAACTAAAAAGAGCAAAAACAATAATGCAATTCGGTTTATAATTATACACCAATTAACTTCTTAATGACGAGCCAATTTTTATTTGATTTTTTAGGGCCTCTTTTTTAACTGTTACTATTTCTCTGTATGAAGCTTTGCTTTATGCAAGAACAATTGTTTCGCTTTTCAGTGGTTTTTACGAGTTCATATAAACTGCAGTGTCATTTTTATTAATTTTTTTGTGATGCAAATATAGCAAACTATTGTTTTTGGTATTTTTTAAATTCTGTATAGTGTTCACTATTAAGAATAAATAACATGATTAAATAAATCTATCAGGTATTATGTTCATGTGGATTCCTAATATGTGTTTTATACAAAATAAATGGCACTTTTTTTCAGATTTGTTTTATTGGAGGACTTTTTTATTGATTTTTGTTACAGTTTTTAATAACATTTTACCTTGAGTTACAGGAAAAATAGCCCACCACAATCTATGAAAACTGGAGGGAGGAGGGCCTCTGCTTCTAGCTCATCCCTCTGCATCCCTCTCAACTCCTCCCTTCCACATAGAATCTTTTAAGCACCAACTGTCATCTCTTATCTCGGTAATGTAATAATCTGTCTTCACTGAATAGAGAATTTTGAAAATGAGTGATCAGTCCTGGAGGAGAAAGAAGCAGATTTCTCTGACCAGATATTAAACATTAATTGTGTAGCATTAAAGCAGATCTCAATAAATTATGGGGTGCTCGCAGTATATCAAGTTGGTGCTCAGGAGAAAAAATGAATATATATATATATTGTGGGAATATAGCTCATCAGGGATCTCTGCTTTGGCCCAAGCAGGTGGCTATGGAGTCACAACGAACAATAGCAGGCTAGTGAGTTCCACACAGGTATGTGTCAGGTGTATTTATTGTACACATTTGCCGTACAATGTTACATGTGCCAAACATGAAATAAAATGTCTAAGGCCGTCTGGCCACTAACTAACAACAAGATACTAACTGCAAAATAAACCTACACAACAAGAAAGAAGTTTGTGCAACCTTACTGTGTCAGCTCCCAGACCAGCAGATGAGAGACTGAGATCCCAGCAGTTCCTTGATTATATCAGCTGAAGCAAAAGCTGGATCGTATGTGTGGAAGGGAAGCACCAGAGCTTTCAGGCTGATCACTAAAGAAACCAGGACCGGATTACAGAGAAATAAACAGCTTCACAATCAATACCGTGATACATATGAAATGAAACGGGGAGAAGCATATCTGTTTTCTAGTACTTCTCCCCTTGGCACCTCACATACCCCCTTCCTTTGTTCGAGCCTGTAGGGTCGGACACGATGAGTCACTAAGCAGTGTGTTCTGGATAACGCATCTGCATTCCCGTGCGCTGCGCCTGCCCTGTGCTCAACGGAAAAGTTAAAAGGTTGTAATGCCAAGAACCAGCGTGTCACCCTCGCATTGCCCTCTTTTGCGCGGGACATCCATGTTAGGGGTGAATGGTCCGTTACTAGCCTAAATTGACGACCTAGTAAATAATAGCGTAAGGTGAATAGGGCCCATTTCCCAGCCAGGGCTTCGCGCTCAACCACGCTATAATTCTTTTCTGCCCTGGTAAGCTTCCTACTCAGATAGCTTACTGGGTGTTCCTCGCCATTCACTTCCTGTGACAACACTGCACCGAGGCCGACACCAGAGGCGTCCGTTTGGACAATAAACTCCCGTTTAAAGTCAGGGGCAACCAACACTGGTTGGTCACAGAGGACCGTTTTCAAATACTGAAAGGCCTTCTCTGCTTCTGCGTTCCACTTTATTGTGATAGATTTTGAGCCCTTGGTAAGCTCTGTGAGAGGGGCCGCGATGGTGGCAAAATTTTTAATGAAGCGCCTATAATAGCCAACGATCCCTAAAAAGGCTCCGACCTGTTTTTTGTTGACCGGTCGTGGCCAATTCTGAATAGCGTCCACTTTATTGGTCTGTGGCTTTACGACTCCTCGCCCTATGCTATATCCCAGATAGCGAGCCTCTTCCAATCCCAAAGTACATTTCTTAGGATTGGCAGTTAACCCAGCAGTTTTTATCGAGTCTAAGACGGCTTGTACTTTTGACAAATGTGTGTCCCAGTCATCACTAAAGACAATGATATCGTCCAAGTATGAGGACGCATACCGGACGTGGGGTTTAAGGACAATATCTATTAGACGTTGGAAGGTGGCTGCAGCACCATGCAACCCAAATGGCATATCACGGTACTGGAACAGTCCCTGGGGCATTACAAAGGCCGTTTTCTCTTTGGCTGAATCCGTGAGGGGAATCTGCCAATAACCTTTTGTTAAGTCGATAGTAGATATGTACCTGGCCGAACCCAGTCTCTCTATAAGTTCATCAACTCTCGGCATCGGGTAGGCATCGAATTTTGATACCTCATTTAATTTCCGAAAATCATTACAAAACCTAATAGTCCCATCGGGTTTGGGCACTAGCACGATTGGGCTAGCCCAATCACTCCGGGACTCTTCAATGACTCCAAGTTCTAACATTTTCTCGACTTCCTGGGCAATGGCTTGTCTCCGAGCCTCCGGAATTCGATATGGTTTTAGTCGTACACGGACCTGTGGATCAGTAACAATGTCGTGTTTAATTAAGTGAGTACGACCAGGAAGCTCTGAAAAAACCTCTGCGTTTTTCTGTATAAATTCCTTAGTCTCTCGTTTCTGACTTTCGGATAGTGTCTCTGCAATACCCACCTCTGGCAATGCTACCTGGGGGTCATTTACCACAGATGGGGGTGCCCTACGAGGTCCATCATTAAGGGTGGCTTTTGTCATTAGACTCTCCCTATTCCGCCAGGCCTTAAGCAAGTTTATGTGGTAGATTTGTTCGGTTTTCCTCTTGTCTGGTTGATATATCTTATAATTCACTTCACCTATTCTCTCCAACACCTCGTATGGGCCCTGCCACTTCGCAAGAAATTTATTTTCTACAGTGGGTACTAATACTAACACCCTGTCTCCGGGTTGAAAGACTCGTGTTTTAGCCGCTCGGTTATATACCGTGCTTTGGGCCTGTTGCGCACGTTCTAAACATTCTTTAACTATTGGCATGACCGCCTCAATTCTATCTTGCATAAGCATTACGTGTTCAATTACACTGCGATAAGGAGTCACCTCTTGTTCCTAAGTCTCTTCAGCAATATCTAACAGGCCTCTAGGACATCGCCCGTAAACTAACTCAAAAGGCGAAAAGCCTGTGGAGGATTGGGGTACTTCCCGTATAGCGAACAGGAGATATGGTAGGAGAGCATCCCAATCCCTCCCGTCCTTATCTACCACCCTTTTCAACATTCCCTTCAGGGTTTTATTAAATCGCTCCACCAACCCGTCAGTCTGAGGGTGATATACTGAAGTACGCAAGTGGGAGATTTTTAGTAGCTTACACAAGTCCTTAAGTATTCGAGACATAAAGGGGGTTCCCTGATCTGTTAGTATTTCTTTCGGAATGCCGGTGCGAGAAAACATATTAACAAGCTCCTTTGAAATTGCTTTCGCATTGGCATTCCGCAGAGGCACTGCTTCAGGGTAACGAGTGGCATAATCTAGTACTACCAAAATGTACTGATGTCCCCTGGCAGATTTAACTAATGGACCCACTATATCCATTGCTATCCTCTCGAAGGGCACCTCTATTATTGGTAAGGGCACAAGGAGGCTTCTAAAATGTGACATAGGTGTGGTCAATTGACACGTAGGACAGGACTGACAATACCGGGTCACGTCCCCCCCTAGACCCGGCCAAAAGAAACGCTGCAGAATACGGTGTTTTGTTTTTTCTCCGGACAGGTGTCCCCCCAAGGGATGTTTATGTGCCAGTTCCAAAACTACCTGGCGAAAGGACTTGGGCACAACTAGTTGCTCTACCGCCACCCCCCGCACTTTGTCTATATGATACAGCATACCCTGTTGCACAGCTAGGTGTGGGAACTCATTTTGAGCCCCTGGGTACAATGGTCTTCCCTCAGAGACCTTTACATTTTCCCATGCCCTTGCCAAAGTAGGGTCCTGGTGTTGAGCGGTCCCGAACTTACCACGGGCCACCTCAAGACCTGGCATTTCTATAGCCTCCTCTAGTTCACTTGCGTCGCCTGCATATACAGCCAGAGGTGAGTCTACAGATTCTGGAGTTACCTCTGAGATGGACTCCCCCCCCTCTTGCTGCAATAGCTCAGGGGTTAGCCCCACGGCACCCTCCTCAACTAGAGTGCTCATGCCATTTTTAAGGTTCCACAAGTCCCAAAATAAGGGAAAGTCTCTCCCCAATATTACATCATGTCCCATAGACTTTAGGACTGCCGCTTGATGTCTTTTGGTTCCTACTGGCGTGGCAAGGGTGACCCAGGCAGTGGGGTAGTTTTTTATATCGCCATGGATGCAACTAATGCCCAGGGTTGAGTTCGTTAGGGCTCTAGGGTCCACCAAACTGGCATGTACCAGAGTTACTTGACTGCCGGAATCCAAGACGGCATTCACACTATGGCCGTCGACCTCGAGGCAACACACGTGTCGTTCATTTACTGTGAGGACCTCTGCAACACAGACTGACTGTACATATAACGAAAGGCGTCTCATAGCGTTACAGTCCATTGGCTCTGTAGTCATTGGGCAGTTAGCTGCTACATGGCCAAGCCCGCGACATCGCCAACATTGTATAGGTCCTTGCTTCCTCACCGGAGACGCCTGATAGGGTCTGCTGAATTGCTGTGAGACTGTACCGCCTCCATAGTTCTTTGTGGGTCTGCTACCCTTTATTGCAACGTTCTCTTCTTTTGAAGATGAAGTAGGTCTCGCAGTATTTTCTGGCGATTTCTTGGGAGCCCAGCGAGGTGATAACGTCCCTTGGAGTAGGCTTTCGGAAGCGTTGTAGCGTTCGACCATATTCACCAACTGGTCGGCTGTATATGGGTCACCTTGTCCAACCCAACTCTGTAACTTAGGGGGCAAGGACCGCAGGTACTTGTCTAGAACAACACGTTCCACCATCTCTGCAGATGTCAAAATCTCTGGTTGCAGCCATTTTTTTACTAGATGGATAAGATCATGCATTTGTGAGCGGGCTGGCTGATCTTCCACAAAAGTCCATAAATGTACCCTCTGTGCTCGTACATATGTGTTTACTCCCAGCCTTGCCAGGATTTCGCTTTTTAATTTGGTATAGTCCATAGCATCCACTCCACTTAAATCGTAATAGGCCTTTTGTGGATCTCCACTCAGAAATGGCGCAACCACTTCAGCCCACGTGTCCACCGGTAAATGCTCACGTTCTGCAATACGTTCAAATACGGTGAGATACGCTTCTACATCATCGTCAGCAGTCATTTTAAGCAGGGTTTTTTGTACGGCTTTCCGTGCACCAGCAACACTTTGTGCATGATCCCTCTCATCTCGGGGCTGCCGAATCAAAGCCTGCTTTATTGCATTCAACTGCTCTTGCTGAATCTGGTTTTGCTGGTCCAGGGCTTGCTGGAAGTAAGTATTGGTCTGCTGTTGTTGCACATTTGCCTGCAATAACTGTTTCACTAGTTCCTCCATATTACTGGACTCTTGGCTCTTCAAAAGCACATGAGCTTTCAGCCAGGACATACACAGAGCACTTTATCTGTAGTCACAGTCCAACAGCCACTATGCCCGCATTCTCCACCATTTGTGGGAATATAGCTCATCAGGGATCTCTGCTTTGGCCCAAGCAGGTGGCTATGGAGTCACAACGAACAATAGCAGGCTAGCGAGTTCCACACAGGTATGTGTCAAGTGTATTTATTGTACACATTTGCCGTACAATGTTACACGTGCCAAACATGAAATAAAATGTCTAAGGCCGTCTGGCCACTAACTAACAACAAGATACTAACTGCAAAATAAACCTACACAACAAGAAAGAAGTTTGTGCAACCTTACTGTGTCAGCTCCCAGACCAGCAGATGAGAGACTGAGATCCCAGCAGTTCCTTGATTATATCAGCTGAAGCAAAAGCTGGATCATATGTGGAAGGGAAGCACCAGAGCTTTCAGGCTGATCACTAAAGAAACCAGGACCGGATTACAGAGAAATAAACAGCTTCACAATCAATACCGTGATACATATGAAATGAAACGGGGAGAAACATATCTGTTTTCTAGTACTTCTCCCCTTGGCACCTCACAATATATATATATATATATATATATATATATATATATATACCGTATATACTCGAGTATAAGCCGAGATTTTCAGCCCAAATTTTAGGGCTGAAAGTGCCCCCCTCGGCTTATACTCGAGTCACGGTAGCGGTGGGGTCGGCAGGTGAGGGGCTGAGGGCGCTGGGGTATACTTACCTAGTCCCAGCGATCCTCGCGCTGTCCCTGCCGTCCCACGGGCTTCGGCGCTGCAGCTTCTTCCTCTCTTCAGCGGTCACGTGGGACCGCTCATTACAGAAATGAATAAGCGGCTCCACCTCCCATAGGGGCGGAGCCGCTTATTCATTTCTCTAATCAGCGGTGCCGGTGACCTCTGATAGAGAAAGAAGCTGCAGCGCCGAAGACCAGGCAGAGGGACAGCGCGAGGATCGCCAGGACTAGGTGAGTATGTAATATTCACCTGTCCTCGTTCCAGCCGCCGGGCGTCGCTCCATCTTCCCGGCCGGCGCCTCCATCTTCCCGGCGTCTGCGCTCTCTGACTGATCAGGCAGAGGGCGCGATGACGCATACAGTGTGCGCGGCGCCCTCTGCCTGATCAGTCAGAGCAGAGACGCCGGGAAGATGGAGGCGCCGGAACGAGACGCTGGGAGCTGCAATCAAGGGAGGTGAGTATGTGTTTTTTTTTTTTTATTGCAGCAGTAGCAGCGGCAGCACAGATTAATGTGGAGCATCTATGGGGCACAGTGAACGGTGCAGAGCACCGTATAAGGCACAGCTAGGGGGCACAATGAACGGTGCAGAGCACCGTATAAGGCACGGCTAGGGGGCACAATGAACGGTGCAGAGCACCGTATAAGGCACAGCTAGGGGGCACAATGAACGGTGCAGAGCACCGTATAAGGCACAGCTAGGGGGCACAATGAACGGTGCAGAGCACCGTATAAGGCACAGCTAGGGGGCACAATGAACGGTGCAGAGCACCGTATAAGGCACAGCTAGGGGGCACAATGAACGGTGCAGAGCACCGTATAAGGCACAGCTAGGGGGCACAATGAACGGTGCAGAGCACCGTATAAGGCACAGCTAGGGGGCACAATGAACGGTGCAGAGCACCGTATAAGGCACAGCTAGGGGGCACAGTGAACGGTGCAGAGCACTATATGGGGCACAGCTATGGGGAAATATGAATGGTGTAGAGCACTATATGGCACAGCTATGGGGAAATAATGATCTATTTTTATTTTTGAAATTCACCGGTAAATGCTGCATTTCCACCCTAGGCTTATACTCGAGTCAATAAGTTTTCCCAGTTTTTTGTGGCAAAATTAGGGGGGTCGGCTTATACTCGGGTCGGCTTATACTCGAGTATATACGGTATATATATAATCTCCGGCACTCATGTATTCTTTAGACGAAAAGTATATTCCTCAGGCAAAAGAAGCGTTTTTGAACAAAAAATAATTTATTTAAAGTTCCAAAATAATGTATTAATCAGAATAGGACGGAAAGTACAGACATCAATATTTACAACGTTTCGGCTAGCATGCCTTTCTCAAGTTAAGTCTGCTTCTGCAAGACAAAATGCAAATATTATCATAATATAGATAATTTTTCAAAGAAAATCAATCAGACCGTCTTGACAACATTTACTATAACACTATATATTGTGACAAAAGCGTAGTGCAAGTGGCATGAAAGGAAGACATCCCTAATAGAAGGAAGTCTGAACCAAGCAAGAGGAACACCAGTATGGTATCGGACGTGTGATTAATGAGGTGTAAAAGGAAAAAAAATATATAGAAAAATTTTTTATAGAAAAAAGGAAAAAGGAAACAGAGAAAAAAAGAAACAAAAGAAAAACAGGAAAAAAGCAAAAAATGGTACTTTACTGTGAAATGTGGTCTTCAAAAGGTAAATAATCCCACTAAATCAAGGTGGAGATATATTGCTGTGTCAGAAAGCGCAATACAATGAGCGTAGTACATGTAGCTGCAGCCTTAGTGTGCCAAATAGAAAAGCCGTAAGATACCTATAATAGTCCAGGTAAGAGTGTCCGGCAAGGGGCCTCCAGGCGGCAATAGCCGAAGCAGGATCCGGATAGCAGTGCTGGTCGGTGCTCGTAAGTAAAACAAATGGAGTGCACGTGCCCTTTATGTGCATGGTGGCCGTGTTAAGCGAAGGACTTCCGGGTTACGGCCCATTAGGAAAATACTGTCCGAATACTGTCGGAAAAAGCCGACTCGCTGTAAGAGAAAAGTGCGCATGCGTCATGGCTTTGTGAAGATAGATAGGCTTTATCTCGCTTCTGCAGCTGCGTGCTGCTGAAAAAAGAGAAAAACACATTGTGAATGAGGAAGAATATATAAGAGAAGTACCAATAAGAATGAAATGCTATATAAAAATAATAATAATAGTGATAAACATTATCGGGAGAACCATTTAGACATAGAGACAAAAAGACAAATCTCTATATACTTGCATATATCCATAGACATAAAATTTACCAATATACTCCTGTAGTAGAAACCCAAGGAAAGAGGTATTATGGAAAATCAGAATTATTATTATAAGCTTTTAATATGAAATTTGAATATGAAATTTTAATATCTTTAATACAAAATTTTAATATGAAATTTCATACTCCCTATTAAGACCTAGTGGAGTGAGGGTCTGGAGGGTGTAGATCCAAAAGGACTCCCGTTCCTTTAGTCTCTTGACCCGATGTCCACCTCTTCTCATGATTGGCACGTAGTCAATAACTTGATATTTTAATTGGGCAATATTATGATTATTCTGTTGAAAATGCGCTGGAATGGGGAGAAGGGTGCGTCCGCATCTAATGGTGGATTTGTGTTGATAAATGCGATCTCGGATATGCTGGGTGGTCTCACCCACATATCCTAGACCGCATGGACACTTTATGAGATAAATCATGTAAGAAGAGTTACACATGAAATGTCCTTTGATTGGATACCTACGTCCTGAGCGGGGATGTGTAAATGAATCACCCTTTGAAATCACCCTTTTGAAAGTCCCGTTACGGGGAGTAGACATAAACTTTTGTTTTAATTCTTTATTGGACGGGCCCATATCTGCTCTCACCAAGTGATTTCTGATATTTTGACACCTTTTATTGCAAAGAATGGGTTTGTTATGAAATTCCGGAACTGAAGGATATGCACTGAACTGAAGGATATGCCAGTGTCTCAAAATGCATTGGTTAATCTGGAGATTAAAAGGATGAAACATGTTGATAAAAGCCAACCTAGGTGCTTTCTTTCTAGATGTATCCTGTGTTTGTCTTCTAGAGCACAAAACCTTATTTGGGTATGCCCTATTGCGGAATTTAGTATCCATCTCAGCATGCCTTTTATGGCGGGTGTCAAAATGAGAGACAATTCGGTTAATTCTGTCATGTTGTGATTTTGGGAGCGCTTTTTTATATGCTGTGGATGACAGCTGGTATATAACAAAAGACTGTTTCTGTCCGTAGGTTTGGGGTATAAATCAGTCTCAATGTTGCCATTTTTAATCATAATGTTGGTATCTAAAAAATTGATGGAATGATAATCATGCTGGATTGAAAATGATAATCCATGTATATAGGAATTGAGATAAATAAAGAAGAGTAGGAGATTCTCGTCATTCCCTGTCCAGATGAAAAATACATCGTCAATATAACGCCTCCAGTACATAACATGTGAAATAAACATAGGATGTGGATATACATATGAGGTTTCAAAATGCTTCATGTAGATGTTGGCATATGGGGGTGCTAGATTGGACCTCATAGCCGTACCTTTTATCTGTAAAAAGAACTTATCCTCTAAAAGTAAAAAAATTTTGGTCAATATCAGTGTAAGTAGGTCTCTACAGAAATTTAGTTGATGCGAACAACTGGCTAAGACGATGGTGCAGACAACAAGGATTCGGATTCCTGGACCACGGTGTGAATTACTTGTACAATGGACTCCTCGGCAGAGACGGACTACACCTCAACAAACCTGGGAAACACACATTCGCCAGAAGACTCGCTACACTCATCAGGAGGGCGTTAAACTAGAAGAAGAGGGGACGGGAAGAAAAACATTAGACTCGAACAAAGAAGACCCAGGAAAACATACTCAGAAGGGAGGTAAGAACATTTCTAAAACAATCCACAGCGAGATTGGAACAGAACAAAATCCTCTAAACTGCGTGCTCGCAAACGCCAGAAGCCTGACAAACAAGAAGGAAGAACTAGAAGCAGAAATATCTACAGGTAACTTTGACATAGTGGGAATAACCGAGACATGGTTAGATGAAAGCTATGACTGGGCAGTTAACTTACAGGGTTACAGTCTGTTTAGAAAGGATCGTAAAAATCGGAGAGGAGGAGGGGTTTGTCTCTATGTAAAGTCTTGTCTAAAGTCCACTTTAAGGGAGGATATTAGCGAAGGGAATGAGGATGTCGAGTCCATATGGGTCGAAATTCATGGAGGGAAAAATGGTAACAAAATTCTCATTGGGGTCTGTTACAAACCCCCAAATATAACAGAAATCATGGAAAGTCTACTTCTAAAGCAGATAGATGAAGCTGCAACCCATAATGAGGTCCTGGTTATGGGGGACTTTAACTACCCGGATATTAACTGGGAAACAGAAACCTGTGAAACCCATAAAGGCAACAGGTTTCTGCTAATAACCAAGAAAAATTATCTTTCACAATTGGTGCAGAATCCAACCAGAGGAGCAGCACTTTTAGACCTAATACTATCTAATAGACCTGACAGAATAACAAATCTGCAGGTGGTCGGGCATCTAGGAAATAGCGACCACAATATTGTACAGTTTCACCTGTCTTTCACTAGGGGGACTTGTCAGGGAGTCACAAAAATACTGAACTTTAGGAAGGCAAAGTTTGACCAGCTTAGAGATGCCCTTAATCTGGTAGACTGGGACAATATCCTCAGAAATAAGAATACAGATAATAAATGGAAAATGTTTAAGAACATCCTAAATAGGCACTGTAAGCGGTTTATACCTTGTGGGAATAAAAGGACTAGAAATAGGAAAAACCCAATGTGGCTAAACAAAGAAGTAAGACAGGCAATTAACAGTAAAAAGAAAGCATTTGCACTACTAAAGCAGGATGGCACCATTGAAGCTCTAAAAAAACTATAGGGAGAAAAATACTTTATCTAAAAAACTAATTAACCCCTTAGTGACCGCCGGTACGCCTTTTAACGGCGGCTGCTAAGGGTACTTAAAGCACAGCGCCGTTAATTAACGGCGCTGTGGAAAAAGTGAATAGCGCACCCCAGAGTCGGATTTTCTCCGGGGTCTCGGCTGCCGGGGGTAGCCGAGACCCCAGAGAACATGATTCGGGGGGTTTTTAACTGACCCCGCATTTGCGATCGCCGGTAATTAACCGTTTACCGGCGATCGCAAAAAAGACAACCCGCGATCTCTTTTTAATTTCTCTGTCCTCCGATGTGATCGCACATCAGAGGACAGAGAAAAGGGGTCCCAGGTAGCCCCCCGACACAACTATCTCCCCCGGTGCTCCACGTGGCTACCGGTGGGCGCCGCCATCTTCAAAATGGCGGGCGCATGCGCAGTGCGCCCGCCGGCCGGCACCGGGAGAATCTTTGGTGTCTCGGCTGCTGGGGGTAGCCGAGACCCCAAAGAACATGATCGGGGTCGGTTTTACCGACCCCTGTTTTGCGATCGCCGGTAATTAACTGTTTACCGGCGACCGCAAAAAAAAAAATCAAAGTGTAATTCTCTGTCCTCTGATGTGATCGCACATCAGAGGACAGAGAAATAGGGGGATTCGGGGACCCTATTAGACTTACCGGTGTCCCTGGGTCCTCCTGCTGCTACTCCTGGCCGCCGGCATCTTCTGGGCAAAAGAAAATGGCGGGCGCATGCGCAGTGCGCCCGCCATCTATCGCCATCTGCCGGCAGACAAGAGAAGAGCAGTTGGGGCTAAAATTAGGGTTAGGGTTAGGGCTAGGGTTAGGGTTAGGGCTAGAGTTAGGGCTAGGGTTAGGGCTAGGGTTAGGGCTAGGGTTAGAGCTAGAGTTAGGGCTAGGGTTAGGGTTAGGGTTAGGGCTAGGGTTAGGGTTAGAGCTTGGGTTAGGGTTAGGGTTAGGGCTAGAGCTAGGGTTAGGGCTATGGTTAGGGTTAGGGCTAGGGCTAGGGTTAGGGCTAGGGTTAGAGCTAGGGTTAGGGCTAGGGCTAGGGTTAGGGCTAGGGTTAGGGTTAGGGTTGGGGCTAAATTTAGGGTTAGGGTTGGGGCTAAATTCAGGGTTAGGGTTCTTTCACACTTATGTCGGTACGGGGCCGTCGCAATGCGTCGGTCCGACATACCGACGCACGTTGTGAAAATTGTGCACAACGTGGGCAGCGGATGTAGTTTTTCAACGCATCCGCTCCCCAATCTATGTCCTGGGGAGCAAGGGGCGGAGTTACGGCCACGCATGCGCGGTCAGAAATGGCGGGCACAATTGGAGGATCCGTTTTTTGTCCAAAATGACGGATTGCGACGAATGCCAAACGACGCAAGTGTGAAAATAGCCTTAGGGCTAGGGTTAGGGTTGGGGCTAAAGTTAGGGCTAGGGTTGGGGCTAAAGTTAGAGTTAGATTTGGGGTTAGGGTTTGGATTAGAGTTGGTATTAGGGTTAGGGTTGGCATTAGGGTTACGCTTGGGATTAGGGTTAGGTTTGAGGTTAGGGTTGAGATTAGGATTAGGGGTGTGTTGGATTTAGGGTTTTGATTAGGGTTATGGTTAGGGTTGACATTAGGGTTGTTTTGGTGTAAGGGTTGTGAATATCGTTAGGGTTAGTGATTAGGATTATGGATCGGGTTGGGATTAGGGTTAGGGGTGTGTTGGGGTTAGGGTTGGAGCTAGAATTGGGGGGTTTCCACTGTTTAGTTACATCAGGGGGTCTCCAAACACGACAGCCAATTTTGCGCTCAAAAAGTCAAATGGTGCTCCCTCCCTTCTGAGCTCTGCCGTGCGCCCAAACAGTGGTTTACCCCCACATATGGGGCATCAGTATACTCGGGATAAATTGGACAACAACTTTTGGGGTCCAATTTCTCCTGTTACCCTTGTTAAAATAAAAACTTGGGGGCTACAAAATCTTTTTTGTGGAAAAAAAATATTTTTTATTTTCACGACTCTGAATTCTAAACTTCTGTGAAGCACCTGGGCATTCAAAGTTCTCACCACACATCTAGATAAGTTCCTTCGGGGGTCTAGTTTCCAAAATGGGGTCACTTGTGGGGAGTTACTACTGTTTAGGTACATCAGGAGCTCTGCAAACGCAACATAACGCCCACAGACCATTCTATCCAAGTCTGCATTCCAAAATAGCGCTCCTTCCCTTCTGAGCTCTGCCGTGCGCCCAAACAGTGGTTTACCCCCACATATGGGGCATCAGCATACTCGGGATAAATTGGACAACAACTTTTCGGGTCCAATTTCTCCTGTTACCCTTGTTAAAATAAAAACTTGGGGGCTACAAAATCTTTTTTGTGGAAAAAAAATATTTTTTTATTTTCACGACTGAATTCTAAACTTCTGTGAAGCACTTGGGCATTCAAAGTTCTCACCACACATCTAGATAAGTTCCATGGGGGGTCTAGTTTCCAAAATGGGGTCACTTGTGGGGGGTTACTACTGTTTAGGTACATCAGGGGCTCTGCAAATGCAACAAAACGCCCACAGACCATTCTATCTAAAGGCCCCGTCACACATAGCGAGATCGCTAGCGAGATCGCTGCTGAGTCACAAGTTTTGTGACGCAACAGCGATCTCAGTAGCGATCTCGCTATGTGTGACACGTACCAGCGATCAGGCCCCTGCTGTGAGATCGCTGGTCGTGTCGGAATGGCCTGGGCCATTTTTTGATCGTTGAGGTCCCGCTGACATCGCTGAATCGGCGTGTGTGACGCCGATTCAGCGATGTCTTCGCTGGTAACCAGGGTAAACATCGGGTAACTAAGCGCAGGGCCGCGCTTAGTAACCCGATGTTTACCCTGGTTACCATCCTTAAAGTAAAAAAACAAACGCTACATACTTACCTATCGCTGTCTGTCCTCGGCGCTTTGCTTCTCTGGTCTGGCTGTGAGCGCCGGTCAGCCGGAAAGCAGAGCGGTGACGTCACCGCTCTGCTTTCCGGCCGCTGTGCTCTAAACTTCTGTGAAGCACTTGGGCATTCAAAGTTCTCACCACACATCTATGGGGGGTCTAGTTTCCAAAATGGTGTCACTTGTGGGGGGTTTCCACTGTTTAGGCACATCAGGGGCTCTCCAAATGCGACATGGCGTCCAATCTCAATTCCAGACAATTCTACATTGAAAAAGTAAAATGGCACTCCTTCTCTTCCAAGCTCTGCGGTGCGCCCAAACAGTGGTTTACCCCCACATATTGGGTATCGACGTACTCAGGAGAAATTGCTCTACAACTTTTGTGGTCTAATTTCTCCTGTTACCCTTGTGAAAATAAAAATTTGGGGGCAAAAAATCATTTTTGTAGAAAAAATGCGATTTTTTTTATTTTCACGGCTCAACGTTATAAACTTCTGTGAAGCACATGGGGGTTCAAAGTGCTCACCACACATCTAGATAAGTTCCTTAAGGGGTCTAGTTTCCAAAATGGTGTCACTTGTGGGGGGTTTCCACTGTTTAGGCACATCAGGGGCTCTCCAAACGCGACATGGCGTTTAATCTCAATTCCTGCCAATTCTACATTGAAAAAGTAAAACGGCGCTCCTTCACTTCCAAGCTCTGCGGCGCGCCCAAACAGTGGTTTACCCCCACATATTGGGTATCGACGTACTCAGGAGAAATTGCTCTACAATTTTTGTGGTCTAATTTCTCCTGTTACCCTTGTGAAAATAAAAAATTTGGGGGCAAAAAATCATTTTTGTAGAAAAAATGCGATTTTTTATTTTCACGGCTCAATGTTATAAACTTCTGTGAAGCACATGGGGGTTCAAAGTGCTCACCACACATCTAGATAAGTTCCTTAAGGGGTCTAGTTTCCAAAATGGTGTCACTTGTGGGGGGTTTTCACTGTTCAGGCACATCAGGGGCTCTCTAAACGTGACATGGCTTCCGATCTCAATTCCAGCCAATTCTGCATTGAAAAAGTCAAACATTGCTCCTTCACTTCCAAGCTCTTCGGTGTGCCCAAACAGTGGTTTACCCCCACATATGGGGTATTGGCGTATTCAGGAGAAATTGCATAATAAAATGTATGGTTACATTTCTGTTTTTACACTTGTGAAAATAAAAAAAATGGTTCTGAATTAAGATGTTTGCAAATAAAAGTTAAATGTTCATTTTTTCCTTCCACATCGTTTCAGTTCCTGTGAAGCACGTAAAGGGTTAATAAACTTCTTGAATGTGGTTTTGAGAACCTTGAGGGGTGTAGTTTTAAGAATGGTGTCACACTTCATTATTTTCTATCATATAGACCCCTCCAAATGACTTCAAATGTGATGTGGTCCCTAAAAAAAAAAAGGTGTTGTAAAAATGAGAAATTGCTGGTCAAATTTTAACCCTTATAACTCCCTAAGAAAAAAACATTTTGTTTCCAAAATTGTGCTGATGTAAAGTAGACATGTGGGAAATGTTATTTATTAACTATTTTTTGTGACATATCTCTCTGATTTAAGAGCATAAAAATAAAAAGTTTGAAAATTTCAAAATTTTAAAAATTTTCGCCATATATCCATTTTTTTCATAAATAATCGCAAGTAATATCGAAGAAATGTTACCACTAACATGAAGTACAATATGTCACGAAAAACAATCTCAGAATCAGCGGGATCCGTTGAAGCGTTCCAGAGTTATAACCTCATAAATTGACAGTGGTCAGAATTGCAAAAATTGGCTCGGTCATTAAGTACCAAATTGGCTCTGTCACTAAGGGGTTAAAGCTGCCAAAAAGGAAACAGAGAAGCACATTGCTAAGGAGAGTAAAACTAATCCCAAACTGTTCTTCAACTATATCAATAGTAAAAGAATAAAAACTGAAAATGTAGGCCCCTTAAAAAATAGTGAGGAAAGAATGGTTGTAGATGACGAGGAAAAAGCTAACATATTAAACACCTTCTTCTCCACGGTATTCACGGTGGAAAATGAAATGCTAGGTGAAATCCCAAGAAACAATGAAAACCCTATATTAAGGGTCACCAATCTAACCCAAGAAGAGGTGCGAAACCGGCTAAATAAGATTAAAATAGATAAATCTCCTGGTCCGGATGGCATACACCCACGAGTACTAAGAGAACTAAGTAATGTAATAGATAAACCATTATTTCTTATTTTTAGGGACTCTATAGCGACGGGGTCTGTTCCGCAGGACTGGCGCATAGCAAATGTGGTGCCAATATTCAAAAAGGGCTCTAAAAGTGAACCTGGAAATTATAGGCCAGTAAGTCTAACCTCTATTGTTGGTAAAATATTTGAAGGGTTTCTGAGGGATGTTATTCTGGATTATCTCAATGAGAATAACTGTTTAACTCCATATCAGCATGGGTTTATGAGAAATCGCTCCTGTCAAACCAATCTAATCAGTTTTTATGAAGAGGTAAGCTATAGGCTGGACCACGGTGAGTCATTGGACGTGGTATATCTCGATTTTTCCAAAGCGTTTGATACCGTGCCGCACAAGAGGTTGGTACACAAAATGAGAATGCTTGGTCTGGGGGAAAATGTGTGTAAATGGGTTAGTAACTGGCTTAGTGATAGAAAGCAGAGGGTGGTTATAAATGGTATAGTCTCTAACTGGGTCGCTGTGACCAGTTGGGTACGGCAGGGGTCGGTATTGGGACCTGTTCTCTTCAACATATTCATTAATGATCTGGTAGAAGGTTTACACAGTAAAATATTGATATTTGCAGATGATACAAAACTATGTAAAGCAGTTAATACAAGAGAAGATAGTATTCTGCTACAGATGGATCTGGATAAGTTGGAAACTTGGGCTGAAAGGTGGCAGATGAGGTTTAACAATGATAAATGTAAGGTTATACACATGGGAAGAAGGAATCAATGTCACCATTACACACTGAACGGGAAACCACTGGGTAAATCTGACAGGGAGAAGGACTTGGGGATCCTAGTTAATGATAAACTTACCTGGAGCAGCCAGTGCCAGGCAGCAGCTGCCAAGGCAAACAGGATCATGGGGTGCATTAAAAGAGGTCTGGATACACATGATGAGAGCATTATACTGCCTCTGTACAAATCCCTAGTTAGACCGCACATGGAGTACTGTGTCCAGTTTTGGGCACCGGTGCTCAGGAAGGATATAATGGAACTAGAGAGAGTACAAAGGAGGGCAACAAAATTAATAAAGGGGATGGGAGATCTACAATACCCAGATAGATTAGCGAAATTAGGATTATTTAGTCTAGAATAAAGACGACTGAGGGGCGATCTAATAACCATGTATAAGTATATAAGGGGACAATACAAATATCTCGCTGAGGATCTGCTTATACCAAGGAAGGTGACGGGCACAAGGGGGCATTCTTTGCGTCTGGAGGAGAGACGGTTTTTCCACCAACATAGAAGAGGATTCTTTACTGTTAGGGCAGTGAGAATCTGGAATTGCTTGCCTGAGGAGGTGGTGATGGCGAACTCAGTCGAGGGGTTCAAGAGAGGCCTGGATGTCTTACTGGAGCAGAACAATATTGTATCATACAATTATTAGGTTCTGTAGAAGGACGTAGATCTGGGGATTCATTATGATGGAATATAGGCTGAACTGGATGGACAAATATCTTTTTTCGGCCTTACTAACTATGTTACTATGTTACTATGTTAGAGAAACTGGTTTGTTTAGAGAGAAACAACATCACTGATTCGAGTCCTCCCTGGTGTCCAGTGCTCGTGTAAAGACTATTTACATCAATAGTCACAAGTTTACAACCAATTGGAAGGACCCCAAGATCTTTCAAAGTAGCAAGAAAATGGATGGTATCCTTTAGATAAGATTTAATAAGAGGGACAAGTGGAGACAGAATTTTTTCTAATGTAATTGCTAAGGGGGATAAAATAGAATTAGTGGAAGGTACTATTGGACGTCCTGGGGCTCTCTGTAAGTTTTTGTGAATTTTTGGGAGAGTGTAAAACACTGCGATTACCAGATGTTTGTTAATTAAGAATTCCCCCAGTTTCTCATCAATTGTTCCTAATTGTTGGTAATGTGTCACCAGTTTTTTAATTTCTTTTGGTATATTAAATGTTGGATTATTGGGTATTGGTAAGTATGTGCTGGATTATCACTCAATTGTGTATATATTTCTTCCATATAATATGCCTTATCTAGGATCACTATGGAGCCCCCCTTATCCGCGGGTATTATAATTAATTCTTTTTTGGCTTTAAGTGATTGTAAGGATCTATATTCCTCATTGGTAAGATTATGTTTAATTCGTAATTAACCCCTTTCTATAGATTCCAGCATAGTTTTAATGTCTCTTTGTACAAAATCAATATATGTTTCTATAGGATGGTATACTTTAGGTGGTTGGAAAGAGCTAGGGATACGAAGATTCAACGTTTTTAGAGCAAAGGATGTCCGTGATATTGTTCTATTGAGGGATTTACAGGTAGCTGATTAGAAAAATGGGCCTTCAACCTTAATGTCCTAAAGAAACAATGTAGTTCTTGGTCAACTTGAAAGGCGTTGAAACGTGGTACAGGACAAAAAGTTAGTCCTTTCTGTAGGAGCATCATTTCTGAGGGGGACAAACAGTATGATGAAATATTGTAGACAATGTTTGTAGAGGTTTCTGTATCTGTGATCTTGTTGTCATCTTGTGTTGGTCTGGACCGATGTCTCCTCGTCCTCCGCGTCTTCCGCTTGATGGCCGTATCTGGCGTTGCTCTAAAAAAGTTGAACGTGAGGTGCCGAAGTCACTGTCCAAGCTGGTGGATATAGGACTCTATTCTTACCGTATAAGCCTGCGGTTTCTGAAGGAGCCTGTAGATTGCCATCCATATACCTGATTGTGCTTATAATCTTCGGTATCCCGTAAAAATTTGTTTCTCTTCTTAATTTAAAGATTGTTCCGTAATTCAGAAGTGGTGTTGTCGAGTTTGGTTTTCAAAGTCTTGAAGTCTTCCGTTGAGAGAGTGTTGTTTAGTTGCTGCTCGGTAGTGGCGATCCTGGTGCTGAGTTCAGTGATTTCCTTCTGTAAAAAGTCAATGGTCAAAACTATAAGGTCCATAGAACATTTATTCAAAATTGCTTTGAATTTCGCACAAAATTCAGTATTGTCATGAAACAATATGGGTCTCAATGGGACCCTGAAGCATCTAGGAGTACATTGTACTTTGTGATAGTCCGCTAATGTAATGCTATGCAAATCTAATGATACGTGTCTATTTAAATCCCTTTCAAATTCTCTTGGACTGATGTCTTTTACTACTCTATCCTACAATCAAGAGGAAGCATCCACTATCATCTCACAAGTCACTACTTCAGGGACTTTTTTACATACCCCATCAGAAGAATTACGCACAATTACGCACAGATTAGGAGGGAGGATATTCAGCAGCAGGGGGGAGGGCATTGAGGAGCTTTCCAACAGATTAGGTGAGAATAGATTAAGCAGGGGGAGGACATTAAGGAGCTGTTAATCAGACAAGGAAGGAGTTTATTCAGCAGCAGCAGGGAGAAGGATACATAGGATCTTTCAATCAAGCTATGTGGGTGGAGATTCAACAGCAGCAGGGAGGAGGGGCACTGAGGAGTTGTCAATCAGGCAAGGTGGGTGGAGATTCAGCAGCAGCAGGGAGGAGAGACACTCAGGAGCTGTCAACCAGGTTAGGTGGGTGGAGATTCAGCAGCAGGGAGGAGGGACACTGAGGAGCTGACAATCAGGCTAGGTGAGTGGAGATTCAGCAGCAGCAGGGAGGAGGAATACTGAGGAACTGTCAATCAGACTAGGTGGGTGGAGATTCAGCAGCAGCAGGGAGGAGGGACACTGCGGAGCTGTCAGTCAGGCTAGGTGGGTGGAGACTCAGCAGCAGGGAGGCGGGACACTGCGGAGCTGTCAGTCAGGCTAGGTGGGTAGATATTCAGCAGCAGCAGGGAGGAGGGACACTGAGGAGCTGTCAGTCAGGTTAGGTGGGTGGAGATTCAGCAGCAGGGAGGAGGGACACTGAGGAGCTGACAATCAGGCTAGGTGAGTGGAGATTCAGCAGCAGCAGGGAGGAGGAATACTGAGGAACTGTCAATCAGACTAGGTGGGTGGAGATTCAGCAGCAGCAGGGAGGAGGAACACTGCGGAGCTGTCAGTCAGGCTAGGTGGGTGGAGACTCAGCAGCAGGGAGGAGGGACACTGCGGAGCTGTCAGTCAGGCTAGGTGGGTAGATATTCAGCAGCAGCAGGGAGGAGGGACACTGAGGAGCTGTCAGTCAGGTTAGGTGGGTGGAGACTCAGCAGCAGGGAGGAGGGACACTGCGGAGCTGTCAGTCAGGCTAGGTGTGTAGATATTCAGCAGCAGCAGGGAGGAGGGACATTGAGGAGCTTTCAGTCAGACAAGGTGGGTGGAGACTCAGCAGCAGCAGGGACGAGGGACACTGCGGAGCTGTCAATCAGGCTAGGTGGGTGTATACTAAGAAGCAGAGAGAGAAGAGACACTGATGAGTTTTCAATCAGATTTAGGAGCAGCATCAGTGAGGCGGAGCATTGAGGTACCATAAATCAGGCTTGGGGGAAGGAGATTTAGCTGATGAGGTCTAATAGACTAATTAAATAATTTATGTAGTTTATATTTTGAAATCTGGTGACAGATCCCCTTTAAAAGTTGAAAATAATATGAAATATTACAGGTGCCTGCATTTCATGTGCACAGAAAACCTATACTATAAAATCAGTTTCATTCAAGACCAACGACAGTATGGGCAGATAATGGCAAGTTGCTGGATGTAATGGTCAAGCAGCCTAGTTTCCTCCAGACTTCAGAGCAAAAAAAAAAGTTTTCCATCATCCACTTTACTGAAGACGTATCCATAAATATTGTAATATTATCTATCCACCTACACATCAGACCCTTTAGTGTTGGAGAACAACCATTGTGGGGGACGATACATCGAATTACAACGTGCAATATTTTTTCTTTTAGTTGATTTATTTATGAAGTTTATGTTAAATTGTTCATGAGTTCAGTTACCAGAAGTCGAAATCCAGGGCAGCGTGACCTGGAGATACTGGCTGGAAAATGTTAGTTTATCATTTTAGTTTATGAGGCGCTGGAAGAAAAACCATCCAAATAGCGTCTGCTGATAGATGTGTGATATCAGTTATAGATATGTAAATAGGATGCAGAAATCATCATTAGTGGAGACGTCGCTGTGATGGACCATACATTGGTTGTGTTCAGTTATAATAACTGTGACTCTGACATTTGTCCATAAATTAAACATCAACCAAGAAATTAATAGTAAGTGGAAGCAGAAGATAATTTTGTCTCCAGTACTTGCAGTGTTTTTTTGCATTTTTCTGAAATAATCAGCCTTGTAGTAGACATACTGCGGAGAACGTGGAAACATTTGGGGTGTCACTCAGCCAAGAGTCTTAAAGCACCAGCATTTGTTTTTACTTCACCGCTGGAGAGGTACCACTAAGTTCCCTGCCCTTAGTCTTCTACTTACCAGCTGCCGTCTTCATCTGTTCCCAGCACCGCCTTGATTCCACACCGTCATCTTGTGACCACAACTTCTAACTGACCAGACGTTAGCGGTAACGGTCACAGGTTCTCAATGCAAGTCTATGGGAGCCATGTTCTGGCTTAGATCTAGCTCTTATCGACTTTCAGCGAATTGTAAGGAGACCATGGGTGCACAACTCCAGTCCTCAAGCAGTTGTAATCAGATTGCATTAGTCCGATTTCATTGCAAGTGGCAGCGATCCCTACTATAGAAAAGGGGAAACGAACGCTATCGTCGGTCCCAAGACTCTAACTCCTTATGTTATTTTGTCACTTAGTCATAAAAATTCACAGTGTTCACGAAACTGCATCATACGGCATACTCTGTATGCTGCCATATGATGCTTCTGTATCATGGAAGCATTCACAATTCACATTTTTTTCATACAGAATTCAGCAGAATTCATGCCCCAGGACAGAAACTGAACCAGCACCCACCGTTACTGACCCCGTATGGCTCTGACCCCACGAACATTATGAGCCACTGAATCCTGATATTGTGGAGCAATCAAGAATCAAATTTAACACCACCGGCCTCACAGAAATAGACTTACATACATAGTTACATAGTTATTAAGGTCGAAGGAAGACTATAAGTCCATCTAGTTCAACCCATACTTTTTCAAAGTATTTTTCTCTGAGGATTTTATAAACCTTGTGGTGGCTCAGACAAACTTGTATGTCCAGCAATTTTTGGCACAAAACCGCCCTCCATAGTTTTCTAACTGGACTCCTGTAGACTTAGTAGAAAATATGTTTTGGGACTTAGTCCTAGTGAAGAAGCCACTTCCAAGTGCCAGAATAATGAGAGAGAGAATGTTTTAAGGTATTTTGATTACTTACTGCAAAGTCAAAAGTTTACATACATTTCATTAGTACTTGGTATCATTGTCCTTACACTGAATGACTTGGGTCAAACATTTTGGGATCTCCTTCCACATGCTTCTCACAATAGTTGGTCAGAATGTGGGCCCATTCCTCCAGACAAGCATGGTGTAACTGATCCAGGTTTGTAGGTCGCTTTGCTCACACCGGCCTTTTCAGCTTTGCCCATAAATTTTCTATAGTATTGATCAGGGTTTGTGATGGCCGCTCCAAAATATTGACTTTGTTATCCTTAAGCCACTTTGTTACCATTTTGGCAGTATGCTTCGGGTCATTGTCCATTTGGAAGACCCATTTCCGCTCAAGCTTTAACTTCCTGGCTGATGTGGTGAAATGTTGCTTCAGTATTGCCACATAATCTTCTTTTCTCATGATGTCATCTATTTTGTGAAGTGCACCAGTCCCTCCTGCAGTAAAACAACCCAACATGATGCTGCCACCCCCATGTTTCACAGTAGGGATGGTTTTCTTAGGCTTCCAGGCTTCTTCCTTTTTCCTCCAAGCGTTACGATGGTTATTATGCCCAAAAAGTTCAATTTTAGTTCCATCAGACCACAGGACATGTCTCTAAATATTAAGGTCTTTGTTCCTGTGGGCATTTGCAAACATTAATCTGTCTTTTTTGTGTTTCTTTTGGAGTAATGGCTTATTCCTGGCAGAGTGGCCTTTCAGCCCATGTTGATACAGCACTCATGTCACTGTGGATAGTGACACAATCTTACCAGCTTCCACCATCATCTTCACAAGGTCTTTTGCTTTTGTCCTTGGGTTGATATGCACATGTCGGACCAAAGCACGTTCATCTCTGGGACAGAGAACCCGTCTCCTTCTTGAATGTACCATGGCTGGTGGCTGATGGCTGGACATTCCCATCTTGTTTGTGCTTGCGTATAATTGTTTGTACAGATGAACGAGGCACCTTCAAGTATCTTGAAATTGTAGCCAAGGATGAGCCAGACTTGTGCAAATCTACAATTCTTTTCCTGATATATTAGCTGATTTCTTTAGACTTTCCCATGATGTTACACAAAGAAGCAATGTGTTTCAGGTGTGCATTAAAATACCTCCACAGGTGTGTCTCTAACTCAGATGTTGCCAAAAAAACAGAATCAGAAGCTTCCAAACACATGTCATCATACGGGCAGTCCAGAATTGTTTAAAGGCATAGTAATCTTAGTGTCTGTAAACTTTTGATTTTGCAGTAAGTAATAAAAATGCCTTTAAAACATTCTCAATCTCTCATTATTCTGGCATTTGGCAAATGTTAATAATTATTGTAATCCTAATTGACCTAAAGCAGGAAAGGATTATTCTGATTTCATGTCAGATATTGAGAAATACATGCATTTTGTAACGAATGGAAGCGGAGGTACAGGTGATGAAGTTCACATTTGTCTTTTATTTTTTGAGTGGAACCTCGGTCCTGGGGGCTCCGAAGGGGGCGTAACTAGTGAGCCCCAGGTATCCGTATTAAGATCCCTCGAACAGGACCAGAATGGGATGCCTGGGGGATACAGGTTCTTCCTCCAGTTAGACCCCGGACACGTGGCAGCTGTCCCAGTGGGACAAACGGATAAACAGGTGCTCCAGCACCTTTAGCGTAGTTCAAGGGTTCAGATGACGAGTGGCAGAACGGGATGGCACTTGAGTATAAAGGTACAGGTATCGTCTTAGGATAGCCGAACCACTGGTCACTGATATTCTGAGGAAACAAACAGTATAAGCAGAGTGCAAAACAGAATGCTATAACAGCGCAGACAGAACCGGAAATAGCAAGAGTAGATACTCGTTGCTCCGGCACCCTCCCTATGACGGAGGGGCCAGAAGTAGTAATCAGTGCGCTGCCATTGGTTAATTGGAATTTTCAAAAAAATGCGCGCTTTCCCTTTAAGAGACTAGAGGTAAGCGTGCGCACTTCCTAAGCACTCTCCATGGTGGCCTGCTGGCAGCGTGCCAGGATGTGGGGGAGAGAGAAGTAGCAGCAGGACACTGAGGAACAGACGGGGAGCGGGGATCCAGACAGGGACCTCGCAGAGGTACAGGGGCAGCCTCGGGAGCAGGAGTGGGTGAGGGACCAGAACTGGGGGCAGCACCAGAACCGCGTACAGGGCCAGAACCAGGTGTAACACATTTTATATAGTGTATGTAATTTAAACTTCTGGTTTCAACTATATAGATTTAGGAGGAGGCGTACTGTAACAAGTTGATCCAAATCTGAGCATGAACAGTGTTGCCTAAAAGTTTTTGAACCCTTTGGAGTTTTCCATATTTCTGCATAATTTTGACCTAACACTCATTTTCACACAAGTCTAAAGAAAAAGAGAAATAAATTAAATCAAACAAATGAGTCAAAAATATTAGACTTTTTCATTTTCTTTTATTGTGGAAAATATTCCAATATCTCATGGCTGTGAGTGACAAAAGTTTGTGAACCTTTAGGATTAGCAGATAATTTGAAGGTGTAATTAGTCTGGTGTTTCCAAGCAATAGGTTGACAATTATGTGTAAGTGGGCGACCTGTTTTTATATAAGGACATGTATAAATTTTGAATGTTCTGATCCCATAACATTATGTTATTAATTGAATTGATTTTATAAAATCAAAAAAGAAATCTGTAACAATTAAATAAAAAGAGAAGCAAAAAAACTAAATCACCACAAAAAGTAAAAAAAAAATTATTTGGCATAAATAAAATCTACTTGTATAAACATTACCTTCACTCCCCGTACTCTGTCCACATACATTTTTCACATCGCTACTCATACTGTGTCCGCATACATTCCCCCGTTTGTTCCCCATACTGTCTGCACCCATCCACCCATACTGTTTCCTCATATATGCCCCCCCATTTCCCCATAATGTTTCCTCATACATTTCCCCCATTCCCCCATACTGTTCCTCATACATGCTCCTCATTCCCCAGTACGGTTTCCTCATACATGCTCCCATTCCCCCATACTGTTTCCTCGTACATGCCCTCCGTTCCCCCATACTGTTTCCTCATACTTGCCCCCATTCCCCCATACTGTTTCCTCATACATTCCCCCCATTCCCCCATACTGTTTCCTCATACATGCCCCCCATTCCCCCATACTGTTTCCTCATACATTCCCCCCATTCCCCCATACTGTTTCCTCATACATTCCCCCCATTCCCCCATACTGTTTCCTCATACATGCCCCCCATTCCCCCATACTGTTTCCTCATACATTCCCCCCATTCTGTTGTGAATTCTGTGGCAGAGCTCCCTCCTGTGGTCACAGGTGGTACTTCGGCTGATTCTCTCTGGGAGCTTCCGTTTGTGGAGGAAAGTGGTACTGCTGCTTCTGACTTTCCTCCCTCAGGTGATCTTGTGAGCTCGTTAGGTGCTTCTCTACTTAACTCCACCTAATGCTTTGATCCATGCTTCCTGTCAATGTTCCAGTGTTGGACTTGTTTTTCCCTGGATCATTCCTGTGGCCTGCTGCTCTGCATAGCTAAGTTCTTCTTTGCTATTTGTTTGCTATTTTTTCTGTCCAGCTTGTCTTATTGTTTTGCTGGAAGCTCTGGGACGCAAAGGGTGTACCTCCGTGCCCTTAGTTCGGTACGGAGGGTCTTTTTGCCCCCTTTGCGTGGTTTTCTTTAGGGTTTTGTGTAGACCACAAAGTTATCTTTCCTATCCTCGCTCTGTTAAGAAAGTCGGGCCTCACTTTGCTGAATCTATTTCATCCCTACGTTTGTCTTTTTATCTTAACTCACAGTCATTACATGTGGGGGGCTGCCTTTTCCTTTGGGGTATTTCTCTGAGGCAAGGTAGGCTTATTTTCTATCTTCAGGCTAGTTAGTTTCTCAGGCTGTGCCGAGTTGCATAGGCAGAGTTAGGCGCAATCCACGGCTGCCTCTAGTGTTGTTTGGAGAGGATTAGGGATTGCGGTCTGCAGAGTTCCCACGTCTCAGAGCTCGTTCTATGATTTTGGGTTATTGTCAGATCACTGTATGTGCTCTGACCTCCATGTCCATTGTGATTCTGAATTGCCTTTCATAACACCATTCCCCCATACTGTTTCCTCATACATTCCCCCATTCCCCCATACTGTTTCCTCATACATTCCCCCCATTCCCCCATACTGTTCCTCATACACGCTCCTCATTCCCCAGTATGGTATCCTCATACATGCCCTCCATTCCTCCATACTGTTTGCTCATACTTGCCCCCATTCCCCCATACTGTTTCCTCATACATTCCCCCCATTCCCCATACTGTTCCTCATACATGCTCCTCATTCCCCAGTACGGTTTCCTCATACTTGCCCCCATTCCCCCATACTGTTTCCTCATACATTCCCCCCATTCCCCCATACTGTTTCCTCATACATGCCCCCCATTCCCCCATACTGTTTCCTCATACATTCCCCCATTCCCCCATACTGTTTCCTCATACATTCCCCCATTCCCACATACTGTTTCCTCATACATTCCCCCCATTCCCCCATACTGTTCCTCATACACGCTCCTCATTCCCCAGTACAGTATCCTCATACATGCCCTCATTCCCCCATACTGTTTCCTCGTACATGCCCTCCATTCCCCCATACTGTTTCCTCATACTTGCCCCCATTCCCCCATACTGTTTCCTCATACATTCCCCCCATTCCCCCATACTGTTTCCTCATACATGTCCCCCATTCCCCCATACTGTTTCCTCATACATTCCCCCCATACACGCTCCTCATTCCCCAGTACGGTATCCTCATACATGCCCTCCATTCCTCCATACTGTTTGCTCATACTTGCCCCCATTCCCCCATACTGTTTCCTCATACATTCCCCCCATTCCCCCATACTGTTCCTCATACATGCTCCTCATTCCCCAGTACGGTTTCCTCATACTTGCCCCCATTCCCCCATACTGTTTCCTCATACATTCCCCCCATTCCCCCATACTGTTTCCTCATACATGCCCCCCATTCCCCCATACTGTTTCCTCATACATTCCCCCCATTCCCCCATACTGTTTCCTCATACATTCCCCCATTCCCCCATACTGTTTCCTCATACATTCCCCCCATTCCCCCATACTGTTCCTCATACACGCTCCTCATTCCCCAGTACGGTATCCTCATACATGCCCTCATTCCCCCATACTGTTTCCTCGTACATGCCCTCCATTCCCCCATACTGTTTCCTCATACTTGCCCCCATTCCCCCATACTGTTTCCTCATACATTCCCCCCATTCTCCCATACTGTTTCCTCATACATGTCCCCCATTCCCCCATACTGTTTCCTCATACATGCCCCCCATTCCTCTGTACTGTTTCCTCATACATGCCCCCCATCTCCCCCTTTGCTCTTCATTTTGTGTCCTCAAATCTCCCCCACACATTAAAGCACTCCATCCCCACTCCAAATCTTCCCACACACAATAATTCCCCCCATCTCCACTCCAAATCTCCCCACACACAATAAATCCCCATCCCCACTCAAATTCTCCCCACACATCCCATTATTGTCCTCTGCCCACCCCATCATTGCCCATTCCACCACCACCATCATTGTCCTTTCCAACACCCCATCATTGTTCTTTCCACTGCCTCCATCATTGCTTTTTCCCCCACCACCCATCATTGCCCTTTCCACCACCTCCATCATTAACTCCTTCCGCCCCACACCCATTATTGCCCTTTCCACCACCACCATTATTGTCCTTTCCATCACCACCATCATTGCATTCTCCCCACCACCTCATCACTCCCTCATTGCCCTTTCCACCACCTCAATCATTGCTTTCTCCCCTACCACCCCATCATTGCCCTCTCCAACACAGCCTTCTCCTCCACCACCCCCATTTATTTCCTCCTTCCCCACCACTCCCATTATTGTCTCTTCCATTACACCATCATTCTCTCCCACCTCCATCATTGCTTTCTCCCCACCACACCATCATTGCCCATTCCACCACCTCCATCATTTCCTCCTCCCCCGCCACCCCCATTATTGCCCTTTCCACCACATCCATCATTTCCTCACCCCATCATTGCCTTCTCCCCACCTGCCCCATCATTGCCCTCTACTCCCCCTGCAAATACACAGACACACACAGCACCATTCATCTCTCTGCACATTCCCCTGCAGCGCTACACACACACACACACACACACCGCACACACACACACATCGCTCTGCTGCAGCATCTCTGTCGGCAGCTTCCTCTCTCTGGCACAGCCGGCCGCTGAATGATTACGTCATCCAGCGGCACTGCTGTCTGAGTGAGAAGAAGCGCGGGCGCACTGCAGCCTCTCTGTGCCGGCTGTCAGCTTGACAGTCGGCACAGAGAACAGCCGACTCTCAGTCCGGGGGCGGCAGAATGCAGCCGCTGGGGGAGACACTGCGGACCGCCACACTAGTCATCCTGACTGCCCCCCCTGCCGGCTGCGCCCAGGGCACATGTTCCGACTGACCCCCCCCCCCCCCGGATACGCCATGGGCCCACACCACTGATTGGCTGCTTTCTTTGGCAGCATTCTGCCTTTGCAGTGTACAAGGAAAGCAGCCAATCAGTGTTGTGGGTGGGGTTTAACAGAGCTGATGAATATGGAGGACTACATGGCAGCAGATTTACTAGTTCTATAGTGATAATCTCCTGATGATAAAACAGTGATTTTTTTCAAAACTACCCCAGACAGCCCAGTAAGTGACACATCCCTGGAATCAGGGTCTCTGTCTCTACATTATGCTGCTCTCCGATTAGGTGTCAGAAACCTGCTGCTGACAGATTTCCTTTAAGGCCCAAACAGTCCTGGTTAATAAGGAGTTCACATTTTTATTAACTTCTGTAGTGTTTATAATCCTTTATGGCAGATATTATATTATTGGGAGGTAAGTGTCAGTAAAGATTAAAACATCAGAGTAAGGGAATTAAAACCATAATTATCTTGAAGTTACGCATTAGTCACAGCAGGGGCACATGCATTAGCTGTAATTACCTTGGAGGATAAAAAAAGTTCTGCTAATTATTGGATTATGTGCTTTGCAGTTAATTGTATAATAGGCTTTAAAATTGAAAACTGAAGGCACATTATCAATTATGATAAAATAATGTTATGATCCATAATGTATTTGGCCGGTCAATATACTTTTCTTAAAAATTTTGTACAGTTTGCCTGGAATCCCCATGTCTCCAATTTGGGATATGGCAGTGGCAACAATATGGCCAGGACATGCCTCTAACATGATTTTCAAAAACTTTGCTGCAGCGCTGGCGTCCCTGCCCTCTGTCCCTCTCCTCCGGCAGAGACACCAGTGTACTCACTGCCGCGGTCCCCATCCTACTTCGCCTCCCAGAGGGGTAGCTAGGGTTTTGGTTCAGGGGGGACGAAGCTTCTGAGTGGGCCCCTAACCAGGCAACCTTGATTACAACTGGGTGATGAACTCTAATAGTGGAGGAGAACCTCAGCAGATGACCGCGCTGCTACTGAAGATAATCTTTATATAAAGACCAACATAGATATTACCGCCATATGGTCAGTGGTAGATATCAGCCCTACAGAACATGTAAGAGATCACAGCACAGTTATAGGTGGTGACTTACAGCTGACGTTCTTTCTGATGGAATCATTCACTTTTCCCGTCTTTTCCATCTGGCCCAGACCGACGTGACAACTTCTTCCAGCCAGGACTCCGCTGCAGAGAATACAACAAAGACACAATTCAAGTCTCATATTTTCAGCACTGTCCCCAATGGGACTGTTCCCAACCTGCACAAACTCCTCTTCCTGCTGATACCCCAATACTGAGCCTCTGCTGCCGTATGTGTCCGTATTACTGCCCCTGATGCCCCAATACTGAGCCTCTGCTGCCGTATGTGCCCCTATTACTGCCCCTGATACCCCAATACTGAGCCTCTACTGCCGTATGTGTCCCTATTACTGCACCTGATACCCCAATACTGAGCCACTGCTGCCGTATGTGACCCTATTACTGCACCTGATACCCCAATACTGAGCCTCTGCTGACGAATGTGTCCCTATTACTGCCCCTGATACCCCAATACTGAGACTCTACTGCCGTATGTGTCCCTATTACTGCACCTGATACCCCAATACTGAGCCACTGCTGCCGTATGTGTCCCTATTACTGCCCCTGATACCCCAATACTGAGACTCTACTGCCGTATGTGACCCTATTACTGCCCCTGATACCCCAATACTGAGACTCTACTGCCGTATGGGTCCCTATTACTGCACCTGATACCCCAATACTGAGCCACTGCTGCCGTATGTGTCCCTATTACTGCACCTGATACCCCAATACTGAGCCACTGCTGCCGTATGTGTCCTTATTACTGCACCTGATACCCCAATACTGAGCCGCTGCTGCCGTATGTGTCCCTATTACTGCCCCTGATATCCCAATACTGAGCCTCTGCTGCCGTATATGTCCCTATTACTGCACCTGATACCCCAATACTGAGCCGATGCTGCTGTATGTGACCCTATTACTGCCCCTGATACCCCAATACTGAGCCGCTGCTGCCGTATGTGTCTCTATTACTGCACCTGATACCCCAATACTGAGCCACTGCTGCCGTATGTGTCCCAATTACTGCCCCTGATACCCCAATACTGAGACACTGCTGCCATATGTGTCCCTATTACTGCACCTGATACCCCAATACTGAGCCGCTGCTGCCGTATGTGTCCCTATTACTGCACCTGATACCCCAATACTGAGCCGCTGCTGCCGTATGTGTCCCTATTACTGCACCTGATACCCCAATACTGAGCCACTGCTGCCGTATGTGACCCTATTACTGCACCTGATACCCCAATACTGAGCCTCTGCTGCCGTATGTGTCCCTATTACTGCCCCTGATACCCCAATACTGAGACTCTACTGCCGTATGTGTCCCTATTACTGCACCTGATACCCCAATACTGAGCCACTGCTGCCGTATGTGTCCCTATTACTGCCCCTGATACCCCAATACTGAGACTCTACTGCCGTATGTGACCCTATTACTGCCCCTGATACCCCAATACTGAGACTCTACTGCCGTATGGGTCCCTATTACTGCACCTGATACCCCAATACTGAGCCACTGCTGCCGTATGTGTCCCTATTACTGCACCTGATACCCCAATACTGAGCCACTGCTGCCGTATGTGTCCTTATTACTGCACCTGATACCCCAATACTGAGCCGCTGCTGCCGTATGTGTCCCTATTACTGCCCCTGATATCCCAATACTGAGCCTCTGCTGCCGTATATGTCCCTATTACTGCACCTGATACCCCAATACTGAGCCGATGCTGCTGTATGTGACCCTATTACTGCCCCTGATACCCCAATACTGAGCCGCTGCTGCCGTATGTGTCTCTATTACTGCACCTGATACCCCAATACTGAGCCACTGCTGCCGTATGTGTCCCAATTACTGCCCCTGATACCCCAATACTGAGACACTGCTGCCATATGTGTCCCTATTACTGCACCTGATACCCCAATACTGAGCCGCTGCTGCCGTATGTGTCCCTATTACTGCACCTGATACCCCAATACTGAGACGCTGCTGCTGTATGTGTCCCTATTACTGCCCCTGATACCCCAATACTGAGCCGCTGCTGCCATATGTGTCCCTATTACTGCACCTGATATCGCAATACTGAGACGCTGCTGCTGTATGTGTCCCTATTACTGTCCCTGATACCCCAATACTGAGCCGCTGCTGCCATATGTGTCCCTATTACTGCACCTGATATCGCAATACTGAGCCGCTGCTGCTGTATGTGTCCCTATTACTGCCCCTGATACCCCAATACTGAGCCACTGCTGCCGTATGTATCCCAATTACTGCCCCTGATACCCCAATACTGAGACACTGCTGCCATATGTGTCCCTATTACTGCACCTGATACCCCAATACTGAGCCGCTGCTGCCGTTTGTGTCCCTATTACTGCACCTGATACCCCAATACTGAGACGCTGCTGCTGTATGTGTCCCTATTACTGCACCTGATACCCCAATACTGAGCCGATGCTGCTGTATGTGACCCTATTACTGCCCCTGATACCCCAATACTGAGACTCTACTGCCGTATGTGTCCCTATTACTGCACCTGATACCCCAATACTGAGCCACTGCTGCCGTATGTGTCCCTATTACTGCACCTGATACCCCAATACTGAGCCACTGCTGCCGTATGTGTCCTTATTACTGCCCCTGATACCCCAATACTGAGCCGCTGCTGCCGTATGTGTCCCTATTACTGCCCCTGATATCCCAATACTGAGCCTCTGCTGCCGTATATGTCCCTATTACTGCACCTGATACCCCAATACTGAGCCGATGCTGCTGTATGTGACCCTATTACTGCCCCTGATACCCCAATACTGAGCCACTGCTGCCGTATGTGACCCTATTACTGCACCTGATACCCCAATACTGAGCCGCTGCTGCCGTATGTGTCCCTATTACTGCCCCTGATACCCCAATACTGAGCCTCTGCTGCCGTATGTGTCCCTATTACTGCCCCTGATACCCCAATACTGAGCCGCTGCTGCCGTATGTGTCTCTATTACTGCACCTGATACCCCAATACTGAGCCACTGCTGCCGTATGTATCCCAATTACTGCCCCTGATACCCCAATACTGAGACACTGCTGCCATATGTGTCCCTATTACTGCACCTGATACCCCAATACTGAGCCGCTGCTGCCATATGTGTCCCTATTACTGCACCTGATACCCCAATACTGAGCCACTGCTGCCGTATGTGTCCCTATTACTGCACCTGATACCCCAATACTGAGACGCTGCTGCTGTATGTGTCCCTATTACTGCACCTGATACCCCAATACTGAGCCGCTGCTGCCATATGTGTCCCTATTACTGCACCTGATACCCCAATACTGAGCCGCTGCTGCCATATGTGTCCCTATTACTGCACCTGATACCCCAATACTGAGACGCTGCTGCTGTATGTGTCCCTACTACTGCCCCTGATACCCCAATACTGAGCCGCTGCTGCCATATGTGTCCCTATTACTGCCCCTGATACCCCAATACTGAGTTGCTGCTGCCGTATGTGACCCTATTACTGCGACTGATACCCCAATACTGAGCCGCTGCTGCCGTATGTGTCTCTATTACTGCACCTGATGCCCCAATACTGAGCCGCTGCTGCCGTATGTGTCTCTATTACTGCATCTGATACCCCAATACTGAGCCGCTGCTGCCGTATGTGTCTCTATTACTGCACCTGATATCCCAATACTAAGCCACTGCTGTCGTATGTGTCTCTATTACTGCACCTGATATCTCAATACTAAGCCACTGCTGCCGTATGTGTCCCTATTACTGCACCTGATACCCCAATACTGAGCCGCTGCTGCCGTATGTGTCTCTATTACTGCCCCTGATACCCCAATACTGAGCCGCTGCTGCCGTATGTGTCCGTATTACTGCACCTGATACCCCAATACTGAGCCGCTGCTGCCGTATGTGTCCGTATTACTGCACCTGATACCCCAATACTGAGCCGCTGCTGCCGTATGTGTCCCTATTACTGCCCCTGATACCCCAATACTGAGCCGCTGCTGCCATATGTGTCCCTATTACTGCCCCTGATACCCCAATACTGAGCCGCTGCTGCCGTATGTGTCTCTATTACTGCACCTGATATCCCAATACTAAGCCACTGCTGCCGTATGTGTCTCTATTACTGCACCTGATATCCCAATACTAAGCCACTGCTGCCGTATGTGTCCCTATTACTGCACCTGATACCCCAATACTGAGCCGCTGCTGCCGTATGTGTCTCTATTACTGCCCCTGATACCCCAATACTGAGCCGCTGCTGCCGTATGTGTCCGTATTACTGCACCTGATACCCCAATACTGAGCCGCTGCTGCCGTATGTGTCCGTATTACTGCACCTGATACCCCAATACTGAGCCGCTGCTGCCGTATGTGTCCCTATTACTGCCCCTGATATCCCAATACTGAGCTGCTGCTGCCGTATGTGTCTCTATTACTGCACCTGATATCCCAATACTAAGCCACTGCTGCCGTATGTGTCCTTATTACTGCCCCTGATACCCCAATACTGAGCCGCTGCTGCCATATGTGTCCCTATTACAGCCCCTGATACCCCAATACTGAGCTGCTGCTGCCGTATGTGTCTCTATTACTGCACCTGATATCCCAATACTAAGACGCTGCTGCCGTATGTGACCCTATTACTGCACCTGATACCCCAATACTGAGCCACTGCTGCCGTATGTGTCCCTATTACTGCCCCTGATACCCCAATACTGAGCTGCTGCTGCCGTATGTGTCTCTATTACTGCACCTGATATCCCAATACTAAGCCACTGCTGCCGTATGCAGGGCCGTATTTGCCACTAGGCACTTGAGGGCACGTGCCTAGGGCGGCGGGATGCGGGGGGGCGCCCTTGAGCTAGGTTTTTTCTTTTTTTTTTTTTTTTTTTATTTTATAAAACTCCGGGGTCAAGTTTCCGCCCCTCTCCTCCCTCCCCCCTTCCCGCCCCCCCCTCCTCCCTCCTTCCCGCCCCCCTCCCTCCCTCCCTGAAGACGTAATACTCACCTTCCTCCAGCGGTGGCTGCAACTGCGTCTCAGCGCCGTCCTGTCTTCAGCGGTCACATGGTACCGATCATTAAGGGTGATGAATATGCGCATATTCATCACCCTTAATTAGCGCTACCATGTGACCGCTGAAGACAGGAAGGAAGACGCTGAGATGCCAGGAAGTTCTGTGCTGCGCGCCGGTGAGAGGTAAGTATGACAGGGAAAAAAAGTGGGGTGCCGTGCACACAGGGGAGGAGGATGGGGAGCCATGCATACAGGGGAGAAGGATGGGGAGCCGTGCATACAGGGGAGAAGGATGGGCAGTCGTGCATACAGGGGAGAAGGATGGGGAGCCGTGCACACAGGGGAGAAGGATGGGGAGCCGTGCATACAGGGGAGAAGGATGGGGAGCCGTGCATACAGGGGAGAAGGATGGGGAGTCGTGCATACAGGGGAGAAGGATGGGGAGCCGTGCACACAGGGGAGAAGGATGGGGAGCCATGTACACAGGGGAGAAGGATGGGGAGCCGTGCACACAGGGGAGAAGGATGGGGAGCCGTGCACACAGGGGAGAAGGATGGGGAGCCGTGCATACAGGGGAGAAGGATGGGGAGCCGTGCATACAGGGGAGAAGGATGGGGAGCCATGAACGCAGGGGAGAAGGATGGGGAGCCATGAACGCAGAGTGGGAGGATGGGGGAGCCATGAACGCAGAGTGGGAGGATGGGGGAGCCATGAACGCAGAGTGGGAGGATGGGGGAGCCATGAACGCAGGGGAGAAGGATGGGGGAGCCATGAACGCAGGGGAGAAGGATGGGGAGCCATGAACGCAGAGTGGGAGGATGGGGGAGCCATGCTTGCAGGGGAGAAGGATGGGGGAGCCATGAACGCAGGGTGGGAGGATGGGGGAGGCATGAACGCAGTGTGGGAGGATGGAGTATAAATATGGAGTATAAATACTGGGCCCTATAAGGGGGACACAGTGTGAGAGGACAGTGTGAAGAGGGGACTGGTATAGAAAGGAGAGGACAGTGTGAAGAGCATGTACCATAAGAGGGACAGTGTGGGGGTCATACTTTGTGCAGACAATATAGTGAGGGGCAATTTTTTATTTGGGAGCATTATAATGACACTTGTATCTTTAAGGGCGTCATGTGGAGACTTTCTGCAAAAGAGCGGAGAAGATGGAAGTCTGCAGAGACGGCTGTGGATGAGAAAACTCATCATGGGATCTGGACAAGATGAAGAAAAGGAGAACGGCTCCAGAGGCGACGTCATCTATCAGGTACCTGGATGTAAATGTTATTTGTGATGCTTACTCTCATGTTTTTATATATGTTAGGAGATTTAAAGGGACACTGTCACCTGAATTTGGAGGGAACAATTTTCAGCCATAGGGGTGGGGTTTTCGGGTGTTTGATTCACCCTTTCCATACCCGCTGGCTGCATGCTGGCTGCAATATTGGATTGAAGCTCATTCTCTGTCCTCCGTAGTACATACTGTACCTGCACAATCTGCAATCTTGCCTTGCGCAGGCGTGTACTATGGAGGACAGAGAATGAGCTTCAATCCAATATTGCAGCCAGCATGCAGCCAGCGGGTAAGGAAAGGGTGAATCAAACACCCGAAAGCCCCGCCCCTATGGCTGAAAATTGTTCCCTCCAAATTCAGGTGACAGAGTCCCTTTTAAAGGGGATGTCCAGGCTTGTGATGAGTCTGCAGTCATTCTTTGTGACTGCAGACTTCTGAATTCTCACAGTGCACACTGCACGCTGTCAGGATTCTCTCATGCTGGGGATTTACATTAATGCGATCACGTGCTGACTAGACATGCGTGACCTCCGTCAATGAAAATGAACTGAGCGAGGCCGGGCACATCTAGTCAGAATGTGGTCAGAAGTCTACAAATCACATACTTGTGCTGACATGACCGTCCACCGGCAAGGGAGAATCCTAAAAGTGCAGTGCATGCGTTGTGAGAATTCAGAAGCTGCGATGTCAGGATTCAGCTCTGCAAATTCCAGTAGTCGTCACATGGACACGTCACTCATATGCGATTTTTCAGACTTAGGGTGTGTGTCCACGTTCAGGATTGCATCAGGATTTGGTCAGTATTTTACATCAGTATTTGTAGCCAAAACCAGGAGTGGGTGATAAATACAGAAGTGGAGCATATGGTTCTATTATAGTTTTCCTCTAATTGTTCCACTCCTGGTTTTGGCTACAAATACTGATCAAAAATCCTGACCAAATCCTGATGCAATCCTGAACGTGGACACATACTCTTATGGTCCTGCGACATCGAGCTTCTCTTCTGCTTCTCTTAGTTTTTCACTGAACATTGAGAGCATTAGGGAGAGGAGCTCGTGGGCACATGACTGAGTGTGCAAATCACATATGTCCTTGGCGGAGGGGGGGCACCAAAATGAATTCTTTCCCCGGGTGCCAGAAACCCTAGATACACCTCTGCTGGTATGCTACTGCGAGCGGTGATAACCGGGTCCGGTGGAGGGAGGTCTGTGCACAGGCAGTGAGGCAGGGACTGAGGGTGTGCACAGAGAGGATGGAGACCCGGAGACTGCCCGTCCCAGTCTACGCCGTAGCCTAGAGCCCTCATTATCATAGGAATATGGCAGTTAATAAATTGCTTTTCTGAAGCTTTATAGTGTAGTTTTAGGTCAGGGAGGGTTGGATAGGGATGAGCTAGCAAGGTGCAAGGACAGGTAGTGATGGCTACTTGCGAACATGTGCGGCAATTGCGGTTTTGCACTTACGATGATACATAAAACACTGCTAGTAGTGTTTTTTCTCATTGCTGCAAGTACCGCATTTGCCGGATGGCGGCAAAACCGCAAGAGCCGCACATGTCTGTAAGTCCCATAGGGAATGAATGAGGCCGAACGCAGTGTTGCCCTAAGTGATCCATTACGCGGCAGATGCGGAAAAACTGTCGGATCTGCTGCAAAAGGCGACTTTCACATCAGCGATTTTTGCCAAAGTCACTGCCGATAGTGTCATACTCACCAAAGGGGGAGGCAGCACTAAAAGTGCCTAGGGCAGCAGAAACTCTAAATACGGCCCTGGCCGTATGTGTCCCTATTACTGCCCCTGATACCCCAATACTGAGCCACTGCTGCCGTATGTGTCCCTGTTACTGCCCCTGATACCCCAATATTGAGCTGCTGCTGCCGTATGTGTCTCTATTACTGCACCTGATACCCCAATACTGAGCCACTGCTGCCGTATGTGTCCCTATTACTGCACCTGATACCCCAATACTGAGCCGCTGCTGCCGTATGTGTCTCTATTACTGCACCTGATATCCCAATACTAAGCCACTGCTGCCGTATGTGTCCCTATTACTGCCCCTGATACCCCAATACTGAGCCGCTGCTGCCATATGTGTCCCTATTACTGCCCCTGATACCCCAATACTGAGCCGCTGCTGCCGTATGTGTCCCTATTACTGCCCCTGATACCCCAATACTGAGCTGCTGCTGCCGTATGTGTCTCTATTACTGCACCTGATATCCCAATACTAAGCCACTGCTGCCGTATGTGTCCCTATTACTGCCCCTGATACCCCAATACTGAGCCGCTGCTGCCATATGTGTCCCTATTACTGCCCCTGATACCCCAATACTGAGCTGCTGCTGCTGCAGTATGTGTCTCTATTACTGCACCTGATACCCCAATACTGAGCCACTGCTGCCGTATGTGACCCTATTACTGCACCTGATACCCCAATACTGAGCCGCTGCTGCTGTATGTGTCCCTATTACTGCCCCTGATACCCCAATACTGAGCTGCTGCTGCCGTATGTGTCTCTATTACTGCACCTGATACCCCAATACTGAGCCACTGCTGCCGTATGTGTCCCTATTACTGCCCCTGATACCCCAATACTGAGCCACTGCTGCCGTATGTGTCCCTATTACTGCCCCTGATACCCCAATATTGAGCTGCTGCTGCCGTATGTGTCTCTATTACTGCACCTGATACCCCAATACTGAGCCACTGCTGCCGTATGTGACCCTATTACTGCACCTGATACCCCAATACTGAGCCGCTGCTGCTGTATGTGTCCCTATTACTGCCCCTGATACCCCAATACTGAGCTGCTGCTGCCGTATGTGTCTCTATTACTGCACCTGATACCCCAATACTGAGCCACTGCTGCCGTATGTGTCCCTATTACTGCCCCTGATACCCCAATACTGAGCCACTGCTGCCGTATGTGTCCCTATTACTGCCCCTGATACCCCAATATTGAGCTGCTGCTGCCGTATGTGTCCCTATTACTGCACCTGATACCCCAATACTGAGCCGCTGCTGCCGTATGTGTCCCTATTACTGCACCTGATACCCCAATACTGAGCCGTTGCTGCCGTATGTGTCCCTATTAATTCACCTGATACCCCAATACTGAGCCGCTGCTGCCGTATGTGTCCCTATTACTGCCCCTGATACCCCAATACTGAGCCGCTGCTGCCGTATGTGTCCCTATTACTGCACCTCATACCTTAATACCGAGCCGCTGCCGCTGTATGTGTCCCTATTACTGCACCTGATATCCCAATACTGAGCCGTTGCTGCCGCATGTGTCCCTATTACTGCCCCTGATACCCCAATACTGAGTTGCTGCTGCCGTATGTGACCCTATTACTGCCCCTGATACCCCAATACTGAGCCGCTGCTGCCGTATGTGTCTCTATTACTGCACCTGATGCCCCAATACTGAGCCACTGCTGCCGTATGTGTCCCTATTACTGCACCTGATACCCCAATACTGAGCCGCTGCTGCCGTATGTGTCCCTATTACTGCCCCTGATACCCCAATACTGAGCCGCTGCTGCCGTATGTGACCCTATTACTGCACCTGATACCCCAATACTGAGCCGCTGCTGCCGTATGTGTCCCTGTTACTGCACCTGATACCCCAATACTGAGCCACTGCTGTCGTATGTGTCCCTATTACTGCACCTGATACCCCAATACTGAGCCTCTGCTGCTGTATGTGTCCCTATTACTGCACCTGATACCCCAATACTGAGCCACTGCTGTCGTATGTGTCCCTATTACTGCACCTGATACCCCAATACTGAGCCTCTGGTGCTGTATGTGTCCCTATTACTGCACCTGATACCCCAATACTGAGCCTCTGCTGCTGTATGTGTCCCTATTACTGCACCTGATACCCCAATACTGAGCCTCTGCTGTTGTATGTGTCTCTATTACTGCACCTGATATCCCAATACTAAGCCGCTGCTGCCGTATGTGTCCCTATTACTGCCCCTAATACCCCAATACTGAGCCGCTGCTGCCATATGTGTCCCTATTACTGCACCTGATATCCCAATACTAAGCCACTGCTGCCGTATGTGTCCCTATTACTGCACCTGATATCCCAATACTGAGCCGCTGCTGCCGTATGTGTCCCTATTACTGCCCCTGATACCCCAATACTGAGCCGCTGCTGCCGTATGTGACCCTATTACTGCACCTGATACCCCAATACTGAGCCTCTGCTGCCGTATGTGTCCATATTACTGCCCCTGATACCCCAATACTGAGCCGCTGCTGCCGTATGTGTCCTTATTACTGCACCTGATACCCCAATACTGAGCCGCTGCTGCCGTATGTGTCCCTATTACTGCACCTGATACCCCAATACTGAGCCGCTGCTGCCGTATGTGTCCCTATTACTGCACCTGATACCCCAATACTGAGCCTCTGCTGCCGTATGTGTCCTTATTACTGCCCCTGATACCCCAATACTGAGCCGCTGCTGCCGTATGTGTCCTTATTACTGCACCTGATACCCCAATACTGAGCCGCTGCTGCCGTATGTGTCCCTATTACTGCACCTGATACCCCAATACTGAGCCGCTGCTGCCGTATGTGTCCCTATTACTGCCCCTGATACCCCAATACTGAGCCGCTGCTGCCGTATGTGACCCTATTACTGCCCCTGATACCCCAATACTGAGCCGCTGCTGCCGTATGTGTCCCTATTACTGCACCTGATACCCCAATACTGAGCCGCTGCTGCCATATGTGTCCCTATTACTGCACCTGATATCCCAATACTAAGCCACTGCTGCCATATGTGTCCCTATTACTGCACCTTATATCCCAATACTGAGCCGCTGCTGCCGTATGTGTCCCTATTACTGCACCTGATATCCCAATACTGAGCCGCTGCTGCCGTATGTGTCCCTATTACTGCACCTGATATCCCAATACTGAGCCGCTGCTGCCGTATGTGTCCCTATTACTGCACCTGATATCCCAATACTGAGCCGCTGCTGCCGTATGTGTCCCTATTACTGCACCTGATATCCCAATACTGAGCCGCTGCTGCCGTATGTGTCCCTATTACTGCACCTGATACCCCAATACTGAGCTGCTGCTGCCGTATGTGTCCCTATTACTGCACCTGATACCCCAATACTGAGCCGCTGTTGCCTTATGTGTCCCTATTACTGCACCTGATACCCCAATACTGAGCCGCTGCTGCCATATGTGTCCCTATTACTGCACCTGATATTCCAATACTGAGCCGCTGCTGCCGTATGTGTCCCTATCACTGCACCTGATACCCCAATACTGAGCTGCTGGTGCCGTATGTGTCCCTATTACTGCACCTGATACCCCAATACTGAGCCGCTGCTGCCATATGTGTCCCTATTACTGCACCTGATACTCCAATACTGAGCCGCTGCTGCCCTATGTGTCCCTATTACTGCACCTGATACCCCAATACTGAGCCTCTGCTGCCATATGTGTCCCTATTACTGCACCTGATACCCCAATACTGAGCCGCTGCTGCCGTATGTGTCCCTATTACTGCACCTGATATCCCAATACTGAGCCGCTGCTGCCGTATGTGTCCCTATTACTGCACCTGATACCCCAATACTGAGCCGCTGCTGCCATATGTGTCCCTATTACTGCACCTGATACCCCAATACTGAGCCGCTGCTGCCGTATGTGTCCCTATTACTGCACCTGATATCCCAATACTGAGCCGCTGCTGCCATATGTGTCCCTATTACTGCACCTGATACCCCAATACTAAACCACTGCTGCCGTATGTGTCCCTATTACTGCACCTGATACCCCAATACTGAGCTGCTGCTGCCGTATGTGACCCTATTACTGCACCTGATACCCCAATACTGAGCCGCTGCTGCCGTATGTGACCCTATTACTGCACCTGATACCCCAATACTGAGCCGCTGCTGCCATATGTGTCCCTATTACTGCACCTGATACCCCAATAATGAGCCGCTGCTGCCATATGTGTCCCTATTACTGCACCTGATATTCCAATACTGAGCCGCTGCTGCCGTATGTGTCCCTATTACTGCCCCTGATACCCCAATACTGAGCCTCTGCTGCCGTATGTGACCCTATTACTGCACCTGATACCCCAATACTGAGCCGCTGCTGCCGTATGTGTCCCTATTACTGCCCCTGATACCCCAATACTGAGCCACTGCTGCCGTATGTGTCACTATTACTGCCCCTGATTCCACAATACTGAGCCGCTGCTGCCGTATGTGTCCCTATTACTGCACCTGATACCCCAATACTGAGCCTCTGCTGCCGTATGTGTCCCTATTACTGCACCTGATACCCCAATACTGAGCCGCTGCTGCCGTATGTGTCCCTATTACTGCACCTGATACCCCAATACTGAGCCGCTGCTGCCGTATGTGTCCCTATTACTGCACCTGATACCCCAATACTGAGCCACTGCTGCCGTATGTGTCCCTATTACTGCCCCTGATTCCACAATACGGAGCCGCTGCTGCCCTATGTGTCCCTATTACTGCACCTGATACCCCAATACTGAGCCGCTGCTGGCGTATGTCCCTATTACTGCACCTGATACCCCAATACTGAGCCGCTGCTGCCGTATGTGTCCCTATTACTGCACCTGATACCCCAATACTGAGCCGCTGCTGCCGTATGTGTCCCTATTACTGCACCTGATACCCCAATACTGAGCCGCTGCTGCCGTATGTGACCCTATTACTGCACCTGTTGTGTGGTTCTCTGTGCCTTCTAAATTCTAAAGCACCCCTCTATAATATAGTAATGCCGGATGCAAGTGCCCTAGAAAACAGTGCCCATATTTTGCCCCTAGAAAGTAATAATGCCCTGTGTGTCCCTTTGACAGTCACAGTAACCCGAGTTCCCCTATAACAATAAGTGCCCACTTTACTTTTAATAATGTCACAAGTGTCTCCCTCCTGTACAGCTCCCTTATGCACAGTATGATGCTCTTTTATACACAGTATATTGCACCCTCACTGTATATATACTGACCCCTTAGTATTCCCCAAACTATTTAAGTTAAGTGTTGGCTACAACACTGTTTTATGGCTCTGTCACTGTAATCTCCACACTGTATTATGGCCCCTTATATAGCCTCCATATAGCATAATACACCAGATAGTTCTCAATAAAGTTTAATGCACTCTCCATAGTCCTCAATATAGTATAATGCACTCCCCATAGGCCTCCATATAGCATAATGCACTCCCCATAGGTCTCCATATAGTATAATGCACTCCCCATAGGCCTCCATATACCATAATGCACACCCTATAGGCTTTCATATAGTATACTGCACTCCCCATAGGTCTCCATATAGTATAATGCATTCCCCATAGGCCTCCATATAGTATAATACACTCCCCATAGGTCTCCATATAGTATACTGCACACACCATAGGCCTCCATATAGTATACTGCACTCCTCATAGGCAGACTCTATAGTATAATGCAGAGGTCCCCAACTCCAGTCCTCAAGGCCCACCAACAGGTCATGTTTTCAGGATTTCCTTTGCATTGCACAGGTGATGCAATTATTACCTGGGCAAGACTAAGGAAATCCTGAAAACATGACATGTTGGTGGGCCTTGAGGACTGGAGTTGGGGACCCCTGGTATAATGCACTCCCCATAGGCAGACTCTATATTATAATGCACAACCTCATAAGCAGCCTCTGTATTATAATGAACCCCCATAGGCAGCCTCTGTATTATAATGCTCTCCCTATAGGCAGCCTCTGTATTATAATGAACCCCCATAGACAGCCTCTATAGTATAATGCACTCCCCATAGGCAGCCTCTGTATTATAATGAACCCCCATAAGCAGTCTCTATATTATAATGCACAACCCCATAAGCAGCCTCGGTATTATAATGAACCCCCATAGGCAGCCTCTGTATTATAATGAACCCCCATAGGCAGCCTCTGTATTATAATGAACCCCCCCATAGGCAGCCTCTATATTATAATGAACCCCTATAGGCAGCCTCTGTATTATAATGCACCCCATAGGCAGCCTCTGTATTATAATGAAACCCGGATAGGCAGCCTTTGTATTTTAATGAACCCCCATAGGCAGCCTCTATATTATAATGCACCCTCATAAGCAGCCTCTATATTATAATGCACCCCTCATAAGCAGCCTCTGTATTATAATGAACCCCCATAGGCAGCCTCTGTATTATAACGCTCTCTCTATTGGCAGCCTCTATATTATAATGCGCCCCCCATAAGCAGCCTCTATTATAATGAATAGGCAGTCTCTATTATAATGAATCCCCATAGGCAGCCTCTGTATTATGATGAATCCCCCCATAGGCAGTCTCTATTATAATGAATCCCCATAGGCAGCCTCTGTATTATAATGAATCCCCCCATAGGCAGTCTCTATTATAATGAATCCCCATAGGCAGCCTCTGTATTATAATGAATCCCCCCATAGGCAGTCTCTATTATAATGAATCCCCATAGGCAGCCTCTATATTATAATGCGCCCCCCATAAGCAGCCTCTATTATAATGAATAGGCAGTCTCTATAATAATGAATCCTCATAGGCAGCCTCTGTATTATGATGAATCCCCCCATAGGCAGTGTCTATTATAATGAATCCCCATAGGCAGCCTCTGTATTATAATGAATCCCCCCATAGGCAGTCTCTATTATAATGAATCCCCATAGGCAGCCTCTGTATTATGATGCACCCCACATAGGCAGCCTCTGTATTTTAATGAACCCCCATAGGCAGCCTCTGTATTATAATAAATAAAATAAATAATAATAAATAAATACTCACCTCTCTTCCTCCTGGTTCCTGCGCTGCTTCGAGCTCCCGCTCATCTCCGGACCGCAGGCACCGGGCAGTAGCGTAACTCCAACTGGCCCCCTCAGAGCGTTATGCATTATGCACAGTGATTCCAAAGGTGGCTGGCCGTAATGCCTGCGCAGGCGCAGTCTGCAAGCCTGGCTGGGACATCAGACGGCCAGAGCTTACTGCGTCTGCGCAGCACAGCAGTACACTGCGCATGCGCCGGTTTTGAAACGTACACAGCGCTGAGGGGGCGGCGCCGAAAGCGCAGGAAGATTGGAGTGACGGCAGAGGAGCGGTTAGAGCTGGGGAGTCAGGACCCGCCTCCCTGGCTAGAGACAGGAATTGTGGCTAAGTATAAAAACGCTTTATTTGGGGTATACTTGAACCTAAAACTAAAAGAGCCACCTTGTTAGAATGCAGTATTACTGCTGCACAAGGTGGCTCTTTTAGTTTATAACGGCTGGAGGGGGGTGACAGTGGCCCTTTAAAGGGACACTGTCACCTGAATTTGGAGGGAACAATCTTCAGCCATGGAGGCGGGGTTTTTGATTCACCCTTTCCTTACCCGCTGGCTGCATGCTGGCTGCAATATTGGATTGAAGTTCATTCTCTGTCCTCCATAGGACACGCCTGTGCAAGGCAAGATTGCACTGTGCAGGCATCTACTACGGAGGACAGAGAATGAACTTCAATCCAATATTGCAGCCAGCATGCAGCCAGCGGGTAAGGAAAGGGTGAATCAAAAACCCCGCCTCCATGGCTGAAGATTGTTCCCTCCAAATTCAGGTGACAGTGTCCCTTTAAGCCTGGGTACCTTTTTAGCCTAAATAAAAGTGTTCTGTATTGAAGAAATTGTTTTAAAAATGCCTCCGGTATTTTAATAGGAAGGACTTGAATGATGTATAAAATTCTCGGAAGAATATTCCTCTTACAAATCTGGCATGTGTCAAAACATGTAAAAGTATATTTTCACCACCTTTCCCAGTCTCCCGGTATAGAGTTACATTTAGTGATTGGAGGTTAGCTGAAAGATGTATACATAAATAATTCAACGTTTGTTGGGCCCATCTAAAACTAAAGGAGTTCACGAGAGTATCAAGAAGGTTGTTATATTCTGAAAAGTTAATTTTAAAATTGGATAATTGCGATTGTACCTGAAATTCATGCATAAAATTAGGAAAGGAGATTCTAAGTTTGGTTATAAAAAAGAGGTCATCCGCATAGGCCACGATTTTATGCATTTTCTAGTGGATTTTGATTATCCTCAATGTCTTTGTTTGTTCTTACATGTCTGAGGAAAGGTTCAATTGTTAAAATGAAAATTATCGGGGCTAAAGGGCAACCTTGGCACGTGCCATTAAAACTGATAAAAGAATCTGAAAGAATTCTGATCACTCGGACTCTGTCTGAAGCAGGTGAGAATAAAAACAAGATCCACTGAGGCATCCTATTTTCCAGGCCCAAATGTCCTCCAGAAATATCCAATTAACCCTATCAATTGCTTTCTCAGCATTCGAATAGAAAAGCATTGAGGGCATATTAGATGATTTAGCTCTATAAGGTTGATAGACTTTAGTGGTATTATCTCAGGCTTCACGACCCGTCATAAAACCCTCCTGGACTGAGTCAATTAGGCCGGCGTCACACTTGCGAGTTTTAAGGACGTAAGAGCGCAGAAACTACGTCCGTAAAACTCGCAAAAAATACGGCACAATTATTCTCTATGCCCCTGCTCCTATCTGCCGTATTAAACTGATCCGTATTATACGGCTTTCTACGGCCGTAGAAAATCGCAGCATGCTGCGTTTCTCACCGTATTGCGCAAATAAAACGTCAATGAAAGTCTATGGAAGCCCCAAAAATACGGATTCCACACGGACCAGCAGTGTGACTTGCGAGGAATACGCAGCGCTGTTAGAGAGAAAAGCCGGTAATTCAATTACCGGCTTTTGCTTTCTCCTTCCTAAACCCGACATGATATGAGACCTGGTTTACATACAGTAAACCATCTCATATCACCATTTTTTTTGCATAATCCACACTACTAATGTTAGTAGTGTGCATCTGCAAAATTTGGCCGTTCTAGCTCTTAAAATAAAGGGTTAAATGGCGGAAAAAATTTGCGTGGGCTCCCGTGCAATTTTCTCCGCCAGAGTAGTAAAGCCAGTGACTGAGGGCAGATATTAATAGCCTGGAGAGGGTCCACGGTTATTGGCCCCCTCCTGGCTAAAAATATCTGCCCCCAGCCACCCCAGAAAAGGCACATCTGGAAGATGCGCCTATTCTGGCACTTGGCCACTCTCTTCCCATTCCCGTGTAGCGGTAAGATATGGGGTAATGAAGGGTTAATGCCACCTTGCTATTGTAAGGTGACATTAAGCCAAATTAATAATGGAGAGGCGTCAATTATGACACTTATCCATTATTAATCCAATACTAGTAAAGGGTTAAAAAAATACACAAACACATTATTAAAAATTATTTTAATGAAATAAAAACAAAGGTTGTTGTAATATTTTAACGCCCAATCCAATCACTGAAGACCCTCGTTCTGTAACAAAAAAAACATAATAAACCAACAATATACATACCTTCCGCAGATCTGTAAAGTCCAACGATGTAAATCCATCTGAATCCATTTATATCGTTGGACTTTACAGATCTGCGGAAGGTATGTATATTGTTGGTTTATTATGTTTTTTCTGTTACAGAACGAGGGTCTTCAGTGATTGGATTGGGCGTTAAATAAAATATTACAACAACCTTTGTTTTTATTTCATTAAAATAATTTTTAATAATGTGTTTGTGTATTTTTTTAACCCTTTACTAGTATTGGATTAATAATGGATAGGTGTCATAATTGACGCCTCTCCATTATTAATTTGGCTTAATGTCACCTTACAATAGCAAGGTGGGATTAACCCTTCATTACCCCATATCCCACCGCTACACGGGAATGGGAAGAGAGTGGCCAAGTGCCAGAATAGGCGCATCTTCCAGATGTGCCTTTTCTGGGGTGGCTGGGGGCAAATATTTTTAGCCAGGAGGGGGCCAATAACCGTAGACCCTCTCCAGGCTATTAATATCTGCCCTCAGTCACTGGCTTTACTACTCTGGCGGAGAAAATTGCGCGGGAGCCCACGCAAATTTTTTCCGCCATTTAACCCTTAATTTTAAGAGCTAGATCGGCCAAATTTTGCAGATGCACACTACTAACATTAGTAGTGTGGATTATGCAAAAAAAATGGTGATATGAGATGGTTTACTGTATGTAAACCATGTCTCATATCATGTCGGGTTTAGAAAGGAGAAAGCAAAAGCCGGTAATTGAATTACCAGCTTTCTGCTATATCGCGGCTGTATGAAGTAAGAATATATATACATATATGTGTCTACTGACATCTACTATATAAAGCTGAATGTGTGTGTGTGTGTGTGTGTGTGTGTGTGTGTGTGTGTGTGTATGTGTGTCTGTATGTCCGGGATTGGCATCTGCACCGTCGCAGCTACAGCCACAAAATTTTGCACAGTCACACGTCTGGACCCCGAGAGCGTCATAGGCTACGTTGTGAGGTGAAATTTTAACCCCGCGCGTTCCAATTCACCAAACAATTTTGCCCCTATCTACATAATGGGGAAAAAAGTGAAAGTAAAAGTGTTGGAAGCGTCGCAGCTACAGCAACAAAATTTTGCACAGTCACACACCTGGACCCTGAGAGCGTCATAGGCTATGTTGTGAGGTGAAATTTTAACCCCGCGCTTTCCAATTCACCAAACAATTTTGCCCCTATCTACATAATGGGGAAAAAAGTGAAAGGAAAAGTGTTGGAGGCGTCACAGCTACAGAAACAAAATTTTGCACAGCCACACGTCTGGACCCTGAGAGCGTCATAGGCTACGTTGTGAGGTGAAATTTCAACCCCGCGCTTTCCAATTCACCAAACAATTTTGCCCCTATCTACATAATGGGGAAAAAAGTGAAAGGAAAAGTGTTGGAGGCGTCACAGCTACAGAAACAAAATTTTGCACAGTCACACGTCTGGACCCTGAGAGCGTCATAGGCTATGTTGTGAGGTGAAATTTCAACCCCGCGCTTTCCAATTCACCAAACTATTTTTCCCCTATCTACATAATGGGGAAAAGTGAAAGGAAAAGTGTTGGAGGCAAATTGACAGCTGCCAGATGTGAACAAGGGGGACTTAAAGAGTGAGAGCGATGGCGGCAAAGAGTATATACCGTACAGTTGCTAAGGTAGGACCCCGACATGGGATACTCACCACACGGGGATATGAACACACACACAAAATGCGCCACACACTATCACGTGCTTGAACACATATACCACCCTCAGCACACATTTCACCACACATACGCCAACCTCGCCACATAAAAGTCGAAACACAAAAGTCGCCGCTCAAAACTCACCATGCGCAAAACTCGCCACATGCAAAAAATAGGCTCACGCAAAACTCGCCACAAGTGCAAAACTCACCTCATGGAAAACTCGCCACACGCAAAACTTGCACATGCGGAAAAATTGCCATATGCACAAAATTTGCAACACATGCAAAAGTTGCCTCACACAAAACTTGCACATACTCAAAAGGCACCAGACATAAAACTCACCACGCGCAAAACTCGCCATGCGCAAAACTTGCTGCACACAACTTGCTACACTAACCTGTCACATGCAACTCGACACACAAAAAGTTGCTACACGCATGTTGCCACACAAAACTCATCTCACAAAAGTCGCTACATGCATGTCGCCACACACAACTCAACACACACAACTTGACAAACGAAACTCGCCCTAAAACACACGCAAGTCTGGTATTAGCCTTCAAAAATAAAATTCTGATTAATAAACAGACAAACTACAAGAGCAACAAATGTACCACATAGGAAATACGGCAGCTGTCAGTCACATGACCTGTCTATTATGTGTATGTGTGAGCTAATATATACTGCCAGGGGGAGGGCTTCCTGTTGGCTAGGGATTTATCAGGCTGCCAATTTATGTTACAAATACTGAGGTAAAAATACTGAGCAAATAACGTGTTAACGAGGTCTAATACAGGAGATCACACAGGTATATACTATATACAGGGGAGATGACACACAGATATATACTATATACAGTAGAGATGACACACAGGTATATACTATATAAAGGAGGAGATGACATACAGGTACATACTATATACAGGAGGAGATGACATACAGGTATATACAATATACAGGAGGAGATGACATACAGGTATATGCTATATATAGAAGATGACATACAGGTATATACTATATGCAGGAGGAGATGACACACAGATATATACTATATACAGGGGAGAAGACACACAGGTATATACTATATACAGGAGGAGATGACATACAGGTATATACTATATACAGAAGGAAATGACATACAGGTATATACTATATATAGGAGGAGATGACATACAGGTATATACTATATATAGGAGGAGATGACATACAGGTATATACTATATATAGGAGGAGATGACATACAGGTATATACTATATACAGGGGAGATGACACACAGCAGGTATATACTATATACAGGGGAGATGACATACAGATATATACTATATACAGGAGATGACATACAGGTGTATACTATATATAAGGGAGATGACAAACATGTATATACTGAGGTGAAAATGAGAGGTGTGAGGTGAAAATGAAAAGGTGTGAGTGCAAAATGAGAGGAGTGAGGGAAAATAGTGGAGTGATCGGAAAATGACAGATGTGAGGTTGAAATGACAAGTGTTAGGCGGGAATGAGAGGAGTGAGGGAGAAAATGAGAGGTGTGAGGGAGAAAATGAGAGATGTGAGGGGGAAAATTAAAGATGTGATTGGGAAAATGAGAGGCGTAATGGGAAAATAAGAGAAGTGACGTGCTATAACTAACCACAGATATTTACTATGCCCAGGCAACGCCGCGCTCTTCAGCTAGTATATATATATATAGACAGTATATATGTTGGTTTTTTTTTACACATGGATCCCTTGTATAGCCGTATGTTGGTTTTGCAAGCCTGCGATAAAAACACGCAGTACGGATGCCATACGGATTACATACGGAGGATGCCATGCGCAAAATACGGTGACACACCCTGCCTACGGAGGAGCTACGGACCACTATTTTGGGGACTTTTCAGCGTATTACGGCCGTAATATACGGACCGTATTTTCATACGCTGTGTGTGACGCTGGCCTTACACTCAGTAGCATGGACGATGATCTGGCGGCGAGTATCTTTACAAAAAGTTTAATGTCGACATTTAAGAGGGATCTAGGACTGTAATTAGAGCATTGTGAATGATCTTTCCCAGGTTTATGAATTACCGAGATGTGGGTCCTAAGGGAGTCTGGGGATGGGGGAGAGTTTTTGGACATAGAGTTGAATGAAGACATTAAGTAGGGAGTCAGATGTCTGTGCTTTTTATAGTAAAGTAGGGAAAGCCGCACGGGCCTGGTGCCTTATCAATTTTGGAAGTGGAAACCGTCTGAATGATCTCCTGTTCTGAAATTGGTTCCTCAAGTGCACCAATATCATCCGACTTAAGTCTGGAGGGCTTTGCGGTCTTGATGTAATTCTTAATTTGAGCACGGAACTCCGAAGAAATAGATAAGGTTTTTTTTCCATGGATATTGTAGAGAGAAGCATCATATTCCTTAAAGGCTGAGGCAATGTCTGTTGATAGATGAAAATAAGAGGTAGGGTGGGTAGTAACGATCTCCGCAACATATATTTTGGCTCTTTGATGCTGCAAAGCCCTCACTATCGATTTACTTAGTTACCATACCCATAGTAATATCGCCTACATCAAGCAAGAAAACCCTTCTCTTTTTTGTTAAAGAGGGCACATAGCTCTTGGTGTACTTTCAGAACAGATTTTTGTTCAAGATCTCTGAGGGGAGACGTTTATGGCGGGTTTCAAGATCTTTTAGTTGGGATAAAGCAGATGTGATCTTCATATCTCTCTTCCTCTTCAACCTAACCTCATAATTTCCAAAAACACCCCTAATCACACATTTATGTGCCTCCAAAATTGTATTCAGAGAGGAGTCAGTGGTGGTGTTTAAAGCAAAGTATTCAGACAAGGTTTCAGAATCTCCCCACTGGGTCATCCAATAGAGATGTGTTTAGTTTCCACTGCCATTGATGAGGGATCGAAGAAGGAAGAGAGACGGAAGTCATGAATAAAGCGTGATCAGAGAAAGTTATAGAAAAAATATCCGCATGTAGTAAGCGCACCAGATCTTTATGTTCAGTGAAAAAATAATCCAACCTAGAAATTATGAACCGAGGAATAAAAAGAAAAATCTTGATCACCCATATGTAGAACTAGTAATCACTAAGCGTCGATTGACTGATCATGTAACAATCATCTGAATTTACGCAAGGCAGCAGAGGAGAGCGAAGATGTATTATCAGATCCACCGCCGTTGAAATTACCCCCCAGAACCAAGGTACCCTCAGAGAATTTTTCTACTTGCTTCAAAAAGTTTGTTAAGATCTGACCCACCTTTGGGGTATAGTGAGGCGAAGGTAAATGGATGAGAGGTGGTCTTGTCCTTAACTAACAACATTCAACCTGCTCCATCACTGCGAGACTCCAAAAATTCTCAAGGCAGTGTACGTGAGACAAGAAGGCTAGTCCCACGAGATTTAGTATCAGGAGAGCAGCTGTGAAACACAGAGGGAAACCAGTGATTCGAGAGTTTAAAAGGCTTCTCGGCACAAAGATGTGTTTCTTACAGAAAGGCCACTTGAATATGCACTTCTTGCAAGAGATTCATCAAGATTGATCTTTTCCCCAGACTGTGTAGACCCTTCACATTTATTGAACCAAGTTTCAGATCCATTAGCGTTACTTGACTACTAGTTTCCAGCCAAAAAGTATAGTAATAGGTGGATGACGAAAAAGGAGTCAGAGAAGGAAAATGTAGACGGGAGAAGTAGAATAAGGTTAGCCAGAGAAGTTTGAGAACGGGAAAGGGCAGAGGGGGTAGAACACAGGGCCACGCTAGGAGAAGTATATTAAAGAGCTTCTAAGAGAAAAGTAATGTAGAAAATATAAGAGAAGAGAGAGAAAAGAGAACACAGAGGAGGAGAGGTATAACAAACAATAAAAGTCCAGAAGGGAAAGTACGGTACCTCGGGAACCAGGGGATTGAAGGGAATGCAGACGTTCAGAATAAGCGTTAGAGTGTAGCCAAACAAAACAAAACATCCCCCTCTTAATGGGAAGAGAGGGGGTGGCATCATCTTTATTTACAGGAGAATGGAAAAGTACAGGATCCCATATGAAAGCCATATGAGAGGAATCAACGTGGAGATTAAAACCTAACCGGGCATCTCCCCCATTTGACAACAAGAGAGGGGGAGGTACAAACTTAGTTACAGGAAAATAATAACCTACAGTGCAACAGTTTTATATTTATTATCCCAAACTTCCTTATTATTAATGCCATTAATTAACTTATAAAGTTTACATAGGTCATATTAATAAGGAAATTGACCTTATAAAGTTGACATAGGTAATATTAATAAGGAAATAAACTGCACAGTCATAGCAAGCACTGACAATCTGGAAAAAAATGAAGCAAATATTAAGGGGTAAGGCCACAGGTTGGTTTCCCCTAGATTTTGTATAGGGACCAAATAGGTCAAATTGTATTCTTTAAAGTTTAATAAATATATCAACATAACCTAGGTATATATTAACTTATCATGTAGGGGAGAAACCATTAAAGGGCATGAAAGGCAAAGCAGCCCTCTATGTAGTTAGACAGACATGTGACCATCAGTCACGACTTAGGAGAGATCCCCTGAGAGGAGGCCTTATCCCTCAAAGCATCTTCCTAGCCTCCTTGGATGTCTGAGTTGGCTTGTATATTCTTGCAGATGTTTCTCTTCTTCCTTTGGGGAACTTGAGGGGGTCGATCCTCAATGAGCCAATTAGGGATTGCAAAAGGAGATATTCCCAGTAATTTGAATAGGCCATCCAGGTACTCTACCATTTTCAAAAAGTAATGTGATCCATTTCTCCTTATAATAGATTGAAAGGGATGACCCTAGCGGTTTGAGGCCCCACTGTCTTTGATCTTAAGTTGGAGAAGTTGGAGTTGTCTTCTCATATATAAACAGCAACAAGAAATGTCAGGAAACAAGCAAATCTCAGCACCCTCCATCGAGACCACCCAATGGGACCATACATGACGAAGTATAGTTTCTTTGTCAGTAAAATAATGTAGTCTGCATAACACATCACTTGGATTAAAAGTGTCCAGGGGGCCCAAGTGGAATACTCTGTGATTTCTATCTATTGTATATGTAGCTTGTAGGGGTCTCTGGGTTATTAGATTCTAAATCGATGTTACTATTTGTTTTCTGAGTTGATGCTTTCAGGGGTAATAATAATAATAATAATAATAATTTTTATTTATATAGTGGCAACATATTCCGCAGCACTTTACAATTAAGCCGGGACATGTACAGACAATAAATTCAGTACAAGTTAAGACAATTTAAACAGTGACATTAGGGGTGAGATCCCTGCTCGCAAGTTTAGAATCTACAAGGTGCGAGGTTCGGATTACGGGGGATGTTAGTCTTAGGTCATTTGTAGAACAGAGGGCACATGTAGGGCGATAGACAGAGATGAGAGAGGAGATATAAGGCAGTGCAGAACTGTGGAGAGCTTTGTGGGTGAGACAGATGAGCTTATACTGGACCCTGTAGCGAATGGGTAGCCAGTGTAATGACTGGCACAAGATGGAGGCATCGGTGAAGCGGCTGGACAGAAATATGACCCTGTCTGCCGCATTCAAGATGGATAAGAGAGAGACCGATCAGAAGAGAGTTGCAGTAGTCCAGACGAGAATGAATAAGAGCGACAGTATGAGTCTTAGCAGTTTCAAAGGTGAGAAAAGGTCGGATTCTGGAGATGTTTTTAAGATGCAGGTGACAGGAGCGAGTGAGTGATCGGATATAGGGAGTAAAGGAAAGTTCGGTGTCGAATATGACCCCAAGACAGCAGGTATGCCTTTAAGGCGGATAGTGTATGGTCTTCTGTTCTCTTGATTATCTGTCAACAATGTGAGGGACTGTACAGTATATGGGATTGGGAGGTTGAAACCTCATTCTAAAGAGCTGAGACCCTCTCTGATAAGAAAACAGTGGTATCCTCAGTAGGTCGCTTCTAATAGCTAGCTAGCTAGCAATTAAAGTATCCATGACATGCCTGGCTGGTAGAGCTTTAATCAGGTCATTCAGTCTCTGAATATATATCTGCATCATAGTTACATGAGTACTATGGGGAGCCATCATGACCACGCAGCATGTCGGACTCACCCCTCTCCACGCTGATGCGGACCGCTGACAACTGAGTAGTGGAAGCATCCAAGACACTAGAGCAGGGGTCCCCAACTCCAGTCCTCAAGGCCCACCAACTTGTCATGTTTTCAGGATTTCCTTTGCATTGCACAGGTGATGCAATTATTACCTGGGCAAGACTAAGGAAATCCTGAAAACATGACATGTTGGTGGGCCTTGAGGACTGGAGTTGGGGACCCCTGCACTAGAGGATCCAGGATTCTATGCAGTAGCACCAGTCCCACTTCCCTCCTCTCCCTCAGTAAGGAATACACCAACCTGTGTTCTTTGCAGCTTTGGTGGGTCTGGTGCCATTGCTGCTCCATGAGGTGAGGCTGTTCTCATCTTGTTGTTTTGAAATAGGTGGGCCAGTGATGAGTTACCGGCATTTCTTCTAGGTATTGAGGAAGGAGGAGGTCACAGGACTCAGATCTCTTCCTCTTGGACATATTGGAAGAGTTTAGCAAAGGTTAGAGCAGTTTTTGTTGCCAGGGTATATGAAGCTTCAGCAGGATGCTTCCTTACGCCACCATAACTAAGCCACGCCGCTCCACTCCACGCACAATATTTAAATACATTCTGTAGATGACTTTTAGATAATTTCTACCATCAGTTGTGGCAGTTTTAAGGCCCTCATTACACATTAGTCTAATCACTAATCAGGTTCAGTCGACATCCTAATGTGTATGGAGGACACTGGCCAACTGGTGGATGGAAGAGATGTCGATCAGGCATATCCAATTTCAGATTGCCAATCCCATTGTTCTTCTGGAAATAAGCCACCTGCCGACGTATTGGTGGCTTTCATAGAGAACACCAAAGCGCTGGGTCGAATGAGATGGCTGAGATGGCTGTCAGTCGAATGATTTACTGAAGCATTGTTCTGCCGAAAGCCATCTGATGTATATGGCCAACCCTACTTTTATGTATATTTTGTTAAAGACTGCAATTTACTACAAAACAATCACCATATATTATTATGACATGGTACCAAAACCCTCAACAGGCTGTAAATGACACCACAATCACTATGTGGTCACATATATGCACATACAGTATAAGCATTCCCCTCAAAAATATTTAAAATCGTATTTTGATTTTTTTTTCAAAGCTGGACACCACTCAACTCAGGATGGTTCATGATTAAAAAAAGGAGTTATTTGGAATGTATGTTTATATAATGTAGGGGTCCAGGCCCTTGGATAACCGCTTGGATAGAAGTGGCAAAGGGTTTTATATCAAAAACAGCATGTAGTGTATTGACCATCATAATCTTTACAGCTCCAAAATGAAAATAGTCTTCCTTCAGTATAAATGGATAACATAAACAGTTGTTTTCTTCAGGAAGAATTAAACAGAATAAATATCACCACCTAACCATCTTCAGTATTTCCAGCAGCAGCTCACATTTGAATCAAACGTGTTCACCAAAGAAAGACATCACTGGTTGCACACCTCTTTTTGCAGAGCAGACTAACCAGCAGTTCTGCCTCTCTCCAGTCTCAGCACACTCCACACTGCTGAGCTAACCCAGCTACTCTTAAAAAGCCTGTAAACTTCAGACTGGATCATAGGATCGACTTTTCCAAGCCAGGATCTTTTGGTTTCTCAAAAACATCCAGTCACATTAAAGAAGCACTCCCAGCAAAATTTTTATTCTCTTAATGCAGTGATGAGCAAAAGGGTAACAAAGTTTTGAACTATTTATTTCAGGCTGCATATCTCACCATCCACTACTACTTTAAACATAAACCTACTGTCATTTTATAGACAATCATCTTGGCTATCTCATACATAAATTTGACTTGCAACTCTTTAACATAATATTATTTATGAAGATTCTTGTCAGGTCACTGCATTGTTACTGTTTTGCTCCTGATGGAATAAATATCTTTTTCATCCTGTATACTACAAAATACAACTTATTCTCACATTCCCTAATAGCTCAATGTGTTAATAGGTTGATTACTAAGTGAAAGCTCACTGGTTCGAATTGAGGAGCAGCCTTGAAGAAGATTTCCCAAGAAAAGAGAAACAGCATTATCCAGCTCATTGATTGCGGTCTCTTGCCAAGAAAATTGCCAAAGCGCATCATGAGAGTGACATGACAGTTGTAAGAATACAAAATGAAGTCTGCACATCCATTCAAAAGCCAAGAGGTGGAAGTCCAAGCAAAATTTCGGAGTCAACAAGTTTCCTCATCACATGGTCTGTGAGTTCTGGTGCGAAAAACTCAGCAGTGGAGGTATCTTGTATGCTTTGTAATAGTGAGTTAACAAACGTCTATACAAGCACTGAGCGACACAATGTTTTTAAATGTTTTTAATTGTTGGTGTTTGTGTTTTTTTGGTTGACAAATAAAATTACATGTGTACTATATTAGTGGTGGTCCCTGCTATATAGCTTGATGCTGTTTCTTCTTTTTTGCTTGGTTGCACTTATTCTGTCAAGCTCGGGTTGACCCCCCTCCCCCATCTTCTAGTACGATATTTTACATGGATGGTGCCCTCCACTCTTTTTGTGTACACTGAGCGACATAAGTTACAGAAGTCTGGAATGGTGGCTCGAAAAAAGGTGAAGAAGCCTCAACGTCAATATCCTCATAAAAAAAGTGGTGGCTCACGTTTGCAAAAAAGTGCAAAAAGTGGAAAGTAGAAGATTGGAAAAGAGTAATTTGGAGCGATGAGACGCACGTCAAAGGACTATTCTCTGATGGGTGCAAATGGGTCTGAAAAAACAAGAGAACAAGGGGCTAACAGATCAAAAAATTGAAGGCATTGTCAAGTTCGGTGGAGGAAGCCTGATGATATGGGGTTGTTTCACAGTCAAAAGTGTTGGATATTTGTCCAAGATCAATGGTGGTCTCAATGAGCTATATGTGAGTATCCTACAAGACAAGAAACTTCATACACTTGAGTACTATGGGTATGAAAAGGATGACATTGTGTTCCGGCAGGACAACGATTGGAAACATACATCGACATCGGCGAAGAAATGGTTCAATGACAATGAAGTAGAGGTGCTGGACAGACTCCTCAAGTCCTCAGACCTCAACCCAATCAAACACTTGTCTGTAGAGTTGAAGACAAAACTGCATGTATACCCAAGTGAGTTTGGCAGTATGCACCAACTTTGGGAACGTGTAGACGAGACCTGGGATCAGATTTTGGTCGAGACATGTTTGAATCTGATCGAGAGCATGCCCAGAAGGATTCATACAGTGTAGAAAGACAAAGGTGGATTTACAAAATACTAACAAAATAATAAAAAATTAAATTTAAATTTCTAGGATCAAAACAGTAACAATGCAGTGACATGACAAGAATCTGCACAACTAATCATACGCTTAATAAGTGAAGGTTTATGTATGAGATAGCCAAGATGATTGTCTATAAAATGATGGTAGACTCATGTTCAAAGCAGTTGTGTATGGTAAGATATAGAGCCTTAAAGTTAAAAGTTCAAAACATAATTACCCTTTTTGCTCATTGCTGTATATTGCAATCATCACATTATATAGCACTGTGTACTTATAATTGCTCATTTTGCCTTTCTAGCTAATTCTTCTCTTTTACATTAGGTCTATAACATCACATGATTCAAAGCTGACTAGTTGAGTCCTTCTAAGTTCTATTTAGAAACAGGAGGTCAATTTTCTCTGCGCAAGTTACGAGTCAAAGCTAAGGAGGGGAGCGTAGCATCTTGGTCAGGAATTGAATAGGGAAATTCATCATGTAGGAACACAAGAAATCTTGTTACTACGTAGAACAGAGAAAAGAGAATAACTGGGTAGAAAGGTAAAATAAGCAATTGTAAGTACACAGTGCTAGATAATATGTTGATCTTATATTAAGAGGATTATCTTTGTTGGGAGTGCTTCTGTGGGAAAACGGGGTGTCAGCAAGCACCCAAGTCAGCTATCCGAAACCGCATGGACCAGGGATCGTCCCGCCTAGTGCCCGCTCTCCCGTTAAATGTGGGTATAACGCTACTCAGACAACACAGGATTAGAGTAAAACAGTGTGGCAATACTTTATTGAACAACAACACACAATAGCAAACAGAACAGTCCCAGCAATTATCTCAAGATAGTGCACATTACAGGGTCCCATCCTTCTGCTGACTCACCGAGATAATGGTAGATCTTATGTCAGAGCTCCCAGGGTCGCTATTCAACCTGTGGTACACACAGAAGAGGTAACTACAAGTGTAGGGAGATGACCGAGAACAGTCCTTAGAGTCCATACAAGGTCCAAAGCCAGTTGACACGAGAGTCACCACCTGGCTTATCTGACCATCTCCATGGAACCAGGTGATCAGCGGGTCCCAAACCTGGCTTTCTCCAAACATATCCATGGTTCAGAGATGATCACTGGATCAGATCTGTGTCCTTCCAACTGGATCTGAAAACCCATAGGTTGTTTCCTATAGAATCAGATTCGTGTCCCTCGTGATTGTCCCATGATGATTTGGCTGCAGTCTTGTCTCTTGTCCGTTGGGTGGTTTGCAGAATGTCCAGCTGGTAGCTCTGTGTTATTTCAGTTGTAATGATGAGATCTCTGAGTTTTTTATACCCGAGGCATGTAACCTATTTTTACAATTACGCAGTGTCCTTCAGTCCAACATCAAGATAAGGCAAACAATGGTGATGAGATCAAGTAGCACTACTTGACCATTCAATCTATGTGCACAGTCTTTTCCTCTCTGCTTTCAAAGTCAACAAGCTGGTTCCAGAATGTAATGCACAATTAGCATATCAACACACAGTAAACAAAAGATAAACACACACTACCTAAAAGTCAGTATTACAGACTAAGGCTATGTGCACACGTTCAAGTTTTTTCATGTTTTTTTCGTGTTTTTTCATGATAAAAATGCTATAAAAACTCATTAAAAATGCATACATTATGCATCCTATCATTTAGAATGCATTCTACATGTTTTGTGCACATGATGTGTTTTTTTTCCGCGAAAAAAACGCATCGCGGTAAAAAAAAGCAGCATGTCCATTTTTTTGTGCGGATTTTCTGCGTTTTTCCCACTATTCTATGCATTTGGGAAAAAAAGCACAAAAAACACACCAAAAACGTGTCAAAAACACGTCAATAAATGTGAAAAAAACGCATGCGGATTTCTGGCAGAAATGTCAATTTTTTGTCAGGAAAATTTCTGCAAGAAATCCTGACGTGTGCACATACCCTTACACATAAACACTTAAATTCACAAGCCAATATACAGAAAAAGAGTCAGTTCTCCTTGGTTTGCAAAAACATAGTTGTCTGGGTAATTAAAATATACTCTCCTTTCTTCACAGCTTCCTTAAAATTCTCTCAGTAACCTACTGAGTAACTTTGACATAGTGGGAATAACCGAGACATGGTTAGATGAAAGCTATGACTGGGCACTTAACTTACAGGGTTACAGTCTGTTTAGAAAGGATCGTAAAAATCGGAGAGGAGGAGGGGTTTGTCTCTATGTAAAGTCTTGTCTAAAGTCCACTTTAAGGGAGGATATTAGCGAAGGAAATGAGGATGTCGAGTCCATATGGGTCGAAATTCATGGAGGGAAAAATGGTAACAAAATTCTCATTGGGGTCTGTTACAAACCCCCAAATATAACAGAAATCATGGAAAGTCTACTTCTAAAGCAGATAGATGAAGTTGCAACCCATAATGAGGTCCTGGTTATGGGGGACTTTAACTACCCGGATATTAACTGGGAAACAGAAACCTGTGAAACCCATAAAGGCAACAGGTTTCTGCTAATAACCAAGAAAAATTATCTTTCACAATTGGTGCAGAATCCAACCAGAGGAGCAGCACTTTTAGACCTAATACTATCTAATAGACCTGACAGAATAACAAATCTGCAGGTGGTCGGGCATCTAGGAAATAGCGACCACAATATTGTACAGTTTCACCTGTCTTTCACTAGGGGGACTTGTCAGGGAGTCACAAAAACACTGAACTTTAGGAAGGCAAAGTTTGACCAGCTTAGAGATGCCCTTAATCTGGTAGACTGGGACAATATCCTCAGAAATAAGAATACAGATAATAAATGGGAAATGTTTAAGAACATCCTAAATAGGCAGTGTAAGCGGTTTATACCTTGTGGGAATAAAAGGACTAGAAATAGGAAAAACCCAATGTGGCTAAACAAAGAAGTAAGACAGGCAATTAACAGTAAAAAGAAAGCATTTGCACTACTAAAGCAGGATGGCACCATTGAAGCTCTAAAAAACTATAGGGAGAAAAATACTTTATCTAAAAAACTAATTAAAGCTGCCAAAAAGGAAACAGAGAAGCACATTGCTAAGGAGAGTAAAACTAATCCCAAACTGTTCTTCAACTATATCAATAGTAAAAGAATAAAAACTGAAAATGTAGGCCCCTTAAAAAATAGTGAGGAAAGAATGGTTGTAGATGACGAGGAAAAAGCTAACATATTAAACACCTTCTTCTCCACGGTATTCACGGTGGAAAATGAAATGCTAGGTGAAATCCTAAGAAACAATGAAAACCCTATATTAAGGGTCACCAATCTAACCCAAGAAGAGGTGCGAAACCGGCTAAATAAGATTAAAATAGATAAATCTCCGGGTCCGGATGGCATACACCCACAAGTACTTAGAGAACTAAGTAATGTAATAGATAAACCATTATTTCTTATTTTTAGGGACTCTATAGCGACAGGGTCTGTTCCGCAGGACTGGCGCATAGCAAATGTGGTGCCAATATTCAAAAAGGGCTCTAAAAGTGAACCTGGAAATTATAGACCAGTAAGTCTAACCTCTATTGTTGGTAAAATATTTGAAGGGTTTCTGAGGGATGTTATTCTGGATTATCTCAATGAGAATAACTGTTTAACTCCATATCAGCATGGGTTTATGAGAAATCGCTCCTGTCAAACCAATCTAATCAGTTTTTATGAAGAGGTAAGCTATAGGCTGGACCACGGTGAGTCATTGGACGTGGTATATCTCGATTTTTCCAAAGCGTTTGATACCGTGCCGCACAAGAGGTTGGTACACAAAATGAGAATGCTTGGTCTGGGGGAAAATGTGTGTAAATGGGTTAGTAACTGGCTTAGTGATAGAAAGCAGAGGGTGGTTATAAATGGTATAGTCTCTTACTGGGTCGCTGTGACCAGTGGGGTACCGCAGGGGTCGGTATTGGGACCTGTTCTCTTCAACATATTCATTAATGATCTGGTAGAAGGTTTACACAGTAAAATATCGATATTTGCAGATGATACAAAACTATGTAAAGCAGTTAATACAAGAGAAGATAGTATGATGCTACAGATGGATCTGGATAAGTTGGAAACTTGGGCTGAAAGGTGGCAGATGAGGTTTAACAATGATAAATGTAAGGTTATACACATGGGAAGAAGGAATCAATATCACCATTACACACTGAACGGGAAACCACTGGGTAAATCTGACAGGGAGAAGGACTTGGGGATCCTAGTTAATGATAAACTTACCTGGAGCAGCCAGTGCCAGGCAGCAGCTGCCAAGGCAAACAGGATCATGGGGTGCATTAAAAGAGGTCTGGATACACATGATGAGAGCATTATACTGCCTCTGTACAAATCCCTAGTTAGACCGCACATGGAGTACTGTGTCCAGTTTTGGGCACCGGTGCTCAGGAAGGATATAATGGAACTAGAGAGAGTACAAAGGAGGGCAACAAAATTAATAAAGGGGATGGGAGAACTACAATACCCAGATAGATTAGCGAAATTAGGATTATTTAGTCTAGAAAAAAGACGACTGAGGGGCGATCTAATAACCATGTATAAGTATATAAGGGGACAATACAAATATCTCGCTGAGGATCTGTTTATACCAAGGAAGGTGACGGGCACAAGGGGGCATTCTTTGCGTCTGGAGGAGAGAAGGTTTTTCCACCAACATAGAAGAGGATTCTTTACTGTTAGGGCAGTGAGAATCTGGAATTGCTTGCCTGAGGAGGTGGTGATGGCGAACTCAGTCGAGGGGTTCAAGAGAGGCCTGGATGTCTTCCTGGAGCAGAACAATATTGTTTCATACAATTATTAGGTTCTGTAGAAGGACGTAGATCTGGGGATTTATTATGATGGAATATAGGCTGAACTGGATGGACAAATGTCTTTTTTCGGCCTTACTAACTATGTTACTATGTTATGTATGTTACTGTTACTGGTACAGCTTACATTACTGACACATAATTACCATCCAGGACATTACCTCCTTCTTTCCTACATATCCTACCCCTCTGTCCAAAGCCAGGGGCTGGGCACAGTCTATCCATAAATAGTGTACCCTTGACAACTTTTGAGAAATTCAGCCCTAACAAAACTGGTTGTCTACAGAGGGTCAATTCAAGCTGTTGAAATGCCCTGTCAGCCACCCGAGACAAGTTAACCATCACTGATTTTGTGCCCTTTTGGAGATTCCCAGAAATGCCCTTATATGTTTTTTGTGAGGTTTCATGGCCAGCTCTGTATTGCGTACTCTGATACTACCACCTGGTGGGCCTCAGGAATCGTTAAGGGCTTTAAATTGACCCAAGCATGAAGCTTGGAGTACATCTCATAACTGATATAACAAGTAAGAACTGGTAACTTCGAGAACCTGTCTTTATTCTGTTGTACAAATTTCTGGCCATACTGTTTTTAGGAAGGTGACTTTTTCAGTCCCTTTGACACCAGTAATGTTGGCTTCTGACTGGGCCAGCAAGCAAGGTGTTTCAAGGAGGTCCCTATTCTCCCAGGGTTGCAGTCGGTGGCCATTATGTCAGGAAGGTCTTCCTGTTCCTCGGTTGTTGTATTTTATAGTTGACCTCTTCCACCTTTTCCATCACACATCAGGGTCCCTGCCACTTTATATAGAATTTGCTGTTCACAGTGGACACTCACTAACTCAAGTTCCCGAACCCCAGCTTTAAATTGTCTCACGCGAGCCGACCTATTATACCCCCTCTCACTTTGGTCCCGAAACCCAACAGATCTATATGCCTAGCCAGATGCAGAAAATTATTATCCACTCTCGACTCCTGGGGAACACCATTTAACACATTTTTCAAAGTACTTTTCACTGTTAAGTCCCTGCTCTGGGCAGTTCCAAATTTGTTGTGGGACTTCTCCAGGTCAGGGATATTTTCTTCAGGGTATGCTTCCTTATCTTCCTCTCTAGCCAGTACAGTGTAAGGAAATTTACCGGTTACATCCGACTCATGGTGGCATACTGAACTACTGGGTGCTACTACTTTAAGTCCCACAATAAAGGAAAATCTCATCCAATAACAATAGCATGCAATAAGTCCTCTAAAATTCCTACTTGGTGGGACACAGAACCACAATCTGTGCGCATGTCCATCTGGGTGTCACATTTCCACCAGAATCTGGTCCTGCGACTTCTGCTTCTGTCACCAGGTGACGCCACTTTCACTCTCCGGGTGTTGCTGGTGATAGAAGAGATGTCAGATCCAGAAGCTCTGGACAGTCAGCTCTGTCCAGCCACTAAGGTTAGACTGGCTAAGATCTGCTGTGCTGTGTAGTCTGGCAGTGTGGGTGTGTGTCCTCTCCAGCTGAAGTTATCAGCTCCCTGCCCAGCCAATTAGAGAGCAGCACACCCACCTCTTACCAAACTCTCCCCGCTCCAATCTGTCCTGAATGCTGCTGCCAGGATCATATTCCTCACCAACCGTTACACCGATGCCTCTACCTTGTGCCAGTCATTACACTGGTTACCCATCCACTCAAGAATCCAGTACAAAACTACTACCCTCATCCACAAAGCACTCCATGGCTCAGCACCACCCTACATCTCCTCCCTGGTATCAGTCTACCACCCTACCCGTGCCCTCCGCTCCGCTGATGACCTCAGGTTAGCATCCTCAATAATCAGAACCTCGCACTCCCGTCTCCAAGACTTTACACGTGCTGCGCCGATTCTTTGGAATGCACTACCTAGGATAATACGATTAATCCCCAATCCCCACAGTTTTAAGCGTGCCCTAAAAACTCATTTGTTCAGACTGGCCTACCGCCTCAATGCATTAACCTAACGATCCCTGTGTGGCCTATATTAAAAAAAAAAAAAAAAAAAATTAATTAACTGGTTCATGCAGCTTTACATGAACACCCAAGCCTTACACTATGGCTGGTCCGAATAACTATAGCAATTGTTACCATCCACCTCTCGTGTCTCCCCTTTTCCTCATAGTTTGTAAGCTTACGAGCAGGGCCCTCACTCCTCTTGATATCTGTTTTGAACTGTATTTCTGTTATGCTGTAATGTCTATTGTATGTACAAGTCCCCTCTATAATTTGTAAAGCGCTGCGGAATATGTTGGCGCTATATAAATAAAAATTATTATTATTATTATTATTATTACTAAAGCTTCCAGCTTGCTGCTGAAAGCCACCAGATACACCGTTTGTGTTTCCTTGTTTAGGTGTGTGTTTTCTGCTCCTGCTTGGTTTTAGTGTTTTTCCTGTTTTCACCTTGGCATATGTTTCTGACTATTCTTACGGATCCTGATTTTCTCCTTGATGTGACCTCTCAGCTCTGACTCTGCTTAGCGACCATTCCTGCCTCTGAACAGCAACCTTTCCATGGAAGCATTCCACTGGATCCTGTTATAAAACCAGATCCCTGTACAGGGGTTAAAGGGTATAGGGATTTCGCTGGAATATGACAGATGGGGTGACTTGAACCAAGTCTGTCGGAGGTAACTTTTTAAGCCAGGTGTTATACTGGGCCATGAGATAGTTGGAATCCCCATGGATACACCCCACATCTAACCTCTTCCAGGGGACTAGCAGATTAGGAAATTTGGCAGTTAATAGGGTAACCAAACTCCCTGAGTGCTGGAGTCCACTCAAAGTAGCACCGTTCACCATCACCTGGCACAGCTGAAGTCCTTCAGCAGGGTGAGGTACAGTACTGCACGCGGGATGTGCAAAATTGAGAACTGTCAGCCTACGGATCAGTCCATCGGTTCTTGGACCATAAGACATTGGGATGCTATATGACCCGGGGTTTGACACAACAGACAATGGTGCAAGATGTATTCTTTGAAACTGGCCTAACCCTTCCTGGGTCTTTGTGTGCCCCTCAGTGTGGACTTGGGGGTCCCAAAAAGGTGACCTCAGGCTCCCTTGATTGCTCAGGAAATTCTCCACAGCAAAGTATCTTTTCACTAAGCTCACAAGGTCATCTGCATTCTGTGGGATCTCCCTGGGCAACCCAGTTTTGCATGAACTTTGGCAGAGAGTGGATAAATCAGTCCTTTACCACTCTTTCCACCATCTGTGCCGGATAGCAGGTCTCAGGCTGCAGCCATTTTTGCACCAGGTGTAACAGATCAAACAACTTGGACCAGGGAGGCTTCTCCGTTTGGTAGCATCAGAGGTGCTCCCGTTGCACCCTGATGGCCAGGGTAATGTCCAAACGTGCCATAATCTCCACCTTCAGCTTACCATACTCCATCGTATCCTGCAGGGCAAGGTTGTAGTGGGCTTTCTGTGTATCTCCAGTAAGGTATGGAGCTCGGATCTTTGCCCATTGCTTTAGGGGCAGTTTCTCCCTGTCTTCCACCCTTTCAAAGACAGAAAAGCCTCAGCGTCTTCCTCTAGAGTCATTTTCTGCAAGGCCTCAAGTAGTACTGTTTGTGTCACACAGATACCATCACTTTAGCTGGGAAAAGATGCCGTCTCCCAGACCCGGATAGCTTCTGTCAAGGGAGCCATCTACTGCTGATCCTGCTGCTGTTGGTGCTGAAATTGTTGCTGCTGCTGCTGAAACTGGTGTTGCAGTAGGTTCACGCTCCCGGGTAGCCAGTTTGATATTCATGGCACACGGTTTTATATCAAAACAGCATGTACTTTATAGTCCATCATAAACTTTAACGCTCCAAAACAAAAACAGCATTCCTTCATTATCAATGGAGAAGAAAAACAGTCCCTTCCTTCAGGCAGAATGAAGCAACTCCAAACAAACACCAGTTTGGTTGGTTCCAGCACACCTCTCTTTGCAAAGCAGACTAACCAGCAGCTCTGCCTTTCTCCACTCACTATCAACACACACCACTTTGCTGAACTAACCAAGCTGCTGGTAAACTCCAGACTGAATCATAGGATCATCTTTTCCCAGCCAGGTTCTTTTGGATATTCCAAAAACCCGGACCAAAAATCCAGTCACATTAAACCATCTCAGAAAACTAGTGTTACTGGTACAGCTTACATTACTGACCTTACCGCCTGCTTTTCTACAATATGTGCACCTAAATGTGTCAATTGATAACATAAATGACAATACATTAGAGTAAACCTTGCCTTATTACTGTTTATTAAAAAACCCAAAAAATAATTTATCAATTTAAGTCTTCCACAACATTAAGATTGGGATTTACTTTATTTCCCCTAGGTCGGAAATTCAAAAAGTTTCACAGAATGAAGCCGGTAAGAGAGATGGAACCGGTCATTCAGCAGCCCAGGACTCTGGATACGCCACAGACTCTGACCCAAAGACTGTCTACGTGTCAAACTCAAGAAATTCAGTACATTCCAGAACTGTTGCAGATTTTGCAAAGTATAGAGCCTGAGGTGGTCTATGCAGGGTATGATAACACTCAGCCCGAAACACCAAGTGCTCTGTTGTGTAGTCTCAACCAGCTGTGTGAACGGCAACTCCTCTGTGTTGTGAAGTGGTCAAAATCTCTACCAGGTAAGCAGTCATCCACTTACAGTGCTAGGATTTATGCTAAAAAAGTTCCTTTAAACACCTCAATACTTTCCCAGAAGTTCTAAACAAATACAACAATGCAGCACCACAGATGCATTAAGTACCGTAGTGCAGTGCCACTGGCAGCAGTATTGCCATCCCCCACTAGTAGCACCATGAATCCTATACTCACCCCTTCACCACTGGTAGCCTTATTGTTGCCCTGGAGGCATCATTAATTCCATTTCCATTCCCACCTCACTGATCCCCTTCTCACCCGCTCACCCAGTTTCATTGGACACTGCTTAGCAACCCTCCATAACTGGAGGATTTTAGACTCTTCTGACCCCTCTCCCACTAGTTGCATCGTTGATCACCTCAGCTGACTGTAAAGGGTGTCATCTGAATATCTACTGTACAGACAGAAAGCCAGAGTCACAACACCCTGAGGAGAAATGCCCGGATTTACATTATTTACTGCTTTTAGCCCTTTCTCCTGCTGCTTCATAGTACACAGGAATTCATCTTATATTGCTTCTTATATAACTCCCACTTGTAGCATCTCTGGTCACCTCAGCTGACTGTAAAGGGTGTCATCTGAATATCTACTGTACAGACAGAAAGCCAGAGTCACAACACACTGAGGAGAAATGCCCGGATTTACCTTATTTACTGTTTTTAGCCCTTTCTCCTTCTGCTTCATAGTACACAGGAATTCATCTTATATTGCTTCTTATATAACTCCCACTTGTAGCATCACTGGTCCCCTCAGCTGACTGTAAAGGGTGTCATCTGAATACAGTACGAACAGACAGCTAGAGTCACAACACACTGAGGAGAAGCTCTGACCAGATTTACCTTAGTTACTGTTTCTACCCCTTTCTCCTGCTGCCCCATAATACACAGGAATTCATCTTTAATTGCTTCTTATATGACTACATCCAGCATGAAGTAAGAAATCAGTACAGATCTTCTTTGTGTTTCCATGCTTCACACTCTCAAACTGTCCCCATACATTGCTAACTTCCTGCTCAGATGCAGGAAGTCTCAGACATTTGTGAAAGTAGTGAGACAGCAGAGAGATCTTTAGCTTCTCTCTAACAGCCAGAAATTTTATTAATAAATAAAAAAGTGTTTTTTTTTTCCAGATTCTATATATTTGAGACAGATATTATATTTTTAAGTTTTTATTTTCATTAAGTTCTTAGAAAAGGTCCTCTTTAGGTCCACCAATTCATCTCTAGTATGTTCCTACTCTCTCTTCACAATATTTGTAATTCAAGTAAATACATTTTTTTTACTGTTCTTAGCATAATTTGAAAGAAAGAAATATGACCTTCCTGAAGAATTAAAGGGTCATTGATTATGAATAAAAATGTATGTACTAGAACAGCAATTTTTAAGGGACTATGTTGCGACTGTTATACTGATGAAACTTCAGACCAGGATGTGCTGCCTCTACATGGGTATTTGAATTTTAACAAATAAGAGAGATGGTATTGACTTTGAGTACCTGACACCATTTTAGCTACAGAATCAGGTATTAGGAGAGTTATCCTATCTAGTGAGGTGATATGGAAACCCCATCTTGGTTTTTCCATGGGTCCACATAGTCTACATAAACCTCAACTGTGAAGCCACTTTCCCTCTTTTGATGTCCACATGGTCATCTAAGTAGATGTAAAATACAATGTGATTCCATTCACTTTGCTATGTTACAAAAAATTCTTATAATTTTATGGTTTCATCTTTGATTGTAGGATTTAGAAATCTACACATTGATGATCAGATTATCCTCTTGCAATATTCGTGGATGAGTTTGATGGTGTTTGCCATGGGATGGAGGTCGTACCAGCATGTCAGCGGACAGATGCTTTACTTTGCCCCAGATTTAGTATTGAATGAGTAAGTATTTAACGTAGAACATAAGTTCACTTAGACCTCTATGATGCTGTAGGTTTGGATCAGTAGAATTGTGAGGGACCTGAGTTAGAAATGCATATTTTGGACAGATAAAGAGTAACTAAACTTGTTTTTTTTATTTAGTTATTGTTCAGGCATCGCAAAAGTTATACAATTCTGGAACATACTTCTATACCTTCTCTCTCAGTGCTATATCAAATGCACAATTCATGCTCCTTTAGAAGCTGCTTTCATCTGCTGCTCAAAGTAGGGGAATTTCCCTGTCTGAGCCTCTCTGCTCTCCATTCCAGTACTGAGTCAAGAGAATGACCCTACTCAGTTTATAAACCAAGTACTATTGTGGCTGAGCAGCAGTCAAAAGCAGCTTCTAAAAGCATAAACTAGCCATGCGAAACAGCACCGCAGCAGGAAGTTTGGGAGAGAAAACAGGAAATTAAGGTAGTGAAGTATCTTACAAATATTCATTACTTTGCAGAGCTGGAGGTGAAAAAAAAGTTTAGTTACTCTTAACAGATCCAGTACACACAATAGAAGCTATCAGCATCATTTTTGCATCTGTTTGATCCTAAAATGGAGACGTTTGTTTCCTCAGACAACGGATGAAAGATTCATCTTTTTATGCCCTTTGCCTCTCAATGAGACAGCTGCCACAAGAGTTTGTCAAATTGCAAATCACCCAGGAGGAATTCCTCTGCATGAAGGCTCTGCTACTTCTGAGCACAAGTGAGTAATGTGTATATATGCAGGGATATGGGGAAAGAATTGGATTTTAATAAAAGATGGTGTCAACATGAAAAATATACTATTACTGGTGACTGCTGTCTATTCATGCGCAAGTTCGATGAGCTGTATGTTATTTTTTCTATGCGCTGCAAACTTTCCTTTGAATTCCTTGCAAATCCACATCACAGCTGCAAAATCAGTATGGGTTACATAGAGTTTTGCAGATTTTATGAAATGCGTAAATGGGGCTTTGAAAATCCCCTATTTTATAATTTACTCAAAACGCGTAATAAACGAAATTATACTTTGAAAAGAGTTCTCCTAAGATGAAACTGGGGTCTCATGTTCCCAATTTAAAGGCGAGGTGGTCACACAGGCAGTGTGGCTCCATTCATTGTTCATGCGTTTGACGGAGATAGCTATGCGGTTTGGCAGAATAGAAAAATGTAATTGACCATCTGTAAGAGCAACTATTGGGTTAATTATCTAAAAGGTTGAACAGCTGGAATCAATGTTATCTCCGATCACTGCCATTACAGTATGAGCCTGACTGTCAGTTAAAGTCAGGATCTCATGGTGACATCTTGTTAAAGTCTGAATTATGCCTTAAAGGGATTATCCAGGGCTATTTAATTTATTTTACTACCGGCCTAAGAACTAACAGCCATGTAGTTGTTACCTACCGGCCAGTTGTGCCCGGTGGCAATCACTTCCAGCACAGGGTGTTCCTACCAGCGATTCAGCATCTTCCTCTGATGTCACATTTACAGAGCAGCAGCTTCTCTTCCACCCTGCCTTGTTGACAAGGAATGACTGTTGATCACATGCTGATTGACAGTCGGCTCCCCACTTCCTAACTGTGGGGAGACAGCTGTCAATCAGCATGACCTTGGCAGACACGTCCTATCGACAGAGCAGTCCGGAAGAGCTGCTCTGTTGACATGGAACAGCTGAATCGCCTGCAGGAGTGGTCAATGACTTCTCCGTGCCGGCGCCGTGTAGAACAGGCAGGTTGTTGCCTCTGTTAGCAACTACGTGTCTATTAGTTTTTGAGACCATAGTAAAATAGTCGTAGACAAACCCATTTAAAGAATACTTTTGATGCTTTGTAATTGAAGAGGTATTCATTCCTATTACTTACATAGAAATATCCTTTATTTTTCAGTTCCTTTGGAGGGTCTTAAAAGCCAAAGTCTATTTGATGAGATGAGGTCAAACTACATAAGAGAACTAGCAAAAGCGATCAGCATGAGACATAAAGGAGTTGTTGCAAGTTCTCAGAGGTTCTATCATCTTACCAAAGTTATGGACTCCATGCATGAAGTGAGTGCATCCTTAACGATACCCCTTAAAGATTGTGTGTCTTTTACTTTTATTTAATTGATATCTGGTACAGAACAGCAAAACAAAGGATCATAAAAATAGTAAGACGTTAATAAATAAGTAAAAAAAACATAAAAGTAATATAAAGGATTCACAATAAGCCAGTAGCATCCTACTGATACACCTGAGAAGACATATTACTGGCATCATGTAGATGGTAATTCTGGTAACTATAAACACTAGAGATGAGTGGATCTGGCAAATTGGAGTTTGCCAAATTGTGCAGATTTTTCTCGACTTGCAACAAAGTTATTCCCCGCCAATTGAATGTTCCATATTATACTCTGGATTCTTTCCAGAACCCAGAGCATAATAATAAACGTAATGTGTAATACACAAACGGAAAAAAAACCTAATTCTTCTCTTGTTGCCTCACTGCTCACTGCCCATCGTCCAGTCTTTAGAGTCTCTTCATTCCATCGCCCACCACATTTTCACCGATGTCTTGACTCTGGAATGGGACTTCCCAATGCAAACGGGCCTCATATCTCTGTGCATCGTAATATAGCAATGTCGTAACATCATGACGTGAGCTGTGACTTTTGAGGCTTGGTTGCGGTCGGAAGTGTTGTTCTAAAGTGAAGACACTGGAGATTCAGTGCAAGACGGTGGAAAGAAGAAGTTGTGAGGACGGGATAGCAGGCAGTGACTAGTGGAACGGCCAAAAAGGTGAGTGATATGGTGAGTATTAGGTTCTTTGGTTTTTATTTTACTTTTTGCCAATATTCTATGGCTCAGTGAAATGGTGGCCAGCTGAGTTACACTTTGCTGAATTTGTGAGAAGCAAATTACAAAAAAAATCCATGTTTTGTAGAATTCACAATTTTTGGGAAAATTCTAGTAGAATTCAATTCCATTCGAATTAATTCATCCATCTCTAATAACACTCTTTAAACTTTTGGTAAACGCAATATGTGAGTGATGCCCAAATATACAGCCTCACGTTTCATAGATATATCTTTTTGATAATTTCTATCAGGACTCAAATCACTTTTCTAAACAAATTATTCAATCTACTATAATGACAGAGGAGCAAAATCCTCAACAGACGGCAACTTACATCACAACCACTGGGTGGACACACAGAACATAAATCTCTTCTGACACGGCATTGCAAAATTGGGTATTTTTCAAAGCTCGTCATCTTGTGTAGAGACAAGGAAGGAGACATTTCTTATTAGCAATTGACTTATAAAACTCTTATTATGGATATTACTGGGATTATTGGTAATAACTCCAAAAACAAAATCAAGTGATGTAGTTGTAGTGTAGGTAGCAATTTAGCAGCTGGCAACAACGCGTTTTGAACCTCACCTTTAAAGATCCTAGATTTTCGCCCTTGCGTCTTTTACATATTTGGACACATTTCCAAGTGTAGTAAGGCTACTTCTAACTGTAAAAGAGGACTATGTCCTACGTTTGTCTGAAGGTAGCCTTGACCTCTGAATTCTACTTTTTATCTATTTCTGATTTTAGATGGCTAAGGAAATTCTTGGTAAAGAAGTAAGATAACAACAAGTAAAAAAATAAAATAAAATAACAGTGTGTTATGCCTATATCTGAGCAAAACATATGCAGTCTAGCTGAATTATATTCTATTGTTTAAAAGGCGGTAATCAGTGTTAGGCTGCCGTCACACTAGCAGTATTTGGTCAGTATTTTACATCAGTATTTGTAAGCCAAAACCAGGAGTGGAACAAATAGAGGAAAAGTATAATAGAAACATATGCACCACTTCTGTAATTATCACCCACTCCTGGTTTTGGCTTACAAATACTGATGTAAAATACTGACCAAATACTGCTAGTGTGACGGCAGCCTTAGACGGGGGAGTCCTGGAGCCCAGCAGAGAAAAGGATCTTGAGGGCCACCATCCATCTATGTAGAGCATGTCTTCTTATGCTTATAATTTGCATTATAATCTTTGCTTCATTAAGATTGAATAAATTATTTTTGATGATCACGTACAGTGGGGCAAAAAAGTATTTAGTCAGTCAGCAATAGTGCAAGTTCCACCACTTAAAAAGATGAGAGGCGTCTGTCATTTACATCATAGGTAGACCTCAACTATGGGAGACAAACTGAGAAAAAAAAATCCAGAAAATCACATTGTCTGTTTTTTTATCATTTTATTTGCATATTATGGTGGAAAATAAGTATTTGGTCAGAAACAAACAATCAAGATTTCTGGCTCTCACAGACCTGTAACTTCTTCTTTAAGAGTCTCCTCTTTCCTCCACTCATTACCTGTAGTAATGGCACCTGTTTAAACTTGTTATCAGTATAAAAAGACACCTGTGCACACCCTCAAACGGTCTGACTCCAAACTCCACTATGGTGAAGACCAAAGAGCTGTCAAAGGACACCAGAAACAAAATTGTAGCCCTGCACCAGGCTGGGAAGACTAAATCTGCAATAGCCAACCAGCTTGGAGTGAAGAAATCAACAGTGGGAGCAATAATTAGAAAATGGAAGACATACAAGACCACTGATAATCTCCCTCGATCTGGGGCTCCACGCAAAATCCCCCCCCGTGGGGTCAGAATGATCACAAGAACAGTGAGCAAAAATCCCAGAACCATGCGGGGGGACCTAGTGAATGAACTGCAGAGAGCTGGGACCAATGTAACAAGGCCTACCATAAGTAACACACTACGCCACCATGGACTCAGATCCTGCAGTGCCAGACGTTTCCTACTAATTAAGCCAGTACATGTCCGGGGCCGTCTGAAGTTTGCTAGAGAGCATTTGGATGATCCAGAGGAGTTTTGGGAGAATGTCCTATGGTCTGATGAAACCAAACTGGAACTGTTTGGTAGAAACACAACATGTCGTGTTTGGAGGAAAAAGAATACTGAGTTGCATCCATCAAATACCATACCTACTGTAAAGCATGGTGGTGGAAACATCATGCTTTGGGGCTGTTTCTCTGCAAAGGGGCCAGGACGACTGATCCGGGTACATGAAAGAATGAATGGGGCCATGTATCGTGAGATTTTGAGTGCAAACCTCCTTCCATCAGCAAGGGCATTGAAGATGAAACGTGGCTGGGTCTTTCAACATGACAATGATCCAAAGCACACCGCCAGGGCAACAAAGGAGTGGCTTCGTAAGAAGCATTTCAAGGTCCTGGAGTGGCCTAGCCAGTCTCCAGATCTCAACCCTATAGAAAACCTTTGGAGGGAGTTGAAAGTCCGTGTTGCCAAGCGAAAAGCCAAAAACATCACTGCTCTAGAGGAGATCTGCATGGAGGAATGGGCCAACATACCAACAACAGTGTGTGGCAACCTTGTGAAGACTTATAGAAAACGTTTGACCTCTGTCATTGCCAACAAAGGATATATTACAAAGTATTGAGATGAAATTTTGTTTCTGACCAAATACTTATTTTCCACCATAATATGCAAATAAAATGTTAAAAAAACAGACAATGTGATTTTCTGGATTTTTTTTTCTCAGTTTGTCTCCCATAGTTGAGGTCTACCTATGATGTAAATGACAGACGCCTCTCATCTTTTTAAGTGGTGGAACTTGCACTATTGCTGACTGACTAAATACTTTTTTGCCCCACTGTATGTAAAAGATCCTCATGGCAAATCATTGGCTCCAATTTTGGCTTAAAAAGTGCTCGTCTTCTGCTGGATTTTTGGGGTTGTGTTTTTCTTTGGGGACTCAAGATGTACAATATGTCATCTTGGATACAAAGTTGTCAAGTCGGTGATCATGAGGTTGCAACCCAAAGGGCTTGTGAAGACATCCATAGTTTAGGTCAAAGTATGATCCATCAAAACTTTGAGGCTGTGCACAAGTCAGAATTTTTCCTCGCACCAAGTGTTCTTAGGAAAAAGATCTCAGCATCCACAATTTGCCTCCAATAATCGGATGGCACTCATCAATTCGTGTCTATGGGTCTGTGGAAATGATCGGACCTCACTCAAATGACATCCATTGATTGGTTGGTTAGAAGGAGTTTGTGGATAGTCTCCGCGCTGCCGACAAGATTTAAGACATATAATCCAGTGTAGTAAAATGATGGTTTATTTTGACGCGTTTCAAAGTACAAAGTTATTTCTTCTTTATGAAAAACCACAAGTATTTGAGACTCGCATCTCCACATGATAAATTGACATGCTGCGGTCTGGAAAGACGGACCGCATGTCCGTCTCTGCAGGTAAGCCCCAGGCATCTGTGTACCAATAGTGGGCATTGGATTTCTTGAAATCCCATCCACTATGCTGTAACATCTGGACACTGCGGGTTGTACGCTGCACCAGCAGGCAGCATCCAAACCACAGCATTTACTGACCATGTGCACCTACCCTTAGAGTTTTCCTGTCACTACTGGTTGTAACTGCCCTCAGTCTCTGCCAGACCCTCCTCCTCCTGCTCCAGTCTCCCCATGCAGCACAAAGTGCAAGGCAGCAGGGGAATAAGGTAGTTGATTGGACAAACTGGGAAGGGAAAGGCTTCTACATAGGTGAGTATAATGTGTTGTGTGCATCCATCCATCCATCCATCCCTCCCTCCCTGATGCATCCATCCATCCCTCCGTCATCCAACCACACATACATCCATACACACATCACTATAGACTGAGGTTCTGCAGGAGCTGAGGTGTATTATGTGGTATATATGTAGATATATGCACACTATAGGCCCTTCACAGTACTCATATGTCAGGGGTAATGTGAGGACATGTCAAGCTCTATCACCACAGAGGATGTGATGTGGAGACACGTGATGCTCTATCACCACTGTGGATATGATGTGGAGACATGTGAAGCTCTATCACCACTGTGGATGTGATGTGGAGACATGTGACGCTCTATCACCACTGTGGATGTGATGTGGAGACATGTGACGCTCTATCACCACTGTGGATGTGATGTGGAGACATGTGAAGCTCTATCACCACTGTGGATGTGATGTGGAGACATGTGACGCTCTATCACCACTGTAGATGTGATGTGGAGACATGTTAAGCTCTAACACCACTGTGGATGTGATGTGGGGACATGTGAAGCTCTATCACCACTGTGGATGTGATGTGGGGACATGTGATGCTCTGTCACCACTGTGGATGTGATGTGGAGACATGTGACGCTCCATCACCACTGTGTATGTGATGTGGAGACATGTGAAGCTCCATCACCACTGTGTATGTGATGTGGAGACATGTGAAGCTCTGTCACCACTGTGGATGTGATGTGGGGACATGTGATGCTCTATCACCACTGTGGATGTGATGTGGAGACATGTGAAGCTCTATCACCACTGTGGATGTATTGTGGAGACATGTGAAGCTCTATTACCACTGTGGATGTGATGTGGGGACATGTGAAGCTCTATCACCACTGTGGATGTGATGTGGGGACATGTGATGCTCTATCACCACTGTGGATGTGATGTGGAGACATGTGAAGCTCTATCACCACTGTGGATGTATTGTGGAGACATGTGAAGCTCTATCACCACTGTGGATGTGATGTGGGGACATGTGAAGCTCTATCACCACTGTGGATGTATTGTGGAGACATGTGAAGCTCTATCACCACTGTGGATGTGATGTGGGGACATGTGATGCTCTATCACCACTGTGGATGTGATGTGGAGACATGTGAAGCTCTATCACCACTGTGGATGTGATGTGGGGACATGTGATGCTCTATCACCACTGTGGATGTGATGTGGGGACATGTGATGCTCTGTCACCACTGTGGATGTATTGTGGAGACATGTGAAGCTCTATCACCACTGTGGATGTGATGTGGGGACATGTGATGCTCTATCACCACTGTGGATGTGATGTGGAGACATGTGAAGCTCTATCACCACTGTGGATGTGATGTGGAGACACGTGATGCTCTATCACCACTGTGGATGTGATGTGGAGACATGTGATGCTCTATCACCACTGTGGATGTGATGTGGGGACATGTGAAGCTCTATCACCACTGTGGATGTGATGTGGAGACATGTGAAGCTCTATCACCACTGTGGATGTATTGTGGAGACATGTTAAGCTCTATTACCACTGTGGATGTGATGTGGGGACATGTGAAGCTCTATCACCACTGTGGATGTGATGTGGGGACATGTGATGCTCTATCACCACTGTGGATGTGATGTGGAGACATGTGAAGCTCTATCACCACTGTGGATGTATTGTGGAGACATGTGAAGCTCTATCACCACTGTGGATGTGATGTGGGGACATGTGAAGCTCTATCACCACTGTGGATGTATTGTGGAGACATGTGAAGCTCTATCACCACTGTGGATGTGATGTGGGGACATGTGATGCTCTATCACCACTGTGGATGTGATGTGGAGACATGTGAAGCTCTATCACCACTGTGGATGTGATGTGGAGACACGTGATGCTCTATCACCACTGTGGATGTATTGTGGAGACATGTGATGCTCTGTCACCACTGTGGATGTGATGTGAAGACATGTGAAGCTCTGTCACCACTGTGGATGTGATGTGGGGACATGTGATGCTCTATCACCACTGTGGATGTGATGTGGAGACATGTGAAGCTCTATCACCACTGTGGATGTGATGTGGGGTCATGCGACGCTCTATCACCACTGTGGATGTGATGTGGAGACACGTGATGCTCTATCACCACTGTGGATGTGATGTGGAGACATGTGATGCTCTATCACCACTGTGGATGTGATGTGGGGACATGTGATGCTCTATCACCACTGTGGATGTGATGTGGAGACATGTGGAGCTCTATCATCACTGTGGATGTGATGTGGAGACATGTGAAGCTCTATCACCACTGTGGATGTGATGTGGAGACATGTGACGCTCTATCACCACTGTGGATGTGATGTGGAGACATGTGATGCTCTATCACCACTGTGGATGTGATGTGGAGACATGTGATGCTCTGTCACCACTGTGGATGTGATGTGGAGACATGTGATGCTCTGTCACCACTGTGGATGTGATGTGGGGACATGTGATGCTCTATCACCACTGTGGATGTGATGTGGAGACATGTGACGCTCTATCACCACTGTGGATGTGATGTGGGGACATGTGAAGCTCTATCACCACTGTGGATGTGATGTGGGGACATGTGATGCTCTATCACCACTGTGGATGTGATGTGGAGACATGTGAAGCTCTATCACCACTGTGGATGTATTGTGGAGACATGTGAAGCTCTATCACCACTGTGGATGTGATGTGGGGACATGTGAAGCTCTATCACCACTGTGGATGTATTGTGGAGACATGTGAAGCTCTATCACCACTGTGGATGTGATGTGGGGACATGTGATGCTCTATCACCACTGTGGATGTGATGTGGAGACATGTGAAGCTCTATCACCACTGTGGATGTGATGTGGAGACACGTGATGCTCTATCACCACTGTGGATGTGATGTGGAGACATGTGATGCTCTATCACCACTGTGGATGTGATGTGGGGACATGTGAAGCTCTATCACCACTGTGGATGTGATGTGAAGACATGTGAAGCTCTGTCACCACTGTGGATGTGATGTGGGGACATGTGATGCTCTATCACCACTGTGGATGTGATGTGGAGACATGTGAAGCTCTATCACCACTGTGGATGTGATGTGGGGTCATGCGACGCTCTATCACCACTGTGGATGTGATGTGGAGACACGTGATGCTCTATCACCACTGTGGATGTGATGTGGAGACATGTGATGCTCTATCACCACTGTGGATGTGATGTGGAGACATGTGATGCTCTATCACCACTGTGGATGTGATGTGGGGACATGTGATGCTCTATCACCACTGTGGATGTGATGTGGAGACATGTGGAGCTCTATCATCACTGTGGATGTGATGTGGAGACATGTGAAGCTCTATCACCACTGTGGATGTGATGTGGAGACATGTGACGCTCTATCACCACTGTGGATGTGATGTGGAGACATGTGATGCTCTATCACCACTGTGGATGTGATGTGGAGACATGTGATGCTCTGTCACCACTGTGGATGTGATGTGGAGACATGTGATGCTCTGTCACCACTGTGGATGTGATGTGGGGACATGTGATGCTCTATCACCACTGTGGATGTGATGTGGAGACATGTGATGCTCTATCACCACTGTGGATGTGATGTGGGGACATGTGATGCTCTGTCACCACTGTGGATGTGATGTGGGGACATGTGATGCTCTGTCACCACTGTGGATGTGATGTGGAGACATGTGAAGCTCTATCACCACTGTAGATGTGATGTGGAGACATGTGAAGCTCTATCACCACTGTGGATGTGATGTGGGGACATGTGATGCTCTAACACCACTGTGGATGTGATGTGGGGACATGTGAAGCTCTATCACCACTGTGGATGTGATGTGGGGACATGTGAAGCTCTATCACCACTGTGGATGTGATGTGGGGACATGTGATGCTCTGTCACCACTGTGGATGTGATGTGGGGACATGTGATGCTCTATCACCACTGTGGATGTGATGTGGAGACATGTGATGCTCTGTCACCACTGTGGATGTGATGTGGGGACATGTGATGCTCTATCACCACTGTGGATGTGATGTGGAGACATGTGAAGCTCTATCACCACTGTGGATGTATTATGGAGACATGTGAAGCTCTATTACCACTGTGGATGTGATGTGGGGACATGTGAAGCTCTATCACCACTGTGGATGTGATGTGGGGACATGTGATGCTCTATCACCACTGTGGATGTGATGTGGAGACATGTGAAGCTCTATCACCACTGTGGATGTGATGTGGAGACATGTGAAGCTCTGTCACCACTGTGGATGTGATGTGGGGACATGTGATGCTCTATCACCACTGTGGATGTGATGTGGAGACATGTGAAGCTCTATCACCACTGTGGATGTATTGTGGAGACATGTGAAGCTCTATTACCACTGTGGATGTGATGTGGGGACATGTGATGCTCTATCACCACTGTGGATGTGATGTGGAGACATGTGAAGCTCTATCACCACTGTGGATGTATTGTGGAGACATGTGAAGCTCTATCACCACTGTGGATGTGATGTGGGGACATGTGAAGCTCTATCACCACTGTGGATGTATTGTGGAGACATGTGAAGCTCTATCACCACTGTGGATGTGATGTGGGGACATGTGATGCTCTATCACCACTGTGGATGTGATGTGGAGACATGTGAAGCTCTATCACCACTGTGGATGTGATGTGGAGACACGTGATGCTCTATCACCACTGTGGATGTGATGTGGAGACATGTGATGCTCTATCACCACTGTGGATGTGATGTGGGGACATGTGAAGCTCTATCACCACTGTGGATGTGATGTGGAGACATGTGAAGCTCTATCACCACTGTGGATGTATTGTGGAGACATGTGAAGCTCTATTACCACTGTGGATGTGATGTGGGGACATGTGAAGCTCTATCACCACTGTGGATGTGATGTGGGGACATGTGATGCTCTATCACCACTGTGGATGTGATGTGGAGACATGTGAAGCTCTATCACCACTGTGGATGTATTGTGGAGACATGTGAAGCTCTATCACCACTGTGGATGTGATGTGGGGACATGTGAAGCTCTATCACCACTGTGGATGTATTGTGGAGACATGTGAAGCTCTATCACCACTGTGGATGTGATGTGGGGACATGTGATGCTCTATCACCACTGTGGATGTGATGTGGAGACATGTGAAGCTCTATCACCACTGTGGATGTGATGTGGAGACACGTGATGCTCTATCACCACTGTGGATGTATTGTGGAGACATGTGATGCTCTGTCACCACTGTGGATGTGATGTGAAGACATGTGAAGCTCTGTCACCACTGTGGATGTGATGTGGGGACATGTGATGCTCTATCACCACTGTGGATGTGATGTGGAGACATGTGAAGCTCTATCACCACTGTGGATGTGATGTGGGGTCATGCGACGCTCTATCACCACTGTGGATGTGATGTGGAGACACGTGATGCTCTATCACCACTGTGGATGTGATGTGGAGACATGTGATGCTCTATCACCACTGTGGATGTGATGTGGAGACATGTGATGCTCTATCACCACTGTGGATGTGATGTGGGGACATGTGATGCTCTATCACCACTGTGGATGTGATGTGGAGACATGTGGAGCTCTATCATCACTGTGGATGTGATGTGGAGACATGTGAAGCTCTATCACCACTGTGGATGTGATGTGGAGACATGTGACGCTCTATCACCACTGTGGATGTGATGTGGAGACATGTGATGCTCTATCACCACTGTGGATGTGATGTGGAGACATGTGATGCTCTGTCACCACTGTGGATGTGATGTGGAGACATGTGATGCTCTGTCACCACTGTGGATGTGATGTGGGGACATGTGATGCTCTATCACCACTGTGGATGTGATGTGGAGACATGTGACGCTCTATCACCACTGTGGATGTGATGTGGGGACATGTGAAGCTCTATCACCACTGTGGATGTGATGTGGGGACATGTGATGCTCTATCACCACTGTGGATGTGATGTGGAGACATGTGAAGCTCTATCACCACTGTGGATGTATTGTGGAGACATGTGAAGCTCTATCACCACTGTCGATGTGATGTGGGGACATGTGAAGCTCTATCACCACTGTGGATGTATTGTGGAGACATGTGAAGCTCTATCACCACTGTGGATGTGATGTGGGGACATGTGATGCTCTATCACCACTATGGATGTGATGTGGAGACATGTGAAGCTCTATCACCACTGTGGATGTGATGTGGAGACACGTGATGCTCTATCACCACTGTGGATGTGATGTGGAGACATGTGATGCTCTATCACCACTGTGGATGTGATGTGGGGACATGTGAAGCTCTATCACCACTGTGGATGTGATGTGAAGACATGTGAAGCTCTGTCACCACTGTGGATGTGATGTGGGGACATGTGATGCTCTATCACCACTGTGGATGTGATGTGGAGACATGTGAAGCTCTATCACCACTGTGGATGTGATGTGGGGTCATGCGACGCTCTATCACCACTGTGGATGTGATGTGGAGACACGTGATGCTCTATCACCACTGTGGATGTGATGTGGAGACATGTGATGCTCTATCACCACTGTGGATGTGATGTGGAGACATGTGATGCTCTATCACCACTGTGGATGTGATGTGGGGACATGTGATGCTCTATCACCACTGTGGATGTGATGTGGAGACATGTGGAGCTCTATCATCACTGTGGATGTGATGTGGAGACATGTGAAGCTCTATCACCACTGTGGATGTGATGTGGAGACATGTGACGCTCTATCACCACTGTGGATGTGATGTGGAGACATGTGATGCTCTATCACCACTGTGGATGTGATGTGGAGACATGTGATGCTCTGTCACCACTGTGGATGTGATGTGGAGACATGTGATGCTCTGTCACCACTGTGGATGTGATGTGGGGACATGTGATGCTCTATCACCACTGTGGATGTGATGTGGAGACATGTGACGCTCTATCACCACTGTGGATGTGATGTGGGGACATGTGATGCTCTGTCACCACTGTGGATGTGATGTGGGGACATGTGATGCTCTGTCACCACTGTGGATGTGATGTGGAGACATGTGAAGCTCTATCACCACTGTGGATGTGATGTGGGGACATGTGATGCTCTAACACCACTGTGGATGTGATGTGGGGACATGTGAAGCTCTATCACCACTGTGGATGTGATGTGGGGACATGTGAAGCTCTATCACCACTGTGGATGTGATGTGGGGACATGTGATGCTCTGTCACCACTGTGGATGTGATGTGGGGACATGTGATGCTCTATCACCACTGTGGATGTGATGTGGAGACATGTGATGCTCTGTCACCACTGTGGATGTGATGTGGAGACATTTGATGCTCTATCACCACTGTGGATGTGATGTGGAGACATGTGAAGCTCTATCACCACTGTGGATGTGATGTGGAGACATGTGACGCTCTATCACCACTGTGGATGTGATGTGGAGACATGTGATGCTCTAACACCACTGTGGATGTGATGTGGAGACGTGTGAGGCTCTGTCACCACTGTGGATGTGATGTGGAGACATGTGAAGCTCTATCACCACTGTGGATGTGATGTGGAGACATGTGACGCTCTATCACCACTGTGGATGTGATGTGGAGACATGTGAAGCTCTATCACCACTGTGGATGTGATGTGGAGACATGTGAGGCTCTGTCACCACTGTGGATGTGATGTGGAGACATGTGAAGCTCTATCACCACTGTGGATGTGATGTGGGGACATGTGATGCTCTGTCACCACTGTGGATGTGATGTGGGGACATGTGACGCTCTATCACCACTGTGGATGTGATGTGGAGACATGTGAAGCTCTATCACCACTGTGGATGTGATGTGGAGACACGTGAAGCTCTATCACCACTGTGGATGTGATGTGGGGACATGTGATGCTCTGTCACCACTGTGGATGTGATGTGGGGACATGTGATGCTCTATCACCACTGTGGATGTGATGTGGAGACATGTGATGCTCTGTCACCACTGTGGATGTGATGTGGAGACATTTGATGCTCTATCACCACTGTGGATGTGATGTGGAGACATGTGAAGCTCTATCACCACTGTGGATGTGATGTGGAGACATGTGACGCTCTATCACCACTGTGGATGTGATGTGGAGACATGTGATGCTCTAACACCACTGTGGATGTGATGTGGAGACGTGTGAGGCTCTGTCACCACTGTGGATGTGATGTGGAGACATGTGAAGCTCTATCACCACTGTGGATGTGATGTGGAGACATGTGACGCTCTATCACCACTGTGGATGTGATGTGGAGACATGTGAAGCTCTATCACCACTGTGGATGTGATGTGGAGACATGTGAGGCTCTGTCACCACTGTGGATGTGATGTGGAGACATGTGAAGCTCTATCACCACTGTGGATGTGATGTGGGGACATGTGATGCTCTGTCACCACTGTGGATGTGATGTGGGGACATGTGACGCTCTATCACCACTGTGGATGTGATGTGGAGACATGTGAAGCTCTATCACCACTGTGGATGTGATGTGGAGACACGTGAAGCTCTATCACCACTGTGGATATGATGTGGAGACATGTGAAGCTCTATTACCACTGTGGATGTGATGTGGAGACATGTGATGCTCTATCACCACTGTGGATGTGATGTGGAGACATGTGAAGCTCTATCACCACTGTGGATGTGATGTGGAGACATGTGAAGCTCTATCACCACTGTGGATGTGATGTGGGGACATGTGATGCTCTATCACCACTGTGGATGTGATGTGGGGACATGTGATGCTCTATCACCACTGTGGATGTGATGTGAGGACATGTGAAGCTCTATCACCACTCTGGATGTGATGTGGGGACATGTGAAGCTCTATCACCACTGTAGATGTGAGGTGGAGACACGTGATGCTCTATCACCACTGTGGATGTGAGGTGGAGACACGTGATGCTCTATCACCACTGTGGATGTGATGTGGGGACATGTGATGCTCTATCACCACTGTGGATGTGATGTGAGGACATGTGAAGCTCTATCACCACTGTGGATGTGATGTGGGGACATGTGATGCTCTGTCACCACTGTGGATGTGATGTGGGGACATGTGACGCTCTATCACCACTGTGGATGTGATGTGGAGACATGTGAAGCTCTATCACCACTGTGGATGTGATGTGGAGACACGTGAAGCTCTATCACCACTGTTGATGTGATGTGGAGACATGTGAAGCTCTATTACCACTGTGGATGTGATGTGGAGACATGTGATGCTCTATCACCACTGTGGATGTGATGTGGAGACATGTGAAGCTCTATCACCAAAGAGGATGTGATGTGGAGACATGTGAGGCTCTATCACCACTGTGGATGTGATGTGGGGACATGTGAAGCTCTATCACCACTGTGGATGTGATGTGGAGACATGTGAAGCTCTATCACCACTGTGGATGTGATGTGGGGACATGTGATGCTCTATCACCACTGTGGATGTGATGTGGGGACATGTGATGCTCTATCACCACTGTGGATGTGATGTGAGGACATGTGAAGCTCTATCACCACTGTGGATGTGATGTGGGGACATGTGATGCTCTATCACCACTGTGGATGTGATGTGAGGACATGTGAAGCTCTATCACCACTGTGGATGTGATGTGGAGACATGTGAAGCTCTATCACCACTGTGGATGTGATGTGGGGACATGTGGAGCTCTATCATCACAGAGGATGTAATGTGGAGACATGTGAGGCTCTGTCACCACTGTGGATGTGATGTGGAGACATGTGAAGCTCTATCACCACTGTGGATGTGATGTGGAGACATGTGAAGCTCTATCACCACTGTGGATGTGATGTGGAGACATGTGATGCTCTATCACCACTGTGGATGTGATGTGGAGACATGTGAAGCTCTGTCACCACTGTGGATGTGATGTGGAGACATGTGATGCTCTATCACCACTGTGGATGTGATGTGGAGACATGTGAAGCTCTAACACCACTGTGGATGTGATGTGGAGACATGTGAAGCTCTATCACCACTGTGGATGTGATGTGGAGACATGTGAAGCTCTGTCACCACTGTGGATGTGATGTGGAGACATGTGATGCTCTATCACCACTGTGGATGTGATGTGGAGACATGTGAAGCTCTAACACCACTGTGGATGTGATGTGGAGACATGTGAAGCTCTATCACCACTGTGGATGTGATGTGGAGACATGTGAAGCTCTATCACCACTGTGGATGTGATGTGGAGACATGTGAAGCTCTAACACCACTGTGGATGTGATGCGGAGACATGTGAAGCTCTATCATCACTGTGGATGTGATGTGGGGACATGTGAGGCTCTGTCACCACTGTGGATGTGATGTGGAGACATGTGAAGCTCTATCACCACTGTGGATGTGAGGTGGAGACATATGAAGCTTTATCACCACTGTGGATGTGATGCGGAGACATGTGAAGCTCTATCACCACTGTGAATGTGATGTGGAGACATGTGATGCTCTGTCACCACTGTGGATGTCATATGGAGACATGTGATGCTCTATTTCCACTGTGGATGTGATGTGGGGACATGTGGAGCTCTGTCACCACTGTGGATGTTATGTGGAGACGTGCAGCTCTATCACGACTGTGGATGTGATGTGGAGACGTGCAGCTCTATCACGACTGTGGATGTGATGTGGAGACATGTGGAGTGGAGCGCCCCCAGACACAGGGCCACAGGTTACTCGGTACCGGTCCTCTCTGTCTCAGTTCTGGGGTTGTCACGGTGGCTGGACCTGGTCCGTGACCCTGCTAAGGGGCGTCCAATAAAAGGGGTGATGGTAGTTTGTCATGGTTTCGTGACGCCACCTGTGGTATTCGGCCAGTGAGACCGACGCTGCTTGGGGTCCACTGGGGTGATGTTATGGCAGCTAGATGGTATACCTTCCAACAGGTGAAGTGTGTCCCCAGCGCTTCCCGATAATGTAGATGGCGATGATGTGAGGTGCAGTCAATAACGAGGACACAAGGTTGCAGTCTCTTTACCTCTTTACTGAATCTTCAGGATCCTCAATCCAGAGCACGGTTAACAGGGCTGTCTGAGACCGGCCGGTCCGAAGGCACATCCAGAGTTCCCTTTGCAGGTGGAAATCATGGCCTACCACTAGCGCCTGTGTGTTGTAGTGCTTCCCTGCTGAGCATTCGGGATAGTCCTCACAACTTCTGCTCTCTTTCGTTCCAGTTCTTTCTAGTTCTTTCTATTCTCCGTCCCCCAGGTTTGTTATGGCTAGGACACACCCGTTTGACGGGAAGGCTCGGAGCTCTTCCGGGACCCTAGAGATGCCCCTCTCCACGCGTTGCCCCCTATGTCTGCTTAGATGATGTAAGGTAGACAGCCAACCTATAATTAACTGTCCTGCGGTATTTGAAGTAAGGCATAAAGTCAGTTACTTCCTCGGTGTTCCGGGCACTGGCTACACGCCTCAGTAGGATGTTGCCGTTCTCCGGGCGCGACTCCTATTGGCTGTCCTTTGTGCTTTGATCTCGTTTCTCACTGTCCACAATATCCTTCGCTTCGTGTCCTTTCTTTGGATGCCGCCGCAGATAGCGCAGGCGCGGCTCCGTAACGTTCTATCCTTGTCGCTAGGTGCCTGCCAGGTTCCCTCGCCCGGCAGGGACCCCCCTGAATCTTAACCCGCAACACCCCCTGCCACGGGATGTTGCCTGAACAAAACCCAGTCAGCTTCTGTCTAACTTCCTATCCAACCCCTAGTTTTACCAATGTGAGGAGTGGCCTAATAAATAAAACCTTTTGCTCCCCCTAGTGGCTGGAGAGTGAAGTGTAATGTGTGCTGGTGATACCTGGTCAGATGAACTCCTTTAGTGCCATCAGACGTACCATCACTCCCCTTAGTGGCAGAACGATATTACTGCAACGACCAGGTCTCTGGGGTGCTGCACTCCCCCCCGGTTAAATCCAGTACTACTGGACTGGGAAGAAGAACAACAATACATGTTAGCAAAAGGCATGCAAATTTTTGAAATACAAGGAACAAATAAATATAACAATGCTTCCCTTTATGGGAGATGAGAACACTTGAACGTTACAAACAAAAACAAGTTTAAATATTTTAAATAACATTCTACTCTTACAGACTATAAATAATTCCTATTACCCAGCCGGGTATTCTACTAAGTGCAAATGCTTGAACAATAATTTAACTTCTCCTTTAAGGGCGTATAGGCTGAACCCACTAAAGGCTTACTATAAAATACTACAAGGCAAACTTAACTTTTTCTAACTTCACAAATGCAGGGCCGCCCTGCTCCTTGTCTGGGCCTACTGTCATCTGCTCTTCTGTTAACGTAACTAACCATCTTCCTATGGTTCTCAGGAGGACTCTCTAACCTCTACGGGTTCACTGCGTTGAAATTCGGCTTCCAACTTTTCCAGTCCTCAATCTTTAGCAACATTATTAACTTTTCCTAAATCTCAACATTATTACAATTTTTAACTTTCCTAAGGCAACATTATACTCAAGTGCAACATGCGAACATTCCCTTTAAGAGGAAACCAAGTCTCTTTGAGGTAGTGCATTTTCTCTCTGTCTGCAAGTCCGTTAGAAAGCAAGACCTTCTGTGCTGTATTCAAAACAGTCTCTTCGCAAAGTCTTCCTTCTTTTGTAAAACCAGTAGAGGGCACCTTTAAGAAGGTGCAAACTATTTACAAAGCAGTTTTTGAATCATTCACTGTCCATGATTCAGCAGTCCTTTAACAATGATGAACTTGTTGAAAAATAGGAAAGATATAAAACAATAGGAATCCCGGGTCAACAAAGGGATCCCTTTAAGAAATAACCCTGGACGGGTTTAACGCAGCAAAAGCAGGAAACAGTTAAATAACTATATAAAATCTGTTGGGGTTTCGAGGTTTGTTACTATAATAGGTGACACGACATCAGTCGGAAGTGAACACTTCCTGGCCGGGGAAGGTCTGGATCCGCGCTCTCATCTGATGCCGTGTGGACGTCTTTGAGTTGTCTCTTAGGCACAATCACGTCATTAGTGGTCTGGGTATGGACGGCAGGGTCAGAGGCAGCCTCCGCCCTGCAGGACGCTACATGCAGGAGTAGTAGTACTGGGTCCCGCGGGTTCAGGGATCGGCAGGATACCGTCATTAGTTTCAGTTGTGACAGTAGATGGCGCTACCACAGGCTCACATCGTCTGACTCTCTTGGCATACCATCCCCGCTCACTCCAGTGGCGGGTGTAGGTCACATGGTCCCCCCTGTACAAGAGTCGAGTAGGGGGTACGCTGTGGAACTGGGCCTCCACGTTACAGCTAGTCACAAAAACTTAAGTCGGCAGCCCTGGCTCCTGTATAAAGCCGCAGCCCCTTCTCGGGTGAAAGGCTAATACTATCCCTCGTTTCACTGCTCTCTCAGGGCAGCAGTTGCAGGGGAACATTTGCACCTCTGGTCGGGCGGTCTGTTCGGCTCGTTCCCGGTCTTTCCATTGTGATATTAAGCATTGTCTATACTGTTCCCAGGTGAGCCCGACGACTTAGGAGCCCTCCTGTCTGGACCCATCTGGTTGAATCCTCGGAGCATCCCATTCAAAGATCACCCCCTCGGGACTCAGGTCTAACGGTTCACCCATCGATGTCGGTAGCGGGGGCAGTATCTCCTTCATGGCGTAAAGGGTGGCTACCACGATTTCGACAGCAGGAGACCGGTTATAGATGGGATGGGGAGCGGTCGCTGGAGCTGGATCGGTCGGTGGGGCAGGGTCGCTTTTGGTACCTGCGTCTGATGTAATTCCACCGATGTCGATCGACTCCGCTGACGACGACACTGGAGTCTGCTGCGGCTCTGACCACGGTTCTCCCTGTGCGATCTTCTTGCACAGCTCCGACTTCCGTTTCTTCGCCGTCGCCGGCCCCACGTCTGGAGTCGGGTGGTCTGGCACCTCCAGCAGCGGCAGGCTGTGGTTCGCCTCCGGTGAGCATGGACGATCCCGAGTCACTCCGTCGTCGCTCTGGCACCCGCTGGTCATCATCTCTGCTCCTTGATCTACGGTGGTACACACACGCTGCTCCTCCATTTTCTGGGGTTTGAGCTCCTGCATTCCTGAGCTCCTCATCCTGTAGCTGTAGATGGAGAGGGCGGTCTTCGCTTTTGGCGCCTCTTTGGCAGTCTCTGCCCATGTCTCGCCCTCCTTCTCCTGCGCTCCTCGTGGCGCGGCAATGGCGGCGGTTTTGGCGGGAATCTTGGCGGCAAATAGCAATACACAGTCTTTGCAATAAATCACAGTTCAAACACGTTTCAATCACAGTTCCAAGGCACACATGACCTGATCCTTCAGGCTTAAGTACGATCCTGTTCGTGACGCCAAGTTGGAGCGCCCCCAGACACAGGGCCACAGGTTACTCGGTACCGGTCCTCTCTGTCTCAGTTCTGGGGTTGTCATGTTGGCTGGACCCAGTCCGTGACCCTGCAAAGGGGCGTCCAATAAAAGGGGTGATGGTAGTTTGTCAAGGTTTAGTGACGCCACCTGTGGTATTCGGCCAGTGAGACCGACGCTGCTTGGGGTCCACTGGGGTGATGTTATGGCAGCTAGATGGTATACCTTCCCACAGGTGAAGTGTGTCCCCAGGGCTTCCCGATAATGTAGATGGCGATGGTGTGAGGTGCAGTCAATAACGAGGACACAAGGTTGCAGTCTCTTTACCTCTTTACTGAAGGCTTCAGGATCCTCAATCCAGAGCACGGTTAACAGGGCTGTCTGAGACCGGCCGGTCCGAAGGCACATCCAGAGTTCCCTTTGCAGGTGGAAATCGTGGCCTACCACTAGCGCCTGTGTGTTGTAGTGCTTCCCTGCTGAGCATTCAGGATAGTCCTCACAGCTTCTGTTCTCGTTCGTTCCAGTTCTTTCTAGTTCTTCCTATTCTCCGTCCCCCAGGTTTGTTATGGCTAGGATGCACCCATTTGACGGGAAGGCTCGGAGCTCTTTCGGGACCCTAGAGATGCCCTTCTCCACGTGTTGCCCCCTATGTCTGCTTAGGTGATGTAAGGTAGACAGCCAACCTATAATTAACTGTCCTGCGGTATTTGAAGTAAGGCATAAAGTCAGTTACTTCCTCGGTGTTCCGGGCACCGGCTACGCGCGTCAGTAGGATGTTGCCGTTCTCTGGGCACGACTCCTACTGGCTCTCCTTTGTGCTTTGATCTCGTTTCTCACTGTCCACAATATCCTTCGCTTCGTATCCTTTCTTTGGATGCTGCCGCAGGTAGCGCAGGTGCGGCTCCGTAACGTTCTATCCTTGTCGCTAGGTGCCTGCCAGGTTCCCACGCCCGGCAGGGACCCCTCTGAATCTTCCCCCGCAACACCTCCTGCCACGGGATGTTGCCTGAACAAAACCCAGTCAGCTTCTGTCTAACTTCCTATGCAACCCCTAGTTTTACCAGTGTGAGGAGTGGCCTAATAAATAAAACCTTTTGCTCCCCCTAGTGGCCGGAGTGTGAAGTGTAATGTGTGCTGGTGATACCTGGTCAGATGAACTCCTTTAGTGCCATCAGACGTACCATCACTCCCCTTAGTGGCAGAGCGATACTACTGCAAGACCAGGTCTCTGGGGCGCTGCATGCAGCTCTATCACCACTGTGGATGTGATGTGGAGGCATGTGGAGCTCTATCACCACTGTGGATGTGATGTGGAGACATGTGAAGCTCTCTCACTACAGAGGATGTGATGTGGAGACATGTGGAGCTCTGTCACCACTGTGGATGTGATGTGGAGACATGTGAAGCTCTATCACTACAGAGGATGTGATGTTGAGGCATGTGAAGCTCTATCACCACTGTGGATGTGATGTTTAGACATGTGAAGCTCTAACACCACTGTGGATGTGAGGTGGAGACATGTGAAGCTCTATCACTACAGAGGATGTGATGTGGAGACATGTGAAGCTCTATCACCACTGTGGATGTGATGTGGAGACATGTGATGCTCTATCTCCACTGTGGATGTGATGTGGAGACATGTGAAGCTCTGTCACCACTGTGGATGTGATGTGGAGACATATGGAGCTCTATCACCACTGTGGATGTGATGTGGAGACATGTGATGCTCTATCACCACTGTGGATGTGATGTGGAGACATGTGAAGCTCTATCACCACTGTGGATGTGATGTGGAGACATGTGGAGCTCTATCACCACTGTGGATGTGATGTGGAGACGTGAAGCTCTATCACCACTGTGGATGTGATGTGGAGACATGAGAAGCTCTATCACCACTGTGGATGTGATGTGGAGACGTGAAGCTCTATCACCACTGTGGATGTGATGTGGAGACGTGTGAAGCTCTATCACCACTGTGGATGTGATGTGGGGACATGTGAAGCTCTATCACCACTGTGGATGTGATGTGGAGACGTGAAGCTCTATCACCACTGTGGATGTGAGGTGGAGACATGTGAAGCTCTATCACCACTGTGGATGTGATGTGGAGACATGTGGAGCTCTATCACCACTGTGGATGTGATGTGGAGACATGTGAAGCTCTATCACCACTGTGGATGTGATGTGGAGACGTGAAGCTCTATCACCACTGTGGATGTGATGTGGAGACATGTGAAGCTCTATCACCACTGTGGATGTGAGGTGGAGACATGTGAAGCTCTATCACCACTGTGGATGTGATGTGGAGACATGTGGAGCTCTATCACCACTGTGGATGTGATGTGGAGACATGTGAAGCTCTATCACCACTGTGGATGTATTGTGGAGACATGTGAAGCTCTATCACCACTGTGGATGTGAGGTGGAGACATGTGAAGCTCTATCACCACTGTGGATGTGAGGTGGAGACATGTGAAGCTCTATCACCACTGTGGATGTGAGGTGGAGACATGTGAAGCTCTATCACCACTGTGGATGTGATGTGAGGACATGTGAAGCTCTATCACCACTGTGGATGTGATGTGGAGACATGTGAAGCTCTATCACCACTGTGGATGTGATGTGGAGACATGTGAAGCTCCATCACTACACAGGGTGTGATGTGGAGACATGTGGAGCTCTGTCACCAATGTGGATGTGATGTGGAGACATGTGAAGCTCTGTCACCACTGTGGATGTGATGTGGAGATGTGAAGCTCTATTACCAGCGTTTCAACACTGTGCCGACATCTTTATCAAGTGAGAAAAGCAAGGGTCCTTCAGTTTTCCATCCTCGTTTTTTTTCATGTTTGTAACTGATCCATTGTTGAGAGCCGATGGATAAATAAAAGTTCAGATTATTTGGGAAAGGGATGATAGAATGTGAATAAAATGTAATGTTTATTAATAGATTAAAATATTAAAAAATAAGTATGAGTGCACTTGTTAAAATTTTAGTTTTTTTGCAATGTAGCCTGGCAGTTATGCTCAGATGAGACTGCTAGTCGAGCTATAACCTTATGCCCAAATATCTATATTATCATATGGTATCCTGCATAGGGCTAATAACAGATGAGAGCACCTTGTGCGCATATTCAGTCCCCATACAGCAGTTAAGAATCAACGGCGTTATATCAGCAACCACGCAGTATGAAAAATACGCTACCAGCGTCCTATCATTCATTGTAAATAGACATGAACTTTCAGTGTGATAATGATGTTATCAAGCACGTTGTATAAAGCACGTTGTAAGTGTACTCTCAGTGAAGGTGCGTTTTGCCGCCCCTAGTAGAAGTCGGCAATGATGGCGAAACCCGTGTTGGGACTACCCTGCCCTGACCTAATGTAGGCATGGATCCATCGAGGAACAGCATACAGAGCCTATGGCTTTTAATACTGCCAGCCATTAGCATTGGGTGTAATACACAGCTCTGCAACATTAATCATCAATTAGAAGATGCGTTCACAACGTACCTAAATTGGGAATACAACGATAACTGGCTGAATGCTGACTTATATTTTGACAATAATTAGCCAGCAGATCTATGCACAAGGAATATCATTTTTGCTTTTCCTCTACACTACTCTAATGATAGCCAAATGATAATTTATAAAATAGACTTTGGATCCTGTCTCTATCTGGCAATTTTGTTTGCTTTAAAGGGCATCTGTCAGTAGAATCAACCCCTTCCGATACTTCAAATATCGGGTATCGGCCGATATTCGCTGTATCGGAATTCCGATACCAAGTTCCGATACTTTTGCGATATCGGATACCGGAATCAGAAGTTCCTGTAGTGCAATGATGCACTATAATGGAGTGTGAGCGGTGCGTGGGCGGAGACTGCGTGTGTGTGTGCAGGCGGGGTCTGTACGTGACCGTGGGGGGGTCTGAGCGGTGTGCTGGGGCTCTGTGCGTGTGTGTCGGGGCTCTGTGCGGCGTGCCGGGGCTCTGTGCGGCGTGCCGGGCTCTGTGCGGCGTGCCAGGCTCTGTGCGGCGTGCCGGGGCTCTGTGCGGCAAGCGGGGCTCTGTGCCTGTGTGCAGGCATCGTCCGATGGGACTACAAGTCCCATCGGACGATGCCTACTACAGTGACAGTGATTGACACATTAGTCAATGATGGGACAGTAGTAGTCCCATCATCCACTAATGTGTTAAATGAAAAAAACACAAAAAAACATGCATGCTACATACATGCTACATACATACATTCTACATACAATACATACATACAGACATACAGTACATTAAACATAGAGTACATACTCACCATTACTTGTCACTTTGTTCCCCGAAGCCAGTGTCATCTGTAAAAAATATGAAAATAACAAAGAACCAATATACTTCCTGTCCGCAGAAATCCACGAGTGTTCCATGACGATGTCCGGTAGAGAACGGCAGCATCAGCTGATGCGACCGCTCTCCAGGGGCTCCAGGAACATAATGACGGGAGGAAGGTACAGTGGGGCAAAAAAGTATTTAGTCAGTCAGCAATAGTGCAAGTTCCACCACTTAAAAAGATGAAAGGCGTCTGTAATTTACATCATAGGTAGACCTCAACTATGGGAGACAAACTGAGAAAAAAAAATCCAGAAAATCACATTGTCTGTTTTTTTAACAATTTGTTTGCATATTATGGTGGAAAATAAGTATTTGGTCAGAAACAAAATTTCATCTCAATACTTTGTAATATATCCATTGTTGGCAATGACAGAGGTTAAACGTTTTCTTTAAGTCTTCACAAGGTTGCCACACACTGTTGTTGGTATGTTGGCCCATTCCTCCATGCAGATCTCCTCTAGAGCAGTGATGTTTTTGGCTTTTCGCTTGGCAACACGGACTTTCAACTCCCTCCAAAGGTTTTCTATAGGGTTGAGATCTGGAGACTGGCTAGGCCACTCCAGGACCTTGAAATGCTTCTTACGAAGCCACTCCTTCATACATAGTAACATAGTAACATAGTTAGTAAGGCCGAAAAAAGACATTTGTCCATCCAGTTCAGCCTATATTCCATCATAATAAATCCCCAGATCTACGTCCTTCTACAGAACCTAATAATTGTATGATACAATATTGTTCTGCTCCAGGAAGACATCCAGGCCTCTCTTGAACCCCTCGACTGAGTTCGCCATCACCACCTCCTCAGGCAAGCAATTCCAGATTCTCACTGCCCTAACAGTAAAGAATCCTCTTCTATGTTGGTGGAAAAACCTTCTCTCCTCCAGACGCAAAGAATGCCCCCTTGTGCCCGTCACCTTCCTTGGTATAAACAGATCCTCAGCGAGATATTTGTATTGTCCCCTTATATACTTATACATGGTTATTAGATCGCCCCTCAGTCGTCTTTTTTCTAGACTAAATAATCCTAATTTCGCTAATCTATCTGGGTATTGTAGTTCTCCCATCCCCTTTATTAATTTTGTTGCCCTCCTTTGTACTCTCTCTAGTTCCATTATATCCTTCCTGAGCACCGGTGCCCAAAACTGGACACAGTACTCCATGTGCGGTCTAACTAGGGATTTGTACAGAGGCAGTATAATGCTCTCATCATGTGTATCCAGACCTCTTTTAATGCACCCCATGATCCTGTTTGCCTTGGCAGCTGCTGCCTGGCACTGGCTGCTCCAGGTAAGTTTATCATTAACTAGGATCCCCAAGTCCTTCTCCCTGTCAGATTTACCCAGTGGTTTCCCGTTCAGTGTGTAATGGTGATATTGATTCGTTGCCCTGGCGGTGTGCTTTGGATCATTGTCATGTTGAAAGACCCAGCCACGTTTCATCTTCAATGCCCTTGCTGATGGAAGGAGGTTTGCACTCAAAATCTCACAATACATGGCCCCATTCATTCTTTCATGTACCCGGATCAGTCGTCCTGGCCCCTTTGCAGAGAAACAGCCCCAAAGCATGATGTTTCCACCACCATGCTTTACAGTAGGTATGGTGTTTGATGGATGCAACTCAGTATTATTTTTCCTCCAAACACGACAAGTTGTGTTTCTACCAAACAGTTCTACTTTGGTTTCATCAGACCATAGGACATTCTCCCAAAACTCCTCTGGATCATCCAAATGCTCTCTAGCAAACTTCAGACGGGCCCGGACATGTACTGGCTTAAGCAGTGGGACACGTCTGGCACTGCAGGATCTGAGTCCATGGTGGCGTAGTGTGTTACTTATGGTAGGCCTTGTTACATTGGTCCAAGCTCTCTGCAGTTCATTCACTAGGTCCCCCCGCGTGGTTCTGGGATTTTTGCTCACCGTTCTTGTGATCATTCTGACCCCACAGGGTGGGATTTTGCGTGGAGCCCTAGATCGAGGGAGATTATCAGTGGTCTTGTATGTCTTCCATTTTCTAATTATTGCTCCCACTGTTGATTTCTTCACTTCAAGCTGGTTGGCTATTGCAGATTCAGTCTTCCCAGCCTGGTGCAGGGCTACAATTTTGTTTCTGGTGTCCTTTGACAGCTCTTTGGTCTTCACCATAGTGGAGTTTGGGGTCAGACTGTTTGAGGGTGTGCACAGGTGTCTTTTTATACTGATAACAAGTTTAAACAGGTGCCATTACTACAGGTAATGAGTGGAGGAAAGAGGATACTCTTAAAGAAGAAGTTACAGGTCTGTGAGAGCCAGAAATCTTGATTGTTTGTTTCTGACCAAATACTTATTTTCCACCATAATATGCAAATAAATTGTTAAAAAAACAGACAATGTGATTTTCTGGATTTTTTTCTCTCAGTTTGTCTCCCATAGTTGAGGTCTACCTATGATGTAAATTACAGACGCCTCTCATCTTTTTAAGTGGTGGAACTTGCACTATTGCTGACTGACTAAATACTTTTTTTCCCCACTGTATCCTTCCGCACTGTATTCCTCTGCCACTGTAAAAAAAAAATAGTCCCTAGTCTCACTTTTGGCATTGCTGTATGAGAAATTTTCCACGCAGCAATTGCCATAAAGTGAGATTTTGTCCTAAGGTAACCTCAGTGATGCACTGCAGGAGCCATTGTCTCCTGTCAGTGTGTCACTGAAGGTCCTATAGAGCAGTGACATCACCCGATGTCACTGTTCTATAGGGGAGATCATCGTGGGACAATCGTTATTAATTAGACTACGGCGGACAGGTAATATACGGTTTATTAGTTTACGTTTTTTTGCAGGCGCTGAAGTATGGTAAGTATGGTTAAATGAAGATATTAAAATACTTTTTTCCTAATGTGTGTGTGTTTTATTAACCCTTTATTACTATTAACACGCACAGAGCCCCGCACGCCGCACAGAGCCCCAGCACGCCGCACAGAACCCCGGCACACACGCACAGAGCCCCGCACGCCGCACAGAGCCCCGGCACACACGCACAGAGCCCCGGCATGCTGCACAGAGCCCCGGCACACCGCACAGAGCCCCGCACGCTGCACAGAGCCCCGCACGCCGCACAGAGCCCCGGCACGCCGCACAGAGCCCCGGCACGCCCCACAGAGCCCCGGCACCCACGCACAGAGCCCTGCACGCTGCAAAGAGTCCCGACACGCCGCACAGAGCCCCGGCACACCGCACAGAGCCCCGCACGCCGCACAGAGCCCCGGCATGCTGCACAGAGCCCCGGCACGCATGCACAGAGCCCCGGCACGCCGCACAGAGCCCCGGCACGCTGCACAGAGCCCTGACATGCTGCACAGAGCCCCGGCACACATGCACAGAGCCCCGCACGCCGCACACAGCCCCGCACGCCGCACAGAGCCCCAACACGCCGCACAGAGCCCCGGCATGCCGCATAGAGCCCAGGCACACACGCACAGAGCACCAGCACGCCGCACAGAGCCCCGGCACGCCCCACAGAGCCCCGGCACGCACACACAGAGCCCCGCACGCCGCACAGAGCCCCGGCACACACGCACAGAGCCCCAGCATGCTGCACAGAGCCCAGGCACACCGCACAGAGCCCCGCACGCCGCACAGAGCCCCGGCACGCCGCACAGAGCCCCGGCACGCCGCACAGAGCCCCGGCACGCCCCACAGAGCCCCGGCACGCACGCGCAGAGCCCCGCACGCACAGAGCCCCGCACGCCGCACAGAGCCCCGGCATGCTGCACAGAGCCCCGGCACGCATGCACAGAGCCCCGGCACGCCGCACAGAGCCCCGGCATGCTGCACAGAGCCCTGACATGCTGCACAGAGCCCCGGCACACATGCACAGAGCCTCGCACGCCACACAGAGCCCCGCACGCCGCACAGAGCCCCAACACGCCGCACAGAGCCCCGGCACGCCGCACAGAGCCCAGCACACCGCACAGAGCCCCGGCACACATGCACAGAGCCCCGCACACTGCACAGAGCCCCGCACGCTGCACAGAGCCCCGCACGCCGCACAGAGCCCCAACACGCCGCACAGAGCCCCGCACGCCGCACAGAGCCCAGGCACACACGCACAGAGCCCCGCACACCGCACACAGCCCTGAAGTATGGTAAGTATGGTTAAATGAAGATATTAAAATACTTTTTTCCTAATGTCTGTGTGTTTTATTAACCCTTTATTACTATTGGATTAACACGCACAGAGCCCCGCACGCCGCACAGAGCCCCAGCACGCCGCACAGAACCCCGGCACACACGCACAGAGCCCCGCACGCCGCACAGAGCCCCGGCACACACGCACAGAGCCCCGGCATGCTGCACAGAGCCCCGGCACACCGCACAGAGCCCCGCACGCTGCACAGAGCCCCGCACGCCGCACAGAGCCCCGGCATGCTGCACAGAGCCCCGGCACGCATGCACAGAGACCCGGCACGCCGCACAGAGCCCCGGCACGCTGCACAGAGCCCTGACATGCTGCACAGAGCCCCGGCACACACGCACAGAGCCCCAGCATGCTGCACAGAGCCCAGGCACACCGCACAGAGCCCCGCACGCCGCACAGAGCCCCGGCACGCCGCACAGAGCCCCGGCACGCCGCACAGAGCCCCGGCACGCCCCACAGAGCCCCGGCACGCACGCGCAGAGCCCCGCACGCACAGAGCCCCGCACGCCGCACAGAGCCCCGGCATGCTGCACAGAGCCCCGGCACGCATGCACAGAGCCCCGGCACGCCGCACAGAGCCCCGGCACGCTGCACAGAGCCCTGACATGCTGCACAGAGCCCCGGCACACATGCACAGAGCCCCGCACGCCACACAGAGCCCCGCACGCCGCACAGAGCCCCAACACGCCGCACAGAGCCCCGGCACGCCGCACAGAGCCCAGCACACCGCACAGAGCCCCGGCACACATGCACAGAGCCCCGCACACTGCACAGAGCCCCGCACGCTGCACAGAGCCCCGCACGCCGCACAGAGCCCCAACACGCCGCACAGAGCCCCGCACGCCGCACAGAGCCCAGGCACACACGCACAGAGCCCCGCACACCGCACACAGCCCTGAAGTATGGTAAGTATGGTTAAATGAAGATATTAAAATACTTTTTTCCTAATGTCTGTGTGTTTTATTAACCCTTTATTACTATTGGATTAACACGCACAGAGCCCCGCACGCCGCACAGAGCCCCAGCACGCCGCACAGAACCCCGGCACACACGCACAGAGCCCCGCACGCCGCACAGAGCCCCGGCACACACGCACAGAGCCCCGGCATGCTGCACAGAGCCCCGGCACACCGCACAGAGCCCCGCACGCTGCACAGAGCCCCGCACGCCGCACAGAGCCCTGGTATGCTGCACAGAGCCCCGGCACGCATGCACAGAGACCCGGCACGCCGCACAGAGCCCCGGCACGCTGCACAGAGCCCTGACATGCTGCACAGAGCCCCGGCACACATGCACAGAGCCCCGCACGCCGCACAGAGCCCCGCACAGAGCCCCGCACGCCGCACAGAGCCCCAACACGCCGCACAGAGCCCCGGCACGCCGCCCAGAGCCCAGGCACACACGCACAGAGCCCCGCACACCGCACAGAGCCCCGGCACACATGCACAGAGCCCCGCACACCGCACAGAGCCCCGGCACACATGCACAGAGCCCCGCACACCGCACAGAGCCCCGCACGCCGCGCAGAGCCCCGCACGCCACACAGAGCCCCAACACGCCGCACAGAGCCCCGGCACGCCGCACAGAGCCCAGGCACACACGCACAGAGCCCCGCACACCGCACAGAGCCCCGGCACGCCGCACAGAGCCCCGCACGCCACACAGAGCCCCGGCACGCCGCACAGAGCCTCGCCCGCTGCACAGAGCCCCGGCACGCCGCACAGAGGCCCGGCAGGCCCGGACATACCCCCGGCAGGCCCGCACAGACCCCACCCGCACACACAGACACTCACAGTGTCCGCCCACACACTGCCCACACTCTTCCCCCCCCTCCGGAACAGGATGTAGAAGGACAGAAAGGGCTTATTTACATTCTGATATTTGTGTCCCATTGACTTGCATGGGTATCGGTATCGGCGATATCCGATATTTTTTGGATATCGGCCGATCCAATCCGATACCGATACTTCTGGATATCGGAAGGTATCGCTCAACACTACTCCTAAGCCATTTATATGGGCATGTAGATCATAGGAACCTGAATAAAATGACACCTTGATATCTGTAATCGAAAGAATGATTCCTGAGAAATCCACGTTTTTTTCTTATATGCAAATCAGATGAAAAGATCTCTGTTCCAGAGGCGGATCTTCACTAGAGATATTTTCAGCTAATTTACATATTCAAAAAACGTGGATATCTCAGGTACCATCGATCGGATTCCAGATATCAAGATATCATTTGATTCAGGTTTCTATGACCTACATGCTCATACATGTGGCTTAGGCTACGTTCACACTAGCGTTGCGCCGCCCTGCGTCGGCGACGCAACGCGCGACGCACGGAAAAACGCGCGCAAACGCGCGCAAAAATGTGCGCGTTTTGCGACGCGTGCGTCATTTTTTGACGAAATCGGACGCAAGAAAAATGCAACTTGTAGCGTTTTCTTGCGTCCTACGCTAGCGTCTAAAACGACGCACGTGTCGGAAAACGCGTGCAAAAAGACGCACGCGTCCCCTATGTTAAACATAGGGGCGCGTCGCCGCTGCGTCGCCGCTGCGTCGCCGACGCAACAGCGACGCGACGCTAATGTGAACGTAGCCTTAGGTGGACTGAATCTGGGCTTATATGTCAAGGCATAAACTAATAGCTGCATATGTTAATATACATATTTGGGCATAAGACTATAACTCAATTAGCAGTCTCACCTGAGCATAATTTCCAGGATACAGTGCCAAAAAAATAAAATAGTAATAGTTACATTTTTATTCACATTCTATCATCCGTTTCCCTATTAATCTGAAATTATCTCCAGGTGGGTACCACTTATTGAATTTATGATAGATGGGACTTTTTAATGAACGAATACGAGTCCAGTCAACATGTTTGTAATCAGGCTTCATCACCTCCTAACAGATTAGCTGAACTCCTAGAATGTCCGCACATGAAGTGCAAATCACAAGCTAAATCTGTATGCAGACATTGAGCCAGCAATCAATGCTCGGAAATTTCACCTTTGATGCCTGCAGAATTGTGAATGCAGCTCTGAAGTATAATACAGGCTGTGATTGTTGAATAATAGAAGTTAAGTGATGTAATGCATGCACAAACGTAATCAATTTTATATGTGAGTTTATTCTCTCAATGAACTGTCGAATGGTGATGGGAACATTAAAGGGTTTATCAGGTTCTTTTTTTTTTTAACTGTGGGCCTAAAAACTAAAAAGGAAGGTAGTTGCTAACTATCTGCTTATTCTACCCGTCGCCGGATCAGAGCGGTCATTGACCGCCGCTGCCAGCAATTCAGCTGCTCCAGGTCAACAGAGCAGCCTTCCTCTTCTAAGCTGCTCTGTCGACAGCATGTGACTGCCGTTATGTTGATTGACAGCTGGCTTCCCGCTGCCTAACTGCGGGGAGCCATGTGTCATTCAGCATGAAGTCGGCAGTCATGCCCCATCAACAGAGCAAAGTGGAAGACAAAACAGATGCTCTGTTGACATGACATCTGCTGAAGACGCTGAATTGCCGGAAGGAGCGGTCTGTGCAGGCAGAGATAGGTGCTTGGCACAACAAGAAGGTAGTTCGCAACTACCTCCCTGTTTGTGCATATGCCCATAGTAAAAAGAATGAGTCTATGACAACCCTAACCTAGACAGCAATGCAGTTGCCTTTGTGTATAACTTAATGATCATCTTTATATTAAAGGGGTTGTCAAGGATTTTTTTTTGTTAAGAAACATCCCCACTCTTGTCCATTTTTTGGCATTGCAGCTCCCTTCAATTCACTTCATGTGGAATGGGCTGCACTAGCAACACAGACTATAGACAGGAGAGGCGCTATTTCTTAAAAAAAAATCCTCCAGATACTTATTAATCCCTTTAAAGAGGACCTGTCACTGGCCATAAATGTTATTTTTTGAACCTGTTTGTAAATGCCCCCATTCTCCTACATTTGGCGATGTTTTTCTTTTCTTCCTGTGCTCCTCTGTTTCTGACATATGGCCTCCTATTCGCTGTATATAAATCTAATCTTGTTAGCCAAGTGGGCAAGAGCCTCAAGAGAACTCCCACAGAGAAGAGTTTAGAACCACGCCTCCTTGGCAAAAAAAGACTGGATTGATTTACAGGGAAAATGGGGCCATATCTCCGGAACGGAGAGGTGCAGGAAGAAAAGAAAAAGATCGCTGGATTCAGGAGAACAGCGGCATTTACATCACACATTTATGGTAAGTGACAGGCACCCTTTAGCAAGGTATATTTTAACCAGAATTTATCCATGGGGGTCCTGCTGTACATTAACCTATGGTTTTATTTCACCAAAAACAGCTGGTGAAGCAGCTCCATCTCTATTGTCTCAACACCTTCCTCCAGTCCCGAACGCTGAGTGTGGAGTTCCCAGAGATGATGACAGAAGTGATATCTGCACAACTACCCAAGATCCTGGCCGGGATGGTAAAGCCACTGGTCTTTCACAAAAAGTGATAGTTTCCCATCGCTGATTTATTTATTTTACAATTGCAAAAGTTATTTGTGGTGATTCCGGTCACATCACGATTCATTACAGTCTTTAAAGCACTAAAGATCGGCAGAAGAGTGAGCAAATAAACCTCTCTGGCCAAGGATTTCACTCGGTCTGGTTTTGTTATTTTCCCACCGACTACACATACAGTCATCGCCCACTGATATCTTTATATGTCGCATTAGTTACAAGTACAATGTTCTTTGCTTAAACTGTATGTAAAGTGAACCTGACACATTAAAAAGATACAACATCCAGCTATTGTTACAGCTTTTTATGGCAGATTAGTCTGGGCCTTCCCGGGCATAAGGGCCATGAGCTTCCTACCAATCACCACAATTATAATACATGGAAGCCAAGCTGAATTGCAATTCATTTAAAGGGAATCTATTCTGACTCTTCAAGGCAGTATGAGTCTCTAAATATTTAGCATCAATCCCTTAGATAACTGTATGATTGATGTACTCACATGCCAGGCTTCCTCAGACTGTGCCAACTAGATGTACTTACTTGTAACAAGAGTCCAGGAGAAACAGAGTTGATATTCTCTGAAATCTTGTATTAAGTACAATGCAGCAGGTGGAAAGAGTAATCCCAAACAAAGAAGTATACATGTGCATCCAAAGATGCAAACTGATAATGAAGAAGAAGGGAGAAACAAGCGCTAACATCACCTACAGAAGGGAAGAAGGGACACACTTCAAAAGGCAGAGCTTCTCCCTAGCAACCACAGAATGCAATGCATAACAGAAAATACACAACAAGTTGTTCCCATTCATGGGACACAACAGAATCTGTCAGCGGGTTTATTCTACATCATCTGAGAGCAGCATGATGTAACAAGACCCTGAATTTAGCTACGGTTCACTTAGTTACTGGGTGCAGCAGTTGTGACAGTCAGGGTTAGTAGATTTAGCATGAAGCGGAGCTAAGAAAGCTGCCCCAGCTCACACCAGGCTCTGTATTACATTGTCTATGGACAGTGAGCAGCTTATCACAGGAGGGGGCATTGTTGGACGAGTGCCCGCACACCAACTAGTTACAGCAATGATAATCTCCTAGAAAATTAAATGGCAGGTGCAGTTAGTAAGCAGCTATAGCTCTTACCTTCTGGTCACTTCTGGTATATATCTAGTGTTCACTTAATAAGCTGTACTCATAGACCTGCATACTGTATGTAGGGGGCTATGTGGGGCTCATTCTGTAGATGGGGGGGTCTATGTGGGGGCTCACACTGTATATAGGGAGGGCTATGTGGGGGCTCATCTAATATATAAAGCTGAATGTGTGTGTGTATGTGTGTATGTATGTATGTCCGGGATTGGCATCTGCACCGTCACAGCTACAGCCACAAAATTTTGCACAGTCACACGTCTGGACCCCGAGAGCGTCATAGGCTGTGTTGTGAGGCAAAATTTTAACCCCACGCGTTCCAATTCACTAAACAATTTTGCCCCATCTACATAATGGGGAAAAAGTGAAAAGAAAAGTGTTGGAGGCGTCGCAGCTACAGCAACAAAATTGTGCACAGTCACACGTCTGTACCCCGAGAGCGTCATAGGCTATGTTGTGAGGTGAAATTTTAACCCCGCGCTTTCCAATTCACTAAACAATTTTGCCCCTATCTACATAATGGGGAAAAAGTGAAAGGAAAAGTGTTGGAGGCAAATTGACAGCTGCCAGATGTGAACAAGGGGGACTTAAAGAGTGAGAGCGATGGCGCCAAAGAGTATATACCATACAGATGCTAAGGTGGGGCCCCGACATGGGATACTCACCACACACGGGGATATGAACACACACACAAAAGGCGCCACAAACTACCACGTGTTTGAACACATATACCACCCTCAGCACACATTTCACCACACATACACCAACCTCTCCACATAAAAGTTGAAACACAAAAGTCACCGCTCAAAACTCGCCACGCGCAAAACTCGCCACATGCAAAACTAGGCTCACGCAAAACTCGCCACACGTGCAAAACTCACCTCATGGAAAACTCGCCACACGCAAAACTTGCACACGCGGAAAAATTGCCACATGCACAAAAGTTGCAAGACATGCAAAAGTTGCCTCACACAAAACTTGCACATACTCAAAACGCACCACACATAAAACTCGCCACGCGCAAAACTCGCCATCTGCAAAACTTGCTGCACACAACTTGCTACACTAACCTATCACATGCAACTCGACACACAAAAGGTTGCTACACGCATGTCGCCACACAAAACTCATCTCACAAAAGTCCCTACATGCATGTCGCCACACGCAACTCAACACACACAACTTGACACATGAAACTCGCCGTAAAACACACACAAGTCTGGTATTATCCTTCAAAAAAAAAAATCTGATTAATAAGCAGACAAACTACAAGAGCAACAAATGTACCATATAGGAAATACGGCAGCTGTCAGTCACATGACCTGTCTATTATGTGTATGTGTGAGCTAATATATACTGCCAGGGGGGAGGGCTTCCTGTTGGCTGGGGATTTATCAGCCTGCCAATTTAGCTTACAAATACTGAGGTAAAATTACTGACTAAATAATGTGTGAATGCGGTCTAATACAGGAGGAGATGACACACAGGTATATATATATACAGGAGGAGATGACACACAGGTATATACTATATACAGGAGGAGATGACACACAGGTATATACTATATACAGGAGCAGATGACACAGGTATATACTATATACAGGAGGAGATGACACACAGGTATATACTATATACAGGAGGAGATGACACACAGGTATATACTATATACAGGAGGAGATGACACACACATATATACTATATACAGGGGACATGACACACAGGTATATACTATATACAGAAGGACATGACATATACTATATACAGGAGGAGATGACAACCTGGTATATACTATATACAGGGGAGATGACACACAGGTACATACTATATACAGGGGCGATGACACACAGGTATATACTATATACAGTGGAGATGACACACATGTATATACTATATACAGGAGGAGATGACATACAGGTATATACTATATACTGGAGATGACACACAGGTATATACTATATACAGGAGCAGATGATACACAGGTATATACTATATACAGCAGGAGATGACTTACAGGTACATACTATATACAGGAGGAGATGACACACGTATATACTATATACAGGAGGAGATGACATACAGGTATATACTATATAAAAGAGGAGATGACATAGGTATATAGAGGAGATGACATACAGCAGGTATATACTATATACAGGGGAGATGACATACAGGTATATACTATATACAGGAGATGACATACAGGTATATACTATATATAGGAGGAGATGACATACAGGTATATAGTATATACAGAAGAGATGACATACAGGTATATAATAGAGAAGATGACACATGGGTATATACAATATACAGGAGGAGATGACATACAGCAGGTATATACTATTTACAGGGGAGATGACATACAGGTATATACTATATACAAGAGAAGACATACAGGTGTATACTATATATAAGGGAGATGACAAACATGTATATACTGAGGTGAAAATGAAAAGGTGTGAGTGCAAAATGACGTGAGGTGCTATAACTAACCACAGATATTTACTATGCCCAGGCAACGCCGGGGTCTTCAGCTAGTACTATATAAAGGAAGAACTATGTGGGGGCTCATACTATATATAGGTAGGGCTATGTGGGGGCTCATACTGTATATAGGGGGCTGCGTGTGGACTCATTCTGTACATAGGGGGGCTGTGTGGCATTATACGTTATATAGGGGGTGTCAGCATCTTCAGTTCTGCTCAATATTAAGTGAAACAATTAATATTAATATAAAATTATAATAATTCACATGTTAATATTAATATTGAATTAATTTCATCCTATTGGTTTGGCTCTCCACAATAGTCATGTTACCTAATGGTGCCCACCAGGAAAATTCATTGCCCACCCCTGCACTTGAGGCAATAATAAAAGCAGTATAATCCAGCACTGTATAAGACTTGATTGTTTATTTCTACCTCATTATAAACCACATACAGTAGTGAAAATGAAACATATTTGTCTACGTGTTTCTAACCCATTGGTTTTTTTTTTAGTCCTGGCTAAATTAAATTGAAACACATCCCCTACGCGTTTCTAACCCAGTGGAGGTTGTTAGTGATAATTGAGCAAAAATATAAAACACTTTCTACGCGTTTGTAACCCATTGTGGGTTCTTAGGCCTAGCAAAGTAAAAATGAAACATTTCTACGCGTTTCTAACCCGTAAACGCGTAAAAATGTATGCAACAAAAATGTATAACATACAAGAGAGCTTTCTCGACATGCTCTACTCTTGGCAAAGTTCATTATGCAAGGAGGGAGGAGGTGAGCTGTGACACCACCTGTTATGAATGGTGAGAAGGGGGGACACCGATCTATCTTGTCAATATACTGCTATATGGGTGAAGCACATTAGTTCAGAGGGATAATATATGGACTATCAGGGTCTGGCAAACTCCCATTATGTAGTATAATGCTTATCAGACATATAGTTTGAGAGTCATATTATTTCTGACATTACATTGCTGCTAAATATTTTGCAGATAAGGAAGAATCAAATCCCATAACTAACAGTATAAACTGACACCAGTCAATGGAAGTGATTCAAGAAAAGGACTATGTAATCAAAGGTAAATTATTTGGTATCTGGAATACAGCGCAAAATAGCCAATATCAACTACCATCACCTGTCACCCCCAGAAGATGATGATGGCAAAACGTGCGTCGAGGTAAAGGGGGACGCTTACTCTATCCTTATGGCTCATCCAGTGCAGTTGTCTCTAATTGTGCACACAGCTATTGTTGCCTCTTTATTTTTATTACCGTTCTATTTGTCTATGCAGTGATGACTTTATTACAATAGAGACCAATTGTGACTATGGTGACAGGTGATGGTAGTCGATATTGGGCTATTTTGCTCTTTATTCCTGACACCAATTCATTTACATTGGATTACATAGTCCTTTTCTTTAGTCATTACAATTGATTGGTGTCAGTTTATACTGTTATTTATGGGATTCTGTCTTTTAGTGATTTAAATAAAAATTTATTTATTTTTAATTCTATTGTTCTCTTCATTTGGCTAAAAGTGATGTTAATCCAAACTTGAGTGTATATATTGATTTGAAGTGCCATTAATTTAAGATATGGGCACAATTTGATGAATTAGTCTCATTTATTAGAATTATATCACAGTCCTATTATCTACGTACATAAGTTTTAGATTCTTCATAGCAAACTGGATTCAAAATGCAAAAAGAAAAATGTGTATAAGACTTTACCAGGATTCTTAATCATTTGTGCAATTTCAGGAGACACGGGAAATAGGTCTGTTCCTTTCAAGTTTGGAATTTAATTTTTTACATATCCTGTGCAAGATGCAATTACCAAAATAACAGCCTATTCTATGTGGCTGCGGTCCCTGCACAATGTTCATAGCGAGCAATTTCAGGAACCGCTGGAGGCATTCAGCACATCATAACTATTCTTGACAGTCCATATTGATCTGCATAGAAACCTTGTGTAGCATTCTGGCGGACACAGACAGACAGGGCCGCCATCAGGGCATTACAGTCATGACTGGCGTATGGGGCCCGGTGGGCAGAGGGGGCCCGCATCGGGCCCTGTCTCACCTGCTCACCAGGCCCCCCCTGCACGCGCCCGCACGTCAATAGTTAACAGCCGCTAACCAGTCGGAGGCTGGCAGCTGAGTAGGGCCGCAGTGCGCACTCGCTGGCGTCTGACGTCATTGTCAGCCGCCGGGCGAGTGCGTCTTCACCTGCGTGGAGCCTGGAGGGAGCTTCGCCTGGCGCAGGAGCACGGCCAGGTAAGAACTCGTGGTTTTTTTTTTCTTTGAGAGCGGCGATCCAGGGGGGCCCGGGGAAGAATGCAGGACACGGGGGCAGTATGCTGGTGGACACACACTGGGGCAGAATGCTGGACACAGTGACAGGGGCAGTATGCTGGACATGGGCAGAATGCTGGACATTGGGGCAGAATGCTGGACATTGGGGCAGAATGCAAGACACGGGGCAGAATGGAGATACGGGGCATGATTGGAGACATGGGGCAGGATGAAAGACATGGGGGCATGACTGGAGACAGATGGGGGAGGATTGGAGACACAGGGGGCATGATTGGAGACAAGTGGCAGGATTGCAGACATGGAGGCATGATTGGAGACATAGGGGGCAGAATGGAGACATGGGGCATGATTGGAGACACTGGGGGCAGAATTGGAGACAGATCGTGCAGGATCATGGGGCAGGATGGAGAGATCACATGGGCCGATCATATGGGGCAGGATGGGGAGATCATATGGGGCAGAAAGGATACTCATGAGGGCAGGATGGGAGAACATATGGCTGACGCCAGGAATGATACACACGGTGGCCAGGATGGGGAATATTATTACTATAGGGGCTAATTTAGGGATATTATTACTGCAGTGATGTATTTATTTTATTTTTTGAGTATACTGTTTTAAATGAGGGGGCGGTCCTGTTACTGTGTAGAGTGATACTATGTCGCCTCTTTTTCTTCATGTGGTGTAATGTAGAAGTTGGGAAAAATTAAGTAATGTATTCTACAAGCAGAGCTCGAGATAACTGTGTTATTTCCTGCAGAGACAAGTCCTGGCTGGATGAAATGATGGCGGTCTGTGCTGGATGAAAGATGAAGGACTTCACCTAGAGATGTCACTGGTGAATCAGTGTGTTACCTATGCACTGACACTATACACTGTATACTGTATACAGAGCTCCTATGTATAATTTCACTAGTGATCACTGTATTATCTGTACACAGACACTGCATACTAAGTACAGATCTCCTGTGTATAATGGCACTTATGGTGATAGTATGGTGCTTTTTTTTTATTACTGATCAGAATTGTAGTATTCAGTCACTATGTGGTGGTAATATGCGGTCTGGTCATGGTGTAGCGGTATTTGTTCTTTGTATGTGATATTATTCGATCACTGTGGTGGTAATATGTCATCTGGTCATGGTGTAGCGGTATTTGTTCTTTGTATGTGATATTATTGGTCATTTTAAAAATTGAAAAATAAATTAAAATATACCTAAATTGTAGGTTACAGTAGAGCAGGGCCCGGCCAAAAGTGTCTACCGTGTTATGGTGGCGACTTAAAAAATCTTTTTGCCAAAACAAAAGCTGCCGGCTATATGTGTGATCTGGTGATGGGAACTGTTAAAGTGTGATAGGTGAGAAGTGGAGTTTTTCCAAGAGAGATCGGTGGGACTGTGGACAGTTCGAGGGGTGGAGCGTGGAGGCAGGGCTGGGGTGGAGCCTGGGCAGAGTCTCAAGGGGGCCCCGAAAATGTTGCCAGTATGGGGCCCCGAAATCTCTAGTGGCAGCCCTGCAGACAGAAGATGCCCCTGTGTAAAAAACGGTATATGGTCACTTCACAGCTCTATAGCTCTTCAGAATGCATAATTCTTGCAACTTTGGAGGTCAAAAGTGGTCCCCCTTGCCTTTTGAACACCTGTTTGGCTGCAGAGGTTGCTCCAATGATATGTCCACCCCTGACAAAGAGAATTTAAGCCAAAAAATGCACTAGTAACGCACTGGATACATGCTTTATGTGAACCAGTCTCAAGCTAACTACACATGCCACATACAGTACATGCCACTTGCAATATATACACAAGAAACATGCCGCCCAAGTGATGTCCCAATAGAGGATTGGATAGATTAGAGGAATGCTCAATTTGTAGGAGAGGTAGTCCAAACAACAGAGTTTTCTGGCAGATGGGCTCACACAATTTGATCAAACTGTGTTCTAAGTACCTCAATTCTATAAGTATAGTCTATATAGCAGTAACTGTGTATAAGCTGGGTAACTAATCCAAGAAAATTATAATGAATAGCTATTGGATAAAACTTAACCTTTATTAGGTATATGAATAAAAAATACTAACACTAAATAACATAACATACATAAAGAACCTGGGGAAGGATAAACCCTAGTGCTCTGGTGAACCCTAACAACCACAGAAAAGGGAAGAAAAAAGGAAGGGGTATATAAAACAAATACCTCTGACAGTACTGTTGGATCACTTTACCACAGCACACCGTGATACATATCACATGACTTGGGGTGTCTGGATAAGTACGCCCAATCTTTTAACTATATATATACTGTAGGTTGCACCGTGCACTCCATTACCGTAAGTACGGCGCATGGAGTAGAGAAAGACAGTTCATGCTCCGTGTTCAGCTTTGCAAAACAATAATGAAAGGGCACAGAGGAATGACCGAGGACATTGGTCAGCAAGGTACTCCCTCAGCATTTTCCCAAAGCACTCCTTGTGAGAGTCCCCCACGCCTCAGGGCTAGGGTGATAGGAGGGTCTGAGAAAGCTGTCCCCGAACTTTGTCAGTATTCCACTGCGTCTGCTGGATTGGAGTTGAGTCTCTCTTACCTGTACTCCTTGCTTAGCCAACAAACTGTGACCTCTTCTGCCAGCATATTCAGATGGGAATTTTTTTAATAATTCAGCAAGAAGGGCCCTATGGTTCTCCAACATTGTAGTATACCTGTCTGCCTCTGGAATAAGAGATATAAAGTTCTCCTTGTAGCGTGGGTCTGTAGGGTGGGTCTAGAATTGTCAACAATTAGTATTGCCTGTCACCTAAAATTTTCAGAATGTGAGTTTGACGGGAAAGGCAGCGTAACATAATCTCAGCCATGCGTGCAAAACTGCTAACAGTCGATACTTCCATGTCCTCACCATGGTCTCCTCCTCCTCCTTGTCTTCAGGCCTCCACGACTTTTGACAAACCTCAGTAATATTGTAAATACATCACTGTAAATACATTCCCCTGTAGTTTTTTTCTTCCCCACCTCATTGTAAATTGTAAGGTGTCACATGCATATTTTTTTTTGGGGGGGGTTTAATTATTGTTATCGTTGTTACTTAGTGTAGATTGTCACAAGCAGGGTAGTTTCATTTCTGTTCAATTATTATACTGTTATCATTGTTACTTAGGACTGTTGTGTTTGAAACTGTAAATATGTTGATGCTATGTAAATAACTATAAATATTAGTATTAGAACACAGAGAAGCAGGATGGAGATGTTAATTATGGCATCATTGCCGATCACCATCTTGGTGAATTCCTCAAAGTTTTGGAGGATGGTACATATGTCTGACATCCATGTCCTGAAATCTTATGTGTAAAGTCAAAACTGAATACTAACAGCCTTGTTGATGCTGGTAGTCTACAAATGCCTTCTTCTGCTCACAAATCCTTTCCAAAATATGCAGTGTAGAGTTCAAATGCATGGGGAGGACATGACACATCAGTCGGTGAGCCAGAAGCTGCAATTGCTGCAGAATCACAGCAAAGGCAGATGAAGCTCTAGCTGACTTTCTAAAATGGGTACGCAGAGCCTCGTACTTTTCCTAGCAGATCTGGAACCTCCATGTCGCTTTTCTGAAAACGTTCAACAATGAGGTTAAGCACACAGGCCGGTCATGGCACGTGTGTGAGCTTGCCTCGACACAGAGCAGCCACCAGGTTCCAGACATTGTCACACACGACCATGCCTGGCTGTAGGTTGAGGTGTGTCAGCCACAGATCTGTCTGCTCTTTCAGAGCTGTCCACAACTCTTCATCATTTTGCGGCTTGCCACAGCATATTACCTTCAGCACAGCCCATTGCCGCTTGGCTGAGCCAGTGCTGCAGTACTTCCAGCTTGTGACTGATGTGTTACTTTTGGAGATGGAGGCTGAAGAGGACGCGAAGGAGGAGGAGGTTCAGGAGCTGTAGACTGTGGGGGCAATGTTATGGACCTGGTGGTTAGGAGCACCCGGAAAGACCTGATGATTAAACTCACAGGACAAGCTCTGGGAAGTGGGAACTCTGCTGACCGCAATCCCTAATCCTATCACACACACTAGAAATAGCCGTGGAGCGTACCTAACAGGCCTAGACGCCTCGGCACAGCCTAAGAGCTAGCTACCCCTAGAGATAGAAAGTAAAGCCTACCTTGCCTCAGAGAAATTCCCCAAAGGAAAAGGCAGCCCCCCACAACTAATGACTGTGAGTTAAGATGAAATACCCAAACACAGGAATGAAAGAGGTTTCAGCAAAGGGAGGCCAGACTACCTAAACAGACAGAGGATAGAAAAGGTAACTTTGCGGTCAGCACAAAAAACTACAAAAGACCACGCAGAGTGTGCAAAAAGACCCCCGCACCGACCCACGGTGCGGAGGTGCCACTCTGCCTCCCAGAGCTTCCAGCTAGCCAGACAGAATCATATTAGCAAGCTGGACAAGAAAACAAGAACAACAAGATAAACTAGCAGGGACTTAGCTTCTGCTGGCATAGACAGGTAACCAGAAAGATCCAAGAGCGAACTGAACCAGTACTGGAACATTGACAGGTGGCATGGAGTAACGATCCGGGTGGAGTTAAATAGAGCAGCCAGCCAAAGGATAAACCAGATCACCTGTGGAAGGAATCTCAGAACCAGCTGCTCCACTCACAGCCACCAGAGGGAGTCCATGGACAGAACCAGCCGAAGTACCATTCATGACCACAGGAGGGAGCTTGACAACAGAATTCACAACAGTACCCCCCCTTGAGGAGGGGTCACTGAACCCTCACCAGAGCCCCCAGGCCGACCAGGATGAGCCAAATGAAAGGCACGAACCAGATCAGCAGCATGAACATCAGAGGCAACAACCCAGGAATTATCTTCCTGACCATAACCCTTCCACTTGACCACGTACTGGAGTTTCCGTCTCGAAACACGAGAATCCAAAATCTTCTCCACCACATACTCCAACTCCCCCTCAACCAACACCGGGGCAGGAGGGTCAACAGAGGGAACCATAGGCGCCACGTATCTCCGCAACAACGACCTATTGAACACATTATGGATGGCAAAAGAAGCTGGAAGGGCCAAACGAAATGACACAGGATTAAGAACTTCAGAAATCTTATAAGGACCAATGAAATGAGGCTTAAACTTAGGAGAGGAAACCTTCATAGGAACATAATGAGATGACAACCAAACCAAATCCCCAACACGAAGTCGGGGACCAACACAGCGACGGCGGTTAGCGAAACGTTGAGCCTTCTCCTGGGACAATGTCAAATTGTCCACTACGTGAGTCCAAATTTGCTGCAACCTGTCCACCACAGAATCCACACCAGGACAGTCCGAAGGCTCAACCTGCCCTGAAAAAAAACGAGGATGGAAACCAGAATTACAGAAAAACGGCGAAACCAAAGTAGCCGAGCTGGCCCGATTATTAAGGGCGAACTCAGCCAAAGGCAAGAAAGACACCCAATCATCCTGATCAGCAGAAACAAAGCATCTCAGATATGTTTCCAAAGTCTGATTGGTTCGTTCAGTTTGGCCATTTGTCTGAGGATGGAAAGCCGAAGAAAAAGACAAATCAATGCCCATCTTAGCACAAAAGGACCGCCAAAACCTCGAAACAAACTGGGAACCTCTGTCCGAGACGATGTTCTCCGGAATGCCATGCAAACGAACCACATGCTGGAAAAATAATGGCACCAAATCAGAGGAGGAAGGTAATTTAGACAAAGGTACCAAAAGGACCATCTTAGAGAAGCGATCACAAACCACCCAGATGACCGACATCCTTTGAGAGATAGGGAGGTCTGAAATAAAATCCATGGAATTATACGTCCAGGGCCTCTTCGGGACCGGCAAGGGCAAAAGCAACCCACTGGCACGAGAACAGCAGGGCTTAGCTCGAGCACAAGTCCCACAGGACTGTACAAAAGAACGCACATCCCACGACAAGGAAGGCCACCAAAAGGATCTAGCCACCAAATCTCTGGTACCAAAGATTCCGGGATGACCAGCTAACACCGAACAATGAACCTCAGAGATAACTCTACTAGTCCAACTATCAGGGACAAACAGTTTCTCCGCTGGACAACGGTCAGGTCTATCAGCCTGAAACTTCTGCAGTACCCGCCGCAAATCAGGGGAGATGGCAGACAAAATTACCCCCTCCTTGAGAATACCAGCCGACTCAGGAACATCCGGAGAGTCAGGCACAAAGCTCGTTGAAAGGGCATCAGCCTTCACATTCTTAGAGCCCGGAAGGTATGAAACCACAACATCGAAACGGGAGAAAACAGCGACCATCGAGCCTGTCTAGAATTCAACCATTTGGCAGACTCGAGATAAGTCAAATTCTTGTGATCCGTCAAGACCACCACGCGATGCTTGGCTCCTTCAAGCCAATGTCGCCACTCCTCGAATGCCCACTTCATAGCCAACAACTCTCGGTTGCCAACATCATAATTACGCTCGGCAGGCGAAAACGTTCTAGAAAAGAAAGCACATGGTTTCATCACCGAGCCATCAGAGCTCCTCTGAGACAAAACAGCCCCTGCTCCAATCTCAGAAGCATCAACCTCAACCTGAAACGGGAGCGAAACATCTGGCTGGCACAGCACAGGGGCAGAAGAAAAATGACACTTCAATTCCTGAAAAGCCTCAACGGCCGCAGAAGACCAATTGACCACATCAGCACCTTTCTTGGTCAAATCAGTCAACGGCTTAACAACACTAGAAAAATTAGCGATGAAGCGACGGTAAAAATTAGCAAAACCCAGGAACTTCTGCAGATTCTTCACAGATGTAGGCTGAGTCCAATCATAAATGGCCTGAACTTTAACAAGATTATAAGCCCCTCGAAGATCTATCTTGGTGAACCAACTAGCCCCCTTAATCCGAGCAAACAAATCAGACAGTAGCGGCAAAGGGTACTGAAATTTGACCGTGATCTTATTAAGAAGGCGGTAATCGATACAAGGTCTCAAAGAACCATCCTTCTTGGCCACAAAAAAGAAGCCTGCTCCCAACGGTGACGACGACGGGCGAATATGCCCTTTCTCCAAGGACTCCTTTATATAACTCCGCATAGCGGCGTGTTCTGGCACAGATAAATTGAACAGTCGGCCCTTAGGAAACTTACTACCAGGAATCAAATTAATAGCACAATCACAATCCCTATGAGGAGGTAGGGCACCGGACTTGGGCTCATCAAATACATCCCGGTAATCCGACAAAAACTCAGGAATTTCAGGAGTGGAAGACGAAATTGACAGCAATGGAACATCACCATGAACCCCTTGACAACCCCAGCTGGACACAGACATAGATTTCCAATCCAATACTGGATTATGGACCTGTAGCCATGGCTGTTATGAACAGGTAATTCAGAACCACAATGGACATAGAAGTACAGAGCACACAAGTGACCTGACAATGACCAAAAATTAAGGACGAGCTCCGAGACGTGGGAACTCTGCTGACCGCAATCCCTAATCCTAACACACCACACTAGAGGTAGCCGTGGATTGCGCCTAACGCTCCCTATGCAACTCGGCACAGCCTGAGAAACTAACTAGCCCTGAAGACAGAAAAATAAGCCTACCTTGCCTCAGAGAAATTCCCCAAAGGAAAAGGCAGCCCCCCACATATAATGACTGTGAGTAAGATGAAAATACAAACACAGAGATGAAATAGATTTAGCAAAGTGAGGCCCGACTTACTGAATAGACCGAGGATAGGAAAGATAGCTATGCGGTCAACACAAAAACCTACAAACAACCACGCAGAGGGGCAAAAAGACCCTCCGCACCGACTAACGGTACGGAGGTGCTTCCTCTGCGTCTCAGAGCTTCCAGCAAGCAAGAAAAACCAATATAGCAAGCTGGACAGAAAAAATAGCAAACAAAAAATAACACAAGCAAAACTTAGCTTATGCAGGATAAACAGGCCACAGGAACGATCCAGGAGGAAGCAAGACCAATACTAGAACATTGACTGGAGGCCAGGATCAAAGCACCAGGTGGAGGTAAATAGAGCAGCACCTAACGACTTAACCTCATCACCTGAGGAAGGAAACTCAGAAGCCGCAGTACCACTCTCGACCACAGGAGGGAGCCTGGCCACAGAATTCACAACACATGGCAACCCCAAAACGACCATATCATGCAGATTATGTAACACCAAAAAGCGAATATCCTCCTGATGTGCAGGAGCCATGCACATGGTCAATTGAGTCCAGTACTGAGGCTTATTCTTGGCCAAAGGCGTAGCATCAATTCCTCTCAATGGAATAGGACACTGCAAGGGCTCCAAGAAAAAACCACAGCGCCTGGCAAACACTAAGTCCATCAAATTCAGGGCAGCGCCCGAATCCACAAATGCCATAACAGAATAGGACGACAAAGGGCAAATCAGAGTAATGGACAAAAGAAATTTAGGCTGTACAGTACCAATGGTGGCAGACCTAGCGAACCGCTTAGTGCGCTTAGGACAATCAGAGATAGCATGAGTGGAGTCACCACAGTAAAAACACAGCCCATTCTGACGTCTGTGTTCTTGCCGTTCAGCTCTGGTCAAAGTCCTATCACACTGCATAGGCTCAGACCTATGCTCAGAGAATACCGCCAAATGGTGCACAGCTTTGCGCTCACGCAAGCGCCGATCGATCTGAATGGCCAAGGACATAGACTCATTTAGACCAGCAGGCGTGGGAAATCCCACCATAGCATCCTTAAGGGCTTCAGAAAGACCTTTTCTGAAAATTGCCGCCAGGGCACACTCATTCCACTGAGTAAGCACAGACCACTTTCTAAACTTCTGACAATATACCTCCGCTTCATCCTGACCCTGACACAAAGCCAGCAAGTTTTTCTCTGCCTGATCCACTAATTTTGGTTCATCATAAAGCAATCCAAGCGCCAGAAAAAACGCATCAACATCACGCAATGCAGGATCTCCTGGCGCAAGGGAAAATGCCCAGTCTTGAGGATCACCACTTAACAAAGAAATAATGATTTTTACTTGTTGAACTGGGTCACCAGAGGAGCGGGGTTTCAAAGCAAGAAACAATTTACAATTATTTTTGATATTCAGAAACTTAGATCTATCCCCAGAAAACAAATCAGGAATTGGAATTCTAGGCTCTAACATTGGATTCTGAACTACAAAATCTTGAATGCTTTGTACCCTTGTAGTGAGATGATCCACACAAGAGGACAGACCTTGAATGTCCATCTCTACACCTGTGTCCTGAACCACCCAGAGGTAAAGGGGAAAAGAAAGACAAAACACACTGCAGAGAAAAAAAAATGGTCTCAGAACTTCTCTTATCCCTCTATTGAGATGCATTAACACTTTGGGCCACCTGTACTGTTATGGACCTGGTGGTTAGGAGCACCCGGAAAGACCTGATGGTTAAACTCACAGGACAAGCTCTGGGAAGTGGGAACTCTGCTGACCGCAATCCCTAATCCTATCACACACACTAGAAATAGCCGTGGAGCGTACCTATCAGGCCTAGACGCCTCGGCACAGCCTAAGAGCTAGCTACCCCTAGAGATAGAAAGTAAAGCCTACCTTGCCTCAGAGAAATTCCCCAAAGGAAAAGGCAGCCCCCCACAAATAATGACTGTGAGTTAAGATGAAATACCCAAACACAGGAATGAAAGAGGTTTCAGCAAAGGGAGGCCAGACTACCTAAACAGACAGAGGATAGAAAAGGTAACTTTGCGGTCAGCACAAAAAACTACAAAAGACCACGCAGAGTGTGCAAAAAGACCCCCACACCGACTCACGGTGCGGAGGTGCCACTCTGCCTCCCAGAGCTTCCAGCTAGCCAGACAGAATCATATTAGCAAGCTGGACAAGAAAACAAGAACAACAAGATAAACTAGCAGGGACTTAGCTTCTGCTGGCATAGACAGGTAACCAGAAAGATCCAAGAGCGAACTGAACCAGTACTGGAACATTGACAGGTGGCATGGAGTAACGATCCGGGTGGAGTTAAATAGAGCAGCCAGCCAAAGGATAAACCAGGTCACCTGTGGAAGGAATCTTAGAACCAGCAGCTCCACTCACAGCCACCAGAGGGTGTCCATGGACAGAACTCGCCGAAGTACCATTCATGACCACAGGAGGGAGTTCCAAAACAGAATTCACAACAGGGCAACCAAGATTGACGTAGGGCCTGCAATACTCGGGGTTTGGAGTACATGCACCATTCCAAGGACGGATTGGGGCCTGGCTTCCACTATGTTAATCCATGTGCCATTAGTTAGATGTACCGTCCCTAACCACAAGCACTGGTCCACGTGTCTGTGGTTAGGTGGACTTTCCCAATAACAGCATTGTGGAGGGCCCGTGTAATGTTGTTGGACACGTGCTTGCTTGTGTGATGTCGTGAAAGCAGACCGGAAAAAATTGTGGTGGCTGGGTAACGAGTACCTTGTGATGGTCACCGCCATCAGGTTGCAGAAAGCTTATGTCTCCCACAGGCCTAAAATGCCACATTTCTAGCGCAAGCAGACGTCAAATGTGTGAATTTAGTACTGTGGCGTTGGCTGCGTATTTCGGCTTGCGTTCCAAGGACTGGGGTATGGACAATTGAACACTGCACTTGGACAAGGACGTGGACGTGCTTGTTGATGATGCTATTTCAGTTTGTGTGCAACTGCAGATGCAGGGCATGAGGCATCTTTGCATGCACCATGGACAGGGGATTGGCTTGCACGCACAACATCGGAAGAAGCAGTGGTATCACCCGCAGACACTGTTCATGGAGCCTTGTGTTCAACCCACAAAGTCGGGTGCTTTGCTGCCATGTGCCTGATCATGCTTGTGGTGGTTAGGATGGGAATTTTGCTACCCCTGCTGCTGCGAGCATGGCCGGTGGTGCAAATGGCCTTTTTGGGTTTATCAGCACAGTCTTTAAAAAAAAAACAAGCTGTTACAGGGACATTCAGTGTCTCCCCCTCCCACACCACCTCCTCACTTTGACCCCGGTCTTTCGGTGTCCCCAAGCCTCAGTTCTAGGACCCCTACTCTTTTCCATCTACACCTTCGGCCTGGGACAGCTGATGTAATGGCACGGTTTACTATATCATCAGTACGCCAATGACGCGCAGATCTACCTATCTGTACCTGCCATCACCTCCTTAGTGACCAAAATCACACGTCTTCACGCTATTTCATCCTTCTTTTCTGCTCGCTTTCAAAAAGTGGACATGGACAAAACAGAATACATCATCTTTCAACCATCTTACGCTAAATAGACATGAGAGCTGTGTATGCATCATTCGGTACCACTTTATTAAGAGGGAAAGTTCGCCCAAGAGAAAATTATTTTCTAGACATTCACGACCTTTTTTCCACATGTTTTGAAGCTGTGATCTTCATCTTCTTGGTGTGGATGTGGTAAATTTCAAAGTCGTCATCAATACCATCATTGTCCATATCTTGTAAAGAGGAAATCTGGTGTTTCCCAGGGTCGTGGTTATCTATGTTTAGTGGCATTCCTTTAACAGTGTTCGTTACACTATAACAAATAATTTCCAACTGTGACATTTGGATATTATTGGTAATATGTATGGGTGAAGATGAAGAAGCTTGTGCCACGGGTGTGTTTATAGCCACGGACGGTGCACTCCTCTTTAAACTTATTTTTTCACAATCATCCATCAGTTTGTTTGGTTTTCCTCCAACACTGATCTACTTTCTCTAATTCAGTATTTCACGAACATGTTGCACTTTTCCCTTTAGACAGACACGTGCGTCTTTGGCAACATATTTTTGACAGGCATTTTTTAGGCCGAGTCAAACACGCGCATCTGTTACTCCGATCTTCTGACGGGCATGAAACACATTCTGGTAATTGGTGGTGGATAAACAAATAATTATTGTAGGCTGTATCCTGGATCTCATACCTCCCATAGCCACCGCTGTTATTAATCATGTACGTTCCCATTCCTGTCATCACCATGCCCCTTTTCCTAATCACTTCATCCGATTGGTTCGCCATTTTTTTAAAGAAAAAAATGTGCCTTCCCAGCAGCAACTGTGTGTAATAGAGTGAAGGGTTGCGTATGTCACCACGGAACAGACAGACCAACTGTTGAGGGGAATTTATTAACAGGAGTAAGATTCTCCTCGCAGGGAGTAAACAGGAGTTAATAGAGGCAAATCAAACAGAAAACAGTTAAGGCTACGTTCACATTAGCGTTGCGCGCCGCTGCGTCGGCGACGCAACGCACGACGCACAAAAAAACGCGCGCAAACGCACGCAAAAACGCTGCGTTTTGCGACGCGTGCGTCGTTTTTTGACGAAAATCGGATGCACGAAAAATGCAACTTGTTGCATTTTCTTGCGTCCGACGCTAGTGTCGGAAACTACGCACGTGTCGGAAAACGCAACAAAAAAAAACGCACGCGTCCCCCATGTTAAACATAGGGGCGCGTCGCCGCTGCGTCGCCGCTGCGTCGCCGAAGCAACAGCGACGCACATTAGCGGAATGCTAATGTGAACGTAGCCTAAGCGAGAACAAAAGGATTAACGAGTGTTCTTGTGACTTATCAGTCCAGGGAGGTCCTGACTGGAGGGTCCTAATTCCAGTGTGGGTATAGTCACCAGCAGAGTCCGCTTTTATGTACTCACAAGATGTAGTCTTTAGCTTTTACAGCACAGCCAGGAATCAGGGGCTCCGCACTGTTAAGTCTCTCACCAAGAATCACAGTCTCTGTACTGATACTGCGGAGACCAGTTTCCTGGAAACTCTGGGGTTAAGTCTCTGCAGCCTGTTCTTCTCAAAGTGAAACTGAAACTGGGAAGTAGCACAGTCTCCTCAGTCACTGCCCCAGGAGTCTCTGTGCCTGGCAGCTTCTCTGTAGTAATGTCACACACACACACTGGTCAGTTACTTATCACACTCAGGGATCTTTGCTTGTCATTGTGGTCACCAGGGCTGCGGTCACCAGGGCTGCACTAGAGTCACTGTCAGGGGAAGAGTCTTCTCAGATTATGAAGGCTTCCAAGTCCCCACTCTCACTCCAGCCTTAGTGCCCTCACGGGGAGCACTGTTATGATTAGGTGGCCTTGGAGCAGCATGAAAACCTTCACTGGAGTAGGTGGTAACTTTACTGACCACAAACCCTGATCTTATCACCGCCAACTAGAAGTAGCCGTGAGGTGTGCCTAACAAAACCTAGACACCTCGACACAGCCGGAGGACTAAATACCCCTAAAAGATGGAAATAGGAAAACTATCTCGCCTCAGAGCAGACCCCCAAAGGATAGGCAGCCCCCCACAAATAATGACTGTGAGTAGGAGAGGAAAAGACACACGCAGGCAGAAAACAGGCTTTAGTAAAGGAGGCCACTTCTAGCTAAATAGAATAGGACAGGACAGGATACTAAGCGATCAGCATAAAAATACTACAAAAATATCCACAGCAGAAAATATAAAACACCACCTAACTAAAGATGTGGAGAGTATATCTGCAACTCCAGAGAATCCAACCAGACTGAGAAAAACAACTGACACAGTCTAAGCTGGACAAATAGAAACAAATGAACAGCATTGAAAATAAGCACCAAGCATGTGTGCCTCAGAAAAAGGAACAGACACTTATCTTTGCTGAATTGGCAGCTAAGCAGGAGAGGCCAGGCAGAGATCCAACACTTCCAAAGGAACATTGACAACTGGCATGGAATAATGAGTCCTGCAAAGCTAAATACCCCAGTCAGAATTGCAATTAGCAGATACACCTGTCCAAGACTGCAGCCCAGGGACAACTGCATTACCATCTACAACCACCGGAGGAAGCCCAAAAGCAGAATTCACAACAGTACCCTCCCTTAAGGAGGGGTCACCGAACCCTCACCAGAGCCCCCAGGCTGATTAGGATGAGCCAGATGAAAGGTACGAACCAAATCAGCGGCATGGACATCAGAGGCAAAAACCCAAGAATTATCCTCCTGGCCATAACCCTTCCATTTGACAAGGTACTGAAGCTTCCGCCTCGAAAAATGGGAATCCAAAATCTTCTCAACAACATATTCCAACTCCCCATCAACCAACACAGGGGCCGGAGGATCAACAGAGGGAACAACGGGCTCCATATATTTCCACAATAAAGATCTATGGAAGACATTATGGATAGCAAAAGAGGCCGGAAGCGCCAGACGAAAAGACACCGGATTAACAATCTCAGAAATCCTATAAGGACCAATAAACCGAGGCTTAAACTTAGGAGAAGAAACCTTCATAGGAACATGACGGGAAGACAACCAAACCAGATCCCCAACCCGAAGCCGGGAACCAACACACCGACGATGGTTAGCAAAACGTTGAGCCTCCTCCTGAGACAACACCAAATTGTCCACCACATGAGCCCAAATCTGCTGCAACCTGTCAACCACAGAACCCACACCAGGACAGTCAGAAGGCTCAACCTGCCCAGAAGAAAAACGAGGATGAAAACCAAAATTACAAAAGAAAGGCGAAACCAAAGTGGCCGAACTAGCCCGATTATTAAGGGCAAACTCGGCCAATGGCAAAAAAGCCACCCAATCATCCTGATCAGCAGACACAAAGCATCTCAAATAAGTCTCCAAAGTCTGATTAGTTCGCTCGGTCTGGCCGTTTGTCTGAGGATGAAATGCAGAAGAAAAAGACAAATCAATGCCCAGCTTGGCACAAAAGGCCCGCCAAAACCTAGAAACAAACTGGGAACCTCTTTCGGACACAATATTCTCCGGAATACCATGCAAACGGACCACATGCTGAAAAAACAACGGAACCAAATCCGAAGAAGAAGGCTAAATTGGCAAAGCACCAAATGAACCATCTTAGAGAATCGGTCACAAACAACCCAGATAACTGACATCCTCTGGGAAACAGGAAGATCGGAAATAAAATCCATAGAAATATGCGTCCAGGGCCTCTCAGGGACCGGCAATGGCAAAAGCAACCCACTAGCACGGGAGCAACAAGGCTTGGCCCGCGCACAAGTCCCACAGGACTGCACAAAAGAACGCACATCACGCGACAAAGAAGGCCACCAAAAGGACCTACCAACCAAGTCTCTGGTACCAAAAATGCCAGGATGACCAGCCAACACGGAACAGTGAACCTCAGAAATCACTCTACTAGTCCATCTGTCAGGAACAAACAGTTTCCCCACAGGACAACGGTCAGGTTTGTCAGCCTGAAATTCCTGAAGAACCCATCGTAAATCAGGAGAAATGGCAGAAAGGACCACCCCTTCTTTCAGAATACCGACCGGTTCCAAGGCCTCAGGAGAATCAGGAAAAAAACTCCTAGAGAGGGCATCAGCCTTAACATTCTTAGAACCCGGAAGGTACGAGACCACGAAATCAAAACGAGAAAAAAACAAGGACCATCGAGCCTGTCTAGGATTCAACCGTTTGGCAGACTCGAGGTAAGTCAGATTCTTATGATCGGTCAAGACCACAATACGGTGCTTAGCTCCCTCAAGCCAATGTTCCCACTCCTCAAACGCCCACTTCATAGCCAACAACTCCCGATTGCTGACATCATAATTGCATTCAGCAGGCGAAACTTACGGGAAAAGAAGGCACACGGTTTCATTAAGGAACCAACAGGATCCCTCTGAGACAAAACGGCCCCTGCCCCAATCTCAGAAGCGTCAACCTCAACCTGAAACGGAAGATAAACATCCAGTTGGCGCAACACTGGAGCAGAAGTAAAATGACGTTTAAGTTCCTGAAAGGCAGAGACAGCCGCAGGGGACCAATTCGCCACATCAGCGCCCTTCTTCGTCAAATCAGTCAAGGGTTTAACCACGCTGGAAAAATTAGCAATGAAACGGCGATAAAAATTAGCAAAACCCAAAAATTTCTGAAGGCTCTTCACGGATGTGGGCTGAGTCCAATCATGAATGGCCTGAACCTTAACCGGATCCATCTCTATAGACGAGGGAGAAAAAATAAAGCCCAAAAAGGAAACCTTCTGCACCCCAAAAAGACACTTAGACCCTATCACAAACAAGGCATTGTCATTGTCCTGACCTGCTGCACATGAGACTCCCAATCATTGGAAAAAAATCAAAATATCGTCCAAATATACAATCAAGAATTTATCAAGATAATTCTGGAAGATATCATGCATGAAGGACTGAAAAACAGATGGAGCATTAGAGAGTCCGAATGGCATCACAAGGTATTCAAAATGGCCTTCGGGCGTGTTAAACGCAGTTTTCCATTCATCACCCTGCTTTATACGAACAAGATTATAAGCCCCCCGAAGGTCAATCTTCGTAAACCAACTAGCTCCCTTAATCCTAGCAAACAAATCGGAAAGCAAAGGTAAAGGGTATTGAAACTTGACCGTGATCTTATTCAAGAGGCGATAATCAATACAGGGTCTTAAGGAACCATCTTTTATAGCAACAAAAAAGAACCCCGCTCCCAACGGTGAAGAAGATGGATGAATATGCCCTTTCTCCAAAGACTCCTTAATATAGCTCCGCATGGCGGTATGTTCAGGTACAGACAGGTTGAAAAGTCGACCCTTAGGAAACTTACAGCCTGGAATCAAGAGGCGATAATCAATACAGGGTCTTAAGGAACCATCTTTTATAGCAACAAAAAAGAACCCCGCTCCCAACGGTGAAGAAGATGGATGAATATGCCCTTTCTCCAAAGACTCCTTAATATAGCTCCGCATGGCGGTATGTTCAGGTACAGACAGGTTGAAAAGTCGACCCTTAGGAAACTTACAGCCTGGAATCAAGTCAATAGCACAATCGCAGTCCCTGTGCGGTGGAAGGGAACTGGACTTGGGCTCATCGAATACATCCTGAAAATCAGACAAAAACTCCGGAATTTCAGAAGAGGAAGAAGGGGCGATTGACATCAGAGGAACCTCATTATGAACCCCCACTGACAACCCCAACTAGTCACAGACATGGACTTCCAATCCAAAACAGGATTATGTACCTGTAACCACTGAAAACCCAGCACGATAGCATCATGCAAATTATGCACAACCAGAAATCGACAATCTTCCTGATGGGCTGGTGCCATGCGCATGGTCACCTGTGTCCAAAACTGGGGTTTATTTTTAGCCAAGGGTGTAGCATCAATGCCTGTAAAGGAATAGGGTTCTGCAAAGGCTGCAAGTGAAAACCACAAGGCCTAGCAAAGTCAAAGTCCATTAAGTTCAAGGCGGCGCCTGAATCCACAAACGCCATGACAGAAAATGATGACAATGAGCAGATCAAGGACACAGATAACAGAAATTTAGGTTATACAGTACTGATGGTAAATAAACTGGCGATCCTCTTTGTCCGCTTAGGGCAAACAGAAATGACATGGGAAGCGTAGCCACAATAATAACACAACCTATTGAGACGTCTGAAACCTTGTCGTTCTGTTTTAGACAGAATCCTATCACACTGCATAGGCTCAGGAATTTGCTCTGAGGATAACGGCATAGCACGCAAAGTTCTGCACTCCCGCAAGCGCCGGTCAATCTGAATGGCCAGAGACATAGAATCACTCAGATTGGAGGGTGTGGGAAACCCCACCATAACATCTTTAACGGATTCAGAAAGACCCTTTCTGAAAATTGCCACCAAAGCATCATTATTCCATTTAGTCAACACAGACCATTTTCTGAATTTCTGACAATACAATTCAGCCGCCTCTTGCCCCTGAGACAGGGCCAACAAGGTCTTCTCAGCTTGATCCACCGAATTAGGTTCATCATACAATAATCCTAACGCCTGAAAGAAGGAGTCTACATTAAGCAAAGCCGGATCCCCAGATTCCAGGAAAAATGCCCAATCCTGTGGATCACCACGCAGCAGGGAGATGATGATTTTAACCTGCTGAATGGAATCACCGGAGGATCGAGGTTTCAATGCAAAAAACAGTTTACAGTTGTTTTTAAAACTCAAAAATTTGGACCTGTCACCAAAAAACAAATCAGGAGTAGGAATCTTCGGTTCTAAAGCAGGAGTCTGAACAATATAATCAGAAATACCCTGTACCCTAGCAGCAAGCTGGTCTACACGAGAAGCTAATTCCTGAACATTCATACTAGCACAAGGCTCCTCAGCCACCCAGAAATAAAGAGGGAGGAGAAGACAAAACAGACTGAAAAAAAAAAAATGGCTCAAGACCTTTCCTTCCTTCTTCTGAGATGCATTTAACTCATTGTTGGCCAGTTGTACTGTTATGATTAGGTGGCCTTGGAGCAGCATGAAAACCTTCACTGGAGTAGGTGGTAACTTTACTGACCGCAAACCCTGATCTTATCACCGCAACTAGAAGTAGCCGTGTGTTGTGAATTCTGCTCTCGGGCTCCCTCAGATAGTTATAAGTGGTAGCGCTGCTGTTTTTGGATCGCAGCAGCCATCAGGTGTGTCCACTTGATAATTCTGACTGGGCTATTTAGTCTTGCTTGACCCTTCAGTTAGTGCCAGTTGTCCATTGTTCCTGGAGGATTCACTTCCCTGCCTGGTCTCTGCTGCTTTGATGTTCATTTCATCCAAGCTAAGTTCTGGCCTTTGATTTTTTGCAGTCCACATGCTGTGGGCCTTATTGTTCAGTGCTTCCATATGTTTTGTCCAGCTTGGTCTGTATAAGGATTTGTTATCCAAGCTGGTATCTCTGGAGATGCAGATATACCCTCCATGCCTTTAGTTAGTTGTGGAGATTTTTGTATTTTCTGTGGTGGATATTTTCTAGTATTTTAATACTGACCGCATAGCATTCTGTCCTATCCTTTCTATCTAGCTAGAATGGCCTCCTTTGCTAAATCCTGATTTCAGCCTGCGTATGTTATTTCCCTCTTCTCTCACAGTCAATATTTGTGGGGGGGCTGTCTATTCTTTGGGGATTTTCTCTGAGGCAAGATAGTTTTCCCTTTTCTATCTCTAGGGTTAATTAGTCCTCCGGCTCTGTCGAGATGTCTAGGGAGCGTTAGGTACATTCCACGGCTACTGCTAGTTGTGGCGTTAAGTTCAGGTCTGCGGTCAGTACAGGTGCCACCTTCTCCAGAGAACGTCTCATGTTGCTCCTAGGCCACCAGTTCATAACAGCCGTGGGGTGTGCCTAACAAAACCTAGACACCTCTACACAGCCGGAGGACTAAATACCCCTAATGATGGAAATAGGAAAACTATCTCGCCTCAGAGCAGACCCCCAAAGGATAGGCAGCCCCCACAAATAATGACTGTGAGTAGGAGAGGAAAAGACACACGCAGGCAGAAATCAGGCTTTAGCAAAGGAGGCCACTTCTAGCTAAATAGAAAAGGACAGGACAGGATACTAAGCGGTCAGCATAAAAATACTACAAAAATATCCACAGCAGAAAATATAAAACTCCACCACCTAACTAAAGATGTGGAGAGTATATCTGCGACTCCAGAGAATCCAACCAGACTGAGAAAAACAACTGACACAGTCTAAGCTGGACAAATAGAAACAAATGAACAGCATTGAAAATAAGCACACATCATGTGTGCCTCAGAAAAAGGAACAGACACTTATCTTTGCTGAATTGGCAGCTAAGCAGTAGAGGCCAGGCAGAGATCCAACACTTCCAAAGGAACATTGACAACTGGCATGGACTAATGAGTCCTGCAAAGCTAAATACCCCAGTCAGAATTGCAATTAGCAGATACACCTGTCCAAGACTGCAGCCCAGGGACAACTGCATTACCATCTACAACCACCGGAGGAAGCCCAAAAGCAGAATTCACAACAGAGCACTCTGTCATGGGGAGCGTGATGCTGCAGCCTGCCCTCTCTCTGTGCAGCTGTCCCCTCTCTTTGGCGCGCTCTGCTCTCCCGCACTTTTCTGACCACACCTCCCTCTCTTCCTCCCTGCCCCAGCTGTCACATGGTCCCTAGTGTCCAGAGCAGAAAGTCTTCCCCCCGACAACCCAGCTGTCCGACTAAGTGGTTCCAGGTAAGGAGCAGGGACAGCAACCTCCTTACATGTGTAGGAAACCTCTTTACAGTTTTGCAAGGTGTTTATGATGCCCGTAAATAATAATAATAAAAAAAAATAATAACCCCCTCCTGGGGAAATATTTGACAGGCCATGCACTTAGTGTATGGGCATTACAAGTCAAGGAGACCCTACTGGGCCTACTTTTTAATGAGGTCTTCCTCCACCTCTCATCATTTTCCACCACTAGATCACCAGAGTTCATGTGTTCCGTGCTGCTACAGACAGTCAAGATTTGGGCAAGGGTGTCTAGAATGGCCATACTATGTTTTTAATTAATGTATCCCCCTTGGGGAAATGTTTGTCAGCCTATACACTTGCTGTATGGGCATTACAAATGTAGGAGACAAAATACTTTACATTGGGCCTAGGTTTTAATGAGGCCTTCATCAATTTCTCCTCATTCTCCACCACTAGATCACCAGGGTTCGCGGGTTCTGTGCTGCTACAGTCAATTTTTTGGAAAGGGTGTCTATGATCCACATGAAATATTTTTAAAAATCTACCCCCCATGAGAAAATGCCCTACTTCTTAACGCTTTCTTCTGCAATGTGTCCTTTAACTGCCACTAGATCACCCGTGGCAAATTTTAGGCCACACCTCTGGTCACACCCATTCACTAGCCACACCCATATTCACATCCCAACCACACCCATTTAGCACTGCTGATCACACTGTTCATAAAGAATAATTATAAACAAAAAAATATGGCCACACGTGATGCTCAATACTGTATAATGACCACATATGATGCTCCATACTGTATAATGATTGCACATGATGCTCCATACTGTATAATGACCGCACATGATGCTCCATACTGTATAATGACCGCACATGATGCTCCATACTGTATAATGGCCACACATGATGCTCCATACGGTATAATGACCGCACATGATGCTCCATACTGTATAATGACCGCACATAATGCTCCATACTGTATAATGGCCGCATATGATGCTCCATAGTGTATAATGACTGCACATGATGCTCCATACTGTATAATGACCACACATGATGCTCAATACTGTATAATGGCCACAAATGATGCTCTATACTGTATAATGACCGCACATGATGCTCCATACTGTATAATGACCGCACATGATGCTCCATACTGTATAATATCCGCACATGATGCTCAATACTGTATAATGGCCGCACATGATGCTCAATAGTCAATACTGTATAATGAACACACATGATGCTCAATACTGTATAATGGCCGCACATGATGCTCCATACTGTATAATGGCCGCACATGATGCTCCATACTGTATAATGACTGCACATGATGCTCCATACTGTATAATGACTCCACATGATGCTCCATACTGTATAATATCCGCACATGATGCTCAATACTGCATAATGACCGCACATGATGCTCAATACTGTATAATGGCCGCACATGATGCTCCATACTGTATAATGGCCACACATGATGCTCCATACTGTATAATGACCCCACATGATGCTCCATACTGTATAATGACCGTACATGATGCTCCATACTGTATATTGGCTGCACATGATGCTCCATACTGTATAATGACCCCACATGATGCTCCATACTCTATAATGACCGCACATGATGCTCCATACTGTATAATGACCGTACATGATGCTCCATACTGTATAATGACCGCACATGATGCTCCATACTGTATAATGACCCCACATGATGCTTCATACTGTATAATGACCGCACATGATGCTCCATACTGTATAATGACCCCACATGATGTTCCATACTGTATAATGACCGCACATGATGCTTCATACAGTACAATGATCGCATATGATGCTCCATACTGTATAATGGCCGCACATGATGCTCCATACTGTACAATAGCCGCACATGATGCTCCATACTGTATAATGACCGCACATGATGCTCCATACTGTATAATAGCCACACATGATGCTCCATACTGTATAATAGCCACACATGATGCTTCATACTGTATAATGACCGCACATGATGCTCCATACTGTATAATGACCGCACATGATGCTCCATAATGTATAATAGCCACACATGATGCTCCATACTGTATATTGGCTGCACATGATGCTCCATACTGTATAATGACCGTACATGATGCTTCATACTGTATAATGACAATGACCGCACATGATGCTCCATACTGTATAATGACCCCACATGATGCTCCATACTGTATAATGACCGCATATGATGCTCCATACTGTATAATGGCAGCACATGATGCTCCATACTGCATAATAGCCGCATATGATGCTCCATACTGCATAATGACCACATATGATGCTCCATACTGTATAATGGCAGCACATGATGCTCCATACTGTATAATAGCCGCACATGATGCTCCATACGGCATAATGACCGCACATGATGCTCCATACTGTATAATGACCGCATATGATGCTCCATACTGTATAATGGCAGCACATGATGCTCCATACTGTATAATAGCCGCACATGATGCTCCATACTGCATAATGACCGCACATGATGCTCCATACTGTATAATGACCGCACATGATGCTTCATACTGTATAATGACCGCATATGATGCTCCATACTGTATAATGGCAGCACATGATGCTCCATACTGTATAATAGCCGCACATGATGCTCCATACTGCATAATGACCGCACATGATGCTCCATACTGTATAATAGCCACACATGATGCTCCATACTGTATAAAAGCCACACATGATGCTTCATACTGTATAATGACCGCATATGATGCTCCATACTGTATAATGACCGAACATGATGCTCCATAATGTATAATAGCCACACATGATGCTCCATACTGTATATTGGCTGCACATGATGCTCCATACTGTATAATGACCGTGCATGATGCTCCATACTATATAATGACCGTACATGATGCTTCATACTGTATAATGACCGCACATGATGCTCCATACTGTATAATGACCCCACATGATGCTCCATACTGTATAATGACCGCACATGATGCTCCATACTGTATAATGACTGCATATGATGCTCCATACTGTATATTGGCCGCACATGATGCTTCATACTGTATAATGACCGCATATGATGCTCCATACTGTATAATGGCCGCACATGATGCTCCATACTGTATAATAGCCGCACATGATGCTCCATACTGCATAATGACCGCACATGATGCTCCATACTGTATAATGACCGCACATGATGCTCCATACTGTATAATGACCACACATGATGCTCCATACTGTATAATGACCGCACATGATGCTCCATACTGTATAATGACCACACATGATGCTCCATACTGTATAATGACCGCACATGATGCTCCATAATATATAATAGCCACACATGATGCTCTATACTGTATAATGACTGCACATGATGCTCCATATTATATATTGGCAGCACATGATACTTCGTACCGTATAATGGCCACACATAGCTACTCCTACACACGCGGCTGCGCTCTGTAAACTTTGCACACACGGCTCCGCTCCGTACACATGGTTCCACTCCATACATCTCATACACACACGGCTCCGCTCTGTACACCTCGTACACATTCAGCTCCGCTCCATACACCTCGTACACATCAGCTCCGCTCCATAAACCTCATACACACACGGCTCCTCTCCATACATCTCGTACACACGGCACTACTCCGTACACCTCGTACACACACGGCTCCGCTCTATACACATTGCACACGCTGCTCCGCTCCGTATACCTTGTACACGCATGGCTCTGCTCCGCACACGTGGCTCTGCTCTGTACACCTCGTACACACGCGGCTGCGCTCCGTACACCTCGTACACACGGCTCCGTACACCTTTCACATGCTGCTCCGCTCCGTACACCTCGTACACACGCGGCTGTGCTCCGTACACCTCGTACACACGGCTCCGTACACCTCTTACACACGTCTCTGCTCCGTACACCTTTCACATGCTGCTTCGCTCCGTACACCTCGTACACACGCGGCTGTGCTCCGTACACCTCGTACACATGGCTCCATACACCTCTTACACACGACTCCGCTCCGTACACCTTTCACATGCTGCTCCGCTCCGTACACACGCGGCTGTGCTCCGTACACCTCGTCCACACGGCTCCATACACCTCTTACACACGACTCCGCTCCGTACATCTTTCACATGCTGCTCCGCTCCGTACACCTCGTACACACGCGGCTGTGCTCCGTACACCTCGTACACACGCGGCTGTGCTCCGTACACCTCGTACACATGCGGCTGTGCTCCATACACCTCGTACACACGCGGCTGTGCTCCGTACACCTCGTACACACGCGGCTGTGCTCCGTACACCTCGTACACACGGCTCTGCTCCGTACAAATTTCACATGCTGCTCTGCTCCGTACACACGCGGCTGCGCTCCGTACACCTCGTACACACGTGGCTGTGCTCCGTACACCTCGTACACACGGCTCCGTACACCTCTTACACACGACTCCGCTCCGTACACCTTTCACATGCTGCTCCGCTCCGTACACCTTGTACACACGCGGCTGTGCTCCGTACACCTCGTACACACGCGGCTGTGCTCCGTACACCTCGTACACACGGCTCTGCTCCATACACCTTTCACATGCTGCTCTGCTCTGTACACCTCGTACACACGCGGCTGTGCTCCGTACACCTCATACACACGCGGCTGTGCTCCGTACACCTCGTACACACGCGGCTGTGCTCCGTACACCTCGTACACACGCGGCTGTGCTCCGTACACCTTGTACACACGCGGCTGTGCTCCGTACACCTTGTACACACGCGGCTGTGTTCTGTACACCTCATACACACGGCTCCGTACACCTCTTACACACGACTCCGCTCCGTACACCTTTCACATGCTGCTCCGCTCCGTACACCTCGTACACACGCGGCTGCGCTCCATACACCTCGTACACAAGGCTCCGTACACCTCTTCCACACGACTCCGCTCCGTACACCTCCGTACACCTGTCACATACACCTCGTACACACGCGGCTGCGCTCCGTACACCTCGTACACACGCGGCTGCGCTCCGTACACCTCGTACACATGCGGCTGCGCTCCGTACACCTCGTGCACACGCGGCTGCACTCTGTACACCTCGTACACACGCGGCTGTGCTCCATACACCTCTTACACACGACTCCGCTCCGTACACCTTTCACATGCTGCTCCGCTCCGTACACCTCGTACACACGCGGCTGCGCTCCGTACACCTCGTACACATGGTTCCGTACACCTCTTACACACATGGCTCTGCTCCGTACACCTTTCACATGCTGCTCCGCTCCGTACACCTCGTACACACGCGGCTGTGCTCCGTACACCTCTTACACACGACTCCGCTCCGTACACCTTTCACATGCTGCTCCGCTCCGTACACCTCGTACACACGCGGCTGCGCTCCGTACACCTCGTACACATGGTTCCGTACACCTCTTACACACATGGCTCTGCTCCGTACACCTTTCACATGCTGCTCCGCTCCGTACACCTCGTACACACGCGGCTGCGCTCCGTACACCTCGTACACATGGTTCCGTACACCTCTTACACACATGGCTCTGCTCCGTACACCTTTCACATGCTGCTCCGCTCCGTACACCTCGTACACACGTGCTGTGCTCCGTACACCTCTTACACACGACTCCGCTCCGTACACCTTTCACATGCTGCTCCGCTCCGTACACCTCGTACACACGCGGCTGCGCTCCGTACACCTCATGCACACGGCTCCGTACACCTCTTACACACACGGCTCCGCTCCGTACACATCGTACTGTTAAATGTTAATTATTCTTATCCTGTACTGAGCACATTGCTTATTGCTGACACTATCAAAAGCTATTTCTGTGTATGTAGCTGAGAGTATAAGTTAACACCATATACAGAGGACACGTGATCTGTGTTGGACATATATAAACGTCTCTTAGGAAGGTGTGGGGGCCTTTTGTCACGTGGGACGGTCACCTCCCTTCCTACACATCATTCTCCATGGACAACAGATGAAGAAGCAACAGCTGATAGTGGAAGCCATGATGACCTTCAGACTTCACACAGACTGTTTTATCATTCAGGATCTTGGGAAAGATGAGTAACAAGACAAGCGCTGATATCTACACATGGACAATCTGTTCGTAACTATTTCATCTACTTTTATTTTCTTTCTGCAATGGTGGATAATTCAATAAACCACTATACTTTCATCAGAATATCATGACATTTTTCTTTTAAGAGTAAGCACCTGGTTAAGTCTTGATCAAATATTTTTACGCGATAACAATTTTTAACACGTACACACACAACTCCGCTCCATACACCTTTCACACGCTGCTCTGATCCATACACCTTGTACACACACGGCTCTGCTACATCCACACTGTAAACACCTCCTGACCTCACACCACACACATACACTTACCCTCCTCCGGCGCCCATGGCAACCAGCAGAGTCCTGTACAAGGATGTCCTCCCGATCATGTGACCCCTGACTCCTCCCATCCTGTGACCTCATCATAGGTCCTGTGCGCACAGAGCAGCCATCATGTGGTTTGCTGCTGTGCGGGCCGGGTGCAGGGACTCGGAGCTCTCAGCTGACCGGGTGATATCACGTACCTCCCAACCAGTGTGGGACAATTAATGTCCCGCCCGGGATCGCGGGGCTGACTGTCAAAATCAGGACAGTCCCGCTGGATCCGGGACGGTTGGGAGGTATGCACTTCATATAAATTTGATAAAGTAATGCTGTTAGTTTGGCTCAGTAGTTCATTACAAATACCGTATATACTCGAGTATAAGCCGACCCGAGTATAAGCCGACCCCCCTAATTTTGCCACAAAAAACTGGGAAAACTTAATGACTCGAGTATAAGCCTAGGGTGGAAAATGCAGCAGCTACCGGTAAATGTCCAAAATAAAAATAGATACCAATTAAAGTAAAATTAATTGAGACATCAGTAGGTTAAGTGTTTTTGAATATCCATATTGAATCAGGAGCCCCATATACTGCTCCATACAGTTCATGATGGGCCCCATATAATGCTCCATACAAAATACGCCCCATATAATGCTCCATACAGTTTATAATCGTCCCCATAAGATGCTCCATATTAAAATATGCCCAATATTATACTGCACAAATGTTGATTATGACCCCATAAGATGCTCCATAGAGACATTTGCCCCATACAATGCTGGACAAATGCTGATTATGGCCCCATAAGATGCTCCATAGAGATATTTGCCCCCATATAATGCTGCACATGGCCCCATAAGATGCTCCATAGAAATATTTGCCCCATATATTGCTGCATTGCCCCATAAGATGCTCCATAGAGATATTTGCCCCCATATAATGCTGCGATAAAAAAAAAAAATCACATACCTCTCGTCGCTCAGGCCTCCGGCACTTGCTATATTCACCTGTCCCACGTTCCACCGCCGAGCGCCGCTGTGTCTTGTGCGTCCTCTGCACTGACAATTCAGGCAGAGGCGTTATCGCGCCTTCTGACCTGAGCATCACTGCAGAGGACGCGGAAGACGGAGCGGCGCCGATGGTGGAATGTGGGACAGGTGAATATGCCCCCGTTATACTCACCTGCTCCTGGCGCGGTCCCTGCAGGTCCCTGGTTCTCCTGGCGCTGACAGCTTCTTCCTGTATTGAGCGGTCACATGGTACCGCTCATTACAGTAATGAATATGTGGCTCCACCCCTATGGGAGTGGAGTCGGGTCCATATTTATTACTGTAATGAGCAGTACCATTTGACCGCTCAATATAGGAAGAAGCTGTCAGCGCCCGGAGAACCAGGGACGTGCAGGGACCGTGCCAGGAGCAGGTGAGTATTATTAGACAGCTGCTGCTCCCCCTTCCCTGCCGACCCCTGGGAATGATTCGAGTATAAGCCGAGAGGGGCAATTTCAGCCTAAAAAAATGGACTGAAATTCTCAGCTTATACTCGAGTATATTCGATATTTCTTTGTCAACTATATTAGTTTCTCTCCTTGAGAGCCATAACTTTGGCTGCCTCAAATGTACAAATGGCGAATATACAAATGACGATTTGGAATCCAGATTAAAATACTGTATACGGAATGCATTCAGACAATCACATAGCTGCATTTCTTGTAAAACATTTGCAGATGTGACAGACAATGCTCAATCTTGAGAAATGTTTGTTTATTCACTTCACAAACAGTTCTAAGCCTCTATATGTTTGCTTTTTGTCATTGTAAAACATTAAGGTTTACTGAAACTATGCCTGTGGTGGTTTGATCTAAATCCTTGTGGCTTTTATATTCTAGGGGTTTATGGCCCCTCGTCTGATGACTCCATGATATCTCAGTTTTATACAACCTTGAAAGCTGGCCACTAGAAGGTCTGGGTGAAACTGGAGTTACTACATAGTGTAAATCACTATATAAGACCAGAGAAACATGACTAAGACAGATGCCAAAACTAGGGTACCTGTACATGTACAGTGTGCTGATACCTGCATAATTGGGGATGCCCATGCAGTGTAGGTAATCTCCCAGGGGTTCTCTGTCTTGGTGTTGCTTCTCTGATATTCAAGACGGATGATGTTTAAAAGCCTCTTGGTGATGTTCTAAGTATACTGTATGTAGTTATTCTTCATATATATATGTAATCACTATATTTATTTAATCCTTATATATACTTATTTACCTGTGTATGTTAACACATACAAAAGTGTATGCACTCACACTATTCAATCATACTGTTCCTTGACCCGGTCCGTGGCCCTGGGCGTCCAAATAAGGGGGTAAGGTCTTTTAAGGGAAAAGTGTTTATGAGTCTGTCGTGACGCCACCTGTGGTGTTCAGTCAATTGTGGGACCGACGCTGCATTAAAGAGGTCCTCCGAGGGATGTTGTCACAGCAATGATGGTAATGCTTCCCACAGGTGAAGTGGGGTCCCCAGGGGTCCTAGAGGGTATGGTGATGATGGTGTAGGCCGGTAAAATGAGCAAAGGACACAAGTTGTAAGTCTTTACCTGGTTTTCTGAAGATGTAGTAGTCCACAGTCCATGTTACCAGGCACAGGTGTCCTATGGTCCGGCCGGCTCAGAGGCAATGGAAGAATCTCCTTCTCAGTTGAGGTCCATGAGCCTTTTCAACTAGTGCTTGCTGTATATGAGGTCCCTGCTGCCTGAAGCTTGCTGCAGAGTCCTCTATACCCCCTGTCCTGAGACAGGTACCTGCATGACAGGCAGCTTGAGCCTTTTTACAGGGACTCTATCATGCCCTGGGCTCCTCAGGTGCTGCTGCGTCTCAGGTGTGGTATGGGCCAATTACATACAGTTCTCGGCCCTCCGGTTCTGCTCTGTGTCTTAGGCCTCTTTCACACATCCAGATAATTCCGGTACCGGAGAAATCGGTACCGGAATTATCCGTGTGCTCACTTAGCACATCAGTGTGGCACACTTGCGGCAGCCGTGTGCTGCCCGTGTGTCGACTGAGGACCACACGGACCGTGCAGGAGACAGCGCTACAGTTAAGCTCTGTCCCCTGCGTGTGGTGCTGAAGCCGGTATTCATTCCTTCTCCCCAGCAGCGTTCGCTGGAGAGAAGGAATGAAAAATCAATGTTTTTTTTTATTTTCCCTTAAAAATAAAGTTTGTGCGTCCCCTACCGCCTCCCATCCCCTGTGCGTGTTTGACGTAAACTGGACCTTTGGGGTCCAATATAGTGTTCGGACCCTGAGCCCACTGGAGGATATCATGGTGGAGCGGACTGACCATGTACCTTTAGCTTCCTGATACAGAGCACAAAATAATTACGTAAGACAAAAAGAAGACCAAATAGTCTAAGCGTGAAATTCAATAGCTAACCATATTCATTTGTTCCTCACTGCAAAATAAAAGAAAGTTTAGGGACAAAAGTTCATTTTCACATTTTGACCCATTCTCTCGGTCACATATAATGTGTCTTGACTAAAATTGCTGCCGTGAAGAGCCTGAAATCAGAGCAGAAAATAGAATTTGTGTGAAAGTAAAATAGATTGTTAGGAAAGGGAAGGTGACCGTAATGACTGGAGAATGGTCTAAATGTGAAATTCAGCTCTCAGCTCCTGTGAATGTGCAAGCGTGTAACCAAACGGCTGCCAGGTGCAAAGCACAAATTATTTGCCCAATTGGATTTAAAATGAGAGTCAAGTCCTCTGTATAAATCACGTAAGAAAATACAGCACCTAAATAGCATCCATTAGTATGCGGCTATGCTCATAGAATGACCTGTAAGCTGTGCTAGTTTTATAGTAGTACCCAATAGGTACTCTTTGCTATAGAGCTTGCATGCGCTGCTCCGAAGCTGGTGAGAATGTGGTATCCGGACGTCAACGCCCCTACTATGCTCCTTTCATGTAGCTTTTGATTGTAGCATCAATGAGCACACAAATTGGACCATGCTTCAGGTCCAAACTGTCAATCAAGCAATGTTGTGCTTTTGTTTGACAAGAAACAACCCCTTTAATTGTGTCAGGCTATAATCCTAATCGCATAGCTGTTCTTATTAATAGCGTTGACCATAGCATTACTATTCTCTTTGCGTCTGCCTAATAGTAGTCCAAATTATTAAATGTAATCATAGCATTTATGGATTTACAGTAGAGCTCACTGAATGTCAGTCTCATAGGTTTGCACTAATTCTTCTTCTAAGAGAAGCAATTTAATATATAATTTTGTGGGAAAAGATTTAGTATTGTAGCACTATCACCCCTGCATGTTGCCCTCCTTCCCCGGCAGAAAGGCCGACTCACTCACCACCGCAGTCCCGCACTTCCTCCTCCTTCACCTGTTGCTGCTGCCCAGGGTCTACCCATGGCTCACAGATCCCCAAATACTGTGCTAAAGGCACGCGCCATCCTAATGTCTTCCAATGGCTGGGAGACTTAAGGCACCTTCACATGATGGGAGGTGCCAGTCAACATTGTTAGTCTGTTTCTAAAACGTGCTTGCTAGTTCTCAGGTCCCAGTGCTCGTATCCCAGTATACCTGTCCTACACATCAGCCGTGCCCACCTGCCTGCCTATAAGTCGCTCCCTCCTGCCTGTATACCAGTTGTGCCCGCCAGTGCCTGCTTGCCTGTCGTACCAGTCATTGCACCAGCTGTACCAGCCAGTACTTGCCAAGCCTACTATTCTTGGCCCTACATGCTTCCTGTTCCTTTGAGGTCAGCTGCCCTTCTCCTGAGGTCAGTCCTAATGTCACAGCTGGTCTCACCTCCCTGTTCCCTCCTTGGATCGCAGTATTGTCAGCCACCGTGCATCCGAGGTCAGACTTGGTGAGGCACCTAGTCACGCCCCTCCAGGCTCTCCTAGGATCACGTCCCAGTGGCTCCACCCCCTAGTGCGTTACTGTTATTGCTTATAATTCATTTATTTTAAGAGGTTCTATAAGAATGTAATAAAATGGCCCCTGTCACATAATTGAAATGATAGTCTGTCCTAGTCATGTGTCAGGATTTGCTTTAGTCTGAAGAAACACAGCTCCTGAGACCTGTGTCTCAACTGACAGGGGAGCTGTATTGCAAGTAAATACCGTATACCCAAGATTAATATCCTCAATAATCAGAACCTCCCACTCCTGTCTCTAAGACTTCTCTCGTGCTACACCAATTCTTTGGAATGCACTACCCAGGATAATTCGATGAATCCCCAATGCCCACAGTTTTAAGCGTGCCCTAAAAATGCATTTCCTCAGACTGGCCTACTGCCTTAACATATTTCTATAACTATCCCTGTGTTGCCCATTCAAAAATTTTTTCATAACCAGGACCCCTTGTATCATGTTCTCACAATCTTTATGCATTTAATAGCCCTCTGTTTCTGTACTTTTACACATACTGGTTGATAACCAGTTCATACAGCTTTACATGAACACCCGATTTATTACATTGATGGCTGGACCGTACAATACAAGCAATTGTTACTATTGACCTTTCTTGTTTCCCCTATTTCCTCACAGATTGTAGCTTGCGAGCAGGGCCCTCATTCCTCTTGGTATCTATTGATTTATGTGATTTTTGTTAATCTGTAATGTCTTATTGTCTGTATAAGTCCCCTCTAAAACATAAAGTGCTGCGAAATATGTTGGCGCTATAGAAATAAAATGATCATTATTATTATTACTGATGAGCTGCGAGACAAAGGCTGTGAAAGGAGAAGAACGGAGCAGAAAATATATTATTCTCTAGCCTTAGCCCTCCATGCTCAGCCCACTGAGAAGATTTATTTCTTCTGATCTCATAGCCCTTATCCTCAGCTCACGGAGATACGTGCACTTAGAAAACAGCTCCTCTGTCATTGAGACACAGGTCTCAGGGGCAGAGTTTTTTCAGACTGTAGCCCATCCCAACTCATGAGTAGGATGGACTACTCCTTGAGTTACATTATTTATTACATTCTTGAACATCCCCTTTAAGTCCCCTCATTATGAACTTATGAGCTCCACTATGATGGTTATTTTTTGTACAGAAGATCAGACATTTGACTACATCCCATATATAATGGAAATTATACAGGTATGCAACATTTCTCTTGGTCCAATTTGAGAGGGGGGCAAGGCGGTGTGGGGAATGTATGATTTTTCCACTAAAATCAAAGATGACCAAAAGTATATGAAGCGATCAAGGAAGACATTTTATTTTTAAAGCTGGTTATCTCATGCCGCTCATCTCAGGATATGTTGAGCCAAAAGTAAGGGTAAAGAAGGCCACATCTTGAACTAGAGCTCCTGGTTCCACAAATATTAATCCACTTTCTTGATGGCGCTACGTTTTACATATGGAGGTTAATTTAGAACCAGACCAGATGTAGGTGAAGAAAATTAGAAGATAATGTAAACTTGGTCAAGATGGGAAAAATCCACTCGTTGAACGCTTTTGTAACTTCTACAATCTTCCGAGGTTTTCCAACAAAGAGGATCAAGTGCAGAACCGGCTGAAAGAAAACAAAACCCAGTGAGTAATGCTGGATATCGTTTTCTTATTCAGCTTCAAACAATGGAAGATATTTACGGTAGTAGCAAATTAAATACTTTTGTAATATATTTTTACAAACTTGCATGTTACCCCACCATTGGGCTACCAGTAATCAGCATCACCAGTCGCCTGCCACATATTGTCAGAGGGATCCCCACCAATCATGAGAGCTGGGGTCCTGTAGCACTATGAAATAAACTGAAACAACGGAGTCCTTTACTCTACTATTAGTATCAGCCCCATAGACATTAATTCTGTAACACCTATGAATCACGTAGAGGAAAATGTTAAAAAATTAGTTTCGAGTTCAATTTGTACCCAATTGATTTATCTCAAATCAAAATTCCCACTCACAAAAAACTTTTATTTCGCTCAGAGGTCTCTCCTAACACTAAAGCATTAAAAAATAAGGGGTAAAAAATAATAAAAGATCCTCACCCTCGTCCTCCGGTCGTTGCGCTGCCCTCTGCTGTCTGGACCTGATGCCACTGATTAGGCCTTTAAGTGAAGAGAATAATTCACCAAACAACCAAACAATCTTGTTTCAATGATACAAAGAGTTTATGTAATGTGCAGGCATGTAATAGACATGTGGTCGAACATTAAAGATGCAAGGACATGTACAACAGAGATCTGAATTAGATTGGCGTTTCGACCCTTTCAGGTCTTTGTCATTAAGTCCTTGGGTCCTTTGTAGAGGTAAAGCGCTCCTCTGCCTGTCATGTATGGCTAACATTATACCAGGAAGGGGCCCAGGGTGGTGGACATCATACCAGGGAGGGGTCCAGAATGGAGGATATTATACCATTATGCCAGGAAGGGCCCAGTATGGGGAACATTATACCCGAGAGGGATCCAGGAATCTGGATATTATTACATGATAGGGGCATTATTATAGGATGGGGTCAGGTTAACACATAGGTCTTTATAGAATCTAGAACTGTACAAGGGTCCATACATCTGACCAACATGCAGGTGGGGGCTCAGGTGGCCCATAGGACTATCGTTATGCCACTGCACACCATCATACACCTTCCATAGTCTTCAGATCACCGGACTGTGGTGACATACATTCAGGACAGTGCAGTGGAGCTCTATAAAGGCTTCATCCTATAAAACGTCTATGGCTCGGTTTTATTATAGACGCTGAGGCTGCAGAGGATCTATCATTGGGATATGTCAGATAGTAATCCTTACAAGGAAGAGCGATAGACGGGGGCAGCAGGAAAATGTTGTCTCATTTCACTAATCATTGTTTCAGATATGCCGGCAGGAGATTAAATTCCAATTACACAAATACTTTTCATGATCCGAGAATCCCTTCAGACCATGAAGGTCACTGTGTTTTCTCATGATTTCTTACGTGTTTGTCTTAAAAAGTACACTGTGAACTTGGCCGGAGCGCAGTATTGAAGTTTGGCTTCTACCAAGTAGAAGTCGATGACATGAAGCAGTGGTCACGAGTCTAATGCAAATCAAACCTAAAGGTTACCCCACTTACAGCAAAAAAACAATAAAAAAAGTTATCATGGTATTTTGTAGCACCGACATACCGGCACGCTGCTCCTCTCCCCCGTCACTGATGCCCACTCACTCACCATAGTGGCCCCTGTCCCCCACTTCCTCCTTCCTCTCTGGCTTTTGCCTGGGCTCCACGCACACTGCCTGCAGATCCTCGGGCAATGTGCTTAAGGTGCGCACGTTCCCTCCTTCAAGGGGCTATGCATGCCGTTCTAAAGTGGTGTCCCCACCCAATGACTGGAAGACACTTATTAGGACATCTTCCCCTGCATAGAAGTGCCTGTGCAATGTTTTTAGTCTGTTCTCAACACGCTTGCTAGTTCTCAGGTCCCTCTCCACTGTGGAACTTCGGGTATGAATGTTATACGCAGAGAAGACTCCTCTCTACATGCTGTTGGATCTGTCTTACCCTATGCTTCTAGGTGTGCCATCGCTGTGGAGGCAAGAGCCTGTCTTGAACTGTAAATCCAGAGAAGTACTCCGTTGGGGAGAGGAGTGCCACGAGACTTGTTCCCATTTGTCCTGCTTGACCTCTGACTTCTCCATCTAATTTATCTGGCTTGCCTGCCTCATATTGGTTATGTGCTGACATCCTCGACAAAAAGGAGGTTGAGATGCTAGCACTTCATTGGCCGTATGACTGCCCAATCGATCTTCTTTCTGGTGCTTCCCCCTCCACGAGGTCACATCTACCACCTGTTGCAGGGGCAGAATTCTTCTTTGTAACGGAAAAGGACGGTTGGCTTCGACTCTGCATTGATTATAGGGGACTCAACCAAATAACATTCCCTCTGCCTCTAATCTCTGAGCTGTTTGATCACCGTAATAGTTCCAGAGTCTTCACGAAACTCAAAGTCCCGGGTGTGTATCACCTGATCCGAATACACCAGATGAATGGAAGATTGTCTTTAATACCCACGATGGCCATTATGTGTATAATGTAATCTTGTTTAGACTCCGTAATGCTTCTGCAGTCTTTCAAGAACTGCTGAAGGACAACTTCTGGGATCTTCTGTACATGTGTGTGGTAGTTTACTTAGATAATAATAATCTTTATTTTTATATAGTGCTAACATATTTCGCAGCGCTTTACAGTTTTGCACACATTATCATAACTGTCCCCGATGGGGTTCACAATCTAAATTGTGTTTGCAATGTGGGAGGAAATCCGGAGTGCCCGGAGGAAACCCACGCAAACACGGAGAGAACATACAAACTCTTTGCAGATGTTGTCCTTGGTGGGGTTTGAACCCAGGACTCCAGCGCTGCAAGGCTGCAGTGCTAACCACTGTGCCACCGTGCCTGATATTTTAATGTTTTCTCCAGATCTGCCTTCCAATGAGAGCGATGTTCTCCAGGTTCTGCAGAAATTAAGGAAGAATCGTCTGTACACAAAGTATGAAAAGTGCGTCTTCAAGCAGACTTATCTTCTGTTTCTTGGATACATCATCTTTAAGACCTGAAAATGGATCCATGAGAAGGTGTCCGTTGTCTTGAAGTGGCCCTGTCCTGACGGTCAGATGCAGCGGTTTCCCGGATTCATGAGCCAGTACCGCCAGTTTATTCCACATTTTTCCTTTCGGACTGCTCTTATTTCTGCCTTGACCTGCAAGAGGGATAAACCTAAAATATGGACTCCTGAGGCAGAGGACACCTTTGTGTCTTTAAAACAGACCTTATCATCAGCTTCGCTGCTGCATCGACCAGACTATAATAAGCAGTTCTTCTTGTAAGTGGATGCTTCTTCCTCAGAGGCTGGAGCCATTTGTACCCTGAAGTCTCCTTCTGATCCAAAATCTTCTCAGCTTCCGAATGCAACTACTCGATAGGCGATCGAGAACTGGTAGCAATATAACTGGCTCTGGAGGAGTGGGGGTTCTTGTTTGAAGGAGTGATGACCCTAGTGGTCATTTACACTGATCACAAGAATGTAGCCTATCTGCAGACCGCACAGTGGCTGAATGCACGAAAGCCAGGTGGTCTCTGCTCTTCGCCTGCTTCAACTTTATTCTCTATTTCTGTCTGGCCTTTTAAGACACACAAGGCCGACACACTAAACCAGGGATTCAAGCTTCAGGAGGCTAATTTGCATATTCCAGGTGCCTTCTGGGAGAAGCGAAGTCTCCCTAAGCTAGAAGATCGTTGGGTACAGCCGGGACCAGCTGCTTCGAAAGCATCACCAAACCAGGGATTCAAGCTTCAGGAGGCTAATTTGCATATTCCAGGTGCCTTCTGGGAGAAGCGAAGTCTCCCTAAGCTAGAAGATCGTTGGGTACAGCCGGGACCAGCTGCTTCGAAAGCATCACCAAACCAGGGATTCAAGCTTCAGGAGGCTAATTTGCATATTCCAGGTGCCTTCTGGGAGAAGCGAAGTCTCCCTAAGCTAGAAGATCGTTGGGTACAGCCGGGACCAGCTGCTTCGAAAGCATCACCAAACCAGGGATTCAAGCTTCAGGAGGCTAATTTGCATATTCCAGGTGCCTTCTGGGAGAAGCGAAGTCTCCCTAAGCTAGAAGATCGTTGGATACAGCCGGGACCAGCTGCTTCGAAAGCATCACCAAACCAGGGATTCAAGCTTCAGGAGGCTAATTTGCATATTCCAGGTGCCTTCTGGGAGAAGCGAAGTCTCCCTAAGCTAGAAGATCGTTGGGTACAGCCGGGACCAGCTGCTTCGAAAGCATCACCAAACCAGGGATTCAAGCTTCAGGAGGCTAATTTGCATATTCCAGGTGCCTTCTGGGAGAAGCGAAGTCTCCCTAAGCTAGAAGATCGTTGGGTACAGCCGGGACCAGCTGCTTCGAAAGCATCACCAAACCAGGGATTCAAGCTTCAGGAGGCTAATTTGCATATTCCAGGTGCCTTCTGGGAGAAGCGAAGTCTCCCTAAGCTAGAAGATCGTTGGGTACAGCCGGGACCAGCTGCTTCGAAAGCATCACCAAACCAGGGATTCAAGCTTCAGGAGGATAATTGGCATATTCCAGGTGCCTTCTGGGAGAAGCGAAGTCTCCCTAAGCTAGAAGATCGTTGGATACAGCCGGGACCAGCTGCTTCGAAAGCATCACCAAACCAGGGATTCAAGCTTCAGGAGGCTAATTTGCATATTCCAGGTGCCTTCTGGGAGAAGCGAAGTCTCCCTAAGCTAGAAGATCGTTGGGTACAGCCGGGACCAGCTGCTTCGAAAGCATCACCAAACCAGGGATTCAAGCTTCAGGAGGCTAATTTGCATATTCCAGGTGCCTTCTGGGAGAAGCGAAGTCTCCCTAAGCTAGAAGATCGTTGGGTACAGCCGGGACCAGCTGCTTCGAAAGCATCACCAAACCAGGGATTCAAGCTTCAGGAGGCTAATTTGCATATTCCAGGTGCCTTCTGGGAGAAGCGAAGTCTCCCTAAGCTAGAAGATCGTTGGATACAGCCGGGACCAGCTGCTTCGAAAGCATCACCAAACCAGGGATTCAAGCTTCAGGAGGCTAATTTGCATATTCCAGGTGCCTTCTGGGAGAAGCGAAGTCTCCCTAAGCTAGAAGATCGTTGGGTACAGCCGGGACCAGCTGCTTCGAAAGCATCACCAAACCAGGGATTCAAGCTTCAGGAGGCTAATTTGCATATTCCAGGTGCCTTCTGGGAGAAGCGAAGTCTCCCTAAGCTAGAAGATCGTTGGGTACAGCCGGGACCAGCTGCTTCGAAAGCATCACCAAACCAGGGATTCAAGCTTCAGGAGGCTAATTTGCATATTCCAGGTGCCTTCTGGGAGAAGCGAAGTCTCCCTAAGCTAGAAGATCGTTGGGTACAGCCGGGACCAGCTGCTTCGAAAGCATCACCAAACCAGGGATTCAAGCTTCAGGAGGCTAATTTGCATATTCCAGGTGCCTTCTGGGAGAAGCGAAGTCTCCCTAAGCTAGAAGATCGTTGGGTACAGCCGGGACCAGCTGCTTCGAAAGCATCACCAAACCAGGGATTCAAGCTTCAGGAGGCTAATTTGCATATTCCAGGTGCCTTCTGGGAGAAGCGAAGTCTCCCTAAGCTAGAAGATCGTTGGGTACAGCCGGGACCAGCTGCTTCGAAAGCATCACCAAACCAGGGATTCAAGCTTCAGGAGGCTAATTTGCATATTCCAGGTGCCTTCTGGGAGAAGCGAAGTCTCCCTAAGCTAGAAGATCGTTGGGTACAGCCGGGACCAGCTGCTTCGAAAGCATCACCAAACCAGGGATTCAAGCTTCAGGAGGCTAATTTGCATATTCCAGGTGCCTTCTGGGAGAAGCGAAGTCTCCCTAAGCTAGAAGATCGTTGGGTACAGCCGGGACCAGCTGCTTCGAAAGCATCACCAAACCAGGGATTCAAGCTTCAGGAGGCTAATTTGCATATTCCAGGTGCCTTCTGGGAGAAGCGAAGTCTCCCTAAGCTAGAAGATCGTTGGGTACAGCCGGGACCAGCTGCTTCGAAAGCATCACCAAACCAGGGATTCAAGCTTCAGGAGGCTAATTTGCATATTCCAGGTGCCTTCTGGGAGAAGCGAAGTCTCCCTAAGCTAGAAGATCGTTGGGTACAGCCGGGACCAGCTGCTTCGAAAGCATCACCAAACCAGGGATTCAAGCTTCAGGAGGCTAATTTGCATATTCCAGGTGCCTTCTGGGAGAAGCGAAGTCTCCCTAAGCTAGAAGATCGTTGGGTACAGCCGGGACCAGCTGCTTCGAAAGCATCACCAAACCAGGGATTCAAGCTTCAGGAGGCTAATTTGCATATTCCAGGTGCCTTCTGGGAGAAGCGAAGTCTCCCTAAGCTAGAAGATCGTTGGGTACAGCCGGGACCAGCTGCTTCGAAAGCATCACCAAACCAGGGATTCAAGCTTCAGGAGGCTAATTTGCATATTCCAGGTGCCTTCTGGGAGAAGCGAAGTCTCCCTAAGCTAGAAGATCGTTGGGTACAGCCGGGACCAGCTGCTTCGAAAGCATCACCAAACCAGGGATTCAAGCTTCAGGAGGCTAATTTGCATATTCCAGGTGCCTTCTGGGAGAAGCGAAGTCTCCCTAAGCTAGAAGATCGTTGGGTACAGCCGGGACCAGCTGCTTCGAAAGCATCACCAAACCAGGGATTCAAGCTTCAGGAGGCTAATTTGCATATTCCAGGTGCCTTCTGGGAGAAGCGAAGTCTCCCTAAGCTAGAAGATCGTTGGATACAGCCGGGACCAGCTGCTTCGAAAGCATCACCAAACCAGGGATTCAAGCTTCAGGAGGCTAATTTGCATATTCCAGGTGCCTTCTGGGAGAAGCGAAGTCTCCCTAAGCTAGAAGATCGTTGGGTACAGCCGGGACCAGCTGCTTCGAAAGCATCACCAAACCAGGGATTCAAGCTTCAGGAGGCTAATTTGCATATTCCAGGTGCCTTCTGGGAGAAGCGAAGTCTCCCTAAGCTAGAAGATCGTTGGGTACAGCCGGGACCAGCTGCTTCGAAAGCATCACCAAACCAGGGATTCAAGCTTCAGGAGGCTAATTTGCATATTCCAGGTGCCTTCTGGGAGAAGCGAAGTCTCCCTAAGCTAGAAGATCGTTGGGTACAGCCGGGACCAGCTGCTTCGAAAGCATCACCAAACCAGGGATTCAAGCTTCAGGAGGCTAATTTGCATATTCCAGGTGCCTTCTGGGAGAAGCGAAGTCTCCCTAAGCTAGAAGATCGTTGGGTACAGCCGGGACCAGCTGCTTCGAAAGCATCACCAAACCAGGGATTCAAGCTTCAGGAGGCTAATTTGCATATTCCAGGTGCCTTCTGGGAGAAGCGAAGTCTCCCTAAGCTAGAAGATCGTTGGGTACAGCCGGGACCAGCTGCTTCGAAAGCATCACCAAACCAGGGATTCAAGCTTCAGGAGGCTAATTTGCATATTCCAGGTGCCTTCTGGGAGAAGCGAAGTCTCCCTAAGCTAGAAGATCGTTGGGTACAGCCGGGACCAGCTGCTTCGAAAGCATCACCAAACCAGGGATTCAAGCTTCAGGAGGCTAATTTGCATATTCCAGGTGCCTTCTGGGAGAAGCGAAGTCTCCCTAAGCTAGAAGATCGTTGGATACAGCCGGGACCAGCTGCTTCGAAAGCATCACCAAACCAGGGATTCAAGCTTCAGGAGGCTAATTTGCATATTCCAGGTGCCTTCTGGGAGAAGCGAAGTCTCCCTAAGCTAGAAGATCGTTGGGTACAGCCGGGACCAGCTGCTTCGAAAGCATCACCAAACCAGGGATTCAAGCTTCAGGAGGCTAATTTGCATATTCCAGGTGCCTTCTGGGAGAAGCGAAGTCTCCCTAAGCTAGAAGATCGTTGGGTACAGCCGGGACCAGCTGCTTCGAAAGCATCACCAAACCAGGGATTCAAGCTTCAGGAGGCTAATTTGCATATTCCAGGTGCCTTCTGGGAGAAGCGAAGTCTCCCTAAGCTAGAAGATCGTTGGATACAGCCGGGACCAGCTGCTTCGAAAGCATCACCAAACCAGGGATTCAAGCTTCAGGAGGCTAATTTGCATATTCCAGGTGCCTTCTGGGAGAAGCGAAGTCTCCCTAAGCTAGAAGATCGTTGGGTACAGCCGGGACCAGCTGCTTCGAAAGCATCACCAAACCAGGGATTCAAGCTTCAGGAGGCTAATTTGCATATTCCAGGTGCCTTCTGGGAGAAGCGAAGTCTCCCTAAGCTAGAAGATCGTTGGGTACAGCCGGGACCAGCTGCTTCGAAAGCATCACCAAACCAGGGATTCAAGCTTCAGGAGGCTAATTTGCATATTCCAGGTGCCTTCTGGGAGAAGCGAAGTCTCCCTAAGCTAGAAGATCGTTGGATACAGCCGGGACCAGCTGCTTCGAAAGCATCACCAAACCAGGGATTCAAGCTTCAGGAGGCTAATTTGCATATTCCAGGTGCCTTCTGGGAGAAGCGAAGTCTCCCTAAGCTAGAAGATCGTTGGGTACAGCCGGGACCAGCTGCTTCGAAAGCATCACCAAACCAGGGATTCAAGCTTCAGGAGGCTAATTTGCATATTCCAGGTGCCTTCTGGGAGAAGCGAAGTCTCCCTAAGCTAGAAGATCGTTGGATACAGCCGGGACCAGCTGCTTCGAAAGCATCACCAAACCAGGGATTCAAGCTTCAGGAGGCTAATTTGCATATTCCAGGTGCCTTCTGGGAGAAGCGAAGTCTCCCTAAGCTAGAAGATCGTTGGATACAGCCGGGACCAGCTGCTTCGAAAGCATCACCAAACCAGGGATTCAAGCTTCAGGAGGCTAATTTGCATATTCCAGGTGCCTTCTGGGAGAAGCGAAGTCTCCCTAAGCTAGAAGATCGTTGGGTACAGCCGGGACCAGCTGCTTCGAAAGCATCACCAAACCAGGGATTCAAGCTTCAGGAGGCTAATTTGCATATTCCAGGTGCCTTCTGGGAGAAGCGAAGTCTCCCTAAGCTAGAAGATCGTTGGGTACAGCCGGGACCAGCTGCTTCGAAAGCATCACCAAACCAGGGATTCAAGCTTCAGGAGGCTAATTTGCATATTCCAGGTGCCTTCTGGGAGAAGCGAAGTCTCCCTAAGCTAGAAGATCGTTGGATACAGCCGGGACCAGCTGCTTCGAAAGCATCACCAAACCGCGCGCCGTACGGCGCGCGAATTTTTGCCTGTAGGACATTATTGCAAGAGAGCTTGGCTGAGTAGATTACACAAGAAGGAAAACACACAGCAAGTCAGCAGGATCTAGGAGCAACATGGCAGATGTGACAACCTACATGGTGAGCTGCAGCATGTGCTACATGTTCACAGATCGACCAGAAGAAGAATCCAATTTCACCTGTCAGAAGTGTAGACTAGTGGCCCTTTTAGAAGAAAAGGTGCGGGGTCTGGAAGAAAGAATAGCAACTTTGAAACTCATCAAAGAGAATGAAGACTTTCTAGACAGAACAGAAGCATCTCTACTGGTCACAGAAGGTGCAAAAAGTGTCAGAGAACCTCCAAAAGCAGATGAGTGGAAGCATGTGACCAAAAGAAGCAAGAAGACCATGGAGAAATCACCAACCACACAACTGAAGAACCGATATCAAATCTTTGTAGAGGATGAAGATGGCACACCTAAGAATGAAGCAATACCAGCAAGCAAAAAAGAAAAGGGCACACAGCAACAAGTGACAGCAAAAAGTACAGCCAAGAAGCAACGAAGAGTGGTGGTGGTGGGAGACTCACTACTGAGAGGCACCGAAGCAGCCATCTGCAGACCGGACATAACTGCAAGAGAAGTATGCTGCCTTCCAGGTGCGATGATCAAGGATGTGACCGATAGGATACCAAAGCTCTTCAGCTCCAAGGACGTCCACCCATTTCTTCTGATACATGTTGGCACCAATGACACGGCAAGGAAGGACCTACCGACAATCTGCAAGGACTTTGAAGAGTTGGGGAAGAAAGTAAAGGAACTGGATGCACAGGTAGTTTTTTCTTCTATCCTTCCAGTAGACAGGCATGGCACCAGGAGATGGAACAGGATCCTTGATGCAAACAACTGGCTAAGACGATGGTGCAGACAACAAGGATTTGGATTCCTGGACCACGGTGTGAATTACTGGTATGATGGACTCCTCGCCAGAGACGGACTACACCTCAACAAACCTGGGAAACACACATTCGCCAGAAGACTCGCTACACTCATCAGGAGGGCGTTAAACTAGAAGAAGAGGGGACGGGAAGAAAAACATTAGACTCGAACAAAGACGACCCAGGAAAACATACTCAGAAGGGAGGTAAGAACATTTCTAAAACAATCCACAGTGAGGAGATTGGAACAAAACAAAATCCTCTAAACTGCATGCTCGCAAACGCCAGAAGCCTGACAAACAAGATGGAAGAACTAGAAGCAGAAATATCTACAGGTAACTTTGACATAGTGGGAATAACCGAGACATGGTTAGATGAAAGCTATGACTGGGCAGTTAACTTACAGGGTTACAGTCTGTTTAGAAAGGATCGTAAAAATCGGAGAGGAGGAGGGGTTTGTCTCTATGTAAAGTCTTGTCTAAAGTCCACTTTAAGGGAGGATATTAGCGAAGGGAATGAGGATGTCGAGTCCATATGGGTTGAAATTCATGGAGGGAAAAATGGTAACAAAATTCTCATTGGGGTCTGTTACAAACCCCCAAATATAACAGAAAGCATGGAAAGTCTACTTCTAAAGCAGATAGATGAAGCTGCAACCCATAATGAGGTCCTGGTTATGGGGGACTTTAACTACCCGGATATTAACTGGGAAACAGAAACCTGTGAAACCCATAAAGGCAACAGGTTTCTGCTAATAACCAAGAAAAATTATCTTTCACAATTGGTGCAGAATCCAACCAGAGGAGCAGCACTTTTAGACCTAATACTATCTAATAGACCTGACAGAATAACAAATCTGCAGGTGGTTGGGCATTTAGGAAATAGCGACCACAATATTGTGCAGTTTCACCTGTCTTTCACTAGGGGGACTTGCCAGGGAGTCACAAAAACATTGAACTTTAGGAAGGCAAAGTTTGAACAGCTTAGAGATGCCCTTAATCTGGTAGACTGGGACAATATCCTCAGAAATGAGAATACAGATAATAAATGGGAAATGTTTAAGAACATCCTAAATAGGCAGTGTAAGCGGTTTATACCTTGTGGGAATAAAAGGACTAGAAATAGGAAAAACCCAATGTGGCTAAACAAAGAAGTAAGACAGGCAATTAACAGTAAAAAGAAAGCATTTGCACTACTAAAGCAGGATGGCACCATTGAAGCTCTAAAAAACTATAGGGAGAAAAATACTTTATCTAAAAAACTAATTAAAGCTGCCAAAAAGGAAACAGAGAAGCACATTGCTAAGGAGAGTAAAACTAATCCCAAACTGTTCTTCAACTATATCAATAGTAAAAGAATAAAAACTGAAAATGTAGGCCCCTTAAAAAATAGTGAGGAAAGAATGGTTGTAGATGACGAGGAAAAAGCTAACATATTAAACACCTTCTTCTCCACGGTATTCACGGTGGAAAATGAAATGCTAAGTGAAATCCCAAGAAACAATGAAAACCCTATATTAAGGGTCACCAATCTAACCCAAGAAGAGGTGCGAAACCGGCTAAATAAGATTAAAATAGATAAATCTCCGGGTCCGGATGGCATACACCCACGAGTACTAAGAGAACTAAGTAATGTAATAGATAAACCATTATTTCTTATTTTTAGTGACTCTATAGCGACAGGGTCTGTTCCGCAGGACTGGCGCATAGCAAATGTGGTGCCAATATTCAAAAAGGGCTCTAAAAGTGAACCTGGAAATTATAGGCCAGTAAGTCTAACCTCTATTGTTGGTAAAATATTTGAAGGGTTTCTGAGGGATGTTATTCTGGATTATCTCAATGAGAATAACTGTTTAACTCCATATCAGCATGGGTTTATGAGAAATCGCTCCTGTCAAACCAATCTAATCAGTTTTTATGAAGAGGTAAGCTATAGACTGGACCACGGTGAGTCATTGGACGTGGTATATCTCGATTTTTCCAAAGCGTTTGATACCGTGCCGCACAAGAGGTTGGTACACAAAATGAGAATGCTTGATCTGGGGGAAAATGTGTGTAAATGGGTTAGTAACTGGCTTAGTGATAGAAAGCAGAGGGTGGTTATAAATGGTATAGTCTCTAACTGGGTCGCTGTGACCAGTGGGGTACCGCAGGGGTCAGTATTGGGACCTGTTCTCTTCAACATATTCATTAATGATCTGGTAGAAGGTTTACACAGTAAAATATCGATATTTGCAGATGATACAAAACTATGTAAAGCAGTTAATACAAGAGAAGATAGTATTCTGCTACAGATGGATCTGGATAAGTTGGAAACTTGGGCTGAAAGGTGGCAGATGAGGTTTAACAATGATAAATGTAAGGTTATACACATGGGAAGAGGGAATCAATATCACCATTACACACTGAACGGGAAACCACTGGGTAAATCTGACAGGGAGAAGGACTTGGGGATCCTAGTTAATGATAAACTTACCTGGAGCAGCCAGTGCCAGGCAGCAGCTGCCAAGGCAAACAGGATCATGGGGTGCATTAAAAGAGGTCTGGATACACATGATGAGAGCATTATACTGCCTCTGTACAAATCCCTAGTTAGACCGCACATGGAGTACTGTGTCCAGTTTTGGGCACCGGTGCTCAGGAAGGATATAATGGAACTAGAGAGAGTACAAAGGAGGGCAACAAAATTAATAAAGGGGATGGGAGAACTACAATACCCAGATAGATTAGCGAAATTAGGATTATTTAGTCTAGAAAAAAGACGACTGAGGGGCGATCTAATAACCATGTATAAGTATATAAGGGGACAATACAAATATCTCGCTGAGGATCTGTTTATACCAAGGAAGGTGACGGGCACAAGGGGGCATTCTTTGCGTCTGGAGGAGAGAAGGTTTTTCCACCAACATAGAAGAGATTCTTTACTGTTAGGGCAGTGAGAATCTGGAATTGCTTGACTGAGGAGGTGGTGATGGCGAACTCAGTCGAGGGGTTCAAGAGAGGCCTGGATGTCTTCCTGGAGCAGAACAATATTGTATCATACAATTATTAGGTTCTGTAGAAGGACGTAGATCTGGGTACTTATTATGATGGAATATAGGCTGAACTGGATGGACAAATGTCTTTTTTCGGCCTTACTAACTATGTTACTATGTTACTATGTAGGTCTTTTCTGTCTTCTGATCAGGAGGAGGTGCCTTAACACATCATTGAGCCCTTCAAAATTACGATCACTCGGTGATAGATTTGTCACAGGTCCTAACCGTAAAATTACATTGCTGAACCAGACATGAAGCAGATTCTTCTGTGGGATCCTTTGTGTAAGTTGGCTGGTCATGCCGGACATAAGAAAACAGCTCTACTCATTTCCCGACATTATTGGTGGCCGACCCTGCGCAAGGATATTGTGGATTTTGTCTCTGCCTGTCCCTCTTGTGCCCAGAACAATACCCCAAAACAGCTTCCATCTGGTTGGCTACTTCCTTTGCCCATACGATCTGCTCCCTGGCAGCATAATGTTGTGCCAGTCTGTATATAAGCCATACTCTCCTACTGGGCTGTTACAGGTACCTGTCCCTTGAGTGGTCAGCTGCTGTGTGTCCAAGGTCGGTCCTGGAGTAGCACCTGATGTCCATCAGGAGCCAAGCTTAACCCCACCATCAGGGGCTGTAGTGAAGTCAGGTGCTCACCGATCCACACCCCACCAGGCTCTCCATTGACCACAACACAAGGGTTCCACCACTCCAGTTACATATTTGAATATTATTGGCACTGTTTTACTTTCTACTTATACAGTTTTCAAGATCTCCGCTTGCTTTCATTCACTCAGAACGTTCATTATTTAGCTATGTATGCTGTGCCTTGTAACAAGCCATGCACCGGTCTGTCCATTCAAAATGACCAGGACAGATTTTTATATAAGCAAAGGTTTTGAATATTGTGAGGGATTGATAAAAAAAAAGTTTTCTGAAGTTTGGAGAACATTTCATAATGCAAAAAAAATAAAATAAATTATATATATATATATATATATATATATATATATACAGTGGGGCAAAAAAGTATTTAGTCAGTCAGCAATAGTGCAAGTTCCACCACTTAAAAAGATGAGAGGCGTCTGTAATTTACATCATAGGTAGACCTCAACTATGGGAGACAAACTGAGAAAAAAAAATCCAGAAAATCACTGTCTGTTTTTTTAACATTTTATTTGCATATTATGGTGGAAAATAAGTATTTGGTCAGAAACAAAATTTAATCTCAATACTTTGTAATATATCCTTTGTTGGCAATGACAGAGGTCAAACGTTTTCTGTAAGTCTTCACAAGGTTGCCACACACTGTTGTTGGTATGTTGGCCCATTCCTCCATGCAGATCTCCTCTAGAGCAGTGATGTTTTTGGCTTTTCGCTTGGCAACACGGACTTTCAACTCCCTCCAAAGGTTTTCTATAGGGTTGAGATCTGGAGACTGGCTAGGCCACTCCAGGACCTTGAAATGCTTCTTACGAAGCCACTCCTTCGTTGCCCTGGCGGTGTGCTTTGGATCATTGTCATGTTGAAAGACCCAGCCACGTTTCATCTTCAATGCCCTTGCTGATGGAAGGAGGTTTGCACTCAAAATCTCACGATACATGGCCCCATTCATTCTTTCATGTACCCGGATCAGTTGTCCTGGCCCCTTTGCAGAGAAACAGCCCCAAAGCATGATGTTTCCACCACCATGCTTTACAGTAGGTATGGTGTTTGATGGATGCAACTCAGTATTCTTTTTCCTCCAAACACGACAAGTTGTGTTTCTACCAAACAGTTCCAGTTTGGTTTCATCAGACCATAGGACATTCTCCCAAAACTCCTCTGGATCATCCAAATGCTCTCTAGCAAACTTCAGACGGGCCCGAACATGTACTGGCTTTAGCAGTGGGACACGTCTGGCACTGCAGGATCTGAGTCCATGGTGGCGTAGTGTGTTACTTATGGTAGGCCTTGTTACATTGGTCCCAGCTCTCTGCAGTTCATTCACTAGGTCCCCCCGCGTGGTTCTGGGATTTTTGCTCACCGTTCTTGTGATCATTCTGACCCCACAGGTTGGGATTTTGCGTGGAGACCCAGATCGAGGAAGTGGTCTTGTATGTCTTCCATTTTCTAATTATTGCTCCCACTGTTGATTTCTTCACTCCAAGCTGGTTGGCTATTACAGATTCAGTCTTCCCAGCCTGGTGCAGGGCTACAATTTTGTTTCTGGTGTCCTTTGACAGCTCTTTGGTCTTCACCATAGTGGAGTTTGGAGTCAGACTGTTTGAGGGTGTGCACAGGTGTCTTTTTATACTGATAACAAGTTTAAACAGGTGCCATTACTACAGGTAATGAGTGGAGGAAAGAGGAGACTCTTAAAGAAGAAGTTACAGGTCTGTGAGAGCCAGAAATCTTGATTGTTTGTTTCTGACCAAATACTTATTTTCCACCATAATATGCAAAAAAAATGATAAAAAAACCAGAATGTGATTTTCTGGATTTTTTTTTCTCAGTTTGTCTCCCATAGTTGAGGTCTACCTATGATGTAAATTACAGGCACCTCTCATCTTTTTAAGTGGTGGAACTTGCACTATTGCTGACTGACTAAATACTTTTTTGCCCCACTGTATATATAATTTTATCGGAATACCCTTTGAAATATGTCAATCATCTGTATTATACATATTGATGTTCAGAACTTTTTGAAAATAAAATCTTCCATGTCACAATGTTTTACATAACATCACACCCCTTACCAATCAGAGAAGGCTTGAAAATTAATAATTGGTGGTGGTCTCTTATTTTTTTAGAGCCTTACTTCATCAGAGACATTGCCCTTTAAAATGTGAAACCCGTAGTGATCAGCTTTCCTCCATGGTGCAATGGCCAGCCAGGAAATGTAGTATTAGATGGAAGGCATTAGTATGAGAGCTCATCGGAGTAATTCAAGGACTGTCTAAGTCTAAAAAAAAGTGAGCAGCTTGTATACTGTGGCCCTGTGTTCTAGGTCATAAAGAGGGTTCCTGACCGGAGAAACCCTTCTATGATGTCCATTTGCCTGATTAGAAGGTGTAGTCTACATAAGAGAATCAAAGTAAGGCTTCCTGTTCTAAAAAGACCCCTTATTCCTGACAATTTCAATGGAACCTGCCAATCGTCCACCCATCTAATATTTATTGGGGGCTCTAGACTCCCATAGCACATTATTTCAACAAGCCACCACCAAAGATGTCTGGAGGGGACAGAGATGTCCAGTGGTAACATGCTTCACTCTTTTTACGTAGAATATGTGTACATTTTTTTTTTGTAATAAAAAAGAAAAACATTGCTCGATTCAGAAGAACAGTGGGATTTTTTATAGCAACTGGCAGATCCTCTTTAAGACATTGGTTGAATGCGTAACTCAATAGGTTCAAAATAAATTTAGGACAATAGTTATAAATGAGCATTGTCTGGTATTACAATATTCACATAAATGATGGCGAGCTGCAATATCCCGACTCCCTGTGCCGTATATTATTAACTATAAACTACATACAACTTTTTTTGGGTCAAGTGTCCTGACATTTGGGTGTGACACATAAAGGGCAGGACAGCAGGAGACCATGACCCCCCATTGCTTAACTAATAGTGTATTTCCTTATTATTTAGTGAAATGCATCAAGAGACATAAAGCAAAACCATAAAACTGCATAATTGAGACTTGGAAGAAACAGATTTTAATGAGAAAACTCATTCGGAATATTTCTATTCATCAGGACACAATAACTCAATGAACAGACAACCTACTAATACCATCTGCTGCGACATTGAAATTAGATGAGAAATGAAATCCTAGGAGAAATAATCATATTAACTGTATGTGAGTCATCCTGCAGAAGGTGCTGCAACAGCTAAACCTGCCGTGGGCTTCTTCACCTCCTTTGCTGAATGTTAAAGGGATATTACACTTTTCATTGACATTACTTAAAGAGAAATATCATGAGATTTGATTATGGGTGTAGTTACTATTATGGTAGCTTTTCTATTTCAATATAGAGCAGTACATCTGTGAATTCATGACACTATCAAAGAAATGTAGCTCCTGGACACCAGCAGCACTAATGTAGCCCCAACATGCCACCATATTTTACTGTAGGTGGAGCGCCCCCAGACACAGGGCCACGAGTTCTCGGTACCGGGCCTCTCTGGTTCGGTTCTGCGACTGTCACGGTGGCTAGACCCGGTCCGCGACCCTGCTAAGGGGCGTCCAATAAAGGCGATGCAGTCTGTGGTGTTCGATCAGGGTGACCGACGCTGCTGTTGGGTCCGCTGGGGTGATGGAATGGCAGCTGGACGGTATACCTTCCCACAGGTGAAGTATGTCCCCAGGGCTTCCCAGTAAGGTGGATGGTAATGGTGTGAGATGCAGTCAATAACGAGGACACAAGGTTGCAGTCTCTTTACCTCTTTACTGAAGACTTCAGGATCCTCAATCCAGAGCACGTTTAACAGAGTTTCCTTCTCAGATGGAAATCGTTGCCTACCACTAGCACCTGTGTGTTGTAGTCCTACCCTGCCGAGCATTCGGAATAGTCCTCACAACTGCTGTTCTCGTTCGTCGTTCTCTACAGCTCTCTCTCTCTCTTTAGTTCCAGATGTTGCTAGTTTCTCGTCCCCCTGGTATGTTATGGCTAGGACGCACCCGTATGACGGTAAGGCCTGGAGGTCTTCCGGGACCCTAGAGATGCCCCTCTCCCACTGTTGCCCCCTATGTCTTCGTAGGAAATTTAAGGTAGACAGCCAATCTATAATTAACTGTCAAGTGGAGTTCGAAGTAAGGCCTAGAGTCAGTTACTCCCGCGGTGTTCCGGCCACCGGCTACGCGCCTCAGTAGGATGTTGCCTCGGTCTCACGGCACGACTCCTACTGGTACTCCTTTGTGCTTGATCTTGTTTACACAGTTCCACAATATCCTTCCCTTCGTGTCTCTTCCTTAGGATACCGCCGCAAGGTAGTGCAGTGTTGTGAATTCTGCTCTTGGGTTCCCTCCAGTGGTTGTAGGTGGGAATGCAGTTGTCTCTGACTCGCAGTCCTGGCCAGGTGTATCGGATGATTACAATTCTGACTGGGATATTTAGGTGTGCAGGATCCTTTAGCCCTTGCCAGTTGTCAATGTTCCTTGTGAAGTGTTGGATCACTTTCTGGCTTCTCCTGCTTGCTGCCAAATTCAGCAAAGATAAGTGTTTGGTTTTTGTTTCTGTGGCACACTGCTGTGTGCTTGTTTCAGTTTTATTCCTGCTCTGATTGTAGGATTCACTGGAGTTGCAGATTTACGCTCCTACATCTTTTAGTTTGATGTAGGTAGTTTTCTGTATATTCTTGTTATGACCTGGTGGTTAGGAGCGCCCGGCATGACCTGATAGTTAAACTCACACAGGACGAGTTCTGGGATGTGGGATGTTGTGAATTCTGTGGCAGAGCTCCCTCCTGTGGTCACAAGTGGTACTTCGGCTGATTCTCTCTGTGAGCTTCCGTTGGTGGAGGAGAGTGGTACTGCAGCTTCTGAGTTTCCTTCCTCAGGTGATGTGGTGAAGTCGTTAGGTGCTGCTCTATTTAACTCCACCTAGTGCTTTGATCCTGGCCTCCAGTCAATGTTCTAGTATTGGACCTGTTTCCTCCTGAATCGTTCCTGTGGCCTGCTGCTCTGCATAGCTAAGTTCCGCTTTTGCTATTTAGTTTGCTGTTTTTTCTGTCCAGCTTGCTTATTTGTTGTTTCTTGCTTGCTGGAAGCTCTGGGACGCAGAGGGTGTACCTCTGTGCCGTTAGTTCGGTACGGAGGGTCTTTTTGCCCCCTTTGCGTGGTTTTTTGTAGGGTTTTGTGTTGACCAAAAAGTTACCTTTCCTATCCTCGCTCTGTTCAGAAAGTCGGGCCTCACTTTGCTAAATCTATTTCATCTCTACGTTTGCCTTTTCATCTTAACTCACAGTCATTATATGTGGGGGCTGCCTTTTCCTTTGGGGTATTTCTCTGAGGCAAGGTAGGCTTATTTTCTATCTTCAGGCTAGCTAGTTTCTCAGGCTGTGCCGAGTTGCATAGGGAGCGTTAGCCGCAATCCACGGCTGCCTCTAGTGTGGTTGGAGAGGATTAGGGATTGCGGTCAGCAGAGTTCCCACGTCTCAGAGCTCGTTCTATGTTTTTGGGTTATTGTCAGGTCACTGTATGTGCTCTGACTTCTATGTCCATTGTGGTACTGAATTACCTTATCATAACAGTGGGAGCTCTGCTGACTGCAAGCCCTAATCCTATCACACACACTAGAAATAGCCGTGGAGCGTTCCTGACTCTCCCTAGATGCCTCTTCACAGCCTCAGAGCTAGCTAGCCCTAGAGATAGAAAATAAAGCCTACCTTGCCTCAGAGAAATTCCCCAAAGGAAAAGGCAGCCCCCACATATATTGACTGTGAGTAAAGATGAAAGTCACAAACGCAGAAATGAAACAGGTTTCAGCAAAGGGAGGCCAGACTTACTAAACAGACAGAGGATAGGAAAGGTATCTTTGCGGTCAGCACAAAAACTACAAAAGACCACGCAGAGTGCCACTCTGCATCCCAGAGCTTCCAGCTAGCAAGACAAAATCATGATAACCAGCTGGACAAGGAAACAATGAACAAATAATAACTATCAGGAACTTAGCTTCTGCTGGAGAAGACAGGTCACCAGAAAGATCCAAGAGCGAACTGAACCAATGCAGGAACATTGACAGCTGGCATGGAGTAACGATCTGAGTGGAGTTAAATAGAGAGCAGCCAACCAAAGGATAAACCACGTCACCTGTGTAAGGAACCTCAGAAGCAGCAGCTTCATTCACATCCACCAGAGGGAGCCCATAGACAGAACTCGCCGAAGTACCATTCACGACCACAGGAGGGAGTTCGACAACAGAATTCACAACATATTCTGCTGTGGATGTTTTGAAGGGTTTTACTACTGACCGCACAGAACTCTGTCCTATCCTGTCCTATCCAGCTAGAGTGGCCTCCTGTGCTAAATCCTGTTTTTCTGCCTGTGTATGTTTTTTCCTCTCCGACTCACTGCCAATATTTGTGGGGGGCTGTCTATCCTTTGGGGATTTTCTCTGAGGCAAGATAGTATTCTAATTTCCATCTTTAGGGGTATTTAGTCCTCCGGCTGTGACGAGGTGTCTAGGTGTGTTAGGTACACTCCACGGCTACTTCTAGTTGCGGTGTTAAGTTCAGTATTGCGGTCAGTATAGTGGCCACCTTCTCCAGTGAAAGTTCTCATGCAGCTCCAAGGTCACCGGATCATAACAGTGCAGGCGCGGTTCCGTTACGTTCTGCTGTTCGCTAGGCTCCTGCCAGGTTCCCACGCCTGACAGGGACCTGTTGTGAATTCTGTGGCAGAGCTCCCTCCTGTGGTCACAAGTGGTACTGCGGCTTCTGAGTTTCCTTCCTCAGGTGCTGTGGTGAAGTCGTTAGGTGCTGCTCTATTTAACTCCACCTAGTGCTTTGCTCCTGACCTCCAGTCAATTTTCTAGTATTGGTCTTGCTTCCTCCTGGATCGTTCCTGTGGCCTATCTGCTCTGCATAAGCTAAGTTTTGCTTGTGTTATTTTTGTTTGCTATTTTTTCTGTCCAGCTTGCTTAATTGTTTTTTCTGGCTTGCTGGAAGCTCTGGGACGCAGAGGGAGCACCTCCGTACCGTTAGTCGGTGCGGAGGGTCTTTTTGCCCCTCTGCGTGGTTGTTTGTAGGGTTTTGTGTTGTCCGCAAAGTTATCTTTCCTATCTTCGGTCTGTTCAGTAAGTTGGGCCTCACTTTGCTAAATCTATTGCATCTCTGCGTTTGTATTTTCATCTCTACTCACAGTCTTTATATGTGGGGGGCTGCCTTTTCCTTTGGGGTATTTCTCTGAGGCAAGGTAGGCTTATTTTTCTATCTTAGGCCTAGCTAGTTTCTCAGGCTGTGCCGAGTTGCATAGGGAGCGTTAGGCGCAATCCACGGCTGCCTCTAGTGTGGTTGGATAGGATTAGGGATTGCGGTCAGCAGAGTTCCCACGTCTCAGAGCTCGTCCTATGTCTTTTGGTTATTGTCAGGTCACTTTGTGTGCTCTGAACTTCAAGGTCCATTGTGGTTCTGAATTACCTAATCATAACAGTACTGGAGGCCCAAAGTACTAATGATTCTCAATAGAGGAAAAAAAGAAGTTCTGAGACCATTTTTTTTTCTTTTACTGTGTTTTGCCTTTTTTTTCCCCTAGACATTTGGGTGGTTCAGGACACAGGTGTAGTGATGGACATTAAAGGTCTGTCTTCATGTGTGGATCATCTCACTGCAAGAGTACAAAATATTCAAGACTTTGTGGTTCAGAATTCTATGTTAGAACTAAGAATTCCTATTCCTGATTTGTTTTCTGGAGATAGAGCTAAATTTCTGAGTTTCAAAAATAATTGTAAACTGTTTCTGGCTTTGAAACCTCGCTCCTCTGGTGACCCAGTTCAACAAGTTAGGATCATTACTTCTTTATTACGTGGCGACCCTCAAGACTGGGCATTTTCCCTTGCGCCAGGAGATCCTGCATTATGTAATATTGATGCGTTTTTCCTGGCGCTCGGATTGCTGTACGATGAACCTAATTCGGTGGATCAGGCAGAGAAAAATTTGCTGGCACTGTGTCAGGGTCAGGATGAGATAGAGATTTATTGTCAGAAGTTTAGAAAGTGGTCCGTGCTCACTCAATGGAATGAAGGTGCGCTGGCAGCTATTTTCAGAAAGGGTCTCTCTGAAGCCCTTAAGGATGTCATGGTGGGATTTCCCATGCCTGCTGGTCTGAATGAGTCTATGTCTTTGGCCATTCAGATCGGTCGACGCTTGCGTGAGCGTAAATCTGTGCACCATTTGGCGGTATTATCCGAGCATAAACCTGAGCCTATGCAGTGCGATAGGACTTTGACCAGAGTTGAACGGCAAGAACACAGACGTCAGAATGGGCTGTGTTTCTACTGTGGTGATTCCACTCATGCTATCTCCGATTGTCCTAAGCGCACTAAGCGGTTCGCTAGGTCTGCCACCATTGGTACGGTACAGTCAAAATTTATTTTGTCCGTTACTTTGATCTGCTCTTTGTCTTCTTATTCTGTCATGGCATTTGTGGATTCAGGCGCTGCCCTGAATTTGATGGACTTGGAGTATGCTAGGCGTTGTGGGTTTTTCTTGGAGCCCTTGCAGTGTCCTATTCCATTGAGAGGAATTGATGCTACGCCTTTGGCCAAGAATAAGCCTCAGTACTGGACCCAGCTGACCATGTGCATGGCTCCTGCACATCAGGAGGATATTCGCTTTCTGGTGTTGCATAATCTGCATGATGTGGTCGTGTTGGGGTTGCCATGGCTATAAGACAATAACCCAGTATTAGATTGGAAATCAATGTCTGTGTCCAGCTGGGGTTGTCAGGGGGTACATGGTGATGTTCCATTTCTGTCTATTTCGTCATCCACCCCTTCTGAGGTCCCAGAGTTCTTGTCTGATTACCGAGATGTATTTGATGAGCCCAAGTCCAATGCCCTACCTCCGCATAGGGATTGTGATTGTGCTATCGAGTTGATTCCTGGTAGTAAGTTTCCTAAGGGTCGACTGTTTAATTTATCTGTACCTGAGCACGCCGCTATGCGGAGTTACGTGAAGGAGTCCTTGGAGAAAGGTCATATTCGCCCGTCATCGTCGCCATTGGGGGCGGGGTTCTTTTTTGTGGCCAAGAAGGATGGTTTGCTGAGACCTTGTATAGATTACCGCCTTCTAAATAAAATCACGGTCAAATTTCAGTACCCCTTGCCGCCGCTGCTATCTGATTTGTTTGCTCGGATCAAGGGTGCTAGTTGCTTCACCAAGATAGATCTTCGTGGTGCGTATAATCTTGTGCGTATTAAGCGGGGCGATGAATGGAAAACTGCATTTAATACGCCCGAGGGCCATTTTGAGTACCTAGTTATGCCTTGTGTTATTTTTGTTTGCTATTTTTTCTGTCCAGCTTGCTTAATTGGTTTTTCTGGCTTGCTGGAAGCTCTGGGACGCAGAGGGAGCACCTCCGTACCGTTAGTCGGTGCAGAGGGTCTTTTTGCCCCTCTGCGTGGTTGTTTGTAGGGTTTTGTGTTGACCGCAAAGTTATCTTTCCTATCTTCGGTCTGTTCAGTAAGTTGGGCCTCACTTTGCTAAATCTATTTCATCTCTGCGTTTGTACTTTCATCTCTACTCACAGTCATTATATGTGGGGGGCTGCCTTTTCCTTTGGGGTATTTCTCTGAGGCAAGGTAGGCTTATTTTTCTATCTTAGGCCTAGCTAGTTTCTCAGGCTGTGCCGAGTTGCATAGGGAGCGTTAGGCGCAATCCACGGCTGCCTCTAGTGTGGTTGGATAGGATTAGGGATTGCGGTCAGCAGAGTTCCCACGTGTCAGAGCTCGTCCTATGTCTTTTGGTTATTGTCAGGTCACTTTGTGTGCTCTGAACTTCAAGGTCCATTGTGGTTCTGAATTACCTAATCATAACAGGGACCCCCCCTGTGTCTTCTCCCTGCAACACCCTCTGCCACGGGATGTTGCCTGAATCCAACCCAGTCAGCTTCTGACTAACTTCCTCCCCAACCCCTAGTTTTACCAGTGTGAGGAGGGGCCCAATAAATAAAGCCTTTTTCTCCCCCTAGTGGCCGGAGTGTGAAGTGTAATGTGTTCTGGTGATACCTGGTCAGAAGAATTCCTTCAGTGCCATCAGACGTACCATCACTCCCCTTAGTGGCACAGCGTCATACTGCAACGACCAGGTCTCTGGGGCGCTGCATAGGCACCATGTATTTAGAAAAATGTATGGTGCCTACAGTGAGACATGGAGGTGGCTGCATGAGCGTGCTGGTGTTCGGGAGTTAAATTTCATAGATGGGATCATGAATTCACAGATGTACTGTTCTAAATTGAAAGAGAAGATTCAGCCATCATTCTGTGCTCTTGTTAAACGTGCACTTTTCCAACATGACAATGATCTAAACAAACATCTTTTACATTTCTGATGAACAAGGGTGAAAGTGATTCCGTGGCCAAATCTGAGCCCCAACCGAACGACTATGGGAGAGACAAGTTGTCATCACTCTCCATCCAGCATCCAGGCTCTGAAATAGGTCGTTCTTAAAGAATGGAAAAAAATGTTGCAATATGTCGTCAATATCTCAGTCCAGGGCTAGAAGATTTGACGCTGTCCTTAAAATTATCATGGAGGTCATACAGAATACTAGATGCAGTAGTTTTTGATGTGGGGTGTGCACATTTTTGCATCAACTAATTTGAGTAAAACCAAATAATTGCAATGAATTTTAGATTATTAACCTTACTTTTATGTTATGGGTTACAAAAAATGTTGTATGAAACCCAGTCTTGTCAACATTTTGGAAATTGTTTTTGTGTTCAGTGAGCTATTGACTAAAATATTAGGGGTGTACTTATTTATGTTGAGCACTGTATGTGATCGGGGTTTCAGACAAGATGACCAGATTAGCTGGAACACAGTAACCGTTTCTGGTAGAATCTAAAAAGCTAAGACAAGCTCGCAAAATCAAATAGCCGCTGAAAGACTTATTAGTGTCCAGAGGGCACCTGGTGTTCCAACATCGGGACTAACGTTCAGATAAGTGAAGCGTTCTGTCGTTTCAGATATTTTAGCTTTTGTAAAATGATAATTATATTGATGACCTATCCGGAGAAACTGTCGGTTGTTTCAGATACTTTAGCTTTAGTAAAATCAATAACAAAGGGTTGCCCTACTACTTTTATAACCTGACCTATACTTTGGACAGGTCCTCAATATCAGATTGGTGGGTGTCTAACACATGGCGCACACATATTAGCAGCTGTGCTCAGTGCTGGTGGCGCACGGATTTTAGTTGTGGAGCTGAACAGCACAGGTCCGTCAGCTGAATAGTGGCCAATGTTGTGTACTGCATATCCACTCCTGATCTGCAGTGCCCGGCAGTGACCGCCACACAGCTGACGGAGCTGCGCTGTTCAGCTCCTACAACTGCGAATATCTGGTCAGTGGCGCCATGGTGGGATGTTGATCGGTGGGAGTGCTGGGTATTGGACCCCATTGATGTGATATCTTATACTGATGACCTATCCTAACGATAGCTCACCAATATAAATCCTCAACTAGGCCGAAACAACTTCACCTCGATGCGTCGGCCATATTCCCACATTCTGCACTGTCTATGTGACATGGGTGACCAAGGCCCAAGACACGCTGAGACATCTTAACTAGATTATTGCCCATAATTTATGCAGTCAGAGGGACATCATTTTTTCTTCATACATACTGGAGTGCCACAGATTCTTATGGTTTATATAGATTATGGATTTCTTTACCTTTCCAAGTGTGACCATAGAGCAAAACTGACCAGAGGAAACTTCCAGCTCTTCTTTACACCATGTAATAGAGAATATGAAGGTATGGTGGAGGAATCATGAGAACTAGGCAGTAGTCCTTCACATTAATTATGCAGTGAAGAACAAACCCTGGAGACATCAAAACAAAGGTGCAGCACAGCGCAACAATGGAGAAGGATTACTTCTTAGCTATGGTTACATCATCTGCTCATCATTTAGACAATTATAGATAGAATTTTATATTTTTCGGAAGCCCTTAAAACCCTCTTATTTGCTGCAAATCCTCGTGTAGAGCACACACCTCGTGATCGAACAGTTTCCCAATAGCTTCATAAAGAATGCCCGAGTGTTGCGCGAAACGGCTCGCTTCCATACTCTTCATTCATCGTTTTTTTTATAAATATGGTTTATTCAACATCTTATACATTACATTTTATACACTGGAGTACATATACAGTGTGGTTTTAGGTGCAATTATTTACATAGATAAAAACTGAGCTTTCTAAATAAAATAAGACTTCTACGTGTGAGTTAACGAAAATCTCAAGACACTCTAAACTGAAAGAGGTCATTCAGGATTAAGACAAAATACACCTTTTTTTCCCCCACAAAACAGCACCAACAGTATCTAGTATTACAGCTCTGCCACATTCCCATAAGAATAACCTGCCAACGCCAGCGACATCAAATGGACAAGAGTGGTACCGAACTTCACCCCTTCTCGCCGGGACCCTTTTTTTCTAATCCTGGACAACTCCTTTAATATCTACATAGATAGAAAGGTGGACAGTAAACAGTTGTGTACAGTTACTACTTAGAATTATCATCCTGGGTATTTTTTCATGTTACACCTCCTAACCCGCAGGTGGCGACATGGTGCAAAAAACATGAAGGTTTCCGCTTGTGTTGACCTCCTTGACAGTGAGTTGTTGGTTTGATAAGTTACTATGGTGCCTATCGCTCTGGAATAAAACAAATTTTATCAAATGGAGATGTAAATGTCAAGAGCGACCACAATTCAGAAATCCAAGTGCTTGTCACAAAAAAAAATTTAGCTAAAGGAATGGAGTTGATTTTCAGTCACAAAAAATGTCTTGGGTGTGATCCTTCTATCATCAGAAAACTGGAAAATAAATAGCTGCGAGGGTTTGATTCGCAGAAAATAAATAGAGGAAGAAGCTCATGCAGGTAAGCCATAGAGCTTCCCCACCAGCGCCCCACAAAAATTGACAAAAAATTAATTTCTTTAAACCGCTTTGTTGAAAATGTATAATCGTGATTTTTAATGCTTTTTTTGTACATGTTGACGTTTATTAAGTTCTCACAAAAGGGATAGGTCGTGCGGCTTATTTCACCATAGATCAGTTTTATTTCCCCTGCACAATAAAAAAAAGTACACGATGGCCTTTGAAATCAAGTCCAGGCCGCCAACGGTGTTCTTCAGTAGCTTTCTGCTCTAAGGCCAGGTTCACGCTTTCCGAGTTTCACAGTCTGGGCATGTACTGTGATTTTTGGACAGGCCGCGGGTCTCCTGGCTTGAACTCATCACTCTCATGGGCCCTAGAGTCTGTTGAGGTCAAACAAAGTCCAGAATTCATGGTCCCCACATGGTGGAACCTAAGTGGGCTACAGAAGTGTTCCGCCCATGGCAACGGGTATACATGGCCACTACAGAGCCTATAAACCAGGAGGATCTGGTGCTAAACAGTCCCCTAAAGGTACCTTCACACTAAACGATATCGCTAGCAATCCGTGACGTTGCAGCGTCCTCGCTAGCGATATCGTTCAGTGTGACACGCAGGAGCGATCAGAATCCTGCTGTGATGTCGTTGGTCGGGGCTAGAGGGCCAGCACTTTCTTTGGTCGCTGGCTCTCCCGCTGACATCGCTGAATCGGCGTGTGTGACCCCGATTCAGCGATGTCTTCGCTGGTAACCAGGGTAAACATCAGGTTACTAAGCGCAGGGCCGCGCTTAGTAACCCGATGTTTACCCTGGATACCATCCTAAAAGTAAAAAAAACAAACACTTCATACTTACCTTCCCTGTCTGTCCTCCGGCGCTCTGGTTTCCTGCACTCACTGTGAGCACAGCGGCCGGAAAGCAGAGCGGTGACGTCACCGCTGTGCTTTCCGGCCGCTGTGCTCACAGCCAGTACATAGAAGCAGAGCGCCGAGGACAGACAGCTGAAGGTAAGTATGTAGTGTTTGTTTTTTTTACTTTTAGGATGGTAACCAGGGTAAACATCGGGTTACTAAGCGCGGCCCTGCACTTAGTAACCCGATGTTTACCCTGGTTACCGGCATCGTTGGTCGCTGGAGAGCTGTCTGTGTGACAGCTCTCCAGTGACAAAAGAGCGACGCTGCAGCGATCCGGATCGTTGTCTGGATCGCTGCAGCGTCGTTTAGTGTGAAGGTACCTTAACACTATTTCGTCATTCTGTGTTGGGGGGACACAGTGAAGGACACCCTAATTAAATTTGCACACTTATTTAGAACTAATCCTTTAGTTTATACATTGAACACATGAAATTTTCCATTACTACGACCAAAGGATTTGGCGGCCGACACGTCACAAGAATGTTTTATTATGGCAATATTCAACTGGTGCAACTCCTCCATATTCAACCGCTCTCCGTCAATCAATATCCAGCGTGGGCATCACGTGAGACCTACCTATCAGTAGCGGCTGATTGCTTTTAGCAGTCATGTGACGCCCCCGCCGGATGCTGATCCCAGGAGACTATCAGGGAATGTAGCATTTAGATCGAAGGTGTGAGACGAGAGAAAAATTTACTGTCGACAACTTTACGGTTAACTTGGCTTTTAAATTCCGCATAAAATAAACCACAAATGTGGCACATTCTGAAAAAAAAAATAAAAATAAAAATTCAGTTGCCCTTCTACAGCCAATAGAATTCAGCATCACGTTACTTCCCGAAGAAGTCATTGCTTCCTCATGATATATATTGCCTCTTTTCACACTACGTCATCTTCACTATAAGTAGCTGTTTGCCAATCAAATGGTCCCAGGTGACTAATATTATGTAAAACTATTATTTTTTTCCTAAAAAGTGTAAAATGTACCGAAGCATGTAGGAAATTCTCAGTAATACCTTAAGCCTTCATGGAGGGCAATAATAGTGGTCTGCAGGTACAGGACATCATAAAATAAAAGTAACAACAAAGTGAAGATAAAATAAAAAAATATAGTCACCATAAATGTCAATTATCACTAAAGAGAAAGAAGTTGCACGTCTTAGCTCAATCATCCAGCCTCACACCAATGGAGTCGCTATAAGGGGTGCATAAGTAGCAGATAGTTTGGGACCCTGATGCCTGAGGGAGGACAGAGACCCATCTGCCACATCAAAATGGTGCCTGAGGGAGCCTAGAGACCTATCTGCCACATCAAACTGGTGCCTGAGGGAGCTAAGAGACCTGTCTGCCACATCAGAATATTGCCTGAGGAAGCTAAGAGATCCACTTCCACATCAGAATAGTGCCTGAGGAAGCATATAGACCAATGTGCAGCACAAGACTGGTGCCTGAGAGAGCCTAGAATCCCATCTGCGACATCAGATTGGTGCCTGAAGGAGCATAGAGTCCCATCTTCCATACCAAACTGGTGCCCAAGGGTGCCCTATAATCCCATCTACCACGTCAGACTGGTTCCTAAGGGAGTACAGAGACTTTTTTGCTACATAAAACTGGTGCTTGAGAGAGCCCAGAGACATTTCTGCACATCAAACTGGTGTTTCATGGAGCTCAGAGATGCCTCTATGGAGCCCAGACATGTTTCTCATAAATCATACTAGTGTCTGATGGAGCCTAGAATCTCATATGCTACAACAGACTGGTGCCTGAGAGAGCCCAGGGACCCCATTGCCACCCAGGAACACATCAGTATTATCAAAGTGACATGGTGGACTGGTGGACCACTTATAGATTTTGCTTTGGACATTCTAGCTATACCTCTGCATATACCAAACATTGGTACCGGTGGTCAGTGCAAGTCCTCCATGAATCGAGTACCGAATATCTCAAGGCTTTGGTCATGCCTGGACCTGTGCGCAGCATGAAATACATAGACATATATATATATATTATATTCATTTGACTGTAATTCTAAATTCTTCATAGCAAGCCTCGAGTCAAGCAGTGGACGATCCCTCAAAGAGTCTTCAAGTCAAAAGCCATCGGAGACTTCAACGCTGGTAGATCGCTGTATCCGTATTAGATACAGTCCTCATCTTCTCATTTGTCAACATGGATACCATGAAGATAGCACTGTCTACACAACCATCATCAGAGGTAGACCACGTAATTCTCTGGAACCAATCCGGTCTTGCCTTCGTAGGTAGCCTTCAGCCAGCCTGGTTCCACAGATCTGTACACTGGGCAATGGGGACAAAAATGGGTATAAGTGTAACTCAGTGAAAGATACAGATGTAGCAAGGTCCAAACAATGTTGCGTCATTGTCACGCTTCACTACTCGCCTGGTGCATTAGATACAACAAAATTAAAGGGATTGTCCGTGTCCGAGATAGTGATGACAGAACCTCAAGAGAGATCCAACAGTATGACACTGGTGGGAGTCCGACACATGGCACCCTCATGTCGGGCATCAGTTGTTGGAAATGCGGTCTTCAGAACTGGAACAGCACAGCTCCATACACAGCGTAGTGGTCATTCACCGGTACTGCAGCTCAGCTCCAATCTCTTTAATAAGAGCTAAGCTGCAGTACCCCAGAACGGCCACTAAACAGTCTGTGGCGCTATGCTGTTCTGTTTCTATGCACTGTGCATTTCCTGCGACCGCAGAACCAGGATCGGTTCTCATCAATATCAAAGTCATGCACAATCCCTTTAATGGCTGACCCAGTTATGGAGTACGGGTGATACAGATTTCTACCTCTGTATATGACCATTACAAGATAAAGTGAATGGAAAGTTTTTTTTTTAATCTAAGGCTGAAGATTGTTGCATGGGTAAAGGAGGCTTTTGCCGGCGATCAGCGCAGGCTTCCTTTTAGAATGGGGCTGACTGTGTGAAATTGCAGGGACTGGAAACAACTGTAACAAATCAGCTTCTGAGCTGATATGCAAATGAGTCTGAAGAGCTATGGTAGATCCGATACCTCCGTCACTCCAGCTCTATTCCCTACCCAGTGCCTCCTCTTCCTACTTGACTGACAGCCTCTATTCTCTGTGACTTCAGTCAAAGGTGCAGTCAGTCAAGAAGAAGGCATCGGCATTGGGAAGGGAATAGAGCTGGAGTGACAGAGGCTCGAGATCTACACTAGCTCTTCAGCCTCATTTGCATATCAATGAAAAAAAAATAATAGAAATTACTCACCAAGATTTCCAAAATGCTTTAAAGGGAACCTGTCAGGCACCCCACGCCCCCAGAAGTTGAGTCTGCATACGTAAATACCCTTTATTACATTACTTTTTCTAAATATCTGTTTTGACTAGTTCAGGGGGCGTTAGTGTCCCCAGACTAGTCGGCCCACTTGGCATGTGGGCGTGACAACATGGCTTACAAGCCCCGCCGTCATCACTAGCGCATGTGCACGGCTTCCTTTCCTCACTGCATGGATCGTCTGAGGCCGGGTGTACGCATGCCGGCTTCACAGGGGCGCACTGCACGTGATCGGCAGTCGTCTACTATAAATTGGGTGTAAGCGAGGTAACAGACTTACCGTTAGAAAATATCGCCCCCTGGGGGAAAGACAGCTCGTGACTGTGCTCCGCTTTGCAGGAGTACATAGCTTTTGCTTGGCTACAAAGAAACACAAAAATAACCAGGTTACGATCAAATAGCAATAGTAAATATGAGTCGTGTCCTCTTCCTCCTCTGCAGTAGGGGGCGCTGTATTCCAAGGAATCTAATAGTAAAAGGTAAAGCAGAGCCGATTCTGCAAGCTTTACTATAACCTGACAAATGGCGGCTTAAAGGGGAAGATCAGTCCGGACAATTCTTTTTAATACAAGCACTCTCCGACTTTTTTTTGGCAGTACATGATAACAGAGATATTCTTTGCAGAAGGAGGTGGCTTAAACTACTCTTTCCCATTAACTTATATTGGTGTGAGACTCATGGAAGAGGCTCTATATATTGTAAACTGTGTCTGGTGATGTACAGCCGAGTTTATAATTCTTAAAAGGGCATTTTAATGAGATTTGCCACTGATTGGTGAAGATGCTGCTGACGTTAATTCAACGGCGGAGGTCTCAGCAGTTGGATCAGACACTGGTGGCATATTCTAGTAAAATGGTAATGCCCTTTCCTCTTGCCTTGACTTATCTGAGATGAGACGTTTTAGATGAGCAGCTTTGGAAGAAAAAAAACAACAACTTGACTTTGGATACTCTGTTGGGAGATGTGTATGCTATATGTGTCTCAGTGTGGCCACCCTGTGGTTGTAATGTGAACTGCAGCCAGAAGAGGGTTTTGCTAGCAAGTCATAATAATGAATTTGCATCCCGAGAGATTTTAGTCCTTAACCATATTCACTAAGAGTTAAAGGGGTTGTCCAGCCTTAAGCTACAAGTTTGCAATTAGTCTATGTGACTGCAAACTTGTGACTCCTCACATTGTGAGCACTGCGCGCTGTCAGGTTTCTCCAGTGCAGAGTCTGTCATAGACTGACTGCAGACTTGTACCCGCCGGACAACCCGTCTAAGGGAGGACATTTCTGAATTTCGCTATATCTGTCTTGATATAACTCTTTAATGAGGTCGTCTGCCTGGAATAAGCCATCACTTATCAGGATAGGTGATAATGTTTAGATGTGATGGAGGTCAGACTGCTGTGACCCCCACTACCATCAAATCAGGAACACTATGCACCCTGCTCCATTCCAACAGATTCCGAAGATTTGGGTAGAATTTTCTATACTTGTCTATTAACAATCTTTGTTTTTTCTATGGTAGGATAAAATTAGTCACTAGGATTAACATAAAGTTACTAAAAAAAATACGAAGACCAGAAGAGGGCACTACAGACACTTTGCAATCAAGGTTTATTACAGTTACGGCCCCGATTCATCAAAGCTTTTATGTCAGTAAACTGGTGGAGAAAGCGTCCAAGTTGCAAAATTTTTGCACAAAGCAAGTCTGCGCAACAATTTGGCACATGCCATTTTCACAAAATTTTTGAACAAAAAAGTGGACAGAGTGGTGGCGTTCCTGTAGGTAAACTAATGGTGATACATCTACTTTGCATACTCAGCTCTGCTACACATGTATAGAAGAGAAGAATTTGCGGTCTTGTCTTTTTTGTGCACTTTGATCAGAGTCGGCTTTATGAGTCCCAGTTGGCCCCTCTTCATCCTCCAAGATGTACATTTTATTCTTCATCGATAGCGTTGCATGAGGGCTTGGTTTCTTTTTTTTTTGTGGCATGAGTAATTATTATTATTACCATTTTACGGTTCACCAGACTTTACACTTTGTGGAAGCAAAACGATTCTGTTTTTTAGCTGTGGCTTTCACAGTATGGCATAAACATTAAGATATTACATACGCGATGATACCAAATATCTTATTTTTACTTATTTTTTTGATTTTATGTTATGGGTAAGGGAAAGGGGGGGGGGTGATATAAACTTTTATTTATGTATTTATGTATTTATTTTTTAAATATATGTTTATATTTACATTCTTATTGGCTCGTCCCTTAGTGGACTTGATTGCCTGTACAATACACTGCAATATTATAATACAGATCTCCTATCATAGGTGTCCAAACATCGCAGACGAGGGTTCTTGGGACGGTCATGGCAGTGACAGAGGCACCATGCAGCCATATTTCGAGGGGTAGGGGGGTGAAAGCAATGTCTTAATGTCTTATCTATCTTTTTCTGAGCTCCTATCAGCTGATTTATGACCACAGACCACATCAAAGTTTAATGTGAAGGTAAATAAAGAGCCAGTAACGATGCAACATTTTTAATGAGACCCAATTGCAAAGATGATACGTTTAAAATGGTTGTCCAAGATTAAAGCTCCAGTCTGCAGTCACTCTATGTGGATTCTCTGGGGCCCGGAGTGAGCGGGCATGTGATACATTCCGACTAGACGTGTCAGATCTTGCTCAATTCACTTGTATTGAGGGAGGCCGGCATGTGACAGCATGTATGAAAATCTTTTTTAGATTTGTTTCTTAGGCTCACTGTAATACTACAAGTCTCAGCAGGTTAACGAGCAGAAAGGTCCCTCACCCCAAGGTAGAATGTCTTCCTTAAGTGCACGAATTTCCGTTGTTGGGCTTTGTGGGGCAGGGTGATTGCCTCGAGGGGATATTATTTTATGGTGGAAGTCAGGAGTTCTTACTTCTTTCTGGCATGTTTCCCATGACCTGCGGCCTCGCTGTGGTCAGACACATTTATGATTTATTTATCTTGTAAAGGTCGTTTCCTGTTTATTGGAATATGACCAGAGATCTTTAAATTTTTCGGTTACAGAATCGTCTTCCAAGAAACACAACTTTTTCTATTTTTCCGTTTGACATAGAGTAGGCATACGAAGGCACTGTAATAAGAAGCAGCGATATCTCGGAAGAACTCTTGCAGGGTGTGACTTTAATGAGGAGAGACTGCCATGTGCTGACAAGCCGAAATCAATGGAACCAAATGGTGCTGGAAGATTTGCAGGGGGAGCAACTTCATGTGCTGGACTAGATCAGGTGGCCCCCACAGGAAGGACTTCCCTGATATAAAAGGCCAGCTTGCCAAACCACGAGGAGCTTTGGCACCAGGGAGGAGGGCGGAGCAGACGTGCTCCAGAGACACCACAGAGACCAACGTGACAGGCTTGAGCAGGAAGTTTGCACCACCCAGGTGTCGGTCACCACCTAGGAAGGTTCGGATTCCTAGCAGGACATCTTCCAAGTACCACCTATGCTGGTCAGAGCCAGGATCTCAGCCCTGCGCTGGTCATGCCTCAAGACCCGAAGTTGCCTGTCAAGAGTCGAGGCCTAGTCCTCTCTGCCCTGAACCTAAGAGACTTCCACCGAGAAGAGCCGTGAGGAGACTGCGACAGGAAAGGCACACCTGCCATTGCGGAGGAACAGAGCGAGTGAGCAGGGCCGTCTCTTCCAGCTATCACCTCCGGTACTGGGGTCAGGTGGGACTAGGATTATAGTTTGGGAGTGGACCGGGTGGGGCACGGGAGGCTCAATGGGTTTTAATAGACTACGTCAGGAAGAGATTTGCAGTCTAGTGGGAAAATCCAGTGACCCCCCCGCTAGGACCAGAGCTTCAGAGAGAACTTACGTGGTGATGACCACCATGTCTGGGTGGAGCGCCTTTGTGAAAAGGAAATTAAAGGTGAATAGTGAAAGACTTTCTTGGTTATTCTGAACCAGTTTTTTATTCTTTCCACTGTTGATTTACATAGTTACTAACACACATCATCCCTGGCTGCTTCATAACAGCATGACTTGTGCTTTACAATGACCCCTCTCACTTTACCATAATGCGTACTGATAAATGGGGGCCAAAAAATTCCATGTGCGTTTAAAAAAATTGGGGGTTTCGTTTTTTCTGCGCTCATTCTGCGGTAATAATGACCTGGCAGGTTGATTCTCCAGAATAGTATGATCACAGAGTTGCCAAACTCATATAGTTCTTTTTTATTTTAGAGGCATAAAAAATTCAGAACTTCGTAAAAAAAAAAATAAAAAAAAATGGTTTTTGTTGCCATTTTCCAAAAAACATTACTTTTTAATTTTCTGCTGATGAAACTGTGAGAGGGATTTTTATTTTTTTTTAGCATGATTGCTGCTGTTTGGTGCCGGCTATACACCCGAGTCAGCTCCATGCACCACAATCCGCTCCATGACGGATGTAAATCTTTTGCAGTGTGAAGGAGTTAAAAGGTCCAGTCCTGCAAAGAATCTTTTTTTTACTTTCATGACCTGTATATAAATCTATAGGACCATTGGGGACTGCCAATATCTGGCCATCTATTTGTACGGAAAGTAGTCAACTTTCTTGTATGGAAACATGGGACCCTCGATTTAGAAAATTCCAACATATTGTAGTAAGACCATTTACTAGGGCATACGAACTTCATAAAGGAGTCCACACTTGTAGGCCTACTCTAATAAATTTTGCAAAAAAAATGAGTAAAATACATGGACACCTCGAGATCTGAATATCAGGGTGTCATACCAGGTTTTCCCACCATGGTGCGGCCCATATGCCATTCTTATCAACCCTTCAGCTGACTCAGTCCATGGGCCGGATGTTTGCCCAACTTTGACCTACAGCAGTGTTCCCCAACTCCGGTCCTCAAGAGCTACCAACAGGTCATGTTTTGAGGATTTCCTTAGTATTACACAGGTCAGTGAATGCTTGCCTGTGCAGGTGATGCAATTATCACCTGTGCAATACTAAGGAAATCCTCAAAACATGACCTGTTGGTGGCTCTTGAGGACCGGACTTGGGGAACACTGACCTACAGTATAAACATCTCCCGACAGTATATAACGGATTCAAATTTTATGTCAAAGCTGGTTATTTTTATGGAGCTGAAAGGAAAAGTAAGGAAGGACTCATCTGTCCCCTGGACACATTATTTGTTAGCACATTCATATTAGATCTCAGCCTTACCGACCGATTGTAGATTGTTTGTTTGATCCAGCGTTCTCGAACAGCTGAGCCTTAGCTGCCACCCTACGATAAGAAACCATTTATTGGTTACTGCATATACTGTACAACAGCATACAAATGACTTATACCGCTCTATGGCTATACTGTGCTGGCCAAAAGTTTTGAGACTGACAAGTTTTGGCTTTCACAAAGTTTGCCGTTTAGGTGTTTTTAGATCTTAGTCGGACGTTTCTACAGTTCCTGGAGTACAATTCTCAGCATTTCATGAGTTTTTAAACTTTCATTGACAAATACATCAAGTTTATGTAAAGACTCAATATTTGTAAAGTTGATCTTTATTTTTCCAGACTTCTGCGTTTTGCCCTGGCAGCTGAATATCAGCTTCTGGCCAAATCCTGACTGGAGGCCGCCCATTCTTGTCTAATCAGTGCTGGACGTTTATCACAATTTCTGTGGTTTTATTTGTTCTCAAGCTTTTTTGAGGATTGACCACAGGCTCTCAGTGGGATTGAGATATGGGGAATTACTTGGCCATGGACCCAAAATTCTCACTGTTTCGTTCACTTAGCCACTTAGTTATCGCTTTTGCCTTGTAACATGGTGCTAGAAAAGCATTGCTCATCACTAATTTGCTCCTGGATCGTTGGGAGACATCGCTCTTGAAGGATGTTTAGATGTCATTCTTTATTCATAGCAGTATTCTTAGTCCAAATTGTGAATGAGCCTCCTCCATGGATGAAAAGCCCCCACACATGAATGGTCTCAGGATGTTTTACTGTTGACATATACAGGACTCATGGTTGCAATCACCTTTCAGTTGTCCCAAAGAGTCTGAAGTCATCAAAGAAAACATCTGCAGTCAAATCCCTGTAATACCTTCAGAATCTTTGTTTTCTTGAACAAAAAATGGCTTCTTTACTGCCTCTTCATGAAACCAGGCCAGTCTTGATAAGCTTGCGCCTCCCTGTACATGCACAGATGTCTGACTGCTGCCATTTCTGCAAGCTCAGCACTGGTGCATAACTGATCCTATACCTGAATCCTCTTTAGGGGACACTTGCGAGACTTAGTTCGGCACCCTGCAGCCTTCTTCACATTAAGTGAACCTCTTTATTTGAAGGTCTTGATGATCCAAAAAAATGTTAATTTAGGGGCAATCTTACAAGAAACAATGTCCTTGCCTGTAAAGCCTTTTTGATGCAAAGCACTGACAACTTCAAGTGTGTCCTTGCAAGTAACCATGGCCAGCAGAAAGTGTTCATGATTTCAGGCATCTTTTAAAGCATCCAGTCTGTTCTTAGAATTCAATCAGCATGACAGAGTGATATCAGCTACCTTGTCCTTGGTAAACTTTTCTCCCGAGCTAATAAGAATGTCACTGAAATGATGTCGGCAGGTCATTTTGTGGTAGGGCTAAAATCCAGTTGAAATTTTTTTTCTATGTTATTCAGTTAATTTTCTTGGCAATGAATCACTTTGCAATTTTTTTTGCAATTCATCTGATCATTCTTCGCAAAAATCTAGAGAAAATTGGTAAATTGCCAGGTTAAAAACACAATCGGCAAACTTTGCTAAAAACAAAATTTGTCTCAGCCTTAAATTTTTTCCCCCACATCTGTACATTGCGATACATCAGAGAATAACATGAGATGGAAGCATCTGGAGCATTCTCCAATATATCCTTCAGACAGAAACTCCAAACTCAGTGTGAATAGTGCTTTTTGGATAAATAAATATCGAGGGAAATCCACAGAGGAAAACCCACACCAAATCTAAGGGTTTTGCTGCAGATTTCATTGTGGAAATACTATACATTTGTACGGATTTCAGCCCACATTTCGCAATATTTCTGTGGCATTCCACAACATAAATTGACACCTGGTGGGTCCCTGATCTCTTAAAAAAATTCAGGTATTCTAAAACGATGCAGATTTTTCACCTGGACACTCTAGTAGAAAAATCTGCAGCATATCTGACCCATGTGAGCATACCCTTAGCTAACAGCAAATACTGTTTTATAGGGCTTTTATGAAAATATTACAATTGCAGTATATTTTATCTAGAACTTACACTGATCCAGGTCTCTGGTATCCGTTACTAGAACCGGTGTCCAGCCTCCTCCTTATTCCCTTAGGAGGTAAATCGGGATAAGCCTTTGTGACGTCTTTAAGGTCCACCGATGTTAAGCTTTGAGTGGATGGACTTCTACTTTTTATACCTGTAGTAAGTTAGACAGCACATGTTATAAGCTATTAATTGATAGATATGTTTGTTTTTTAAACATGATTTAGAGATACTCTGTTGGGAGATGTTTATGCTAAATGTGTTTATATGTGGCCATCTAGTAGTTATGATGTGAATTCCAACCCGCCAGAGGTTTGTCAGCCAACGGACTGGCTATCGTGACCTGTAGAGTTCAAAAAACCCATTTGGAAGGGCTGAGCAAAAACATGTGTGCTGCCATTGGTTTTCGGTTTTGCAGCCAGGTTCTTGGGCAAGTCTTTCACTTGCTAGACCCTGCAATGGCTTGACGTCACACGGTGTAGTAAGAGTAAGAGATGCTCCGAATGCTAAGGCTTAGTAAGCCCAAGAGGAACCCTTGATTTTGGGCCAAGGATGCTGGGAAGACTGAAGTGTAAATCATTTTGCTCAACTCTTCCATTTGGCACTGTTTGGAAATTTTTGGCCACTAGAAATCTGGCACGAACAATATATGTTGGAAGATAAATTTAGTGGATTTCTGCTTTAATTTTAATAAGGGACTTCCATCAGAAATGACTCTTTAAAAATGTGACAATCACCAAGATAAGATGGAAATTGTGCCATGTCAAAGTCTCCCAGCTAAAAATGTCAACATCTCAATCTTTAGGACCAGGAAACAAGACTTTAGCTACCTTCTGTGGAAGGTAAGGAGCGGAGAGAAGATGCAGCAGAGAGCTTGCGCCCCGACAGTTCATAATGTCCTTTCTTAGTCAGGTCAACTGGAGGAGAAACGTTCCCAGGGCTTGTAACAGAAGACACGCTCTGGCAATCTGACTCTACGTCAGTTTTGGAGGCATCTTCTTTGGAACTGGACTCAGGGCTTGTGGTCCATAGACTGGAACCCTTCTGACCATTAGACGATGGTGTGGAGGTGACCCAAGGAATTCCCCCTCCCTTCTTGTCTCTTTGTGGTGACGAGGCACACCTTGAGTTGACATTTTGCTCTGAGGAATGTGAAGACAGGGACTCAACACTACCCATTGGGGTACTCGTTGGACTGCTGCTGTAAGAGTCACCTTTTGAGAAAAAAATAAAAATATATAAAACAAAAAGAGAACTCAAACTCCAAAGTAATATATAACAATACAAACTGGAACACACAAACAGATAAAATCCTGGGTTCACACGTTACGCATTTTGTAGGGATTTTACATATGGTTGTCTAAACTCTAGACAGGGGTTTAATCTGCGGACTTAAGGGTGTCCATTGAACTGAATGTGTAAAATCCGCAGCAAAAAGTTGAATTTCTGCAACAGAAACGGACATGCAAAAGATTGCAGAAAAATCTAAACGAAAGCTAATATTTGCACCAAAAAGAAAAATACAGAGTGAGCTGCAACTCCAGCTCATCCAGTTTACTGGTACTCCGGAATGCTGCAGGTATTACATACAGAAAATCAGCACCAAATATGCAAATTGTGAACTCAGCCTAATGGGGGTTTCACACTCAGCATTTTTTTCTTTTTCAAACAAAAGTCAAGAGTGAATTGGGGAATAGAAAGGAAGGACTTATTTTCTTTCTTGACAGATCTGCTTTTGACTCTGGCAACAAAAAAGCGACAAAACCTGCCGTGAGGCATTTTTGACAATAAAAGGGTTGTGGGGGCATATTTAGCAACATAAATAAACATGAATTCTGGAGTAATTTTCTTCAGAAACCAACAGTCCTTCTCGCAGTTACTTGCACCATATGTATTATGTGTTTTGAACACATTATGCACTGGGTCCAATACGAGGGGCATGCCCTCACTGAATATGGATGTGATTTGCCAAAAAAAGGGGTGTGGCCTAATATGCAACACCATGCGCCATAAAAATGGCCCACATTTTGCAGCAAATTTCTGGTATGAAGTCAGCTAATCAATGGTGTAAACCAACCTTAAAATATTCCAGATATATCATACAGCATAAACCAGTTAATGTGAACCTGTTAGCAGGATTTTGCTAAGTTAAGTACAGGCATTGTCAGGTTGGCGCTATTATACTGATTAAAATCATACTGGGGTGAAGAAATCCGTCTTGTGGTTCTTGTGTAATCAGTGTTAAAGGTTTTCAGTTAATGAGATACCCGTTCTCTGGGGTCAGACTGTACACAGAGTCTTATCTTCCTGCTTAAGGACAGAGAAACCAAGGAAACACCTGACCACAGGCCGCTCTGAAGCGCAAACAGTCTGTCTCTCTATGTCTCTATGGTGAGGAACATGTTTGTGCTTTGGGCGGCCTGAGGGCAGGTCTTTCCTTGGTTTCTCTAGCCTAGAGCACCAAGATAAGACTCTGTCTACAGTCTGGCTCCGGAGCACGGGCATCTCAGTAACTGAAAACTTCTAACACTGATTACACAAGAACCACAAGACGGATTTCTTCATCCCAAGTATCATTTTAATCAGTGTAACAGTGCCAACCTTACAATGCCTGTAGTTTAGCAAAATCCTACTGACAGATTCGCTTTAAGATGATCTAGCGTAAGGGCTTCATTCATCATTTGCTAGTTTCTTTTTTTTTCTTCGCCTTGCAGTAATAGTTTATGATTTAAACATCTAATTCTTCAAAATGGTTCAAGAATTTTGATCAAAACAAAAAAATGCTCTTTATGGTTGTCTTTAAACTGTTCTGCGACCCTTTAGCGAAAGTCACACATTTGGCTAAAAGGTGCAACATCTGAGTAAAAAATCCAGACGTACACATAATCAACCCAAGGAAAGATTAGATTACATTGTTACAAATTTTCACAATTTAGGAATCAGCTGAAATCATCTGGAAAGCCCAAGCCCTGCATATAATGGCGAACATAAAAAAAGTGAAATCATATGAAATAGACTTTAATAAAGGCGCAAATGAAAAAAAAAGAATAAAAAGGCAAATAAAAACACAGGCGAAAAACACAAAAAATAACGAGTTAAAAAAGTTGCAAATGCAATCATGAATATTCACCAATCAATATACCTCAATGTGTGTAAAACCACTGAAAAATAGCTCAATGTGTGGTTTGGGTAAAAGGGAAGTAAGTGAATACCCGTTGGAGAATACTTACTGTCATGATCAGCCAGACATGGCGTATACCGCCCCTTAGGCTTCCTGGGACCAGTAGAAAGGCAGATTGCTCTGGTTCGTTTAGAAACCGAACGCGGTTGAACCTGAGGAAGCGGTACATTTGGATCTGGTGCGGTGTGAAAAACCTGTAAAACAAGATTTGCCACATTGATAAATATGATAACATTTGTATGACTACAGAGAATCCTGCAAAATTATTGATGATGTAAGTCATCAAACCATTGATAGGTATGTTCATATTCCAGCCATACCTACTGAGCAGCCGCTAATGAGATGCAGTGCTCTTACTTCCCCCGCACTTCTGAGGTTTGTCCAAAGGAAGTGAGAGCAGATCAGCTCTAAAGTGGCCGCTGATTGGCTGCATAACAAGGTGAGCCTCGGGAGGCGGGTGCCAACACCGCTGGATCGGCACCAGTACAGAAGTTGAGTACACGGTCATTTAATTTTCCATTGAGGAATATAACATTTCAGCAGGGGTTGTCCTAGTAGTGGGCAACCTCTTTAAGGATAATGGTAATTCATAGCTTCATGAACCGCTATGGCTTTTCATTTTTTTGCACTTGCTTGACTCAACATATTCCACACTGTTTATTGCAAAATATCCATTTTTCTAATGGGATTTTGTAATACTATGTTGGGAGATGTTTATGCTATATGTGTCTATATGTGGCCACTCTGAAGTTGTGATGTGAGTTGCAGACTGTTGAGGGTTTTGCTAGAATGTCTCAAAAATTTATTGAATTTGTATTGTGAGAAATCATGAGTCTTCATGAAAAGGTAAAAGAGTAGATATGAAATAGCGGGTCATATAAGTAGAGCTCGCTGCATGTGGAACCGGATAAATTGCGATAGTTTGTCTCTTGAGTTACACAGTGAAGGCTCCAGTTCTGGCGTTTATGGTCATTAATGTCTCTTTATGATGTAGACTGCATGGGTCTTCGGTTTGGTGCATTAGAAAACACCATTTTTTATCACCAATCTAATTTCTTCAAGAGGGAAGTCTGCGCCTACTGTGACTCTCAGTGCGTGCGGTCAATGGACTGAGAGCTTTCAATGTTCTTTAAAGGGAACCTGTCACCCCGTTTTTTCAGTAGGAGATAAAAATGCCGTTAAATAGGGCCTGAGCTGTGCTTTACAATAGGGTATTTTTTGTCCCCTGATTCCCTACCTATGCTGGTGAAATACCTTACAAAAGTCGCCGTTTTCGCCTGTCAATCAGGCTGGTCAGGTCGGATGGGCGTGGTCACAGCGCTGTTTCTCCCCCACATCTTGCTTATGTTCCCGTTGGTGGCGTAGTGCTTCTTGCATGCGCATGTGCCGAATGCACTGCGCAGCTGTGGAAAAAGAGCGCGCTCGCCGCTATTCAGCGGTTTCTTGGTGGGCGCGGCCATCTTCCTGAGGCCGCGCATGCGCAGATGGAGTCTCCTGCTTCCCGGGGCTTCAGGAAAATGGCCGCGGGATGCCGCGCGTGCGCAGATGGACATCGCGGTGGCCATTTTCCTGAAGCCGAGTTCGAATCTGCGCACGCGCGGCATCCCGCGGCCATTTTCCTGAAGCCCCGGGAAGCAGGAGACTCCATCTGCGCACGCGCGGCCTCAGGAAGATGGCCGCGCCCAGCGAGAAACCGCTGAATAGCGGCGAGCGCGCTCTTTTTCCACAGCTGCGCAGTGCATTCGGCACTTGCGCATGCGAGAAGCACTACGCTACCAACGGGAACATAAGCAAGACGTGGGCGAGAAACAGCGCTGTGACCACGCCCATCCGACCTGACCAGCCTGATTGACAGGCGAAAACGGCGACTTTTGTAAGGTATTTCGGCAGCATAGGTAGGGAATCAGGGGACAAAAAATACCCTATTGTAAAGCACAGGTCAGGCCCTATTTAACGGTATTTTTATCTCCTACTGAAAAAGCGGGGTGACAGGTTCCCTTTAATGAAAAGTTTCTTTCTGAAGTTTTAACTAGTTTTATTTTACTTAACCCCTTCATGCGCTAGAGACATCTTTTGCCTTTGTGTAAGCAGGTCAGGCAAATTTGTGAAATCCTAAAGTCTATGGCTGTGATCATAAGGATGTTTTTTTTAGTTCCCGTAGTAGTTGAATGTTTTTGGTCAAAATGGTACAGCATCTTCCAGAACTACTATGTTTTCCTACTTACCTACCCCAGTATTTGCTCTGGACATCTCTGGCACCTCCACTCATTGGTAGGCAAGGCACAATGTCATAGTTTTTCATGCATGACGTCACATCGGGGGCTACAATTCAGAAAAGATGCCCAGGAAGTTGTCACCTAGGAGGAGGTTCGTAAGGGCTCTTGTCGGTGGCCAAAGACTATCAATGTGTCTTCAGAATCAGGGTTCTGCTAATACTTTGGATCATCTGAAATTTCACCAATCTATGGGGAAAATATATGTATCCTACACTAGCTATCATAAAGTTTCTAAGTTTTTTAGGTTTTAGGGATTATTACCCCACTGGAACCAATGTCCACGATTGGCAAAATACTGGACACCTGCTGTAGCACTGGATGGTAAAGGTGCCAATGCACCCACATGATGATCAAGATGGCCCTACAAGTTTAATTAGGACCCATGCATTCTTGGTTGTCCTTAAAGTTGTACCACCCAGCGGGGTTTTTATGTTTTTCCACTGTAAACAGAATTTTTAAGGACACTTCAAGACTAATTAAAATGGTTCCACCAAGGATATACACTCATTTAGTCACCTAATTCGTCTGATTAATTTTTGTGTTTTCTAGCATTGACGCTGCCACCCATCCATCCATCTCACCTGCAGTGAGAAAGGTTGGGAATGAAGTAGTCAAATAGTCTTCTTTTACTAGACCACCATTTTGACTTCTGCAGATTATGGTGGACCTGTATAATTTTACATAGGGGTCGAAGGTCTAGCAATTGTCACACTCTTGAGACAAGCAAGGAAGACAATCAATGAGGAGAACCTCTACGTGAATTTTGGGAGGAACTCAAGAAAAATCTTTGATTCTTTGTGGAACATTTTAATAAAAAAGTAATGTATGCATTCATTCAATAATTACTAAATCACGACAGGATATAGAATATTACCTTCTCATAATGTTCTATTAAAATCTCAACAACGATATTCTGGAACTTGATATTCATCATTGCTGCCACAGTTTCCTCCTGCGCTCTCATCAGTGTAGGACCAAATATTACGCCAAGGTTGGAGACAGTCATCAGATTCTGTTGACTATGCAGTGATACCCTGCATGGCCAAAGATATTTACAATATTACCTAACAGGATTACTGGCAAAATATGGAATATTTAAAACATTTTCTCGGTGAGATTTAACTCTGTCACAAGTAAAAAATGTAAAACATTAAAGCTGAAAAATAAAGCACAAGAAGATCAAACTTTTTGAAAATGACAAATGTATGATTTGTCTACATCATGTAAGACAGGTAAGAATAGATCATTACTTGACAAGGTGCTTAATTAAGATATCCAACATCTCTCGGTTCTTCTCTGGTAGTTTATGGACTAAGGCGTGTACCGCTTGTACTCTGTAATTCTGGTCATCCGATTCTGTAGAGAAAAGAACAGAAGATGTAAAGGAGCCAATTCATTATTGCATTTACCCATTTTTTGTTGAGTATTTAGTGTTTCGCTCCTTTTTTCGTTTGCACTATATTCATTTTTCTATTTGAACCTTTTTCAAAGGGAAGCAGTCACCAGGTTTGTACCACATGAGAAAACGCCACCACCTCTCAGCCCTCATACAGTCGGGTCCGATGGGCATCACGGTCTTGGTCCAGCACCTCCTCTCTTCCTGTGATGCTGTTCTTATTCTTTCTTTGTGTGCAGGAGGCATCCTACGTCATCTACATAGTTTCCCCGGCATTGCGCTCCTGCGCAGACGTACTTCTCTGCCATGACAAGGGCAAGATAAAATACAGCAGTGCGCATGCGCTGAGGCTCTTTGACCTTTCCCAGTGCACTACAAGACAGGACAGAGAAGTACACTTGCGCAGGAGCACGATGCCAGGGACTCTGTGTGGATGGCGTAGGACGTTTCATCCACACGAAGCAAGAAGGAGGACGGCGCCGGACCAAGACCAGTGATATAATATATGATATATATATATATCTACTATATAATTGGCTAAGGGTCACTTCCGTCTGTCTGTCTTTATCTGTCTGTCACGGATATTCATTGGTCGCGGCCTCTGTCTGTCATGGAAATCCAAGTCGCTGATTGGTTGCGGCAAAACAGCCACGACCAATCAGCGACGGGCACAGTCCGGAAGAAAATGGCCGCTCCTTACTCCCCGCAGTCAGTGCCCGAGGCCCGCATATACTCTCCTCTGGTCACCGCTCACACAGGGTTAATGCCGGCGGTAACGGACCGCATTATGCCGCGGGTAACGTTACCGCTGCTATTAAGCCTGTGTGTCCCCAACTTTTTACTATTGATGCTGCCTATGCGGCATCAATAGTAAAAAAATGTAATGTTAAAAATAATAAAAAAACAAAAAATCTGCTATACTCACCCTCCGCTGTCCGCTGAGCCGCTCGCGCCGGCCGCCATCTTCCGTTCCCGGCGATGCATTGCGAAATTACCCAGAAGACTTAGCGGTCTCGTGAGACCGCTAAGTCATCTGGGTAATTTCGCAATGCATCCTGGGAACGGAAGATGGCGGCAGCCATGCGCGTATCGCCAGAGCTCCGCTGGATCCCAGGGGTGAGTATATAACTATTTTTTATTTTAAATATATATTTTTTTAACAGGGATATGGTGCCCACACTGCTGTATACTACGTGGGCTGTATTATATACCACGTGGCTCTGTGCTGTATACTACGTCGCTGTGCAATATACTACGTGGCTGGGCAATATACTACGTGGCTGGGCAATATACTACGTGGCTGGGCAATATACTACGTGGCTGGGCAATATACTACGTGGCTGGGCAATATACTATGTGGCTGGGCAATATACTACGTGGCTGGGCAATATAGTACGTGGCTGGGCAGTATAATACGTGTCTGTGCTGTATACTACGTCGCTGTGCAATATACTACGTGGCTGGGCAATATACTACATGACTTGGCAATATACTACACGGCTGGGCAATATACTATGTGGATGGGCAATATACTACGTAGGCTGGGCAATATACTATGTGGCTGGGCAATATACTATGTGGCTGGGCAATATACTACGTCACTGGGCAATATACTACATGGACATGCATATTCTAGAATACCAGATGCGTTAGAATCGGGCCACCATCTGAGACCGCTAATTCATCTGGGTAATTTCGCAATGCATCCTGGGAACGGAAGATGGCGTCAGCCGTGCGCGTATCGCTGGAGCTCCGCTGGATCCCAGGGGTGAGTATATAACTATTTTTTATTTTATTTTTTTAACAGGGATATGGTGCCCACACTGCTGTATACTACGTGGGCTGTATTATATACCATGTGGCTCTGTGCTGTATACTACGTCGCTGTGCAATATACTACGTGGCTGGGCAATATACTACGTGGCTGGGCAATATACTACGTGGCTGGGCAATATACTACGTGGCTGGGCAATATACTACGTGGCTGGGCAATATACTATGTGGCTGGGCAATATACTATGTGGCTGGGCAATATACTACGTGGCTGGGCAATATACTACGTGACTGGGCAATATACTACATGGCTGGGCAACATACTACGTGGCTGGGCAGTATAATACGTGTCTGTGCTGTATACTATGTGTCTGTGCTGTATACTACGTCGCTGTGCAATATACTACGTGGCTGGGCAATATACTACGTGGCTGGGCAATATACTACGTGGCTGGGCAATATACTACGTGGCTGGGCAATATACTATGTGGCTGGGCAATATACTATGTGGCTGGGCAATATACTACGTGGCTGGGCAATATACTACGTGACTGGGCAATATACTACATGGCTGGGCAACATACTACGTGGCTGGGCAGTATAATACGTGTCTGTGCTGTATACTATGTGTCTGTGCTGTATACTACGTCGCTGGGCAATATACTACGTGGCTGGGCAATATACTACGTGGCTGGGCAATATACTACGTGGCTGGGCAATATACTACGCCGCTGGGCAATATACTACGTGGCTGGGCAATATACTACGTCGCTGGGCAATATACTATGTGGCTGGGCAATATACTACGTGGCTGGGCAATATACTATGTCGCTGGGCAATATACTATGTGGCTGGGCAATATACTACATGGCTGGGCAATATACTACATGGATATGCATATTCTAGAATACCCGATGCGTTAGAATCGGGCCACCATCTGAGACCGCTAAGTCATCTGGGTGATTTCGCAATGCATCCTGGGAACGGAAGATGGCGTCAGTCGTGCGCGTAATGCCGGAGCTCCGCTGGATCCCAGGGGAGAGTATATAACTATTTTTTATTTTAAATATTTTTTTTTAACAGGGATATGGTGCCCACACTGCTGTATACTACGTGGGCTGTGTTATATACCACGTGGCTCTGTGCTGTATACTACGTCGCTGTGCAATATACTACGTGGCTGGGCAATATACTACGTGACTGGGCAATATACTACGTGAATGGGCAATATACTACGTGGCTGGGCAGTATAATACGTGTCTGTGCTGTATACTATGTGGCTCTGTGCTATATACTACGTGGCTGGGCAATATACTATGTGGCTGGGCAATATACTACATGGCTGGGCAATATACTACGTGGCTGGGCAATATACTACGTGGCTGGGCAATATACTATGTGGCTGGGCAATATACTATGTGGCTGGGCAATATACTACGTGGCTGGGCAATATACTATGTGGCTGGGCAATATACTATGTGGCTGGGCAATATACTACGTGGCTGTGCTGTATACTACGTGGCTGGGCAATATACTACGTGGCTGGGCAATATACTATGTGGCTGGGCAATATACTACGTGGCTGGGCAATATACTATGTGGCTGGGCAATATACTATGTGGCTGGGCAATATACTACGTGGCTGTGCTGTATACTACGTGGCTGGGCAATATACTACGTGGCTGGGCAATATACTATGTGGCTGGGCAATATACTACGTGGCTGGGCAATATACTATGTATATTTTAAAAACTTATGTAATGGTTATACTTACTGACAGCAAGAATAAAATCCTTGTGTAATTTATAGGTCATGAGAGGCTCAGTTAGGCACCTAGAAGAACATAAAGCACATGTTAAATAACAATATATAGGTTTAAATTGCCCCTCTTTTTCCAATTTGAAAATAATGGAATTAATTAACAAAATAAACATATTTGGTATGACCGTGCCTGTAAAAGTACGATCTATGTAATTCTAAAATTACTTAACTTATAATGCCATAATGAAAAAAAGATCAAAATGTCAGAATCACCATTTTGTTTTCCCCAAAAATGTAATAAAAAGTTATCAAAATTGTACCTATGAAATCACCATTTTGTTTTCCCCAAAAATGTAATAAAAAGCTATCAAAATAGTACCTACGAAAATAAATGCTAAGCACACAAAAAAAGCATTAACACATGCTGGACAAATACAAAAAAATACTTAGAAAGTGCTGAAAAACTATTTTATTTTACAGAATTCTGATTTATATTTTTTAACTACAAAAATATAATAAGAATTATACAAGATTGGGAGCGCTATATTCATACTGATCTGGAAAATCATGCCACCAGGTCATTTTTACAATGAATCTCGAAAAATAAAAATGATTTTTCAACATTTCATGAAAACGCAAAGAAAAAAAAAGATTTTATAAAATTTATCAAATTGTTTTAGAGGTATCACGCTTTCTATTTGGTGCTAATTCTTATGTTTTTTTTCCAAGGGGGCGGGGCTCACAGGATTATCAGGGGCGTGACTTATGCATAATTATCCTGAAAATACGGTTTCATAGTAAAGACCAAAAAAAAAAGTAGCACAAAATAAAAAGGCACATATCTCAGGAACTGTAGGGTGGATTTAAAAAAAAAAAATACTCAGGGGAGCTCTGCTATGCAGCCAGGAAGCAGAATTTCTCCTGTAACTGGAGCTAATATATCAGTCCCAGTTACAGAGGAAATCAAATAAAAAATATATATTTACTCAAATGTTGAAATTTCACCCAATGGTTTTTTATGATCTTATGAGTGACACAATAAATGAATACATAAATAAAAAGAACAAAAAAAATACAAAAAAGCAGAGGCCATTCCATATCGCTATTACAAGCTCTGCCCCTTTAGAAAAAAATAAATAAAAATAACACATGTGTGGTATATTATAATAATTGTTATGGAAAAAGGGAACAAACGTTAAAATGTATTTCAGTGCTGATTTGTGGTTATAAAAAAAATGAAAGAACAGACACATATTTGCTTTATTTTCACACCAGTATCACCTGATATCGACAAAACATAAAAGAGCGTATAAAACGATTATAAAAATTACATTCCACGTGTCACGAAGCAACTATGAAAAAATTATTTTAGTATCCAAAAGGAAAAAAAATTCTACATCTCTATAAGCAACATGATCGAAAAACTACCTGGTCAGGAACAGGGGATAAATGGCCTGGTTGAACTGGTTTAAAGCTGCCCATACACATAAGATCAAAGATAGTCAAACTTAATGATTTCTTTAGCTCCCCCTAGTGGCGGACAAAGGCTGAATGAACTTTAACTTTTTGTCTATACAGGTAATTTCGAGCTCCGCGCCACAAAAAAGGAGATTTGAGCACTACAAACAATTATTAATATTAATCAAGTCAGGACTATGGATCTTTTTACAAGAAAACACATTGGGATGGATAGTCAAAAGAAAGTCTCAACCCGTCACCAATTATGGCCTCAAACTGTTCCTGGAATTGGGAGCCTAACTATCCTAAGGGTACTCTTAAAGGTAGAGAGGCCCGAGTCTCAGACCTTGCTATGCTCCTATTAATGTCCTAAGCTGTCCCCTCCCCTTCGCCCTAGGAGGTCTGGAACAGATATGTTAGTGTATATACACGTAAGAAACAGAGATAACAAAAAGCAACTTGCATACAAAAACACATACCAAAGGTAGTGAGTAATAAAGGGAAGGATAGGAAGGTACAAACCATATTCGAATAGGATAATGGAGAAAGCATACACCTAAAAACAGCACGCAACAATCTCCTGCAACAACTACGAACTCCAACTTTAGCACACCAACTCCAGCAAGTCAGGAAGTAAACTTTCACAGGCAGGGATGAGAAGGTCTGGCCAGGTTATGTAGAGAGAGAAAATGAGCAGGTCAGGAGCAGCTGTGAGATGGATCTGCCTGTCTCTAACCAGCATACAAAGAGTCATTAACCTCTTCAGCACCAAAGGAAACAAAATCCATTTAATATGAGGAACGAAACACAAGCAAAATGGAAGACCCGTGAATCACAATATGTAATGATTGCCTAACCCCAGATCTCCCAGGAGGATGTGACACATTTGTGACAATTATTGGGAGAGGGGTATGTTTTATGGCTTTTGCTGCAGAAATTGGCCTCCGTTATTTCCTATGTGTATGTCATCACTCACCTGAGGTAGTTTTTTAGAGCGCTTGTTATGGTCTTATTGTCCCATAATTCTAGATCAATATCCATATCAGGAGGAGCTTTAGGTGCTAAAAATCAAAACAGATTTCAGAATGAAGAATCGGTTACTTTCACGTCTTAGACACATACATTTACATATCTAATGCTTCTGAAATCCTTGACTCTCCAGGCCCGATTTATTATTACATTTGTGCCCTTTTATGACTAGTTTTAGCCATTTTTAACCTGTTTTTGATTCGATCTTTCATTTTATGTTTTTTTTTTTTTTTTTTATGTTAAGTCTACGTGATCTATGTTTGCCTGTGTTTTTTTTTTTATTATTATTGCTCGTCATCATGTGCTCGGATTTCATTTTCAAGATGTTTGCAGCCAATTTACCATTATCCCCTGGAGTGATTTTAGGCATGCCTGGAAATTTGGCACAAATTTTTTCCAAATTTTAGCGTAACATGCGCCTTTTTGCTTTAAAAAAAAAGGCGCAAAAAGAAGATAAAAAAGCATTTTCCTGTAGAAAAAGAAGAGACATCTTTGGAACGATGGGAGGCAAGTAAACAACTAGACTCCAGATATGATTTTTTTTCTGAACCACCAGGGATGCAGCGCTTGATCATCAGGGATGGTGACATTAACTTCTCTGCCCTAGACCACCACAGCGTAAACAACTCCCGACAGAATATCATTTGTTTTTCCTTTTCAAAAACAGGTCATCTCGTACCTCTCATCCTAGAAAATCTATGCTATGGAAAGACACAGCTGTTGGTATATGGTATTTAAAATGTTTATTACAGAGTTAAAAAGAAATCTCCTTAATGAATCAATATCTATTTAATATTTCGAGTATCCCTTTAAAAGAGGATCTCATTCACACAGGTTCCCATTAAAGCAGTTTCTGAAAAGTGAGTATTCACAAGCGCCGTACTTAGAAATCCATATCCGTCCAGAAGAGGTTTTTATACTGCGATCTGACAATGTCATCCTGTCCTTAATGATATTTGTCGTCTTCGTTGCCTTTTCAGCTCTTTGCAGTTATTAGGCTATTTTAGGTTTAGGTAATGAGATGTGTACTGATGGCGAACAATAGTGTCGGTGAAAGACCGAGTTTACCGAGGACGGCTCTATACCTTCATCATTGTGAGACTGCAAAAACCTTATTATTGTCCTCAGATCAATTACGGTATTTATTGTATAACTCAAAGTATGGGGGACAGCCAAGCTTAGGCAAAAAAAATATATTTTTAAAATAATTTTAATATACTGCTCATGGTTAGCGGAGGGAATATTTGTTTTCCTGGTTTTCTAAGTTAATAATAGTTATTTGTGATCAAAACTGTTAAAATGGTTCCCTGGTGGTCTAGTAGTAAAAAGAGGTAGTTGGTATTTTATTCCCTTGTGACCTAGGGGTAACTACGGCTTTCTTTATAATCTAGGGGACAAGAAAGGGTTAACATGATTTACAACAAAGGGTTAACATGGTTATGTCCTGGTGGTCTAGGGTGAATGAAAAAATAGATATGTTCCTTAGATATATAAGGTGTTTTTTTTTTCTTTGTGGTCTAGCATGGAGGATTAAGTTAATTTCATTCTTTTGTGGTCGATAATATGGTCTCCTGTGGTCTAGGGGAAAAGCAGGGGTTAAAAATAATATTTCCATAGTGATAGAAGGCGATTTATTTTTTTTTCTTTGTGGTCTAGTATAAAAAAAAAGGAATAAACTTGATTTCCTGGTGGTCTAGGGTAGAATAGACAATTAATATTATGTTCAAAGAGGTTAATATTAAACCTTTTCTTTTTTTTTTATAAGTTGATCTCATTTTTTTTTTGTATGGTCTAGCATGGAGGATGGAGTTTATTTGATTGTCTGGTGGTGGAGAGAAAAAATAAGAGGTTAATATTTTTTTTCGAGGATGATGCCCTGGCAGTCTAGAGTATAATAGAAATCTGATATTATATCCCGCTCTGATCGAGGGAGAATAACAGAAGTTGATATTATGTTTTCTAGGGTAATTCAATTATTCTTTGTGGTCCAACATAAAAGAGGAGGTTAATATATGATTTCGTGGACATCCAGGGTAGAAGAGGCTAAGGTTATATTCCCTGGTGGTCTAGGGGAAAAGCAAACGTTAATATTACATTTTATTATAATGTTCCATTTTGGTGTAGAGTAAATGCAAAGGTTTATCAGTGAGGTTGGACTTCAATTCGTTCTCTTTGCTGTTTTGCTGCCTTCAGTCTGAATCTACAACGTGCACATTAAAGTAAGAATAAAAAACAAACATTACATGAAAAGGGGTGTACAAACTTCTGACCAGCACTGAATATTACGACCACCACAGGTCTGCTCGCTCTAGTCCTCGGCACCTACCGGGGGATTGCAGCATTGTACGGGGTCAGTATAACTGAAGGGCACAACCTCGCCTGGGACAATCCTTTCATAGAGACTATTAGAAACTCTGTGAATTGTTTCCCTTTACATTCCACTACACAACAGAAGATACTTACAGAAAACCGTATTCATCAACTTCTGGACTTTGGAGTTGACACCTCCGATTCGGTATAGTCCCAATATAGTGATGCCTGCATATACGGAGACAGCAGAGGAGACGCAGGTAATACAGAGAGGAAATGTAATCACACAGTGTCCGGGCCCATACCGGCACACCAGTCGTAAATAATATTTAGAAATGTTCTAAATTGTAATGGGGTCATGGCACTCTGGCTGGCACTGTTATTGGGAGCACTCTATGGCTGGCACTGTTATTGGGAGCACTCTATGGCTGGCACTGTTATTGGGAGCACTCTATGGCTGGCACTGTTATTGGGAGCACTCTATGGTTGGCACTGTTATTGGGAGCACTCTGGCTGGCACTGTTATTGGGAGCACTCTATGGCTGGCACTGTTATTGGGAGCACTCTTTGGCTGGCACTGTTATTGGGAGCACTCTATGGCTGGCACTGTTATTGGGAGCACTCTATGGTTGGCACTGTTATTGGGAGCACTCTGTCTGGTACTGTTATTGGGAGCACTCTGGCTGGCAATGTTATTGGGAGCACTCTGGCTGCCGCGGTTATTGGGAGGTCTATGGCTGGCACTGTTATTGGGAGCACTCTATGGCTGGCACTGTTATTGGCAGCACTCTATGGCTGGCACTGTTATTGGGAGGTCTATGGCTGGCACTGTTATTGGGAGCACTCTATGGCTGGCACTGTTATTGGCAGCACTCTATGGCTGGCAATGTTATTGGGAGCACTCTATGGCTGGCACTGTTGTTGGGAGCACTGGCTGGCACTGTTATTGGGAGCACTGGCTGGCACGGTTATTGGGAGCACTCTGGCTGGCAATGTTATTGGGAGCACTCTGGCTGCTGCAGTTATTGGGAGGTCTATGGCTGGCACTGTTATTGGGAGCACTCTATGGCTGGCACTGTTATTGGCAGCACTATATGGCTGGCAATGTTATTGGGAACACTCTATGGCTGGCACTGTTATTGGGAGCACTCTGTCTGGTACTGTTATTGGGAGCACTCTGGCTGGCAATGTTATTGGGAGCACTCTGGCTGCCGCGGTTATTGGGAGGTCTATGGCTGGCACTGTTATTGGGAGCACTCTATGGCTGGCACTGTTATTGGCAGCACTCTATGGCTGGCACTGTTATTGGGAGCACTCTATGGCTGGCACTGTTATTGGGAGCACTCTATGGCTGGCACTGTTATTGGGAGGTCTATGGCTGGCACTGTTATTGGGAGCACTCTATGGCTGGCACTGTTATTGGCAGCACTCTATGGCTGGCAATGTTATTGGGAGCACTCTATGGCTGGCACTGTTATTGGCAGCACTCTATGGCTGGCAATGTTATTGGGAGCACTCTATGGCTGGTACTGTTATTGGGAACACTCTATGGCTGGCAATGTTATTGGGAACCCTTTATGGATGGCAAAGTTATTAGGAGCACTCTATGGCTGGTACTATGATTGGGAGCATTCTATGGCTGGCCTGGTTATTGGGAGCACTCTGGAGGCACTGTAATTTGGAGCACTCTATGGGTGGCACTGTTATTGGGAGCACTCTGGCTGGCACTGTTATTGGGAGCACTCTATGGATGGCAATGTTATTGGGAGCAACTCTATGGCTGGCACTGTTACTGGGAGTATTCTATGGCTGGCACTGTTATCTGGAGCACTCTGGCTGGCACACTTATTGGGAGCACTCCATGGGTGGCACTGTTATTGGGAGCACTCTATGGGTGGCAATGTAATTGGGAGCACTCTATGGCTGGCACTGTTATTGGGAGCACTCTATGGCTGGCAATGTTATTGGGAGCACTCCATGGCTGGCACTGTTATTGGGAGCACTGTATGTCTGGCACTGTTATTGGGAGCACTCTATGGCTGGCACTGTTATTGGGAGCACTATATGGCTGGCACTGTTATTGGGAGCACTCTATGGCTGGCAATGTTATTGGGAGCACTGTATGGCTGGCACTGTTATTGGGAGCACTGTATGGCTGGCACTGTTATTGGGAGCACTCTATGGCTGGCACTGTTATTGGGAGCATTATATGGCTGGCACTGTTATTGGGAGCACTCTATGGCTGGCACTGTTATTGGGAGCACTATATGGCTGGCACTGTTGGGAGCACTATATGGCTGGCACTGTTATTGGGAGCACTGGCTGGCACTGTTATTGGGAGCACTCTATGGCTGGCACTGTTATTGGGAGCACTCTATGGCTGGCACTGTTATTGGGAGCACTATATGGCTGGCACTGTTATTGGGAGCACTGGCTGGCACTGTTATTGGGAGCACTGGCTGGCACTGTTATTGGGAGCACTGGCTGGCACTGTTATTGGGAGCACTGGCTGGCACTGTTATTGGGAGCACTCTCTGACTTTCACTGTTAACGGGGATCCTGTTTGATTGAAACGGAAAAGAAAAAAATGGGATCCGGCTTCATTAATTTGCAAAGTTTATTCCAATTAGGATTCCATAATCAAGATAGACACAGCAACGCATTTCAGAAGTGCAAATATTGTTCTTTATTAGCGCGTTGCTAAAGAATGCAGTATCTACCTTGATTATTGACTACTAATTGGTGTAAACTTTGCAAACAGATTGTTACGCCACAGAGAGCTGGTATCTAGAATGGACCCACTGGACCGTGGAAATGACCCTTCCCTGATTGAGCACTCCAGAATATTCCAACCCCTATACAAGGATAGTTAGGAAGCAGGCTCAGGGACTTCTAAAACCACGGACGCCAGGACCAGGGGTCGGCTCCGAGAGGAAGGCAAACGGAAGAAGGGAAGAAACGGAGAAAACTGGCAGGGTAAATAGGAGAGGAAGGAAATGGCAGGAACGGTGGGGAAAGCTGAAAATAGGAACAAGGGAAGCACAGGACAGGAACGGAGGACGAAGGGGAAAATAGAGACAACACTAAATGACAAGCTGGGCAGGCCTGAGCGAGCGACAGCAAAGGGGCCAAACTATAGCAATTAGAACGCAATAATCAGGAACCTCCACATAGGGAGGACGGCCTGAAATAACTGACACCAGTCCGCGATTGGACAGGAAATTCTGCCGGGTCAGGTCACACGGGGGCATAAAGGAGATGGGAACGCGCGCGGCCATGTCCTGGAGCGCCTGCGCAGGTTATAGGCTATGGAGGAGGAGCGCGCCGAAGCGCCCGTGCAGACACCCGGCGGGGAGCACGGACCGAGAAGCGAGGGAGCGAGGAGGCAACGGCGCAAGCAGCAGAGGATCCGACGCCGTCGAGCAGGGAGGGCGGAGTGGTAACACTGATGAAGCCGGAACCCATATTTTCTTTTCCGTACTCTTCTGCAAGTGGTCCCTTGAATTCCGCGCTTCAGGACGCCTAAGCCTGGGTGAGCTGGTTACCTCTCTTTACGGCTATTGGGAACACTTTCTTGTTGACATGGTTATTGGGTGTACTTTATGGCTGGAACTCATATTAAGACACTCTCTGGATGGCACTATTATTGAGAAACTCTCCGGTTGGCACAGTTATTGGGGGTTCTCTATGGCTGGCACTCTTATTGGGTACAATCTCTGGCTAGCACAGTTAGTGAGAAAACACTGTGGTTGCCATTGTTTTGGGGGGTTTCTCAATGTATGGCGCTAAGTGGTACTCTACAGCTCATTGGAGACACTCTCTGGTTGGCACTGATATTCGCTAAACTCTCTGGGTTGCATTATTATTGGGAGTACTATATGGCTGGCACTGGTATTAGGGGTAGTCTTTTGTTGGTATAGTTATTGGTGGCACTTTTTAGTTGACACTGCTAATGAGGGTATTTTCTGGCAGAAATTGGTAGTAGGACACTGGCTGATACTGATTTTGGAACACGCTCTGACAGGCACTGATATTTGGGGCACTTTTTGGTTGGCGGTGTTATTGGTGATACTCTATGGCTGTCATTGTTATTGAGAAACTCTCTGATTAGCACTGATATTGGGGGCACTTTTTGGCTGGCACTGTATTAGGGAATCTCTGGCTGACATGTTCACTGTAGACAGTTTCTGATAGGCATGGATATTAGGAGTACTCTTTATTTGGCATTGTTACTGGGAGCACTCCTTGGAACTGTTCATGAGGGTGCAATAGCTACTCTAGCCTCTAACCCTGATGAAGCCAGCGAGTCTGGCGAAACATGTTGGGGAGGTCTAGGTGTAGCTTTTATTAGCTAGTTAGTGGAGTGTATATAAACTCCTAATGAGAGTAGTGGTAGCGGTCGCACCAACTCTATGGAATGAATGACACCGAGGATTTTGGAGATAAATCCAGAGGATTAGACAGCCAAATCATTATCCTATCAGTGCATACCCACTAACTTTGCAGATTTTAATTTAATTCTTTAATAGTGTAATTAAAAATGATGTTTTACGTCAACCTTTAGTTAGGGTCTTGTGATTATTGTGTATACCCTATGCTGGTTTATTGAACAGCATGTTGTGTGCTAGCTATAGCTATGGGTAGGGCTCGCTCAGACGGCCGTAGATTCTCTCACGAGAGAGATTCAGGCTAATCATGCTAATGTCACTAGGATCAAACTCTGTCAAAGTTTAAGCCAAGTGTCATCTTAGTGTGATCCAAATCTCTCGCATTAGAGAACTGAAGCACAAGTGCGAAGAAGGAGAACTTAATTTTTCCATCTTCTCCATTGTCTGTGTCCACGACAATCAATGACTTCTCTGTACAGTCAGATGTTTTACATGCACCCATAGATTTGTATGAGTGTGTGTGATCCGAATATTGGAGCCAGTCGCAGTAGGATGTGATTGTTTTCTCATTCCGAATCGGCAGGGGAAAATAATAGCTGCCCCACAGTATAACATTGGACCTAGTGCTATCCGATAAAACATTAGATAGCACTCGGCCGTGTTGTACGCCAGTGTGAGGGAGCATTTATGAAGATATATTTAAGGGTTAGGTAAAAACAGCATACGTGTCTCAACAAACAGCATTTTCAATCTCATCTTTTAGAATATCCCTGATTTTGCTATAATCCGGTTCTGGATATTAGTGTCAACAGCAATTTTTAGGTCAACCGAATTTCTGCTTTTGAGAGACGTTAGGTATTGATATTTCAGTGTTGTCTTACTTAACGCTTTCAAGTTGTCCTGTTACGTAGAACAGAAAACGTGAGACCTCACCTCGGGTTTCCACGGAATGGATGCATTTTTTCACAAAGTTGAAGCCGGCTTCATTTAAAAACACTAAAAAAAAAAAAAAAAAAAGCAGATGGGGTTAGTAAAGCAACAAACTGCATGTAGTAGAAAAACTTCATAAACAGCCTATCACAGCAGCCCCTGACCTATAAAGTTAATGGGAATGTGTCCTTGCTGAAAAAACTGGAGCAAGTTCAGAGCAAGTTCAGAGAAGAGCTACCAGGATGGTGAGCGGACTGCAAACTATGTCCTACGAGGAACGGCTAAAGGATCTGGGAATGTTTAGGCTGAGAGGAGACTTAATAGCATTCTACAAAAATCTGTAGGGCTGTCACAGTGTAGAGAGATCATCATTATTCTCATTTGCACATGGAAACCCGAGAAGCAATGAAACTGAAAGGGAGAAGATACAGATTAGATAGTGGAAAAGCTTTTTGACAGTGAGGCAGATCAATGAGTGGAACAGGCGGCCACGAGAGGTGGTGAGTTCTACTTCAATGGAAGTCTTCAACAGAGGCTGGACAGACATCTGTCTGAGATGGTTTAGTGATTCCTGCATTGATCAGCGGGTTGGACATGATGACCCGGGAGGTCCCTTCCAACTATAACATTCTATGATCTTATCTATCAGGACACCCCAAGGATGGAATATGTACATTGATCTCTATAGACATGTCCCAAATACCCAGTCCATAGAGACCTTTATATGGAGAAGACACATCTAAACACTTTCCACATGCATTCACAGTGGTGTTGTGAGCGATGAATGTAGCAGCCACTGCACCACCCCTATAAAGGAAAGAAGTTCATTTTCTGATGGCAGTCGCACTTTTAGTACAAATTAACTCTACATCTGCAGGTAAAACAGTGTTTCCCTTTAATGCATGAGTATCTGTCAGGATGTTTTTGCTATTTATTGAGAGCAGCATGATGCAGGGGCAGATACCCCGATTTCAGCGATGTGTCACTTACTGGGCTGCTTGCTGTAATTTCTATAACCTCAGTGTTTTATCAGCAGGAGATTATCACTAGAGGAAAAGTTGTCACATGCCATATAGTCCTTATGCTCTGTATAACCCCGCTCCCATTACTGATCGGCAGCTTTCTGCCTATGCACAGTGTACACAGAAAGCTGCCAATCAGTGGTGTGGGTGGAGTTATATAGAGCTCTGCAATCAGAGAATTTCTAGATCTGCAGTAGAAAAAAACTTATCAGCCCAGTAAGTGACACATCACTGGAATCAGGGTCTCCATCACTACATTATGCTGCTCCCAGATAGCAAAAACCTGGTGACATATTCCTTTGAAGTAGGGCTTGTCGACTTTTTTTTTCTCGGTCATTATGGACATTGTTTTCATTGACCAGATTTTTCAGCCCAACTTGTCACTGGCAAAATTTTGGCAACATTTCGTAAAAATTCTCAAAACTTTGAAATGTTACTAAAAAGATCGTGTAACTTTTGGAAAAGAGCTTAAAAAAAATAAACGTTTTTGAACTTGTGCCAATTAACTAATCCTTGAGAATCCATTTTGATAACTTTGCCATAAAATCCACTATCACCAAATAAAAAGCGAAGACGTTCCCTGCACAAGCACTTCATCTTGAAAGAACACAACTTTTTGTCCTCCAAAATGTATTGACGGCACAAGGAAACAGTGGAAATACTGCGGTGGTACAAAGCGGGAGTGGCTTTCGGCATGTGAACGCGGCCTTATTATACGCCTTCCAAACAAGGTCAAATACTAAGTAAAACACATTGCACAAGCGCTTACTTTCCTCTTTTTTGCTAATGATCGCTGGAAGTGTGTAAATCTAAAATATAAAACAAAATAATACGTTACATATTGAGTACATATAAATTTATCGACAAAACGAGAAGGTTAGATGTCAGACGTTTTAGCCCAATTCATCATTTACAACTTTTCGAACTGTTGAAAATTTTATTTTTGCACAGTCGTACACTCCTGTTCTCTAGAGAGGAGTACAAAATCTGTCTCATTTTATTTTTGCCCAGATGAAGACTAAGGGTATGTGCACACGTCCGGATTTTTAGCGTTTTTTTGCGGAATTTCGCAATAAAAACGCTATAAATCCGGTAAAAAAACGCTAACATTATGCATCCTATCTTTTAGAATGCATTCCGCATTTTTTGTGCATATGTTCGTGTTTTTTTCCGCAAAAAAAACGCATTCCGCAAAAAGAACGGACACGCTCATTCTTTTTGCGGATTTTTTGAGGATTCCATATCAAAAAGGACATTCATGAAAAAAAAAAAAAAAAAATCCGCAAAAATTCCGCAAAAAATCCGCCCAAAATCTGCGCAAATTCCGCGAGAAATCCGCGCGAAAAAATACGCGGATTTCTGGCAGAATTCTCAGGATTTTGTCAGGAAAAAAACCTGACGTGTGCACATACCTTAAAAGGCGAAACGTTCTAAAGGATCGTGTGAATTTTGTGCTCTAAAAAATAAAGAAAAGCAAAAAAAAAAAAAAAGGTAAGAAGTTTGGGCACAAAACCCCCCCCCCAAAAAAAACAAACAAATGCAAATGATGAATTCGGGCCTCAGGGCTCTAACATATTGACATATTTAGACAATATGTATATATATTATCCTTCTAGTTTATCTACATTTTCTAGTGTTTCTTAGTTTTTCTGTAGTTTTTAGACCAAAATCTTGTGTTGTTTTCACTATTAAAGACATTGGAGACTACTGGGTTAAAAACAAAAATCCACTAAGATAAATATAAAATACATGTATTAATAAATCAGCAGTAGTTATTGCTTCCTCAGGGGTTGTCATTCCTTGGGAAAGCCGAATGGCAAGTTGGATGAGATCCATGGAAGCCGCGGCGGCGGCAGCAATACAGATTGAAGAGCAGTTTCAATAAAAACAAATGCAACTAGACCGAGGGAATTTTAGGATGAAATGCTTTTTATTGCTGACAGATGTTGTTCACAAAGCAAAAAATTGCAATAAAATTGATCTTACTGGCTCTTTTCCATCCATGGCCTCCAACCATTGTTTCCTATTCGCCTCGGATAATGCTTGAAGAGTTATGATGCCTTGTCTGGAAAAGAAAATATAGATCGATAGAGAGATGATGTGGATAAAAGTATTGGCACAAACATCTCAATTATTGAATTCAGGTCTTAACTTCAGTTCCATTGTCCCGGTGTATAATGTCTGGCCCCATTGTCTCCAGTGTATAACACCCAAGATGCTGCTCTCAGATTACTAGGCAAAAACCAAATTCCCTTTAATACCAGAGAAGGGAAATCTTAATGCTTTTCCACAAGACATTTTGGTACAATTGGAGCTTCCCTCTTTTTGGAAGAAGTCTGGGGAAGACGCTTGTCTGTTCCCCATGACTCTCCGCAGTACATAAGGTCCATACCGACATGGTTGGGGGGAGTTTGGTGGGAAGAACATGACGACCACACAGAGCCCGGGCTGCCGCAAGAGACATACAAGAAGACGTCAGAAAAGAGGGTGTTCTCCTCAATCGTCGTCTGCGTCAAACACCGTGTAGGAACACCAGGAGCACATATACCCTAAAGAAGGTCCCATGTAGGTCTTTCATCACCAGGCCTCCTAGCAGCCACATGGACTATAGGCTTCGGACTGAGAAGATTCCATGTTTACAACAGTCGTCATATTTGTAAGGTTGTTTTCAATCTATTTCTACTGAATTATGAAGAAACCAGAATATCCCCAAAAGACAGACAGTCAGACATTTTAACAAAAATAATAAAAAAAAACAAAAGTTGATCGTATTTTTCAGCTATTGAAGCCAATGACTGACCTTTCTATGACTTCTATGTCGAAGCAGAAGCGCTTGTCTATAGAGTCGGTTTTGCGTCTGATGCACATTTTCAGCTTAAACATTTCTGGGGTGCTGGAGATCAACCCGTTCTGAAGAAGGGGGGAAAAGAAAAATGATGTGATGTACCCACATTACAGTCTCATCATTTAGGAACAGTTCACAACTGCACAAAATCTACATGTACTCAACCCTAGAAACTACAGCACAACTGAACTTGGTCAAAGAATTTAATCTAAAGAGAACATTTATGAAACATTTCCTAGAAGGGTCGCCTGTATCTCAATTTTCAAAATGGCCACCATTACATCACCCACTTGGATGTCACCCAAATATGTTGAGTATTACAGGGATGTGACTGCTATCGGTGTGTCCTTCCTTTCCTGGTCTCCACATATTGAGTGGCACAAGATGATTAGATTTGGAGAAAAGAAAACACCTCACGGGGTCTTTACGTCTGCCGTCCTATAGTTGTTTTGCATGAGGCATCTAGATCACAAGATAATTAAAGACGTTCTCTGCATATATATGCAGAAAAATCCAAAATGGCCTGTCCTTTACGTATTGGTGTCCAGTGGACATGACTAACTAGTGGAAGTTTAGCCAATACCCCCAAAGCCTAGAAAGAGAAGCCATGAGTCTTGGTAAAGTGGAGTGGTTCCTTTGACTGTTTTCCGAAACCAATCCCACTTCCTAACCATCTCTGATGTTATTTTTGATCCTTGTTCTAGGCGTTGTGGTGATGTTAACTAATCGACAGCCTATGGTGGAGGAACCCAGTTTGGCCTTTCCGCTGTGGACAATGGGGTGAAAGAGGTCCGATCCAACCATTTATATTATCTGTATCACATTCATGCTCTATATGAAGCAGACTCAGTTGTTCTGTACCACGAGACCCAACTAGGAGTTAGCGTATCGCTTCGTGAAGGCCCGTGTCCATGGTCCAGGCCAGTAGTCTCTGGCAGTGGAAAGGAGCTGCACGAATATCCTTACCCTACAGGATCCCAGGTTTGGCTTTTTGACTAGCCAGGCTGATGAGATGTCACCTGTCGCCAAACATATGATGTCACACCAAACTGGTGAATCAAAGGCAACAGCAGGGAACCTGAAGGCTCAGGAAATTCGAGCATCTCCTATAGTCGGCCATGGAGCATTGACCTCAACCATGGACCGGGATTGCGAGAAGCACTTTTCTCATCTCTAGACCCAACAATTAAGCTAGCCATAGTTGAGAGATTTTTGCCAGCTGATCATTCAATGTGACAAAGAAGGGAACACATTTCCTGAAGGAGGCACCATTGGCCCCAACGGCCTGGCATGGGTGTCCTCATTCACACTTGTTGCACCAATATACTGACATCAAAATATTTTTATATCAAAAATAGGCCTATGGGGGGGGTCATTAAAAAACAAAATAATAAGATATTTACCACTCCTCTGCACTTCTGCTTGAGTTCCCCTTGCTTCCTCTTCTGGTGATGGATGTCATGTGACAGCTGCAGCCAATCAGTGGCCACTGATCGGCTGCAGCCTTGACGTTCCATCCAAGCCAGTAGAGCCAGTTCAGTTCTCACCATAGAAAAAATAGTACGCCTGCTTGCTAGTTCCTACTCTGAGGGAAGGGAGACTTATCGATCATGTCCACATGCCCTCATGGTGTACACTTGATCTAATTGGGATGAACATTTTACCTCTTTTTTTTTTTTTTTACAAAATAATAAAAATTAATAAAAATAGTTCCATTACAAACAGCCATAACACTCACCACTTTTCCACCAGACTTTGTTTCAGAAATGCTCATCGTAAAGGTTTTACTGCTTTTGTCGTAAGTACAGTAATGACGAGTCCATGTAAATCCGAGGGGCCCTTAATATAGAGAAAAAAAAAGTTTGACATAACAGTAAAAAAATAAAAACTTGATTCATTTTCTTAGAAACAGCGCCACTCTTGTGTAGAGGCAATGTTTGGTATTGCAGTTTATCATTCTACAAACTTATAAATCTAAACTGCAATACCGGACACCACCAATATACAATAGTGGCGCTATCTGTATATAAAAAAGTACCTTTTCTGCTGTCTTATGTTTTAGGTCACACCGCTAAAATAATTTTTGGGGGATTGGATCTGTATAGTGAAACCTGCAAAAGTAAAAATCCTGAACTTTCTCAAAAACCAGAACGTTTAAGCTATGAAGAATAAATCGGGTCTTGGAGAAAACCCAAATCCTTTAACCTTTCACTAACATTCAGCTCTACAAACATCCTCAGTGCCAAAACCCCCCGCCATAATGATCTGTACTCTTAATTTCAGATATATACGGGATGGGAAGTCAGAGCGGTGTTGGCCCCGTTTCCATACACACCGGCAGGACAATACATGTGGAATACAACAGCTGCGGCCCCCATTGGGGCTCATTATCCGGAGCAGCCGTTGGACTAGAGACGGTTTGCAGGTTACAGGTGTCCAGGAACATATTGATTCCAGCGCAACACAAATCACATCCTGTATGTGCAAACCATAAGTATCCTCCATAGACCGGCACGGGAAAATAAGCCGTAATCTAACCCAGAAGAGACACGTTGAAAGGTTAACTCAATGGCAACATGTGCAAACATCGCAGTCAGTCACAAACAATGCAGCGTGGCACAGTAACAATTACTACATTATAGCGGATTACTGACCATTCCGCATTACCAGATAATACAGGGAGAACAAAAAACCTCAGAAACCTTTTATCCTACTACTCCAATGCATCTACAATAAAGCATATTGTTTGTCTTCTTTATTTTTTTAATTTCTGTCTATAAATTAAATATAAAAAAAATATTTTGTGTCTCCATGGTAACAGACTACGAACAAACCCTAGGTAGTCTGATACAGCAGTCAAACTCGCTTTGATCTGTTCTCTGCTTTTTGTTAACCAAAGAATGTAAGTTAGAAAGAAAAAAAAATCTGGTACACACTTATCTTTGGGAGCTGAGCTGCATACAAAAATGATTCAGGAGAACTTTATTTCTCATTTCGGATGCACTGGAGCAATAAAGATTAGGCAGCAAATAGGTATGCAGTCTACTATGTGAAGCGCATAAGCTCTGTATGATCACTGATGCCAATCTTGACAATGGCACTCCAATGCACAGGAAAAGGGAGATGGCAGCATATGCATAGGAAAGGAGAGACGGTAAAGCATGCGCCGGAATGAAGTGATGGCAGCATATGCACAGGAAAGGAGAGACAGCAGCGCATGCACAAGAGAGGAGAGATGGCAGTGCATGCACAAGAAGGGAGAGATGGCAGCGCATGCACAGGAAAGGAGAGATGGCAGCGCATGCACAGGAAAGGAGAGAAGGCAAGCTGCGCACAAGAACGGAGAGATGGCAGCGCATGCACAGAAAAGGAAAGACAGCAGTGCATGCACAGGAAAGGGGAGAAGGCATTGAATGCACAGGAAAGGAGAGATGGCAGCTAGTGATGAGAGAATATACTCGTTACTCGAGATTTCTCGAGCATGCTCAGGGGTCCTCCGAGTATTTTTTAGTGCTCGGAGATTTAGTTTTTCTTGCCGCAGCTGAATGATTTACATCTGATAGTCAGCATAAGTACATGTGGGGGTTGCCTGGTTGCTAGGGAATCCCCATATGTACTTATGCTGGCTAACAGATGTAAATCATTGAGCTGCGGTAAGAAAAACTAAATCTCTGAGCACTAAAAAATACTCGGAGGACCCCTGAGCATGCTCGAGAAATCTCGAGTAACGAGTATATTCGCTCATCACTAAAGGCAGCGCATGCACAGGAAAGGAGAGATGGCAGTGCATGCACAGGAAAGGAAAGATGGCAGTACATGCACAGGAAAGCAGGAGATGGCAGCGCATGCACAAGAAAGGAGAGATGGCAGCGCATGCACAGGAAAGGAGAGATAGCAGCGCATGCACAAGAAAGGAGAGACAGCAAGCCATGCACAGGAAAGGAGAGATGGCAAGCCGTGCACAGTAAAGGAGAGATGGCAAGCTGTGCACAGGAAAGAAGAGATGACAGCGCATGCACAGGAAAGCAGAGATGACAAGCCATGCACAGGAAAGCAGAGATGACAAGTCATGCACAGAAAAGGAGAGATGGTAGCGCATGCACAGGAAAGGAGATGGCAGCGCATGCACAGGAAAGGAGAGATGGCACAGAATGCACAGGAAAGGAGAGATTGCAGGCCATGCACAGTCTTTCGTTTCATTTCTATGGGCATTCTTAATAGTGAGGAGCTGGTGTGCCCAGCGATTTTCAGAGGTCACATAGAAATAGATAAAGGGAGCCGTGCATGAGAAAGCGGCACACATCGGGGTACATCAGAGTGAGGATGGAGGAAAGGACGGATTCTGGAAATATTTTTGAGCAGGAGGCGACAGGAGGTGGAGAGAGCTTAGATGTGCGGTTTAAATGACAGGGCAGAGTCAAGGGTTAGGGTACCGTCACACAGTGCAATTTTGATCGCTACGACGGCACGATTCGTGACGTTCGAGCGATATATTTACGATATCGCAGTGTCTGACACGCTCCTGCGATCAGGGACCCCGCTGAGAATCGTACGTCGTAGCAGATCGTTTGAAACTTTCTTTCGTCGTCTAGTGTCCCGCTGTGGCGGCATGATCGCATGGTGTAACATATATCGTATACGATGTGCGCATAGTAACCAACGGCTTCTACATCGCACATACGTCATGAAATTATCGCTCTAGCGTCGTACATTGCAAAGTGTGACAGCAGTCTACGACGCTGGAGCGATATTGTTACGATGCTGGAGCGTCACGAATCGTGCCGTCGTAGCGATCAAAATTGCACTGTGTGACGGTACCCTTACTCCAAGGCAGCGGATTACCGGGACAGGGGAAAGTGTGATTTCATTTATTGTGATAGATCAGTTAGGGAAGATATGCGAGATGGAGGAAAGATAATGAGTTCAGATTTGTCCACATTGAGTTCGAGTAAGGCCGGGATCACACATGCGAGAAATACGGCTGAGTCTCGCATGTTAATACCCGATATTGCCGCCGTCACTCAGGAGCGGAGCGTGCGGCTGCATGTATTGCTATGGGGCTGCACACTCCGCTCCGAAGTGCAGGCGGCAGGGCCGGGTATTAACATGCGAGACTCGGCCGTATTTCGTGCATGTGTGATCCCGGCCTAAGCGAGAGGAGAAGAAGGAGGATATGGCTGATAGACTCTCTGGGATTCTGGACAGCCAGAGAGGTAGATCTACGTGTCATCAGCATATAGATGGTACTGGAAGCCATAGCCCTTTATGAGTTGTCCCAGGCCAAGGGTATAGATTGAGATGAGGTCCTAGGACAGAGCCTTGAGGGACACCAACAGAGAGGGCGTGAGATGAAGAGGTGGTATGGGAGTTATGAGGCATTGGCTATAAAGCTTTGGAATAAAGAGCAGGTGTGACACGCACAGCCATCAGACAAACGAGGATGGCAGATATGTGATATTTCATTCGGAGTAGACTTATCTGGTAATAATAGAAATGTCACATCTCACGATGCGAGATCTCAACCTTCTACAAGGTATGACAGCTCAGAGAAAACGCATGGAGCTGACAGTCGTTTCTCCTGGAAATTATACAAACCCTTTTCGCTTTACATTACTTGACAACCTTCTGTTGTGATTGTATGAAAAAGAAATCAGCTGTGAAAAGTAATTCTCAAACGTGATTTTTTTTATGGCTGTATATAATGAACATCTTGTAATAATGATAGGCAGGTCTATGAGTCAGTAACAGCACGCTATTGGGCTGGCTCCACCGCGATTCCTGTAAATGCACTGACAAGGGGGAAGCCCAAATGTTCTAGGCTGGCCTTACATGGAGCTTAATATTTTGGCACTCCCCAATAGATACAGCAGCTCCCCTCACTTCCTCTATGGTCGTAAAAATACTTTCCCCCCCTTTATACTTCACACTTCTTCAGTAGGCACATCAGAAGAAACTTCCAACTCCCCAATAGTCACTGCAGAATTAACTCTGTTCCCCAGTAGTCACAAATGATAATTTCTCTTCACCAATAGTTACAGCAGACCCGGTTATTTCCCCATCAGTCTCAGCAAGGCCCGTCCACTTCTCTAGTATCACAGCAAACCCCTTCAGTTGCCCCATAGTCACTGCAGTGCCCTCCCACTCCCAATAATCACAGCAAACCTCTTAACTAATCTTTGCCGGAGTAACAACAGACCCCTCTCTGCTCCAAGAGTCACAATTGATCCCCTCTCTTCCCAAGAACTCGCAGCAGGACTCCTCCACTTCCCCATTAAATACAGAAAACCCTATCACTTGTCCTAAAGTCATAGCAGACCCCGTAATGTGCCCATAGGTCACAGCAGGAATCCTCCACATCCCTAATATTTACAACAACTCCTTTACTTGACCAATAGTCAGAGCAGGACCCCTCGACAACCCAGAAATCTCAGCAAACGTCTCCGTAATCACGGCAGGAAACTTCCACTTTCACACACAATAATCCCTTTCACTCATTTCTCTTTTCCCCAGTAGTCACAACTGATCTCGTCTCGTCCCCAGTAGTCACAACTGATCTCCTCTCTGCCCCAGTAGTCACAACTGATCTCGTCTCTGCCCCAGTAGTCACAACTGATCTTGTCTCTTCCCCAGTAGTCACAACTGATCTCCTCTCTTCCCCAGTAGTCACAACTGATCTTGTCTCTTCCCCAGTAGTCACAACTGATCTCCTCTCTTCCCCAGTAGTCACAACTGATCTCCTCTCTTCCCCAGTAGTCACAACTGATCTCCTCTCTTCCCCAGTAGTCACAACTGATCTCCTCTCTGCCCCAGTAGTCACAACTGATCTCGTCTCTGCCCCAGTAGTCACAACTGATCTTGTCTCTTCCCCAGTAGTCACAACTGATCTCCTCTCTTCCCCAGTAGTCACAACTGATCTTGTCTCTTCCCCAGTAGTCACAACTGATCTCCTCTCTTCCCCAGTAGTCACAACTGATCTCCTCTCTTCCCCAGTAGTCACAACTGATCTTGTCTCTTCCCCTATAGTCACAACTGATTTCCTCTCTTCCCCAATAGTCACAACTGATCTCCTCTCTTTCCCAATAATCACAACTGATCTTCTCTCTGCCCCAATAGTCACAACTGATCTCCTCTCTTCCCCAGTAGTCACAACTGATCTCCTCTCTGCCCCAGTAGTCACAACTGATCTCCTCTCTTCCCCAGTAGTCACAACTGATCTTCTCTCTGCCCCAATAGTCACAACTGATCTCCTCTCTTCCCCAGTAGTCACAACTGATCTCCTCTCTGCCCCAATAGTCACAACTGATCTTGTCTCTTCCCCAGTAGTCACAACTGATCTCCCCTCTTCCCCAATAGTCACAACTGATCTCCTCTCTTCCCCAATAGTCACAACTGATTTCCTCTCTTCCCCAGTAGCCACAACTGATCTCCTCTCTTCCCCATTAGTCACAACTGATCTCGTCTCTGCCCCAGTAGTCACAACTGATCTCGTCTCTGCCCCATTAGTCACAACTGATCTCCTCTCTTCCCCAATAATCACAAATGATCTCCTCTCTTCCCCAATAGTCACAACTAATCTCCTCTCTTCCCCAGTAGTCACAACTGATCGCTCTTCCCCAATAGTCACAACTGATCTCCTCTCTTCCCCAATAGTCACAACTGATCTCGTCTCAGCCCCAGTAGTCACAAATGATCTCCTCTCTTCCCCAATAGTCACGACTGATCTCCTCTCTTCCCCAATAGTCACGACTGATCTACTCTGTTCCCCAGTAGTCACAACTGATTTCTTCTCTTCCCCAGTAGTCACAACTGATTTCTTCTCTTCCCCAGTAGTCACAACTGATCTACTCTCTTCCCCAGTAGTCACAACTGATCTACTCTCTTCCCCAGTAGTCACAACTGATCTACTCTCTTCCCCAGTAGTCACAACTGATCTACTCTCTTCCCCAGTAGTCACAACTGATCTCCTCTTTTCCCCACTTACTCATGGCGGCAACCCTTCACTTCTGCAAAAATCACACCAAACCATTTCACTTGCCTAATAGTCCTAGAAATCCTTTGCACTTCACCAACAGTCAGAACAGCCTCTGATTCTATGTTACTTACAGAAGCCATGTAAATTGTCACTGTGGCCCCCACTTAAAGTAGGTCTCCTAATAACCCCCCCAGCCTTTCCTCAACAGTCACAACAAGACTAGCTATTGATGACTGACCAGCACCCACCATGCATTTAGCGTTGTATTGAAGCACCCAGCCACCTAGTACATGAAGTGCAGGACAAAACACAAGGGGCTAGGTTTTGTCTGTGACGTTAGTAATAATATTCTACATAAAGAGGACCTGTCGCTAGTTAAAAAGTGTCCGGCTTCCCTGAGTATTCTATTATTATTTTTTAATCTGCAATACGGTTCCAGATATGTGGTCCTTTTTATGGCCTTTACAGGGGCAGTGCTCACAGGGTAATTAGGCTACTCTGCACGCCCCAGAGGAGCCAGTGAACCATAGCCTCTTAGTAAAGACCATCAAAATTAAAAGGCCCATATCTCTAGAACTGTAAAGAGGATTTAAAAAGAAATAAATACAAAATATGGATTACCCAGGTGTGCTGGACACTTTTTAGCTAGTGGCAGGTCCTCCTTAGAGGAGCTGCTAGAATAAAATCAGAGCAAAATCTCCCCACTTTTTGAGCTGGTGACAGGTTCTCTTTAACGCCAGGATCGATGTGTAACCGTTCTAATACACAAGCCTATCTATGTATAAGAGGCAGAACTATGATGTCTGCGGATCCTAGAACCACTGGGGCAGGGCAGCTCCGTACAAGAAAAGCAGCTGCTAAGTGGAATTCCCTTTATGTCCTCTGGCTTTCAGGTTCTGCTTCACAACATTTACGTCGGATAAAGATGATTATTTCATTGAAATAATATTACAGCTGTTTCACGGAGAGGCTCCGAATCCAGCAATGCGTGCAGTCACAAACATGGTGTAAGCTAATAGCCGAGGCGAGGAACATGGTAATTGCATTGCTTGTAAATGTAAATGAGATCTACAAAAAAAAAAGAAATGAGGTGAAGGCTGATATTGTGTAATCCCCTGAGCCTACAAAATATATCGTGCAAGAGTAAGAAAAAAAGATAGAAAATGATCTGAAGCTGGTACCAGCATCAATCAGGAAGCCAATTATCAATCTCACAATATCTACAAACTGGACTCTACCAGTAGAATTACTCGGGCCCCGATTTATCAAACGGTTTTACCCCCGGAGTTCTGATATTGTTCAAATTGTTTCAAATGTTTGCGCAAGTCCGCCAACTTTTTGAAAAGTGCAAGCTACTCAATAGGTGAGGGGGCTGGGGCCAAGCGTAGAAGAAAAATTACTCTGAAAGGGGTATTCCTATCTCTAAGGTCGCATCTCAATATGCTGTGGCTGGAATAAATAATAATATTAGTAAATACCTCCAATTACAAATGTAGTATAGTTCTTCTGATAATTCTGATAAGCTATGTAGTGGCTGTAAAAATAAAATAATATTAGTAAATACCTCCAATTACAAATGTAGTATAGTTCTTCTGATAATTCTGATAAGCTATGTCACTTACCCCCATGTGCAGGGCATGGCAGTAGCTTAGGTATCCATGGTTACAGCTTAGTTGTTGTAACCATGGATACCTAAGCTACTGCACATGGGGTAATAGACATAGCTTAGTAGAATTATTAGAAGAACTATACAACATTTGTGATTGGAGGTATTTGCTAATATTATTTTTACACTACATAGCTTATTAGAATAACTATACTACATTTGTAATCGGAGGTATTTATTAATATCATTATTATTCCCATGGACATGGGGTAAGTGACATATAAAATTTCAAGGGCAACAGTCATTTAATATTTTTCTCTCCATAATTAATAGCCCACGTGAAAACAAGAAACTTTGTAATATATCTGATCAGAAAAATCTGTTTCTTTCTCCTCTTCGACTGATCATTTTAGGCTCAAAATTCTCAATTCACGGGTTAAATCTATATTCAGTGAATACAAATTACGGAGATGAGAGGACAGTTGGTGCCCATAAAGCTCAATGGAGAATGGTAACTGTCTCTAGCTCCTCCCCTTCCTCATAGAATTTTAAAAGCACCAACCGTCACTTCCTGTCTCAGTGATGGGAAAATCTGTCTTCACCGTATACAGATTTTTTACCATAAATTGAGATTGAAAGATCAGTCCAGAAGGAGAAAGAAGCAGATTTCTCTGATAAGATATCAGAGAAACATATAGAGTAAATCCATAAGATCTCCTAAACGGTGGCTGGCAGCAGCCAAAATATTATCATTTGTAGAGTTTGCCCCACCATAGATTACCCCATTCATATAGGGGTCATAACAGCTCCCAAATCAATTGGTAAGAGTGGGACCCAAAGTGACTGATTTCATCAGAGGACGGGTCTGCCGAGATACGGTTATGGCAGGTTCTGTATAGGACACAGCCTGGCGCATGGAGGGTTCCTATACCAAGGACAGTGTTCTAGGATCCGACATTGGCACGTGTTAACAAGACAAGGCGTAATCCAGACTGACGTAGCAGGGGTCAAAGAGGGGCGCTTAACAACTTCACAAGGATGATAATTATTCTGGAGGTCGGCTCCTCGGGGGACGGCACACTTCCGCCAATATCAAACAGAATTAGAGCACAATTCTACCGGCACGGAATACACAAACGGTGAGAGACATGAATAATAATCAAACATAAGACGACGCACTCTTCTCCTGGACGTATAAATATCCCTCCATGGTCCACTGGCTGGGGGGTCTATAGTCCTGGTCTGCAGACTTCATCCTCTGCATTAAGCGGTCCATCTCCTGCCGGGTGCTCTCAAAGTTATTCCGGGTCTGCAAAAAGAAACGATCTACGGTCATCATCCTGTTCATATCTGCGAGTTTATAGCGTCAGGATGGCGTCAGGATGTCACTGGTAGTAGGGCTCTGGGCCAGCAGACACGGGCCAACAATGTGGTCACTGGACTCGGAAAGTTTACGCAGCTCTAGTAGCCACCTCTCTGCTCCTGACCGAGCACCACAAGAGCCCCATTCCCAGCCCTAGGACCTGAACTTATATCCTATCAGCATTCCATACTTACCCCTCGTGGGAACAGCCCTTTAATTAACAATTCCAAAATGGGCTATTTAATAAGAGACATTGTCATTGGTCCTGGCACTTATAACCCATGGACAATAGGTACCCGTGTCTATTCTAGAGGGGCGGATAGTTATGTTTTACATCCCGATCAGTTTTAGCTATTTTATTCCCCTCTTTTTCGGTTGTTTATTGTAAAAAATAAATAAAGGGGGTGCAAACTTTTTTTAGGCATAAAAAAAGTATGAGGGTATACGTGTATTTTTTAATGAGGTTTACGTGTATTTTTTTGAGGTTCGGTAAGCACTTTTAAATACACTATAATTTAAAGGGAATCTGTCAGCAGGATTTCACACCCCAAACTATACATGTGCGTGTGGATCTTTCAAAGACAAGTTCAGCTATACCTTCACATGGTCGGTCCTTTCCTGAGAAATCAGGGTTTGAAATTATATGCAAATTAGGCTGAAGTGCTATGGTAGATCTGAAGCCTCTGTCACTCCAGCTCTATTCCCTACCCGGTGCCGTCTCCTCCTACATTATACTATATGGAGGACTATGGGGAGTGCATTATACTGTATGGAGGGCGACGGGGAGTGCAATACACCATATGAACGACTATGGGGTGTGCATAATACTATATGGATGACTATGGGCTGTGCATTATACTGTATGGAGGACTTTGGGGCGTATGATACTGTATGGAGGACTATGGGGTCCCTCAGTTTTTACTACCTACGGGTTGTTTTGCCAGTTCTGACTTGTTCTTGTTTTTCTGGGTCACCATACTGCAGTATTTTCTCTGTACACATTCACCACTTTTTATTATTTGTATGTATTTTTATTGTTGGTGCTAATAAGCATTATCAAATTTTACTTTGTTGGCGTAGCACTTCTGTTTTTGTAGTTTTTTTTTAAGTGCCCTTTACTTCCTGGCCAAATTATAGGAATGCATTTATAAATACTTATAGCTCAGATGGAAGTCCATGAGTGTAAACATCAGCAATTGCCCAACGAACGAGCAAAAATGCTGCCTTTTGTTTTAGCCGGAAAAAAAAAAAAACATTGTTCTCAACAGCACACCACCCCGATGTAAGCTGCAGATGTGCTGCCAATAACATGATACTGAATGGGGACAGATTGCTCTAGTAATGATCGGTCTGTGCCCATTATTCTTCCTCAGCCAGTTTAAACAGGCCAGGAAACAAGAGCCAAACGACTTCGACACTGTCGATCACCCTCGTTTAACAGCCTGAATTCAGCGCATGGAAATGCAATGTAAATGTTTTTGCGTGACTGTGTAATTTGTTGGCATTTAGGGCCTCACTTTAAACTTTTGCCCAGGGCCCCACTTTGTATAAAACCAGCCCTCAATCTGATCATATCACTGCTCCTCAGCAGTGGAGGACGCAAAAGAGAGAATACAGACAGGACAGCCGGGGAACGCAGCTGATTCTTTTTGAGAGGTAAAACATTTGGTGATGATTCTTAAACTTGTTTTACCTCTCAGAAAGAATCAACTGCGATCCACGGCTGTCCGGTCTGTATACTATCACGTGTTCCCCGGCTGACCTGTCTATATGCTCACGTGTTTGTTCTCCGGTTTTCATGTCTGTATACTCTCACACATTCCCCGGCTGTTTTGTCTGTATCCTGTCATGCATTCCATGGCTGTCTTGTCTGTATACTCTCATGTATTCCCCGGCTGTCCTGTCTGTATACTCTCACATGTTCCCTGTCTGTCCTGTCTGTATCCTCTCATGCATTCCATGACTGTCCTGTATTTAAACTCACATGCGTTCCCCGTCTGTCCTGTCTGTATACTCTCACATATTCCCCAGCTGTCCTGTCTGTATACTCTCACGTATTCCCCAGCTGTCCTGTCTGTATACTCTCACATGTTCCCCGGCAGTCCATTCTGTATACTTTCACGTGTTCCCCGGCTGTCCTGTCTGTATACTTACATGCATTCCCCGACTGTCCTGTCTGTATACTCTCATGGTTCCCCGGCTGTCCTGTCCGTATACTCTCACATGTTCCCCAGCTGTCCTGTCTGTATACGCTCATCATGTGTTCCCTGTCTGTATACTCTCACGCGTTCCCCGGTAGTCCATTCTGTATACTCTCACTTGTTTCCCGGCTGTCCTGTCTGTATAGTCTCACACGTTACCTGGCTTTTCTGTCTGTATCCTCTCGCACATTCCCCGGCTGTCCTGTCTTTATACTCTCATGCGTTCTCCAGCTGTCTTGTCTGTATTCTCTCACATGTTCCCCAGCTGTCCTGTCTGTATACTTTCATGCGTACCCCGCCTGTCCTGTCTGTATACGCTCATGCGTACCCCGCCTGTCCTGTCTGTATACGCTCATGCGTACCCCGCCTGTCCTGTCTGTATACTCTCATGTGTACCCCGCCTGTCCTGTCTGCATACTCTCATGCGTACCCAGCCTGTCCTGTCTGTATACTCTCATGTGTATCCCGCCTTTCCTGTCTGTATACTCTCATGCATACCAAGCCTGTCCTGTCTGTATACTCTCATGTGTACCCCACCTGTCCTGTCTGCATACTCTCATGCGTACCCAGCCTGTCCTGTCTGTATACTCTCATGTGTACCCCGCCTGTCCTGTCTGTATACTCTCATGCATACCAAGCCTGTCCTGTCTGTATACTCTCATGTGTACCCCGCCTGTCCTGTCTGCATACTCTCATGCGTACCCAGCCTGTCCTGTCTGTATACTCTCATGTGTATCCCGCCTGTTCTGTCTGTATAGTCTCATGCATACCCCAGCTATCCTGTCTGTATTTTCTCACGTGATCTCCGACTCTCCTGTCTGTATACTCTCATGTGATCCTCTGCTGTAATGTCAGTATGCTCTTTTGCTTCCTCCCCTCCCCAGGAGCTGTGGTATGATCAGACCATGTTCATGCACAGTCAGACATGGCCATTACACAGTACACAGCAGGGGCACATTTATAAGATTATCTCAGCACAGGAACATTATTATTTTGTGAAACTTATTATTATTTCAAGATCTATTAATTAAAATGTTCTTTATTCTCATGGGGAAAACCCCTTTAAAGGAGAAGTTTTGCGCTTCCAGATATGACAAACAATTCAATTTGTTCTGGAGTCTTCAGCAATCAGCCGAGCGGCCGCTTACGTTTTGTAAATTGAACTGTAGCTGCTCCTTATAGGGTGTAAATTCTCTCGCCAGCTCATAGCCCTCATGGTAGAAGGTAAAAAGACCCTGGAGGAACGCCAAAAGCTGCAAATAAAACAAAAAAAAAAACACAAAAAACAAGCAATGAATATTACAGACATGGAAAAGTAAACACCACGAGCTTTAGATTTACCCCAAGCAACAACCCGCAATTAATGACATCTCATTTCTTTTACAGGATCGCTCCTTCAAGGTTCGGCATAGAGAAAAAAATAAAATAATTATGACTGCACCAAAAGGACGAGGTGTGGGCGATTTATTCCGCAAGGAAACTGTCCTTTAATCCATGAATTCGATTTAAAAGAAAAACGAGTCTTATAATTCAACATTTCACCTCCGTAGATATCCGCAAATAAATTACTTCAAGTGCTCAGTGGGTAAATTAGAAGGTTTTGCGAAGCCTGTAATTGTGAACCATAAATATTCAGAGTCTTCAGCTCGGTGGAGGACATATTGGTTATCTGCGAGTCGTAACGGCGCCGCGGCTCTGGAAAAGCCACATGCATTTGTCAAGAGAGGAGAAGGGTGAGGAGCGTCTCGGCGGGAAGGAAAGTGACATGTTAATTTATTGTGGGATCTGCATAGAAAAAAAAGAATATATCGAACGGTTGTTGCTTTGATTATTCTAAATTCCCACAAATAAAAAAAAAAGAAAGAAAACAAAAAGAACCGAATGTAAATGTATTTATGGAATATAAGCAAAAAAATAAAAAATTGCCAAAAATGAACAAAACATTTAAAAAAATTACCAATAATTAATACAAATATTTTTTTTACCAATAATGAATAAAAAAAAAAAAATACCAATAATGAATTAAAAAAAATACCAATAATGAATAAAAATAAAAAAATACCAACAATGAGTAATAAAAAAACAATAATGAATAAAAATAAATTACCAATAATGAATACAAATATTTTTTTTACCAATAATGAATAAAAAAAAAAAAATACCAATAATGAATTAAAAAAAATACCAATAATGAATAAAAATAAAAAAATACCAACAATGAGTAATAAAAAAACAATAATGAATAAAAATAAATTACCAATAATGAATACAAAGATAAAAAAATTACCAATAATTAATACAAATAAAAAAATACCAATAATGAATAAAAATAAAAAAAATTACCAATAATGAATAATAAAAAAAATTATGAATAAAAATAAATTACCAATAACGAATGCAAAAAAAAAAAAAATTACCAATAATGAATAAAAATAAAAAACATAAAAAATACCAATAATGAATAAAAATAAAGCAAATCTGTGGAAATTACATTTTATTTTGCTTGCATCATTTTAACCATGTACAGCAAATTGTAAAAGGAAATTATTTTTTTGGGAACATTTTTGGCTCCAACCATCTCTCACCGCCCCCTCTCCTTTAATTGAGGCCTCACTTACATGTCCGACTTTTACATACGAGAGCTATCATGTCACAAATCGTCAATGGCTCCGGGAAAAAAAAAAAAAAAAATCGGATGATGACATCCGATTTACATGGGCTGTCAGGACTCAGGAGACTTTTTTTTTTTTTTTTTCTTCAATTTCCCCATAAATTAAAAAATTGGATGGTGCTCAGACCAGGCTCTGATCAGAAACGTGGAAAAGTTGGATGTCTGAATGAGCCCCAAACAGCTTTGGCTTTACAGGAGGATGTAGATAAAAAAAAAAAAAAAAAAAGCAGTGGAAAATTGCAGTGAAGACCAAACCAGAAAAAAACAAGGATCCCTAAAAAATAACTTTTAATAACAACAATTTAAAAAGACTCTATTTTTTCAAATACAATAAAAAAAAGTATATAATGTACCTAGAGAACCCTATAACGGACTACCATGAATCCTGCCTATCAGTGGAGGTTGGCACCCTAATTTACCGCGGTAGGCGCCCCCACTCCTCGACGGCTCACCCTATTCAATCCCTAGCTGAACCTGCAATACAGGAAACCTGGTGAGCCCTAAAGCTCAATCCTATACTGATAACTGCCTGACAGTGGAGGTAGACACCCTAATTTACTGCGGTAGGCGCCCCCACTCCTCGGCGGATCACCCTAGGGTCCCGGGACGTCTGTTTAAAAGTGTGTTTAAAATACATTTGTCATCATACAATATCTGTTCATTATTGCACTCCGGTGCTGTTCAGGAAAATTCGATTTGGACAAAACGTATCTTTGCACTCCGTTTTACCCGGTTATTTTTGAGGGTATATCTATGGTATTATACATTATTACGCTGCACTCTACATTGCCATATAGAGCTGCACTCATAATCAATTTCTTTTTTTCTTTTTACTAATTTTTTATATTTATTTTTTCATTTTTTCGTTTTTTTTTTCACGGGTATCGGAGGTGTATTTGGTACATGATCTTTTGTCTATCCTTACTGTAGGGATTGTAAGGGACCCTAGGGTCAGCCGCCGAGGAGTGGGGGCGCCTACCGCAGTAAATTAGGGTGTCTACCTCCACTGTCAGGCAGTTATCAGTATAGGATTGAGCTTTAGGGCTCACCAGGTTTCCTATATTGCAGGTTCAGCTAGGGATTGAATAGGGTGAGCCGTCGAGGAGTGGGGGCGCCTACCGCGGAAAATTAGGGTGCCAACCTCCACCGATACATGTAAAGAAGCTGCGGAGACACCATCACTAGGGTTGAGCGAAACAGGTCGAACATTTTCAAAAGTCGCCGACTTTTGGCGAAGTCGAGTTTCATGAAACCCGATCCGACCCCTGTGCGGGGTCGGCCATGCGGTACGCGACTTTCGCGCCAAAGTCGCGTTTCAATGACGCGAAAAGCGCCATTTCTCAGCCAATGAAGGTAAACGCAGAGTGTGGGCAGCGTGATGACATAGGTCCTGGTCCCCACCATCTTAGAGAAGGGCATTGCAGTGATTGGCTTGCTGTCCGCGGCGTCACAGGGGCTATAAAGGGGCGTTCCCGCCGACCGCCATCTTACTGCTGCTGATCTGAGCTTAGGGAGAGGTTGCTGCCGCTTCGTCAGAAGCAGGGATAGCGTTAGGCAGGGTCCATTAACCACCAAACCGCTTGTGCTGTAGCGATTTCCACTGCCCAACACCACCTTCGGTGTGCAGGGACAGTGGAAGCTACATTTTTTTTTTTCCCCTCAGCGCTGTAGCTCATTGGGCTGCCCTAGAAGGCTCCCTGATAGCTGCATTGCTGTGTGTACGCCGCTGTGCAAACCAACTGCTTTTTTCAAAGCACAAATCCTCTTGTTCCTTCCTTTCTGCACAGCTATCTTGTTTGTTTGTTTGTCCACACTTTTTATTTAATTTGTGCATCAGTCCACTCCTTATTGCTGCCTGCCATACCTGGCTGAGATTACTGCAAGGAGATAGTAATTGAAGGACAGTTCCTTTTTTTTTTTTTTGTGGGAGATTAAGATTGACATTTCTGCTAGAGTGCCATCTCTGTCTGTGTCATCTCTCACTCAGTGGGCCATAGAAAGCCTATTTATTTTTTTGCTTGATTTGGGTTCCAAAATCTACCTGAAAAAATCACTACATCAATCAGTGGGAGAAAAATATTGGCCTCAGGGCTTGTGTGCCACTCCTTACTCCTGTGTGTGCCATCTCTCACTCAGTGGGCCATAGAAAGCCTATTAATTTTTTTGCTTGATTTGGGTTCCAAAATCTACCAAAAAAAATAACTAAATCAATCGGTGGGAGATTAATATTGGCCTCTGGGCTTGTGTGCCACTCCTGACTCCTGTGTGTGTCCTCTCTCACTCAGTGGGCCCTACAAAGCCTTTTTTTTTTTTTTTTTTCCTAAATTCTCCCTGAAACAATCATTTCATTTTATTTGTTTTATAAATTCTTCTGTAAAAAATAATTTTTTTTTAATTTTTTTTTTTCAGAAGTCTCCCTTTTAAAAAAAACAAACACAAATCAGTGGGAGATAAATATTTACATTTGCGCTTCAGTGACAGTCCTGCGTGTGTGCCATCTCATTTGTTGCCAACAACAACAGAGTGTGTAACATTGTGGCTGATTTTCGTTGTGGTCTCACCCACCTGTAAAGGGGTAGCTAAATCATACTGAAGTTATAGCTCACCGTGTAAGTTGTGTGACAGCAACAAATACCGTTCGTTTGGTAACGTTTTTAAAACAATGAGGAAGTCTGGTGGAAGAGGTCGTGGCCGGGGGCGTTCATTGTCAGCTGGTAATGAGGGTAGTGGTAGTGGTGGAGCATCAGCTGGTCGTGGGAAAAAAAATATTGCACCTAAGTCTGGAGCTGTGGAGCCAGGTTCGTCGTCTGGCTACACAAGGCCTCGAACGCTCCCTTTTCTGGGAGTAGGAAAACCGCTTTTAAAGCCGGAGCAGCAAGAGCAAGTTTTGGCTTATCTTGCTGACTCAGCCTCTAGCTCTTTTGCCTCCTCTCGTGAAACTGGTAAATGTCAAAGCAGCGCGTCGTTAGTGGATGTTCACGGTCAGGGACAAGTCGCTTCCTTGTCCTCTTCAGCAAAAACAACAACAGAGAAGAATGCAGCAGGCGACACAACGGGTTACTCCATGGAGCTCTTTACACATACCGTCCCTGGCTTAGAAAGTGAAGCAGTTAACAGTCCATGCCCATTACAAGTTGAATCTGACATGGAGTGCACTGATGCACAGCCACAGCCAGACTACTATCCTGGTCCTTTGACTCAGACCACAACATTGCCCTCGCAGGGTGCTGATCAAGAATCAGACCCTGATGAGACTATGTTGCCCCATCACGAACGCTATACCACCGACCGACACGGTGACACAGACGAAGTTGCACACGAGCTACAAGAAGAGGTAATAGATGACCCAGTTCTTGACCCCGATTGGCAGCCATTGGGGGAACAGGGTGCAGGCGGCAGCAGTTCTGAAGCGGAGGAGGAGGGGCCGCAGCAGGCATCAACATCGCAACAGGTTCCATCTGCCGGGCCCGTATCTTGCCCAAAACGCGTGGCAAAGCTAAAACCTGTTGGAGGACAGCGTGGCCATCCGGTTAAAGCTCAGTCTGCAATGCCTGAAAAGGTATCCGATGCTAGAAAGAGTGCAGTCTGGCATTTTTTTAAACAACATCCAATTGATCAGCGCAAAGTCATCTGTCAAAAATGTTCAACTACCTTAAGCAGAGGACAGAATCTGAAAAGTCTCAATACAAGTTGCATGCATAGACATTTAACCACCATGCATTTGCAAGCCTGGACTAACTACCAAACGTCCCTTAAGGTTGTAGCACCCTCGGCCAATGAAGCTAGTCAGCAACGCAACATCCCTTCCGGCAGTGTAGGGCCACCATTTTCCGCACCACCTGCAGTATCTGTGCAGGTTTCTTTGCCAGGCCAAAGCCGTCAGGGTCAGGGAATCACCAGTTTCGTAGTAGGAAACACTGCATCTAGGGCACCGGTGGCAACAATACCATCTCCCACCGTCTCTCAGTCTGCCATGTCCACCGGCACCCCCGCTAGTTCCACGATCTCCAGCTCTCCAGTCCAGCTCACCCTACATGAGACTATGGTTAGAAAAAGGAAGTACTTAGCCTCGCATCCGCGTACACAGGGTTTGAACGCCCACATAGCTAGACTAATCTCGTTAGAGATGATGCCCTACCGGTTAGTTGAAAGCGAAGCTTTCAAAGCCCTGATGGACTACGCTGTACCACGCTACGAGCTACCCAGTCGACACTTTTTTTCCAGAAAAGCCATCCCAGCCCTCCACCAGCATGTTAAAGAGCGCATTGTCCATGCACTCAGGCAATCTGTGAGCACAAAGGTGCACCTGACAACAGATGCATGGACCAGTAGGCATGGCCAGGGACGTTACGTGTCCATCACGGCACACTGGGTAAATGTGGTGGATGCAGGGTCCACAGGGGACAGCAAGTTTGGGACAGTTCTGCCTAGCCCACGGTCTAGGAAACAATTGGCTGTAGCCGTTCGCACCCCCTCCTCCTCCTCTTCGTCCTCCTGCAGAAGCGAGAGCTCGTCCACAGACCGCAGTCGCACAACCACTCCATCCGCAGCTGCCACTGTTGCACACCAGGTCTCCCATTATGGGGCAGCTACTGGCAAACGTCAGCAGGCTGTATTGGCTATGAAGTGTTTGGGCGACAACAGACACACCGCGGAAGTTCTGTCCGAGTTCTTGCAGAAAGAAACGCAGTCGTGGCTGGGCACTGTAGATCTTGAGGCAGGCAAGGTAGTGAGTGATAACGGAAGGAATTTCATGGCTGCCATCTCCCTTTCCCAACTGAAACACATTCCTTGCCTGGCTCACACCTTAAACCTGGTGGTGCAGTGCTTCCTGAAAAGTTATCCGGGGTTATCCGACCTGCTCCTCAAAGTGCGTGGACTTTGCTCACATATCCGCCGTTCGCCCGTACACTCCAGCCGTATGCAGACCTATCAGCGTTCTTTGAACCTTCCCCAGCATCGCCTAATCATAGACGTTGCAACAAGGTGGAACTCAACACTGCACATGCTTCAGAGCCTGTGTGAACAGAGGCGGGCTGTTATGTTTTTGTGGGAGGATACACATACACGGGCAGGCAGTAGGATGGCAGACATGGAGTTGTCAGGTGTGCAGTGGTCGAAGATTCAAGACATGTGTCAAGTCCTTCAGTGTTTTGAGGAATGCACACGGCTGGTTAGTGCAGACAACGCCATAATAAGCATGAGCATCCCCCTAATGCGTCTGCTGATGCAAAGTTTGACGCACATAAAGGATCAGGCGTCTGCAGCTGAGGAAGAGGAAAGCCTTGATGACAGTCAGCCATTGTCTGGCCAGGGCAGTGTACAGGACGAGGTAGCGGGCGAAGAGGAGGAGGAGGACGAGGAGGATGATGGGGATGATTATATTTTTAATGAGGAAGCTTTTCCGGGGCCACTGGAAATTGGTGGCGCGGCAAGGCCGGGTTCTGGTTTTTTGAGGGACACAAGTGACGTTGATTTGCCTGAAACTACCCCTCAACCAAGCACAACCGCAGATTTGAGAACTGGAACTTTGGCCCACATGGCGGATTATGCCTTACGTATCCTCAAAAGGGACACACGCATAACTAAAATGATGAATGATGACGATTACTGGTTGGCCTGCCTCCTTGATCCTCGCTATAAAGGCAAATTGCAAAATATAATGCCACATGAGAACTTGAACTAATATTAGCAACCAAACAATCAACTCTTGTTGACCGTTTGCTTCTGGCATTCCCTGCACACAGCGCCCGTGATCGTTCTCACACGAGCTGCAGGGGCCAGCAGACCAGAGGAGTTAGAGGGGCAGAAATCAGAAGTGGCGTTGGCCAGAGGGGTTTTCTGACCAGGTTGTGGAGTGATTTTGCTATGACCGCAGACAGGACAGGTACTGCAGCATCAATTCAAAGTGACAGGAGACAACATTTGTCCAGTATGGTTACAAACTATTTTTCATCCCTTATCGATGTTCTCCCTCAACCGTCATTCCCATTTGATTACTGGGCATCAAAATTAGACACCTGGCCAGAATTGGCAGAATATGCATTGCAGGAGCTTGCTTGCCCGGCAGCTAGTGTCCTATCAGAAAGAGTATTCAGTGCTGCAGGTTCAATACTAACAGAAAAAAGGACTCGTCTGGCTACCCAAAATGTAGATGATCTAACCTTCATTAAAATGAACCACAACTGGATTTCGAAATCTTTTGCCCCACCTTGCCCGGCTGACACCTAGCTTTCCTATGAAAAGGTCTTGCCTGTGGACTATTCTGAATGCCTTTTCCAATCTCGTAATTTTCAGCACCTGATTGTCCAGCATACGACATGTTTACACCTCACTAAATGGCCAAACTCCCCACACGGGGCCGTGGTATCGACACTTGGCGACAGCACCCGTGAGAGTGCAGTTTGTCTGAAGAGGTGGGTGAGCCCGCTTTTGGTCGACGGCACTGCCACTGGGTCCCTCCTAGTACAATAAAGTGTCTCTGGCAGTGGTGGTGCGCACCCAACGTCAGACACACCGTTGTAATATGAGGGGCCCTGGGCCTGTACCGCCGGCCACAAGACAGTTTCCCCCCACCCCAGCTCAAACAGTGCTCTACCACTTGCAAAATTATCTCACAGCTCCACCAATGTTTAGTCTATGCGCTGACATCCTTCAATGCCTGCCACTGACAATACCATTGTATTGACATTTTTGTTATGTTAGGCCTTCGATGCCTGTCTGTGGTCACTCCTTCCACTAGGCCTCCACTGACCACACCACTGCTGCCCGTGTACCCCTGGAACCAATTTAAAATTGCCTACAGACATGTGTTATTATTTTAGGCCTTCGATGCCTGTCTGCGGTCACTCCTTCCACTAGGCCTCCACTGACCACACCACTGCTGCCCGTGTACCCCTGGAACCAATTTAAAATTGCCTACAGCCATGTGTTATTATTTTAGGCCTTCGATGCCTGTTTGCGGTCACTCCTTCCACTAGGCCTCCACTGACCACACCACTGCTGCCCGTGTACCCCTGGAACCAATTTAAAATTGCCTACAGCCAGCCCAATTTTTTTATTTTAGGCCTTCGATGCCTGTCTGCGGTCCATTCTTTCAACTACTACTACACTGACCAGGGCACTGCTGCCCGTGTACCCCTGGAACCAATTTAAAATTGCCTACAGCCATGTGTTATTATTTTAGGCCTTCGATGCCTGTCTGCGGTCACTCCTTCCACTAGGCCTCCACTGACCACACCACTGCTGCCCGTGTACCCCTGGAACCAATTTAAAATTGCCTACAGCCATGTGTTATTATTTTAGGCCTTCGATGCCTGTCTGCGGTCACTCCTTCCACTAGGCCTCCACTGACCACACCACTGCTGCCCGTGTACCCCTGGAACCAATTTAAAATTGCCTACAGCCAGCCCAATTTTTTTATTTTAGGCCTTCGATGCCTGTCTGCGGTCCATTCTTTCAACTACTACTACACTGACCAGGGCACTGCTGCCCGTGTACCCCTGGAACCAATTTAAAATTGCCTACAGCCATGTGTTATTATTTTAGGCCTTCGATGCCTGTCTGTGGTCACTCCTTCCACTAGGCCTCCACTGACCACACCACTGCTGCCCGTGTACCCCTGGAACCAATTTAAAATTGCCTACAGCCAGCCCAATTTTTTTATTTTAGGCCTTCGATGCCTGTCTGCGGTCCATTCTTTCAACTACTACTACACTGACCAGGGCACTGCTGCCCGTGTACCCCTGGAACCAATTTAAAATTGCCTACAGCCATGTGTTATTATTTTAGGCCTTCGATGCCTGTCTGTGGTCACTCCTTCCACTAGGCCTCCACTGACCACACCACTGCTGCCCGTGTACCCCTGGAACCAACATCAGAAAATATAAAAATAAGTATTTTGCTTATAAAAAAGAAAATACTGGAGAGATATCAAATGCAGACATTTTAACATTAAAAACAAACACACAACTAAAATCTGGTACAGTACTAAAAATGGCCACCAGCTACAATTACTTTCTCCTGCAAGTAGTTAACTGAAAGGTTTTTTAAATTGAAAACACAGATATGGCATCCACCGAGTGTTGTCCTGTCGCGTCTTCTTTATATTATTGCCGAGAAGATGCAAAACAATGAAAATAATAAAATCATTAATTACCAAAATAATAGAGAAAGTCAACACCACATTGCAAATAAACATTCATTCCAAATAAAGAAGCAGGGCGCGTCCGAGGGTGAGTATATACCTAATAAGAATATAATCACCCTCGGACGCGCAATGCTTATTTCCAACAGCCTTCCTTCCTAAGAATCAGCCCTTCCGTGGTGTAGAGAGACGTTGTGTTACACTCCAAGGTGTTCCCCAGGTTGCCTTTCCTGAGCTTCGATCTTCCGGCTCTCGTTTAGTAGTTGTTGGAAACTACGCTGCATTAGGCCTTCAAATTGGGTATGGGGTGTAGAGAGATGGTGTGTTCCACTCCAAGGTGTTCCCCAGGTTGCCTTTCCTGAGCTTCGATCTTCCGGCTCTCGTTTAGTAGTTCTTGGAAACTACACTGCATTAGGCCTTCAAATTGGATATGGGGTGTAGAGAGAGGGTGTGTTACACTCCAAGGTGTTCCCCAGGTTGCCTTTCCTGAGCTTCGATCTTCATGCTCTCGTTTAGTAGTTGTCGGAAACTACGCTGCATTAGGCCTACAAATTGGGTATGGGGTGTAGAGAGAGGGTTTGTTACACTCCAAGGTGTTCTCCAGGTTGCCTTTCCTGAGCTTCGATCTTCCGGCTCTCGTTTAGTAGTTGTTGGAAACTACGCTGCATTAGGCCTTCAAATTGGGTATGGGGTGTAGAGAGAGGGTGTGTTACACTCCAAGGTGTTCCCCAGGTTGCCTTTCCTGAGCTTCGATCTTCCGGCTCTCGTTTAGTAGTTCTTGGAAACTACACTGCATTAGGCCTTCAAATTGGGTATGGGGTGTAGAGAGAGGGTGTGTTACACTCCAAGGTGTTCCCCAGGTTGCCTTTCCTGAGCTTCGATATTCCGGCTCTCGTTTAGTAGTTGTTGGAAACTACACTGCATTAGGCCTACAAATTTGGTATGGGGGAAACATTGGCGCATCTGCGGTCCCTCCTTCCTCTAGGCCTCCACTGACCTGTCTACTGCTGCCCGTGTTCCCCTGGAACCAATTTTAAATTGCCTACAGGCAGCCCAATTTATTATGTTAGGGCTTCGAAGCCTGTCTGCGGTCCATCCTTCCACTAGGCCTCCACTGACCTGTCTACTGCTGCCCGTGTACCCCTTGAACCAACATCATAAAATAAAAAAAAAAGTATTTTGCTTATAAAAAAGAAAATACTGGTGAGATATCAAATGCAGACATTTTAACATTAAAAACAAACACACAACTAAAATCTGGTACAGTACTAAAAATGGCCACCAGCTACAATTACTTTCTCCTGCAAGTAGTTAACTGAAAGGTTTTTTAAATTGAAAACACAGATATGGCATCCACCGAGTGTTGTCCTGTCGCGTCTTCTTTATATTATTGCCGAGAAGATGCAAAACAATGAAAATAATAAAATCATTAATTACCAAAATAATAGAGAAAGTCAACACCACATTGCAAATAAACATTCATTCCAAATAAAGAAGCAGGGCGCGTCCGAGGGTGAGTATATACCTAATAAGAATATAATCACCCTCGGACGCACAATGCTTATTTCCAACAGCCTTCCTTCCTAAGAATCAGCCCTTCCGTGGTGTAGAGAGACGTTGTGTTACACTCCAAGGTGTTCCCCAGGTTGCCTTTCCTGAGCTTCGATCTTCCGGCTCTCGTTTAGTAGTTGTTGGAAACTACGCTGCATTAGGCCTTCAAATTGGGTATGGGGTGTAGAGAGATGGTGTGTTCCACTCCAAGGTGTTCCCCAGGTTGCCTTTCCTGAGCTTCGATCTTCCGGCTCTCGTTTAGTAGTTCTTGGAAACTACACTGCATTAGGCCTTCAAATTGGGTATGGGGTGTAGAGAGAGGGTGTGTTACACTCCAAGGTGTTCCCCAGGTTGCCTTTCCTGAGCTTCGATCTTCATGCTCTCGTTTAGTAGTTGTCGGAAACTACGCTGCATTAGGCCTACAAATTGGGTATGGGGTGTAGAGAGCGGGTTTGTTACACTCCAAGGTGTTCCCCAGGTTGCCTTTCCTGAGCTTCGATCTTCCGGCTCTCGTTTAGTAGTTGTTGGAAAGTACGCTGCATTAGGCCTTCAAATTGGGTATGGGGTGTAGAGAGAGGGTGTGTTACACTCCAAGGTGTTCCCCAGGTTGCCTTTCCTGAGCTTCGATCTTCCGGCTCTCGTTTAGTAGTTCTTGGAAACTACACTGCATTAGGCCTTCAAATTGGGTATGGGGTGTAGAGAGAGGGTGTGTTACACTCCAAGGTGTTCCCCAGGTTGCCTTTCCTGAGCTTCGATCTTCCGGCTCTCGTTTAGTAGTTCTTGGAAACTACACTGCATTAGGCCTACAAATTGGGTATGGGGTGGAGAGAGATGGTGTGTTACACTCCAAGGTGTTCCCCAGGTTTCCTTGCCATTGCTTCGGTCTTCCGACTCTCGTTTAGTAGTTGTAGAAAAGTACACTGCATTAGGCCTACAAAATGGGTATGGGGTGGAGAGAGATGGTGTGTTACACTCCAAGGTGTTCCCCAGGTTGCCTTTCCTGAGCTTCTATCTTCAGGCTCTCATTAAATTGTGGTTAAATGGAACAACTGCATTTGGCGTACTAGTTGGTTTGGGGCCTACTATCGGTGTCTGCCACTCCTTGCTGTTCTCCTGGTTTCCTGTCCTGAAATTCCATTTTCAGGCTCTCGTTAAGTAGTTGTTAATGTTAGACTGCATTTGGCCTACTAGTTGGGTTGAGGCCTACTATCGGTGTCTGCCACTCCTTGCTGTTCTCCTCCACTGAACAAAGCTGTGCCGCCTGTTTACTACGGTTGCCAATTTTGAACTGCATTTCGACTACTTACTGATTTGGCCCTACTCTCTGTGTCAGCCTCTCATTCCAGTTGTCCTCCACTGCAATGCCCCCTGGTTATTCCTGTGTTACCAATTTTGAACTGCATTTAGCCCACTTTATTCTTTGGGCCTATATCTGTGTTTCCACTTCATCGTGCCCATTGCCCAGCCAGTGATAGATGAGTCTGCTGGTACATTGACCCATAACGCAACATTCCCCGTGCATGCTACACAACAACATTGTGACCCTGCTGAAAGTCAGGTTGCTCTTCCCGCATACCATACCACCTTACACGGGGACAAAGAGGAAGGTGCAGATGAAAGTGCAGGTTCCTTCATCAGGTGGGGGGAGGAATACTAGTTGGCGACGTCACTGGCACAGGGCCTCTCATAGTACGCAAAAGTGTTGCTGCCGGTGGGAGGCGCCCCCGCCGTGCAAACACACCGCTGTACTTTGAGGGGCCCTGTGCCAGTGCCAATGCCAACAAGTGGGCCCCCCCTGCTTGCTCAGGATCACAGCACTTGCAAAGTTGAAATACTTACCTCTCCCTGCTCCACTGCCGTGACGTGGTCCAGATTTCCTGGGCCCACTAATTACTTGAACCAGCCCTACCCCACACAACTTTAGCCAAATGACCCCCAATTTCAAATGCCTTCCAATTATTATAAGGTAAATTACGCTTGACAAGCTTCATTAAGAAGAATGGATGGTTTTGACATTAAAATGGGCACTCTAGGTGTTTTCCTGGCCCCCACTCACTGCCGACTATGCTGCCCCATTGACTTGCATTGGGTTTCATGTTTCGGTCGATCCCGACTTTACGTCATAATCGGCCGATTTCACTCGACCCGACTTTTGAGATAGTCGGGTTTCGCGAAACCCGGCTCGACTCTAAAAAGGTCAAGGTCGCTCAACTCTAACCATCACGTGTTTCTCGACGCAAGCAGTGAATAGCCAGGCCTTTCCCCGGGAAGGAACAACCACGGGAAGGGCAGCATCCTATGAAGGAAAGCCACCTATGCCAAGCATGGTATCCATCCACAGACAGCTGTTTCGGGGTTTTTGCCCCTCATCAGTGTGGAGTAGGAATCTGGCTATTAGGAGCAGTGCCTAGTAAAAAGGCTATAAAGGCACAGATGATTGGCCTCGGGGAGACCAAAACATCCAACACCGCGGAGACACCATCACGTGTTTCTCAACGCAGTGATTCCAGAACATTGCCCCCATCCCGTATGGGAAATATGCAGATGCATGTAAAGAAGCTGCTTTTTACTAGGCACTGCTCCTAATAGCCAGATTCCTACTCCACACTGATGAGGGGCAAAAACCCCGAAACAGCTGTCTGTGGATGGATACCATGCTTGGCATAGGTGGCTTTCCTTCATAGGATGCTGCCCTTCCCGTGGTTGTTCCTTCCCGGGGAAAGGCCTGGCTATTCACTGCTTGCGTCGAGAAACACGTGATGGTGTCTCCGCAGCTTCTTTACCTGCATCTGCATATTTCCCATAAGGGATGGGGGCAGTGTTCTGGAATCACTGCGTTGAGAAACACGTGATGGTGTCTCCGCAGTGTTGGATGTTTTGGTCTCCCCGAGGCCAATCATCTGTGCCTTTATAACCTCCACTGATAGGCAGGATTCATGGTAGTCCGTTATAGGGTTCTCTAGGTACATTATATACTTTTTTATTGTATTTGAAAAAATAGAGGTTTTTTAAATTGTTGTTATTAAAAGTTATTTTTTAGGGATCCTTGTTTTTTCTGGTTTGGTCTTCTATTGTTCTAGGGTTCCTACCTATTTATGTTTTTGGTTTCACCCGAAAATTGCAGTGAACTGCTTGGCCATGCTGAGGGGGCACCGAGCTCTTGTGCTTGGTTTGACCAGCCCTGTGGTGCCGACTGACTTTTTATAGGGTTGAAATCGATAAGTCTACAGTCAGACGCCGATCTCTCATGATACCATTTCAGTGCAGCAGTGCACCATTGTGGGAAAACCCTCCGGAGCCTGCAGTTCTGTGTAACAGCCACCGGGTGGCCACATGTCGCATAAACCTCTCCTGACAAAGTATCACAAATTCATGTTTTTTCTAATGAGACCCATGACGTCCCCCTGAGCGCCTCTTTTTGGCGACTGTCTGCCACCGACGATGTCTGCCATGTCTGTACAAGAAACTTCCACATTGGCATTTGTTGGAGACGGTTTGGGTTTGCTCATTTTTAGATCTATTGATCGAGGTCTAATGGCCGTGCCTGCCCCATAATTTAATGAACTCCTATCACCTGATTTATGACAACAACCTTAATCTCGACTTTGTGATCTTAAAAATCAGCTGAGAAGTGCTCGGAAAACAACCGTTAAATAATTACAACTCACTGATGGATTCTTAGTTAACTCCTTCTCCAGCCAGAAACAGTACACAAAGGTTGTAGAAGATAAATGCTGAAATTCAAAGGCTCTGTTGGACCGACATGTCTCACACTGGTAACGCTGCCTGTCATTTACAATAATCTCTGGAGGCAGATTCTCGGGGAGATCTATGTCCGGCCCGTAGATCTTAACAGCTCATTTACATATTAAGAAAAATGTGGATTTCTCTGGAATAAAACATCGGATCGCAGGTATCAAGGTGTCATTTTATTCAGCCAATACAGACGGCTTAGGAGGATTGATCCCACTGAGAGATTCCCTTTATATTTTACGGAGATCCATTAAACGCAGATGAAACATGAAAGACATTTGTGCTTCAGCTTTCCATCTGTTTTTCACGGATTTGTTCCAAGAGTCAACAGATAAATAAAAAAAAAAAAATTTAAAAAATTTAAAAATTTAAAAATTTAAAAAAAAAAAAAAAAATTGAATGTAAAACTGAGGCCACATAAGAAAAAGAGTGATCAGACGCGGGGATATGCGACCATTATTAGGGAGCTATTACCCAATAAATCCACTAGATGGCAGCACAGCCCAGTATAAATAGATCAAAAACGCCATGACATAAAAGCAATGCTATTATACCGCTATTTCCCAACAGGATGGATTATGAGGGAGTTTGTTTAACCTCTTACAGGAGCGTTCAACCTAATTTATTAAGAGTCTTCACATGGGGCGAGCGGAGTCTCCTAAGGCGCAGTGTCTCGGCCAGCGCTCCAGAACACGAGGATGTGTGAGATGGGGATGTGCTCCTGTGTAACATACACATCACAAAGCTGGGGGTCCTTAGGGTCCTCATTATATGCAGAAAGGTAAGGAAGGTCAAAAACTGTTCCAGCTTGGCCCCGCCGCGATACCCCAGTTACTGGTCCAGCTGTAATCTGCGACTTCTGACACTGTCACTAGCTAACGGGCCAGCAGAGAATATATTAGGGCTACAGACTAACATCTGATGCAAAATCCGCACTACCGTGATATATAGTCACAGGACTGGATGGAAATCTACATTATTATAGAACATTAAAACCTACAAGAGAAAAAAGTAAGCGAAAACCCTGATGTAACTAAGTAAAAAAGCAAAAGTGCATTTAAATAACACAGAGTTTTTAGTACTACTGTTTTTTGATAAAAAAAAATAGCAAAAAAGCCATCCCACTGCGTCAAGGTAACTGTGATAGGGACGGTCCTACACTGTCTAATATTAAAACCTTACCATGTGTCAATGTTGACCTCAGTGTGAATAAGGGCAGACGAAAGGACTGGGCCTTGTTATTATAGAACACTACATTTATAGTGCGCCAATTTTTTAGGTCTAATTTGCACCATTTTTTTTTTTTTACTATTCATCAATAATTTGCACCGAATATTTATTTTTGTATTCATCTCGTCTTTTATTGTTCAGCCTTATTTTGGAAGTGTGGATGAAATCAGATGTAATCATCTTTGCACAATGACACTGGGACGCAGGTAACTCGCTATCAGATGGCTACTACTGCCGGGGAGGATCACACTACAACTTAAAAAATTGGGGGATTTAGATTATGGATGGTGGTAATGGAAGGAATACACAGGTACGCGATTTCCAATAATCTCCCGGGGGCTCCTGGAGTGTTTGTATATTTATAGGCTTCATGAATATCTGCGTTCCATACATAAATATAGGACAGAGGATCGCAGAATTAATAGCTGCATTAGGCTACGTTCACATTTGCGTTCTGCCGGGCTGCGTCGGGCGCAGCCGCGGCGACGCATGCGTCATGCGCCCCTATATTTAATATGGGGGCGCATGGACATGCGTTGCATTGCATTTTGTGACGCATGCGTCTTTTTTGGCGCATGCGTCAGGGCGCAGAGGACGCAGCAAGTTGCATTTTTTTTCCGTCCAAAATCATGCCAAAAAAGGACGCATGCGTCACAAAACAATGCGTTTTGCATGCGTTTTGGTTTGCGTTGTGTCGCCGACGCAGCACCGCACAACGCAAATGTGAACGTAGCCTAATAAGTACCGTAATTCACACTCGCTGTGTCCACCCAGCGAGGTCTATGACCAAAAACACACTTGTGTGAAAAAATCGTTCAGAATTTCCCCCTGAAAATCTGGATTTTTTTTTTCACTTGTCATGCATGCACAATCCGTTTTTTTTACAGCAGCAGCTATTAATAATTTACAAGACCACCTACAGTTTCCTATGTTACAGAATTAGTAACATAGTAACATAGTTAGTAAGGCCGAAAAAAGACATTTGTCCATCCAGTTCAGCCTATATTCCATCATAATAAATACCCAGATCTACGTCCTTCTACTTGTTAATTGTAATGTATTATAATTGTAATGTATGGGGAAATATCGGATGCTGGACTGTAGCTCCATAGGACATCGGATTTTTTACGCACCCACTGACATGAATGGGCGAGTCTGATCCGATTTTTGAATGAAAATTGTGCGTGCAGATTCGCACAGTGAAAAAAAAAATGCTCATTTGCACTGCGTCCATTGAGTAACATTGGTCCAAGTGCGTTTTTTTTTTCTACGGACAGCACTCGGATCAAAAATACGGTGGAGTGAATGAGCCCTTAAGGTTCATTCAGACATCAGCGATTTTTCATCAGTGATTGTACGCAAAAATCAAGATTGGAACATACAAAGAAAAACTATAATTGAAAGATTGACACATGTCCCGTGTCTGATTGAGTCCTTAGGCTGGGGTCACGCACAATGTATAAAAAATCTGTCCGATTTTGTCTGCTGAGAATCGCACAAATGTTCTCCGTATGGTGATCCGTGTCTCATCCATGTGCAATGACAGGATGCGTTTTTTTCTCAAAAAAGTATCCGTGTGTCATCCGTATCTCATCTGTTTGGTGAGATTTTCTCACACACTTGCAAAATGAGCAAATAATGGCTGAGTCTTTCCTGTCACCTGCGAATGCCTGAGAATTTCTCGCAAGTCACACTGATGGTCCGTGTGGTGTGCGATTTCTTTTCTCGCACCCATAGACTTTTAATGGCGATTCTCAGCTGAGATACGCGGACAATAGCAGCATGCTGCGATTTCACTCGCAAGTGTAATACGGACGAGAAAAAAACGGATGATGGGAGCTGCCCCATAGATTAACACTGGCCCCAGTGCTAAGGTGTAATTTGGCAGGCCTGATTACAATAACCTCCTCCTTACTAATTTACACCCCTCCTTGCTAATTTACACTTCTTACTAATTTACACCCTTCCTTAATAATTGACACCCCTCCTTGCTAATTTACACCCCTCCTTGCTAATTTACACCCCTCCTTGCTAATTTACACCCCTCCTTGCTAATTTACACCCCTCCTTGCTTATTTACACCCCTCCTTGCTAATTTACACCCCTCCTTGCTAATTTACACCCCTCCTTACAAATTTACACCCCATCCTTGCTAACTTGCGCCCCTCCTTGCTAATTTACACCCCTCCTTACAAATTTACACCCCTCCTTGCTAATTTACACCCCTCCTTGCTAATTTACACCCCTCCTTACAAATTTACACCCTATCCTTGCTAACTTGCGCCCCTCCTTGCTAATTTACACCCCTCCTTACAAATTTACACCCCTCCTTGCTAATTAGCGCCCCTCCTTGCTAATTTACACCCCTCCTTGCTAATTTACATGCCTTCTTGCTAATTTACACCCCTCCTGGCTCATTTATACCCCTCCTTGCTAATTTACACCCCTCCTTGCTCATTTACACCCCTCCTTGCTCATTTACACCCCTCCTTGCTCATTCACACCCCTCCTTACAAATTTACACCCCTCCTTGCTCATTCACACCCCTCCTTGCTCATTCACACCCCTCCTTACAAATTTACACCCCTCCTTGCTAATTGACATGACTGTGTAGAGTCCATTTTTTCACTACATAATGCACTCAAACGAATTCACCAAATTCACAAAACATTTTGCTGAATTAGACGAAAGCTTAGAAACAAAAATGATGCAATCAATTATTCATCTAATTGAGCTGTTCAGATCAAAAGAACCATTTCGGATTCAGCTCTGCTATATCTGTTCTCTGTAAATAATATTCTGCACCGTCCACACGCCTCGGTTGGAATCATCAGGATCTGCTCTTTTTTACTAGGACAGAAGAAACGATACAGAGATAAGTCATATCTTACATATCAGAAAGCTTGTTAAAGGGTTTTAAGGTCCTGTACATTTTGCACACTTTCCAAGATGTTGCGACCTCCATGGATCTGCCCCACCTTTGAGTTCACAACAACGGTCAATTCCCACGTGTGTATCATGATTCATATCAGTCTTGTTCTTATTTGGGCAAAGGTGATTGTAAAAAGAGGAGGTGAGCTGTGATATCACCTATTGTGAATGGTGGATCCTGTGTTATGTACTGTATATAGAGGTGTTATCAGTCGTTGTACAGGAGGAGGTGAGCTGTGATATCACCTATTGTAAGTGGTGGATCCTGTGTTATCTACTGTATATAGTGGTGTTATCAGTCATTGTACAGGAGGAGGTGAGCTGTGATATCACCTATTGTGAATGGCGGATCCTGTGTTATCTACTGTATATAGAGGTGTTATCAGTCATTGTACAGGAGGAGGAGGTGAGCTGTGATATCACCTATTGTGAATGGTGGATCCTGTGTTATCTACTGCATATAGAGGTGTTATCAGTCACTGTACAGGAGAAGGAGGTGAGCTGTGACATCATCTATTGTGAATGGTGGATCCTGTATTATCTACTGTGTATAGAGGTGTTATCAGTCATTGTACAGGAGGAGGAGGTGAGCTGTGACATCACCTATTGTGAATGGTGGATCCTGTGCTATCTGCTGTATATAGAGGTGTTATCAGTCATTGTACAGGAGGAGGAGGTGAGCTGTGACATCACCTATTGTGAATGGTGGATCCTGTGTTATCTACTGTATATAGAGGTGTTATCAGTCATTGTACAGGAGGAGGAGGTGAGCTGTGACATCACCTATTGTGAATGGTGGATCCTGTGTTATCTACTGTATATAGAGGTGTTATCAGCCATTGTACAGGAGGAGGAGGTGAGCTGTGACATCACCTATTGTGAATGGTGGATCCTGTGTTATCTACTGTATATAGAGGTGTTATCAGTCATTGTACAGGAGGAGGAGGTGAGCTGTGACATCACCTATTGTGAATGGTGGATCCTGTGTTATCTACTGTATATAAAGGTGTTATCAGTCATTGTACAGGAGGAGAAGGTGAGCTGTGACATCACCTATTGTGATTGGTGGATCCTGTGTTATCTGCTGTATAAAGAGGTGTTATCAGTCATTATACAGGAGGAGGTGAGCTGTGATATCACCTATTGTGAATGGCGGATGCTGTTTTATCTACTGTATATAGAGGTGTTATCAGTCATTGTACAGGAGGAGGAGGTGAGCTGTGACATCACCTATTGTGATTGGTGGATCCTGTGTTATCTGCTGTATATAGAGGTGTTATCAGTCATTATACAGGAGGAGGTGAGCTGTGATATCACCTATTGTGAATGGTGGATGCTGTTTTATCTACTGTATATAGAGGTGTTATCAGTCATTGTACAGGAGGAGGTGAGCTGTGACTTAACCTATTGTGAATGGTGGATGCTGTTTTATCTACTGTATATAGAGGTGTTATCAGTCATTCTACAGGAGGAGGTGAGCTGTGATATCACCTATTGTGAATGGTGGATGCTGTTTTATCTACTGTATATAGAGGAGTTATCAGTCATTGTACAGGAGGAGGAGGTGAGCTGTGACATCACCTATTGTGAATGGTGGATCCTGTGTTATCTACTGTACATAAAGGTGTTATCAGTCATTGTACAGGAGGAGAAGGTGAGCTGTGACATCACCTATTGTGATTGGTGGATCCTGTGTTATCTGCTGTATATAGAGGTGTTATCAGCCATTGTACAGGAGGAGGAGGTGAGCTGTGACATCACCTATTGTGATTGGTGGATCCTGTGTTATCTGCTGTATATAGAGGTGTTATCAGCCATTGTACAGGAGGAGGAGGTGAGCTGTGACATCACCTATTGTGAATGGTGGATCCTGTGTTATCTACTGTATATAGAGGTGTTATCAGCCATTGTACAGGAGGAGGAGGTGAGCTGTGACATCACCTATTGTGAATGGTGGATCCTGTGTTATCTACTGTATATAGAGGTGTTATCAGTCATTGTACAGGAGGAGGAGGTGAGCTGTGACATCACCTATTGTGAATGGTGGATCCTGTGTTATCTACTGTATATAAAGGTGTTATCAGTCATTGTACAGGAGGAGAAGGTGAGCTGTGACATCACCTATTGTGATTGGTGGATCCTGTGTTATCTGCTGTATAAAGAGGTGTTATCAGTCATTATACAGGAGGAGGTGAGCTGTGATATCACCTATTGTGAATGGCGGATGCTGTTTTATCTACTGTATATAGAGGTGTTCTCAGTCATTGTACAGGAGGAGGAGGTGAGCTGTGACATCACCTATTGTGATTGGTGGATCCTGTGTTATCTGCTGTATATAGAGGTGTTATCAGTCATTATACAGGAGGAGGTGAGCTGTGATATCACCTATTGTGAATGGTGGATGCTGTTTTATCTACTGTATATAGAGGTGTTATCAGTCATTGTACAGGAGGAGGTGAGCTGTGACTTAACCTATTGTGAATGGTGGATGCTGTTTTATCTACTGTATATAGAGGTGTTATCAGTCATTCTACAGGAGGAGGTGAGCTGTGATATCACCTATTGTGAATGGTGGATGCTGTTTTATCTACTGTATATAGAGGAGTTATCAGTCATTGTACAGGAGGAGGAGGTGAGCTGTGACATCACCTATTGTGAATGGTGGATCCTGTGTTATCTACTGTACATAAAGGTGTTATCAGTCATTGTACAGGAGGAGAAGGTGAGCTGTGACATCACCTATTGTGATTGGTGGATCCTGTGTTATCTGCTGTATATAGAGGTGTTATCAGTCATTATACAGGAGGAGGTGAGCTGTGATATCACCTATTGTGAATGGCGGATGCTGTTTTATCTACTGTATATAGAGGTGTTATCAGTCATTGTACAGGAGGAGGAGGTGAGCTGTGACTTAACCTATTGTGAATGGCGGATCCCATGTTATCTACTGTATTTAGAGGTGTTATCAGTCATTCTACAGGAGGAGGTGAGCTTGCTAATTTACACCCCTCCTTGCTCATTTACACCCCTCCTTGCTCATTTACACCCCTCCTTGCTCATTCACACCCCTCCTTACAAATTTACACCCCTCCTTGCTCATTCACACCCCTCCTTGCTCATTCACACCCCTCCTTACAAATTTACACCCCTCCTTGCTAATTGACATGACTGTGTAGAGTCCATTTTTTCACTACATAATGCACTCAAACGAATTCACCAAATTCACAAAACATTTTGCTGAATTAGACGAAAGCTTAGAAACAAAAATGATGCAATCAATTATTCATCTAATTGAGCTGTTCAGATCAAAAGAACCATTTCGGATTCAGCTCTGCTATATCTGTTCTCTGTAAATAATATTCTGCACCGTCCACACGCCTCGGTTGGAATCATCAGGATCTGCTCTTTTTTACTAGGACAGAAGAAACGATACAGAGATAAGTCATATCTTACATATCAGAAAGCTTGTTAAAGGGTTTTAAGGTCCTGTACATTTTGCACACTTTCCAAGATGTTGCGACCTCCATGGATCTGCCCCACCTTTGAGTTCACAACAACGGTCAATTCCCACGTGTGTATCATGATTCATATCAGTCTTGTTCTTATTTGGGCAAAGGTGATTGTAAAAAGAGGAGGTGAGCTGTGATATCACCTATTGTGAATGGTGGATCCTGTGTTATGTACTGTATATAGAGGTGTTATCAGTCATTGTACAGGAGGAGGTGAGCTGTGATATCACCTATTGTGAATGGTGGATCCTGTGTTATGTACTGTATATAGAGGTGTTATCAGTCGTTGTACAGGAGGAGGTGAGCTGTGATATCACCTATTGTAAGTGGTGGATCCTGTGTTATCTACTGTATATAGTGGTGTTATCAGTCATTGTACAGGAGGAGGTGAGCTGTGATATCACCTATTGTGAATGGCGGATCCTGTGTTATCTACTGTATATAGAGGTGTTATCAGTCATTGTACAGGAGGAGGAGGTGAGCTGTGATATCACCTATTGTGAATGGTGGATCCTGTGTTATCTACTGCATATAGAGGTGTTATCAGTCACTGTACAGGAGAAGGAGGTGAGCTGTGACATCATCTATTGTGAATGGTGGATCCTGTATTATCTACTGTGTATAGAGGTGTTATCAGTCATTGTACAGGAGGAGGAGGTGAGCTGTGACATCACCTATTGTGAATGGTGGATCCTGTGCTATCTGCTGTATATAGAGGTGTTATCAGTCATTGTACAGGAGGAGGAGGTGAGCTGTGACATCACCTATTGTGAATGGTGGATCCTGTGTTATCTACTGTATATAGAGGTGTTATCAGTCATTGTACAGGAGGAGGAGGTGAGCTGTGACATCACCTATTGTGAATGGTGGATCCTGTGTTATCTACTGTATATAGAGGTGTTATCAGCCATTGTACAGGAGGAGGAGGTGAGCTGTGACATCACCTATTGTGAATGGTGGATCCTGTGTTATCTACTGTATATAGAGGTGTTATCAGTCATTGTACAGGAGGAGGAGGTGAGCTGTGACATCACCTATTGTGAATGGTGGATCCTGTGTTATCTACTGTATATAAAGGTGTTATCAGTCATTGTACAGGAGGAGAAGGTGAGCTGTGACATCACCTATTGTGATTGGTGGATCCTGTGTTATCTGCTGTATAAAGAGGTGTTATCAGTCATTATACAGGAGGAGGTGAGCTGTGATATCACCTATTGTGAATGGCGGATGCTGTTTTATCTACTGTATATAGAGGTGTTATCAGTCATTGTACAGGAGGAGGAGGTGAGCTGTGACATCACCTATTGTGATTGGTGGATCCTGTGTTATCTGCTGTATATAGAGGTGTTATCAGTCATTATACAGGAGGAGGTGAGCTGTGATATCACCTATTGTGAATGGTGGATGCTGTTTTATCTACTGTATATAGAGGTGTTATCAGTCATTGTACAGGAGGAGGTGAGCTGTGACTTAACCTATTGTGAATGGTGGATGCTGTTTTATCTACTGTATATAGAGGTGTTATCAGTCATTCTACAGGAGGAGGTGAGCTGTGATATCACCTATTGTGAATGGTGGATGCTGTTTTATCTACTGTATATAGAGGAGTTATCAGTCATTGTACAGGAGGAGGAGGTGAGCTGTGACATCACCTATTGTGAATGGTGGATCCTGTGTTATCTACTGTACATAAAGGTGTTATCAGTCATTGTACAGGAGGAGAAGGTGAGCTGTGACATCACCTATTGTGATTGGTGGATCCTGTGTTATCTGCTGTATATAGAGGTGTTATCAGCCATTGTACAGGAGGAGGAGGTGAGCTGTGACATCACCTATTGTGATTGGTGGATCCTGTGTTATCTGCTGTATATAGAGGTGTTATCAGCCATTGTACAGGAGGAGGAGGTGAGCTGTGACATCACCTATTGTGAATGGTGGATCCTGTGTTATCTACTGTATATAGAGGTGTTATCAGCCATTGTACAGGAGGAGGAGGTGAGCTGTGACATCACCTATTGTGAATGGTGGATCCTGTGTTATCTACTGTATATAGAGGTGTTATCAGTCATTGTACAGGAGGAGGAGGTGAGCTGTGACATCACCTATTGTGAATGGTGGATCCTGTGTTATCTACTGTATATAAAGGTGTTATCAGTCATTGTACAGGAGGAGAAGGTGAGCTGTGACATCACCTATTGTGATTGGTGGATCCTGTGTTATCTGCTGTATAAAGAGGTGTTATCAGTCATTATACAGGAGGAGGTGAGCTGTGATATCACCTATTGTGAATGGCGGATGCTGTTTTATCTACTGTATATAGAGGTGTTCTCAGTCATTGTACAGGAGGAGGAGGTGAGCTGTGACATCACCTATTGTGATTGGTGGATCCTGTGTTATCTGCTGTATATAGAGGTGTTATCAGTCATTATACAGGAGGAGGTGAGCTGTGATATCACCTATTGTGAATGGTGGATGCTGTTTTATCTACTGTATATAGAGGTGTTATCAGTCATTGTACAGGAGGAGGTGAGCTGTGACTTAACCTATTGTGAATGGTGGATGCTGTTTTATCTACTGTATATAGAGGTGTTATCAGTCATTCTACAGGAGGAGGTGAGCTGTGATATCACCTATTGTGAATGGTGGATGCTGTTTTATCTACTGTATATAGAGGAGTTATCAGTCATTGTACAGGAGGAGGAGGTGAGCTGTGACATCACCTATTGTGAATGGTGGATCCTGTGTTATCTACTGTACATAAAGGTGTTATCAGTCATTGTACAGGAGGAGAAGGTGAGCTGTGACATCACCTATTGTGATTGGTGGATCCTGTGTTATCTGCTGTATATAGAGGTGTTATCAGTCATTATACAGGAGGAGGTGAGCTGTGATATCACCTATTGTGAATGGCGGATGCTGTTTTATCTACTGTATATAGAGGTGTTATCAGTCATTGTACAGGAGGAGGAGGTGAGCTGTGACTTAACCTATTGTGAATGGCGGATCCCATGTTATCTACTGTATTTAGAGGTGTTATCAGTCATTCTACAGGAGGAGGTGAGCTGTGATATCACCTATTGTGAATGGTGGATCCTGTTATCTACTGTATATAGAGGTGTTATCAGTCATTGTACAGGAGGAGGAGGTGAGCTGTGACAACCTATTGTGAATGGTGGATCCTGTGTTATCTACTGTATATAGAGGTGTTATCAGTCATTGTAGAGGAGGATGTGAGCTGTGATATCACCTATTGTGAATGGTGGATCCTGTGTTATCTACTGTATATAGAGGTGTTATCAGTCATTATACAGGACGAGGTGAGCTGTGATATCACCTATTGTGAATGGTGGATGCTGTTTTATCTACTGTATATAGAGGTGTTATCAGTCATTGTACAGGAGGAGGTGAGCTGTGATATCACCTATTGTGAATGGTGGATCCTGTGTTATCTACTGTATATAGAGGTGTTATCAGTCATTGTACAGGAGGAGGTGAGCTGTGATATTACCTATTGTGAATGGTGGATCCTGTGTTATCTACTGTATATAGAGGTGTTATCAGTCATTGTACAGGAGGAGGTGAGCTGTGATATCACCTATTGTGAATGGTGGATCCTGTGTTATCTACTGTATATAGAGGTGTTATCAGTCATTGTACAGGAGGAGGTGAGCTGTGATATCACCTATTGTGAATGGTGGATCCTGTGTTATCTACTGTATATAGAGGTGTTATCAGTCATTGTACAGGAGGAGGTGAGCTGTGATATCACCTATTGTGAATGGTGGATCCTGTGTTATCTACTGTATATAGAGGTGTTATCAGTCATTATACAGGAGGAGGTGAGCTGTGATATCACCTATTGTGAATGGTGGATCCTGTGTTATCTACTGTATATAGAGGTGTTATCAGTCATTGTACAGGAGGAGGAGGTGAGCTGTGACTTAACCTATTGTGAATGGCGGATCCCATGTTATCTACTGTATATAGAGGTGTAATCAGTCATTGTACAGGAGGAGGGGGTGAGCTGTGACATCACCTATTGTGAATGGTGGATCCTGTGTTATCTACTGTATATAGAGGTGTTATCAGTCATTGTACAGGAGGAGGAGGTGAGCTGTGACATCACCTATTGTGAATGGTGGATCCTGTGCTATCTGCTGTATATAGAGGTGTTATCAGTCATTGTACAGGAGGAGGAGGTGAGCTGTGACTTAACCTATTGTGAATGGCGGATCCCATGTTATCTACTGTATATAGAGGTGTAATCAGTCATTGTACAGGAGGAGGGGGTGAGCTGTGACATCACCTATTGTGAATGGTGGATCCTGTGTTATCTACTGTATATAGAGGTGTTATCAGTCATTGTACAGGAGGAGGAGGTGAGCTGTGACATCACCTATTGTGAATGGTGGATCCTGTGCTATCTGCTGTATATAGAGGTGTTATCAGTCATTGTACAGGAGGAGGAGGTGAGCTGTGACATCACCTATTGTGAATGGTGGATCCTGTGTTATCTGCTGTATATAGAGGTGTAATCAGTCATTGTACTAGAGGAGTTGCTCCTTCTATATTCCTCCATTATACAGTCAGATCTAAAGCACCACTCCAGTGTTTTTTTTTTTTTTTATAGTTGTATCACTAATGCCTGTTCCCTGACCCTAATCGTATACTCATCAGCTGTCATCTTCTGCTCTCCCGCTGCCGCTCCGGGCCCACATCACCATCATGCGACCACAGCTGCTGATTGACCGGAAGTCAGAGGGAACTGTCACTATCTCTCAATGTCAGTCTATCAGACCCTCGTTCTGGCCTCGCTCTGGCACTCATTGACTTACATTGAGAAGTGATTTTTTAGAATCGGCAGGTCACAACCTGCAGAAGACGACTGGAGTGGCAAGCAGGGCTGCGGAGTTGGAGTCGGAGCCCATTTTGGTGGAGTGGGAGTAGGTGTCATGGAAATTGAGGAGTCGGAGGTTTGGCTTACTGACTCCACAGCCCTGGTGGCAAGGATAACAGAAGAAGACAGCGGCTGGTAAGTAGAAGACTAGAGGCAGGGAACATACATTAGTGATACCAGTCCAGCACTGAAATAGTTTTGCTTTAAAATGATGAAATGCTGGTTACCTTGTGCCACCACTAGAGGGAGTCCGTTATGCACTGAGAGCAATGTGCTGTCTGCTCCTGAGCTCCCTCTAGTGGTTGCTACAGAAAGTGGGAATTTTATATGCTAATTTTATTGCCAATAGATTAAGAAATGTATTAACACATCTGGACCTAAAATGGACATTGTGTTGAAAGACTTTTAAATTAGGCAGTAGGTTTTATAGCATTAGTGGGTGCTGATGATACTAATGGAATAGGCATAGGGAAACTTTTTTTGATGGAAAATACAGACTGTAAAGGTCATTGGTACCGGTGGTGCCTGGCAGTTGCTCATCTCTTCTTAAGCTGGGTATGTCCTGCATATTTAGCTGATGTATGTAATTACACCTACTACCTCTATCCAGCTGTCTCCCCACTGTGCAGATATTGTGCGAGACCATACCATGCTGGCAATTATATAGACAGAGGTTAGTCATCTTCTCCAATTTTATTATATGAGTCACAGGGATAATTTATATTTCATGTGATTTCATTTTTTAAAAATGTAAGTTTTACAAAATGATCTAATCCTGCTGTTCCAGTGTTTCACCACTAGAGGGCACTATCCCCCCAGTTATGGATTAGAGCGCGTGCAGCTATCTCAATGCGCTCAATTATTTCCCAGCAATTCATTACCTGTCACCGCATAACTACACATCTACATACACGAGTGTCGCGTCAAAAACTGGATTTTCTTATTGATAAATGTTGACAATTAGAAAGAAGAAATTAAAACGTAAAAGGTAAGACACCTCCAAAACCAATTATAACAAAGTGTTTCTCAACAAAGACCTTATTACATCGCTAGACGGAAAAAAAAAACGAGAACTGCGGCATGGGGACTGGTGAACGGAAGACATGAAGCTCAGGGATAAGGATAAGATTCATTGTGGAGATATGACTGTATCGTGATCATCAACTTGATCGTGAGATCGCTAGAAATCCCACTACCTGGACCTTAAAGGGGTCCTTTAAATGCAGCCTTTAATGCTCCCTATAATGGGCGTATTAGAGAGGAGTTCCACTATCTAAAAATAGAAGAAAAAAAACAACCCAGAAAATAAGATATTCAATGCCCGCACCAGCGCCATTCCCCCATACACAGCACTGCATCACTTGACCCCTGGCATGAATGGGCAGCACATGGGCACACAATGGAGAAGATGGAGAAATTAAGTTCTCCATCTTCACCCCTGTGATCCGAATGGGATGATAATAAAATGACACTCGGATCACGCTCGCCGCCGAGTTTGAGCTGAAGGTCATTTGCATATCGCAGCATCAGATGCTTTCGCATGAGGGAATCATCAGATGTCGGTGTGTGAGCCCCAAAGCTTAGAGGATGGGCGCTCATACATTACAGCATAAATCGGGCGAGGGCAATGCAAGGAACAAAATCCAATTGCACTCCGATCAATGTTATTCGATGATCACAGCCGGCACCAAGTCCGGGTGTTAGTAATGAAGGGGGATCTATCAGACACCCACATTGTTAAGGCAGTAATTTAAAAAAAATACATTTATTAGAATAAAACAATTCTCGACACATTTCCGGGTTCACCGATTGTCAATGCACCAGGGCAGTGGGGAAGAGTGAAGGTGAAGGCCGCGATGGGAGCATCTCATGTGGTGCGCCATTTCTGGGGCGGCCGCGGGCTGGTATTATTAGGATGGGAAGGACCTAATAACCAGGGACCTTCCCAGCCTGATCATTTCAGCTCACAGCTACCTGCTTTACCTTGGCTGGTTTCATAACATAGGGGGGAACCTACCGTACATCGCTTTTATCATTTTATTTATTTATTTGGTTAAACAAGTCTAAAAAGGTCAGTAATAAACTCCACATGAAAGGCACTAAAGGGGGCAAGTATGTAGGGGGCTCGTGACATGGTATTTATGCAGGATATCTATCTATCATCTATCTACAGTATCTATTATCTATCATCTATCTATTTATCTATTATCTATCTACTGTATCTATTATCTATCTATCATCTATCTATCTATCTATTATCTATATATCTATTATATATCTATATCTATCTATTATCTATATATCTATTATATATCTATATCTATCATCTATCTATTATCTATCATCTATTATCTATCTATTATCTATCTATTATCTATATATCTATTATATATCTATATCTATCTATCTATTATCTATCATCTATTATCTATCTATTATCTATCTATCATCTATCTATCATCTATCTATCATCTATATATCTATTATCTTTCTATTATCTATCTACGGTATCTATAATCTATCATCTATCTATTATCTATCTATCTTATCTATATATATATATATATATATATTATCTATCTATTATCTATCATCTATCTATCTATTATCTATCTATCTATCTATCATCTATCTATCTATTATCTATCTATCTATTTTCTATCTATCTATCTATCTATCTATCTATCTATCTATCATCTATCTATTATCTATCCATCATCTATCTATTATCTATCTATTATCTATCTATCATCTATCTATTATCTATCTGTCTATTATCTATCATCTATCTATCTATCATCTATCTATTGTGAGGCTGTGGCCTCTGATACAGCTAGGGGGCGCTGTTTGTTCTCCTCAGAATGTGCATGCAGACGGATGTAGTCCATAGGTGTGCATGAGAGTCACGGATCTCCGGTCCGGGTTTTCCAGGTGGCTGAAGGCCACAGGTTTGTGTGTGTTTAAAAGCCCTGCAGTAAGAGCTATGGGTGTGTCAGGTGTCTGGCCAGGTCAGGCCAGGTGTGTGAGGTGCACATCAGTGTCAGTCTGGTGTGTGCTGGTCTGCAGAGTGCATGAAGGCAAGCAGAGCCAGCACCCAGGGCAGCTGAATAGCCTGGCACCCGCAACGTACACAGAGATGCAAGTCATCCATGGTACTGGTCTCGGATGTGGACAGTCCTGTGCCCAGAGGTTGATGTCCTGTGCCCGTAGGAGTCGGATGTGGACAGTCCTGTGCCCGGAGGTGGAAGTCCTGTGCCCGGAGGTGGATGTCCTGTGCCCGTAGGAGTCGGATGTGGACAGTCCTGTGCCCGGAGGTGGATGTCCTGTACCCGGAAGAGGACTAGCATGTGCAACGATTGCAAACAGGTGGATATGGTGCCCGGCTGCTATCCGGAGGATATCCTGAACTGTGTACGACTGTGTGAGTAAAGAGTCTGTAAAGAGACTGTGATACAGCGACGCAGGACACCCACGAGAACTAGTCAGAGGAGGGCTGGCGTGTGTAGTGTCAGGACCTGATGGACTCAGTCCACGTGTCCTTAAAGTGTGTGCAGACCAGCTGTGTACTGTCTTTACGCGCCTATTTAATGGAAGTCTACAAACACAGAGGGCACCAGTGTTATGGAAAACTTCCTGTCTGGTGCCAGTACCCAAGACGACTTCTCCTGCAACCCTAAATGACTATCGTCCTGTAGCCTTAACATCTCATGCTATGAAGGCCTTGGAAAGATTAGTGCTTGCTCACTTAAGACCGAGGGTCAATGCTTTTATTGATCCCCTTCAGTTTGCCTACCGACATAGATTGGGGGTGGATGATGCTATCCTTTCTCTGTTACATAGGGTACATTCATTTCTGGAGACTGACGGTACCATGGTGCGAGCGATGTTCTTCGATTTCTCGAGTGCATTTAACTCCCTGCAGCCACTTTTACTACACAAAAAGATGACTGATATGAAGGTGGAGGAGGGGATGAGAAATTGGATAACTGACTACCTATCAGATCGGCCACAGTTTGTACAAATGGGAGCAGTGGTGTCAAGCAGATTACTGAGCAGTGTAGGTGCCCCCCAGGGAACGGTGCTTGCGCCCTTTCTATTCACACTGTATACTTCAGACTTTCAGTATAAATCTGAACTTTGCCACCTTCAGAAATTTTCGGATGACTCTGTGGTTGTGGGATGCATTAGGGGAGATCAGGGGGATGAGGAATATAGAAGGGTGGTGTCGAATTTCGTGGATTGGTGCAATGGTAACTATCTACAACTAAATGTTAAGAAAACTAAGGAGTTGGTGGCCAACTATAGCAGGATTAAGATGAAATGCTTACCGATCACTATTGCTGGTCAGGAGGTAGAGCAGGTGGAGAGTTACAAATATTTGGGGGTCCATTTGGATAGCAAACTGGACTGGAGATGCCACTCAGAGTTTGTCTACAAGAAGGGGATGAGCAGATTGTATTTCCTAAGGAAACTGAGGTCTTTTAATGTGTGTAGCAAAATGTTAGGGTACCGTCACATTAAGCGACGCTGCAGCGATCCAGACAACGATCCCGATCGCTGCAGCGTCGCTGTGTGGTCGCTGGAGAGCTGTCACACAGACAGCTCTCCAGCGACCAACTATGCGAAGTCCCCTGGTAACCAGGGTAAACATCGGGTTACTAAGCGCAGGGCTGCGCTTAGTAACCCGATGTTTACCAGCGTAAACGTAAAAAAACAAACACTACATACTTACATTCCGGTGTCTGTCCCCCAGCGCTCTGCTTCCTGCACTGACTGTGAGCGCCGGCCGGACGGCCGTAAAGCACAGCGGTGACGTCACTGCTGTGCTTTCCGGCCGGCGCTAACACAGTGCAGAGAAGCACAGCGCCGGGGGACAGACACCGGAATGTAAGTATGTAGTGTTTTTTTTTTTTTTTTACATTTACACTGGTAACCAGGGTAAACATCAGGTTACTAAGCGCGGCCCTGCGCTTAGTAACCCGATGTTTACCACGGTTACCAGTGAAGACATCGCTGAATCGGCGTCACACACGCTGATTCAGTGATGTCTGCGGGGGGTCCAGCGACGAAATAAAGTGCTGGACTTTCTTTGCCGACCAACGATGGCACAGCAGGATCCTGATCGCTGCTGCGTGTCAAACACAACGATATCGCTATCCAGGACGCTGCAACGTCACGGATCGCTAGCGATATCATTCAGTGTGAAGGTACCTTTAGAAATGTTCTACCAATCTGTAGTGGCAAGTGCCATCTTTTTTGCGATCACGTGCTGGGGTAGTAGTGTGCGGGCCTCTGATGCTAATAAGCTGAATAAGATTATTAAGAAGGCAAGTTCTGCTGTGGGCTGCAATCTGGACTCTTTTGGGGAGGTAGTGGAGAAAAAAACTCTGAAAAAGTGTGTGGCAATTATGAACAATAATGCACATCCATTATATGAGCTATTCATGAGACAGAAGAGCACCTTCAGCAACCGGCTAATACTTCTGAGGTGTAAGAAGGAAAAATATAGGAAATCGTTTGTGCCAACTGCCATGGGAATGTACAACAATAACACTAGGGTTAAATGTCTACTTATTTCTCTACATTTCAGTTCACTCGTTGTGTATGTCCTATTCTAATGTATAATGTTCTTCTGTCAACTCCACTGTCATGTCAACTATGGAATTCCTTTATGATTTTTATGATTTAAGTCGTGCTGCTGTGATACCATAATTTCCCACGGGATCAATAAAGTGTATCGTATCGTATCGTATCCTATCGTCAGTGTTGCGATCCTCTATTCCCCGCAGCCTATACAAACTGCTTCCTCCCTGCACAACGGCGACCGGTCGGAATCTGGACAAGACACATCATAGCGGACACATTCAGCAAACGTTCTCATGGCACAAACAGCGTCATCTTGATTACACAGAAAGTCACCTCTTAAGAGGCTAAAGAGAACTTAACATTACACAAGCCAATGACAGAGGCCATGTTAGGCGACAGATTACACTTTTTTTTTTGCCTTGATCGGGTCAAGTTAACATTTGATAGATCTGGATTCATCTGCAAAGTGAAATAAACCTACTCTATAATTGTCTAAGGGTCACTTCCGTCTGTCTGTCTTTCTGTCACGGATATTCATTGGTCGCGGCCTCTATCTGTCACGGAAATCCAACTCGCTGATTGGCTGTTTTGCCGCGACCAATCAGCCAATCACGACCAATCAGCGACGGGCACAGTCCGGCGCCAAAATGGCCGCTCCTTCCTCCCCGCAGTCAGTGCCCGCTCCATTATCCCCTCCAGTCAGCGCTCACACAGGGTTAATGGCAGCGCTAATGGACGGCGTTATGCTGCCGTGTAACGCACTCCATTAACGCTGCTATTAACCCTGTGTGACCACATTTTTACTATTGATGAGGCCTATGCAGCATCAATAGTAAACAGATCTAATGTTAAAAATAATAAAAAAAATTAAAAAAAAATCATATACTCACATTCCACCGCCTTTCCCGCTCCTCGCGATGCTCCGGCGACAGCTCCATGCAAGCAGCAGGTTTCGGTGGCAAGGATGGTATGCGTGAAGGACCTGCCATGACGTCACGGTCATGTGACCGCGATGTCATCACAGGTCCTGCGCTCATACCAACCCTGGGACCAGAAGCTGCCCAGTGCACCGCACACAGGGCCAGGACTTCAACGGGCCTTCAGAAGGTGAGTATATGTTTTTTTTTTATTTTAAGTCTGTATACTACGTGGCTCTGTGCTGTATACTCCGTCGCTGTGCAATATACTACGTGGCTGGGCAATGTACTACGTGACTGGGCAATATACTACGTGGCTGGGCAATATACTAAGTGGCTGGGCAATATACTACGTGGCTGGGCAATATACTAAGTGGCTGGGCAATATACTACGTGACTGGGCAATATACTACGTGACTGGGCAATATACTACGTGACTGGGCAATATACTACGTGACTGGGCAATATATTACGTGACTGGGCAATATACTACATGACTGGGCAATATACTACGTGGGCTGGGCAATATACTACGTGACTGGGCAATATACTACGTGGCTGGCCAATATACTACGTGAACATGCATATTCTAGAATACCCGATGCATTAGAATCGGGCCACCATCTAGTGTTCAATAAACATGTACGCTCTATTTATTTATAATGCTCCAGACTCTAAAGGTGATTTACTGAAAACTGTCTGGCTGCCAGAGGGAGAAGGAGACTGACCAGTGAATTTACCAGGGACTGCTATTTATTTTACTCAGTTATTTAGCGACCCTAATTTCGCAATGCTCTACAGACTGTCCCCACTGGGGGGGAGGGGGGCACAATCTACATTCACTATCAGTATGTATTTAGACTGTGGAAGGAAACCAGAGAACCCAGACGAAATCCAAGCACTTATCGTATATTTACAGCTTCCAAGCAGGAAAGGAGACAAGAATAAACTTACTTTGAACAATATTGAAAGCTGGAGAAGGTGACTTATTAATTGTGACTCGCACATGAAGGTTTAGTCATTACATATTTGGCCATTTTTAGGCAATCTGTTATCTACATTATAGTATCAAATTCAGTTGCCTAAATCACGCTGCTGAGTCACATCACCTCTAAGGGCAAAGCTGTGGTTATGCCGCTCGTTTTTATTATTTTATTTTTATAGATCTATGTCTAGCCTGAGATTATTGCCCATCCTGAGCCTCCTAATTCATGAAAGATGCAAGTTTTTTTTTAAGAGCTTGGAATTTTGCTGTTTCTATATTACTAGATGGTGGCCCGATTCTAACGCATCGGGTATTCTAGAATATGCATGTCCACGTAGTATATTGCACAGTCCACATAGTATATTGCCCAGCCACATAGTATATAGCCCAGCCACGTAGTATATTGCCCAGCCACGTAGTATATAGCCCAGCCACGTAGTATATAGCCCAGCCACGTAGTATATAGCCCAGCCACATAGTATATAGCCCAGCCACGTAGTATATTGCCCAGCCACGTAGTATATAGCCCAGCCACGTAGTATATAGCCCAGCCACGTAGTATATTGCCCAGCCACGTAGTATATTGCCCAGCCACGTAGTATATTGCCCAGCCATGTAGTATATTGCCCAGCCACGTAGTATATTGCCCAGCCACATAGTATATTGCACAGCCACATAGTATATTGCCCAGCCCACGTAGTATATTGCCCAGCCACATAGTATATTGCACAGCCACATAGTATATTGCCCAGCCCACGTAGTATATTGCCCAGCCACGTAGTATATTGCCCAGCCACGTAGTATATTGCCCAGCCACGTAGTATATTGCCCAGCCACATAGTATATTGCACAGCCACATAGTATATTGCCCAGCCCACGTAGTATATTGCCCAGCCACATAGTATATTGCACAGCCACATAGTATATTGCCCAGCCCACGTAGTATATTGCCCAGCCACGTAGTATATTGCCCAGCCACGTAGTATATTGCCCAGCCACATAGTATATTGCCCAGCCACGTAGTATATTGCCCAGCTATGTAGTATACAGCACAGACACATAGTATATTGGTCAGTCACATAGTATATTGCCCAGATACATATGTAACAGGTTAAAAAAGACTTAAAATAAAAAATAAACATATACTCCCCTTGGATAGGCAGCATCAATAGTAAAAACTTGGTCACACAGGGTTAATAGCGGCGGTAACGGAGTGAGTTACCCGTGGCATAACGCGGTCCGTTACCGCTCGCATTAACCCTGTGTGAGGGGAGTATGGAGCGGGCGCCGGGCACTGACTGCGGGGGAGTAGGGAGGGAGTAATCGGACTGTGGCCGTCGCTGATTGGTCGTGGCAGCCATGACAGGCATCTGGCAAGACCAATCAGCGACTGGATTTCCATGACAGACAGAGGCCGCGACCAATGAATATCCGTGACAGACAGACGGAAGTGTCCCTTAGACGATTATATAGTAGATTTCACATCTATAACACCAATTGCACACTGGTGCAAAAGGTACTGTTCATTTGATAATCCATTCTACGCACATTCAGAACAATTATACCTGTCTAGAGACACATCTATAACAGTGGCAGACGGTAGGTAAATCATCTATAATGACACACACACATTATATATATATATACACACAGTGCATATACTTATACAGTATATATCCAGTGCTGCACCATGTCTGGACGATGCATTGTGGCTGCTCAGCACTGACCTTGATGCCGTCATTGGAAGCAAAGACTTCATTCTGCTGATAGCATTAAATTATGCAAGGTTATAAAATCAGAGCACTGTAATTTCTCTGCAGAAAGACCTGGATAAACGAGGGGTTTGGGCGGCCACATGACGGATGACTGAAGGAAGGAGACCGGCGCTCAAGGGAAAACCGATGCATGGAAAAGACATCTGACGAACTGGTACATCCAGCTCCCCGGCGCGGACTTCGCGTCTCTGAAGTCTTTTTGCTTTTCTGTTTGCTCCTGTTATTTCATCCTTTTCAATTTTTAGGTTTACCTATCATTTTCATTTCTTTCTTTTTTTATAACTAAGTAACACATATGAATGCATATAATATTATAATATATTAGGCACCAGGGTTACCAACTTGACTTTCGTAAATTTTTTCCTAGGCAGCCAACATTTTGTACGGACAAATTGGAAAGCCATAAATTATTAACGCGATAAGTTCAAGGTGTATGAATTATTTTTGAGGGCACTAGAGGTCTACAAGCCATAATACTGTTATGAAGACCAGTTGCATTCACTGTAAATTGTAAAATGATGATTATTACAGTCATAAAAAACCTTAACAAGCTTATCATTGAAATACTGGAGGAAGTTCTGAGTAGAGCTACCAGGATGGTGAGCGGACTGCAAACTATGTCCTACAAGGAACGGTTAGAGGATCTAGGAATATTTAGCTTGCAAAAAACAAAGCTAAGAGGAGACATCTGTGTGAGATGGTTTAGTGATTCCTGCATTGAGCAGGGGGTTGGACACGATGACCTTGGAGGTCCCTTCCAACTCTAACATTCTTTGATTCTATAGTTTCCTCCCAAATTTTGAACCCATTAATTTTTTTTAAGGTGCACAAGTTTTATGGACTGTCCAGGAACTGTCCAGGAACTTCTGGATGGATGGCAACCCTATTAGGGGGTGTGCATAGTTTTCTCATTGTCTGATAGTCTAAAGTTCATCCTTCCTCGAGTTATCTCTCCAAAGCAATGGTTACAAGGCAACTATGGCAGCAGCACATGTAGTGTGAACAAGGTTTCACTCGGTGCCGCTACTACATTGGATCTGAACACAACTGAGTGGCATCGCATTGTGAAGTCCAACTTCATCGGATTTATGGTGACTTGCTTGCTGTAAGCGCAGTGCCCTCAGGACTGCAATGCGTTGCCATGTATCAGCGGCACCAAGCGAATCTTGGTTGCGCAACAGGTGTCACAGTCAAAGTTACCACGTAACATATTTTTCAAGCATACGGAAGACACGCAGTTAGCACACGAGTATGCTCGTTTAACACCTTATCTGAGAACGTTCGCTCATCATTACTCAGCAACAGAATCTCTCCATGTCTTTGAGACCCATGCTGTGAGAGAGGAAGAAGAAGGAGTGTTGGTATCAGCAGCCTATAATTTATCCGTCTGTTTAGGATCTCTGTAAATGTTCAGAAATCTACAGTAGCAAAAAAAATCTATCCAAGGTAACACAGTAAACAGGGAAGAGGGGAGTTCAGCAGATGTATCTCTCATTGCCTGTGAGACTCATGCTGTGAGAGGGGCAGAAGGAGGTGGAGATCAGGGCCGGCGTCAGCACCCGGCGCACCTGGGCAAATGCCGGGGCCCTGGGAAGAGAGGGGGGCCCACTCACGCTGTCATAGATACAGCTGGGAAAGAAGAGCAGGAGAACATGCTCTCTCCGCCCACAAAGTCACACTGGCTGAGTTCTCTTAACCCCTATGTGCCAGCTCTGACACAAGCATCTTCTCACTCAGTCAGTGCAGCCAGGCAGGCACACATAGGGGTTAAGAGAACGCAGCCAGTGTGACTGATTGTGGGCGGAGAGAGCCCCTGGCTGGCTGCAGTGCTGAACTTATTATCAGGCAGATTCCGGAGGAGCTCCATCCTACCAGTGCCTGAGTGAGTGCAAACTAAAGTATCCAGCAGTGGTTGGACTTGTGGCTCAGTCTGCTGCTGTCTGTCTCCGCTGCCTAAAAATGTGGGTGATGTCTGGAGGAGGAGATGGTGGAGAGCAGCCTGCAACCTGCATCCGCCCAGCTCACCCAGAACCCCAGAATACATGCATTCCTCACCAACCTGCACCAGTGGGGTAGGAAGAAGCTTAACCCCTTTCCATCTGTATGAAGGTTATTGCTGAACCTTAAAGATAACAATCCGACCCGCATAAATGGGGTTAACCAGATGCAAGGAGGAAGGGGAGCTGCTGCCATGGATAACACTGAGCTGTGGGCTGTACGTTGGGGCCCCGTGGCCCCAGGCTGGTGACTGGAGGGACTCTGCCCAGTGCTGGCATGTGGGTGATTTCTGCTCTGGAGTCTCAGCTTCTCTCCTCCAGGTCACACTGTGCAGTCACAGCAACATTGGTTGTCTCTGTCCAGGTCCCAGCAGCTGCCACTGCTCCCACCAAGGACATGGCATCACTTAACCCTTCCCCTGCAGCCACCGGCAACAAATCCACATTATCCCTTGATTGAATCAGGTTCCAACCCAATAGAGGAGCAGACATTTTCTGCTGCCATTAGGGTCCGGGAGGGGGTGACATTGGCTGCCCTGCTACTCTGTAATGGGGGGTGACAAGTGTAACATGGGGTAACGATGACGGAGAAATGCACAGGATAATAGTGAGCACGACAGAGGGCAGTGTATGGTATGGAGCAGTCAGGGGGTGGGCTGCAGGATCCCCCCATACTGTACATGACTGCTCAGGACAGGGAGGCGTTTAATGAGCTTCTAATGACGGGGCACTAATTCGGTCATTAGGGTTTGTGGAAAGGATTCAGTATCAGGTCCCTCATTAATGCCCGAGCCGCCTGTTACTTTGTAGCACAGATCTGTTGGGGCCGCAAAACCAAACAACGTTGTTTATGTAGAAAAGTCTTTGTTTCATAGAAAAACTCAAAACAGAAAAGCACCTCTCCTGTATATATACACTGCACAGCACCTTTCCTCCTGTATATATACACTGCACAGCACCTCTCCTGTATATATACACTGCACAGCACCTTTCCTCCTGTATATATACACTGCACAGCACCTCTCCTGTATATATACACTGTACAGCACCTTTCCTCCTGTATATATACACTTCACAGCACCTCTCCTGTATATATACACTGCACAGCACCTTTCCTCCTGTATATATACACTGCACAGCACCTCTCCTGTATATATACACAGAATTTACAATAGCTGTCACTCATGTAAGAAGTGAAATCTGGCATTGTACTATACATTTCTCTGCCGTATCTGGGCATCATAAATCGGGGTATGTGTTAAAGGGGGGGGCCCACTGAGACTCTTTTGCCCGGGGCCCTTGAAAACCTGGAGCCGGCCCTGGTGGAGATCAGCAATCTTTTGTTCATTTTTCCTTTTGGGATCTCTGTAAATGTTCTGAAATGTCCTCAGTCACAAAAATCTAGTGTAAAACAGTACACAATTAGTAGGGAAGAGGGGATGCAGCAGAGGAATCTCTCAGTGTCAGTGAGACTCATGCTGTGAGAGCGGGAGGAGGAGGTGGATCTATGAGTCTGATGTTCACCTCTCTCTTTGACGTCTCTGTAAATGTTCTGAAAAAATCCACCTAGTGTAAAACCATAAAAAATAGACTTGGAAAAGGGGGATACAGCAGAGGAATCTCTCAGTTTCTGTGAGACTCATGCTGTGAGAGGGGGGAGAAGGAGGTGGAGATCAGCCGTCTGCTCTTCGCATTTCCTTTTGGGATCTCTGTAAATGCTCAGAAACTATCACAGACAAAAAAAAAGTGTGTATGACTGTATGGAGGGAAGAATAGGACGAATTTTAGGGTAAGACGAGTAGAGAGGGAGGGGGAGCAACACACCAGTACAAAACCACCAGGACAAACGTTTCCCCCCACAATTACACAAAAGACCTCTGCTCCCTAAAGGGAACCTGTCATTACCTTTTTGACATGTAAACGTCCCCCAAGCGCTTTGACACTGCGCAAGCACTGGATTTTTCAATCTCTGTAAAACCGCGCATGCGCTGTGACGAGTGGCTCTCCGCACTTGAACCGTGAAGAGCGGCTCAGTGAAGCTGGGTACTACCCACACGGCGCATGCGCGTCTCATCACTAACAACACACCTGGGGACAGTTTACGGCTTATAAAGGACATGACAGTTTCCCTTTAAGTTATTCTTCCTGGCCAGCAGTCATTTGGACGGTTCACAGTCATCTGATAAATATGATCCACTAAATCACGGGAAAGCAAAAAATCCAGATCCTTGCAGAAAGATCTTACAATCTATACACTATCTGGTAAAACACTGAATATTCTGGAGATTATAGAAGTCATTTTTATGAATTGTCTGGAAGTAATTTGCTAGAAATAAACGGCTGCAAAGTTAGAAATAAAGAATCTACCTTTCACGTCAGGAAATATGAATAATTGGTTTATGATGGGAATTTGTAGCTAGAGAAGGGGGTTCACGGAGTTCAACAATCACAGGCTGCAGGTCCGGGGAGTCAAGAGAGGTCGGAGGAACAATCACGATTCATCAGAGCGAAACACCAGGAGGAAACAATCAGTTACAGGAGGAACTGGTGTTACTTAAAGGAAAGGTTGGCGTGCTATAAAAATGGCAAAAAAAAACCATTTTATTCTTGTCTTTTATTACCTGAAGCTGAAATTACAAGATGTCTGTGTAAAATGCAACGTAACTGTGTCCACATGACAACACTTCTTATTCCTCTGTACAATTACATCACAGGGACACCATTTAAAATGCAGGTTTAAATTGGTTGTCTTAGGATGACTATGCCATTTTCTATGAGCTTTTTAAAGGTGACCTGCCATATGTTAAAAAAAAAATTAGGTAGAATACCTTGTAAAAAATCTCTGACCTCCACTGATTTTGTCGCTCTTTTCTGTTTTGTGATGCGTCGCTCCATTGCAGAAATATTCACATTTGTTTCTACTGGAGTGCAGCATGTGAAATCTCTCCTCTGCAGTCCTACTGGGCGTTTCTTCAGAGTCATCTCTGGGGGCGTGTGCTCTCCCTCCTCCTTCTAAGATGCTGCCAATCACAGATCAGTAGTCTGCCGTTCTCATTGCTGCTGAGCTGTGATTGGTAGCATCTGGGAGGGAGGAATGACAACACATGCCAACAGAGATGATGCTGAAGAAATGCCCAGCTGTGGTACAAGCGGAGATTTCACATACTGAGCTCCAAAACAAATGTGAATATTTCTTCAATGGAGCGACAAAACGCAAAACGGAAAACAGCTGCAGAATCCAGAGAGCTCAGGGATTTTTACATGGCATTATTCAAATTTTTTGAGCAAGTGACAGGTAGCCTTTTGGCGGTAGTGAAGTAATAACCCCTGGATATGTCCCGTATCCTCAATCTCTATAGGACTGATGAAGAAAGCCAAATACAACATTACCTCTGTCAGTTGTATAAAGACTGAGCGGAGCAGGAGTATTCATGGAGGAGCACGGACCACCTTAATGAGAGTGAGGGGACCTCTATCTAAGCATAAAAACTGATGGCTGTTCTTTAAAAGTGTAATTTTTCGAGCAAAAGCAATCAAACCAAAGTAGATATCTGGTCTATTAGGAAGTGTCTCCAAGGTAACCATGAGCTGTCAAAGTGCATAAACAGGAAGTGTTGTCATAGGGACACAAGTATACACATTTGTTTCACATCGGTCAATCAATTTTAGGAAAAAAAAACCATAATTTATTTTTTTCATGTATTTACACCACCCTATGTGGAGTATAATAGGATTTCCAGATACGTCTGTTTTAATAAATACTTGTTAAAAAAAAAATCAGGATCATATTTTCTTCTAACGTACTGTGTGTATTGCGTTGTTCCCCAATTATTCCTCCTAGTAATAAGTCAGTTAATGTAAACAGTTGGGGGGCGTGTCCCTACATGGTCCAATCAAAGGTGACACTGTTAGTCACACCTATTTGACACATAGAACGATCCCACCCAGTTGCCAATTCATTCATAAATTTCCAGGGGGGATTAACAGAGGAACAGCACAATGTAGATTTATACAAAAAGATGTTATTTCATGGGGAAGTAGCTGGTAAAACAGAAATGTCAGGATCGGGAGAGATTACAGTCCTCTTTAATTCACGGTCCATAAAAAAACAAGGACATGTGAACAGTCCCATAAACGATAATGTGCACATTTCTATCAGTGAAAGTCAATAAAAAACCACATAAGTGATACAAGAGCATCTGAATGAGACCTTATATACTTTTTTAAAAAAACTTTATTTTATGTTACTTTTAACCTAAATTCATTGATTTATAAATCCTGGAAAAATCGTATTATCAATATCGCTTTGTTACGAAAAATTCCTTTTGGAAATGCTCATCCATCCATCCTTTGTTGGGGTCTTTTTTTTTCTTACATAAATGTACTTTTGGATAAAAAATATTTATATAATTGGGTTTCATTCAAAATGTTGCGCCATGTGTCTCCCAGAGGCGCAGCATTGCACTGTCTATGGCTGGCTGTAGAATGAGTTAACCGAGAATCCATAAGGGAGCTCATTTGGATGGAGTGTTATTAAGGCTTTTATTTATTTCTCTTTTTTTTTTTAAGCTCCTCTCAGCTGATTTATGATTCCAGATCACATCAAAGTTGAATTGCCCGGGAACTAGATAACAGTCTGCAAAAGCAAAATAGTGCAATCTTTATGAAACTCAATTGCAAAAATATGATTTTTAGCCACAAATATATACATTTAAATAAAAATAAGTCCCAAAAAGTGAACAACCTCTTAAAGTTATAAACTGCAAAAAGAAAGAAATGCATAAATAAATAGATAAATGAATGAATAAAAACATCTTTACAATTTATTATGCGCTTTAGATATTTTTTTAGACCAGTTTGGAAAAGTGAAGTCATAGAATTCAGCAAATTATGTAAAAATTATAGTAAACGTATATTTATTTTTAGATTTTTTTTTTTTTTACGTATTTAGGGTAATTTTTTATTTTAAGATTTTTTGAACATACAGTTAGGTCCATATATATTTGGACAGAGACAACATTTTTCTAATTTTGGTTATAGACATTACCACAATGAATTTTAAACAAAACAATTCAGATGCAGTTGAAGTTCAGACTTTCAGCTTTCATTTGAGGGTATCCACATTAAAATTGGATGAAGGGTTTAGGAGTTTCAGCTCCTTAACATGTGCCACCCTGTTTTTAAAGGGACCAAAAGTAATTGGACAATTGACTCCAAAGCTATTTCATGGACAGGTGTGGGCAATCCCTTCGTTATGTCATTCTCAATTAAGCAGGTAAAAGGCCTGGAGTTGATTTGAGGTGTGGTGCTTGCATTTGGAAGGTTTTGCTGTGAAGTAAACATGTGGTCACAGGAGCTCTCCATGCAGGTGAAACAAGCCATCCTTAAACTGCAAATACAGAAAAAACATCCGAGAAATTGCTACAATATTAGGAGTGGATAAAATCTACAGTTTGTTCCATCCTGAGAAAGAAAGAAAGCACTGGTGAACTCATCAATGCAAAAAGACCTGGGCACCCACGGAAGACAACAGTGGTGGATGATCGCAGAATAATCTCCACGATGAAGAGAAACCCCTTCACAACAGCCAACCAAGTGAACAACACTCTCCAGGAGGTCGGCGTATCAATATCCAAATCTACCATAAAGAGAAGACTGCATGAAAGTAAATACAGAGGGTTCACTGCACAGTGCAGCCGCTCATAAGCATCAAGAATAAAAAGGCTAGACTGGACTTTGCTAAAAAACATCTTAAAAAGCCAGCACAGTTCTGGAAGAACATTCTATGGACAGATGAAACCAAGATCAACCTCTACCAGAATGATGGAAAGAGAAAAGTATGGTGAAGGCGTGGTACAGCTCATGATCCAAAGCATACCACATCATCTGTAAAACACGGCGGAGGCAGTGTGATGGCTTGGGCATGCATGGCTGCCGGTGGCACTGGGTCACTAGTGTTTATTGATGATGTGACACAGGACAGAAGCAGCCGAATGAATTCTGAGGTATTCAGAGCCATACTGTGTGCTCAGATCCATCCAAATGCAGCCAAACTGATTGGTCGTCGTTTCATACTACAGATGGACAATGACCCAAAACATAAAGCCAAAGCAACCGAGGAGTTTATTAAAGCAAAGAAGTGGAATATTCTTGAATGGCCAAGTCAGTCACCTGATCTCAACCCAATTGAGCAGCATTTCACTTGTTAAAGACTAAACTTCAGACAGAAAGGCCACAAACAAACAGCAACTGAAAACCACCGCAGTGAAGGCCTGGCAGAGCATCAAAAAGGAGGAAACACGGCGTCTGGTGATGTCCATGAGCTCAAGACTTCAGGCAGTCATTGCCAACAAAGGGTTTTCAACCAAGTACTAAAAATTAACATTTTATTTACAATTATTGAATCTGTCCAATTACTTTTGGTCCCTTTAAAAACAGGGTGGCACATGTTAAGGAGCTGAAACTCCTAAACTCTTCATCCAATTTTAATGTGGATACCCTCAAATGAAAGCTGAAAGTCTGAACTTCAACTGCATCTGAATTGTTTAGTTTAAAATTCATTGTGGTAATGTCTATAACCAAAATGAGAAAAATGTTGTCTCTGTCCAAATATATATGGACCTAACTGTATATAGACCGTTTATATTCCCTGACTCCACAAGCGGAACCGTCTCCCTTCCTCCCATTCCCTGCCCCACTGCTCCTCTAGCCGCTGCCTATAATTTACAGCAAAAACAAAAAGATGAAGAAAAAAAAAAATATTCGTCATATAATAACAGGTGTGAACTTGAGATAATGTAAGCGCTTTATGCAGAGGGACAGGAAATTGCAGATTAGGTTTAGATAAATGGAGAATTTCCACTTTGTCTTCTGCAGCAGCGCACAATATGCAGAATGTAGGCGATGGGTCGCCGGTAAGGGCGAGTGCAGGTCCGGGACAATAACCAATTCCAATGTTATCTCATCCTGACTTTACATAGTAAATGGGAATCCATGTCAATTCTAAAAATTGGATGTTTGTACCAGACGAGGAGTTATCAAAAATATGTTCTGTCCTCGCTAACATAGCATTGTGTTGACCTAACGTTACCATCGGGGCAGAGCTGCAAGGAGAAGGGGAAGAAACTAGAAATGCTCAATTATGACTGTATTCTAAACTTCTACATAAAGGCTGGTGCATACTGTTAAAGGAACCATAAACAATATATTGCCTCCCTTTAATAGAACCTGCCGCTTGGAATAAATATATCATTACTTTACCTGGTGTACATGCCGCTGTTCTCCTGAATCCGGTGATGTTTTTCTTTTGTTCCTGCTCCATTCCGTTCCCGGGATATGACCCCTTCTTCACTGCAGGTAAATCTAGTCTTTTAGCCAACTGGGCGTGTTCTAAACTCTTCTCTGTAGGCGTCTTCTTGAAAATCACACCCGGTTGACCAATGACTAGATTTATATACCGGGAAGAGCCGGCCACTTCAGGAATGAAAGAAAAACAACGCGGGATTCAGGCGAACAGTGGCACTTAAAGGGGTATTCCCATCTCCAAAATCCTACCCCAATATGTAGTAGGTGTAATAATAATAATATTAGCAAATACCTCCAATTAAAAATGTAGTATGGTTCTTCTGATTCGCTATGTCTCTTTTCTCTTGTGCAGGCATTGCAGGACATTAGGTATCCATGGTTACGACCACTAGCAACTAGCTGTCACTATATCAGTCGTCGTAACCATGGATACCTAAGGTCCTGCAATGCCTGCACATGAGGAAAGAAACATAGCTAAACAGAAAAACTATACAACATTTCTGATTGAAGGTATTTGCTAATAATATTATTACACCTACTACATATTGGGATAGGTTCTTGGAATACTCCTTTAAACCAGATAACGAATTCCATATTTAAGGCAAATGACAGGTCTTTATTAAATGGGCATTTCCACCCTATAAAGCTATGACATATCACTAGGTTATTCCATCACTCACAGATTATCGTCTAAGGTTAAGAACCTCCACTGATTTGGAGAATTAGCTTTCCGTGCACAATGGTGTCATCCAGCTATGCAGGGAACTATAGCTGTCTCTTTTCACTTGGTCATGGTAGTCCTTCACAGGTTAAGGGGATAGAACAATAAATGATCACCAGGGCACTTTTATTCTCAGGACAGAAGTTCCGGAAGTAGGACCATAAAGTACAGGCTGGATTGAGACGCCCCCTCCCCCCCAGGCAGCGTAGGCCAAGGCCAGCATGACAGGGGGTTGGGGTTATTTTAGTGGGGTGGAATATTCATAGGGGGGGGGTTTATATGGCAAGGTGTTGGTGGGGTTGGATCAGTTCCTGCTCTGGAGGCTGAGCAGTCCCGCCTGCCCGTCATTTATTGATTTTGGGGAGCGTTTTGTTGGACAAGTTGCTTTGGGTCATAGTGGATGTAATGTGGTTGGAGGGGTCCTTAAAGTTGGTGATAAATTGGCCTCGGGGATCCATCGGGATATGGATTCTTCAGTTGGTGTGAGATTATAGTTTCTGGTCTGGTGATTTTGGGGGAATTTTGGCAACGGTGGGCCGGATTCCCAGGTTTAAGTGGACAATGGTACCGTTTGGGGTATTTGGTGCTCTCAAACCAGTGGGGTAACGGCTGGGAGTATTTTATGGTCTGTTTTTTGTCCACATTTTTTCTCGCATGGTAACCACCAGATTTTGAGCTTCAAGGACCCTCCCCGTGTTATTTTTCACTGTTAAGTGTTTGTATGTTTTATAATAAAGGCCACTGTGGCCGATTATTATCCAAGTCCTGTCTTTATTTGGGAATGGGAACCAGGTATGAGGAAGGGGCAGTTTAAGAGGAAGGGGATTAGAGTGAGAAAAGCCCCCACCAGAATATCGACAATACCAATGTCAAGTCATGGCATATGCTTTATCCATAGTGACGCTACATAAAGCAGGAGCTACTGATGGGGGAACAGGGGAATAATGCAAATAGTAACCAACAGAAAGTCTATTTCCATCATGTTCTGCTGATAAAAAATGAAGAAATGTTAACCCCTTCAAGACCCAGCCTATTTTGACCTTAAAGACCTTGCCATTTTTTGCAATTCTGACCAGTGTCCCTTTATGAGGTAATAACTCAGGAACGCTTCAACGGATCCTAGCGGTTCTGAGATTGTTTTTTCGTGACATATTGGGCTTCATGTTAGTGGTAAATTTAGGTCAATAAATTCTGCATTTATTTGTGATAAACACGGAAATTTGGCGAAAATTTTGAAAATTTCGCAATTTTCACATTTTGAATTTTTATTCTGTTAAACCAGAGAGATATGTGACACAAAATAGTTAATAAATAACATTTCCCACATGTTTACTTTACATCAGCACAATTTTGGAAACAAAATTTTTTTTTGTTAGGAAGTTATAAGGGTTAAAATTCGACCAGCGATTTGTCATTTTTACAACAAAATTTACAAAACCATTTTTTTTAGGGACCACCTCACATTTGAAGTCAGTTTGAGGGGTCTATATGGCTGAAAATACCCAAAAGTGACACCATTCTAAAAACTGCACCTCTCAAGGTACTCAAAACCACATTCAAGAAGTTTATTAACCCTTCAGGTGCTTCACAGCAGCAGAAGCAACATGGAAGGAAAAAATGAACATTTAACTTTTTAGTCACAAAAATTATCTTTTAGCAACAATTTTTTTATTTTCCCAATGGTAAAAGGAGAAACTGAACCACGAAAGTTGTTGTCCAATTTGTCCTGAGTACGCTGATACCTCATATGTGGGGGTAAACCACTGTTTTGGCGCACGGCAGGGCTTGGAAGGGAAGGAGCGCCATTTGACTTTTTGAATCAAAAATTGGCTCCACTCTTTAGCGGACACCATGTCACGTTTGGAGAGCCCCCGTGTGCCTAAAAATTGGAGCTCCCCCACAAGTGACCCCATTTTGGAAACTAGACGCCCCAAGGAACTTATCTAGATGCATAGTGAGCACTTTGAACCCCCAGGTGCTTCACAAATTGATCCGTAAAAATGAAAAAGTACTTTTTTTTCACAAAAAAATTCTTTTAGCCTCAATTTTTTCATTTTCACATGGGCAACAGGATAAAATGGATCCTAAAATGTGTTGGGCAATTTCTCCTGAGTACACCAATACCTCACATGTGGAGGTAAACCACTGTTTGGGCACATGGTAAGGCTCGGAAGGGAAGGAGCGCCATTTGACTTTTTGAATGAAAAATTATTTCCATCGTTAGCGGACACCATGTCGCGTTTGGATAGCTCCTGTGTGCCTAAACATTGGCGCTCCCCCACAAGTGACCCCATTTTGGAAACTAGACCCCCCAAGGAACTAATTTAGATGCCTAGTGAGCACTTTAAACCCTCAGGTGCTTCACAAATTGATCTGTAAAAATGAAAAAGTAATTTTTTTTCACAAAAAAATTCTTTTCGCCTCAATTTTTTCATTTTCACATGGGCAGTAGGATAAAATGGATCATAAAATTTGTTGGGCAATTTCTCCCGAGTACGCCGATACCTCATATGTGGGGGTAAACCACTGTTTGGGCTCTCGGCAGGGCTCGGAAGAGAAGGCGCGCCATTTGACTTTTTGAATGGAAAATTAGCTCCAATTGTTAGCGGACACCATGTCGCGTTTGGAGAGCCCCTGTGTGCCTAAACATTGGAGCTCCCGCACAAGTGACCCCATTTTGGAAACTAGACCCCCCAAGGAACTTATCTAGATGCATATTGAGCACTTTAAACCCCCAGGTGCTTCACAGAAGTTTATAACGCAGAGCCATGAAAATAAAAAATAATTTTTCTTTCCTCAAAAATTATTTTTTAGCCTGGAATTTCCTATTTTGCCAAGGATAATAGGAGAAATTGGACCCCAAATATTGTTGTCCAGTTTGTCCTGAGTACGCTGATACCCCATATGTGGGGGTAAACCACTGTTTGGGCGCACGGCAGGGCTCGGAAGGGATGGCACGCCATTTGGCTTTTTAAATGGAAAATTAGCTCCAATCATTAGCGGACACCATGTCACGTTTGGAGAGCCCCTGTGTGCCTAAACATTGGAGATCCCCCAGAAATGACACCATTTTAGAAACTAGACCCCCAAAGGAACTAATCTAGATGTGTGGTGAGGACTTTGAACCCCCAAGTGCTTCACAGAAGTTTATAACGCAGAGCCATGAAAATAAAAAAAAAAAATTATTTTCTCAAAAATGATCTTTTAGCCTGCAATTTTTTATTTTCCCAAGGGTAACAGGAGAAATTTGACCCCAAAAGTTGTTGTCCAGTTTCTCCTGAGTACGCTGATACCCCATATGTGGGGGTAAATCACTGTTTGGGCACATGCCGGGGCTCGGAAGTGAAGTAGTGACGTTTTGAAATGCAGACTTTGATGGAATGCTCTGTGGGCGTCACGTTGCGTTTGCAGAGCCCCTGATGTGGCTTAACAGTAGAAACCCCCCACAAGTGACCCCATTTTGGAAACTAGACCCCCAAAGGAACTTATCTAGATGTGTGGTGAGCACTTTGAACCCCCAAGTGCTTCATAGAAGTTTATAATGCAGAGCCGTGAAAATAATAAATACGTTTTCTTTCCTCAAAAATAATTATTTAGCCCAGAATTTTTTAATTTTCCCAAGGGTAACAGGAGAAATTTGACCCCAATATTTGTTGTCCAGTTTCTCCTGAGTACGGTGATACCCCATATGTGGGGGTAAACTACTGTTTGGGCACATGCCGGGGCTTGGAATTGAAGTAGTGACGTTTTGAAATGCAGACTTTGATGGAATGCTCTGCGGGCGTCACGTTGCGTTTGCAGAGCCCCTGATGTGCCTAAACAGTAGAAACCCCCCACAAGTGACCCCATTTTGGAAACTAGACCCTGAAAGGAACTTATCTAGATGTGTGGTGAGCACTTTGAACCCCCAAGTGCTTCATAGAAGTTTATAATGCAGAGCCGTGAAAATAATAAATACGTTTTCTTTCCTCAAAAATAATTATTTAGCGCAGAATTTTTTATTTTCCCAAGGGTTACAGGAGAAATTGGACCCCAAAAGTTTTTGTCCAGTTTCTCCTGAGTACGCTGATACCCCATATGTGGGGGTAAACCACTGTTTGGGCACACGTCAGGGCTCAGAAGGGAAGTAGTGACTTTTGAAATGCAGACTTTGATGGAATGGTCTGCGGGTGTCACGTTGCGTTTGCAGAGCCCCTGGTGTGCCTAAACAGTAGAAACCCCCCACAAGTGACCCCATTTTAGAAACTAGACCCCCCAAGGAACTTATCTAGATATGTGGTGAGCACTTTGAACCCCCAAGTGCTTCACAGACGTTTACAACGCAGAGCCGTGAAAATAAAAAATCATTTTTCTTTCCTCAAAAATTATGTTTTAGCAAGCATTTTTTTAGATTCACAAGGGTAACAGGAGAAATTGGACCCCAGTAATTGTTGCGCAGTTTGTCCTGAGTATGCTGGTACCCCATATGTGGGGGTAAACCACTGTTTGGGCACACGTCAGGGCTCGGAAGTGAGGGAGCACCATTTGACTTTTTGAATACGAGATTGGCTGGAATCAATGGTGGCGCCATGTTGCGTTTGGAGACCCCTGATGTGCCTAAACAGTGGTAACCCCTCAATTCTAACTCCAACACTAACCCCAACACACCCCTAACCCTAATCCCAACTGTAGCCATAATCCTAATCACAACCCTAACCCCAACACACCCCTAACCACAACACTAACCCCAACACACCCCTAACCCTAACCACAACCCTAATTCCAACCCTAACCCTAAGGCTATGTGCCCACGTTGCGGATTCGTGTGAGATATTTCCGCACCATTTTTGAAAAATCCGCGGGTAAAAGGCACTGTGTTTTACCTGCGGATTTTCCGCGGATTTCCAGTGTTTTTTGTGCGGATTTCACCTGCGGATTCCTATTGAGGAACAGGTGTAAAACGCTGCGGAATCCGCACAAAGAATTGACATGCTGCGGAAAATACAACGCAGCGTTCCCGCGCGGTATTTTCCGCACCATGGGCACAGCGGATTTGGTTTTTCATATGTTTACATGGTACTGTAAACCTGATGGAACACTGCTGCGAATCCGCAGCCAAATCCGCACCGTGTGCACATAGCCTAATTCTAAAGGTATGTGCACACGCTGCGGATCCGCAGCAGTTTCCCATGAGTGTACAGTTCAATGTAAACCTATGGGAAACAAAAATCGCTGTACACATGCTGCGGAAAAACTGCACGGAAACGCAGCGGTTTACATTCCGCAGCATGTCACTTCTTTGTGCGGATTCCGCAGCGGTTTTACAACTGCTCCAATAGAAAATCGCAATTGTAAAACCGCAGTGAAATGCGCAGAAAAAAACGCGGTAAATCCGCCATAAATCCGCAGCGGTTTAGCACTGCGGATTTATCAAATCCGCAGCGGAAAAATCCGCAGAGGACCAGAATACGTGTGCACATTCCTAACCCTAACCCTAGCCCTAACCCTACCCCTAACCCTAACCCTACCCCTAACCCTACCCCTAACCCTAACCCTACCCCTAACCCTAACCCTAACCCTAGCCCTACCCCTAACCCTAACCCTACCCCTAACCCTACCCCTACCCCTAACCCTAACCCTATTCTAACATTAGTGGAAAAAAAAAAATTTCTTTATTTTTTTATTGTCCCTACCTATGGGGGTGACAAAGGGGGGGGGGGTCATTTATTATTTTTTTTATTTTGATCACTGAGATAGATTATATCTCAGTGATCAAAATGCACTTTGGAACGAATCTGCGGCGCCCGGGAGAAGACGGACGGGACCACGGCTGGATCGGTAAGTATGATAGGGTGGGGGGGGACCACGGGGGGGGGGATCGGAGCACGGGGGGGGGAATCGGAGTGCGGGAGGGGTGGAACGGAGCACGGGGGCGTGGAACGGAGCACGGGGGGGCTGGAATGGAGCACGGGGGGGTGGAACGGAGCACCGGGGGGGGTGGATCGGAGTGCAGGGGGGGTGATTGGAGCACGGGGGGGTGATTGGAGCACGGGGGGAGCGGACACGAGCACGGGGGGGAGCGGAGCACTGGACGGAGTGGAGCCGGAGCAGTGTACCGGCCAGATCGGGGGGGTGGGGGGGCGATCGGAGGGGTGGGGTGGGGGCACACTAGTATTTCCAGCCATGGCCGATGATATTTCAGCATCGGCCATGGCTGGATTGTAATATTTCACCCGTTATAATGGGTGAAATATTACAAATCGCTCTGATTGGCAGTTTCACTTTCAACAGCCAATCAGAGCGATCGTAGCCACGAGGGGGTGAAGCCACCCCCCCTGGGCTAAACTACCACTCCCCCTGTCCCTGCAGATCGGGTGAAATGGGAGTTAACCCTTTCACCCGGTCTGCAGCGACGCGATCTTTCCATGACGCCGCATAGGCGTCATGGGTCGGATTGGCACCGACTTTCATGACGCCTACGTGGCGTCAAAGGTCGGGAAGGGGTTAAAAAACAACCCAAACAAAAAAAATCAAGGACTTCTATGGTGCCTTCTCCCTCATGGACAGGACCAAAGAAAGGAGGGTTTTTGTTTCTTTTACGCCATGAACAATATAATGTCATAAAAAAAGAAAACAGGAACCAGAAAGAAATATATGAGATAAGATCAGAGGGCAAGGATGGTATATGACAGCACAAGATATTGATTTGCAGGACCTTGGTCCAGTGGGTCAGATCAGCACTCCATGGCCAGTGGATGAGTCTTGTGAACAACCTCCTTCCTACCTGCTAGAGTCCCCAGCTCCTCTTTAGATTAGCTGACATAGCATTTTGTCATCGGCGTGGCTTGACCCCACGGTAAATCAAAATAGAAGCTGTTGATGCCAACAGGTAGGAGACGGTTTGCTGGGATCACCTCCAGCGACTATGGAATACTTACCTTACCCCTGGACCTGGACTTCTTGGCACCAAAAATTCATGCTTTGAAGGTTTGCAAATGATATATTTCAGCCTAACTCTATACATCTGGTCACCGGGAAAAAGCAACAATTAATGCAGTAAACTAAACTGCACTCATTAATGAACGTGAACAAAAATACAACATGAAAGATGAATTGAAAACCTGTCCCAATCTGCTGCCTAAGAATCCAGAACTGACAAGTGGTAAATTCTCTTCCTCGAGGTGCTATTTTCTTCTTTACACTAATCCAAAGTGCCCGAGGTGATACGAAGTGTTCTATCAAAGACATGTCAGCCGTGCTTTGAAACCTGATTTGTAATATTTTGTATGTCTGACACCGGAGCCGTTCAGTGCTGTATTGATAAAATAACCAATGGACAATATGGGTATCACGGAGCAAACAAAACACTCAACTGATAATATTTTTACAAAATAGCTAAACCTTTTTATATCACCCCACAGTGTATAAAAGGTACAACTGACTTCCAATGGTTCAAGGTAGATAGTCCAATTTTGTTAATGGTAGTTGGTAAAAAGTCCTTCAACTCCCAGAGTGACTGCAGACATTCGTATCATTAAAACAATTGAGTCGTCTGTCTCATTTAGCAGGTGATACCATCTAAACTAACCGTCAGTAGATGAAACCATCCTGGACTAACGTCCAGTAGGTGAGGCTACCTTGGATTAACGTCCAGCAGACGAAACCATACTAGAAAACCTTCCCAGAAGGTTGTAACAACTAAGACTAATTTATAGCAAGTGTAAGCTTCTAGTAGGTTTTACCCTCTTGGACTAATTACTAGTAGATGGTATCATCCTGGACTAATTTCCAAATAGTGATATCATATTGGAATACCTTGTGGAATGTGGTACCATCTTTGACTAATTTCTAGTAAGTGGAATTATCATGAACTAACTAAGTAATTGGTATCATATTGAACTAACTTAGTAAGAGGCATCATCTTGAACTAATTTCCAACTTGTGGCATCATTTTGGACTATCTTTAAGTAGGCAATATCCTCTTGAACTTCTAGAAAGTGGTACAATCTTCAACTTATTTCCACCAGTTGTTATCTTGTACTGAATTCTAGTCAGTGGTATCATCCCGGACCACCTTCCTCCAAGTGATGCCATATTAGAATATCTTCTAATAAGTGGTACCATCGTGGAATAACTTCCAGTAGGTAATGTCACCTTGGACATACTAAAAGCAGTTGGTGTTATCTTGAACTAACTTCCAGTAGCTGATACCACCTTGGGCTAGCTTGTATATCCTGGCATCAACTTGGACTTACTTTTAGCAGATTGTACCATTTTATTTTCCAGCAGGTGTTGTAATCTTGGACTAGCTTCTAGTAGTGTCATTTTGTACTAACATCATATAGGTGGTACCATCTTGGAATTACTTTGAGTAGGTATTACCACCATGAACAAATTAACAGTAATTGGTGTTATCTTGGACTAACTTCCAGTAGTTCGTATCATCTTGGACTTAGTAAGCAGGATCATCGTGGTCTGACTTCCAGTTGGTGGTCACATCTTGGACTAACTTCTAGTAGGTGATATTATCATGGACTTTTTCTAGTAAGTGATACCTTATTGAAATATCTTCTAGTAAGTGGTGCCATCTTGCAATAACTTACCGGTACAATAAGTGCTATCACCTTGGACTAACTTCCATATCCTGGCATCAACTTTGACTTAGTTCTAGTAGGTGGTACCATCTTGGACTAATTTCCAACAAATAGTATAATCTTGGACTAGCTTTTAGTAGTGTCATTTTGGACCAATGTCTAGTAGGTGGAATCATCTTGTAATAACGTTGAGCAGGTATTACTATTTTGAACAAATGAAAAGCAATTCGTATTATCTTGGACTAAATTCCAGTTGGTGGTACCACCTTGGATCAGCTTCCAGGCGTTGGTAAAATTTTGGATTTAGTAAGCAGCACGATCTTGGGCTGACTTCCAGTAGGTGTACCATCCTGAAGTCATTTCCAGCAATTGATTTGGTATAATTTTGGACTAATTTCTACTAAGTGATATCATCCTGCACAATTTTTAGTAAGTGATACAAGTGGTGCCATCTTGGAATAGCTTATAATAGATAGTATCAGCTTGTACTAACTTCCACATCGTGGCATCAAGTTGGACTTCCTTCTAGTATGTGGACTAATTTCCAGCAGGTGGTGTGATCTTGGACTAGCTTCTAGTAGGGGGTACAATCTTGAACTAATTTCCAGCATGAGATGTAGTCTTGGACTAGCTTCTAGTAGGTGGTACAATCTTAGACTAATTTCCAACAGGTGGGGTGATCTTGGACTAGCTTCCATTAGGTGGTACAGTCTTGGACTAATTTCCAGCAGGTGGGGTGATTTTGGACTAGCTTCCATTAGGTGGTACAGTCTTAGACTAATTTCCAGCAGGTGGGGTGATCTTGGACTAGCTTCCATTAGGTGGTACAGTCTTGGACTAATTTCCAGCAGGTGGGGTGATCTTGGACTAGCTTCCATTAGGTGGTACAGTCTTGGACTAATTTCCAGCAGGTGGGGTGATCTTGGACTAGCTTCCATTAGGTGGTACAGTCTTGGACTAATTTTCAGCAGGGGGTGTAATCTTGGATAAGCTTCTAGTAGGTGGCACCATCTTGTACTATTTTACATCAGGTGAAACAATTTTATTTAATTGATTACTATGTGGTGTCATGTTGCCTATCACTACTCTCAGGATAGTAGCACTTTCTACACACTTTAGTGTGTTGCAAAGAAGAAAATACATTTGAACCAGCTTCAAAACAAGGATCAATGATCTGAATCTAATTGCCAAACTGACATCCATGTTGTGCTATTATTTCTATCCCGCTTTTGTCAGTGTTTGCGGACCCTGTGTGACTTTCTACTTCCATTTATTGATGTATTTTATGGAGATAACAATGTGAGAAGTTGCTGAAATGCTTCTTCATAATTACAATTCGGTACTTTATTTTATCTTTATGAACACGAACAAAAAAAAAAAAACGCCATAAAATAGTTGTGTTCAGCCAGTGTAAATATAGCTGAGCCGTCCATGTCTTTCATTTGCTGAGTCTACGTTCTGCATGCAATGCCCTTTAATCCCCTCCAAATACCAACAAAGAAACCCCTACCGCTCTGATTACTGTGGATTAAAAGGCAGTGTACAGAGACGCAGCAGAAAAATCAATATTTCATGCATGGCGATGTTGTGCGGATCTTGCCAAGTGTGGGCTCCAGCACAATGCTTCATTGACAGATGTGAGAAATATAGGGCTGAGAAGTGAGGTATGCCTCGTTTGTCCTCCACCACGTAGAACAATTTCACTTCTCCAACACAAGTTCATTCTGATTACCTTTTCGGTTCTATGAAAAGCTGACTCCCCATCCTCCATCTGCGCCATGGAGATAAAACTCAGAGACATTCTCTGAAATGTGGTTTCCTAAAGTTCACAGTTTTATAACTACATTCATAGTTTTCTTCAAGGAACACAAAACTTTTCCTAACTATTTCAGGAAGGGAGTTGGATGGTTAGAGAACTGAACTAATTTTGGAAATTCCATTATTGTTGTTGCCCTTTTTTCCCCAGCACCAGCCATTTATATAATTTTCAGCGGCGACCATCACAGATTGCTGTGATTAGTAACCAAGATCAGTTGACAAAGAACCACCAAGAATCATGGTGCTGTCCAGCATGATGATGACTGGTGGCTTTATCTAGAGAGGCATCAACTAAATGGGATTTTACAAATTCAGATCTCAAATTTAGGCATGTAGGGCATATGAATCACGAATCCAGTCACTGGTATCAGCGGTCACGTGACTGATGGACAGGACATCATCCCTTCCATTACTGGAGAAGATCACAACTTGAGTAATACTTGTACTTTTTACCTTAACCCTGCTGTTGTCTTCGGTCTGGGGAGACCGATTTTGAACTTTGGTATTTTTTCAAGATGGGGTGTTCAAGATGCGGTTCTGAAACTTGTGGTTGATTGACTTAAATGAGGATGGGTCAGTCAGCCACGGGTTTCAGAGCCGCATCTTCAATATTTTAAAGAATATTGAAGTTCAAGGTCGGTCGTTTTTGACCGAAGACAACAGCAGGGTTAAGGGACCAATTTTAACAACTTAGCAACACATCCTACAGAAGGTGTGTGGACATGTGTGGGCTGTGTTATCCATCTGGTACCCACCTCTAACAGCAGCGATAGGAGCTCTGATTTCTGTAGTCTAACTATATAAATGCTGAAGTCAATCTCAGGCAATGGCATTTAAGTGCGCGATCCTGGAGCGCATCCATTTGGACGAGACAGCCACAGGCTAAGCTTCACAGGACATGCTAAAGCATTGCAGTGCATATTACACCTGACAGGCTCTAGTCTCCTAGTGAACTAAAAAAATACATTCAAAAAGTAATAGAAAAAAAAGTTTTAAAAATATAAAAAAAAATAATCTAAATCTACATAAAAGTTTGAACATCCCCATTTTTCAACAACAACTATAAAGAAAACTATAAATAACAGAATACGGAGTATTACCGTGCCCATAAAAAAGTAAGAACTATCAAAATATGAAATGATTAACTTAACTCAAAAGATATATGTTGTAAAGAAAAAAAATGGAAATGTCAGCATTGCTGGTATTCGGTCTCTGCACCTTCGACAAAAAATGCTTCTAGGCAGTCGAGAGCGAGTGGTGATATTGGTTTTGGCACAAAAAAAAGGAGACACTTTACGATCCCATCCATGTATGTCCATGTCTGCTAGTTTGCTTATGCTAACCAAAACATTACACAGATGAACATATAAAAAAAGTCTCTTGTTAGAAAAGGTCACATCATGGGACGAGATTCTTCTTTATGAGATTCATGACTCATCCTATCCAATGAGTCATTAAATTAGATGCCAGCTTTCAAGACCGTTACAAATTAGAAATTGTGGAAAGTGTTTAAAGTCTTCTTTACGAGCCTTCTTGGCGGTCAATTCCGTAATAAAATGCATAAATAATGCAAAACAACAATGTGCAATAAAAAGTAACCACTTAACAAGAAAATAAAAAAATAAATGGCTGAAGAAACAAGAAAAAAAAAATCTGAGGACAATTATACTAACCGGTTCCACAAACTCAAATTTCTTCTTCTCTTGTACTTCTTGCACTTTGAAGATGTACTCCAGAGACGCATCGTAGAAGTTCTGGTGTTCTCGATCAATTAAGGAGTCTGCCTATGAAAAAGCAAAGGCAAGAGATTTACAAGAATTGTCCAATTCTTCACCTCACTTTCTCATGAACATGATCAACAAAACTTGGTGGTCAGGTCAATAGTTGAGGGCTATTATTTTAAAGAGATAGGAATACAGGGTGGGGAACAAACTGCTGAGCTGGTGAAAGGGGGCACGACATGACCATCTAATCAATCTGATTCAGTAGGATTCAGCTTCTTCAGGACAAGACACATGATACTTCAATAACTTCTGACAATAAAAACTCAACTAAAATTAGATGCTTTGTGAATAAATGCAAATATAAATATTTTAGAGTTGAAAACTCCTGGACAGAAGCTTAACGCAGTTTTGTTGGGACTATCTAACCACCTCATGTGTATTGAGGACTCCTGACTCTCTCCCGACAGATTTTGTCGATGGAAAGAAGGATCAGAAAAAGAAACTCAAGTAAAAAAAAGTTCTTACAGACAAGGGAGACAGTTATATAACTGTAATCGGCATATAACAAGCAGGGGATCCAATATTGTTATCCAAAAGAATACAAGGATTCTTGAGAAGGATGTAAGTAGAACTTTTACTAACTAACCGGAGACTTGAAATTCTGGAAAACCTTATAAACCTTCATCTTTCTTTTCATTATTAATCTCACTGGTTCGGACCCTAAGGCCTCCATTCACATTAGACTAATGTCGGCCAAACCCACTAATATTGACATTTCTGGAAACGGCTTTCTCAATGAGAACACAGGAGTACTGAGCCGATTGAGCACTCCTGTGTATTTTAGAGATGGCTGAGTTATCAGCATTGCTCAGCCGACAGGCAACTAATGCCTGTGGTCAGCTTTAGGGTTGGGAGGGGTCAGAACATCTGGTTTCCCACCTCTTTTCTTTTTCCTCCAATTCTTTTCTTATCCATCCCTTTAACCCTCCCTTTATATCATAGGGAATATAATGCCCCAGGAACCCTTGTTTGCTACTCTAGTAGAGTGATGTGTGTTGCCCTACAGCTACTGTATGATCTAAGTTTTAGACCGAATTGGCGGACATTGACTATAAAGCAGGGGCGGACATATCATTGGTGCAACCTGTGCAGCCACACAGGGGCCCACAAGGTAAGGAGGCTCACCTCCAAAGCATGTGGAATTATGTATTATGATGACCTATTGGACTGTAAAGGGCCCCTAGAGTGGCATGTAAAGGTTTGAGCACCCCTGGACAAGATTTCGGTTATTGTGCACAGTTAAGCAAGTTGAAGATGAAATGATCTCCAAAATAATAATAGTAATAATAATAATAATTTTATTTATATAGCACCAACATATTCCGCAGCGCTTTACAAATTATAGAGGGGATTTGTACAGACAATAGACATTACAGCATAACAGAAATACAGTTCAAAATAGATACCAAGAGGAGTTAGGGCCCTGCTCGCAAGCTTACAGACTATGAGGAAACAGGGAGACATAAGAGGTGGATGGTGACAATTGCTTTCGGTCCAAAAGGCCTAAAGTTAAAGATGACAAATGTCCTTTGTATTTTAGGCAAACAATAAATACATAAATTATATATATATATATATATATATATATATATATATATATATATATATATATATATACAGTTAGGGCCAGAAATATTTGGACAGTGACACAAGTTTTGTTATTTTAGCTGTTTACAAAAACATGTTCAGAAATACAATTATATATATAATATGGGCTGAAAGTGCACACTCCCAGCTGCAATATGATAGTTTCCACATCCAAATCGGAGAAAGGGTTTAGGAATCATAGCTCTGTAATGCATAGCGTCCTCTTTTTCAAGGGACCAAAAGTAATTGGACAATGGACTCTAAGGGCTGCAATTAACTCTGAAGGCGTCTCCCTCGTTAACCTGTAATCAATGAAGTAGTTAAAAGGTCAGGGGTGGATTCCAGGTGTGTGGTTTTGCATTTGGTAGCTGTTGCTGTGAGCAGACAACATGCGGTCAAAGGAACTCTCAATTGAGGTGAAGCAGAACATCCTGAGGCTGAAAAAAAAGAAAAAATCCATCAGAGAGATAGCAGACATGCTTGGAGTAGCAAAATCAACAGTTGGGTACATTGTGAGAAAAAAGGAATTGACTGGTGAGCTTGGGAACTCAAAAAGGCCTGGGCGTCCACGGATGACAACAGTGGTGGATGATCGCCGCATACTTAATTTGGTGAAGAAGAACCCGTTCACAACATCAACTGAAGTCCAGAACACTCTCAGTGAAGTAGGGGTATCTGTCTCTAAGTCAACAGTAAAGAGAAGACTCCATGACAGTAAATACAAAGGGTTCACATCTAGATGCAAACCATTCATCAATACCAAAAATAGACAGAAAAACACCTCAAGAAGCCAGCTCAGTTCTGGAAAAGTATTCTATGGACAGATGAGACAAAGATCAACCTGTACCAGAATGATGGGAAGAAAAAAGTTTGGAGAAGAAAGGGAACGGCACATGATCCAAGGCACACCACATCCTCTGTAAAACATGGTGGAGGCAACGTGATGGCATGGGCATGCATGGCTTTCAATGGCACTGGGTCACTTGTGTTTATTGATGACATAAGAGCAGACAAGAGTAGCCGGATGAATTCTGAAGTGTACCGGGATATACTTTCAGCCCAGATTCAGCCAAATGCTGCAAAGTTGATTGGACGGCGCTTCATAGTACAGATGGACAATGACCCCAAGCATACATCCAAAGTTACCCAGGAGTTCATGAGTGCCAAAAAGTGGAACATTCTGCAATGGCCAAGTCAATCTCCAGATCTAAACCCAATTGAGCATGCATTTCACTTGCTCAAATCCAGACTTAAGACGGAAAGACCCACAAACAAGCAAGACCTGAAGGCTGCGGCTGTAAAGGCCTGGCAAAGCATTAAGAAGGAGGAAACCCAGCGTTTGGTGATGTCCATGGGTTCCAGACTTAAGGCAGTGATTGCCTCCAAAGGATTTGCAACAAAATATTGAAAATAAAAATATTTTGTTTGGGTTATGTTTATTTGTCCAATTACTTTTGACCTCCTAAAATGTGGAGTGTTTGTAAAGAAATGTGTACAATTCCTACATTTTCTATCAGATATTTTTGTTCAACCCTTCAAATTAAACGTTACAATCTGCACTTGAATTCTGTTGTAGAGGTTTCATTTCAAATCCAATGTGGTGGCATGCAGAGCCCAACTCGCGAAAATTGTGTCACTGTCCAAATATTTCTGGCCCTAACTGTATATATATATATATATATATATATATATATATGTATATATATATGTATATATATATATACATATATATATATATATATATATATATATATACTAGCTGAAGAGCCTGGCGTTGCCTGGGCATAGTAAATATCTGTGGTTAGTTATAGCACCTCACGTCTCTTATTTTCCCATCACACCTCTCATTTTCCCAATCACATCTTTCATTTTCCCCCTCACACCTCTCATTTTCCCCCTCACTCCTCTCATTCCCCCCCCCAACACTTGTCATTTCGACCTCACATCTGTCATTTTCCGATCACTCCACTATTTTCCCTCACTCCTCTCATTTTGCACTCACACCTTTTCGTTTTCACCTCACACCTTTTCATTTTCACCTCAGTATATACATGTTTGTCATCTCCCTTATATATAGTATACACCTGTATGTCTTCTCTTGTATATAGTATATACCTGTATGTCATCTCCCCTGTAAATAGTATATACCTGCTGTGTCATCTCCTCCTGTATATTGTATATACCCATGTGTCATCTCCTCTATTATATACCTGTATGTCATCTCTTCTGTATATACTATATACCTGTATGTCATCTCCTCCTACATATAGTATATACATGTCATCTCCTGTATATAGTATATACCTGTATGTCATCTCCCCTGTATATAGTATATACCTGCTGTATGTCATCTCCTCTATATACCTATGTCATCTCCTCTTTTATATAGTGTATACCTGTATGTCATCTCCTCCTGTATATACCTGTATGTCATCTCCTGTATATAGTATATACCTGTATGTCATCTCCCCTGTATATAGTATATGCCTGCTGTATGTCATCTCCTCTATATACCTATGTCATCTCCTCATTTATATAGTATATACCTGTATGTCATCTCCTCCTGTATATAGTATATACCTGTGTGTCATCTCCACTGTATATAGTATATACCTGTGTGTCATCGCCCCTGTATATAGTATGTACCTGTATGTCATCTCCCCTGTATATAGTATATACCTGTATGTCATCTCCTCCTGTATATAGTATATACCTGTGTGTCATCTCCACTGTATATAGTATATACCTGTGTGTCATGTCCTCCTGTATATAGTATATACGTGTATGTCATCTCCTCCTGTATATAGTATATACCTGTGTGTCATCTCCACTGTATATAGTATATACCTGTGTGTCATGTCCCCTGTATATAGTATATATGTGTGTGTCATCTCCTCCTGTGTATAGTATATACCTGTGTGTCATCTCCTCCTGTATATAGTATATACCTGTGTGTCATCTGCTCCTGTATATAGTATATACCTGTGTCATCTGCTCCTGTATATAGTATACACCTGTGTGTCATCTCCTCCTGTATATAGTATATACCTGTGTGTCATCTCCTCCTGTATATAGTATATACCTGTGTGTCATCTCCTCCTGTACATAGTATATACCTGTGTGTCATCTCAATATACAGGAGGAGATGACATACAGCAGGTATATACTATTTACAGGGAAGATGACATACAGGTATATACTATATACAGGAGATGACATACAGGTGTGTACTATATATAAGGGAGATGACAAACATGTATATACTGAGGGGAAAATGAGAGGTGTGAGGTGAAAATGAGGGGTGTGAGGTAAAAATGAGGGGTGTGAGGTGAAAATGAAAAGGTGTGAGTGCAAAATGAGAGGAGTGAGGGAAAATAGTGGAGTGATCGGAAAATGACAGATGTGAGGTCGAAATGACAAGTGTTAGGGGGGAATGAGAGGAGTGAGGGGGAAAATAAGAGTGAGGGGGAAAATGAGAGGTGTAAGGGAGAAAATTAGAGATGTGAGGGGGAAAAAGAGAGGCATGATGGGAAAATAAGAAAAGTGAGGTGCTATAACTAACCACAAATATTTACTATGCCCAGGCAACGCCGGGCTCTTCAGCTAGTATATAAATATATATATATAGATATATAGATATATATGAATACACACAAATATTTTGAGCGAATGCAAAGGTTTGGGCACCCTTGGAGACGTGTGTGCTCAGATAACTTGAATAAAGGTTTCAGACGACCTAAATTAGTTTGTTAGGGTTATAGATTGTTCACTATGATCGTTAAGAAAGGCCAGGTGATGCTAATTTCCCAGCTTTATAAAGACACAGCCTCCTCTAACTTTGTGCAAAAAAACAGCAGCCATGGGAGCAGCTGCCTAGCATTCTGAAAATCAAAACGGTGGAGGCCCACAAAGCAGGAACAGGCTATAAGAAGATAGTAAAGCGTTTTCAAGTTGCCTTTTCCTCAGTTCAAAATGTAATTAAGAAATGGCAGTTAAAAGAAACAGTGGAGGTCAAGATAAGGTCTGGAAGACCAAGCAAAAGTTCAGTGAGAGCTGCTCGTAAGATTGCGAGAGAGATAAATTAGAACCCCCACTTGGCTGCAAAGACCTTCAGAAAGATTTAGCAGATTCTGGAGTTGTGATACATTTTTCTACTGTTCAGAGACACCTGCAGAAATATAACCTTCATGGAAGAGTCATCAGAAGAAAACCTCTCTTGCATCCTCACCATAAAATTCAGCATTGGAAGTATGCAAAAGAACATCTAAACAAGCCTGATGTATTTTGGAAACAAGTCCTGTAGATTGATGAGGTTAAAATAGAACTCTTTGGCCACAATTATCAAAAAAGGGCACAGAATTTCAGGAAAAGAACATCTCCCCAACCATTAAGAATGGGGGTGGATCAATCATGCTTTGGGGTTGTGTTGCAGTCAATGGCATAGGGAAGAATGGATTCAATAACATTTCAACAAATTCTTGATGCAAATATAACATCTGTAAAAAAGATGAAGTTGAAAAGAGGTTGGCTTCTACAAATAGGTAATGATCCTAAACACACGTCAAAATCCACAATAGACGACCTCAAATGGAGCAAGCTGAAAGCTTTACAATGGCCCTCACAGTCCATTGATCTGATCATCATTGAAAATCTATGGCTAGACCTCAAAATAGCAGATGATGCAAGATGACCCAGGAATCTCATAGAATTGCAAGAATTTTTCAAGGAAGAATGGATGGAAATCCCTCAAACAAGAATTGAAAGGCTATTGTCTGGCTACAAAAAATGTTTTCAAGGTGTGATACTTGCAAAAGAGGGTGCTACTAAGTACTAACCATGCAGGGTGCCCATATTTTTGCATTGGTCAATTTTCCTTTGTTAATTTTTAAATGTAAAAGATGAATATATATATCTATAATATAACGCTGGGAGCGTCACTCTGTCCGAAGCCTTTATAGACTGTGCAAGCGACGGCGCAGTCTGGACCCCACAGAGTGACACTCCCAGGAGATCGCGGTATGCGTAAACACTGAACACACACCGCCATCTCCAACGGAGAGGCAGGGACCGCCAGGAGGGTGAGTATCGGCTATATTCACCTGTCCCCCGTTCCAGCGCTGTGTGCGGTTCCGTCTCCGTGTCCCGGTCCTCTGCCTGTGACGTTCAGTTCAGAGGGCGTGATGATGCGCTTAATGCGCGACGCCCTCTGACTGACCAATCACAGCCAGAGGAGCCGGAAGATGGCGGCGCGCAGCGGTGGAACGGGGCCAGGTGAATATAGCAAGTGTCGGGGGCCTGAGCTAGCGGCGATACCGGCACCTGACCCCCACAGCGCGCCGGTGTCCCCGCTTGCTCAGGCCCCCCAGCACTCGGCGCCCAGCGACGATAGGGGAGTATGGTATTTTTTTTTTATATATTGCAGCAGCATACGGGGCATATACAATGGAGCATCTTATGGGGGCCATAAACCATAATGGAGCAGTGTACGGGGGCATATACCATGGAGCATCTTATGGGGGCCATAAACTTTTATGGAGCAGTGTACGGGGGCATATACCATGGAGAATCTTATGGGGGCCATAAACTTATATGGAGCAGTGTACGGGGGCATATACCATGGAGCATCTTATGGGGGCCATAAACCATAATGGAGCAGTGTACGGGGGCATATACCATGGAGCATCTTATGGGGGCCATAAACCATAATGGAGCAGTGTACGGGGGCATATACTATGGAGCATCTTATGGGGGCAATAAACCTTTATGGAGCAGTGTACGGGGCATATACTGTGGAGCATCTTATGGGGGCCATCAACCTTTATGGAGCAGCGTATGGGGCATATGGATGGGAGCAGCAAATTAAAGAATGGTGGCGCAGGATGGGAGCAGCACATGACAGAACGGGGACACAGGATGGGAGCAGCACATGACAGAACGGGGGTGCAGGATGGCAGCAGCACATGACAGAACGGGGGCGCAGGATGGGAGCAGCACATGACAGAACGGGGGCGCAGGATGGGAGCAGCACATGACAGAACGGGGGCGCAGGATGGGAACAGCACATGACAGAATAGGGCAGCACATGACAGAATAGGGGTGCAGGATGGCAGCAGCACATGACAGAACGGGGTCGCAGGATGGGAGCAGCACATGACAGAACGGGGGTGCAGGATGGAAAAGCACATGACAGAACGGGGGCGCAGGATGGGAGCAGCACATGTCAGAATGGAGGCGCAGGATGGGTGCAGCACATGTCAGAATGGGGGCGCAGGATGGGAGCAGCACATGACAGGATGGGGGCGCAGGATGGAGCAGCACAAGACAGGATAGGGACGCAGGATGGAGCAGCACACGACAGGATGGAGACCATATACCAATATAAATGCTCGCCACCCGGGCGTAGAACGGGTTCAATAGCTAGTATATATACAGTGGGGCAAAAAAGTATTTAGTCAGTCAGCAATAGCGCAAGTTCCACCACTTAAAAAGATGAGAGGCGTCTGTAATTTACATCATAGGTAGACCTCAACTATGGGAGACAAACTGAGAAAAAAAAATCCAGAAAATCACATTGTCTGTTTTTTTAACATTTTATTTGCATATTATGGTGGAAAATAAGTATTTGGTCAGAAACAAAATTTCATCTCAATACTTTGTAATATATCCTTTGTTGGCAATGACAGAGGTCAAACGTTTTCTGTAAGTCTTCACAAGGTTGCCACACACTGTTGTTGGTATATTGGCCCATTCCTCCATGCAGATCTCCTCTAGAGTAGTGATGTTTTTGGCTTTTCGCTTGGCAACACGGACTTTCAACTCCCTCCAAAGGTTTTCTATAGGGTTGAGATCTGGAGACTGGCTAGGCCACTCCAGGACCTTGAAATGCTTCTTACGAAGCCACTCCTTCGTTGCCCTGGCGGTGTGCTTTGGATCATTGTCATGTTGAAAGACCCAGCCACGTTTCATCTTCAATGCCCTTGCTGATGGAAGGAGGTTTGCACTCAAAATCTCACGATACATGACCCCATTCATTCTTTCATGTACCCGGATCAGTCATCCTGGCCCCTTTGCAGAGAAACAGCCCCAAAGCATGATGTTTCCACCACCATGCTTTACAGTAGGTATGGTGTTTGATGGATGCAACTCAGTATTCTTTTTCCTCCAAACACAACAAGTTGTGTTTCTACCAAACAGTTCCAGTTTGGTTTCATCAGACCATAGGACATTCTCCCAAAACTCCTCTGGATCATCCAAATGCTCTCTAGCAAACTTCAGACGGGCCCAGACATGTACTGGCTTAAGCAGTGGAACACGTCTGGCACTGCAGGATCTGAGTCCATGGTGGCGTAGTGTGTTACTTATGGTAGGCCTTGTTACATTGGTCCCAGCTCTCTGCAGTTCATTCACTAGGTCCCCCCGTGTGGTTCTGGGATTTTTGCTCACCGTTCTTGTGATCATTCTGACCCCACGGGGTGGGATTTTGCGTGGAGCCCCTGATCGAGGGAGATTATCAGTGGTCTTGTATGTCTTCCATTTTCTAATTATTGCTCCCACTGTTGATTTCTTCACTCCAAGCTGGTTGGCTATTGCAGATTCAGTCTTCCCAGCCTGGTGCAGGGCTACAATTTTGTTTCTGGTGTCCTTTGACAGCTCTTTGGTCTTCACCATAGTGGAGTTTGGAGTCAGACTGTTTGAGGGTGTGCACAGGTGTCTTTTTATACTGATAACAAGTTTAAACAGGTGCCATTACTACAGGTAATGAGTGGAGGAAAGAGGAGACTCTTAAAGAAGAAGTTACAGGTCTGTGAGAGCCAGAAATCTTGATTGTTTATTTCTGACCAAATACTTATTTTCCACCATAATATGCAAATAAATTGTTAAAAAAACAGACAATGTGATTTTCTGGATTTTTTTTCTCAGTTTGTCTCCCATAGTTGAGGTCTACCTATGATGTAAATTACAGACGCCTCTCATCTTTTTAAGTGGTGGAACTTGCACTATTGCTGACTGACTAAATACTTTTTTGCCCCACTGTATATATATATATATATATATATATATATATATATATATATGTATATATATATTTATTTATATTTTTTTTTGTTGCCTAAAATACAAAGGAAATGTGTCATCTTTATCTTTAGGCCTTTTAGAGATAATTTCATCTTTGACTTGCTTAACTGTTCACGGTAACAGTCATTTTGACCAGGGGTGCCCAAACTTTTATATACCACTAATATATGTTTCTTGCACAGGAGCCCTTTTCTGTTTGTGCCAGCCAGTGCTAGAAAGCCAAGCGATGTCAAAGGGGAAAAACAAGTTGGATTTGTGTCTTCTTTCAACCCTAAGAATATAACTATGCTGCACGAGTCGTTTCTATCAAATGAGGCATCAGCTTGGCCGTAAGAGAATAATGTCAGGTTAGCTTGCTTAGAATAACAGCCATCTGTAAACAAGCAGAGAAATGCTGGGAGTTGTTATCCCATTCAACCACAGGACACACAATATATGTAAAGTAACAGGATATGTTCCATGTTGTTTTTTCTCTTCCGACCACCTAGAAGGACTAGTCTCATGTGTTTGCCCCCGTATGGTCATTAAGGTCGGTTTGCTATGGAAAGTATGGTGTCTATTTGTATAACAACTTTTTTTGGCTGAAATTCACAGCCATCAATGTTAGAAGATGATGGAAAACCGCGCACTAATGAGCAGCGTTTATTGAGACTTATATAAACAGTAAACCGTATGTGCAATATTTACAAGGTTCAGATGACAAGACGTCATTAAACAGTCCTCGAAAAGAAATCCACGGGAGCAGTAATGCTATACACCCGATTCCATGGGGGATCAGTAGTTGGCACTAGTGGATTGTAGCTAAGAAAAATGCAAAGTCAATGAGATTTGTGAAATCTCCTGCACTCGTTACATATATTTTTCCTTGAAGATTTGAAGCAGTTTCATATCTGCAGCAACTCAATTCGTTCAGCATTTTTGCTTCATTTTTCACCCATTCTAATGAATGGGAAAAAAGCATAAAAAACAAACAAACATAAAAATGCACGGATTTTATGCAGTGTTTTTCCTTCCAATAGATCAGATTTTTCGGCTGCAAATCCTAAGCTTGTGAACAAAACGTAAGGCTACGTTCACACATTGGGTTTTTGCTGTATTTTTGCCTGCAAAAATGAAAAGCTACTTTTTACTTTACAGTGAGATTTTGGAAATCTCACGCACACGTTTTTTTTCATGACTGAATTTTAGAACTACAGTGGGGGTTTTTTTTTGGCTTTTTTTAAAATCTGCGGCAAGTCAATTTTTTCTGTTTTTGCAGCTTTTTTTTTTTGTTTCGTTTTTGATTTCCACCCATAGAAAACAATGAGAGAGTGAAAAAAATTATGTGAATAAACTGCAACAAATATTTTCTTGGAATTTTCACAGCATTTTTGGTGAAAAAAACTTCTAGAAACATGTACTGTAGACAAAAAACACATGTAATTGGAACAAAAAAAAATGTTGCAAAAACACCTTATAAATACAGAAAAAATGGTGATTTGAACGCATTTTTACTGCAGAAAAAATAAAGGTGCGTGTAGCTATAGCCCAATTATCTGATTTGCAATTAGCCTATGGCATCACCTGCATAGATTTGGTATTTTTAAAGTATATGTGTCATTTCAGGTGACTTATACCAGACATTTTTCACTAGTTTATTCCTCAGCAGACTTGGAAGCAAACAGTCAGTTTTTCCTAAGTTTATCTCCAGAGTAGGTGGAGACCGCTGCTGTTGTCTCTTATATGCTGCACACATAATGAAGGGTGATCCTGCTCTTCTGTCTCCCTGTAGCACTCCACCAGAGACAGCAGCATGGAGCACAATATCCAGCAGTACTGAGCAGTGTAACAGGGAATCCAGCTCTCAGGTGAGATAAAACAATTGCTAGAAAGTAGCAGAATTGTCTTTGTGTCATTCCATCACCCGGTCAATCATCCACCTTACTCCTATTTTCTCGCTCTCCACATCCAAGAAAAGCAGATCCCACTCTGAGCAAGCTGAGCAGCATTACTGGATTGATTTTCTTGGATGGAGAGAAAACGGTCATCTGGACCTGCCTGAGAGTAACAGGTTAGTTTTAGATATGGGGAGAGAGGCCGGTGAAGGGAGAAGTGTTTTTCCATAATAAGATATCACAAAGTTTGCTATATTCGCTTGTGCTATTGACTGTATACAAAGTTTCTTAAAGGTAATCGGTCACCAAGTTTTTGCTACCCCATCTGATAAAACTGCAGAATGATGTATGGGCAGAGACCCTGACTGTCACTTACTACAGATTTAATAAAATCCCTGATTTCTCTGCTGCAGATCTAGCAGTTCTCTGAATGCTGAGCTCTGTATAACCCCGCCCACACAACTAAATGGCTGCTTTCTGTGTCCATAGGCAGAAAGCGGCCAATCAGTGGTGGGAGCTCATGAATATGGGGGGGCTACATGGCAGCAGATTTATTACCGTACTTCTCTAGCGATAATCTCTCACTGATAAAACTGATAATATAAAACTAGAGTAAGCAGCCCAGTAAGTGACCCAGAATGCCTGAAGAGCGGTGACGTCACAGAGTTACTGACATGACCGCTCTTCAGAACTGTCGGGTCTTGCAGAGCTTAGTGTGACCCAGAAGTGGCTGTTTGCAAATCCTATAGAGCGTCAGAACGAGGCTTCTTAAGGTACCTTCACACTGAGCGACTTTAGAACGATAACAATAGCGATCAGTGACGTTGCAGCGTCCTGGCTAGCGATATCGTTGTGTTTGACATGCAGCAGCGATCAGGATCCTGCTGTGAGATCGCTGGTCGGAGCTAGAAGGCCAGAACTTTATTTTGTCGCTGGATCACCCGCTGACATCGCTGAATTAGCGTGTGTGATGCCGATTCAGCGATGTCTTCACTTGTAACCAGGGTAAACATCGGGTTACTAAGCGCAGGGCCGCGCTTAGTAACCCGATGTTTACCCTGGTTACCATTGTAAAAGTTAAAAAAAACAAACACTACATACTCACATTCCGGTGTCTGTCCCCTGGCGTCAGCTTCCCTGCACTGTGTCAGCGCCGGCCGGCCGTAAAGCAGAGCAGAGCGGTGACGTCACCGCTGTGCTCTGCTTTACGGCCGGCCGGCGCTGACGCTGAAACAGTGCAGGGAAGCTGAGGCCAGGGGACAGACACCGGAATGTGAGTATGTAGTGTTTGTTTTTTTTAACTTTTACAATGGTAACCAGGGTAAACATCGGGTTACTAAGCGCAGCCCTGCGCTTAGTAACCCGATGCTTACCCTGGTTACCTGGGGACTTCGGCATCGTTGGTCGCTGGAGAGCTGTCTGTGTGACAGCTCTCCAGCGACCACACAACGACGAAACAGCGACGCTGCAGCGATCGGCATCGTTGTCTATATCGCTGCAGCGTCGCTTAATGTGACGGTACCTTTAGGCTTCGTTCACCTGATTTGGTGCACTGCGACAGATTTGCTGGGCTACGACAGATTCGTTGGACTACGACAGATTCACTGGGCTACGACAGATTTGTTAGACTACGACAGATTCGTTGGACTACGACACATTCGTTGGACTATGACATTCGCTGGACTACGATAGATACGCTGGACTACGATAGATACGCTGGACTACGACAGATTCAATGGACTACGACACATTCGTTGGACTACGACACATTCATTGGACTACGACACATTCGTTGGACTACGACATTCGCTGGACTACGACATTCGCTGGACTACGATAGATACGCTGGACTACGACACATTCTTTGGACTACGACACATTTGCTGACTATGATAGATATGCTGGACTATGACAGATTCAATGGACTACGACAGATTCTTTGGACTAATACACATTCTTTGGACTATGACACATTCGTTGGACTACGACATTCACTGGACTACGATAGATACACTGGACTACGACAGATTCTATGGACTACGACACATTCTTTGGACTACGATAGATACGCTGGACTACAACAGACTCGATGGACTACGACACATTCTTTGGACTACGACCCTTTCATTGGACTACGACACATTCGCTGGACTACGATAGATATGCTGGAATACGACAGATTCAATGGACTACGACAGATTCACTGGACTACGGCACATTCGCTGGACTAGTACAGATTCGCTGAACTACGACAGATTCGATGGACTACGACACATTCGCTGGACTAGGACAGATTCGCTGAACTACGATAGATTCGCTGGACTACGTCGGACCTGTGTGGGATTTTTTTTTGTTTTTATGAAGTGGTGAAAACCAGGGAGAGTGTTTATTTCAATAAAGTATTCTTTTGAGTGTGCTTCCTTTTTATTACTGGGTTAGTAATGGGAGTGTCTGATAGACTAGCATCAGGGCTTGATGTCAGACGTATTTTTTGGACAATTCACAGCTGACATCAACCCCAACTACAATTACTAGGATTGCCAACGCTCCCTCAGATTTTGTGACAAATCTGTACGGCAAAAACGCGACGTGTGCACACAGCCTTACTGTCTTGTATTGGATTATGCTGAACATTACATCCATTATTGCAAGAATCTATGTGCTGATGGCAAGGGCCGGCGCTCAACAAACTAAGCATAAATCATTGTATATTTGGCATGGATGTCAGACCACAAGCAATTGTTCCACTTTGCTGGGCAGGTGGCCACATTTGGAAATGACATGTACGTTTAGAGAAGCAGAGCCAAACTACTCATCCGCTCATTCATGTCTGTTATTTAGGCTTAATCCCGCAGCTTGTGTCCGCGCTACGCTCGCTCCTGAGGATGCAGAAAATGCAACGCTGTTATGACAATTCTAAGATCTGACACCAAACAAACAATAAAAAAATGACAAATACTGTAGGAGAACTACTTGTTCCAATATTTTGCGTAGCTTCTGGTTCCCATTGTTTATGTTTCATGTCCGGAGACTACACAGCTTGGTGTGATGTAGGATAGGAAACTCACGTTAATGGGAAAAAAGTATCATACATAATCATATTAGAAACTAATAATTACTCTGAAAAAATATTAGTCTGAAATTCACCATTTTATAGAGAATGTTGCTGTTCAAACTGCCCATATAAAAAAAAAATACCTACGCTCCCCCTTTGAAGCCCCCCCTGCTCCAGCACCAATGTTCCAGTATTTCCTGTTGGTTTTTGTTGACTTTTCGACAGGCGGTTGGTACATCCACATGGCCACTGCAGCCAATCCTTTGATTCAAAACAGCAGAGCCCTGTGATTGGCTGCAGTGGTTAGTATTTGCAAAACAAGTAAAGAGTGGCAGGGATTAATTAATAGTCAACACTGCACAAGCAGGTGGTTAAATAGTTTTTTTTCGGTTTTAGAAAAGTTCAGCCACTTAACTCAGAGAGAGTACCTGAGATCAGTGATTGGCTGCAGTGCTGTCGGAATGATCTCAGCGTTGCAGACCATCTACAGAAACCAGGAAGGCCAATTAAAGCAGAATCTTTTTTTTTTTATCAATCTGCAGCTTTGGACAGAACTTGAAAATGGAAAACCCCTCTAAATATTAGTACGCACTTCACAAGCTTCATCTGGGAGGATATTTTAACTATGTAGAGGACATAAAGCTGTAAGGAAGTATTAAGAAATTAATAATAAAAAGAAATTATCAAGTGTGTTCATGCAAACATTCTAACCCCACCGTTTCACTGCCAAGAATGTATGTAGAACATTCCCACTTGCTGTGGGTCCAGCAATTTTTCAGATCAGGAAGAAAAATCAAAGCCAGTCACTGTTAACTCCCACTCTGTATAGCCTCCGATGACCTCAGGGAGTTCCTGGAACTTTTCCTCATGTTATCACCCAAATTCCCAATCACAGATTGTTGCCGCTTTCCCGCTGAACAAACTCCAATAACCAGAGGAAAGGGGAGGGGAAGTTACAGGAATGTTTCCTTAGGTTATCACCCCTGCTATCCAAAACTTATCAAATAGATGTCTTGGTATAAAAAAGATCAGTCTCCATGATTGTTTTTCCAGATTTTCCTGAAGATCCCTACACATTTCTACAGAACCTTACATCAGAGGTAACGTCAGAAACAGGGACATAACGATCATAGTCGCAGAGGTTGTGAACGTGTCCAGGTAGTGCAGGAGAGGGCCCGTTTATGCCAATTTCACCTGGATGTGTGTCCTTAGTTGCACATTCAGCTGAACAGTATTGCGGCGCAGAGACTCAACGGCTCCCTGTGCGGCAATACACGCTGTAAGCCAGGAGCTGCAGCAGATGCCTGCTTGCCAGTGAAAGGCGACGCATGACAGTGAAGTCATATGCTGCCCTTGCCTGCACACAAACATCAGCTGCCGGCCTCTGCACCAGTTATGGAGAAGGATACCACATGTCGTGGAAGTGAAGGAAGGTAAGAATAATTTATTGTTCGTTTCTAAAATGCTCTGTAGAAGAACAGAAGATACCCAGGATGGGAGGCACTGTATCAGGATGGGGGCATTATACCAGAATGGGGACATTATACCAGGATAGGGGACATCATAACATAATGGGGCTATTATACCAGGATGGGGACATTATACCAGGATAGGGACATCATACCAGGATAGGGGACATCATAATATAATGGGGCTATTATACCAGAATGGGGACATTATACCAGGATAGGGACATCATACCAGGATGGGGGCATTATACCAGAATGGGGACATTATACCAGGATAGGGACATCATACCAGAATGGGGACATTATACCAGGATAGGGACATCATACCAGGATAGGGGACATCATAATATAATGGGGCTATTATACCAGAATGGGGACATTATACCAGGATAGGGACATCATACCATAATGGGGCTATTATACCAGGATGGGGGCATCATACCAGGATAGGGGACATCATAATATAATGGGGCTATTATACCAGGATGGGGACATTATACCAGGATAGGGACATCATACCAGGATAGGGGACATCATAATATAATGGGGCTATTATACCAGAATGGGGACATTATACCAGGATAGGGACATCATACCATAATGGGGCTATTATACCAGGATGGGGGCATTATACCAGAATGGGGACATTATACCAGGATAGGGGACATCATAACATAATGGGGCTATTATACCAGGATGGGGACATTATACCAGGACGGGACTATTATACCATAATGGGGATATTATGCCAGGATGGGGACATTATACCAGGATGGGGGATATTATACCAGCATGGGGGATATTATATAATGATTGGAGACATAATACCAAAATTGAAATATTATACCAGGATAGAGGACATTACCACATGGGGAGCGAACAAGCATGTCTTTATAGAATGCTACAAGTGCCCATACATCTGACCATCAGGTCCTGGGACCCACGTCCAAATTTTGCACCAGGGGCCTATCGGTTTCTAGTTATACCATTGGTCAGAAGTATTCCCCTAATTGAAACACTTGCTGGAAGACTCCGCCTATATAGTCATCTGATGGTCACGATGTAAAATCCCACCTTATAGAGGCCGAAAAGACACATGTAAATAGGGGAGTATGGTTCCATTAAAAGTATGCTCTGCCAGCTCTCCTGGTAGACGTCACCGCTGTGCTCTGCTTTACGGCCGGCCGGCGCTGACACAGTGCAGGGAAGCTGAGGCCGGGGGACAGACACCAGAATGTGAGTATGTACTGTTTGTTTTTTTTAACTTTTACAATGGTAACCAGGGTAAATATCGGGTTACTAAGCGCGGCCCTGTTTACCCTGGTTACCAGTGAAGACATCGCTGAATCGGCGTCACACACGCCGATTCAGCGATGTCAGCGGGTGATCCAGCGCCGAAATAAAGTTCTGGACTTCTAGGTCCGACCAGCGATCTCACAGCAGGATCCTGATCGCTGCTGCGTGTCAAACACAACGATATCGCTATCCAGGACGCTGCAACGTCACTGATCGCTAGCGATATCGTTGTTAAGTTGTCCAGTGTGAAGGTACCTTTAGACTTCCTCAACTAGCAGTATAGGGGTAGCCCAACTCCACTCTGTACATGAATCCAGTATCCCTATGGTTCATTTGCCTGAACTTCTGTGAGAGAGATCACAGAAACACACCACTCATTCCTTTGGCTGTGGCCAGAAAGGTAAACAAGTTTCCCACAATCTCCCTGGGGCTCTGCTAACCACTCCCTGTCTCCTGTGACTGTGTTAACCCCTCTAGTTGCTGGATGCTTTTGAATCAACAACAGTTAGCACTATTTCTGCATGTCACATATGCCCGAAGATGGCACATGAACATGGGTTGTCGTTCTGAAACTCCTCCTAATTTATCTTTTTTTTAGATGACACCAGTACTTTACCAAAACTTCAATGTTTTTCTTTGCTGTTTTTCAAACCTTTTATCAGTTTTTTTTATGTAAAAAAAATGGTGAAAGTGAAATTATTTGTAAGTCAGTCTAATAGTTACATAGTTATTAAGGTCGAAGGAAGACTATAAGTCCATCTAGTTCAACCCATAGCCTAACCTAACATGCCCTAACATGTTGATCCAGAGGAAGGCAAAAAAAAACCATGTGGCAAAGAGTAAGCTCCACATTGGGGAAAAAAATTCCTTCCCGACTCCACATACGGCAATCAGACTAGTTCCCTGGATCAACGCCCTATCAAGGAATCTAGTGTATATACCCTGTAACATTATACTTTTCCAGAAAGGTATCCAATCCCCTCTTACATTTAAGTAATGAATCACTCATTACAACATCATACGGCAGAGAGTTCCATAGTCTTACTGCTCTTACAGTAAAGAATCCGCGTCTGTTATTATGCTTTAACCTTTTTTCATTATTTGTAAGTCAGTCTAATGGAGACATTAGTTACCGTATTTGATAACCACTTGTGTAATTATACTCGTCTATATAAAATTGTACCTTTCATCCCTTCCCAGTAGTCATCGTCTTTTAACCATCCATCGACCATGCAATTATGGCTTGACGGAAAGAAACATTACCACGCATCTCTTGTACTCCCATCAGCCCAGATAGCATTTATCCAGTTCTCAACTACGCAATGATGTCGTGGGCATAGCCACATGATTAAACCTTGGAAATGTGTATTTGAAGTCTTTGCCAAGATGAGGAGAAAATGAAGAACAATGTACCTCTTGTAAATGCGCCTCTTTCTTCTTCGATGATAAATTCAAGTGTTTCTCTAAAATTGAATAATATTTCTCACTCTCTTTGTCAAACTTCTTCTTTCCTTCCTAAAAACATGAAAGTCAAAACATTAACATTTGGCATGCAAAAGTAATTACCGACTAAGAAGCTTAGTGTGCCTTCCGCAAGGTCCACTAAAGCCAACATACAAGGTGTTGAAATATGAGACAACATCTATTAATGTGCTCTGTCGTAGAGGCAAAGACATCAGCATTCCCATAGTCTCGGTATGCCCTTACAAATCTACAAGGCATGCTGGGATCTGTGGTTTAACCCCTTAATCCCATGTGACGTACTATCCCGTCGAGGTGACCTGGGACTTAATTTCCGGTGACGGGATAGTACGTCATATGCGATCAGCCGCACTCATGGTGGGAGCGTGGCCGATCGCGGCCGGATGTCAGCTGACATCCGGCACTATGTGCCAGGAGCGGTCACGGACACCCCCTGGCACATTAACCCCCGGCACACTGCGATCAAACATGATCGCAGTGTTCCGACGCCATAGGGAAGCATTGCGCAGGGAGGGGGCTCCCTCCGTGCTTCCCTGAGATCCTCGGAGCAATGCGATGTGATCGCGTTGCTCCGAGGGTCTCCTACCTTCTTCTCCCTGCAGGCCCTGGATCCAAAATGGCCACGGGGCTGCATCCGGGTCCTGCAGGGAGGTGGCTTATCAGTGCCTGCTCAAAGCAAGCGCTGGCAAGCCTGCAGCCCTGCATGTCAGATCGCTGATCTGACAGTGCACAGCAAAGTGCCAGATCAGCGATCTTACACTATAACATGATGCCCCCTTTGGGGCAATGTTGTAAAGTAAAAAAAAATATATATTCACATGTGTAAAAAAAAAAATTCCTAAAAAAAAAAAAAAAAAAAAAATTATATATATATATACACTGTATGTGTGTATATATATATATATATATATATATATATATATATATATATTGTTCCCAGAAATACATTTCTTTATCTAAATAATAAAAAACAATAAAAGTACACATATTTAGTATCGCCACGTCCGTAACGACCCCACTTAAAAAACTGTCCCGCTAGTTAACTCCTTCAGTCAACGCGTTAGGGCTAGGGTTAGGGCAGGGGTGTCAAACTGCATTCCTCGAGGGCCGCAAACCATGCGTGTTTTCAAGATTTCCTTAGCTTTGCACAAGGTGCTGTAATCATTATGTGTGTAGGTGATTAAATTATCACCTGTGCAGTACAAGGAAATCCTGAAAACATGACCTGTTTGCAGCCCTTGAGGAATGCAGTTTGACACCCCTGGGCTAGGGTTTACCCCAACATATGGGGTATCAGCGTACTCAGGACAAATTGGACAACAATTTTTGGGGTCCAATTTCTCTTGTTACCCTTGGGAAAATAAAAATTTGGGGGCAAAAAAACAATTTTTGTGGGAAAAAAATGATTTTTTATTTTCACGGCTCTGCGTTATAAACTGTGGTGAAACACTTGGGGGTTCAAAGTTCTCACAAAACATCTAGATAAATTCCTTGGGGGGTCTAGTTTCTAATATGGGGTCACCTGTGGGGGGTTTCTACTGTTTAGGTACATTAGGGGCTCTGCAAACGCAATGTGACGCCTGCAGACCATTCCATTTAAGTCTGCATTCCAAATGGCACTCCTTCCCTTCCGAGCTTTGCCATGCGCCCAAACGGTGGTTGCCCCCCACATATGGAGTATCAGTGTACTCAGGACAAATTGGACAACCACTTTTGGGGTCCAATTTCTCCTGTTACCCTTGGGAAAATACAAAACTGGGGGCTAAAAAATATTTTTTTTCGGAATTTATTTTAGATTTTCACGGCTCTGCGTTATAAACTGTAGTGAAACACTTGGGGGTCAAAAGTTCTCACTACACATCTAGATAAGTTCCTTAGGGGGTCTACTTTCCAAAATGGTGTAACTTCTGGGAAATTTCAATGTTTAGGCACAACAGGGGCTCTCCAAACGCAACATGGCGTCCCATCTCAATTCCAGTCAATTTTGCATTGAAAAGTCAAATGGCGCTCCTTCCCTTTCAAGCTCTGCCATGCACCCAAACAGTGGTTTACCCCCACATATGGGTTATCGGCGTACTCAGGACAAATTATACAACAACTTTTGGGGTCCATTTTCTCCTGTTACCCTTGGTAAAATAAAACAAATTGGAGCTGAAGTAAATTTTGTGTGAAAAAAGTTAAATGTTCATTTTTATTTAAACATTCAAAAAATTCCTGTGAAACACCCGAAGGTTTAATAAACTTCTTGACTGTGGTATGGAGCACCTTGAGGGGTGCAGTTTTTAGAATGGTGTCACACTTGGTTATTTTCTATCATATAGACCCCTTAAAATGACTTTAAATGAGATGTGGTCCCTAAAAAAAATGATGTTGTAAAAATGAGAAATTGCTGGTCAACTTTTAACCCTTATAACTCCCTAACAAAAAAAAATTTTGCTTCCAAAATTGTGCTGATGTATAGTAGACATGTGGGAAATGTTACTTATTAAGTATTTTGTGTGATATATCTCTGTGATTTAAGGGCATTAAAATTCAAAGTTGAAAAATTGCGAAATGTTCAAAATTTACGCCAAGTTTCCAATTTTTTCACAAATAAACGCAAGCCATAACGAAGAAATTTTACCACTATCATGAAGTACGATATGTCCCGAGAAAACAATGTCAGAATCACCATGATCCGTTGAAGCTTTCCTGAGTTCTAACCTCATAAAGAGACAGTGGTCAGAATTGTAAAAATTGGCCCGGTCATTAACGTGCAAACCACTCTTGGGTCTTAAGGGGTTAAAGCATTAAACATATTGTATGCCTAAATATTTTAAGGGTCTGATGGGTTCTGCCTGTACTATAAATGGAAAGGCAGGTAAAAATGGTCTGGGTTTAGTCCTACATGGTCATTAAATCAGAGGTTGTAGGAACCTGAGTACCTGTTTTCCATTTATTGTTAGACCTAAGCTATGAGATCTTCTGGGCATGTTGATATTTGTGGTTTTAGAGAGGTTGTCCAGACTTGGGCTTCAAGTCTGTATTCACTCTAGATGACTGCAGACTTGTGAATCCTCACAGCACGCACACTGCCCGCTGTCAAGATTCTTCAATTATGCGATATGCTTATTTTTAGTCATGTGCTGACTAGACATGTCTGGCATCATTCAATTCAATTGTATTGATTAAGACCATGCATGTCTAGTTGGCACGTGACTGAATGCTTGCAAATCGCATATTTGTGATCACTTTCCCACCCACTCCTGGCATCGAAGAATCCTGACAGCACGCACTGTGCATACTGTGAGGATTCATAAGTCTACAGTAATACAGAGTGACTACAGACTTTGATCCCAAGCATGGACAACTCCTTCAAGCAGTGTAGGACTAAATCCTGTAATAATAAAGAGGATTTGTCACAAGGTCAAAAGTGGGCAGTTTTTACCCGTATTTTATGCCTGTTGCTCCCAAGTATTCCACTTTTTTTTATTATTTTTTTTTTAACATCCATCATACGTTTCCAGATGTTTTTTTTATTTAGTGTTGCATTTCTGGTCAATACAACGGGGCATGACTCATAGATTCTTTGTGGGTGTGTCTTTATGCTGTTTTACATTATTTGGCCACTTTCACATGTTAAGTATTTGGACAGTATGGGTGAAAAATGCCGAAGTGGGGACGTGTTTCCATTATACTTTTCCTCTGATTGTAAGCCAAAACCAGGAATGGAACAAATACGGAGGTAAAATACCGAGCGTGTGAATGTGGCTTTACCCTGTCAGCACCCCCCCCTTGTAATTATCATAAAAAGTAGAACTAGATAAAAAGGCCTTTATCTCTGGAACCGCATGATAAATTAGAAAAAAAAACAAAAAATACTCCTGGTAGTAGCGGAGATAAAATAAGAGCAAAAACTAGACATTTCTGTACATCTTACGAATTTCAATGGAAAGCAGCCAGACTCTTAAGGAAAACTATCAGAAAAAATATGGGGAGTACAGCTCACCCCTCTCCGCACAGTGACCTCTGCACAGATGACAGAGCATGACCATTACGGTAAGTCATTCAAGTCAATAAGGAGTCTTCAGACTTAGCTTTCCTATGTCCATGGAGTTACTGTAAATAATTCTGAGAACAGCAAGTAACATTGATTAAAAACAGACTGTGAAATGTTTGGCCTCACAAGAAGAATCAGCTGTGATCCCCCATGCTGTAATGTCTGTATACTCTTGTTTGCTTCCCTGCCCAGGAGATGTGGTACGGTCAGACACGGCCATTACACAGTACACAGCAGGGGCACATTTATAAGATTATCTCAGCACAGGAACATTTTTTAACACATCCAATTATGTAAATTATTATTGTTCCAAGATCTATTAATTAAAATGTACTTTGCTCGTGGGAAAAATTTTTTTAAAGGGGTACTGTCAGCAGTGACATCCAGACTATAATCTACTTCCCAAAAGCCGACAGACGAGAATTCTGGAATGTGCGGCATGATGACATATTTCCCTCATATGAAGCCTTGTGAAGTAATTGATTTCATACTCCTTATTCCACCATCTCAGCCTGATGTGTTTTCCAGCCACAAATTTACTTTGCTGTTTGATGTAATGGAGGAATATTTAAAGAGATAATCTATAGAAGGAAGAGTATTCTAGTAGTGGTTGTATCAATGAATGCGGCTTCCTTCACACTCTGATTTCTATTTCATTGACATTATTATTATTATTATTTAATATAGCACCATGGTGCTGTACATGAGAAAGGAGTTATGTACAGAGTTATACTGTAGATATCGTTTAAAGTAAACAAATTTACAATGACAGACTGGTACAGAGGGGAGAGTTCCTTGTCCTTGCGGACTTACATTCTACGGGGTAATGGGGAAGAAACAGAAGGTCGGGGGTGCGACAGCTCTGGTGGTGGTGAGGCGGCAGCTCGGGTGGTGATGAGGCGGCAGCTCTGGTGGTGGTGAGGCGGCAGCTCGGGTGGTGGTGAGGCGGCAGCTCTGGTGGTGGTGAGGCGGCAGCTCGGGTGGTGGTGAGGCAGCAGCTCTGGTGGTGGTGAGGCGGCAGCTCGGGTGGTGGTGAGGCAGCAGCTCGGGTGGTGGGGAGGCAGCAGCTCTGGTGGTGGTGAGGCGGCAGCTCGGGTGGTTGGTGAGGTGGCAGCTTCGGTGGTGGTGAGTCGACAGAATGGTTATTGCAGGCTGTAGGCTTTCCTGAAGAGATGGGTTTTTAGGTTCCGTCTGAAGGATCCGAGGGTGGTGGATAATCGGATGTGTTGAGGCGTGTAATTCCAAAGGACGGGGGATATTCGGGAGAAATCTTGGAGGCGATTATGTGAGGAATGAATAAGTGTGGAGGAGGGTAGGAGGTCTTGGGAGGATCGTAGATTACGTGAGGGAAGATATTGGGAGATTAGTTCAGAGACATAGATAGGGGACAGGTTGTGGATGGCTTCGTAGATCTTAGGGTATGTGCACACGTATTCTTGGCCACTGCGGATTTTTCTGCAGCAGATTTGATAAATCTGCAGGGCAAAAACGCTGTGTTTTTGCTGCAGATTTATTGCGGATTTACCGCGGTTTTTCTATGGTTTTCAATGCGGTTTTACAACTGCAGTTTTCCATAAAGGCAGCTGTAAAACTGCTGTGGAATCCGCAGAAAGAAGTGACATGCTACGGAATGTAAACCGTTGCGTTTCCGCACGTTTTTTTCCGCAGCATGTGCACAGCGTTTTTGGTTTCCCATAGGATTACATTGAACTGTAAACTCATGGGAAACTGCTGCGGACCCAAAGCTGCGGAAACGCTGCGAATCCGCATCATGTGCACATACCCTTAGTTGTTTGAATTGGATTCGTTGAGGAATTGGGAGCCAGTGGAGGGATTTGCAGAGGGGAGAAACAGGGGAGTAGCGAGGAGAGAGGTGGATTAGCCGGACAGCAGAGTTGAGGACTGGAGTGGTGCAAGGGTGTTAGCAGGGAGGCCACAGAGGAGGGTGTTGCAGTAATCGAGGCGGGAGATGATGAGGGCATGCACAAGAGTTTTAGTAGATTGTTGGCTGAGGAAGTGATGGATTCTGGCATCCTTTGGTAGAGCAGAGAGTCATAGACTCCCAGCTCTACCACTCTCCATCCTGTAGGCAGAAAGCTGTTCTAGGCATACAAGGTGATATCACAGTGTTGTGCCACCTATGCTGGCTTGCTCTGTATGCAGGGTAAAAGAGGATTTTGGCCACTCAGGTTAGGGGAATATAAACTTTACTTTTTTGTGGAGCATTGGGTGGCAGAAAGGTGATGGGTAACATCTGTCTCAGCTTTAGTGCTGGACTCTGCTCCTTTCTCCAATGACCGTCTTTTGTGGTGCTCCAAGATGGGTTTCACAAGTTACATAGCAAACTCCAGTTCTTTCATTACCCAAAACCTTTTTAAGGCCAACTTGGACACATTTATGTCTGAGTATTAAGTACTATATGCCTTGTGTTTACTTCTGTCTAGGAGTTTGTGCAACCAATTTATTCAGCTATTATCTCATCAAACTCCAGTTTGCTGCTATGACCCACATTTGCTTCCTGGCTCAGATCTGCTGGTTAACCCTTTATCTGCTGCAAACATAAGCAAACTCATATAGAGATTGTTCACACTGCTATCGACATCTGTCTGATATGTGAGCAATGCAACCGAGTGTATCTTCTCCATTAGCAAGTTTTCCTTTTCAAATTTGCTGCCAGTAGCTATCCATTATTTGCTTGTAAAAGCAGAAGATGGGCCTGTTACTAGCACCTCGATGTGGAACTGTAACCAGGGTATGGATGTGGACCAGTTACTAAGGCTTGGACATGAGTCTATTACTGGGGCCTGGAGTTCTATTCTAGGGTCTATTGTCAAGGCATGGAGATGGGCTTGTTACTAGGGCATTGGGGCGGGCTTGTTGCTAGGACCTAGAATCGGGTCTATTGTTAGGGCCTGGAGATGGGTCTGTTGCTACAGTCTTTAGGCTGGCTTTTAGCTTGGGCCTGGAGTTGGGCCATTCTAAAGCCTGGAGGAGGACCTGTTGATTGGGCCATTGGTCAGGCCTGTTGCTAGGGGCTGGAGGTGAGCCGGTTAGGGCAAAGAGGCAGGAAAGATCTGAAGAAGTTTTGTTTTTGTAGATTGCGTTCATCAGATCTAAAAGAATTTCATATAAGGTATACAACTCATTCATTGACCACCATTAATGAAAGTCCCGATCTTCTGACTCAAAGACACATGGGGTCTTTCTAACTAGTCCCCATTAGAAGAGTAGTTGCCCATGGCAACCAATCAGATTCCACTTTGCAGAAATGTGAAAGGTTGCTAGGGGTATCTGCTCCATTTTCACTTTGTGAACTTATGTGAAAATAAGTTTGATTTCCCATTAGTACAGTAAATGTTGTCTTCTCAGATCATTTGGGCACCTGCTGTTTCAATCTCAGTCATAAACCCTGTTTACTAGCGGGAAATGGCGAGTTACGGCTTTAGCACATTCCACTTCTAGAATTGTTGGACTCTCTTCCACCGCAAATAACTTCTGTTATTTTACTCAATCTGCAAACAAAGACTTATTTTTATTCCTTTTGCTGTTGAAATCGGATATTCCTGCAGACTTCCAGGTCTCCTGATGTCACATATTAATCATCACCACGCAGCATCAAGCAGCTATTGTTTTTTTTTACTTTGTAATACCATTTACCAAAAGTCAGCCCCAGTCATACCCTTAAAATAATTATAATTATCAGACAAATAACTGACTCCATTACTGCAGAGTTGAGACCTCCTCTGGTATAACATCAGCACAAACACTGAACACCCGCAGGGTGTTTAATGGCCAAGCAGCTGCACGCAGCCGTACATCACCAAGCACAATGCCGAGCGTCGAATGAAGTGGTGTAAAGGCGTCACCAATAGACTCTGGAGGAAGTGTGCTATATGTACTGACGTATCACTGTGCAATGACTGACACACCATAACTGAGGAGTAAATATCTCCTCTGGTATAACCATCAGCACAAACACGGCACGCCGTCCCGGGAGCTTCAAAACATGGATTTCCATGGCCAAGCTACTATATACCAGCATGAAATTACTAAGCACAATGCCATACATAAAATGTAGTAGTGTAAAGCCACCAACACTGGACTCTACAGCATTGGAAACGCTCTACGTTTCCAACGTAGAGCGAACATTGAGCGAACACTAGAGCGAACGTAGAGCGAACACTCCACGTGTTTGGTGGAGTGATGACTCACGCTTATGCTTGGGGGAGGAGACATAATACTATGTGGTTGTTTTTCAGGGATCGTTCTAGGCTCCTTAAGAAAAATCTTAAATTCATCACCATACATGACATTTTGTAAAATTTTAGCTTCAAATTTGGGCAAGGCCCTTTTCTGCTCCACATAACTGATCAGTGTACAATGCAAGGTCCATACAGATGGTTGGGGGAGGTTGGTGTAAAAGAACAAGACCGGCTGAACAGAACACAAACCTCAACCCACCCAACATGTTTGGGATGAACCAGAACAGAGAATGTGAGCCCAGCCTCTCCTCCATCATCAGTGTCCAACATCACAAATGCTTTTCTTGACAATGAGAAAAAAATTCCCACCTACACATCCAAAATATTAATCGCCAGAGAGGCTGCCCTGTCACGTACTTGTTATCATGGGAACTCTGCAGTGAGGGCGGTAAATATACAGTATATATATATCACACCTCCGATCCGTCACTGCCAGGATCCCCCAATAACACCAGAACGCTATGCTGCCACCAGTTCCTCATTAGATATAAGCCAAGTCCATTAACAAGCTTATATAGGGTCAGAAGCCAACCCTAGGTAGCGTATAAGTACTAGCCGGACTTATGGATGTGGGAAATCAGGTTTCAAGTTAAAAGACCAGTCCAAAATTAACTGATATTTTAATTGTCGAAAGATGCACTAGATACTACAAATATATACAAAGTAATATGCAAATATTACAGCAAGAAGTACAGATAAAAGTAGGGTACAGGTTGGGATTGCAGTTCGCTGTATATGTGTCACGTAACCGTTTCTTATCACTTGTAGATGAAGGGAAGTTCCTGTATCCACAGCCACCTTCTTAGTTTCTGGTATGTCTCCACATGTGGCATGATGTGGCTTCCATGGCAGAACAAGGACAAAGGCTAAAGGTGGGTGGCTAGCTTTTAACCCCTAGCTTGCCCCCTCCCATATTTGCCACCGCCCCTCTGGGTAGGATTTAATTCTCCTCCCTTGACCTCCTAGCTGAAATAATACCCAATATCTAGGATGGGTTATAACTACCTAGGGGAGGTCCAAACAGGACGACTGATGTCTCAACGGGTTCGTTGGGGCTGGACCGATATGGAGAGTATAAACTTGGGTCGGCTAAGAGGTTCTGGACAGACAGTCTCAATAGCTCGGAATTCGGGACAGCTAGAGAAATATGAGTTGCAGGGGTGTGTGCAAAGGACTACCAGGATTCTGGTGGTATATCGGACGTAACCCTGCGATGTACGGTACTCTCATAATTCATCTCTAGGTGTCAGTGCCAAAGTGTCTGCACTTTCAAGGTACTCTCATAAATCATCTCTAGATGCCGGTGGCGCTTGGTCTAGAGCTTTCCCTTGATGTGGGCCGCCTTGCACTAAAGACAGGAGGGGGTTACAGCTCTGCTCCTCCTTGCCTTCATTAACACGTGGCCTCTAATTCTCTGGCCAAATGGTGAAGTTCTGTTCTTTTGGAAATTTGTGTATTTCTCTCAAGGGTGGGGGCCACTTCAGGCATCCACATACATCCGCATGGCCTGCTTACCCAATGTTAAAGATAGGGTGCCCAGGACACATGCCAATGTAAGCGGAGCTGATGGAAGAGGTGCGGCAGTGGGCAGGGCTCAACAGAGGAAGAAGGCTTTCATCTGCAGCCCTGCCGAATGCTAGTGTGAAGCCTGCCTTATGCAGTGATTTGCCCAACAAAATCATGCATGTTTTCAATGCAGTGCCACCTGAGGGCCTATTGATCATGAGCATCCAAAATTGACCATCAGCATTGTCCTTTGTGCACATGGATATCTCCAGCATCTCTGAATCTTTTGATGCTATTACTATATTTTGTGGACTATAAGACACACTGGACCATAAGACGAACCCAAAATTTGGGGGATGTAAATAGGAAAAAAAGTGTTTAATACAATAGGGGGTCTGTCTGTACGAATTTAGGGTAGCTTATATTTTTCTGAAATTGTTTCACAATTTTTAGATACAGTTGTGAACCTCTGACTATCTTTGCTTCTAGGAAACTCTGCCTCTCTACCATGCTCTTTTTATAAACAATCATGTGAAACAGTTGAAAATTTACTCTCTGTCATGATTCCTCCATTCACGGTGTCCTATGCATGCAGTGAATGACAGCTCTGCTGCCCTTTGGATCGAGGGCTTACTGAGCTGTCAGGATTGTGAGTGACAGCTCAACCACCCAATCTAAGGCAAAGTAGTGAGTAGTGTGAATGACAGCTCAGCTGTTCTATCTGTTTAGTCTGTTGGATCTCCTCCAGGTGCCATTGTTCTAGGTGATTACAGGGCTATTTAACACTGAGAATGGTGAGACAATTGCCAATTGTAGCTTTGCTTAACTAGTGTGTGTTTAAACAATGCTCTGAGCTGCATTCTGAACTTCGTTACTGACCTTGGATTTACCTTTGACCATCTGTTTGCCTTACCCCTTTGTCTTGATCCACTACCTTCCTGATACTCTGACCTCGGACTGTTATCCGACTACGCCTTTGTCTATTATGAACCTTCTAGGTACTGACCCCGAAATTCTTGACTATCCTGCTTCACGGAAAGTCCATGAGTAGTGACTAGAGTCATACCCTCCAGTTGTTTTTTTTATTACATGCAGCTTAGTTTTCCAGCTTTTATTAACCCTGTCCTGACTTTTTTGAGATGTGTTGCCGACATCAAATACTAAATGATTTAACTTTTTGAAACGAAATGGAAAACTGCCCAATGTTGACCTACCGATCTATGTTCAACGAGATTTCCCATTGATCACATTCTTGTTTTCCTTACATTTTACACAGTGTTCCAACTGTTTTGGGCTGTAGAATGGGAGGTTATAAAAGTTCCTGTTGGCGGGATGTCTAGATGTGATAATACTTTTGAATACACAGATTTTTAACTCTTTACAATAAAAGAATTGTGCTTACCAATTTATTTGCATACAGTGGCATTCGTTGCCCATAGACCTCCATGTTAAACACACATGTACCATGAAGCTGTCCTTTGGGCTTTACACTCTCACATAAGTGTATATGAGAAGCCAATACATTCTGTAATGTCAAACTTTCTCAGGACCTCAACCAGAGCTGAAGTCACTACACGGGATGTTCATAATGTCATTAGCATTTCTAAATATTTATCCCTAAAATGCCTTCCTTTGTATCCAACTAGTGGATGCTTCTTAGAAGCAAAAAGGAGCTATTTTCTGCAGTAGCAAACTATTAAACTATAAACATCACTATAAGGGTATGTTCACACGTTCCTGATTTCCATCCTTTTTTTTTCAGGACTGAAACTGCAGCTCTTGGCAGAAAACGCAGGTCCTTTTTTTGGTCCTTTTTTTGTGCTTTTTTGGTGCGTTTTTTGATGCGTTTTTTGATCCTTTTTTTTATGCAGTTTTCTATGCAGAGTCTGTGTGTTTTCTAGGAAGTTTTTTAGGGTTAAAATGGCTGAAAATACCCTAACCCTAACCCTACCCCTACCCCTATTCTAACCTTAGTGGGAAAAAAAAAAAATCTTAATTTTTTTATTGTCCCTACCTATGGGGGTGACAAAGGGGGGGGGGGGGTGTCATTTACTATTTTTTTTATTTTGATCACTGAGATAGGTTATATCTCAGTGATCAAAATGCACTTTGGAACGAATCTGCCGGCCGGCAGATTCGGCGGGCGCACTGCGCATGCGCCCGCCATTTTGCAAGATGGCGGCGCCCAGGGAGAAGACGGCCGGACGGACACCGGGAGGCCGGGTAAGTATAAGGGGGGGAGATTAGGGCACGGGGGGGCATCGGAGCACGGGGGGGGGGGCATTGGAGCACGGGGTTGGGGCATCGGAGCATGGGGGGGTGGGATCGGGGCAGCCACACTCCGCCCACGCACTTCCGCCCGCTTCCCCGCACTTCCTGCTGCAGCGGTTCGGCACCACAAACCGCAATAAAACCCGCAGATATATTTTTGATCTGCGGGTTTTACTGCGGGTTTGACCTCACAATGGAGGTCTATGGGTGCAGAACCGCTGCGGCTCCGAAAAAAGAAGTGACATGCTCCTTCTTTTTTCCCGCAGCTATTCAGCGTGGCTTTTTTTTTTAAATTCAGGATCATGTGCACAGCGGTTCCTGTTTTCCATAGGGTACATTGTACTGTACCCTGCATGGAAAACAGCTGCGGAACCGCAGCGGCAAAAACGCTGCGGTTCCGCAGTAAAAAACGCACTGTGCGAACATGGCCTAATATATCTTTATTTACTATACAGTGGCTTGCGAAAGGATTCTCCCCCTCCCCTTTAGCATTATTTGTGTTTTGCTATCTAACAACCTGGAATTTCACTTTTTTTTTTTTTTTAGGGTTTCCATCAGTTCATATAAAAATCATACGTTCAACTGTGAACATGTGGCTTTCATAGAATCATAGAAAGCTCCAGTTTTTCAATGTCTTTTGTAAAATGTCATGCACAGAAATGGACACAGAATTCCAGATGAGGACTGACCAAGGAGGAGTAGAGGGGGATAATTTCTTTACGTAATTTCAACTCTTTACTTCTCTAAGGCCTCTTTCACACTTCCGTCGGTAGGGGTCTGTTGCAATGCGTCGTGCCGACGTACCGACGGACATTGTGAAAGTTTTGCATAACGTGGGCAGCGGATGCAGTTTTTCGACGCATACGCTGCCCTTTCTGCAGTCTGGGGAGGACGGGGCGGAGTTTCGGCCGTGCATGCGCGGTCGAAAATGTCGGATGCGACGGACAAAAAAGTTATATTGAACGTTTGTGATGACGGTCCGCCAAAACACGACAGACGCGACGTGTGGTAATCCGTCGCGATCCGTTGCTAATACAAGTTTATGGGCAAAAAACGCATCCTGCGAGCACATTTGCAGGATCAGTTTTTGGCCCTAAACGACAGATTGTGACGGAGGCCAAATGACAGAAGTGTGGAAGAGGCCTTAATGCACCCTAGAACTGTTTGCCTTTTTTGCTGCTGCATCACACTGTTGACTCATGCACAGTTTGTTATCTATTAGTATATCCAAGTCTTTTTCATATGTGCTGTTTCTTAGTTCTATTCCTCCCATTCTCTAGATATAATTTTTGCTTTTCTTGCAGAATCTTGAATGTTTCCCTGTTAAATACCATTGTATTAGTTGCTGTCCATTGTTCGAGCTTATCTAGATCCTTCTGAATCCTTTGTCTTTTCTAGTGCTAGCTATCCCTCCTAGCTTTGCATCATCTGCAAATTTGATTAGTTTACCTTCAGTTCACTTATCTACATCATTTATAAAAATAATGAACAACACTGAGGCCAGTGTTGTGAATTCTGTGGCAGAGCTCCCTCCTGTGGTCACAAGTGGTACTTCGGCTGATTCTCTCTGGGAGCTTCCGTTTGTGGAGGAAACTGGTACTGCTGCTTCTGAGTTTCCTCCCTCAGGTGATCTGGTGAGGTCGTTAGGTGCTTCTCTACTTAACCCCACCTAATGCTTTGATTCATGCTTCCTGTCAATGTTCCAGTGTTGGACTTGTGTTTCTCTGGATCATTCCTGTGGCCTGCTGCTCTGCATAGCTAAGTGCTTCTTTGCTATTTGTTGCTATTTTTTCTGTCCAGCTTGTCTATTTGTTTTGCTGGAAGCTCTGGGACACAAAGGGTGTACCTCCGTGCCGTTAGTTCGGTACGGAGGGTCTTTTTGCCCCTTTGCGTGGTTTTCTTTAGGGTTTTGTGTAGACCGCAAAGTTATCTTTCCTATCCTCGTTCTGTCTAGAACATCGGGCCTCACTTTTCTGAATCTATTTCATCCCTACGTTTGTCTTTTCATCTTACTCACAGTCATTATATGTGGGGGGCTGCCTTTTCCTTTGGGGTATTTCTCTGAGGCAAGGTAGGCTTATTTTTTCTATCTTCAGGCTAGCTAGTTTCTCAGGCTGTGCCGAGTTGCATAGGTAGCGTTAGGCGCAATCCACGGCTGCCTCTAGTTGTGTTTGGAGAGGATCAGGGATTGTGGTCTGCAGAGTTCCCACGTCTCAGAGCTCGTTCTATTATTTTGGGTTGTTGTCAGATCACTGTATGTGCTCTGACCTCCATGTCCATTGTGATACTGAATTGCCTTTCAGAACAGTAGAGGAAGCCAAAAGTACTAATGATTCTCAATAGAGGGAAAAAAGAAGTTCTGAGACCATTTTTTTTTCTTGGCTTTGTGTTTTGTCTTTTTTTTCCCCTAGACATTTGGGTGGTTCAGTACACAGGTGTAGCGATGGACATTAGAAGTCTGTCTTCATTTGTGGATCAGCTCTCGGCAAGAGTACAAGAGATTCAAGACACTATTGATCAGAAATCTATGTTAGAACCAAGAATTCCTATTCCTGATTTGTTTTTTGGAGATAGAACTAAGTTTCTGAGTTTCAAAAATAATTGTAAGTTATTTCTGGCCTTGAAACCTCGTTCCTCTGGTGATCCAGTTCAACAGGTTTTGATTATTATTTCTTTTTTGCGCGGCGACCCTCAGGACTGGGCATTTTCTCTTGCGCCAGGAGATCCTGCATTAAGTAATATCAATGCGTTTTTCCTGGCGCTCGGATTGCTGTACGATGAGCCTAATTCAGTGGATCAGGCAGAAAAGAATTTGCTGGCTCTTTGTCAGGGTCAGGATGAGATAGAGGTATATTGCCAGAAATTTAGAAAATGGTCAGTGCTCACTCAATGGAATGAATCTGCGCTGGCAGCTATGTTCAGAAAGGGTCTCTCTGAAGCCCTTAAGGATGTCATGGTGGGATTTCCTATGCCTGCTGGTTTGAATGAGTCTATGTCTTTGGCTATTCAGATCGGTCGACGCTTGCGTGAGCGTAAATCTGTGCAGCATTTGGCGGTATTACCTGAGCTTAAACCTGAGCCTATGCAGTGCGATAGGACTTTGACCAGAGTTAAACGGCAAGAACACAGACGTCTGAATGGGCTGTGTTTCTACTGTGGTGATTCCACTCATGCTATCTCTGATTGTCCTAAGCGCACTAAGCGGTTCGCTAGGTCTGCCACCATTGGTACGGTACAGTCAAAATTTCTTCTGTCCGTTACCTTGATCTGCTCTTTGTCATCATATTCTGTCATGGCGTTTGTGGATTCAGGCGCTGCTCTGAATTTGATGGACTTGGAATATGCTAAGCGTTGTGGGTTTTTCTTGGAGCCCTTGCAGTGTCCTATTCCATTGAGAGGTATTGATGCTACGCCTTTGGCCAAGAATAAGCCTCAATACTGGACCCAGCTGACCATGTGCATGGCTCCTGCACATCAGGAGGATATTCGCTTTCTGGTGTTGCATAATCTGCATGATGTGGTCATGTTGGGGTTGCCATGGATACAAGCCCATAATCCAGTATTGGATTGGAAATCCATGTCAGTGTCCAGCTGGGGTTGTCAGGGGGTACATGGTGATGTTCCATTTTTGTCAATTTCGTCATCCACCCCTTCTGAGGTTCCAGAGTTCTTGTCTGATTACCGGGATGTATTTGATGAGCCCAAGTCCGATGCCCTACCTCCGCATAGGGATTGTGATTGTGCTATCAATTTGATTCCTGGTGGTAAATTCCCAAAAGGTCGACTGTTTAATTTATCCGTGCCTGAGCACACCGTTATGCGCAGTTATGTGAAGGAATCCCTGGAGAAGGGGCATATTCGCCCGTCATCGTCGCCATTAGGAGCAGGGTTCTTTTTTGTAGCCAAAAAGGATGGTTCGCTGAGACCTTGTATAGATTATCGCCTTCTTAATAAGATCACTGTTAAATTTCAGTACCCCTTGCCTTTGTTATCTGATTTGTTTGCTCGGATTAAGGGGGCTAGTTGGTTCACCAAGATTGATATTCGTGGTGCGTATAATCTGGTGCGAATCATGCGAGGCGATGAATGGAAAACTGCATTTAATACGCCCGAGGGTCATTTTGAGTATCTAGTGATGCCATTCGGACTTGCCAATGCTCCATCAGTGTTTCAGTCCTTTATGCATGACATCTTCCGAGAGTACCTGGATAAATTCCTGATTGTGTACTTGGATGACATTTTGATCTTCTCGGATGATTGGGAGTCTCATGTGAGACAGGTCAGAACGGTTTTTCAGGTCCTGCGTGCTAATTCTTTGTTTGTGAAGGGATCAAAGTGTCTCTTTGGTGTGCAGAAGGTTTCATTTTTGGGGTTCATCTTTTCCCCTTCTACTATCGAGATGGATCCTGTTAAGGTCCAAGCCATCCATGATTGGACTCAGCCGACATCTCTGAAAAGTCTGCAAAAGTTCCTGGGCTTTGCTAATTTTTATCGTCGCTTCATCTGCAATTTTTCTAGTATTGCCAAACCATTGACCGATTTGACCAAGAAGGGTGCTGATTTGGTCAGTTGGTCTTCTGCTGCTGTGGAAGCTTTTCAAGAGTTGAAGCGTCGTTTTTCTTCTGCCCCTGTGTTGTGTCAACCTGATGTTTCTCTTCCGTTCCAGGTCGAGGTTGATGCTTCTGAGATTGGAGCAGGGGCTGTTTTGTCGCAGAGAGGTTCTGATTGTTCAGTGATGAAACCATGCGCTTTTTTTTCCAGGAAGTTTTCGCCTGCTGAGCGGAATTATGATGTGGGCAACCGAGAGTTGCTGGCCATGAAGTGGGCATTCGAGGAGTGGCGTCATTGGCTTGAAGGAGCTAAGCATCGCGTGGTGGTATTGACTGATCATAAGAACCTGACTTATCTCGAGTCTGCTAAGCGTTTGAATCCTAGACAGGCTCGTTGGTCGCTGTTTTTTCGCCCATTTTGACTTTGTGATTTCGTACCTTCCGGGCTCTAAAAATGTGAAGGCGGATGCTCTGTCTAGGAGTTTTGTGCCCGACTCTCCGGGTTTATCTGAGCCGGCGGGTATCCTCAAGGAAGGAGTAATTGTGTCTGCCATCTCCCCTGATTTGCGGCGGGTGCTGCAAAAATTTCAGGCTAATAAACCTGATCGTTGTCCAGCGGAGAAACTGTTTGTCCCGGATAGGTGGACAAATAAAGTGATCTCTGAGGTTCATTGTTCGGTGTTGGCTGGTCATCCTGGAATCTTTGGTACCAGAGAGTTAGTGGCTAGATCCTTTTGGTGGCCATCTCTGTCGCGGGATGTGCGTTCTTTTGTGCAGTCCTGTGGGATTTGTGCTCGGGCTAAGCCCTGCTGTTCTCGTGCCAGTGGGTTGCTTTTGCCCTTGCCGGTCCCGAAGAGACCTTGGACACATATCTCTATGGATTTTATTTCAGATCTTCCCGTCTCTCAAAAGATGTCAGTCATTTGGGTGGTCTGTGATCGCTTTTCTAAGATGGTCCATCTGGTACCCTTGTCCAAGTTGCCTTCCTCCTCTGATTTGGTGACATTGTTCTTCCAGCATGTGGTTCGTTTGCATGGCATTCCAGAGAATATCGTTTCTGACAGAGGTTCCCAGTTTGTTTCGAGGTTTTGGCGAGCCTTTTGTGGTGGGATGGGCATTGACTTGTCTTTTTCCTCGGCTTTTCATCTTCAGACTAATGGCCAGACCGAACGAACCAATCAGACTTTGGAAACTTATCTGAGATGCTTTGTTTCTGCCGATCAGGATGACTGGGTGTCCTTTTTGCCTTTGGCTGAGTTCGCCCTTAATAATCGGGCCAGCTCGGCTACCTTGGTTTCGCCATTTTTCTGCAATTCTGGGTTTCATCCTCGTTTCTCTTCAGGACAGGTTGAGTCTTCGGACTGTCCTGGTGTGGATACTGTGGTGGACAGGTTGCAGCAGATTTGGACTCATGTAGTGGACAATTTGACCTTGTCCCAGGAGAAGGCTCAATGTTTCGCTAATCGCAGACGCCGTGTGGGTCCCCGACTTCGTGTTGGGGATCTGGTTTGGTTATCTTCTCGTCATATTCCTATGAAGGTTTCCTCTCCTAAATTTAAACCTCGTTTCATTGGTCCTTATAGGATTTCTGAGGTTATTAATCCTGTGTCTTTTCGTCTGACCCTCCCAGATTCTTTTTTCATACATAACGTCTTCCATAGGTCATTGTTGCGGAGATACGTGGCACCTATGGGTCCATCTGTTGACCCTCCTGCCCCGGTTTTGGTGGAGGGGGAATTGGAGTATATTGTGGAGAAGATTTTGGATTCTCGTGTTTCAAGACGGAAACTCCAGTATCTGGTTAAATGGAAGGGTTATGCTCAGGAGGATAATTCCTGGGTTTTTGCCTCTGATGTCCATGCTCCCGATCTTGTTCGTGCCTTTCATGTGGCTCATCCTGGTCGGCCTGGGGGCTCTGGTGAGGGTTCGGTGACCCCTCCTCAAGGGGGGGGTACTGTTGTGAATTCTGTGGCAGAGCTCCCTCCTGTGGTCACAAGTGGTACTTCGGCTGATTCTCTCTGGGAGCTTCCGTTTGTGGAGGAAACTGGTACTGCTGCTTTTGAGTTTCCTCCCTCAGGTGATCTGGTGAGGTCGTTAGGTGCTTCTCTACTTAACCCCACCTAATGCTTTGATTCATGCTTCCTGTCAATGTTCCAGTGTTGGACTTGTGTTTCTCTGGATCATTCCTGTGGCCTGCTGCTCTGCATAGCTAAGTGCTTCTTTGCTATTTGTTGCTATTTTTTCTGTCCAGCTTGTCTATTGGATTTGCTGGAAGCTCTGGGACGCAAAGGGTGTACCTCCGTGCCGTTAGTTCAGTACGGAGGGTCTTTTTGCCCCTTTGCGTGGTTTTCTTTAGGGTTTTGTGTAGACCGCAAAGTTACCTTTCCTATCCTCGTTCTGTCTAGAATATCAGGCCTCACTTTGCTGAATCTATTTCATCCCTACGTTTGTCTTTTCATCTTACTCACAGTCATTATATGTGGGGGGCTGCCTTTTCCTTTGGGGTATTTCTCTGAGGCAAGGTAGGCTTATTTTTTCTATCTGCAGGCTAGCTAGTTTCTCAGGCTGTGCCGAGTTGCATAGGTAGCGTTAGGCGCAATCCACGGCTGCCTCTAGTTGTGTTTGGAGAGGATCAGGGATTGCGGTCTGCAGAGTTCCCACGTCTCAGAGCTCGTTCTATTATTTTGGGTTGTTGTCAGATCACTGTATGTCCTCTGACCTCCATGTCCATTGTGATACTGAATTGCCTTTCAGAACAGGCCAGCACAGAGCCTGATGATACTCCACTTGAAACACTCTTCTGATTGGATGTGCAACCATTTAGTACCACTCTGAGTATGATCACTGTGCCAGTTGTGAATCCAACTATCTGTAGCCTTGTCAATCCCATACGTGGTAATTTTTTCAATAAAGAAAGTGTGACATACTTTATCAAATGCTTTGCTGAAGTCAAGATATACTTTATCTATCACATTTCCCTGATCCACCTAGTCAGTGATTCCATCATAGAAGGAAATTAGATTGGAATGGAATTTGTTTGCTACAAACCCATGCTGGCTGAGCTTAATTACGGTTTTCTTATCCAAGTATTTAAATACACGTTGTTTAATAATTGGTTCAAAGATCTTTACTGGTATAGAAGTATACTATATCTACCACATTTCCCTGATCCACCCAGTCAGGGATTCCATCGTAGAAAGAAATTAAGCATACTGTTTAATCAACACTCGAGTGATTTAAGGCAAAACGTGTAAATGTTTTGGAGTGGTCTAGTCAAAGCCCAGACCTCAATCCAAATGAAAATTTGTGGTCAGACTTGAAGATTGCTATTCACCAGAGGAAAACATCTAAATTGAAGGAGCTGAGGCAGTTTTGCCATGAGGAATGGGCAAAATTCCCAGTGACAATATATGGAAAGCTCATAGAGACTTATCCAAAATGACTTGCAACTGTAATTGCTGCAAAAAGAGGCTCTACAAAGTCCTGAATTTAGTGGGGTGAATAGTTATGCACAGTGAAGTTTTCAGTTATTTGTCCTGCTTGTTGTTTGCTTCACAATAAAAAGAAATCCAAAATGTTCACAGTAGTAGGCATCTTCTTTACATGAACTGATGCAAACCCTCCAAAAAAATGTGAAATTCCGGGTTGCCAGGAAGGAAAACACAAAATTCCAGGTGTGAGGGGATGAATACTTTTGCATGCAACTGTATTTTACAGAGAGGAACACTCCCACAAGAGAAAAATCTGAAACTTGGATCAAGGCACAAAGTGCTTATCAGATGCTCTAAAATAGACTGCAGGGACTAAGATTGTAGACTGAAACCTAGAGCCATGTTATTAACTTAAGAAAACCACTTACATATGCAAAAATATTTTTTCCATTTTTGTCCATAGCCTTCAAGGTGAAAACAACCACGTCCCTGTGATGGAGCGGTACTAGACTTTATCAGCTCTATTACTACTGATGCATACCTGGTAATATTCATTATTGACATTTCCTTGAGCCCATCCAATCTTATTTGCTAAATCATTCTATTATTTCAAACAGCTAAAGACCTAATGCAGGGAAAAAAAGCAGAAGTCGAGGGGATTCTGTCCAGACGCTGATAAGACCATAGCCGCAGCTGTATTACATTTAATACATAGCGGATTATTTATTAATCTGAACTAATGCCCGGCGGGGGGATTCACTTTAATGAATGATCATAGCTGCATATTATTAGCAGCTTTAGATTCTGATCTTATAAGGATTAGGAGAGTAAACAGAGATGATTCCAGGGGGTCAGAGACAGTTCAATGAAGTTAGCCAGAAAAATAGTGAAATAATTATTAAATAAATATATATTCCACATTTTTTCACATTACACCCACAAACATGAATGTATTTTATCTGGATATTATGTGATATACCAACACAAAGTAGCAAGTATCTGTGAATTGCAAAGGCAATGATACATAGTTTTCTAAAGATTTAATAAATCTGAAATTTGTTTCCATTCTTATTGCACATTCGTGCTCAGTGAGATTGAAAGATGTCTCTGAACAGCAATTTTTAAGTCTTTTCGCAGATTACCAATGAGATTTAGGTGCGGACCGTGACTAGGCCGGCCATTCACATACATGAATATGCTTTGACCTAAATCATACATTGTAGCTCTGTCAGTATGTTTAGGGTCATTGTCCGGCAGGTACATGAACCTTCGCCCCAGCCTCAGATCTTTTGCAGCCTCTTTAACAGGTTTTCCTCCAGGATGGCCCTGCATTTAGCTTCATCCATCTTCTCTAACTCCTGCCAGCTTCCCCGTCCCTGCTGAAGAAAAGCTTCCCCACAGCGTGACGCTACTACCACCATGTTTGACAGTGGGGGTGGGATTTTCAGGGTGATGTGCAGAGTTAGTCGACCATCACACATAGAAATTTGCATTAAGGTCCCAAAATTCTACTTTAGTCTTATAGGACCAGAGCAACTCTGCTTGCCGAGTCCCCAACAAGGCTTTTTGGCAAAATGCAAATGGGACTTCTTATGGCTTGCTTTTAAAAATATCATTATTCCCATAAAGGCCAAATTTATGAGTAATAGTTGTCCTGTGGACAGATTATCCCTCCTGAGATGTGGATCTCTGCAGCTCCTCCAGACTGACCATGTGCCTCTTGGCTGCTTCTCTAATTAGTACACTCCTTGCTTGGTATGTCAGTTTAGGTGGACAGCCATGTCTTGGTACAGTAGGTTTGCAGTTATGCTATACCTTCATTTTTGGATGATATATTGAACAGTGCTCCATTAGATGTTCAGAGCTTGGGCTATTTTTTTATGACCTAACTGTGCGTTAGCTTTACTCTTCTCAACAACTTTATACCTGACCTGTCTGGTGTGTTCCTTGGTTCTCATAATGTTGTTTGATTCCTATTGTTCTTCGACAAACTTTGGAGGCCTTCACAAAGCTAAAGGTGCGATCTAACTACTCCATTATTAGAAACAAATTTTCCTAGAACACTTGTTTCCTAATAATTGTGCAGTCCAAACAGGCTGCTTATCACCCGACAAAAGAGCTAAATGCTTGTTCGTCAAATTAATTTTTTTTTTCGGGGGGGGGGGCTTGCCTTAGGGTATGTGCACACGCTGCGGATTTTGCTGCGGATCCACAGCGTTTCCGAAGCTGCGGATCCGCAGCAGTTTCCCATGAGTTTACAGTACCATGTTAACCTATGGGAAGTGAAATCCACAGTGCACATGCTGTGCAAAAAAAAGTGCGGAAACGCAGCGGTTTATAATCCGCAGCATGTCAATTCTTTGTGTGGATTCCGCTGCGGTGTTACACCTGCTCCAATAGAAAACTGCAGGTGTAAAGCCGCAGCGGAATCCGCAGTAGAAACCGCGATAAATCCGCAGGAAAAACCGCAGCGGTTTTGCACTACGGTTTTTCCAAATCCGCTGCGGAAAAATCCGCAGTCCTCCAGAATACATGTGCACATACCCTAAAAGATAATTGTCCTAGGCAGCACATACAAACAGAAGTTGTGCTGCCGAGAATAATGGCAGCCTATGAGCACTGAACAATTTATTACAGATTGTTATGGGCACATATTATGCGGTTTACCTGTGTAAACAGGGTGGTAAAAAAACATCGATCAAGCAAACAAAGTAATGCACAGATGTGCCGTGTACCCTAAGGAGACATTCTGCCTCATAACATAGGTTTCTATGCCCTCATGTTGACTGTAAAAATCTCTTTAATAAAATCTATCTTTACTCTTCAATTCTTCCATTTTATCCAAAAATACCGATATCAGTGAAAAAAAATGCGAACAGCTACTAAATATCATTCGAACAGAAAACCAAATTTAGTTTCAGTTATTTCTATGGCGCGTAAATATGTCTCGACTTCCTTTGATGTGGCGGAGAATTCGAGTGGAGGTCAGGGGGCACTCGAGCAGAATAATGTTTAACAGACTGGACAGATAGAAAGAATCACAGGATTTTGGCTCACGCAGGGATGAGCTCATCAATACAACCAGCTGTGGACCATGGACGACACTGACCAAATAAGGCCACCAGTCCTACCAGCCGCGTCCTTCAGGAGATCCTGGGGTTTCTACATTTACTGTAGAGGACACTTCGGACATCCTGTTTTTCATCCACAGGAAACCTAATGCTCGCTGACTACTACAAGACTCCACTGCAACGGCTGCCACCGATCACTACTACTCCTGTAAATTGGTTCTTCGACTTTCTTGGTGTTTTAGTTCCTCATATTTTTCGCAACTCAGCTTCTTGTTAGCGTATATTTGATGGAGGATAGGAGTAGTAGTGTGCTGAATTACATACATTCTGAGGATGTGGTGAAGGATTAGATCATGCGGTTTATTCTCAATGCGTTTCGAAGTTGAACCAACTTCTTCATCAGGAGAACCATGCTGTTTTGTTAACAAATGCTATTTTATATCTAGGGGCCTAAAATCTATACAGACCTAATGGTTTTCACAGCTGCAGGTTTGCTTCAATGTTTACAGTTATTGTACAAACTACGGCAAACTGCCCTGACCCAACTCCTGCTCTAAACTTTACTGCCTTTTCACTCTTTAGTAGACGCCAGGGCAGGAGAGTTTCCATTGTCTTATATCATATTCCGCACCTTATATATGGCAGCCAGTCATTGACTAATGTCTATTACGTATATCAGTTGTCCTATGCCCTCCCCGATCATGACCGTCTCAACACAACTCGTTTCAGGAGGCTCCATTTCATGCCTACTTCACAATCTCCCCTTCTTCATCTCTAGAGGAAAGATTGATTCTATGCCCAAAAGGTATAAAGTATAAATGTAGTAAAAACAAAATAAATGAACCGGAGTATAAGTTGGCATACGTGCTACATGTAAGAGCTATTAAACCAACAATGCCTTAGATAGAAACAAAATCAACATATACAGTGGGGCAAAAAAGTATTTAGTGAGTCAGCAATAGTGCAAGTTCCACCACTTAAAAAGATGAGAGGCGTCTGTAATTTACATCATAGGTAGACCTCAACTATGGGAGACAAACTGAGAAAAAAAAATCCAGAAAATCACATTGTCTGTTTTTTAACATTTTATTTGCATATTATGGTGGAAAATAAGTATTTGGTCAGAAACAAAATTTCATCTCAATACTTTGTAATATATCCTTTGTTGGCAATGACAGAGGTCAAACGTTTTCTGTAAGTCTTCACAAGGTTGCCACACACTGTTGTTGGTATGTTGGCCCATTCCTCCATGCAGATCTCCTCTAGAGCAGTGATGTTTTTGGCTTTTCGCTTGGCAACACGGACTTTCAACTCCCTCCAAAGGTTTTCTATAAGGTTGAGATCTGGAGACTTGCTAGGCCACTCCAGGACCTTGAAATGCTTCTTACGAAGCCACTCCTTCGTTGCCCTGGCGGTGTGCTTTGGATCATTGTCATGTTGAAAGACCCAGCCACGTTTCATCTTCAATGCCCTTGCTGATGGAAGGAGGTTTGCACTCAAAATCTCACGATACATGGCCCCATTCATTCTTTTATGTACCCGGATCAGTCGTCCTGGCCCCTTTGCAGAGAAACAGCCCCAAAGCATGATGTTTCCACCACCATGCTTTACAGTAGGTATGGTGTTTGATGGATGCAACTCAGTATTCTTTTTCCTCCAAACACGACAAGTTGTGTTTCTACCAAACAGTTCCAGTTTGGTTTCATCAGACCATAGGACATTCTCCCAAAACTCCTCTGGATCATCCAAATGCTCTCTAGCAAACTTCAGACAGGCCCGGACATGTACTGGCTTAAGCAGTGGGACACGTCTGGCACTGCAGGATCTGAGTCCATGGTGGCGTAGTGTGTTACTTATGGTAGGCCTTGTTACATTGGTCCCAGCTTTCTGCAGTTCATTCACTAGGTCCCCCCGCGTGGTTCCGGGATTTTTGCTCACCGTTCTTGTGATCATTCTGACCCCACGGGGTGGGATTTTGCGTGGAGGCCCAGATCGAGGGAGATTATCAGTGGTCTTGTATGTCTTCCATTTTCTAATTATTGCTCCCACTGTTGATTTCTTCACTCCAAGCTGGTTGGCTATTGCAGATTCAGTCTTCCCAGCCTGGTGCAGGGCTACAATTTTGTTTCTGGTGTCCATTGACAGCTCTTTGGTCTTCACCATAGTGGAGTTTGGAGTCAGAATGTTTGAGGGTGTGCACAGGTGTCTTTTTATACTGATAACAAGTTTAAACAGGTGCCATTACTACAGGTAATGAGTGGAGGAAAGAGGAGACTCTTAAAGAAGAAGTTACAGGTCTGTGAGAGACAGAAATCTTGATTGTTTGTTTCTGACCAAATACTTATTTTCCACCATAATATGCAAATAAAATGTTAAAAAAACAGACAATGTGATTTTCTGGATTTTTTTTTCTCAGTTTGTCTCCCATAGTTGAGGTCTACCTATGATGTAAATTACAGACGCCTCTCATCTTTTTAAGTGGTGGAACTTGCACTATTGCTGACTGACTAAATACTTTTTTGCCCCACTGTATTTGTAGACTGTGAGCCCTCGCGGGCAGAGTCTTCTCTCCTCCTCTACAGGTCGCTGACTTTTTTGGTTCAAGATTATTGTATTTGTTTTTTATTACCGTATATTCTGGTGTATAAGACGACTGGGCGTATAAGATGACCCCCAACTTTTTCATATAAAATATGGAATTTGGGATATACCCACCGTATAAGACGGGGGTCATCTTATACACCCAGTCATCTTATACGGCGTGTGGTTCCCAGGGTCTGGAGGAGAGGAGACTCTCCTTCAGGCCCTGGGATCCATATTCATGTAAAAAATAAAGAATAAAAATAAAAAACATGGATATACTCACCCTCGGACGGCCCCTGGCTCACAGCACTGCTAGCGTCTGCCTCCGTTCCTGAGAATGCAGTGAGTGAAGGACCTTCGATGACGTCGCGGTCACATGAGCGGTCAGGTGACCGGTCACCTGACCGCGAAGTCATTGAAGGTCCTTCACTCACTGCATTCTCAGGAACGGAGGCAGACGCTAGCAGTACTGTGAGCCAGGGGCCATCCGAGGGTGAGTATATCCATGTTTTTTATTTTTATTCTTTATTTTTTACATGAATATGGATCCCAGGGCCTGAAGGAGAGTCTCCTCTCCTCCAGACCCTGGGAACCACACGCCGACATCCAGGATCGCTCCCTGCACACGCCGTACCCGGCGTGTAAGACGACCCCCGACTTTTGGGACAATTTTTAGGAGTCAAAAAGTCATCTTATACGCCGGGAAATACGGTATATATACACATGTACTTCGTAAACACTGTTTTTGAGCAAAATAAAGTGTGGCCTCCATTGAGTTTTGGATATGGGACGGACCCCACTCCATCTAAATCATATAAATAAACTGGAGCAGTGGGCAGCAACTAACAAAATGGTTTTTAATAAGGAAAAATGCAAAGTACTACATCTGGGTAATGAAAATGAAAAAAGCATATACAGAATGGGAGGAATAGGGCTAAGACTACTTTCACATATCAGGTTTTCAGTGTCAGGCTAAATCCAGCGAATGTTGGAAAAACTGGATTCGGCGCAGATTGTGAAAAACTGATGCGACGGATCCGTTTTTTTTTACAGATCTGGCTAGCCTATCTAGATTATTGGATAAAACAAAAATTTGGAGCATGCTCAGTTTAAAAAACCGGATCAGGCCGCCAGATCCGCCTTTTTCCGGATCCGGCACCTTCCGGCTCCCATAGGCTTCCATTCTAGCAAACAGCCGGAAGCGCCGGATGCGGCGCTTCAGGCTTTTTCGCGGGAGACAAAAAACGTTGCAATGGACATTTTTCAAGAAACCGGAAGCGGCAGATTTGCCTAATCCGGCGAAAACCGGACAAAATGCAATGTCATCTGGTGCAATCCGGCACTAATACAAGTCTATGGGAAAAAAACCTGTTCCGGTGGCAACATACGCCTGATCCATTTTTTTTTAAACCCCTTTACCCCCAAGGGTGGTTTGCACGTTATGGACAGGGCCAATTTTTACAATTCTGACCACTGTCCCTTTATGAGGTTATAACTCTGGAACGCTTCAACGGATCCCAGTGATTCTGACATTGTTTTCTCGTGACATATTGTACTTCATGATAGTGGTAAAAATTCTTTGATAGTACCTGCGATTATTTGTGAAAAAAATGGAAATTTGGCGAAAATTATGAAAATTTCGTAATTTTCCAACTTTGAATTTTTATGCAATTAAATCACAGAGATATGTCACACACAATACTTAATAAGTAACATTTCCCACATGTCTACTTTACATCAGCACAATTTTGAAACCAAAATTTTTTTTGTTAGGGAGTTATAAGGGTTAAAAGATGACCAGCAATTTCTCATTTTTACAACACCATTTTTTTTTAGGGACCGTATCTCATTTGAAGTCATTTTGAGGGGTCTATATGATAGAAAATACTCAAGTGTGACACCATTCTAAAAACTGCACCCCTCATGGTGCTCAAAACCATATTCAAGAAGTTTATTAACCCTTCTGGTGCTTCACAGGAATTTTTGGAATGTTTAAATAAAAATGAACATTTAACTTTTTTTCACAAAAAATTTACTTCAGCTCCAATTTGATTTATTTTACCAAGGGTAACAGGAGAAAATGGACCCCAAAAGTTGTTGTACAATTTGTCCTGAGTACACCGATACCCCATATGTGGGGGTAAACCACTGTTTGGACGCATGACAGAGCTCGGAAGCGAAGGAGCGCCATTTGACTTTTCAATGCAAAATTGACTGGAATCGAGATGGGACACCATGTTGCGTTTGGAGAGCCCCTGATGTGCCTAAACATTGAAACCCCCCACAAGTGGCACCATTTTGGAAAGTAGACCCCCTAAGGAATTTATCTAGAGGTGTGGTGAGCGCTTTGACCCACCAAGTGCTTCACAGAAGTTTATAATGCAGAACCGTAAAAATAAAAAATCATATTTTTTCACAAAAATTATCTTTTCGCCCCCCATTTTTTATTTTCCCAAGGGTAAGAGAAGAAATTGGACCCCAAAAGTTGTTGTACAATTTGTCCTGAGTACGCTGATACCCCATATGTGGGGGTAAACCACTGTTTGGGCGCATGGGAGAGCTCGGAAGGGAAGGAGCGCTGTTTGGCTTTTCAATGCAAAATTGACAGGAATTGAGATGGGACGCCATGTTGCGTTTGGAGAGCCACTGATGTGCCTAAACATTGAAATCCCCCACAAGTGACACCATTTTGGAAAGTAGACCCCCTAAGGAACTTATCTAGAGGTGTGGTGAGCACTTTGGCCCACCAAGTGCTTCACAGAAGTTTATAATGCAGAGCCGTAAAAATAAAACAAATATTTTTTCCCACAAAAATTATTTTTTAGCCCCCAGTTTTGTATTTTCCCGAGGGTAACAGGAGAAATTGGACCCCAAAATTTGTTGTCCAATTTGTCCTGAGTACGCTGATACCCCATAAGTGGGGGGAACCACTGTTTGGGTGCATGGGAGGGCTCGGAAGGGAAGGAGCGCCATTTGGAATGCAGACTTAGATGGAATGGTCTGCAGGTGTCACATTGCGTTTGCAGAGCCCCTAATGTACCTAAACAGTAGAAACCCCCCACAAGTGACACCATTTTGGAAAGTAGACCCCCTAAGGAACTTGTCTAGATGTGTGGTGAGCGCTTTGACCCACCAAGGGCTTCACAGAAGTTTATAATGCAGAGCCGTGAAAATAAAAAATCTTTTTTTTTCCCACAAAAATTATTTTTTAGCCCCCTGTTTTGTATTTTCCCAAGGGTAACAGGAGAAATTGGACCCCAAAAGTTGTTGTACTATTTGTCCTGAGTACGCTGATACCCCATATGTTGGGGTAAACCCCTGTTTGGGCACACGGGAGAGCTCGGAAGGGAAGGAGCACTGTTTTACTTTTTCAACGCAGAATTGGCTGGAATTGAGATCGGACGCCATGTCGTGTTTGGAGAGCCCCTGATGTGCCTAAACAGTGGAAACCCCCCAATTATAACTGAAACCATAATCCAAACACACTCCTAACCCTAAATAAAAGAATATACACTGGCGCTATAACTGCAGATGTGGGCTACACAAGTGTCGCTGGTACTCCTGTCAGATGATGTGCCCAATCTGACAAACAAGGATTAAAGACCAATAAACAAATAAAGAGTACCGCGCTACAAGTGGTTGCTATGGCTGGATACTGTCAGTGATTGCAGCGTCACGACTCAAAACTACCTATGAACATAAATGGCCACAAATACTAACAGATCAATTAGACAATTTGCATATACTTGGACAAAGAGAGGTGCGCTGACCTTCTGTATGCGTGGTGTAACTAATTGTGGCTTTCCTGCTAAGCCGGTAATACTATACTGGTACGCCGCTTAAGTAGATGGTAACCAGTAATATTGCCGTTACCTGCTGTGTGCCGCCGTATGAGGATCCCGGAGCTGCTCGGCTACTTGCGTCGGATCCAGCTGGCTGATCAATGCATCTAGGGGTCCGCTCTGGCGGAGGGCTGGTTCCGTCTCCCTAGAGCGTAAGTATGCGGGTGCTAGCCTCGGTCGATCTCGGCGGCTTTGGGTACTGCAGGTGGGGACTGTGGTAGCTACGTGTAGCGCCAGAGACGTCCCGGCCGGAGGCGTCCCTGGATACACGTGCAGAAATGGCCGACACTGCGAAGCAGTGAGTGACGTCACTGGCCTATGGAGCCTCAATGGGGTCAAACCTACAATTAGTAGGCAATTAGCCACAATTAGTTACACCACGCATACAGAAGGTCAGCGCACCTCTCTTTGTCCAAGTATATGCAAATTGTCTAATTGATCTGTTAGTATTTGTGGCCATTTATGTTCATAGGTAGTTTTGAGTCGTGACGCTGCAATCACTGACACTCCTAACCCTAATTCCAACGGTAACCCTAACCACACCTCTAACCCTGACACACCCCTAACCCTAATCCCAACCCTATTCCCAACTGTAAATGTAATCTAAACCCTAACCCTAACTTTAGCCCCAACCCTAACCCTAACCCTAGCCCTAGCCCCAACCCTAACCCTAGCCCTAACCCTAGCCCTAACCCTAATGGGAAAATGGAAATAAATACATTTTTTTAATTTTTCCTTAACTAAGGGGGTGATGAAGGGGGGTTTGATTTACTTTTATAGCGGGTTTTTTAGTGGATTTTTATGATTGGCAGCCGTCACACACTGAAAGACGCTTTTTATTGAAAAAAATATTTTTTGCGTTACCACATTTTGAGAGCTATAATTTTTCCATATTTGGGTCCACAGATTCATGTGAGGTCTTGTTTTTTGCGGGACGAGTTGACATTTTTATTGGTAACATTTTCGGGCACGTGACAATTTTTGATAGCTTTTTATTCTGATTTTTGTGAGGAAGACCAAAAACCAGCAATTCATGAATTTCTTTTGGGGGAGGCGTTTATACCGTTCCGCGTTTGGTTAAATTGATAAAGCAGTTTTATTCTTCGGGTCAGTACGATTACAGCGACAACTCATTTATATCATTTTTTTATGTTTTGGCGCTTTTATACGATAAAAACTATTTTACAGAAAAAATAATTATTTTTGCATCGCTTTATTCTCAGGACTATAACTTTTTTATTTTTTTGCTGATCATGCTGTATGGCGGCTCGTTTTTTGCGGGACAAGATGACGTTTTCAGCGGTACCATGGTTATTTATATCTGTCTTTTTGATTGCGTGCTATTCCACTTTTTGTTCGGCGGTATGATAATAAAGCATTGTTTTTTGCCTCGTGTTTTTTTTTTACGGTGTTTACTGAAGGGGTTAACTAGTGGGACAGTTTTATAGGTCGGGTCGTTACGGACGCGGCGATGCTAAATATGTGCACTTTTATTGTTTTTTTTTTATTTAGATGAAGAAATGTATTTATGGGAATAATATATATATTTTTTTTCATTATTTAGGAATATATATATTTTTTTTACACATTTGGAAAAAATTTTTTTTAACTTTTTTATTTTGTCTTAGGGGGGACATCACAGATCAATGATCTGACAGTTTGCATAGCACTCTGTCAGATCACTGATCTGACTTACAGCAGTGCAGGCTTCACAGTGCCTGCTCTGAGCAGGCGCTGTGAAGCCACCTCCCTCCCTGCAGGACCCGGATCCGAGGCCATCTTGGATCTGGGCCTGGAGCAGGCAGGGAGGGAGGTAAGACCCTCGTAGCAACGCGATCACATCGCGTTGCTGCGGGGGTCTCAGGGAAGCCCGCAGGGAGCCCCCTCCCTGCGCGATGCTTCCCTGTACCGCCGGCACATTGCGATCATCTTTGATCGCGGTGTGCCGGGGGTTAATGTGCCGGGGGCGGTCTGTGACCGCTCCTGGCCATAGTGCCGGATGTCAGCTGCGATAAGCAGCTGACACCCGGCCGCGATCGGCGGCGCTCCCCCCGTGAGCGCTGCCGATCGCATATGACGTACTATTCCATCCATGGGAATTAAGGCCCACCCCACATGGACGGAATAGTACATCTAATGGCAGAAAGTGGTTAAATTAGCCGGATTTAGCCTGACACTGAAAACCTGATGTGTGAAAGTAGCCTAAGCAACAGCACATGTGAAAAAGACTTGGGTATACTAATACATCACAGACTGCACATGAGTCAGCAGCGTGATGCAGCAGCAAAAATGCAATTCTGGGATGTTTTAACAGAAGCATATAGTCTAGATCACGTGAAGTCATTACTGCCCTCTACTCCTTTTTTGTTCAGACCTCATCTGGAATACTGTTTCATGTTTTGGGCACCCCATTTTAAAAAAGATCAACAAACTTGAGCAAGTTCAGAGACGAACGACCAGAATGGTGACCGGTCTGCAAACCATGTCCTATGAGGAACAGTTACAGGATTTGGGAATGTTTAGCTTGCAAAAAAGAAGACTGAGAGGAGATTTAATAGCTGTCTACAAATATCGCAAGGGCTGTCACATTGTAGAAGGATCATCTTTATTCTCATTAGCAGAAGGAAAGACTAGAAGTAATGGGATGAAACTGAATGGGAGGAGACACAGATTACATATTAGAAAAAACTTTTTGACAGTGAGGGTGATCAATTAGTGGAACAGGCTGCCACGAGAGGTGGTGAGTTCTCCTCCCATGGAAGTCTTCAAACAGAGGCTGGACAGACATGTGTCTGGGATGGATTAGTGAATCCTGCTTTAACCCCTTACCGGCATCGGACGTACTATACCGTCCGATGCCGGCTCCCCTGCTTTGATGCAGGGCTCTGCGGTGAGCCCGCACCAAAGCCGGGACATGTCAGCTGTTTTGAACAGCTGACATGTGCCCGTAATAGGCGCGGGCAGAATCGCGATCTGCCCGTACCTATTAACTAGTTAAATGCCGCTGTCAAACGCAGACAGCGGCATTTAACTACCGCTTCCGGCCGGGCGGCCGGAAATGACGTCATCGCCGACCCCCGTCACATGATCGGGGGTCGGCGATGCTTGTGAATGGTAACCATAGAGGTCCTTGAGACCTCTATGGTTACTGATTGCCCGTCGCTGTGAGCGCCACCCTGTGGTCGGCGCTCACAGCACACGTGCAATTTTGCTACATAGCAGCGATCATCAGATCGCTGCTATGTAGCAGAGCCGATCGGGTTGTGCCTGCTTCTAGCCTCTCATGGAGGCTATTGAAGCATGGCAAAAGTAAAAAAAAAAAGTTTAAAAAAATGTGAAAAAAATAAAAAAAAAACATAAAAGTTTAAATCACCCCCCTTTCGCCCCAATCAAAATAAATCAATAAAAAAATATCAAATCTACGCATATTTGGTATCGCCGCGCTCAGAATCGCCCGATCTATCAAATAAAAAAAAGTATTAACCTGATCGCTAAACAGCGTAGCAGGAAAAAAACTCGAAACGCCAGAATTACGTTTTTTTGGTCGCCGCGACATTGCATTAAAATGCAATAACGGGCGATCAAAAGAACGTATCTGCACCGAAATGCTATCATTAAAAACGTCATCTCGGCACGCAAAAAATAAGCCCTCAACCGACCCCAGATGATGAAAAATGGAGACGCTATGAGTATCGGAAAATGGCGCAATTTTTTTTTTTAGCAAAGTTTGGAATTTTTTTTCACCACTTAGATAAAAAATAACCTAGTCATGTTTGGTGTCTATGAACTCGTAATGACCTGGAGAATCATAATGGCAGGTCATTTTTAGCATTTAGTGAACCTAGCAAAAAAGCCAAACAAAAAACCAATGTGGGATTGCACTTTTTTTGCAATTTCACCGCACTTTGAATTTTTTTCCCGTTTTCTAGTACACGACATGCTAAAACCAATGATGTCGTTCAAAAGTACAACTCGTCCCGCAAAAAATAAGCCCTCACATGGCCAAATTGACGGAAAAATAAAAAAGTTATGGCTCTGGGAAGGAGGGGAGCGAAAAACGAACACGGAAAAACGAAAAATCCCCCGGTCATGAAGGGGTTAAGCAGGGGGTTGGACCAGATGACCCAGGAGGTCCCTTCCAACTCTAACATTCTATGATTCTATCTTAATAGAAATCATAACTACAGTAAACCTAGACACTGGAACAAATACACAAAACACAATATTTTGGTTGTCAAAACGGCCACAGCTTTATTTAAGTAGGGTGATATTCCCAGCTATATGACATACTGTACGGCACCCGAACAGACAGCTAAAAAGGAGCGGCACGCACTGGAGGCCATTCAAGCAGAGCTAGTAAACTTCTATGACCCTATGTTCCTCACTCCTGTGCTTAACCACCGTGCCTGCCCCTGATTGACGTTACCATTACAACATCCTCCTATCTCCTCTCCTCCATAAGCCAATCCTCCTCTGGGCCCCTGTGCAAGAGTGGGCCACCACCATCTTATATGAGCCGTACTTGGCACAATACACTTGAATCACGATGTACAGACAAAGGCGCATCTTATTTAAAGGGAACCTGTCACCAGGTTTGACAGATATGAGATACGTCCATCACCTTCTATAATGATGTATATAATCCACCAATCCGACCTGAAAGATAAGAAAAAGAGCTTTTATTATTCTCAACTGTGGGGAGGTTCAGTCCGAGGGGTGTCACTCGTCTTGCGATACCGTCCTGTTTCTTGCTTCGTGTGGATGACGCGTCCTATGTCATCCACACAGTCTCCCCAGCATCGTGCTCCTGCCATGACAAGAGCAGCCTAAAGTACTGCAGCGCGCAGGTGCCGGGAAAGGTCAAAGAGGCCCTGACGCATGCGCACTGCAGTACTTTGCTCTGCCCTCAAGAGGGCAGAGAAGTACGCCTGCGCAGGAGCGCGATGCTGGGGTGACTGTGTAGATAACGAAGGAACGTGTCATCCACATGAAGCAAGGAGGACGGCATCGCAGGAAAAAGGGAGGCGCCGGACCAAGAAGAGCTACAACCCTCGAACTGGGCCGCCCCACAGGTGAGTATTATAAAAGCTCTTTTTCTTCTCTTACAGGCCGGGTTGGGGGCACATATACAGCATTATAGAATACCGTATATCAGGTCTGAAAGGCAGTGCCAGTATCTCATATCCGCCAATTCTGGTGACAGGTTACCTTTAACAAAATACCCAGTTCATTGCTACATAAATTTGTGATTGAGGATAATGTCACATTTGCATGTAGGTGAAAAGTTGGGCCCTGGAGTTGGTTACTAGTGGGCCCTTGGCACCCCAGTCCGACATTGACTGCATCGATGTACAAGTGTTATGGAGTGATGTATTGCGGTGTTATGTGTCATTTCATATTTTGCTCAAAATAAAGCTAACTGTAGCATTTGGGGGGCTTTCTTCGAATGCCATTGCTTAGGGGGGGTACATTTCAAGTGTAGCCAACTCTCCTCTGCATATTAAAGAATATTCATTATTTAAGTGTAATTATGGCCGAATTAAGGAATCACAGAGCGATGACTTATGGAGAGTCAGTGATATTTTTTGCCGCCTGTCAGCTTTTCTCATAGATAGCGGTATTGGGATCAGACTATCGCTCCATCATATCATACAAGAATGAAGAGAGGGATATTTTTGAGTTGTTCTCAGATATACATTTACTGCATGGCTGTTCGGCAGTCCGGTCCCCCAGGGACGAGCGGAATGATTAAACCTCTTATCACGGAGCTCAGAATCATATCATGAAGTAATTGTGTCTCGCTGCAACATTAAATAACGCCACAGAAGGGACCTGAGCTACGATGGGAAAAATCCAAACAGCCATATTTCCAGGATGGGCCATTTATATATTTATTCTGCTGCATTAGCTCCATGACACATCACGCAGTGATGGAACGGCAAGGATTAGCGGGGAGATCCTCATAGCCTGGTACAAAAGTTGTGTCCGTGCCGGCCACGCCACAATCACTACCGGACACGGGAATTACAGCAGTTTCCTTCATTAACCAGATAAGGACATTTGTGTGAAGCTGTGGAATGAACCACTGGAAATCTCAATGTCAGTGGTCAAACAGATTTGTGGCAAAATCAGACTGTGGATAATCCCTGTGCAACAGGTGTGTGCAGGCTCCTCTCATGCACCACTCACACAGTACATAGGTGGCACACTGGTGGCACTCGCACATAATACTCCTACAATGCGCCACTCACTGATAATACTCAAATAACGTGCTGCTCGCACAGAATACTCATATCATGCACCACTCACAGATTAGTACTCACAACATGTGCCACTCACACATAGAATGCATATCATGTGTCACCAACCACCTGAGCTGCCGCCTCACCAACCACCCGAGCTGCTGCCCACCAACCACCCAAGCTGCCACCTCACCAACCACCCAAGCTGCCGCCTCACCAACCACCCGAGCTGCCACCTCACCAACCACCCGAGCTGCCGCCCCACCAACCACCCAAGCTGCTACCTCACAAACCACCCGAGCTGCCGCCCCACCAACCACCCAAGCTGCCGCCTCACCAACCACCCGAGCTGCTGCCCCACCAATCACCCAAGCTGCCACCTCACCAACCACCCAAGCTGCCGCCTCACCAACCACCCGAGCTGCCACCTCACCAACCACCCAAGCTGCTACCTCACAAACCACCCGAGCTGCCGCCCCACCAACCACCCAAGCTGCCGCCTCACCAACCACCCGAGCTGCCGCCCCACCAACCACCCGAGCTGCCGCCTCACCAACCACCCGAGCTGCCGCCCCACCAACCACCCGAGCTGCTGCCACGCCACCAACCACCCGAGCTGCTGCCGCCCCACCAACCACCCGAGCTGCCACCTCAGCAACCACCCGAGCTGCTGCCGCCGCACTAACCACCCGAACTGCTGCGTCACTACTGCCAGAGCTGCCGCCTCACCAACCACCCGAGCTGCCACCTCACCAACCACCCAAGCTGCCACCCCACCAACCACCCGAGCTGCCGCCCCACCAACCACCCAAACTGCCAAGTCGCCAGCACCAGAGCTGCTGCCTCACCAACCACCCGAGCTGCCGCTTCACCAACCACCCGAGCTGCCACCTCACCAACCACCAGAGCTGTCGCCTCACCACCACCAGAGCTGTCGCCTCACCACCACCAGAGCTGCCGCCTTACCACCACCAGAGCTGCCGCAACACCGACATCCTGTCTCTTCCCCATTATCCCATAAAATGTAATGGCAAGGTCCTATTCCCTCTGAACCAGTCTGTCATTGTAAATGTATTTACTGTAAACGATATCTATAACTCTGAATGTAACCCCTTTTCACATGTACAGTACCATGGAATTAATGGTGCTATATAAATAAATAAATACTCACACACAGTACTCATACACCAGATACATGCCACACAGCAGTCACTTGCTGGACAATTGCCATACATGCACCACTCATGCATAATATTTATGGCCTGCCCCAATTACGTGCTGGAAAAACGCCACACAGCAGTCACTTTCAGGATGAGCGCTATACATGCACCACTCACATTCTGGACATGCACCATGAATCAGTCGCTTGTAGGACAAATGCTATACATGCATCAAAGTATTTAAAAATTATTGACATAGCAGATGACTGCTCATAATAAGCTGTCATGTGTGTATATGAAAAATAACACTATTTCTGGCCATTATATGGCTTGTATCCTGCATTAAGCACCCGTTTCCCCTCTGCAGGCTGTATGTCTTTCAGCTGTCTCTGAGCTAGTGGGTGGAGATTAGCTACTATAATGTAGCACATACACAGAACACACAGACATGAGGCATTCCTGCTCTTCTGATTCTATGAAGGACATGTTCAGAAGCTACAGCCACAGGGACATTATACAGCCATATTGAGCAGTGCAGCAGTGAATCCAGCACTGATGTGAGACTAGAGGCTGCAATATGATAGATATGATTGTCTACGCCTACTGCCCTCTACTCCCCCTACCAATCTCATCTCCATAGTTTTCAATAGGAATCAGTTATCTGATCCCTAAGGGACCTGGAAATCTCCCTCTCTTTAACAAAGACAGACTTTAGCAGTTTTACAGAGTGAATAATCAGCGGAGGAGCCGATGGAAAAAAAACATGGTGTTAGAGGGGGGCAGAAATGACTCATAAGTGGAGAAAAAGAACATTTCTATTAAATATATTAAAAAGATTCTAATATTCACTTGTGCTATAGATTTATTTCAACAGTTGTTGAAACAGTGACCATTGAGTGAACAGTGAGAAGAGGCGTATGGTAGTGTACAGCACATAACGGTACCACAATACATACATAATGGTAACCAAAAGACAAGTTATGTCATAAATATAAAAAATAAATAGAAAAAAATACATAAAAAAATAAAAACTTGAAAAGTGCACGTAAATAACTAATTTCAACATGATCACTATTTCTTGCTAAAATTAAATGTACCTTTGCCGCACCAATCTGTTCCTTTCGAAACTTCTCCAGGGGGGATATTAGAACGTCATTGGCATTCTGGATCTGTAAAATAAAAAAATAAAATAACTTGAAGCAAACAAAATCTTAAAATAAGTTAAATTGCTTTTTTTTCCCCATTTCACATGGCAGTTTACCCAGCTCCTACAAAATTTTGCAAATCATTAACAATTAGCAAAAGCAAAAAAAAGTTGAGTTTTCATATGCAGAGCAATGCAACCAGTTATGTCAGTCATCACCAAGGTATTATTGTGTAGCGCAGAAATATTTTTCAATTCGATGGTGTGGTCAAAATTTTTTTTTTTGTATAGCCAATAGCTATAGCTTCAGGGGTCCCCATTGTGTCCAGCAGACAGCTGAGCAGACAATTACTAGAATTGTCTGTGTATAAAGATGGGTCCATGAGGTAGAGACCAATTCGAGAACACACCAAGGTCAAAATAGGAGCAGCGGAGGATTAGTGCGGTGCTTCTTTTACCAATTCTAAGCCATTGGTAAAATAAGAAAAAAAGTTACCGCACTCCTCCACGTTTCTTCATACAGAAACTTTTTTGGAAAGTTATAGCAATATTGCTTTATAGGTTATCCCTCCTAAGAAAACATTTTTATTTTGCCTAAAAAACATTTTTTTTTTTTGGTAAAGTTATATATTGGTTGAGACCACCTCTTAAGACATTGGCTTTGATTCATCAAGACCAACAATTTTCTCGCGAGCCGTGACGATGGGGCATGAAAGAGTCAGGCGAGTGGAGTGCACCGCCATGTGCCACGTTAGACTGGCGTAGGGAACGCCACAGCTCGTCATGAATTAGATGAGCTGTGGTGTCACAGCCATGACGCAATCCCCATCCCGTCCCAACTCTATCTCAACTTTGGCAGAGTTGGGGGAAAAAAACACCAAAAGTGGCAAAATTTTTGGTGCAATTCCAACGTTTTTAATTTAAGCGAGAAGAAAAATTGCTTTAATGAATCCGTGCCATAGTATATAAACCAAAGTTATATTAGGATAGGTGATACCTTACTAATCGCTTGGGGCCCAACTGATAGGACCACCCAATGTTCCAGAGAGAATGGCTCTGAATACAGCACAGGTCGAGCGTGAACGCACAGTGCCTATGGGACTGCTGGAGATGGCTTGACCTCCACTCTATTCCGACAAGGCTTCATTGTCAAGATTGTGGAGAGTCCCAGCGGTCAGATCCCTAGAGATCAGTAAGTTAATCCATAGCCTACAGGTAGAGGATAACTTAAAGAGTAACTAAACTTTCATTATATTTTTTGTTAGAATTCTGTCCAGCATAGAAACTTCTATCAGTCCTGATAACTAAGGGGCCTAGGCCCTTCTTCTTTGTGGAAAGTTGAATGTGAAGTCAAGTTGTTAAAAACATTCAACATTTCTTTGTAATGATAAAATCCATAAAATATTCAGCTGTTAAAAAAAATAATATTCATAAAGACGAGAAAAAAAAAATATTGCTAGAAAACAGATGTACTTTCGACATTGTTTTCTGTGAGGCCCGGCTATATTTCAGAACTTATTTTTTCCAATGACAGCCCCTCTCGGCATCACAAATCTCAGTTGGCATGTAAGTTGCACTCATGTTTCATATACAAAATATTGATTCCAAATATAGATTTCTTTCAAGTTGCACAATAAATTTAGAGCCGAGTTGACAGATTTGTGGATAGGCCGTCGACAGAAATAGAAGCACCAGAGCATTTAGTTGAGAATGTGTGACCGGTCTATAATATTCGAGTCATGAGCTGGAATTCTTCAGAAAAAAAGGCATTTCCTGGGTTTTATGAACTATCCCAAGGAGAAAAGGCAGAAGTTAGGCGATTTATCACTAAACACAATATTAATGAACTCTGAGAGGGGCAATGACCTTTACTTTCCCCCACTTGAATGTAAAAAAATACATGGCTAGCTGGCCTGGGAAATGTGACTAAAAGAAATATGACAACCCAGCAGATCTGCCTTAAACATGGTCTTCTCATAATTAGGCATCAAGAACATGGCATAGCCGATCTGTTTTATGGAGCCAATAGGACTCCATACTATAGAGTAGATGGCACTCCTTGTGCACTCACATGGCACTGTAGTACTGTCAATCTACCCTAAAATCCTAAGGCTTCCAAGAGAACAAGCCATGATTATTTTTTTGTTTTATATATGATATCAGAGATATATGGGTTTACAGTAATGCTCCGTAGACTTCCATATGTGCTGCATAACGGCAGCGAAAACTCAAACAAGTGGCCAAGAGAAGCCTAACCTTCCAAACCAATGACCAGATTGGATTGGTGTAGCATGGATGGTCAACACCAGGTGCAAGGCAAGTAGTGCACGTTACAAAACAGTAGTAGTGACCCCTTAAGAGAAGGGGTCTTAATGTCCCATTCCCAAACCCCTGCAAAAAAAATAATGCTTACTGTATATTCATCTTTTTCGAGAGACTAAGTCCTTTTCTCCCTTGCACAAAGATCACCTGGGTACAATGCATTAATGTAATTGCATCGCATATGCCGTGGTACCAATGTCTTGTAGGCCATGGGCCTACAGGATAAAAGTCTACCACAGAACCTAACTGTATCTATGTCAAATTGAGACCAATAAGGTTCAAAGAGGTGCTCGTTTGAAGACCTGAGACATCTGGCCAGAAGTTCGATCAGGGCGGGAAGAAGTAATGTGACTAAGATGACTAGTACAATAGGCAGGTCCTCAGACCTCAAAGTACGAGGTTTCAGCAGCATGACTCTAGAGTAATTGTACCTTTAAAGGAAAGAGAAAGAAAATGACAAGTAACAACATGGATGGCGTTAACCACGGAACTCATGAAAACAACATTTGGAAACTTGAAGACCCAAACAGAAGATAAAACATTCCTGAGATACCTTCTTTATGGTCATCAGGAGTTATAATCAACACAATGAAGCATAACATAACCATAAATGGAATTGATGAGAAGATGACCGTGGTGCCAACATTAGGGCACTGGCCAGTCAAACTATATTTCATCTACAAGTTGTAGAGATAACATATTTTTCTTTAATTAATGCAGTTTAATTTTATCGCACCAGGAGAAACACTACGAATAGCCAAAACCATACAAGGGAGCAACTGTGACTCAACGTGAACACAATATTTCATCATGATCTGTTCTAATAAACATTTCCTAAAGTGTCCGAATCTGTCCAGCACAAACTCACATTCCCCGTCTTAAAGGAATAAAAACATACACATTATTTTATCCAATCAGCATCTTTCCTGGCAAATGATGGCTGATATATTCAGTCATCATGTGCCTCCAACAGCTGCAGGTGGAGCTGAGCTCCGCCAGCGGTTGTTAATCTGTTAAATCCCACTGCCAATCTCTGACAGTGGCATTTAACATGCTCACATCGGGGTGCCTGTGATATGATCAGGGGACGCAGATGGATTGCTATGACAGCCAGGATCTGCTGATGACCACCAACCATGCTAGTTATTATGATTCTCCTGTAAAAGTCAGTCTATAGGCGTTCATAGGAGATGGTAATTTTCCCTTTACATAGGAGGGCGGATGTGTAGAACAAGCGATCAGACAATCCCAGCTTGAAGTCCCCTAAGGGGACTAATAAATACAGTGAAAAGTGGGGGAAAAAAGTTATAAAAAATATGAACAAAACTATACAGATTTGGCATCTGTGTACTCATACTGACGTGGAGTGCCATATTGTCAGGTCAGTTTTCCCGTAAATGAGTCAATGCATTTTTTCAGTCTACAATTGAATCTGTCACCCCAACTATGAGGTTTATTAATATATAAAACATGTATGCGTAAAATAGAATAAACAGAGTTAAAATCTCCACATATAAAAGATAAATAAAAAAAGTATAATCCTCGGTTCTATAGTAGATTCATTCTCAGCAGTACAATATTGTTTTCTATGGGGCGGAATACAAAACTAAAGTGGAATGCAAACAATGAAAACAGGAATATTAGAAATTCTGACAATGATTTTAATGGTAATAAAAAGAGCAATAAAAAGTGACGGGAGTTTTAGAATCTTCTAGCCTCTGCTAAGTGGGAGCTGCAATTTGTCCGTTTCTCATAGTGGGCTTTATGGCGCCAACATGCTGAGAACAAAACAGGTTCATGAAAGTGGAAACGCTTTTTATGATACAAATTAAAAGAATTCCTTTAAAGATTATTTTTGTTATTACTGTAGGTAGTGAGAGCAAAACCGATCGTACCTGTAGATTTCCTGCATTATGTTAAATACAATTCCCAGCATGCTTTGTCATCTGTCTAAAGCCAACTAAGCATGCTGGGAATTAGAGATCAAAAGCAGATGTTGATAGCAAAGGATTCTATCACCTGGGTAACTACAAGACGATGTGTCATAATATCCAACAAACACCACAAATTCTAGCAAAAAATGGTGTTTTCTTAATGTATTTTCTATTTAATACCATATAAATTACTATTTACTATATTTTGAAGTGAAGGTTTTAAAATTTTATTGTAAGCTGCTAGAACCTTTTACTTCTTAAAAGAGAATGTGCATAATACCTCGATTACGTCTGTCCAGAGTCAGCGGTACCAGCACTCTGCCGGGACCTGAGGCTTCGTGGATCCACCTGGCAAGGTCAGCCTAACAGGTTTGCTTTTTCTTTTTCTCCAGAATTTTATTGAATTTATTTAACAGGCTTTAACTTGATCTGGGGCCATGGCGCCTTGATGGATGAATGATCTATAGACTAAATCGATCTTGTGCAAGCCTAGATAGGTCCACCAGGATCTTCTCCACCATTATCTTTATAGTATGAAGCCATCGGGATGCTGGTCTAGATCCTAGTTGCTTCTATTTTTCTGGCCATGATGTCCTTCTCCACTGATTGGTCTCTTCGTATGATGTGTCCACAGTAGGCAAGTCGTAGCTTGGCGATCTTTGCTTCAAGTGTCATGCCTGACTTAATTTGTTCCAAAATTGATTTGTTTGTTGATCTTGCCATCCATGGTATTGATCGCACCCTTCTCCAGCACCACATTTCGAAGGCGACAATTCTTCTGTTTTGCTTCCTTATTGTTTAGGTTTCGCATCCCTTTGTTACCACAGAAAAGGCTACACTAAGTACGAACCGTGTCTTCCTCACCGCTAAAATGTTCCTTGATTTGAAGACATCGTCCCGTGACTTCATTGTTGATTTGCCCGTAGACATTCTCCTATTGACGTCCGGTGTTGTTGCTGCATCTTGAGTTATCATTGATCATAATCCTAATAGGTTGAAGTCCTTTAAAACGTCTAGTTCATCGCCATCCATCTCAAATGATTCCCGGTTGTACCTGGCAGTAGTCAGCACCACTTTTTGACTACGGGATACTTCTAGTATTGTAACTCAAACCATTTTTTTCCTACCTTGAAGCCTTCCTGGGTCCGTTACTCTAATTGTGCAAATCCTCTCCCCTCCATAAGCCCTAAAGCCAGCTGCACCCACATGAAGCCGGGGTTTGTATATCGACCAGAACCTGAGGCTTTGTGGATCTACCTCCCAAGGTGAGCCTAAGAGATCGATTGCTTTTTATTTTTCCTCCAGAAACCACGCCACTCTTGTCTACAAGCTATTTCTAGCATTGCATCTCAACTCCTCTTTTTCCTACCATGAAAAGTCTTTAAAAAGCAAGCAGTCAAGCCAAAAGGTGAAGTGCTCACGGTTTAATTATGCAAAGCAGCCTAAAGACACCTCCCCAAATAATCCTGAGAGTCCCACCTCTCAATAAAGGCCATAAAAATTAGCTCTGAATACAAAAATGTTCCCATCTCTGGAACAACATGGCAAATTTTAGAAAAATAAAAAGCGGAATAAACTGGGCATTTTTGACCCGGTGACATGTCCTCTTTAAATAACGAATGGGGGAGGACATGACGTTTTCTGTCATAAGGCACTAACTGTAAATTCAGTCTTGATTTTAAAATGTATAATTTTCATAATCTATAAAGAAGCCGACTGTTGTCACGTCCTTCCCAAACTAGCATAAAAAAGGGTAATGTCTGGTGCAAAAATTATTCATTAAAACAAAAGTCATAATATTAAATTCAGCATCATACTTCTTGGAACAATATATTTATCAGACTTTTTTTTTCTTCTTTAATTATTTTGTAACCCGTCAAGTCAAGGTTTGTTCATACACTAAGCAGGGATCCAAAATAACAATTTCCCTTTAATCGTGTGACCTTCGTGCTCCGAAGTTGTAAAATCAATGCAGAGGACGAGACGTCCCTCTGTTTATAACATCTACAAATCAAACCGGTCCCATCAGGAAGATATGGCCGCTCGCTGGAACATGGTAATCCTTGATCTTATTCTGTTAAAGGCCAGACTTTACAATAAACCCCAGTTTTATATGCTCGCAAATATTGCTAAATCCCAGATCTGACGTCAATCAAAAAAAAGGAAATAAAAATCAAACCCCGCACGTATACCACCGCACAAGCAATATTATGCCCCCTCATAAACATGGTCTTCAAAGAGGAAAAATGAGTATCTCCTTGCTGCTGATAACATGGCCAGACGACGTACCAGCCATACTGCAGATCACAATTATAACTTTTATACAACACTAAATCTGTATCTATTAGCAAAAAATAATTTAAAAAAATACATTTACCGTAAAAATTTTTATTAAAACAATAGGTCATTTTTAGATCAACTATAGGACAATACAAAAAATATTTGTACTTGACAAAATAAATACACAAAATATCTAAAAAGAAATATAGACAATAAAATATAAACGTCTTTGCAGCTTATACAGACTTTAAAATCTGCCAACCTTGGATAGATACAGGCTAAAGATAAAAATGTAGCTGAATTTCAACACTTTTTTTTTATTATCCCTGACAATTTAAATATACAGTAAAATCTCTAAGTAAGGCAAAGTGATGTACAGCCTCCGGAATAGCTCAAAGGCCCGTCAACGGGTCAACAGTGGGCAGCTTCTGCTTATTTTTTTATTTTTACTACTCCCCTGAGTATTCCGTTTTTGTTTTTTTTGTAAATCCGTCATACAGTTCCGAAGAAATGGGCCTTATTATTCACTGTTAATTTGTATTCTTTTTTTTTTTAAGGGGGCGTGTCTCAGAGGGTAATTATGCAGAACAGCCTAAAGACACGCCCCAGAGGAGCCTGTGAGCCGCGCCTCCTTAGTAATGACCATAAAAAATTAGCAGTCAAAAAAAAGGAACCGTAGGGCGGATTTTAAAAAAAATTAAAAAATGGAATACTCAGGGGAGAAGCGTGAATAAAATAAGAGCAAAAACTGCCCACATTTGACCTAATGATGGATCCTGTTTAAAAGAGAAAACCAGGCTTCAGGCTTTGTCCTGATAATGCTGAATTACTACATGGGTCACCTCAGATTCCCCGTGGAACTAGGGCTGCATCTCGAGTCTCCAGGCGGGCATGTTCATCAAGGAGACTGCTACTTAAATAGTCAATCAAGGCTTTCATAGTAGATTAAACCATTTAATAAGCCGCTGCCTCTAGTACATTACTATCGTGCCGCTTTCTCAGCCTACCAGCACATTACACTTCCTGTCACTGGGCTTTTGATATTTCAAGTGGTTCTAATAAACTGCCACAAGGGATTTCTCATAAATCATTCACAGATCATTACTAGGAATGCTTTCATATGGCAGGAAGAATATTTTCCAGCCCGTTTCCTTCTCTTGTGAAACCTTAAATACTTCATTGAATTATTTTCCGCAGACGCTTAATTGCCGGCTGTGTAGAATCGACAAGACGGTGAGAAATGCCCGCGCACCGGATTAATGCAGGTCTGTGCCGCTATGTAGATATTAGATAACGCGGCACTTAATGAAACCTCTCAATTACGGCACATATTATCATACGGAGATACCCGGCAAATAGAGGACTGCTCCAGTTAACCACTCGGTAACCGGAATTTTTTGGTTTTTCCGTCAGGACCAAATGAGATATTTATGGCTTTAAATTCTACACAATTCTTAATGCATGAGCAATATATGGCCATAGTCGTTATTCTTTATTTCACAGTGACTTGTGTCTGGGTTTGATTTTTCGTTGTAAAAAATTATTTCATTTTTTTTTTCAGCTACATCATTTTTGCAGAATATTTTTTTTTTTTAATTACAAAAATAAAAAGTTATGCTAAAAAAAATGTAAAATGAAACATGGTAAAGAGACGCTTTAAAAGAATCATGGACTCAAACTATTTAAAAAGACGCCGCCAATTTTACCCACATGCAGGGTGTGATTAACCCTTTTCCAACTTAGGCAAAGTTTTTGTTTTTTCCTTCCCCTACTTCCAAGAGCCATACATTTTTTTTTACCCAGACACTATCCACGTAACGTAGCGAAAAATGAGAAAACAAATCTCAAATGGATATGGAATGGTAAAAGAAAAATCTAATTCCCACTTTCCTTGTGTACGACGTTTACCTTATGGGCTATAGATTTTGACAGATTGAACTTTCCACGCCAATTACATAACTTTAGGGTAAGGTCATATGAGCGTATAATAGAACATTCAGTGTCACCCAGAAAACTATTTTTTTCTCACTTGTCATATATAATCCATCTACTATGTAATTGTCTAAGGGTCTCTTCCGTCTTTCTATCTGTCACGGATATTCATTGGTCGCGGCCTCTGTCTGTCATGGAATCCAAGTCGCTGATTGGTCTCGCCAGCTGCTTGTCATGGCTGCCGCGACCAATCAGCGATGGCCACAGTCCAATTAGTCCCTCCCTACTCCCCTGCACTCACTGCCCGGCGCCTGCTCCATACTCTCCGCAGTCACTGCTCACACAGGGTTAATGCCAGCGGTAACGGACTGCGTTATGCCACGGGTAACTCACTCCGTTACCGCCGCTATTAACCCTGTGTGACCAAGTTTTTACTATTGATGCTGCCTATGAAGCGTCAATAGTAAAAACATCAAATGTTAAAAATAATTAAAAAAAAATAAAAAATCATTATATACTCACCTTTCGCAACGCTTCAGTGACTGCTCCATGCAAGCGGCAGGTTCCGGTGCCAAGGATGGTATGGGAGAAGAACCTGCCATGACGTCACGGTCATGTGACCGCGATGTCATCATAGGCCCTGCGCGAGAAGGACCTGCAATGACGTCACGGTCATGTGACCAAACTACAAAGGGCCCTCGGAAGGTGAGTATAGGTTTATTTTTTAACCTGTGACATACGTGACTGGCCAATATACTACGTCGCTGTGCAATATACTATGTGGCTCTGTGCTGTATACTACGTCACTGGGCAATATACTACGTAACTGGGCAATATACTACATGGCTGGGCAATATACTATGTGACTGGGCAATATACTACGTCACTGGGCAATATACTACGTGGCTGGGCAATATACTACGTCACTGGGCAATATACTACGTCACTGGGCAATATACTACGTAACTGGGCAATATACTACATGGCTGGGCAATATACTACGTGGTTGGGCAATGTACTACGTGGCTGTGCAATATACTACATGGCTGGGCAATATACTACGTGGCTGGGCAATATACTACGTCACTGGGCAATATACTACGTGGCTGGGCAATATACTACGTCACTGGGCAATATCCTACGTCACTGGGCAATATACTACGTAACTGGGCAATTTACTATGTGGCTGGGCAATATACTACGTAGCTGGGCTATATACTACGTGGCTGTGCAATATACTACGTGGCTGGGCTATATACTACGTGGCTGGGCAATATACTATGTGGCTGGGCTATATACTACGTGGCTGGGCAATATACTACGTGACTGGGCAATATACTACAGGGACATGCATATTCTAGAATACCCGATGCGTTAGAATCGGGCCACCATCTATTTTTTTTTATAGTAGCACTTAGTCATTTACAAGACAAAACTGCAATGTATCCATAAAAATGGATTTTTTTTGTGCATCCATAGACTTGAATGGGTGAGGCTCATCTGATTTACAGAAGAAACGAGAGGACGATGCCATTTATGTTTCAAACATTGAGAAAAAAATAGCTTGTTTTTGCACTGCCCCAATGAATAACATGGGTCTGAGTGCTGACCTTTTTATTTACCGACAGTACTCAGACCAAAAGTATGGTCAAGTGAACAAGGACTTTGAAGGATCCCCATAGACTGGAATGGTCGAGTTTTATAAAAAAAACAACAAAGATCTGTAAATAAAATAAAAAGCTGATATGCGGTTACCGGTACTTCTATGGGTCAGTGTCTGCCTGCTTGGTAAATAGCACATGGATGGGCAAAACGTGTCAATGTAGCCACTCAAGCTCCTATCTATCTAATATCTATTACCTATCTATCATCTATTTATTATCTATCATCTATCTATGTAATATATACTGTATCTAATATCTATTATCTATCTATCATCTATCTCCTATCTATCTATCTATCTACACACGTGGTCAAAATTGTTGGTACCCCTCGTTTAATGACAGAAAAACCCACAATGGTCACAGAAATAACTTAAATCCGACAAAAGTAATAACAAATAAAAGATCTATGAAAATGAACAAATGAAAGTCAGACATTGCTTTTCAACCATGCTTCCATAGAATTTAATAAAAAATAAAACTCATGAAATAGGCCTGGACATAAATGATGGTACCCCTGAAGTAATATTTTGTTGCACAACCTTTGAGGCAATCACTGCAATCAAACGATTCCTGTAACTGTCAATGAGACTTCTGCACCTCTCTACAGGTATTTTGGCCCAGTCCTCAAGAGCAAACTGCTCCAGTTGTCTCGTGTTTGAAGGTTGCCTTTTCCAGACGGCATGTTTCAGCTCTTTCCAAAGATGCTCAATAGGATTTAGGTCAGGACTCATAGAAGGCCACTTCAGAATAGTTCAATGTTTTCCTCTTAGGCTAGGTTCACATTGCGTTAATGGGTGTCCGCTAGCGGACTCCGTTACATGGCGCAATTGTTGCAATTAACGCCATGCAACGGATCCGTTAGCGCACCCATTGACTGCAATGTGCTAACCGATCTCTAGCGCATCGCTAGCGCATGCCATTTTCGGCACGCGCTAGCGATGTCCCGTTAGTTTCGGACAAACCTCGAACGCTGCTTGCAGCGTCCGAGGTCCGTTCCTCGCTAGCGCAGATCGGGCATCTGCGCTAGTGGGATTGCCAAACGCGATCCCTTTTGAGACATTGCGTTAGCGCAATCAGCTAGTGTATGCGCTAAACGGATTGCTCTAACGCAATGTGAACCTAGCCTTTAGCCATTTTTGGATGTTTTTAGCTGCATGTTTTGGGTCATTATCCTGTTGCAAGACCCATGACCTGCGACTGAGACCAAGCATTCTGACACTGGGCAGCACATTTCTCTCTAGAATCCCTCGATAGTCTTGAGATTTCATTGTACCCTGCACAGATTCTAGACACACTGTGTCAGATGCAGCAAAGCAGCCCCAGAACACAACAGAGCCTCCTCCATGATTGACAGTAGGGACAGTGTTCTTTTCTTGATATACTTCATTTTTCCATCTGTGAACATAGAGATGATGTGCCTTGCCAAAAAGTTAGATTTTTTTCTCATCAGTCCATAGGACATTCTCCCAGAAGCTTTGTGGCTAGTCAGCATGTAGTTTGGCAAATTCCAGTCTGGCTTTTTTATGATTTTTTTCAACAATGGTGTCCTCCCTTGGTCGTCACCCATGAAGTCAACTTTGGCTCATACGACGGATGATGCAATCTGACACTGATTATTATTATTATAATTTATTATAACGAACCACAGTTCGTTACTATGCCCGGGCAAAGTTGGGCTCTTCAGCTAGTATATTTATGAAATGAAGGTACTTAACTTAGCGTACAGATTGGCCAATTCATGAGAGCTCACCAGCCACAACAAGGTGCCCTTCTTTGATAGAACCCTAAACCTAATATTTATCAGACATAACTCTCCTGGTTTATAAGCCTACAAATGTAAAGGGCAGGTAGCATCCAGTATTACGGTAATTAAAACAGATTTAGGCTGATGGGAGGAGTAGCTCAGCTAAATATCGAGGCAGCCACAACCTCGAACAGTATACTACAAAAAAAACAAAGACTGACCAGAAACTTCTAACAGAATAAAGCAAAATTAAGCTAGGGTTCTATAATAGAAAGATACGACTCGCCGTGTCTGGTGGTCTCTAATGAATTGGCCAATTTATAAGCGAAGTCCCTTTATTTTATTAGTATATTCTGTATATTCTGTATAACAGTGATGTAGTTCAAATTTCATATGTTCAATGTCTGCATATAGCTTAACATTTACAAAGTGCTGCTCTATGCTTTTGTTTGTATCCAACTATCCCATATCTATTTATCTATCCGATATCTATTTATCTATTCCATATCTATCCATCCCATATCTATCTCACCATCTATACCATACCCATACCAACTTATATTCCAGTTCATTTATTTTGGTTTTGTTTTAGGTTTTTGCACTTAGTGCAAATAAGGCCGTGGCCTCCCTTTTCTTTGAGCTGGACATTACGACATTATTTAGCTCCCCACAGTCTACAGGAAAAATTAAATGATTGCGCTAAGGAAAGGTACTGTTACGAATAGTGATGGTTTACACCTTTTTTTTCCCCAAAAAAACAATGCTTAAGAGTAAATTCATTCTCAATACTGTTTTTTTTTGTGATCCATATTAGTTTATAATAAAAAAACAAAAAAACAAAATCTATGTGCGTCTTCATATAACACGGAGTCCAGAATGGGTTCAGTCCGGTATAGGCTATGGATGATGCTTTCTGGATTCATACATGAGGATCCGTAATAAATCTGTGCACATGAGACCAAATAACAAGTGATTCATGTAATTAAAAAAAAAAATGAACACATGACGCAATTTTCAGGGGCACAGAGAATAACACATGTAGTAAAGAGAACAGATGTCCCCAGTGTTCCGCACTTCTTCCCGCACGTGTGATACACTCCAGAACACTTCCGGACCAGGCAGGAAACACTCTTGTTTTCACTGAATCCTGTCAGACGACATGATGAGAGTGCCGATTACTCATTCTTTAGGCTATGGCACTTCCTCTACCTTCTTATGTGTGGGCTGAGGAAATCCCTTAGGTTCAACATTGCACTTTTTTCTTTCCAAGGCCTACAATGTGCGCAGCATAACCTAGTATAGTAGAAAAACTTAATTTATGGACATTAACTTACGGTAATTTATGGACATTCCTTATACAACCCATCACCTTCACTGGAATCAATCATCAGGAACCAGCGTAAAATCTCAGAAAAAGTTCTGATTCTCTGGTGGAGATTCAGTTAGAGGATTTTTCTCAATGGGAAAAGCATTGCTCCTCCAGAAGGAAGACAACGTGCTCTCTAGTGTCTGGATGACTTGATGTCCATGGTTTGAAGCTTGGCAGGTAATAAACCTGACTAGACACCCTCACCTGTAGCACATGTTCATCCTCTTGATGACCCAGACATAAGCTTCCTTCTTTACTTGCCTCCTAGGGCCATGATGGAGATTTCCTTTCAAGGAGACGTGAAAGCAATAGGACCATTATAGGTCATGCTCAAGAGTAGTGATGGGCGAACCCGAATGGTAAAATTTCAGGGAGAAAAGAAAAAAAAAAATCGCCAACTTACCTTCAGCAGTTCGTGGTATGGAGCACAGATATGCGTCCTGACCAGACGTGTGACTAGTTCGTAGAAAGAAGGAAAATCTGTCTTCGATAAAAACATTTAATTTATTCATATCAAAAAATTAAAAATTATGATTTCATGTAGCAATAAAATCCATCAGATATTGGTAAGGATACAGGAGGAAAATTCCATCACTTAATGAAGTGCTGCTTTATCTCGGCTGGTTATTAAAAATAGACGGGCCCCACACCATTTTTTTAAGTATTTAAATAAATAATTTAAAAAAATGGTGTTGCATCCCCCTATTTCTGTTAAACAGTCAAGGTAAAGCAGACAGCTGGGGTTGGAATTCTCAGGATATTCTCAAGGCCATGGATATTTAGCTCTCCCCAGCCTAAAAGTAGCAGCCCCAAAAAAGGCACATCCAATAAATGCAACAATTCTGGTGCTCTGCCTGGCTCTTCCCGCTTGCCCTGGTATGTTAGCAATTGAGGCAATATTTTGGGGTTGATATCAGCTGTATAATGTCCACTGACATGAAGCCCAGAGATTATTGATGGGACGCATCTATCAGACACCCCCATTACTTCATTTGAATAAAAACTCCCCCCGCTTCTTTGTTTACCCATTAATTAAAATTAAATCCAGTAAACTTCTGAAATAAATCAAATCCTATGGAGTCTCGTTGTGAGAAAGTTCTCAGAACGTGACTTCATAGTTCACTAGCCAACCGCATCAGACAAGGAAATTCTCTATTTCCTAACCTTACTTACTAACCTAGTATGTAAAAAAGAGAAGAAAAAACACAGCACAAAAATACTCGCCAACAATCTCCCTCTTTCCCCCACAGGGTCCAATGTAATCCATAATATGGAGGTCCCCCAAGGAGCCCAGTCTTCTTCATCCACTTTATGGAGCTCCATTCATAGACTGGAGCAGCAGCTACTGACGATTCTCACACTGTACTACAAGAGACACGACTGCTGTGAACTGCGATGATGTCAGTAAGGTTATCTTAGTTTACAGCATCCAGTTCTCACTAGGGAAGCAATGCTGTGAACTGAGGTAACCTTACTGACATCACTTCAGTTCACAGCGGCTGGGTCTCACGAGGGCAGTGTGAGTGCCAAACTAATGAGTGCCGTTCCCCCCATTTTTAATTACCAGCAAAGGCAAAGCAGACAGCTGGGGGCTGAAATTAATAGGTTGGGAAGGTCCATGGATATTGGCTCCTTCCCAAAATAGTAAGTCTAGCTCACAGCAGTCTGCTTTCCCTTGGCTGGTTATTAAAAATAGGGGGGCCCATCGTTTTTTCATTTATTTAATAGTAATAACTAAATGAAAAAAAATAATGTGAGGTTCCTTAAATTTTTAATAACGAGCTAAGGGAAAGTAGAAAGCTGCGGGCTTATATTAATAGGCTGAGAATGCTCATAGTTATTGGGCCATTCCCAACCGACAAATATCAGCCTACATACGCCACAAAAGAGGCGCCTCATATTTGATCATATTTGATGCACCAATTCCGATACCTATCCTTAGCTCTTCCCGATTTCCCTGGTGCAGTAGCAATCGACGTAATTGTTTTTGAAGTTACTAATGGAGAGGTGTCAGTCAGACACTCCCATTACTAATCCAATAGTTTAGATAAACACACAGAAAAAAATATTTGAATAAAGACTCCCCCACACCCATTTATTAATTAAACGATCCCACAAAGTAATTCCGATACTACATCCATCTTTTTCTTTGTCTCTGTCACTTGTGGATAGCAGTAAACCTACCACCATGCACAGGTGCCGGCTGATGAATACTCTCATCAGCTTCGCCTGCTCTCACAGCAATCATTTCAATGGGGTTCGGGATCAAGTTTGGGTACTGTTCTCGTACCCAAACTGAACTTTTTTATAAAGTTTGACTGAAACTGACAGACCCAAGCATCAATGGGTCAGCCCATCCCTACTCAAGAGCCTTCTGCTGTCGGCATAGGGCCTCAACCCAGACCATTACAATTGTTTAGTCTATTTTATGTTGTATTTCTGAAAACAGCCATACCAAAACATTATAACCAACACAGTACAAAATAACTGTTCAAACCATACACAGCCGCACTGTGAACCCTTGGTGTAGGCGAGCTTTTTAGTGCATTTTCTTACCTGCTAGTTTTCCATCTATCTCCATCATTCTTGGTCTTCTGTGAAGCTAAAACAATCAATTAAAGGAAGATGGCGATAAAGAGGGATGAAATACAAATAGGTGGGATGTTGCACTGAACCGCTCAGCCACACCTAGGGTGCACCGAGTGATTGTGCTTGGCTTGTGGGCATGCATTATCAGAGAGTTGGAGCCCAAATGGTGGAGCATACCAAGACTCTAGAGTCTTAATCCTAACACACAGGAATAGGGAGATGACGTTGCTGAGCCACGCCGGGCACCCTGCAAAACCCACTGTGGAGCACAACAGGGGGCAGTGGACCGAGGTGAAGGAAGCAGAGCCCAGGATTCTTAGAACAGGTTTGTAATAAAGCCAATCACAAACTCTCGTCTCTAAGTGACCACATATGTGTCAACTACATACAATTTAGAGATATAATTTGTTGAGTGTTTTTGCTTTTGTTATTTTTTTTTTAACCCCTGCTTTGTTCACACCTTCGTTGGAGCTTTTGTAAGGAGTCTCATTCATTTTCAACGAGTGAAAAAGTTTTGGTGTTCTCAGCTATTTATTTCTATTAAAATGATGAACATTTTAACAAAAACCCAATGGACCTCCTTCCAGTTAATGCAATCAGTGGTGGCATCATTTGAGTCCGGGATGTTAGTAATCTGTTTCCTGCATGAATTCTGTTTTTTGTTCCAATAGCGGAACAGAAAAAACATATTCCTAACACGACTTTGGATCCTGCTTTACATGGGAAAAACAGAATTTTAAGTAATTTAAATAAGTACGCCCCGCTGAGATCTTGTATGCCGTATCGAAGAGTTAAGGAAAAAGACCGTGTGTTTTGGTTTAGTAACTGATGTATTAAATTGTGAAGTGAACCCCGGAGGCCGAGTCACACAGGACTGAGTTATCGCATTGTTTGGTATTGGTCTGTGTCGCGCTGTCACGCTTACCAGCTCTAACGGTATGTTTAACAATAAAAGTCAAGGATGAGTTTGACTTGAAATGAACCCCTCGACTCGTCCGAACAATCATGCTTACATCCAATGATTATGAACTAGTCGTGTGAAGGAATTACCAGTCCATGTGGCTCATGTTTCGATGATCTTACAAGACTATAAAGAAATCTTCTGTGCATTTTCAAGACAGAACTTAGGCGGGGAGTCATATCAATATTAGACACCAGTAAATGGATGAAACGTTCCTGTTGGACTGTTTAATTTAAGCACATTACTTCCAAATAGAAACCAGGCAGGCAGGAGGTGTACCAAGAAATATGGCCCCATGACCAAACACACAGGGCAATGATCCCAACTGAGGGTTAACGTTAAAAGGGCGGTCCCATAAACAATATTTATCACGTATTATTTATTATATAGCGTCATCATATTCCACAGTGCTTTATAGACCTCATCATCACTGTCCTCGTTGGGGCTCACAATCTACTTTGACACCCCAGATATTGTAATTAATGGAGGCCCCAGGCGTCAGATCTCAAGCAATCATATATTTATCCTGTGGATAGGTGTTGTTTCTAGGACCAACCCTTTTTCATTTGAATCATTCCATATTTAGGGTCAATTGTCTCTGGAGAAGAAGTTCAAGAACCAAATTGTTTTTTTTACAATTAGCATTGAACTTATTGCGTGTTGTAGAAATCTGAATGCATGAAGCTCTCCTGAGCGGTGATTGCAGCTGATCGCTAGACCACCTCATGGCCAGCAGAAGAAGCAGACCAAAGCCAGTCCATATCTCAGCCATGTCACCATGCTCTTATGCCAGAATTAAGTGAACCAGTACATGCATATCGTAAATTCTTTAATGTGAGGAACAAATTTAGTTCAGTTCTGCATATAGACTAGATTTAGAGATGTCTGTGGATGTTCTAGTAGGAGTCACTAGAGTTGAGCGACCTTGACCTTTTTAGAGTCGAGCCGGGTTTTGCGAAACCCGACTATGTCCAAAGTCGGGTCGAGTGAAATCGGCCGATTATGACGTAAAGTCGGGATCGACCGAAACACGAAACCCAATGCAAGTCAATGGGGCAGCATAGTCGGCAGTGAGTGGGGGCCAGGAAAACACCTAGAGTGCCCATTTTAATGTCAAAACCATCCATTCTTCTTAATGAAGCTTGTCAAGCGTAATTTACCTTAAAATAATTGGAAGGCATTTGAAATTGGGGGTCATTTGGCTAAAGTTGTGGGGGGTAGGGCTGGTTCAAGTAATTAGTGGGCCCAGTAAATCTGGACCACGTCACGGCAGTGGAGCAGGGAGAGGTAAGTATTTCAACTTTGCAAGTGCTGTGATCCTGAGCAAGCAGGGGGGGGCCCACTCGTTGGCATTGGCACTGGCACAGGGCCCCTCAAAGTACAGCGGTGTGTTTGCACGGCGGGGGCGCCTCCCACCGGCAGCAACACTTTTGCGTACTATGAGAGGCCCTGTGCCAGTGACGTCGCCAACTAGTATTCCTCCCCCCACCTGATGAAGGAACCTGCACTTTCATCTGCACCTTCCTCTTTGTCCCCGTGTAAGGTGGTATGGTATGCGGGAAGAGCAACCTGACTTTCAGCAGGGTCACAATGTTGTTGTGTAGCGTGCACGGGGAATGTTGCGTTATGGGTCAATGTACCAGCAGACTCATCTATCACTGGCTGGGCAATGGGCACGATGAAGTGGAAACACAGATATAGGCCCAAAGAAGAAAGTGGGCTAAATGCAGTTCAAAATTGGTAACACAGGAATAACCAGGGGGCATTGCAGTGGAGGACAACTGGAATGAGAGGCTGACACAGAGAGTAGGGCCAAATCAGTAAGTAGTCGAAATGCAGTTCAAAATTGGCAACCGTAGTAAACAGGCGGCACAGCTTTGTTCAGTGGAGGAGAACAGCAAGGAGTGGCAGACACCGATAGTAGGCCCCAACCCAACTAGTAGGCCAAATGCAGTCTAACATTAACAACTACTTAACGAGAGGCTGAAAATGGAATTTCAGGACAGGAAACCAGGAGAACAGCAAGGAGTGGCAGACACCGATAGTAGGCCCCAAACCAACTAGTACGCCAAATGCAGTTGTTCCATTTAACCACAATTTAATGAGAGCCTGAAGATAGAAGCTCAGGAAAGGCAACCTGGGGAACACCTTGGAGTGTAACACACCATCTCTCTCCACCCCATACCCATTTTGTAGGCCTAATGCTGTGTACTTTTCTACAACTACTAAACGAGAGTCGGAAGACCGAAGCAATGGCAAGGAAACCTGGGGAACACCTTGGAGTGTAACACACCATCTCTCTCCACCCCATACCCAATTTGTAGGCCTAATGCAGCCTACTTTCCGACACCTACTAAACGAGAGCATGAAGATCGAAGCTCAGGAAAGGCAACCTGGGGAACACCTTGGAGTGTAACACACCATCTCTCTCCACCCCATACCCATTTTTTAGGCCTAATGCAGTGTACTTTTCTACAACTACTAAACGAGAGTCGGAAGACCGAAGCAATGGCAAGGAAACCTGGGGAACACCTTGGAGTGTAACACACCATCTCTCTCCACCCCATTCCCCATTTTTTAGGCCTAATGCAGCCTACTTTCCGACACCTACTAAACGAGAGCATGAAGATCGAAGCTCAGGAAAGGCAACCTGGGGAACACCTTGGAGTGTAACACACCATCTCTCTCCACCCCATACCCATTTTGTAGGCCTAATGCTGTGTACTTTTCTACAACTACTAAACGAGAGTCGGAAGACCGAAGCAATGGCAAGGAAACCTGGGGAACACCTTGGAGTGTAACACACCATCTCTCTCCACCCCATACCCAATTTGTAGGCCTAATGCAGCCTACTTTCCGACACCTACTAAACGAGAGCATGAAGATCGAAGCTCAGGAAAGGCAACCTGGTGAAAACCTTGGAGTGTAACACAACCTGTCTCTACACCCCATACACAATTAGTAGGCCTAATGCAGCGTAGTTTCCAACAGCTACTAAACGAGAGCCGGAAGATCGAAGCTCAGGAAAGGCAACCTGGGGAACACCTTGGAGTGTAACACAACCTCTCTCTACACCACGGAAGGGCTGATTCTTAGGAAGGAAGGCTGTTGTAAATAAGCATTGCGCGTCCGAGGGTGATTATATTCTTATTCGGTATCTACTCACCCTCGGACGCGCCATGCTTCTTGATTTGTAATTAATGTTTATTTGCAATGTGCTTTTGACTTACTCAATTATTTTTTTAATTATTGATTTTATTAAATTAATAGTTTAACATCTTATTGGAAATAATTTAAAGGAGACGCGACAGGACAACACTCGGTGGATGCCATATCTGTGTTAACAACTCCAAAAAACTTTCAGTTAACTTCTTGCAGGAGAAAGAAATTGTAGCTGTTGGACCTTTGTAGTACAGTTCCAGATATTTGTTGTGTGTTTGTTTTGATTGTTAAAATGTCTGCATTTGAGATCTCAACACGATCTTATTTTTTATAATCAAATTAATTTTTTAAATATTTTATTAGGTTGGTTCAAGGGGTACACGGGCCGCAGTAGACAGGTCAGTGGAGGCCTAGTGGAAGGAGGGACCACAGACAGGCATCGAAGGCCTAAAATAATAACACATGGCTGTAGGCAATTTTAAATTGGTTCCAGGGGTACACGGGCAGCAGTGCCCTGGTCAGTGTAGTAGTAGTTGAAAGAATGGACCGCAGACAGGCATCGAAGGCCTAAAATAAAAAAATTGGGCTGGCTGTAGGCAATTTTAAATTGGTTCCAGGGGTACACGGGCAGCAGTGGTGTGGTCAGTGGAGGCCTAGTGGAAGGAGTGACCGCAGACAGGCATCGAAGGCCTAAAATATTAACACATGGCTGTAGTCAATTTTAAATTGGTTCCAGGGGTACTTGGGCAGCAGTGCCCTGGTCAGTGTAGTAGTAGTTGAACGAATGGACCGCAGACAGGCATCGAAGGCCTAAAATAAAAAAATTGGGCTGGCTGTAGGCAATTTTAAATTGGTTCCAGGGGTACACGGGCAGCAGTGGTGTGGTCAGTGGAGGCCTAGTGGAAGGAGTGACCGCAGACAGGCATCGAAGGCCTAAAATAATCACACATGGCTGTAGGCAATTTTAAATTGGTTCCAGGGGTACACGGGCAGCAGTGGTGTGGTCAGTGGAGGCCTAGTGGAAGGAGTGACCACAGACAGGCATCGAAGGCCTAAAATATTAACACATGGCTGTTGTCAATTTTAAATTGGTTCCAGGGGTACTTGGGCAGCAGTGCCCTGGTCAGTGTAGTAGTAGTTGAAAGAATGGACCGCAGACAGGCATCGAAGGCCTAAAATAAAAAAATTGGGCTGGCTGTAGGCAATTTTAAATTGGTTCCAGGGGTACACGGGCAGCAGTGGTGTGGTCAGTGGAGGCCTAGTGGAAGGAGTGACCGCAGACAGGCATCGAAGGCCTAAAATAATAACACATGGCTGTAGGCAATTTTAAATTGGTTCCAGGGGTACACGGGCAGCAGTGGTGTGGTCAGTGGAGGCCTAGTGGAAGGAGTGACCACAGACAGGCATCGAAGGCCTAAAATATTAACACATGGCTGTAGTCAATTTTAAATTGGTTCCAGTGGTACTTGGGCAGCAGTGCCCTGGTCAGTGTAGTAGTAGTTGAAAGAATGGACCGCAGACAGGCATCGAAGGCCTAAAATAAAAAAATTGGGCTGGCTGTAGGCAATTTTAAATTGGTTCCAGGGGTACACGGGCAGCAGTGGTGTGGTCAGTGGAGGCCTAGTGGAAGGAGTGACCGCAGACAGGCATCGAAGGCCTAAAATAATAACACATGGCTGTAGGCAATTTTAAATTGGTTCCAGGGGTACACGGGCAGCAGTGGTGTGGTCAGTGGAGGCCTAGTGGAAGGAGTGACCACAGACAGGCATCGAAGGCCTAAAATATTAACACATGGCTGTAGTCAATTTTAAATTGGTTCCAGGGGTACTTGGGCAGCAGTGCCCTGGTCAGTGTAGTAGTAGTTGAAAGAATGGACCGCAGACAGGCATCGAAGGCCTAAAATAAAAAAATTGGGCTGGCTGTAGGCAATTTTAAATTGGTTCCAGGGGTACACGGGCAGCAGTGGTGTGGTCAGTGGAGGCCTAGTGGAAGGAGTGACCGCAGACAGGCATCGAAGGCCTAAAATAATAAAACATGGCTGTAGGCAATTTTAAATTGGTTCCAGGGGTACACGGGCAGCAGTGGTCTGGTCAGTGGAAGTCTAGTGGAAGGAGTGACCGCAGACAGGCTTCGAAGGCCTAACATAACAAACTTGGGCTGGCTGTAGGCACTTTTAAATTGGTTCCAGGGGTACATGGGCAGCAGTGTATGGTCAGTGGAAGTCTAGTGGAAGGAGTGACCGCAGACAGGCTTCCAAGGCCTAACATAACAAACTTGGGCTGGCTGTAGGCACTTTTAAATTGGTTCCAGGGGTACACGGGCAGCAGTGGTCTGGTCAGTGGAAGTCTAGTGGAAGGAGTGACCGCAGACAGGCTTCCAAGGCCTAACATAACAAACTTGGGCTGGCTGTAGGCACTTTTAAATTGGTTCCAGGGGTACACGGGCAGCAGTGGTCTGGTCAGTGGAAGTCTAGTGGAAGGAGTGACCGCAGACAGGCTTCGAAGGCCTAACATAACAAACTTGGGCTGGCTGTAGGCACTTTTAAATTGGTTCCAGGGGTACATGGGCAGCAGTGTATGGTCAGTGGAAGTCTAGTGGAAGGAGTGACCGCAGACAGGCTTCCAAGGCCTAACATAACAAACTTGGGCTGGCTGTAGGCACTTTTAAATTGGTTCCAGGGGTACACGGGCAGCAGTGGTCTGGTCAGTGGAAGTCTAGTGGAAGGAGTGACCGCAGACAGGCTTCCAAGGCCTAACATAACAAACTTGGGCTGGCTGTAGGCACTTTTAAATTGGTTCCAGGGGTACACGGGCAGCAGTGGTCTGGTCAGTGGAAGTCTAGTGGAAGGAGTGACCGCAGACAGGCTTCGAAGGCCTAACATAACAAACTTGGGCTGGCTGTAGGCACTTTTAAATTGGTTCCAGGGGTACATGGGCAGCAGTGGTCTGGTCAGTGGAAGTCTAGTGGAAGGAGTGACCGCAGACAGGCTTCCAAGGCCTAACATAACAAAATTGGGCTGGCTGTAGGCACTTTAAATTGGTTCCAGGGGTACATGGGCAGCAGTGTATGGTCAGTGGAAGTCTAGTGGAAGGAGTGACGGCAGACAGTCTTCGAAGGCCTAACATAACAAAATTGGGCTGACTATAGGCACTTTTAAATTGGTTCCAGGGTAACACGGCCAGCAGTGGCCTGGTCAGTGTAGTAGTTGTAGAAAGAAGGGACCGCAGACAGGCTTCGAAGGCCTAACATAACAAAAATGTCAAAACAATGGTATTGTCAGTGCCAGGCATTGAAGGATGTCAGCGCCTAGACTACACATTGGTGAGGCTGTGAGAGATAATTTTGCTAGTGGTAGAGCACTGTTTGAGCTGGGGGGGGAACTGGCTTGTGGCCGGCGGTACAGGCACAGGGCCCTTCATATTACAACGGTGTGTCTGACGTTGGGTGCGCACCACCACCGCCAGAGACACTTTATTGTACTATGAGGGACCCAGTGGCAGTGCCGTCGACCAAAAGCGGCCACACCCACCTCTTCAGACAAACAGCACTCTCAAGGGTCCAAGCGCAAAGTGGCGATAGCACGGCCCCGTGTGGGGAGTTTGGCCATTTCGTGAGGTGGAAACATGTCGTATGCTGGACAATCAGGTGAAGAAAATTACGAGATTGGAAAAGTCATTCAGAATAGTCCACAGGCAAGACCTTTTCATAGGAAAGCTAGGTGTCAGCCGGGCAGGGTGGGGCAAAAGATTTTGAAATCCAGTTGTGGTTCATTTTAATGAAGGTTAGATCATCTACATTTTGGGTAGCCAGACGAGTCCTTTTTTCTGTTAGTATTGAACCTGCAGCACTGAATACTCTTTCTGATAGGACACTAGCTGCCGGGCAAGCAAGCTCCTGCAATGCATATTCTGCCAATTCTGGCCAGGTGTCTAATTTGGATGCCCAGTAATCAAATGGGAATGACGGTTGAGGGAGAACGTCGATAAGGGATGAAAAATAGTTTGTAACCATACTGGACAAATGTTGTCTCCTGTCACTTTGAATTGATGCTGCAGTACCTGTCCTGTCTGCGGTCATAGAAAAATCACTCCACAACCTGGTCAGAAAACCCCTCTGGCCAACGCCACTTCTGATTTCTGCCCCTCTAACACCTCTGGTCTGCTGGCCCCTGGAGCTCGTGTGAGAACGATCACGGGCGCTGTGTGCAGGGAATGCCAGAAGCAAACGGTCAACAAGAGTTGATTGTTTTGTTGCTAATATTAGTTCCAAGTTCTCATGTGGCATAATATTTTGCAATTTGCCTTTATAGCGAGGATCAAGGAGGCAGGCCAACCAGTAATCGTCATCGTTCATCATTTTTGTAATGCGTGTGTCCCTTTTGAGGATACGCAAGGCATAATCCGCCATGTGGGCCAAAGTTCCCGTTGTCAAATCTGCGGTTGTGCTTGGTTGAGGGGCAGTTGCAGGCAAATCTACGTCACTTGTGTCCCTCAAAAAACCAGAACCCGGCCTTGCCACGCCACCAATTTCCCGTGCCCCCGGGAAAGCTTCCTCATTAAAAATATACTCATCCCCATCATCCTCCTCATCCTCCACCTCCTCTTCGCCCGGTACCTCGTCATGTACACTGCCCTGACCAGACAATCGCTGACTGTCATCAAGGCTTTCCTCTTCCTCTGGTGCAGACGCCTGATCCTTTATGTGCGTCAAACTTTGCATCAGCAGACGCATTAGGGGGATGCTCATGCTTATTATGGCGTTGTCTGCACTAACCAGCCGTGTGCATTCCTCAAAACACTGAAGGACTTGACACATGTCTTGAATCTTCGACCACTGCACACCTGACAACTCCATGTCTGCCATCCTACTGCCTGCCCGTGTATGTGTATCCTCCCACAAAAACATAACAGCCCGCCTCTGTTCGCACAGTCTCTGAAGCATGTGCAGTGTTGAGTTCCACCTTGTTGCAACGTCTATGATTAGGCGATGCTGGGGAAGGTTCAAAGAACGCTGATAGGTCTGCATACGGCTGGAGTGTACAGGCGAACGGCGGATATGTGCGCAAAGTCCACGCACTTTGAGGAGCAGGTCGGATAACCCCGGATAACTTTTCAGGAAGCACTGCACCACCAGGTTTAAGGTGTGAGCCAGGCAAGGAATGTGTTTCAGTTGGGAAAGGGAGATGGCAGCCATGAAATTCCTTCCGTTATCACTCACTACCTTGCCTGCCTCAAGATCTACAGTGCCCAGCCACGACTGCGTTTCTTGCTGCAAGAACTCGGACAGAACTTCCGCGGTGTGTCTATTGTCGCCCAAACACTTCATAGCCAATACAGCCTGCTGACGTATGCCAGTAGCTGCCCCATAATGGGAGACCTGGTGTGCAACAGTGGCAGGTGCGGATGGAGTGTTTGTGCGACTGCGGTCTGTGGACGAGCTCTTGCTTCTGCAGGAGGACGAGGAGGAGGAGGAGGAGGAGGGGGTGCGAACGGCTACAGACAACTGTTTACTAGACCGTGGGCTAGGCAGAACTGTCCCAAACTTGCTGTCCCCTGTGGACCCTGAATCCACCACATTTACCCAGTGTGCCGTGATGGACACGTAACGTCCCTGGCCATGCCTACTGGTCCATGCATCTGTTGTCAGGTGCACCTTTGTGCTCACAGATTGCCTGAGTGCATGGACGATGCGCTCTTTAACATGCTGGTGGAGGGCTGGGATGGCTTTTCTGGAAAAAAAGTGTCGACTGGGTAGCTCGTAGCGTGGTACAGCGTAGTCCATCAGGTCTTTGAAAGCTTCGCTTTCAACTAACCGGTAGGGCATCATCTCTAACGAGATTAGTCTAGCTATGTGGGCGTTCAAACCCTGTGTACGCGGATGCGAGGCTAAGTACTTCCTTTTTCTAACCATAGTCTCATGTAGGGTGAGCTGGACTGGAGAGATGGAGATCGTGGAACTAGCGGGGGTGCCGGTGGACATGGCAGACTGAGAGACGGTGGGAGATGGTATTGTTGCCGCCGGTGCCCTAGATGCAGTGTTTCCTACTACGAAACTGGTGATTCCCTGACCCTGACTGCTTTGGCCTGGCAAAGATACCTGCACAGATACAGCAGGTGGTGCGCTAAATGGTGGTCCTACACTGCCGGAAGGGATGTTGCGTTGATGACTAGCTTCATTGGCCGAGGGTGCAACAACCTTAAGGGACGTTTGGTAGTTAGTCCAAGCTTTCAAATGCATGGTGGTTAAATGTCTATGCATGCAACTAGTATTGAGACTTTTCAGATTCTGACCTCTGCTTAAGGAAGTAGAACATTTTTGACAGATGACTTTGCGCTGATCAATTGGATGTTGTTTAAAAAAATGCCAGACTGCACTCTTTCTAGCATCGGATACCTTTTCAGGCATTGCAGACTGAGCTTTAACCGGATGGCCACGCTGTCCTCCACCAGGTTTTGGCTTTGCCACGCGTTTTGGGCAAGATACGGGCCCGGCAGATGGAACCTGTGGCGATGTTGATGCCTGCTGCGGCCCCTCCTCCTCCTCTGCTTCAGAACTGCTGCCGCCTGCACCCTGTTCCCCCAATGGCTGCCAATCGGGGTCAAGAACTGGGTCATCTAATAACTCTTCTTGTACCTCCTGCGCAACTTCGTCTGTGTCACCGTGTCGTTCGGTGGTATAGCGTTCGTGATGGGGCAACATAGTCTCATCAGGGTCTGATTCTTGATCAGCACCCTGCGAGGGCAATGTTGTGGTCTGAGTCAAAGGACCAGCATAGTAGTCTGGCTGTGGCTGTGCGTCAGTGCACTCCATGTCAGATTCAATTTGTAATGGGCATGGACTGTTAACTGCTTCACTTTCTAAGCCAGGGACGGTATGTGTAAAGAGCTCCATGGAGTAACCCGTTGTGTCGCCTGCTGCATTCTTCTCTGTTGTTGTTTTTGCTGAAGAGGACAAGGAAGTGACTTGTCCCTGACCGTGAACATCCACTAACGACGCGCTGCTTTTACTTTTACCAGTTTCACGAGAGGAGGCAAAAGAGCTAGAGGCTGAGTCAGCAAGATAAGCCAAAACTTGCTCTTGCTGCTCCGGCTTTAAAAGCGGTTTTCCTAATCCCAGAAAAGGGAGCGTTCGAGGCCTTGTGTAGCCGGACGACGAACCTGGCTCCACAGCTCCAGACTTAGGTGCAATATTTTTTTCCCCACGACCACCTGATGCTCCACCACTACCACTACCCTCATTACCAGCTGACAATGAACGCCCCCGGCCACGACCTCTTCCACTAGACTTCCTCATTGTTTTAAAAACGTAACCAAACTAACGTTATTTGTTGCAGTCACACAACTTACACGGTGAGCTATAACTTCAGTATGATTTAGCTACCCCTTTACAGGTTGGTGAGACCACAGCGAAAATCAGGCCCAATGTTACACACTCTTTTTTTGGTGGCTGCAAATTAGAGAGATGCCCCACACGCAGGACTGTCACTGAAGCACAAATGTTAATATTAATGTCACACTATTATTTTTTTTTTATTTTTATTTTTTTCAGGAACACTTTAGAAACCCCCCCCAAAAAAAAACATTGATTTTTGCAGGGAGAATTTAGAAAACAAATGTAACAAACTATATGCTTTCTATGGGCCACTGAGTGAGAGATGACGCACACAGGAATCAGGAGTGGCACACAAGCCCAGAGGCCAATATTTTTCTACCAATGATTGATGGAGTTATTTTCTCTGGTAGATTTTGGAACCCAAATCAAGGAAAAAAAATATAGGCTTTCTATGGACCACAATTGGAGAGAGAGAGAGAGAGAGAGATGGCACACCCAGGAGTCAAGACTGGCACACAAGCAGAAAGGCCAATATTAATCTCCCACTGTTTTTTTTTTTTTTTTTTTTTTTTTCAGGGAGACTTTAGAAAAAAAAATAATAAAAAAAATATGATTTTATCAGGAAGAATTTAGAAACCAAATAAAATAAAATGATTTTTTCAGGGAGAATTTATAAAACAAATAAAACCAAAAATAGGCGTTCTATGGCCCACTGACTGAGAGATGACGCACCCAGGAGTCAAGACTGGCACACAAGCAGAAAGGCCAATATTAATCTCCCACTGTTTTTTTTTTTTTTTTTTTTTTTTTCAGGGAGACTTTAGAAAAAAAAATAATAAAAAAAATATGATTCTATCAGGAAGAATTTAGAAACCAAATAAAATAAAATGATTTTTTCAGGGAGAATTTATAAAACAAATAAAACCAAAAATAGGCGTTCTATGGCCCACTGACTGAGAGATGACGCACCCAGGAGTCAAGACTGGCACACAAGCAGAAAGGCCAATATTAATCTCCCACTGTTTTTTTTTTTTTTTGTTTTTTTTTCAGGGAGACTTTAGAAAAAAAAATAATAAAAAAAATATGATTTTATCAGGAAGAATTTAGAAACCAAATAAAATAAAATGATTTTTTCAGGGAGAATTTATAAAACAAATAAAACCAAAAATAGGCGTTCTATGGCCCACTGACTGAGAGATGACGCACACAGGAATCAGGAGTGGCACACAAGCCCAGAGGCCAATATTTTTCTACCAATGATTGATGGAGTTATTTTCTCTGGTAGATTTTGGAACCCAAATCAAGGAAAAAAAATATAGGCTTTCTATGGACCACAATTGGAGAGAGAGAGAGAGAGAGAGAGAGAGAGAGAGAGATGGCACACCCAGGAGTCAAGACTGGCACACAAGCAGAAAGGCCAATATTAATCTCCCACTGTTTTTTTTGGTTGTTTTTTTTTTTTTTTTTTCAGGGAGACTTTAGAAAAAAAAATAATAAAAAAAATATGATTTTATCAGGAAGAATTTAGAAACCAAATAAAATAAAATGATTTTTTCAGGGAGAATTTATAAAACAAATAAAACCAAAAATAGGCGTTCTATGGCCCACTGACTGAGAGATGACGCACCCAGGAGTCAAGACTGGCACACAAGCAGAAAGGCCAATATTAATCTCCCACTGTTTTTTTTTTTTTTTTCAGGGAGACTTTAGAAAAAAAAATAATAAAAAAAATATGATTTTGTCAGGAAGAATTTAGAAACCAAATAAAATAAAATGATTTTTTCAGGGAGAATTTAGAAAACAAATAAAACCAAAAATAGGCGTTCTATGGCCCACTGACTAAGAGAGAGAGAGAGAGAGATGGAACGCTTAGTACTGGCACACAAGCCCAAAGGGCAATATTAATCTCCCTTTTTTTTTCCAGGGAGAATTTCTAAAACCCCCCAAAAAAAAAAAATAGGCTTTCTATGGCCCACTATTTGTGAGAGAGATGGGACGCTCAGGACTGGCACAGATGGCACGCTCAGGACTGGCACAGAAGCCCAGAGGCCAATATTAATCTCCCTTTTTTTCTGGGAGAATTTATAAAACCAAAAAAATATTTAAATAGGCTTTCTATGGCCCACTATTTGTGAGAGAGATGGCACGCTCAGGACTGGCACAGATGGCACGCTCACAACTGGCACACAAGCCCAGAGGCCAATATTAATCTCCCTTTTTTCAGGGAAAATTTATAAAACCAAAAAAAAAATTAAATAGGCTTTCTATGGCCCACTATTTGTGAGAGAGATGGCACGCTCAGGACTGGCACAGATGGCACGCTCACAACTGGCACACAAGCCCAGAGGCCAATATTAATCTCCCTTTTTTCAGGGAAAATTTATAAAACAAAAAAAAAAAATTAAATAGGCTTTCTATGGCCCACTATTTGTGAGAGAGATGGCACGCTCAGGACTGGCACAGATGGCACGCTCACAACTGGCACACAAGCCCAGAGGCCAATATTAATCTCCCTTTTTTTCAGGGAGAATTTATAAAACCAAAAAAAAAATTAAATAGGCTTTCTATGGCCCACTATTTGTGAGAGAGATGGCACGCTCAGGGCTGGCACAGATGGCACGCTCAGGACTGGCACACAAGCCCAGAGGCCAATATTAATCTACCTTTTTTTCAGGGAGAATTTATAAAACCCCAAAAAAAATAAAATAGGCTTTCTATGGCCCACTATTTGTGAGAGAGATGGCACACTCAGGACTGGCACACAAGCCCAAAGGCCAATATTAATCTCCCACTGTATTTTTATCAGGGAGAATTTATACACCCCACAAAAAAAAATACAGAAAAATGAGAAGGCTTTCTATGGCCCACTATGTGAGAGAGATGGCACACACAGGGATGGCACTCTAGCAGAAATGCCAAATTGCCAATCTTAATCTCCCACCAAAAAAAAAAAAAAAAAAAACACAGGGAATGTCCTACAATTACTATCTCCCTGCCTGCAGTAATCTCAGCCAGGTATGGCAGGCAGCTACTATCTCCCTGCCTGCAGTAATCTCAGCCAGGTATGGCAGGCAGCAATAAGGAGTGGACTGATGCACAAATGAAATAAAAAGTGTGGACAAACAAAAAAGATAGCTGTGCAGAAAGGAAGGAACAAGAGGATTTGTGCTTTGAAAAAAGCAGTTGGTTTGCACAGCGGCGTACACACAGCAATGCAGCTATCAGGGAGCCTTCTAGGGCAGCCCAATGAGCTACAGCGCTGAGGGGAAAAAAAAAAAAAAAAAACTTCCACTGTCCCTGCACACCGAGGGTGGTGTTGGACAGTGCAAATCGCTGCAGCACAAGCGGTTTTGTGGTTAATGGACCCTGCCTAACGCTATCCCTGCTTCTGACAAAGCGGCAGCAACCTCTCCCTAAGCTCAGATCAGCAGCAGTAAGATGGCGGTCGGCGGGAACGCCTCTTTATAGCCCCTGTGACGTCGCAGACAGCAAGCCAATCACTGCAATGCCCTTCTCTAAGATGGTGGGGACCAGGACCTATGTCATCACGCTGCCCACACTCTGCGTTTACCTTCATTGGCTGAGAAATGGCGCTTTTCGCGTCATTGAAACGCGACTTTGGCGCGAAAGTCGCGTACCGCATGGCCGTCCCCGCACAGGGGTCGGATCGGGTTTCATGAAACCCCGACTTAGCCAAAAGTCGGCGACTTTTGAAAATGTTCGACCCGTTTCGCTCAACCCTAGGAGTCACCAGTGGACATTCTAGTAGGAGTCACCAGTGGACATTCTAGTGGGTGTCACCAGTGGACGTTCTAGTAGGAGTCACCAGTGGACATTCTAGTAGGTGTCACCGGTGGCAATAAACCAAAGATTGGCCTGGATACCACCGACTCCGTCAGGCACTTGGGAGTCCTGCATATGCCCAGTGGACACTTTGGCCCTAATTACCATATGGTGGAGAAAAATATAGTTCTTACCGATAACGGTATTTCTCTGAGCCCATGACGGCACCACGGAGAGAGGGGATCCGCCCACCAAGGACAGGAAACCTACAGATAAAAAGGCGGTGCCACTCTCCTGCATCAGTTGTTTTACATAGAGAACGATGGGAGACTACTAAAACATTTGTTAATTTTAACTGTTCAGCATAACAAGATATCGCGTGATTTTAAACTATGAATTGACTATAAATAGACTATGGCACTATTTTAATGTGTGCACCCACAAGTGAAGGGAGGGAATGTACGGGTGCCGTCATGGGCTCAGAGAAATACCGTTATCGGTAAGAACTATATTTTTCTCTGTCGCCCATGATGGCACCACGGAGAGATTTGCATAGACAGTACATTCAGGGAGGGACCACTGCCTCCAGAACCCTTTTACCAAAGGTAAGGTCTGAAGAGGAGATTAGGTCCAACCTATAGTATCTATAGAATGTGGATGGTGAGGACCAGGTAGCAGCTCTACATATCTGGTCAATAGAAGCTCCAGCCTTCTTCGCCCAGGAAGCTGCCACTGCCCTTGTCGAGTGAGCTTTAACCTCCCCGGGAACGGACACTCCACTTGCCGAGTATTAAAGACTGATGGCGTCCGTGATCCATCTTGCTATGGTGGCTTTAGATGCTTTTTTCCCCTTCCGGAGACCCTGGAAACACACAAACAGAGAGGGATCCTCCCTACTCTCTCTAGTGACTTCTAGGTAATGTAAGAGACATCTTCTTACATCTAGTGTATGTAATGTTTGTTCCTCCTTATTTTTAGGATTGGGACAGAAGGAGGGGAGAGATATCTCTTGAGACCTGTGAAATTTTGAAGCCACTTTCGGGAGATATGCTGGGTCTATTTTTAAAATGACCCTATCCTCTAGGAATTGTGTGTAAGGAGGGTTAGCTGAGAGAGCTTGTAAGTCGCTAACCCTACGGGCAGAAGTGAGGGCGACTAACAGAGCGGTTTTGAGAGATAGGTTTTTTAATGAAGTTTCGTGTAAAGGTTCAAATGGTGGACTAGTCAGGGCTTTAAGGACCAAGTTTAAGTCCCATTGAGGAACAACTTTTACCGGAAGAGGCCTCGATCTTCCTGCTGCTCTGATGAATCTAGAGACCCACCTGTTTGAAGCCAAATCAAAATTAAATAGGGCTCCTAATGCTACCACGTGAACTATTAGGGTACTAGTGGCTAACCCCATCTCCAACCCATTTTGTAGGAACTCTAATATGGAATTAAGGGGAATTTCTTTCCCTATTTTTGCCCCTGATGAAGATAGAAACTTTTTCCATATCTTGCCGTACTGTTTTGTAGTAACCGGCTTCCTACTTTGTAATAAAGTTGAAATTAACCCGGGGGAGAACCCCCTGCTTTCTAATAGTTTCCTTTCAAGAGCCAAGCTGTCAAGTGCAAGTTCTTGACCTGCGGATGACAGACTGGGCCCTGAGACAATAGATCCTGGAGATCTGGTAATACCCAAGGGTCGGATATTGACATCTTCCTCATCCATGAGAACCAAGGTCTCTTCGGCCAGAACGGGGCAATTAAGATGACCAGCGCCCCGTCCTCCCGAATCTTCCTCAGCACTGCTGGAATCAGAATAAGAGGAGGGAAGGCATAAACCAGTTGGTGACCCCAAGACATCAGGAATGCATCCACTACTACTGGGTTCCCCAGGGGAGATAGGGAGCAAAAGGAGGCTACCTTTTTGTTTAGATGGCTCGCAAAGAGATCTATTTTGGGAACCCCCCATTTTTCTGTGATCAGGGTAAATATCTCTTGATTTAGTTCCCATTCTCCCTGTTTTAGGCTGGACCGGCTGAGGATGTCTGCTTTGTAATTGTCTACTCCCTTTATGTGTAGGCTTGTTAGGGATAGGAGGTTGCTCTCGGCTATTTGTAGGATTGACTTGGTCACTTCCATCAGATTTTTGGAACGGGTGCCTCCTTGGTGATTTAGGTAAGATACCACCACCCGGTTGTCCGACATCACTCTTACATGGTGAGAGTGAAGAACCCCCAAGAATTCCTGAAGGGCGAATTTGACCGCAAGAAGTTCCTTCATGTTGGAGGATTTGTTTGTTAGAGATGGAGACCAGATGCCCTGGGCTACTAGATCGCCCAGATGAGCCCCCCACCCTGAGGGGCTTGCGTCCGTAGTTAGGACCTTAGAGATCGGGATTACCCATGGGACTCCCTGGGAAAGATTTTCCTGCAACGTCCACCAAGTCAGAGAGTGATTGGTGCGAGGAGATAGAGTTAACCGCCCGTCTAAATGCCCCCCTAGATGGATTTGCTCTGACAATAGCTGCCATTGGAGATCTCTTGAATGTAGTTGGGCCCACTGGACCGCAGGGATGCAAGAGGTCATAGAGCCTAAAAGGGACATACCCTGACGGAGTGTTATGGAAGGGACAGATTGCACTCTTAATACTAAACTTTTTAGTTTTTGTATTTTGTTCTCCGGGAGCCGACATTCCATTTTTTTGGAGTCTAGAGTGAGACCTAGGTACTCCTGGACCTGAGAGGGCATCAGTCTGGATTTTTCTAGGTTTATTAGCCAACCCAATTCCTTTAGGGAATGAATCACTAATGCTAGTTGATTCTCGCAATGTTGCGGGGAGGAGCCTATCACCAGGAAATCGTCCAGATATGGTACAATCATTGTGTTTTCTTCCCTGAGGTGAGCCATTACCTCCGCGACCAGCTTTGTAAAAACCCTCGGGGCTATTGCTAGGCCAAATGGTAGAACTGAAAACTGGAAGTGACTTAGGACTCCCCTGATGTGAACCGCCATTCTGAGGAATCTTTGGTGATCCTTGTGTATTGGGATGTGATAATATGCGTCCTTCAGGTCTAGGACCACCATGAAGCATTGAGGAAACAGCATTTTGATAGATGACTTTATCGTTTCCATTTTGAATGCTTGAACCTCTAGATGATCGTTTAGGTTTTTCAGATTGATAATGGTCCTGAAGGAACCGTCTGGTTTCTTCCTCAGGAATAGAGGGGAATAGTACCCTTGTCCTCTTTCTTGAGGGGGAACCTCCAGGAGTACTCCCTTTTTTACTAACCCGACGTCCTCGTTTTCTAGCGCCAATTGCTCTTCTGCCGAGGATCTTGTAGATGTTATCGTGAAAGAGGGACGAGGGCATCTCTTGAATGTTAACCTCAGTCCTGATTCTATGATGTTTAGTATCCATTGACTGGAGGTAATCTTTTCCCAGGCTGGGAGAAAGAGAGATAATCTCCCTCCCACCTGGGGCGAACCTTCATTGTAACATAGTAGCATAGTAACATAGTTAGTAAGGCCGAAAAAAGACATTTCTCCATCCAGTTCAGCCTATATTCCATCATAATAAATCCCCAGATCTACGTCCTTCTACAGAACCTAATTGTATGATACAATATTGTTCTGCTCCAGGAACCCCTCGACTGAGTTCGCCATCACCACCTCCACAGGCAAGCAATTCCAGATTCTCACTGCCCTAACAGTAAAGAATCCTCTTCTATGTTGGTGGAAAAACCTTCTCTCCTCCAGACGCAAAGAATGCCCCCTTGGGCCAGTCACCTTCCTTGGTATAAACAGATCCTCAGCGAGATATTTGTATTGTCCCCTTATATACTTATACATGGTTATTAGATCGCCCCTCAGTCGTCTTTTTTCTAGACTAAATAATCCTAATTTCGCTAATCTATCTGGGTATTGCAGTTCTCCCATCCCCTTTATTAATTTTGTTGCCCTCTTTTGTACTCTCTCTAGTTCCATTATATCCTTCCTGAGCACCGGTGCCCAAAACTGGACACAGTACTCCATGTGCGGTCTAACTAGGGATTTGTACAGAGGCAGTATAATGCTCTCATCATGTGTATCCAGACCTCTTTTAATGCACCCCATGATCCTGTTTGCCTTGGCAGCTGCTGCCTGGCACTGGCTGCTCCAGGTAAGTTTATCATTAACTAGGATCCCCAAGTCCTTCTCCCTGTCAGATTTACCCAGTGGTTTCCCATTCAGTGTGTAATGGTGATATTGATTCCTTCTTCCCATGTGTATAACCTTACATTTATCATTGTTAAACCTCATCTGCCACCTTTCAGCCCAAGTTTCCAACTTATCCAGATCCATCTGTAGCAGAATACTATCTTCTCTTGTATTAACTGCTTTACATAGTTTTGTATCATCTGCAAATATCGATATTTTACTGTGTAAACCTTCTACCAGATCATTAATGAATATGTTGAAGAGAACAGGTCCCAATACTGACCCCTATTGTGAAGGTTTCTTGCTATCGTTGGGGTTTTTGTTGAAGATGAACCCCTTATTTTTGTTCCTCTTATCTTCCCATTTCCCCTGGCCTCTCCCTGGGTTCTTACGGAAAAACCTCTTGTTCCGAAAGGGCTTCCTATAAGAGGGGAGACCCAGAGAGGGGAAGGACTTTTTCTTGTCTTCTGCTTTTTCCAAGATGTCGTCTAAGGTAGAACCGAACAGAAATTCTCCTTCGCAGGGGATGGTACACAGTTTTGTTTTTGTTTGCAGGTCGCCTGGCCAGTTCTTAAGCCAGAGGGCGTGCCTGGCCGCATTAGCAAACACTGCTGACCTGGCAGCTAGTCTGATGGAGTCGGCCGAGGCATCAGCCAGGAAAGCCGCGGCCCCCCTCATTACAGGTAATGTATTCAGCATTGAGTCCCGGGAAGTTTTTCCCTTTAATTGACCCTCTAGTTGGTTCAACCAAATCATTAGGGAGCGTGAAGTACATGCCGCTGCTACTGCCGGTTTTAGGCCTCCTCCCGCTGCCTCCCAAGAGCCTTTAAGAAAGGCGTCCGCCTTCTTGTCCATAGGGTCTTTTAGGACCCCCATGTCCTCAAACGGGAGAGCAAATTTTTTTGAGGCTTTAGCAATTGCTACGTCTAATTTGGGGGCCTTCTCCCAAAAGGAGCAGGATTCATCCTCGAAGGGGTATTTCCTTTTTGGAGTTAGAAGGGCCTTTTTCATGGGTTTTCTCCATTCTTTTTTAATTAAAGCTGCAATTGCGTCATTAAGCGGAAAAGCTCTTCTCTTTTTTTGTTCCAGGCCCCCAAACATGATGTCTTGTACCGATTTTTTAGGGTGGGAGTCTACTAACCCCATAGTACTTCTCACTGCCTTTATGAGGCCATCGGTGTCCTCTAGTGGGAAACAGTTATGCCCCCCCGAGGAAGAAGTGGATGATGAAGATGAGGAGGAGGAGTTGGAGGACACTGAACTCTCACTATCGCTGCCAGATTTTGAGACTGGAGACGGGGACCTGTGTCTGGTCTTTCTCCGTTTTTTTCCACTTTTTAGTGATCTAAAGGTGTCTTCCACTTGCTCCTTAATCAGGTTTTTTAGGTCGGTCGCAAACCCAGGGAGGCTTTCAGATACAGTCTGCTGTATGCAAGTATTGCATAGTCTCTTCTCCCAGGCGGGTGGAAGATCCTCTCTACAGATGGCACAAATTTTGTGCTTGGTTTTACCTACGCTCTTCCTCCCCTAAAAGAGACAAATAATAATCTTACTGTCTCTGACTTTCACGAAGATCCACTTACCACCTCCAGGACCCATAAATACCGATTGGGGATTCTCTGCCTCTGGCTTTTTCCCCGACGCCGTACTGGACTCATTACTGTGTTGGGACCTTTGGCGTTCTTTGCTGGTGTCCTGGTGTCCTTTCTGCTGTCGCCTTTTTTGCTGCTGCTGCTGCAGCGACGCTACAGGTGGAGGTGATTCTGGCAAGGGTGATGCCGGGTCGCTCATACTGCTGCTGGTCTGCGGTTGCTGCCTTAATAACGCGTGCTGCGCTGGCGCTGCGGCGACTATTGGCTCCTGAGGCTCCTGCCTAATATTGCAGAGCCACTGGGAGGATGTAGATTCTCCTATTTAAGCCTTCCCGACGCTTTTCCCTTTTTTTTTTTTTTTTATTGCGCTTGCTCAGTAGCGCCCGGCCGACGGCAAGGAGCGCCGAACGCCGGCGCCTGCGCAGTCGATCCTTTGCGGCGCCTGCACAGACCGTAGTATGCGCCCGAGCAGCAACCCCGCCGGCGCCTGCGCAGACCGTAGTATGCGCCCGAGCGGCAACCCCACCGGCGCCTGCGCAGAAGCTCCGGCCGCCTCGCGAGACCAGCCCAGATCCCGGGCATGCGCCGAACTATTCAAGATGGTGCCCGGAGTGCAGATATGGCGCTACTGACTGGCGCCCCCGGTCCTATGCAGTCCCTAGCGCGCTGTTCTGCACGCCCGATGGCGGTGCAGCGTGCAGACTGACGCTTGTTTTAGGGAGGGTCGCGCTGCACTTCCCGCAACCACAGAGAGACCCCCCTGGATGTTGCCGCTGCTGCATCTTACCTGGGGAGGTGACCGCGAACTCCTTGTTACCTCCCCCGCACACTCTGTTGGCCCACTAGCCCCCAGCAGTGGCGCTTCAGGTCACCACCCCAGCCGAGGCAGAGGGACCCCAGCTGCCTGAGTTGGACTGGTTGGCCCCGGAATTCCAACGCCGATCTGGTAAGTCCGTAGGTCTCCCATCAAGGACAGGAAACCAACTGATGCAGGAGAGTGGTACCGCCTTTTTATCCGTAGGTTTCCTGTCCTTGGTGGGCGGATCCCTTCTCTCCGTGGTGCCGTCATGGGCGACAGAGAAATTTCTTTATAACCTTTACGTTCTAAGTTATGTGGCTGTACAATCTATAATATAACGCTGGGAGCGTCACTCTGTCCGAAGCCTTTATAGACTGCGCAAGCGCAAGCGCCAGCGCAGTCTGGGCCTCACAGAGTGACGCTCCCAGGAGATCGCGGTATGCGTAAACACTGAACACACACCGCGATCTCCACCGGAGAGTCAGGGACCGCCAGGAGGGTGAGTATATTCACCTGTCCCCCGTACGAGCGCTGCGTGCGTCTCCGTCTCCCGGGTCCTCTGCTGTGACGTTCACAGTTCAGAGGGTGCGATGACGCGCTTAATGCGCGCAGCGGTGGAACGGGACAGACCGGTGAGTATAGCAAGTGCTGGGGGCCTGAGCTAGCGGTGACTCCGGCACCTGACCCCCACAGCGCGCCGGTGTCCCCGCCTGCTCAGGCCCCCAGCACTCGGCGCCCAGCCACGATAGGTGAGTATGGTATTTTTTTTTTATATATATGGCAGCAGCATACGGGGCATACAGGTCCTTCTCAAAAAATTAGCATATAGTGTTAAATTTCATTATTTACCATAATGTAATGATTACAATTAAACTTTCATATATTATAGATTCATTATCCACCAACTGAAATTTGTCAGGTCTTTTATTGTTTTAATACTGATGATTTTGGCATACAACTCCTGATAACCCAAAAAACCTGTCTCAATAAATTAGCATATCAAGAAAAGGTTCTCTAAACGACCTATTACCCTAATCTTCTGAATCAACTAATTAACTCTAAACACATGCAAAAGATACCTGAGGCTTTTATAAACTCCCTGCCTGGTTCATTACTCAAAACCCCCATCATGGGTAAGACTAGCGACCTGACAGATGTCAAGAAGGCCATCATTGACACCCTCAAGCAAGAGGGTAAGACCCAGAAAGAAATTTCTCAACAAATAGGCTGTTCCCAGAGTGCTGTATCAAGGCACCTCAATGGTAAGTCTGTTGGAAGGAAACAATGTGGCAGAAAACGCTGTACAACGAGAAGAGGAGACCGGACCCTGAGGAAGATTGTGGAGAAGGACCGATTCCAGACCTTGGGGAACCTGAGGAAGCAGTGGACTGAGTCTGGTGTGGAAACATCCAGAGCCACCATGCACAGGCGTGTGCAGGAAATGGGCTACAGGTGCCGCATTCCCCAGGTAAAGCCACTTTTGAACCATAAACAGCGGCAGAGGCGCCTGACCTGGGCTACAGAGAAGCAGCACTGGACTGTTGCTAAGTGGTCCCAAGTACTTTTTTCTGATGAAAGCAAATTTTGCATGTCATTCGGAAATCAAGGTGCCAGAGTCTGGAGGAAGACTGGGGAGAAGGAAATGCCAAAATGCCTGAAGTCCAGTGTCAAGTACCCACAGTCAGTGATGGTGTGGGGGGCCATGTCAGCTGCTGGTGTTGGTCCACTGTGTTTCATCAAGGGCAGGGTCAATGCAGCTAGCTATCAGGAGATTTTGGAGCACTTCATGCTTCCATCGGCTGAAATGCTTTATGGAGATGAAGATTTCATTTTTTAGCACGACCTGGCACCTGCTCACAGTGCCAAAACCACTGGTAAATGGTTTACTGACCATGGTATTACTGTGCTCAATTGGCCTGCCAACTCTCCTGACCTGAACCCCATAGAGAATCTGTGGGATATTGTGAAGAGAAAGTTGAGAGACGCAAGACCCAACACTCTGGATGAGCTTAAGGCCGCTATTGAAGCATCCTGGGCCTCCATAACATCTCAGCAGTGTCACAGGCTGATTGCCTCCATGCCACGCCGCATTGAAGCAGTCATTTCTGCCAAAGGATTCCCGACCAAGTATTGAGTGCATAACTGAACATTATTATTTGATGGTTTTTTTGTTTGTTATTAAAAAACACTTTTATTTGATTGGATGGGTGAAATATGCTAATTTATTGAGACAGGTTTTTTGGGTTATCAGGAGTTGTATGCCAAAATCATCAGTATTAAAAGAATAAAAGACCTGACAAATTTCAGTTGGTGGATAATGAATCTATAATATATGAAAGTTTAATTGTAATCATTACATTATGGTAAATAATGAAATTTAACACTATATGCTAATTTTTTGAGAAGGACCTGTATATAATGGAGCATCTTATGGGGGGCATATAATACAATGGTGGCGCAGGATGGGAGCAGCACATGACAGAACGGGGGCACAGGATGGCAGCAGCACATGACAGAACGGGGCGCAGGATGGCAGCAGCACATGACAGAACGGGGGCGCAAGATGGGAGCAGCACATGACAGAACGGGGGCACAGGATGGCAGCAGCACATGACAGAACGGGCGCAGGATGGGAGCAGCACATGACAGAACGGGGGCGCAGGATGGCAGCAGCACATGACAGAACGGGCGCAGGATGGGAGCAGCACATGACAGAACGGGGGCGCAGGATGGGAGCAGCACATGACAGAACGGGGGCGCAGGATGGCAGCAGCACATGACAGAATGGGCGCAGGATGGGAGCAGCACATGACAGAACGGGGGCGCAGGATGGGAGCAGCACATGACAGAACGGGGGCACAGGATGGCAGCAGCACATGACAGAACGGGTGCAGGATGGGAGCAGCACATGACAGAACGGGGGCGCAGGATGGGAGCAGCACATGACAGAACGGGGGCGCAGGATGGCAGCAGCACATGACAGAACGGGCGCAGGATGGGAGCAGCACATGAAAGAACGGGGGCGCAGGATGGCAGCAGCACATGACAGAACGGGCGCAGGAAGGGAGCAGCACATGACAGGATGGGAGCAGTAAATGACAGAATGGAGGCGCAGGATGGGTGCAGAACATGTCAGAATGGAGGCGCAGGATGGGTGCAGCACATTTCACAATGGGGACGCAGGATGGGAGCAGCACATGACAGAATGGGGGTGCAGGATGGGTGCAACACATGACAGAATGGGGGCGCAAGATGGGTGCAGAACATGTCAGAATGGAGGCGCAGGATGGGAGCAGCACATGTCACAATGGGGGCGCAGGATGGAAGCAGCATATGACAGAATGGGGGCGCAGGATGGGTGCAACACATGACAGAATGGGGGCGCAGGATGGGTGCAACACATGGCAGGATGGGGGCGCAGGATGGGTGCAGCACATGACAGGATGGGGACGCAGGATGGAGCAGCACATGTCAGAATGGGGGTGCAGGATAGGAGCAGCACATGTCAGAATGGGGGTGCAGGATGGGTGCAGCACATGTCAGGATGGGGACGCAGGATGGAGCAGCTCATGACAGGATGGGGACGCAGGATGGAGCAGCTCATGACAGGATGGGGACGCAGGATGGAGCAGCACATACCAGGATGGAGACCATATACCAATATAGATGCTAGCCACCTGGGCGTAGAACGGGTTCAATAGCTAGTGGACATATAACCGTAGATTTACAAAGACGTTTATGCTAAATCCTGATGATGACTTCTCTAAGTTTCTAGATACAATAACACAGATTCCTTTTGGATGTGATACAATTTCTCACTGTAGAGCAGTCCATACAGCAATTATGTGACGTTAAGGAAAGAGAAAGATCAATATGGCTGAGACCTGCTCCTCATGGGCGGGATGATAACCTGAGCAATTCTCCTCTTCTACACCTAATATTTGCATACAAGAGAAAACGGGCCCAAATCTCATTCGACCATGCGCATTCCCTACACTTAATGACCTGGAAGGGTAGTTTTCCAATTCTGGAACTTTCTCAATCCTAACACCTCCTCATCCATTATAAAGGCATACTTCATTTTCTATTAAACGTGTTTAGTGCACAAGTATCACATCCACTCTGTGATGCTGGAAATCATGATTCTTCTAGGCAAAAGTCCATGTGCTGAACTTAAAAGATTTGTTTCACCTCGTAAAACTACAAAATATTCATACATTTCATAGAATCAGACCTTGTGAGAAATACACGGTAGATGATGCACTTCTGTGTAGTGAAACCGAGAGCTAAAAATACAATACTCAAAAATGCGAAGTCATTGTAAAAAAATCAGGATATCGTTTAATTTTATTCTCTCTGTGACTTTTATAGCATCACTATATTCCATGTTCCTGCACCGATCGTCATCACTCACATTAGTCCCGGTCCCTCCAACAGGGCTCACACTATTAAAGGGAACCGGTCATCGTCAGAAAATGACCTGTTTAAATCTGCTTTTTATGTAAATGTTTTAGTTTTTTTTATTTTAGTAATGTTTTTGTTTTTTATATATCATAACTTGAATTAAAAAAAAACCTGTAATATTTCAATATTTACTCTGGCCATTGGGGGCTATTATAGACTCATAATTCCGGTTATTTCAGGATATTCACATGTAGATCAGCAACAATAGACAGACTGACTCTATCTTTGTGCAAAATCATTTAATGAACGTATGCAAAGGTCATTGTGAAGGGATGAGGATTAAATAAATGGTGGATCCTGTACTATTAGTTGTGTATAAACATGTTACCGTTCATTGTAATACTACCTGTGATGAAAATGAGACATCTGAAAAGTCTTCTGTAAAGAATAAAGTCTAAAATAGCGCTAGTGTGCTCCCTTGCAGGCTCAAATGAGAAGTGGCAACAGAGCGCACTGTCAGTGCACATTGGAAGGAGATAACCTGGCAAGCAGAAAAAGCAGAGACCAACCCTTCCCGCAAAACAGACGTCACTTTTGGCGACAGGGATGGTCTCTGCCTGACAATGTGCCCTGACAGTGCACTCTATTGCCGATTCATTACTTCTCATTAGAGATGGCGAGGGAGTGCACTGTCACTGTGCAGTAAAAAATAGTATCGCACAGTTACGAAAGAGCTCTTACTGATCACACGTCGGAATTGACAACCGACAATTGCTCAGTAGAGCAGGGACGAAACCAGCCCCTGAAATGGATGTCACAGATGAACGGTAGGGACTTTTTAATTAAAAATGTTAGAAAAAATATTAATTAAAATTAATAGACATTTAGGATGAAAATCAGCATTAATTTTAGACCATTCCTTTAACTTTGCATTAAATAAAAAAATAGATAAATAACGCTGCTGTTTTACAGAGATTCAGCAGCACTGACACACTGCGACAAAGCTGCACAAGAAGGACTGTGACGGAGCCAACCTTTCCAAATACAAGGTAGGAAGTGGATTAAATATCACTTAGGATAATGGACATTGTCCATAACAGTTACGCAGGACGTTCACATGACACTTAACATCGGCTTTGAAGTCTTGCTCCCATACATATAACATACATATTGAAACATAAATATACATGAGAAAGCGGCCAGACGTCCCAGCAATGCCATATAGGAATATATATTCCATCACTGTAGTGTTTATACAAATCTCAAATGAGAATCCTTCTCCAAAATTACTTCTCACGGATAATCTGGAATCAAGAATCAGTACAGATATACACAAAATCAGCAGAGGAGAAAAAATCCTACAACAGCGTAATGAACATTATGAAAAGCGTATGGGGCCGTAACACATCACTAAAAATAATCTAATTCTGACAAATGGAAACTTTCCAACTCAAACTTGCCAAACTGTCAGCTCCACTAAACTTCACCCTAACGTATGGTATACATGGCAACCATAATAATATTAGGACTAATATTAATAATACAATTCCTGGACAGATTGTCCTTACTTCTACAAATCAAACCACATCAAACGTAATTGTACCCCTTAAAGAGGTAAATCCAAGATTGAAAGTTGTACCCTATCCAGCAAATAAATTGCTGATTGTTGGCTGTCCAATTGCGTTAACCCCCACCATTTCTGAGAATGGGGGTCTTCAAAGCCTTGTCTGAATGGAGGGTAGGTGGAGCGCGTTCACAACCGTTCCATTCATATTCTGTTGGACCAGAATTAGAAGAGAGTTCACATCTCAGTCTTGGTTTCCTTTTAGCATAGAGCTCCATATGTACATGTAAAATGTGCCTACAGGGACAGTTTTTCAGCCAGATGCTAATACCGTTACGTTGGGAAGCTCCAGTGACATCAAGGTCCATACATGGACCCTTCTTCTGGTGGAATAAGCAAAGTCTAGCTTCTGCACTAAGAAAAGTGAAGTGACCGTTGAGCACAGCTATCGAAATTGTTTTGCCATACTATTAACCAAATGTGTCATGCTCTTCAGTGTCTCGTATGGTGGTTTACCGAGGTCTTCACAAAGGGACTGTCTATTCAGTGGGAGATCAGGTGGCAATCATTCCAGGTTGGTCATAAAACATTGGACCAGGTACTTTGGTTATTTCCTTCAGAGATCCAATCTTATGATCTGTCCCACCATCCTGCTACAGCACCATGCATGATGAATCGCACATCACAACTCATTACAACGCAAGGTGCAAACTTGCCCGATGTCCTTCAAGACTCTTCACCTGCTCCATCTATATGTCCACTTCTTGGTACAGGGACGATGACAGGAGCAAAGGAAGCTGTCTAAACAAAGATAGTTGGTGGACATACAGGATGTATCAGACACCACTCAAAGTTACAAGCATGGACTTCTGGACTGTGAGTCAACCACTGAGCACCTCCAGCTTCAAGGTGGACAGGAGCTGCCATATTGTGTGCCAAGTCATAAGGTTCCCATGCTTTTACCCAAGGTGACATATCCCAGCAATCTTAGAATAGTAACAGTATTAACACATGTAAGTCTCCGTAGCCAGCTCCTCTTCAAGGGGTGCAACAATAGTAAATGCAGGGGGGGTTTCAATGGCACATGGGACCTGGAGCCTTTAGGGAGCACAAAAAGTACATATAGGAAGACCAATACTATTAAAGACCCATGACAATTGGGGGCGCTGTTGATGATTTTGCATTTGGACTTCTTCAAGTCACGCTGCTATCCCCTTCCTTTCACTTGGCTCTGGGGGATTTGATGTATCCTATTAGTTCCTGAAGACTGTGACCCCAATTCATCAAAGTGTTTTAGCAGGAAATTTGTAATAAAACACTTTGATAAGTTGATTTAGCTTTTTGTCGTTTTTGGGCCAGTTTCATCCAGCTCCGCCAAGATGGGCAGACCTGGGGCAGGATGGTGGCTTGATGCCACAGGACTTCTAATTCATAATGGCTGTGGTGTACCATATGCCAGAAATCTTATTCCAGTACTTGACTGGAGTAAGATTTGTGGTGAGGCACACAGAGGCACACGCCACTTTTCAAAAACGCCTTGTATCATGAATCAGGCACATCTGACTCCAGCATGCTCCCTCATTGCGTACATGGTGGTCTTGATGAATTGAGGCCCATGTGGCTATGGACAATTATGTTCATTAATCCCCATTCACCTAGACCATGGAGCCTGGGGAACTTCAAAAAGTACAAGGGGGAAGTGTGTGTAGCTCCAACATCCACAACTTTATTTCAACTATTCACAGTGATAATTTTTGCACCGACTTGACGTTGGCAATACTACACCAACGATTAACGCTAGCTAGACGCATTTCTACCCAACAGTTGCACCCACTGATAGTTTCTCAGCTACGAGAAACTTTGCTCTTCATTTTAGCTTGTGGATTAGGAATTGTAATTCTTTCCTCAACCTCACTTTTTTTCTTTCTCCCCGAATAAAGTTTCCCATGGCTTTCGCTTATACATCTTGCTCACGATCACTACCACAAAAATTACCAACAACAAGTTCCATATGTAGCCTCTCGGAGCGTGTGGCTTCCTGTCCAATGGACGTCTGGATGATATGTTCACAAGACACAATCCACCGTTCTGTAGCTGTCCGCCATTCCTGGCACCGTGTGATACTGTGACCACAAACAAGTTCATCTCGTACAGTCTGACAACTTGTGAAAGAAGCAGCTCATGTTAACTTGCTTGTTTTAGGAAATTGGTATTTAAGGGCTTAACACTCGCCAGGCTACAAGCTGGCCAACTAGATAGAAATGACAAAAACAAATAGTAAATTGGACATAATCAGTGAATTTATCGCGTATGCTCAAACTGAACTCCATATTTATGAAGATTGCGTGCCTCTTTTTCCTGGATCTATTGAGTAATGTCTTTCTTTTTAAAAAGTGGCATGTCAATGTAAGGAGACTTACAGGCCATGCAATGCTCCTCTTGGAAATTAAATATGCAAATTGCTTCTTCAGAAAAGGAAGAGGACTTAACCGAGCTTTTTTCGGTTTTGGGTTTTCGTTTTTCGCTCCCCTCCTTCCCAGAGGCATAACTTTTTTTTATTTTTCTGTCAATATGGCCATGTGAGGGCTTGTTTTTTGCAGGACGTGTTGTACTTTTGAACAACATCATCATCATTTTACCATGTCGCCTACTAGAAAACGGGAAAAAATTCCAAGTGCGGTGAAATTGCAAAAAAAAGTGCAATCCCACACTTGTTTTTTGTTTGGCTTTTTTGTTAGGTTCACTAAACGCAAAAACTAGCCTGCCATTATGATTCTCCAGGTCAGTACGAGTTCATAGACACCAAACATGTCTAGGTTCTTTTTTATCCAAGTGGTGAAAAAATTTCCAAACTTTGCTAAGAAAAAAAAAAAGCACAATTTTTCGATAGCGTCTCCATTTTTCGTGATCTCGGGTCAGGTGAGGGTGTATTTTTTTGTGTGCCGAGCTGACGTTTTTAATTATACCATTTTGGTGCAGATATGTTCTTTTGATCACCCGTTATTGCACATTTTAATGCAATGTCGCGGCGACCAAAAAAACGTAATTCTGGCGTTCTGAATTTTTTTTTATCACTACGCCGTGTAGTGATCGGGTTTATCCTTTTTTTAATTGATAGATCGGGCGATTCTGAATGCGGCGATACCAAATATGTGTAGGTTTGAATTTTTTTATTGTTTTAATTGAATGGGGCGAAAGGGGATGATGTGACCTTTTACATTTTTTTCATATTTTTAAAAACATTTTTTAAACTTTTGCTATGCTTCAATAGGCTCCATGGGAGACTAGAAGCTGGCATAGCTTGGTCAGCTCTGCTACAGAGGCGATGCTCAGATCGCCTCTAGTTAGGAGGATTACAGATTTGCTATAGCGCCGACCACAGGGTGGCGCTCACAGCGATCTGGAATCAACAACCATAGAGGTCTGCAGGAGACCTCTGGTTGTTATGCTGACGCACCGATGACCCCCGATCGTGTGACAGGGGTCACCGATGCACGCATTTCCGGCCCGATGGCCGTAAGCTCTTGTTAAATGCCGCTGTCAGAGTTTGACAGCGGCATTTAACTAGTTAATAATTGCGGGCAGATCATGATTCCACCTGCGCCTATTGCGGGCACATGTCAGCTGTTCAAAACAGCTGCCATGTCCTGGCCTTGATGCGGGCTCACCGCCGGAGCCCACATCAAAGCAGGGGTTCTGCCATCAGACGTACTGTTCCATCCGATGGCAGAAAGGGGTAGCAATCGTAAAAGTCAATATCAACCGTTTAACGAGCCTTGTCACCTGGCTTAGGATAAAAGCCGAACCTGAATCTCAATTTGCAGACGTGTTTTTCGGTGGGCCGTCCCTCCTTGGTGCAAATCATGAGATCTTTTTAGCTATATGAGGCCTCTGACTGGCGCCTACGTGCCGTATGTGGCACTAGAGGACCAATCCTCTTCCCCTCAGAAAAGGCAATCTGCAAGATTAATTTCCCATTGCATGGCCTATATGTCTCCTTATCCTGGCACGTCAGGCTCCACTCATAAAAAAGTTACACCTTAGACCACAGTCAGAGGTCTCTCATACAGTCCAATCGGATATTCTGCTTTGCACTGAGGAGGGGCAACACTGTCAAACACAGAGTCTCAAAATTCTGGTTTGACTTTTATCAAAAAAAATCATGTGGCAAGGCTCAATAGTCACTTTTAAGATGGCTACTTCCAATAGATGGCGCTAGAGTTCTAGTCCTCTTCCCCTCAGAAAAGGCAATTTACATAGCCCTGATTGGATAATGTTTGCAGGGATAGGTCCCTAAGGCTACTTTCACACTAGCGTCGTTCGACGCACGTCACAATGCGTCGTTTTGGAGAAAAAACACATCCTGCAAAGTTGCCTGCAGGATGCGTTTTTTCTCCATAGACTTTCATTAGCGACACATTGCGACAGATTGCCACACGTTGCATCCATCGTGTGATGGATGTGACGTGTTTTTGCAGTCCATCTGGACAAAAACGTCGGCACTCTGCCCCCTCCTCCCCGGACCTTACAATGGGGCAGCGGATGCGTTGTAAAACTGCATCAGCTGCCCCCGTTGTGCTTTTATTTCATAGCATGTGTCGGTACGTCGGCCCGACGCACTGCGACGGGCCCCTACCGACGCTAGTGTGAAAGTAGCCTAACTGGTAATAAGTTGTTGTCAATTTATTCCTAAGATTCTAGGAGGAATAACAGAGACAAAATATAGAGTTCTAAAGAAAAAAATTCGGAATTGTTAGATCATGGGGAATAGGAGCATTTGACAGATGTGTCAGGAGGGCCAACAGATCCTCATTAAACACCAGTTTACTTTAAGGTAGGGTTTTCTCCAGCTCATCCTACTTATGAAGTCTTATTTTGGTGTCAGTAATTGGATCAACAGATTCCTGAACTCAGTCTGTGCACAGTCTAATAATCCAGCAGCACGCTTCTGTTCTCTTCTCACAGATCATTTATCTGGTCTTACTTCGCACCATGAATCCAAAATAAGAATAATAGATATTCACAGACAGTTAAGGTGTCAACAATACAACTAAAATCAGCAGCTTTGATATCAACTCAACTCTGCAGTGTAAGATTCATCAACAATATTAGTTTCCTAAACTGTAAGCTTAAAGCCAGTGATGTAACTAGAGTCCAATAGGTCCTGGTGAAAAATGTGGACCCGGGCATTCCAAATCCTACAAAGACATACGTGTTCACCTCCCATGTAATAATGTTCTCCATCCTTAGTCCCTTCCAGTAATAATGTTCTCCATCCTTAGTCCCTTCCAGTAATAATGTTCTCCATCCTTAGTCCCTTCCAGTAATAATGTTCTCCATCCTTAGTCCCTTCCAGTAATAATGTTCTCCATCCTTAGTCCCTTCCAGTAATAATGTTCTCCGTCCTTAGTACCTTCCAGTAATAATGTTCCCCATCCTTAGTCCCTTCCAGTAATAATATTCCCCATCCTTAGTCCCTTCCAGTAATACTGTTCTCCATTCTTAGTCCCTACCAGTAATAATGTTCTCCGTCCTTAGTCCCTTCCAGTAATAATGTTCTCCGTCCTTAGTCCCTTCCAGTAATAATGTTCCCCATCCTTAGTCCCTTCCAGTAATACTGTTCTCCATTCTTAGTCCCTACCAGTAATAATGTTCTCCGTCCTTAGTCCCTTCCAGTAATAATGTTCTCCGTCCTTAGTCCCTTCCAGTAATAATGTTCTCCATCCTTAGTCCCTTCCAGTAATAATGTTCTCTGTCCTTAGTCCCTTCCAGTAATAATGTTCCCCATCCTTAGTCCCTACCAGTAATAATATTTCCTATCCTTAGCCCCTTCCAGTAATAGTGTTCTCCATTCTTAGTCCCTTCCAGTAATAATGTTCTCCATCCTTAGTCCCTTCCAGTAATAATGTTCTCCATCCTTAGTCCATACCATTAATAATGTTCTCCATTCTTAGTCCCTTCCAGTAATAATGTTCCCCATCCTTAGTCCCTACCAGTAATAATATTCCCTATCCTTAGTCCCTTCCAGTAATAATGTTCTCCATTCTTAGTCCCTACCAGTAATAATATTCCCTATCCTTAGTCCCTTCCAGTAATAATGTTCTCCATCCTTAGTCCCTTCCAGTAATAATGTTCTCCATCCTTAGTCCCTTCCAGTAATAATGTTCCCCATCCTTAGTCCCTTCCAGTAATAATGTTCTCCATTCTTAGTCCCTTCCAGTAATAATGTTCTCCATCCTTAGTCCCTTCCAGTAATAATGTTCTCCATCCTTAGTCCCTTCCAGTAATAATGTTCTCCATCCTTAGTCCATACCATTAATAATGTTCTCCATTCTTAGTCCCTTCCAGTAATAATGTTCCCCATCCTTAGTCCCTTCCAGTAATAATGTTCTCCATCCTTAGTCCCTTCCAGTAATCATGTTCTCCATCCTTAGTCCATACCATTAATAATGTCCTCCATTCTTAGTCCCTTCCAGTAATAATATTCCCCATCCTTAGTCTCTTCCAGTAGTAATTTTCTCCATTCTTAGTCCCTTCCAGTAATAATGTTTCCCATCCTTAGTCCCTTCCAGTAATAATGTTCCCCATCCTTAGTCCCTACCATTAAACATGTTCTCTGTCCTTAGTCCCTTCCAGTAATAATGTTCTCCATCCTTAGTCCCTTCCAGTAATAATGTTCCCCATCCTTAGTCCCTACCAGAAATAATGTTCCCCATCCTTAGTCCCTACCAGTAATAATGTTCCCCATCCTTAGTCCCTTGCAGTAATAATGTTCTCCATCCTTAGTCCCTACCAGTAATAATGTTCTCCATCCTTAGTCCCTACCAGTAATAATGTCCCCCATCCTTAGGTCCTTCCAGTAATAATGTTCTCCATCCTTAGTCCCTTCCAGTAATAATGTTCTCCATCCTTAGTCCCTACCAGTAATAATATTCACCATCCTTAGTCCCTTCCAGTAATAATGTTCTCCATCCTTAGTCCCTTCCATTAATAAAGTTCTCCATCCTTAGTCCCTTCCAGTAATAATGTTCCCCATCCTTAGTCCCTACCAGTAATAATATTCCCTATCCTTAGTCCCTTCCAGTAATAATGTTCTCCATCCTTAGTCCCTTCCAGTAATAATGTTCCCCATCCTTAGTCCCTTCCAGTAATAATGTTCTCCATTCTTAGTCCCTTCCAGTAATAATGTTGTCCATCCTTAGTCCATACCATTAATAATGTCCTCCATTCTTAGTCCCTTCCAGTAATAATATTCCCCATCCTTAGTCTCTTCCAGTAATAATTTTCTCCATTCTTAGTCGCTTCCAGTAATAATGTTCTCCATTCTTAGTCCCTTCCAGTAATAATGTTCCCCATCCTTAGTCCCTTCCAGTAATAATATTCCCCATCCTTAGTCCCTTCCAGTAATACTGTTCTCCATTCTTAGTCCCTACCAGTAATAATGTTCTCCGTCCTTAGTCCCTTCCAGTAATAATGTTCTCCGTCCTTAGTCCCTTCCAGTAATAATGTTCTCCATCCTTAGTCCCTTCCAGTAATAATGTTCTCTGTCCTTAGTCCCTTCCAGTAATAATGTTCCCCATCCTTAGTCCCTACCAGTAATAATATTTCCTATCCTTAGCCCCTTCCAGTAATAGTGTTCTCCATTCTTAGTCCCTTCCAGTAATAATGTTCTCCATCCTTAGTCCCTTCCAGTAATAATGTTCTCCATCCTTAGTCCATACCATTAATAATGTTCTCCATTCTTAGTCCCTTCCAGTAATAATGTTCCCCATCCTTAGTCCCTACCAGTAATAATATTCCCTATCCTTAGTCCCTTCCAGTAATAATGTTCTCCATTCTTAGTCCCTACCAGTAATAATATTCCCTATCCTTAGTCCCTTCCAGTAATAATGTTCTCCATCCTTAGTCCCTTCCAGTAATAATGTTCTCCATCCTTAGTCCCTTCCAGTAATAATGTTCCCCATCCTTAGTCCCTTCCAGTAATAATGTTCTCCATTCTTAGTCCCTTCCAGTAATAATGTTCTCCATCCTTAGTCCCTTCCAGTAATAATGTTCTCCATCCTTAGTCCCTTCCAGTAATAATGTTCTCCATCCTTAGTCCATACCATTAATAATGTTCTCCATTCTTAGTCCCTTCCAGTAATAATGTTCCCCATCCTTAGTCCCTTCCAGTAATAATGTTCTCCATCCTTAGTCCCTTCCAGTAATCATGTTCTCCATCCTTAGTCCATACCATTAATAATGTCCTCCATTCTTAGTCCCTTCCAGTAATAATATTCCCCATCCTTAGTCTCTTCCAGTAGTAATTTTCTCCATTCTTAGTCCCTTCCAGTAATAATGTTTCCCATCCTTAGTCCCTTCCAGTAATAATGTTCCCCATCCTTAGTCCCTACCATTAAACATGTTCTCTGTCCTTAGTCCCTTCCAGTAATAATGTTCTCCATCCTTAGTCCCTTCCAGTAATAATGTTCCCCATCCTTAGTCCCTACCAGAAATAATGTTCCCCATCCTTAGTCCCTACCAGTAATAATGTTCCCCATCCTTAGTCCCTTGCAGTAATAATGTTCTCCATCCTTAGTCCCTACCAGTAATAATGTTCTCCATCCTTAGTCCCTACCAGTAATAATGTCCCCCATCCTTAGGTCCTTCCAGTAATAATGTTCTCCATCCTTAGTCCCTTCCAGTAATAATGTTCTCCATCCTTAGTCCCTACCAGTAATAATATTCACCATCCTTAGTCCCTTCCAGTAATAATGTTCTCCATCCTTAGTCCCTTCCATTAATAAAGTTCTCCATCCTTAGTCCCTTCCAGTAATAATGTTCCCCATCCTTAGTCCCTACCAGTAATAATATTCCCTATCCTTAGTCCCTTCCAGTAATAATGTTCTCCATCCTTAGTCCCTTCCAGTAATAATGTTCCCCATCCTTAGTCCCTTCCAGTAATAATGTTCTCCATTCTTAGTCCCTTCCAGTAATAATGTTGTCCATCCTTAGTCCATACCATTAATAATGTCCTCCATTCTTAGTCCCTTCCAGTAATAATATTCCCCATCCTTAGTCTCTTCCAGTAATAATTTTCTCCATTCTTAGTCGCTTCCAGTAATAATGTTCTCCATTCTTAGTCCCTTCCAGTAACAATTTTTCCCATCCTTAGTCCCTTCCAGTAATAATGTTCCCCATCCTTAGTCCCTTCCAGTAATAATGTTCCCCATCCTTAGTCCCTACCATTAATAATATTCTCTGTCCTTAGTCCCTTCCAGTAATAATGTTCTCCATCCTTAGTCCCTTCCAGTAATAATGTTCCCCATCCTTAGTCCCTACCATTAATAATGTTCTCTGTCCTTAGTCCCTTCCAGTAATAATGTTCCCCATCCTTAGTCCCTACCAGTAATAATGTTCCCCATCCTTAGTCCCTTGCAGTAATAATGTTCTCCATCCTTAGTCCCTACCAGTAATAATGTTCTCCATCCTTAGTCCCTACCAGTAATAATGTCCCCCATCCTTAGGTCCTTCCAGTAATAATGTTCTCCATCCTTAGTCCCTACCAGTAATAATATTCACCATCCTTAGTCCCTTCCAGTAATAATGTTCTCCATCCTTAGTCCCTACCAGTAATAATATTCACCATCCTTAGTCCCTTCCAGTAATAATGTTCTCCATCCTTAGTCCCTTCCATTAATAAAGTTCTCCATCCTTAGTCCCTTCCAGTAATAATGTTCCCCATCCATAGTCCCTATCAGTAATAATATTCCCTATCCTTAGTCCCTTCCAGTAATAATGTTCTCCATTCTTAGTCCCTACCAGTAATAATGTTCTCTATCCTTAGTCCGTACCAGTAATAATGTCCCCCATCCTTAGGTCCTTCCAGTAATAATGTTCTCCATCCTTAGTCCCTACCAGTAATAATATTCACCATCCTTAGTCCCTTCCAGTAATAATGTTCTCCATCCTTAGTCCCTACCAGTAATAATATTCACCATCCTTAGTCCCTTCCAGTAATAATGTTCTCCATCCTTAGTTCCTTCCATTAATAAAGTTCTCCATCCTTAGTCCCTTCCAGTAATAATGTTCCCCATCCATAGTCCCTACCATTAATAATGTTCTCTGTCCTTAGTCCCTTCCAGTAATAATGATCTCCATCCTTAGTCCCTTCCAGTAATAATGTCCTCCATCCTTAGTCCCTTCCAGTAATAATGTTCTCCATCCTTAGTCCCTTCCTGTAATAATGTTCTCCATCCTTAGTCCCTTCCAGTAATAATGTCCTCCATCCTTAGTCCCTTCCAGGAATAATGTTCTCCATCCTTAGTCCCTTCCAGTAATAATGTTCTCCATCCTTAGTCCCTTCCAGTAATAATATTCCCCATCCTTAGTCCCTTCCTGTAATAATGTTCTCCATCCTTAGTCCCTTCCAGTAATAATGTCCTCCATCCTTAGTTCCTACCAGTAATAATGATCCCCATCCTGAGTCCCCACCAGTAATAATGTTCTCCATCCTTAGTCCTTTCCAATAATAATGTCCCCTACACTGGGTCCCATATAGTAATAATATCCCCAATCCTTTGTCCCTTCCAGTAATTAAGTCCTCCATCCTGAGTCCCATCCAGTAATAATGCCCCCCCATCCTGAGTCCCATCCAGTAATAACGCCCCCATCCTGAGTCCCATCCAGTAATAATGCCCCCCCATCCTGAGTCCCACCCAGTAATAACGCCCCCCCATCCTGAGTCCCATCCAGTAATAACGCCCCCATCCTGAGTCCCATCCAGTAATAACGCCCCCCCATCCTGAGTCCCATCCAGTAATAACGCCCCCATCCTGAGTCCCATCCAGTAATAACCCCCCCCCCCATCCTGAGTCCCTTCTACTCTGTAAATGGACCTAACCTGCAGTAGGTCTGTCACAACAGAAATAAGAAATGGACAGATGTAATACCAGAAACAGCCACTAGACAAAAGCAGCGCTGTTTCTAAAGAAAAAAAGCAAATGTTTTTCCTAATCTTAGACACATCACCTTTATATTTGCCGAAAATGTGAAAATTAAAATCTCATGTCCCTTGCTGGTGTCTTTTCTACATCTGGGCATTGCTATTTTCTGCCTTTATATCTGAGCCGAGGTCATTGCTGAGTGTGGAGAGATGATGTCGCGCCTCCGCTGAACGGCTGCTTGTTTATTTGAGAGCAAATGTTCTGACTCCAGTCGTGCACAGACATAATCGACTGATCAATACAGGCAGTTTCTCCCCGCACCTCTGATAAGTCGCATTACAAGGTCTCCAGCCCGGGAAACTGGCATATTGGGTCTGTTTCTATTATTACCTTATATCCACACATCACTTTCTCCCCCCTCTAGAAACATTGGCAGAATGAATCCTATAGATTTTTATGGGATTGTTCCCATTGATCTGGGCAATCAGTTGTTTTGCTGAATTGGTGCTCGGGCGGCATGGACACTGGACAGAATCACAAAGTACACAGCCTCGGCCTTAGTTGTGTCCGGCACAGGCGTGCAACAACTCGCCGTTCACACATGAATAATGGAAAAGCCAATTTTTTTTTTCACCAAGTGGCCACTGAAGTGACCACGATTGTTGTGGAGGGCTGAATCACTATGTTGGATTTAATTCTGAGCAAAATGAATATTCATTATTAATATGTAATAATAATAGTATAATTATATTACCGTAATTATTCTCAAAATTCTCAATTCACGGGTAAAATCTGTCTTCAGTGAATTTAGATTTTCCCATTACTCAGATAGAAGATGGCAGTTGGCGCTCATAAAGTTCTTAATCCTTACATATTTTGGGCTCAGAAGTCCAGTGGGCGGTCCTACTCAGTGGTTGATATTTCTGCACGTACCATCATACAGGGAGAAAGAGGCCATGTGATGACACAGGGCCCCTTCTTGTCTAACTACGGTAAATAAAGAGGACCTTTCGCTGGATGTTTTTAACTTAGGCTTCTTTCACACTAGCGTCGGAATCTCCCCGTCGCAATGCGTCGGGGAGAGATTCCGACGCTAGCGTTTGCTGCATTGCACAATGGAGGCAGCGGATGCATTGTTCTGGCGCATCCGCTGCCCCATTGTGAGGTGCGGGGAGGTGGGGGCGGAGTTCCGGCCGCACATGCGCGGTCGGAAAAAGCGGTCCGTCAGGAGCAAAAAAACGTTACATGTAAGGTTTTTTTCTCCCGACGGTCCGACAAAGCACGACGCATCCGTCGCAAGACGGATGCGAAGTGTGCCAATCCGTCGCAAATGCGTCGTCAATAGAAGTCTATGGGGAAAAAGCGCATCCTGCAAGCACTTTTGCAGGATGCGTTTTTTCTGCAAAACGACGCATTGTGACGGATTTAAAAAAACGCTAGTGTGAAAGTAGCCTTAAACTGATACTGCCTCCAAATACCGATGCTCCACTGATCCCAAAATGTTTTTTTTTTTCTGTTTCTTCTGTGCCCCTCCGTTCCAAAATGTATGCCCACCCCCAGTAATAATGGTGCAAAATTACCCTTCAGTCAACTGGGCGTGTACCATAGAACTTCTCATTCAATCTTGTTATCAAACGACGCTGACAAATCAGAATTCAGCAACACCCACAAAGATGTTCTCTGGTACACGCCCTGTTGGCTGAAGGTAAACTTTGCACCATTATTACGGGGGAGGGGCATAACTTTGGGACAGAAGGGCACAGAAGAAAAAGAAAAACTGTTCCAGAATCAATGGGACAGCAGCAATTGAATGAGGTGATATTTTTAAATGGAACCTGTCTCTGGGTTTTTCCTATACGAGGTATGGCAGAGTACCTGTAACGCTGATATACAGCATACTAATATACTGTCTTTCTGACTCCAATCTGGCCAGCAAGACAAGAATAAGAGATTTTATTATACTTACCTACTGGGCGGTCGGGTCCGATGGGCATCTCTGGTCTTGGTCCGGCTCCTCCTATCTTCTTGCAAAGCCGTCCTTCTTTTTGGTTTGTGTGGATGACATGTCCTACGTCATCCACACAGTGTCTCTGGCATTGTGCTCCTGCACAGACATACTTCTCTCTTTCCTCTGCCGAGGGCAGAGCAAAGAACTGCAGTGCGCATGCGCCGGAAAAGGTCAAAGAGCACTGACGCATGCGCACTGCATTTCCCCTGTTATGAACAGGTGATTCAGAACCACAATGGACCTGGTGAATACGAGCACAGAAAATGACCTGATAGTTGTTAATCACATAGGACGAGCTCGGAGACGTGGGAACTCTGCTGACCGCAATCCCTAATCCTATCACACCACACTAGAGGTAGCCGTGGAGCGCTCCTGACCAGACCAGGCGCCTCGGGCACAGCCTGAGAAACTAGCTAGCCCTGAAGATAGAAAAATAAGCCCACCTTGCCTCAGAGAAATTCCCCAAAGGAAAAGGCAGCCCCACATATAATGACTGTGAGTAAAGATGAAAATACAAACACAGAGATGAAATAGATTTTAGCAAAGTGAGGCCCGACTTACTGAATAGACCGAGGATAGGAAAGATAGCTTTGCGGTCAGCACAAAGACCTACAAACAACCACACAGAGGGCGCAAAAAGACCCTCCGCACAGACTAACGGTACGGAGGTGCTCCCTCTGCGTCCCAGAGCTTCCAGCAAGCAAGACAAACCAATATAGCAAGCTGGACAGAAAAAATAGCAAACAAAAGTAACACAAGCAGAACTTAGCTTATGCAGGGCAGTCAGGCCACAAGAACGATCCAGGAGAGAGCAAGACCAATACTGGAACATTGACTGGAGGCCAGGAACAAAGAACTAGGTGGAGTTAAATAGAGCAGCACCTAACGACTTAACCTCGTCACCTGAGGAAGGAAACTCAGAAGCCGCAGCCCCACTCACATCCACCAGAGGAAGCTCATAGACAGAACCAGCCGAAGTACCACTCATGACCACAGGAGGGAGCTTGACCACAGAATTCACAACATTCCCCCTTGCGCGGGAGTGCAATGCCAGGGACACTGTGTGGATGATGTAGGACACGTCATCCACAAGAAGGAGGATGGCAGTGCAAGAAAAAGGGAGGCGCCGGATCAAGACCAGCGATGGCCATCGTACCGCTCCTTAGGTAAGAATAATAAAAGGTCTTCTTCTTGTCCTGCAGGCCGGATAAGGGGCTTATAGTCAGCATGTTAGACTGCTGTATATCAGGGCTCACAGGTACTGGCTGTACCTAATATGGGAAAAACCTGGTGACAGGTTCCCTTTAAATTAAAAAAATCCAGTGAAATCATCTCTTAGTGTCCCGGTCACTATGGACTGCGACATATAAAAAGCTAAACCTGCCGCGATCTGAGCTAGCTCCAATCGCGGCAGTTACAAGCAGGTATCGGTTTTACAGCTGTGGTATCCGCTGTGGTCGGAGCAGGATTAGATTACAATGTTTTTTTTTTCCTGGATTAACCAACTTCAAAGCAAAATGTAGTAATCCTGGAAAACCCTTTTAAATACAAGGTAAAATATTAAAGTGACCTAGTCGGAAAAAAATGCACATGGTCTATTACATCAAGCGGTGAAAAGTGACTATTAGCGTTGATACCAAATGGACCAGAGCCAAAGACAATAAAGGGTCGGAGAACGGTTCCCGCTAGTGAGTGTGGGTTATTAGAAGGCAGCAGGCAAATTAAAGGAGAGTTCCTGAACCGCACATCATCCACCTACTATGAAAGGGTTTGGAAAAAAATGAATTACCGGTATTACGCCCCCCACAGTTTACATTACCACCAATAGTAATATCAGTTGTTACCAAAATTGCTTTTTGCATCCTAAATGACCCCCTGAAGGCTACTTTCTTCTGACCTAAATTGACTATATATATATTATATTTTATAATAAATTATTATATTTTATATATATTATATATAATATCAGACCCATTTTTTCTCCGTCAAACATGAATATTAATTTTTATTCCAACAGTTCAGCAAACTCTCCGTAGTCCCAGCAGTTCTGCCCTGAATGCGTCTTCACTTTTAATAGATGGAAGAAGATGGAAATTACAAGGTTGTCAATAACGCTGACAGGACAAGTGATGGCAGCCGTTCAATCGCTTCCCTAATAATCTCATAATAGGCACAGCATGCTCTCCAGCTGGCAATCTACGATGCATTGCTGGTGGGCACCCCGGGCATCTGCTAACAGGTAACGGGAAGGTTCCTAGTTAATATCGGTAGCCTTGAAAAATAGGGCTGTCCGGAAGTAACGAATGGGAGTAATTGTTCTCAGCACGGAGCCTGAAGAAATGTCAAAACGCTGAAATGAGATCTGGGATATTCTATAATGAGTACAGAGGAACGCACAATTTGGAATTACACCATGAATTATTCTCTAGTCACAACCAAAGCATTTTATTTTTTCTTATCACGGCATATTTCATGGAGGTTGCAGAAGTCTTTTATGTTCCATTTTGTGCTATGTAATGTCACTTTTAATAATTTTGAATCGTCTTTTGTTGGAAATCGGAGTCTAATCTTTTAGACAAGAGATACAGTAAACACCCAGTGGTCAATTAACTTTTACATCCTCAGGAGGAATAACGAAGGAGCAGCACAATGCAGAGATCTGAGAAAGGAGTCTCCCTCATTGTTATGTCTTGTTCCATCCATGTCTCTGCTCAGTCCTTCTACTTCATCCTCTACTGCCGTCCTTTTGGGCATCGATTGGCGACATTGCAACTGTTTGGGTTAATATACTGGGGCTAGTAAGTAGTCTAATTATCTCTCTTCAGGGAGCCTTTTATGGATGGGGCTCACACTATAAAACCCATGGCTCCCAAACTCTACTTGCCGGTTATTAGTTTTCTTACTCTGGATAACACCTGCTTTTGCTGCCACAAGTGCTAGTTTGATTCCCATTTCTGACTTCTGTCTGTATTTTGACCATTCTGATGCCTAACTATTCTGTTCATGCTCTTGATCTCCTGGTATTGATGCGACTTTCTCACTAGACTCTGCCAACCCGATCCACTGGCCAGCAGTCACTCTGTGGACCCAACCCAGGGGCCTCTGTGTAAGTCCAGATCCCTGTATTTGGGAAAATGGTCAGGGCACTCACTTAGATCTGCTAAACAAAGTGACTAAAGCAAAACTTATCCGTGGAAACCCACTAAAGAGCTACCAGAGTATCATGCGTAAAGCACCTTGACAAAATATTTACTAAACAGAAAGTAGAGCTGACAAGGAGAGACACTTAGATCCCTGATGTAGGTTCCTCATGAAAATCACATAGAATTTGTCTGCCTCAAAAAAAAATTTGTAAATGCACTTAGGCTTTTAGTACTTTTAGAAGGGTGACTGAAAACAGTGGGGCAACAGAGGGTTAACGTGAAGTGTGATATGTCAATATGTTATGTGCTTGATAAAGGAATGTTGCATTTTATCCTTATGGCCGGCTTGTGTCTCGTTTCTCCTGGAGGCTCTGCCTCAAGGCTGTCCCTGGGTCTGTCCACAAGATATTAGCCTACAAGTTGAGAGGGGTTAGATCGGTTAATAGGAAAAGCTTTTCCTGCTTCTGGGGGGTAAGCATTTGGAGTCTTGTCAAGTTCAGAGTCAGGTGTGAGTGGAGTTCAGAGGAAGGCTAGGCTCTTCAGTGTTAACAGGTTCTCAGTCAGCAAATGCAGCGGAGGGGAGAACGTTCTAGGAGTGCCAAGTCTCCCAACAGTATGAGGACATATCTGTATGTTCGTGAGGATGCCGGGGCAGTCTTAGGCCTAGGGCCCGGAACAGATATTGAGTGCCATAACTCTGTCTCCCCAGTGAGGAAGATATCAGCCAGGTCTCAACGAATGGGAAAGATAGTGGCCCTCAGAAAAGCTGGACTGCCGTATAGGAAGTCCCTGATATGAACCGGGAAGGGCAGGTCAGGAAGAACGGAGGCAAGGACTGATAGTACACAGGACAAAGGTAACATCACCAAAAAGGGACTCTGTCTCAATCTGTATGCTGCAGCCGTGTGTAACCGAATTGCACAGTAAAGCAGAACCTGTTAAACTGGACCCAAGGTCTCCTGTCATGTTTGTAGCCGGATCCGGTCACATGGACGGGGAGGTAACAGGACTCCTGAACGAAGACTGAGTAAAGCACTAACTCCACAGCACAACACCCTACACCTGTCTGACTCCTGTTTACAAGAGGAGAGGTTTCAGGTCAAGGAGAACCCCATTCCGGCCCACATCAACCGGCCCTGTACTCCCAGTCATACTGATTTAGAGGTCTACAAGCTCAGAAACGGACTGACCTAAATAAAAATCCTTCAACGGTGCCCAGGCTGTAAAGCAGCAACCAAAACATCAGTCATCCAGGAGAAGACAACCCTTTTCACAGGTGACTTCCAAGACCGTCACCAGTCTGACATTATAGCTGATGACCAAGGTGCTGCCACTGTGTCACATACATCATATTTAGAAAATGTGCACGTTCCTATGGCGTATTTAGATTTATCATACAGGGTTAGCTGAATGCTTGATCTCTTCTTGTAAAAAAAAGAACTGAAAATTTACTAAAAACGTCAAATTCTTTGCATTTGTCTTGTTGTGCCAAATTTGTCTGACCTTACTGTGATGAGCATATCCGCATGGCGCACGTCATATTGTAGTAAGCTACTTATTGTTTCTGCAGCAGAGTGAGAGTACATCATACTCCGAGGTCAGGTAGCACTTCAGCAAAACCATGATTATAGGAAGCGATAAAGAATACCAAAAAGGAAGTGACTTTATCACAAGAAGTATGTGCTATCGGGAAATGAGCAAGTTAACCTTAACCGATGAAGCCGTCCAGAAATGGGAATACATTCATTGTGCAATGAGTTACAGGCAAAGGTTATTTTACTGTAGAAATAAAGTTGGTAGTTTACTTACGTTTACTTCATATTTAGGTCAAGTAGAAAACAAGAGGTGTAAAGATAGATCTTATCACATGGAGTATCCCTATTCGGTGAGGTATATAAACTATATTGGTATTTTCTTAGTCAAATCTTTTTTTGGATGATATTAAGATTAAAGACAACCAGACAATGTATTCACTATTATCAGCCACATTGGGTCTTGTGTCCCAGCTTTTGAGGACTTTGGAATCAAAAGTATGCCATATTAGATATATCTGGGATCCAAACCTTGCCATTTCAGACTTAAAACTGACTGTCACTAGGTCAAACGTGATCAGTTTTGTTCCCCATGCTCCCTTGAGCATGCCATGCTTTTAAATCTGCCATACAGTTCCAGAAATAAGGGCATTTTTATTTACTTCCAATATTTATGGTCTTTATAAGGAGGCGCGGTTTAAGGGATCCTCTTGGGCGTGTCTTTAAGTTACGTTACATTGTTACCCTGCTAGTCAGGATCCCATGTAAAGACCATAACAATGAGCACTAAGTAAAAAGGTCCATATCTCTGAAACCGTATGGCGGATTTAATTAAAAAAAGGACTGAATACTCAGGAGAACAGAGGGAATAAAATAAAAGCTAAACTGGGGAAGACAGGGAATAAAATTAGAGCAAACCTGGATACTTTTGACCTGGTGACATGTCCTGTTAAATTGACGACTCTGTTGAGGCCATGCTATTTATCATCTTCTGTGCTCAAATCCACTACATAGCCGAAAAAGCGTGGACAGATAGATACTCAGGTGAGCTGGTTGACCAGACTGATCATATTAAATCCTTGGGACTATGGAGTGGGCCCTTGTTAGTAAAGTACTGTATAACAGCTTGTACTCTTCTAAGAAGGCTTCAGTGTCAACTCACACCTCTCATCACTTAGGTCTGACATGGATTTTGAGCAATAAGGTTTGTAATACAGTCAATGTGTCATGGCAACCCAAACTTGATGTACAATCAGTAGCGTAGCTACCGGGGGGGCAGAGGGGGCCATCGCCCCAGGCCTGGTGGGCCCATCTGGAGCTACGCTACTGTAACTGTATTGGCGTGCACAGCACACTGATACAGTTACATTCTGCAACAAAGCAGGGAGAATCGATCTCCCTGATCTGCTGCCCAGTCGCTACGGGCCTCTGAGCAGGTTCTGCCTATAGGGGTGCTGCCTTATTACAGTGTCTGCCTATGGGGTGCAGCCTTATTACAGGGTCTGCCTATGGGGTGCAGGCTTATTACAGGGTCTGCCTATGGGGCTGCTGCCTTATTACAGGGTCTGACTATGGTGGTGCTGCCTTATTACAGGGTCTGCCTATGGGGGTGCTGCATTATTAAAGTGTCTGCCTATGGGGGTGATGCCATTTTACAGAGTCTGCCTATGGGGGTGCTGCCTTATTACAGGGTCTACCTATGGGGGTGCTGCCTTATTAGAGACTCTGCCTATGAGGGCTGCCTTATTACAGATTCTGCTTTTGGGGGCTGCCTTATGCTATAGAGTCTGCCTATGGAGGCTGCCTTATGCTATAGAGTCTGCTTATGGGAGCAACCTTAGGCTATAGACTCAGCCTATGGGGGCTGCCTTATGCTATAGAGTCTGCCTACGGGGTGCATTATACAATATAGAGTAGGCCTATGTGGAGTGCATTATACTATATGAAGTCCTATGGGGAGTGCATTATTATATTATAGAGGGGTGCTTTAGAATTTAAAAGGCGCAGAGAATCACACAGCAGGGGCACTAATACGGACACATACGGCAGCAGCGGCTCAGTATTGGGGTATCAGGGGCAGTAATAGGGTCACATACGGCAGCAGCGGCTCAGTATTGGGGTATCAGGTGCAGTAATAGGGACACATATGGCTGCAGCGGCTCAGTATTGGGGTATCAGGGGCAGTAATAGGGATACATACGGCAGCAGCGGCTCAGTATTGAGGTATCAGGTGCAGTAATAGGGACACATACGGCAGCAGCGGCTCAGTATTGGGGTATCAGGGGCAGTAATAGGGATACATACGGCAGCAGCGGCTCAGTATTGGGGTATCAGGGGCAGTAATAGGGACACATACGGCAGCAGCGGCTCAGTATTGAGGTATCAGGTGCAGTAATACGGACACATACGGCAGCAGCGGCTCAGTATTGAGGTATCAGGTGCAGTAATAGGGACACATACGGCAGCAGCGGCTCAGTATTGGGGTATCAGGGGCAGTAATAGGGATACATACGGCAGCAGCGGCTCAGTATTGGGGTATCAGGTGCAGTAATAGGGATACATACGGCAGCAGCGGCTCAGTATTGAGGTATCAGGTGCAGTAATAGGGACACATACGGCAGCAGCGGCTCAGTATTGGGGTATCAGGGGCAGTAATAGGGATACATACGGCAGCAGCGGCTCAGTATTGGGGTATCAGGGGCAGTAATAGGGACACATACGGCAGCAGCGGCTCAGTATTGAGGTATCAGGTGCAGTAATAGGGACACATACGGCAGCAACGGCTCAGTATTAGGGTATCAGAAGGAAGAGGAGTTTGTGCAGGTTGGGAATAGATGGTGATGGGGCTGGAATGTGAGAAGTGAAACGTGTCTTTGTTGTATTCTCTGCAGACGAGTCCTGGCTGTAAGAAGTTGTCATGTCGGTCTGGGCCATTATCATTATCTGTAACTGTGCTGTAATCACACGATCTGTAGGACTGGTATCTACCACTGACCATATGGCGGTAATATCTATGTTGGTCTTTATATAGAGATTATCTTCATTAACAGCGCGGTCATCTGCTGAGGTTCTCCTCCACTATTAGGGCGCGTCACCGAGTTGTAATCAAAGATACCTGGTTAGGGGCCCCTTATGTAACCCCTACCACGGGCATACAAGAAGAAGATGTCATCGTATGAAGATAGGGGGCGCCGGACCCGGACCGCGATACCCATCGGACCCGTAACGAACCGGGACTACCCCTGGGTGAGCATAATATAACCTGTTTTTCATACCTTTCATGTTACATCGGGGGCTTATCTGCAGCATTACAGAATGCATTACAGAATGTTGTAGATAAGCCACTGATGCCGGTGGCCTTAGCTCATATACGATTTTTTGGGTGGCAGATTCCCTTTAAAAGAAGAGTGTAATTCTTGCAGCCTTAGGTGGTCCTCACCAGTCTATGTTTATAGTGCTGATGCCACCACGTTCCATACTTCCACTTGACCGCTGCAGCCTGGTCTCAGCACTGGTGACTGCACGTACGGCAGAAGATCAATGACTGGTCACATATAGCAACAGATATTTCAACATGATTTTTTTTTCTTAATTTTATCAAATTCCTTGCACTTAGATACATTTTTTTTTATGACAGGCAACCCATTAGGTTTCATTCACGCTTCGGCTTTTCTCGGCCAAGTGATATATGTGGTTTTCACGGACAGCACTTGTACCTATAAAGTCTATGGGGATGTTCACATGTCCGTGATTTTTTCTGGTCTATGCAAAATTGAGACAAATTTTTCACAGACAGATAGATAGAAGATAGAGAAACTTTTTTTTTTCGTTTTGATTATCATCCAAGAAAATGATGAAACTTTGACCAAACTCTGTGGTCAGTGAGTCAGTTTTTCCCATTACTCTGACGACACTCAGATAAAACTGAATCTCTTGTACGAGAAAATCACTGATGTCTGAATGAGCCCTTACACGGTGGAATTGAAAGAAAATTATTCAAAAAATTGCTTCAGACCAACATTCCAGCTCTGTCAAATCTAGAGTCCCCAATACACTTTAGGTAGCTGTTGTCCAAATGATGGTTTGGCTGAACATACGACCAACAGGTGTCTTCCCGAAGTCTCCCGTAAACAGGAGCACTCAACTTCTTCCCGAAGTCTCCCATACAAAGGAGCACTCAGCTTCTTCCTGAAGTCTCCCATACACAGGATCATACAGCTTCTTCCCGAAGTCTCCCATACAGAGGAGCACTCAGCTTCTTCCTGAAGTCTCCCATACACAGGATCATACAGCTTCTTCCCGAAGTCTCCCATACAGAGGAGCACTCAGCTGCTGAGTGCTCCTGAGTTCTCTATCAGAGGACCAATGTCAGACATCTCAGGAGGTGGCTTAACTTTTAGAGAACAAAAGAATCAACAGTGCAAAATTTGATAGGCCACATCCTTCTGTCCCTCAACATCATTTATCCAGAGACAGTCGGGAGACCATTACAACTAATATGCATGGACTCCCAAATCCAAAGTCATCTTTCAGTCTATCAGATGGTCAAGTGGGATTCCTCTACATGGTGATGTCTTACATGGTCATCAAAGACTTGACAACAGAGCTCCCATACATTTTAGTTGCATTTAGAATTGACCAGAAATTATTAAATCAAAGGAGTTGGTATTCAAAGCTATTAACTGATAGTAACAAAGATGTCCAAAAAGATTCATTGCACCGAAATGATTGAATCAATGATTATTATTTCAAGATTGAGATGCTCCATAAAAGCTTTTAAGATAGGTCAAACTCTTGACACATGCTTTAGTTTATCGTTGGATGTTTTTGAGTTATGGTTTTTCCCAAATAAATGGAATCTAGAAATGCAAAAAAAGCTAATTGGAATAATCTCGTCTCGGGACACTCTGTAGCCATGGACTGGGTACAGAACATGGTCGTGAGTATCTCCAACCTAATCAGTAGAATCGATAGAATGAGGCTACACACTGGACATCTATCTTATCAATACCATGGATGGCAAGAAGAAATAAATCAGTTCTGGAACAAATCAAGCCAGACAGGTCACTCGAAGCAAGGATCACAAAGCTACGACTTGCCTTCCGTGGACACCTCATATGAAGAGAGCAATCACTGGAGAAGAACATCATGGTCAGCAGAACAGAAGGAACAAGGTGAAGAGGAAGACCAGCAACCTGATGGCTAGATACTATCAAGAGAGACCTTAGTAGACTTATCTAGGCTTGCACAAGATCGATCTTTCTACAGATCGTTCATCCATCATGTCGCCATGACTGGAGATGGAGCCAAAGGATGTTAAAAAAAAGTTCATTATTGCCAGTGGAGCCCTCTACAGAAATGACAAGCGATTGCAAAGGTCACAAACCACCGAGGTCTTCACTGCCACAGGGTCAGAAAAGCCAAGCCCATACGTCAATATGGATAGAAGCTAATAAAATGGATGTAATTTGATGAGGCTTTGGCAAGGTAAACATGGAGTGACTCTACAAATGGAGCAATTTTCATTGTAAATTGCAGTATAAATCCCGAAACCTATATCATATGAAAGTCGATCAGCACAAGTAATGGCCTGTGATCAATCGCTGTTTGTTTTTTTTTCTGCTCATTAATAGTCCCAGATGATTATGGTTCACGCCGATGCAAAAAAAAATAAAAAATGTTTCTTACCAGTCTCCTTCTTTCTTCCTCTACGGTAATGAGTAGGCGAGCAAATTCTTTCAAGGATTGAGCTGAAAGAAAGGAAACAAAGTTAAGTGCATGTATTGATTCCCTGATAAAAGGACTTTAGAGGAACATGACAGCTAAAAAGGAGACTTGTCAAAGAAAACCCATACACAAGACTATTAAAAGGGGCACTAAAACTAGAATTTGATGATAGCGGGGGAGCTCAAAAGAAAGAAGATTGCGGCACATTTGTCAGTCTGTGATCCTTGAAAACAAACACACTTTTAGAAATCAACTCATGGCTGACTCCAGCAGAAGATTTGGCTTAAAGGGTTTTTTCCCCCTCTTTTAAATCCAATTCATCCCTTGCTGCATTTTGTTTAAAACAATACAAACCACGCTATAGGATGTCACCATGACAGCACGGTCGCAGGCGGCTCTGAGCGGGGTATTTCGGTGTGGATGGAACGCCCGCCTCCGAGCAGCTGAGTTCACCGATTGGCTGCTGCGCTGCCAATGTGACTTCAGCGCCACGGCCAATGCCACATAGCAGGAACAGCAACGGAGGCTCACCGATGGATCCAGGGATGGCGATTACAGCACAATGTTTGTTCTTTTTAAACAAAATGCAGTGAGAGATAAATTTTATGCGAGAGGGAGCAATTCCTTTAAGCCCGCCCACAAACATTAACTAAAAGTAGGACGAACCTGCTGATATCGGGGGGGTATCGGCCTGTTAGTTTTATAACATTCAACCCTTTTTGTATAACAGAAGGTAAGCCACTGGCAGAGGAGTTTCTCAGAGAGCTCAAGATAGCTGGGGGAGCAGTCAGCCGGGGCTGGATTCACAGTAACACAGTTCAGTACTGCTGTGTTGGATTCACAGTAACACAGTTCAGTATTGCTGTGTCTAATGTCCTTCATGATGCTGTTGCTTACATCATGTGCTACAGAGAGACAGGAGAGCAGGAATCCCTCATGCTGTGTATGGTAGATATCATGGAAGCTAGTTTTCTACCCACTAGGCCCGAGACTAATGAAAATTAGAGACTTGAGAGAGGGGAATATTGGTGATAAATGCAAGGTACAAGTCATATAATGGTATTCTTCATGCAAAAACATGACAGCTTGTTCTGACCGGTCACCAGAAACGCGCTTATTCCGTGTTACAGGTAGACACATGGGCAGCTGAAAGAACCTACAGTGTGAGAACCTCAACAACCAACCTCTCATATCTCAGCTTCAGGCTACGGTATTGAAGTGCACTACTACTGATAAGGTAGAGGAAGAAGTGCGCCATACCACTGGGACCATTGCTAGGGTCCAGACCATGAAAAGAAAAGCAAGAAGAATCCGCTGGTAAAATGTAAGAAATATCCAGCGCTCGGGGATTGAGCAATGTTATTCGAAAGTGTAGGAAGACGCTATAAATCAATTTTAGCGTTTTATAAATTTCACATATTGTAGTCTGCAAAACACATCAGTACATTATAGTGGCTGCCGCAGCATTTCCGAGGGTCTCGGGAGAGACCCGATACGTGATATTTCCCTTCTCTCTCAGATGGTAAGGTGCCTCACTTTACCAAACACATTTGTAACTTTGAAAATATGGAAATCTACTTGAACATTCCATTATTTAATAGATAAAGAAAAAAAAACACATATGTGCGGGCTGCTGTGTAACAACGCAAGGAGTCGATGGTGGGTGAAGATCCCACAACCCGGTACTTCGTATCCATGAGGTCCCTTGGTTCTTCTAGGCTCGATTCCAAAGTGCTCCCCGATACTTGTCTTCTGTTTTTAATTCTATCTGAGCCAAATTTCTACATTCAGGGGACACAGCGGAGGGTTTAGAAAGTCCTTCCCCATAGCCATACGGGGGCTTGTTTTTTTGCGAGGGACGAGTTGTACCTTTTGAATAATACCATTAATTTTAGCATGTGATGCACTGGGGAAAAAAAATTCCAAGTGTGTAGAAATTGCGAGAAAAGTGTAATTCCACAATTGTTTTTTGGGTTTTTTATTTACCATGTTCACTACATGGTAAAACTGACCTGGTAAAATGATTCCCCAGGTCAGCACAAGTTCGCAGATACCAGACATGTATAGTATTTTTTTTTTTTATTTAACTGGTAAAATAAAATTCTAAAATTTGTAAAAAGAAAAAAAAAATGTTTTTGTCGCATTTTTCCGAGACCCGTAATGTTTTCATTTTTTGGGATCTGGAGCTCGGTGAGGTGGTAGATATGATGTTTTGATCATCTGAATTTTGCAATTTCATGAATATTTTTTGCAATTTACTGTGTGGTAAAAATGTCACATTCAACACGAAGATGCAACAAACCTTAAAGTGTAACTATCATTTCAGGTGACCACGTGATTGTATATGTGACGCAGCACTATTTTCGGCCATTACATGACTTCTGATTAACATTTTTTATCAGTTTTCCCCTCTGCAAGCTTCCCCTATAATTTTCACACACAGACATGAAGGATTCCTGCTCTCCCCTCTCTATATGTTCAGAAGCTATAACTGCATGGAGCACATTATACAGAAGGACTGAGCAGTGTAGCTGTGAATCCTGCACTGGGGCGAGATAAAACACAGTACAATGTCTGTGTCTTTGCTGGAGTGGGAGACAGAAGGAAGGGAATGAGAATGGTCTCGAGTGGAGAAGGAAGCATATGACTGTGTTACTGTGATAAGATAGTTAACAAAGTTTCTTCTATTCGCTCACATTTTCCGTGCCTTTTAATCTGTTAATTAACATTTCTACATTAATTTATTCCAGAGAACACACAGTAGAATTCCAGTAGAATCCGGCAACGTCCCTGTTCTAGAGGCGACTGTTATGATCATGAAATCACTGAGCTACAATGTTGTGTCTCCCGTCGCTGCCTGTCTAGACCTGACTTGTTTATCTTTCTCACACCCGGTCTAACCTGACTTAGAGTTTCTCCGGCAGAATCTCGGCTTCTTATTCAGTCTCTTATTTATTTATTTTACTCGCTTATATTAATTCCACAGCACTTTACAGACATTATCATCGCTGTCCCCAATGGGGCTCACTATCTGGATTCCCTATCAGTATGTCTTTGGAATGTGGGTGGAAACCGGAGAACCCGGAGGAAACCCACGCAAACACGGGGAGAACGTACAAACTCCTTGCAGATGTTGTTCTTGGTGGGATTTGAAGCCAGGATTCCAGCGCTGCAAAGCACCAGTGTTAACCACTGAGCCACTGTACAGTGCTAACCACTGTGCCACCCTACAGTGCTAACCACTGTGCCACCCTACAGTGCTAACCACTGAGCCACCGTACAGTGCTAACCACTGAGCCACCGTACAGTGCTAACCACTGAGCCACCGTACAGTGCTAACCACTGAGCCACCGTACAGTGCTAACCACTGAGCCAGCATACAGTGCTAACCACTGAGCCACCGTACAGTGCCAACCACTGTGCCACCGTACAGTGCTAACCACTGTGCCACCGTACAGTGCTAACCACTGAGCCACCGTACAGTGCTAACCACTGAGCCACCGTACAGTGCTAACCACTGAGCCACCGTACAGTGCTAACCACTGAGCCACCGTACAGTGCTAACCACTGAGCCACCGTACAGTGCTAACCACTGAGCCACCGTACAGTGCTAACCACTGAGCCACCGTACAGTGCTAACCACTGAGCCACCGTACAGTGCTAACCACTGAGCCACCGTACAGTGCTAACCACTGAGCCACCGTACAGTGCTAACCACTGAGCCACCGTACAGTGCTAACCACTGAGCCACCGTACAGTGCTAACCACTGTCAGTACGATTACGCAGATACTAAACATGTCTACCGTAGGTTCTTTTTAATTCAAGTGGTGAAAAAGAAAATCGGAAATTTGTTTGATTTTTTTTTTTTTGCTTTTGTTGCCTTTCTAATTTTTTATGATCTGGGGCTGGGTGAGGGCTTATTTTTTGTGCTGATGTCTATACTGATGCCAATTTATTATAACGATACTTTATTTCAATGTTGCGGCAACCAAAAAAAAAAAAATTCTGGCGTTTTAATTTTTTTTCTCGTTATGCCTTTTACGATTCGGATTAATTTATTTTATATTTTGATAGATGGAACATTTCTCAATGCAACGATAACAAATGTGTGGATTTTAATATATTGTTTTAATAGTTTTATTTTCATTGTGGCAAAAAAAAAAAATTATTTTTTTCATATTTTAAAAAAATTTTTTTTTTCTTTTTACTGTATTTAATAGTCCCGTTAAGGGACTTGAAGCTGTGAAGCTGTGCTCATCCAATCACCTGTGCTATACCTAGCCATACTCCGGCTCTTATCCCTCTCTGTCTGCAGCGGCCGCTCGCTGCACGCGGCACAACAAAATAGAAGTCGGCCAATGATCAGGAGAAGGATGAGAGCGCACACTGACAGTACAGGAGCTGTACAGGCGTTCATACACAGTGTCAGTGTGTGCGCTCTCATTTCCCTCTCCCGTCAGCATCGGCCGCTCCCTACGGTGTGATTCTGTGTGCTATGAGAGGCCACCGCAGACTGGAATAGGGAAGGAGAACGCACCTGCACACTGACACTGGGTGTGCGCTCGGTTCCTGCAATGTCACTGTGTGCAGGACTAAGCCAACTAATCAACATAACGGGAGGTGGAAAGGATTGGATTTGAGGGGGCAAATGGTGAAATGAGCCCTCGGCCACACCAAGGGTGCACCCAAGTCTATTCATTTACATGTCTAATAAAACATTTTTTTGTTCTTCATTTAAAACGTAACATGTAAAATCTATAGTACAGGAATGATTTTCATAGCGGATAATTACACTAAAGGAATGGAAAAAGGTTTTAAATTTGAGTTTTGGGGGTGACAGACTCCCTTTAAGATATAATATATATATATATATATATATATATATATATATAAATTTATATATATATATATATATATATTTATTATATATATAATGCACAGTTACAGGATTCTTCGCTGGGAGAAATTATCCTTTGGCTTTTTTTTTTTTAAATCATCACTCTCGGCAGCGCAGTAGTCCTGTTTAAACAGGACTTGTGCTGCAGAGATCAGTAGCAATCTATGAGCTCAGAACGATCCATTACTAGTGATGAGGAAACGTGCTGGGGTAAGGCGTTATCCGCCATGCTCGGGTGCTAACAGAGTCAATTCGCCTTGCTCGAAAAATATGTTTGAGTCCCCGCGGCTTCAGGTCTCACGGCTGTTTGACAGCTGCAACACATGGAGGGATTGTCTGTTTGCTAGACAATCCTTCCATGTGTTGCGGCTGTTGAGCAGCAGCGAGAAATGCAGCTGCGGGGACTGGAACATATTTTTCGAGCATGCCTTTAGCACCAGAGCATGGCGGATAACACCTTATCCGCGCGCGTTCACTCATCACTAAACCTTAGCAAGTATTTGACCATCACATAAAAATATTTTTGTCTCTCAGGGATAAAAACAAAATCAGATCAATCAGATCCCAGATATTTTCTAAAACGAAAAAAAAAAAAAAATTTTTTTGCACGTCTTATACATTTTTTTAAGCAGATTCTTAGTATAATAAAAGAAAGCATACTTTACATTACAAAAGGTAAATTCCCCTTGAACCAGTATTCCCTTACAAAACTAACTTGCATGGCATCCAAAACTGCAGGAATTTTCGTAATTCAGATCATATGTGTACACCGCACATTCCGGTACATATAGTGCTGTTACATTGTAGATATTAATTTATCACATAAATAACTGGGTCAAAGGACTCCTATCCCTACGGCAGCTACGCTAAAGAAGCAGATCACCGTTTCCACTTTCATCAATATCCTTATACCACCGGGACCAAATGGAGCAGGGGACTCAATACTGTAACCAATTCTCTTCAGATGTTTTCAGCGTTGGAGCTGACAAATCTTATGATCACAGATAACTAAGAGATGATTGTACTATGAGATTAGAAGACCTCCTGATGCGTTTTAACGGGAATATATCTTCAGAAAATGACCAGGTTTACGTGTTACACGTATTGCTATTGTTTTTAAATTCACAGAAATATTTATTTTCACATCATGGTCTTTACTAAAAAGCAGAAATAGTAATCTCAATCCAACATTCGCAATAAATTATATCACAACCTCCCCTTACCATCACAATACCCTTTGCACATGCTCATTACATGCTTCAATACAAAAGATAGGGCGGGGTCTGTTCATTGCTGCTAATGTTAATGTGTTTCCTGGAACAACAGGAAGTTTGAGTCTAAAATAGCCCCGGTGGTCAGTGTGAGAACTGCACAATTTCTAATTTTATACAGATAGTAAAAAAATAAAATTGCCAGCAGAAAATTAAATCAGATTGTTGTGTTAAATGTATATTTTTAAAAATGTTGGCAAATTCCCTTTAAGAGAGCATAGGAGAATGGAAAATCATATCCCTACCAATGTATGAAGGGGTTTTAGGGAACTGTAATATTGGTGGCCATTATTTAGTCTGGGAGTTCTTCTTCTTGTGGGGTTCCTTGACATCTTTGCTCCAAATGCTTCAAGTTGTCGGACATAGATCAAGAATGTAACACAGAATCATAAATGTTCTTAATTTTTTTGACTTTTTTGGTGACTTTTGAACCCATTATCTACCAATGTCCTTTTTTTTGGGACGCCTAATCATTAGCTTCTAGCAACTAAGATTTTATAATTTTTATAATTAGGTCCAATTTTTTGTGTTGTGTTTGTAAAATGAATGTTTTCAAAATAGGAAATCGTGTCATTGTCATTTTTAATTGAATATTGTGACGCCCGTTTCTGAAAAATCCGTACTTGAAAAATTTTTGCAAATTAGGTTTCTGATTCATTAGGAGCCAAATCATTAACAATCTGTCATTAAAAAAAAAAAAAAAATGAAAATGGCTAATTTGGCAAGTAATGGGTTAAGCACCAAAAAAGTAACATGTTCGGCTTAAAGGTGGAAAAATTTGAACAAAAATTTCCAGTCTTACATTAAATTAATCCCAGGAGGGACCAAAATACATTTTCACAAATATTTTGGAACTTTTTAAAACTTCGCAATTGATGAATCAGCTGAAAATATTTGGAAAAAAACAAATAACAAACATAAAAAAAAAGCAAAAACAAATAAAATTAGACTTTAACCTCTTTACGACCAGGCAATTTTTCATATTTATGCTTTTGTTTATCCCTGTCCTTTTTCCGACAGCCAGAACGTCTTTATTTTTTCATTGGCACAGAATTAGGATTGTTTTTTGCAGGAAGAGTTGATGTTTTGAATGACACCATTCATGTTAATATTCAATGTACTGGAAAGCGGGAAAAAAATGTTACATGTGCAGAGAAAGTTTGAAAAACAATTGAAATTTCGTCATGGGTTTTTGTGCGTGTTTTTATGTTGTTCATCATGTGGTAAAAATGACTCCGAATCATAATTCTCCAGGTCCGCACGATTACAAAGATACCAAACTTGCTTAGATTTTTTTTTATTTTTTTTTTTGGTCATTTGGGCAATGTTCACAGGTTGCGTTCTTGCTGCGTTTTTTTCTGCAGGCAAAACCTGCTGCAAAAAATGAAATCCCATAGCATATGCTGTTACTGTAAAGCCCAGCTTAATATTTGCAGAAAAAAAATGCTGCAAAAATGCAATGTGTGAACATAGCCCTAAATGGAGAAAAAAAAATTAGGACACTTGTAAATTAAAAAAAAAAAAGGTTTGGTCTGTGACACTATTTTTATTTTCCCAGTGATTGGCTTGTTTCTTTGCAAGGAGAGCGGATGGCTTTATTGATAAAAGTTGGGCTGCATGCAATGCTTTTATCTTGTTTTATTTGCATTTTTTTAAAGTTTTTTTCTTGTTACAGCATTTACTGTTAATTAATTTGAGTCTTAGGAATTTTATGGAGGAGTCAATACCTAAAAAAGTTTTCTTTTTTTGCCACTTTTTTATTTGTGGGGGATTCACATTTTTATATTGTTTTTTTATTATGATTGTTTAGTTTCATTTTTAGTCCCCTTAGGGGTCTTGAACCTGCAATTGCTTGTACAATATACTGCAGTATTGCAGAGAGTGTAAATCTCGGCCTCTTCACAGGAGGGGCCAATTGGATCTGTTGCACGTGAGAACCGTCACGTTCCGGGTTCCGATTCAACGTTCCAGTCCAATCTCTGATGGTGGTGTTTTAAAGGGCCACTGTCACCCCCTCCAGCCGTTATAAACTAAGAGAGCCACCTTGTGCAGCAGTAATGCTGCATTCTAACAAGGTGGCTCTTTTAGTTTTTTGTTCATGTATTCCCAAAATAAAGCGCTTTGAAACTTATCCAAAATACCCCTCTTTGTCCACGGAGGCGGGTCCTCACTCCCCAGCTTGAACGGTACTCTGCCGTCACTCCAATCTTCAGGGGCTTTCGGCGCCGCCCCCTCCGCGCTTTTTTCGCTTCAAAACCGGCGCCTGCGCTGTGTACAACTGTGTGGGGCAGGCGCAGTAAGCTCTGGCCGTCTGACGTCCCAGCCAGGCTTGCAGACTGCGCCTGTGTGGGCAGTGCGGCCAGCCATCTTGGGAATCCCAGCCCCGCACTGTGTTATGCATTATGCACAGTGCGGGGCTGGGATTCATAAGCAGGGCGGCCGCACAGGCGCAGTCTGCAAGCCTGGCTGGGACGTCAGACGGCCAGAGCTTACTGCGCCTGCCCCACACAGTTGTACACAGCGCAGGCGCCGGTTTTGAAGCGAAAAAAGCGCGGAGGGGGCGGCGCCGAAAGCCCCTGAAGATATTCGTGATGGCAGAGTACCGGTTCAAGCTGGGGAGTGAGGACCCGCCTCCGTGGACAAAGAGGGGTATTTTGGATAAGTTTCAAAGCGCTTTATTTTGGGAATACATGAACAAAAAACGAAAAGAGCCACCTTGTTAGAATGCAGCATTACTGCTGCACAAGGTGGCTCTTTTAGTTTATAACAGCTGGAGGGGGTGACAGTGGCCCTTTAATGGTTACGTAGTGATCAGAGCTCAGCTCTGGTTGCTGCAGTTAGACGCAGATATGGGCTGTGTCATGCTGCCTGCATCAGACGCGTGTGGAGTCAGCTCAGCTATTAAGGCCCCTCTATAAATGGGAACGCCTATAATAAGATGCATGTATGTCCATTGTATGTGAGGCGCCCCCTGAAGAAGTATAGATGAAACGCGCGTCGGGGAAGAGGGATACGGCACAGGCTCCACACACTTAGTAAGTATACCGGAGAATTTCAAGCTTTATTTGCACTTCTTTTGAGGGTTACTTTGCCTTAGTCAATAAGGATTATTGCATCAATAATTGTATTATGATATGAGCTATGGATGTCACCAGGCTACAACATTTTATATGTGATTTAGATACTTGTTGAATTCCAGACTATGTTGCAAATGATTTGCCATCCCGCCATGTGTTGTCGCTGTGTAACAGCCATGAGACACGCAGCCGCGGGGACTGGAACATATTATCCAGGCACGCCGCAGACACTTGGTCAGCACCCGAGCATGGCGGATAACACCTGATCAGAGCACATTCGCTCATCGCTACTCTTTACTCATCGCCGCACATTTATATTATTGCTCTCACCGATGTTTATTTCGTCATCTGTTTCGGCATCGCCAATGCATTCAAACTGGAAATCTTGCAACGAATGGGAAAATTTCTGCACGGCCATCGACAGATCTGCAATATAATAATGAGGAATAGTGAATAGGCTGCAACAAAGAACTGTTATCCTGGTAAAGAGAAGCCCCTGCCCTGATAATATTACGGAGGGCACAGTAAAGAGAGCAGTGGAGGATATAGCATCCAAACCGCTGTAATAAAGACACAAGAACGTCTGCTCACACTGTGCTGGATGCCAGGGATGGAAAATATGTTGACGACTACTAAAGAGCTTGCAATACCACTCATGGCCACTACATAATGTACGGCAGTGTCATATCTAATCAGCTGATAGTGGGAGTGATGGATCCCCACTAGTGATGAGCGAATGTGCTCGGATGACGTCTTATCCGCACGCATGGGTGTTATCCGAGAATATTGTAGTGCTCGTATATTATGTCCAGGTCCCTGTAGCTGATTGATTTGTGGCTGTTACACAGACACAACACATGTGGGGATCCCCTAACAAACAGGTAATCCCTGCATGTGTTGTGGCTGTCAATCAGGCATGCAGCCGCAGGGACATATTTTTTGAGCGCACGCCAAAGACACTCGGTCAGCACTTGGGCATGGCGGATAACACATGTTCTCTCGTCACCATTAGTAAGTCATCACCAATCCATAATTTTTTGATTACAGGACTCTGAGGTGGAGCTTTGATCGCACATGTGCATCATTGACCCATTCATTGTATATCTGGTGATTGGACATAAGCAAGTGCCTGGTTACCTTTTTCAGTCCTATAGACAATGAGAAGAATGATGGCTGCATGCGGATGAGTACAGCACTCAAGTACCTCCAGCAGTCCCATAGACAATGGATGGCCATCACTCCCATTCAAAGCCCTATGGGGGGTTTGCACCAATTAAACCAGCAAGTTATCATCTATAGGTTGTGATATGCTGAGTTGGGACAACCTTTTACCCCTTTGGGGCACTAGACTCCTTTCATGGCTACCAAATATTGCGAATATAAAAATGCAAAATTCCAAAACTCCCATCATACCGCCACACGCTGTACTCATATAGCATTTTTTTCCGACATGTCTAAGTCATCTGCTATATGACAGAAAAGATGCTATTTCCTCCCCGTAAATAAGGGTCAAACCTGTAATTGCCGCCCATCAATCAATCTAAATTTAGCTGCTCCATTGTGGATCTGTCTTTCCATTCAGGGGGAGAATTATCATCCATTTACGTTGAAATACCTCCTGGTGCAGACATGTAATTTTTCTTCACTGGGTTTCATTTAAAGGTCATTTTCTCTCAAAGCTTTCTCCAGCCATTTGAGACCCGCTGAGCTAAATTGCCATTGATTAAAATAATTAGATGCTGAAAATCGCCCTGAAAAGATTCGACGTACTGTACAAGGCTTCCCATTCAATTAAAGCATTTCTGAGATTTTGGCTATATGGAAACGATTAGTACAGGAAGGTTCTGGAGGGAGAATACACTTAGTACACAAGGACGCACAAACTAAAATAATGAAAAAAAAAAGCATCAGGTCACAGGTGCTCTTTAAAGGGGCTATTCCCATCGTTAAAAGGGGCAAAGGGGCTATTCCCATTTTCCAAAAAAATGGATATTGTTGGATAGTCCTTGTAAAAACAAGCACTTTTGCAATTTACTGCTTATTAATATTTGCATCCATTGTTGAGATATTAACACTTTTCTTTTGTTTATTGTCCATTGCCAAGGAGACCGACCACTGTTTCCAAGGCAAAGAGCCGTAAACACACTTAAAAAAAAGTGTGAATATTTCAAGAACGGCTAAAATTTTTAATGAGCAGTAAATTACAAATTTGCTTGTATTTGCAAGCACTATCTTACAATACCCATTTTTTTTAAAGATGCGTATAACCCTTTAAGAACATTAAAGGGGTATTATTATCTCAAGCATTTATGGAATACCTACAGAATATGACATTAATACCTAATACGTGTGGGTAATACCCCTGGACAATGTAGATCTGATCATCCCTGTTCTTCAATTCACAGCAAGGTAAAAGCCAACTTGGCTGCTCTCCATCCATTTGACAACAGTGGAATCAGTAACCCAGGGACACTAGTGTTCTCAATAGACGAGGGGCTTGGTAAGGGACTTGTACTTATCAGGCATGTATGGTATATTGTGAATATACTAAATATTGGAATACACATTATTGCATTTTTTTACAGGCGTTTTTATCCTGTTTTTGACCCTGCAATTTTTGTCTTTTTGGTGTGTCATGTTTTAAATAAAGCTGCTTTGTTTTTGATACTTTCTGGTATTTATTGAGTTGACAAATTCTCATATAGAGTGAGGGACTCTCAGACCCATTAAAAAATATGGCCAAAGGATGAAATTGAAGAAAAAAAAGACAATACTTAGTCGTAGGTCCGGCGCCTCCGCAGCCATAACGATATCGATTACACATGTGACCTCTGAAGCCAATTACTGAGATAAATTACTCAATGCAATATTTGCAAAGTCAGAAAACCTCATTATGGAGGCATGCAGAGTTCTCCTGGCTCCATACTAGACTGATACAAGTATTCAGAAAACACAAGAGCGGAGAGCTGACCGGTCATGTATTAGATCCGTCAACAGCCACGATCCTCCTTGTTGATGGTTTCCAAGAAACGACATCATAGGATTAAAAGATAAAACTTAACTGAAAACCATAATAAATATCCACTACACAGAGGATTTAGTCAAACATGGAGGTTCACTACAACACTCACTTGTGACATGATCAGATGCAGTGGACTTACATAAGGTTATGGTCATTTCCTAGACTTACATTGCTTTATACAGAATATAAACAAAATGGACAAAAATATTGGGACATGCGCAGTAGCGTAGCTACCGGGGGGCAGAGGGTGCGGGCGCCCAGTGCTCTGAGGGGGCCCACCCGGAGCTACACTACTGTAACTGTATCGGCGAACGCAGCGCGTCAATACAGTTACCTTTTGCGGAAGAGCAAGGAGAATCGATCTCCCTGCTTTGCTGCAATGTGGCCCCTGAGCAGGCGGGGGGGGGGGCCCACTGCTGGCTCTGGGCCCCCCACCTGTCATCGCAGGGTCAGCTGTACCGGCATTTAGCAGATACAGCTGATCGCAATGATGAGAGATGGAGCGCTGCGCTCCTTACCCCACTGACAGTGGGCAAGATGAGTCACTGCCCGGCGCCTGCTGTCAAGAGACAAGCGGTAGTTCAGAGCAGCGCAGGAACCAGGAAGAGGAGAGGTGAATATTTATTTTTTTTAAGGGGTGCTGCCTTATACTACAGAATCTGCCTATGGGGTGGTGCTGTCTTATACTACATGGTCCACCTAATATTACAGGGTCTGCCTATGGGGGGTCTGCCTTATACTAAAGGGTCTGCCTATGGGGGTGCTGTCTTATACCACAGGATCTGCCTATGGGGTGCTGTTTTATACTACAGAGTCTGCCTATAGGGGTGCTGCCTTATAGTACAGGGTCTGCCTAAGGAGGTGCTGCTTCACAGTACAGGGTCTGCCTATAGTGGTGCTGCCTTATAGTAGAGTCTGCCTATGGGGGTTCTGCCTTATAGTACAGGGTCTGTCTATGGGGGTGCTGCCTTATAGTACAGGGTCTGCCTATGGGGGTGCTGCCTTATACTACAGGGTCTGCCTAAGGAGGTGCTGCTTTACAGTACAGGGTCTGCCTATAGTGGTGCTGCCTTATAGTAGAGTCTGCCTATGGGGGTTCTGCCTTATAGTACAGGGTCTGTCTATCGGGGTGCTGCCTTATAGTACAGGGTCTGCCTATAGGGGTGCTTCCTTATACTACAGAGTCTGCCTATAGGGGTGCTGTCTTATACTACAGGGTCTGCCTACAGGGGTGCTACTTTATACTACAGGGTCTGCCTGCGGGGTGCTGCTTTATACTACAGGGTCTGCCTATGGGGTGCTGCCTTGTGCTATAGACTCTGCCTATGGGGAGTGCATTATGCTAGACTGAGGACTATCTGGAGCATAATACTATATGGAGGCCATCTAGAGGGGCATCATACAGTGTGGGGATTACAGTGAGGGGTCATCATACAGTGTTGGAGCCATTAAACAGTGTGTATAAAAGAGCATCATGCTGTGTATAGGGGAGATGTACAGGGGGAGACTCGAGACATTAATAAATGTAAAGTGGGCACTTATTATTATAGGGGAACTCAGGTTACTGTGACTATCAAAGGGGCACACAGGGCATTATTACATTCTAGGGGGCAAAATATGGGCAATGTTTTCTAGGGCACTTGCACCCGGCATTACTATATTATAGAGGGGAGCCTTAGAATTTAGAGGGTACAGAGAATCACAGAGTAGGTGCAGTAATAAGGACACATACGGCAGCAGCGGCTCAGTATTGGGGTATCGGGTGCAGTAATAGGGTCACATACGGCAGCAGCGGCTCAGTATTGGGGTATCAGGTGCAGTAATAGGGACACATACAGCAGCAGCGGCTCAGTATTGGGGTATCAGGGGCAGTAATAGGGACACATATGGCAGCAGCGGCTCAGTATTGGGATATCAGGTGCAGTAATAGGGACACATACGGCAGCAGAGGCTCAGTATTGGGGTATCAGGTGCAGTAATAGGGACACATATGGCAGCATCGGCTCAGTATTGGGGTATCAGGCGCAGTAATAAGGACACATACGGCAGCATCGGCTCAGTATTGGGGTATCAGGTGCAGTAATAGGGACACATACGGCAGCAGTGGCTCAGTATTGGGGTATCAGGGGCAGTAATAGGGACACATATGGCAGCAGCGGCTCAGTATTGGGGTATCAGGTGCAGTAATAGGGACACATACGGCAGCAGAGGCTCAGTATTGGGGTATCAGGTGCAGTAATAGGGACACATACGGCAGCAGAGGCTCAGTATTGGGGTATCAGGTGCAGTAATATGGACACATACGGCAACAGCGGCTCAGTATTGGGGTATCAGGTGCAGTAATAGGGACACATACGGCAGCAGTGGCTCAGTATTGGGGTATCAGGTGCAGTAATAGGGACACATATGGCAGCAGTGGCTCAGTATTGGGGTATCAGGTGCAGTAATAAGGACACATACGGCAGCATCGGCTCAGTATTGGGGTATCAGGTGCAGTAATAGGGACACATACAGCAGCATCGGCTCAGTATTGGGGTATCAGGTGCAGTAATAAGGACACATACGGCAGCAGTGGCTCAGTATTGGGGTATCAGGTGCAGTAATAGGGACACATACGGCAGCAGTGGCTCAGTATTGGGGTATCAGGTGCAGTAATAGGGACACATACGGCAGCAGTGGCTCAGTATTGGGGTATCAGGTGCAGTAATAGGGACACATACGGCAGCAGTGGCTCAGTATTGGGGTATCAGGTGCAGTAATAGGGACACATACGGCAGCAGTGGCTCAGTATTGGGGTATCAGGTGCAGTAATAGGGACACATATGGCAGCAGTGGCTCAGTATTGGGGTATCAGGTGCAGTAATAGGGACACATGGCAGCAGTGGCTCAGTATTGGGGTATCAGGTGCAGTAATAGGGACACATACGGCAGCAGAGGCTCAGTATTGGGGTATCAGGTGCAGTAATATGGACACATACGGCAGCAGTGGCTCAGTATTGGGGTATCAGGTGCAGTAATAGGGACACATACGGCAGCAGAGGCTCAGTATTGGGGTATCAGGTGCAGTAATATGGACACATACGGCAGCAGTGGCTCAGTATTGGGGTATCAGGTGCAGTAATAGGGACACATATGGCAGCAGAGGCTCAGTATTGGGGTATCAGGTGCAGTAATAGGGACACATACGGCAGCAGAGGCTCAGTATTGGGGTATCAGGTGCAGTAATAGGGACACATACGGCAGCAGAGGCTCAGTATTGGGGTATCAGGTGCAGTAATAGGGACACATATGGCAGCAGTGGCTCAGTATTGGGGTATCAGGTGCAGTAATAGGGACACATACGGCAGCAGAGGCTCAGTATTGGGGTATCAGGTGCAGTAATAGGGACACATACGGCAGCAGAGGCTCAGTATTGGGGTATCAGGTGCAGTAATAGGGACACATATGGCAGCAGAGGCTCAGTATTGGGGTATCAGGTGCAGTAATAGGGACACATACGGCAGCAGTGGCTCAGTATTGGGGTATCAGGTGCAGTAATAGGGACACATACAGCAGCAGCGGCTCAGTATTAGGGTATCAGGTGCAGTAATAGGGACATATACGGCAGCAGAGGCTCAGTATTGGGGTATCAGGTGCAGTAATAGGGACACATATGGCAGCAGAGGCTCAGTATTAGGGTATCAGGTGCAGTAATAGGGACATATACGGCAGCAGAGGCTCAGTATTGGGGTATCAGGTGCAGTAATAGGGACACATACGGCAGCAGTGGCTCAGTATTGGGGTATCAGGTGCAGTAATAGGGACACATATGGCAGCAGTGGCTCAGTATTGGGATATCAGGTGCAGTAATAGGGACACATACGGCAGCAGTGGCTCAGTATTGGGGTATCAGGTGCAGTAATAGGGACACATATGGCAGCAGTGGCTCAGTATTGGGGTATCAGGTGCAGTAATAGGGACACATACGGCAGCAGTGGCTCAGTATTGGGGTATCAGGTGCAGTAATAGGGACACATATGGCAGCAGTGGCTCAGTATTGGGGTATCAGGTGCAGTAATAGGGACACATACGGCAGCAGAGGCTCAGTATTGGGGTATCAGGTGCAGTAATAGGGACACATACGGCAGCAGAGGCTCAGTATTGGGATATCAGGTGCAGTATTAGGGATACATACGGCAGCAGGGGCTCAGTATTGGGGTATCAGCAGGATGAGCAATTTGTGCCGGATGAGAATAAATGGTGAATGTTGGAATATGAGAAGTGAAATATGTCTTTGTTGTATTCTCTGCAGACGAGTCCTGGGTGGAAGAAGTTGTCATGTCGGTCTGGGTCAGATGGAAAAGATGGGAAAAGTGACGACTCATCACAAAAAACGTCAGCGGTAAGACATTAGTAACATAGTAACATAGTTAGTAAGGCCGAAAAAAGACATTTGTCCATCCAGTTCAGCCTATATTCCATCATAATAAATCCCCAGATCTACGTCCTTCTACAGAACCTAATAATTGTATGATACAATATTGTTCTGCTCCAGGAAGACATCCAGGCCTCTCTTGAACCCCTCGACTGAGTTCGCCATCACCACCTCCTCAGGCAAGCAATTCCAGATTCTCACTGCCCTAACAGTAAAGAATCCTCTTCTATGTTGGTGGAAAAACCTTCTCTCCTCCAGACGCAAAGAATGCCCCCTTGTGCCCGTCACCTTCCTTGGTATAAACAGATCCTCAGCGAGATATTTGTATTGTCCCCTTATATACTTATGCATGGTTATTAGATCGCCCCTCAGTCGTCTTTTTTCTAGACTAAATAATCCTAATTTCGCTAATCTATCTGGGTATTGTAGTTCTCCCATCCCCTTTATTAATTTTGTTGCCCTCCTTTGTACTCTCTCTAGTTCCATTATATCCTTCCTGAGCACCGGTGCCCAAAACTGGACACAGTACTCCATGTGCGGTCTAACTAGGGATTTGTACAGAGGCAGTATAATGCTCTCATCATGTGTATCCAGACCTCTTTTAATGCACCCCATGATCCTGTTTGTCTTGGCAGCTGCTGCCTGGCACTGGCTGCTCCAGGTAAGTTTATCATTAACTAGGATCCCCAAGTCCTTCTCCCTGTCAGATTTACCCAGTGGTTTCCCGTTCAGTGTGTAATGGTGATATTGATTCCTTCTTCCCATGTGTATAACCTTACATTTATCATTGTTAAACCTCATCTGCCACCTTTCAGCCCAAGTTTCCAACTTATCCAGATCCATCTGTAGCAGAATACTATCTTCTCTTGTATTAACTGCTTTACATAGTTTTGTATCATCTGCAAATATCGATATTTTACTGTGTAAACCTTCTACCAGATCATTAATGAATATGTTGAAGAGAACAGGTCCCAATACCGACCCCTGCGGTACCCCACTGGTCACAGCGACCCAGTTAGAGACTATACCATTTATAACCACCCTCTGCTTTCTATCACTAAGCCAGTTACTAACCCATTTACACACAATTTCCCCCAGACCAAGCATTCTCATTTTGTGCACGGGTTTACTAGGGACCGTTCATGTCAGACTAATTTGATCAGTTTCTATGAAGAGGTAAGTTCCAGATTGGACCAAGGGAACCCAGTGGATGTAGTGTATATGGACTTTTCAAAAGCTTTTGATACGGTGCCACACAAAAGGTTGATACATAAAATGAGAATAATAGGGATAGGGGAAAATATGTGCAAGTGGGTTGAGAGCTGGCTCAGGGATAGGAAACAAAGGGTGGTTATTAATGGAGCACACTCGGACTGGGTAGCGGTTAGCAGTGGGGTACCACAGGGGTCAGTATTGGGCCCTCTTCTTTTTAACATATTTATTAATGACCTTGTAGGGGGCATTCAGAGTAGAATTTCAATATTTGCAGATGACACTTAACTCTGCAGGGTAATCAATACAGAGGAGGACAATTTTATATTACAGGATGATTTATGTAAACTAGAAGCTTGGGCTGATAAATGGCAAATGAGCTTTAATGGGGATAAATGTAAGGTCATGCACTTGGGTAGAAGTAATAAGATGTATAATTATGTGCTTAATTCTAAAACTCTGGGCAAAACCGTCAATGAAAAAGACCTGGGTGTATGGGTGGATGACAAACTTAAATTCAGTGGCCAGTGTCAGGCAGCTGCTACAAAGGCAAATAAAATAATGGGATGCATTAAAAGAGGCATAGATGCTCATGAGGAGAACATAATTTTACCTCTATACAAGTCACTGGTTCGACCACACTTAGAATACTGTGCACAGTTCTGGTCTCCGGTGTTTAAGAAAGACATAGCTGAACTGGAGCGGGTGCAGAGAAGAGCGACCAAGGTTATTAGAGGACTGGGGGGTCTGCAATACCAAGATAGGTTATTACACTTGGGGCTATTTAGTTTGGAAAAACGAAGACTAAGGGGTGATCTTATTTTAATGTATAAATATATGAGGGGACAGTACAAAGACCTTTCTGATGATCTTTTTAATCATAGACCTGAAACAGGGACAAGGGGGCATCCTCTGCGGTTGGAGGAAAAAAGGTTTAAGCATAATAACAGACGCGGATTCTTTACTGTAAGAGCAGTGAGACTATGGAACTCTCTGCCGTATGATGTTGTAATGAGTGATTCATTACTTAAATTTAAGAGGGGACTGGATACCTTTCTGGAAAAGTATAATGTTACAGGGTATTTACACTAGATTCCTTGATAGGGCGTTGATCCAGGGAACTAGTCTGATTGCCGTATGTGGAGTCGGGAAGGAATTTTTTTCCCCAATGTGGAGCTTACTCTTTGCACATGGGGTTTTTTTGCCTTCCTCTGGATCAACATGTTAGGTTAGGCTATGGGTTGAACTAGATGGACATATAGTCTTCCTTCAACCTTAATAACTATGTAACTATGTAACTATGTAACCTCTTGTGCGGCACGGTATCAAACGCTTTGGAAAAATCGAGATATACCACGTCCAATGACTCACCGTGGTCCAGCCTATAGCTTACCTCTTCATAAAAACTGATTAGATTGGTTTGACAGGAGCGATTTCTCATAAACCCAGGCTGATATGGAGTTAAACAGTTATTCTCATTGAAATAATCCAGAATAACATCCCTCAGAAACCCTTCAAATATTTTACCAACAATAGAGGTTAGACTTACTGGCCTATAATTTCCAGGTTCACTTTTAGAGCCCTTTTTGAATATTGGCACCACATTTGCTATGCGCCAGTCCTGCGGAACAGACCCTGTCGCTAACTGACAGACATTATCTGTAACCGTGCCGTGATCTCTTATATGTTCTGTAGGGCTGGTATCTACCACTGACCATATGGCGGTAATATCCATGTTGTTATATAGAGACTAGATGGTGGCCCGATTCTAACGCATCGGGTATTCTAGAATATGCATGTCCACGTAGTATGTTGCACAGCCCACATAGTATGTTGCACAGCCCACGTAGTATATTGCCTAGCCACATAGTATATTGCCCAGCCACATAGTATATTGCCCAGCCACGTAGTATATTTCCCAGTCAAGTAGTATATTCCCCAGTCACGTAGTATATTGCCCAGTCACGTAGTATATTGCCCAGTCACGTAGTATATTGCCCAGTCACGTAGTATATTGCCCAGTCACGTAGTATATTGCCCAGCGAAGTAGTATATTGCCCAGTCACGTAGTATACAGCACAGAGCCACGTAGTATATTGCCCAAGCACGTAGTATATTGCCCAGCCACGTAGTATATTGCCCAGCCACGTAGTATATTGCCCAGCCACGTAGTATATTGCCCAAGCACGTAGTATATTGCCCAGCCACGTAGTATATTGCACAGCCACGTAGTATATTGCACAGCCACGTAGTATATTGCACAGCCACGTAGTATATTGCACAGCCACGTAGTATATTGCACAGCCACGTAGTATACAGCACAGGCACCTAGTATACTGCCCAGTCACGTAGTATATTGGCCAGTCACGTAGTTTATTGCCCAGCCACGTATGTAACAGGTTAAAAAAGACAAAATAAAAAATAAACATATACTCACCTTCCGAAGAGCCGCTTGAAGTCCTGGCGCCAGTGCAGCATCAACAGTAAAAAGTTGGTCACACAGGGTTAATAGCTGCTTTAATGGAGTGGAGTTAATGAACCAGCATGGCTACCAAAGCATCTTGCAGCGGCATGCTATTCCATCTGGTTTGCATTTAGTTAGACAATCATTTATTTTTCAACAGGACAATGACCCCAAACACACCTCCAGGCTGTGTAAGGGCTATTTGACCAAGAAGGAGAGTGATGGGGTGCTACGCCAGATGACCTGGCCTCCACAGTCACCAGACCTGAACCCAATCGAGATGGTTTGGGGTGAGCTGGACCGCAGAGTGAAGGCAAAAGGCCCAACAAGTGCTAAGCATCTCTGGGAACTCCTTCAAGATTGTTGGAAGACCATTCCCAGTGACTACCTCTTGAAGCTCATCAAGAGAATGCCAAGAGTGTGCAAAGCAGTCATCAAAGCAAAAGGTGGCTACTTTGAAGAACCTAGAATATAAGACATAAAAAAGTGTGGAACAACTGAAATTAAGTATATAATTCCACATGTGTTAGTTCATAGTTTTGATGCCTTTAGTGTGAATTTACAATTTTCATAGTCATGAAAATACAGAAAAATCTTTAAATGAGAAGGTGTGTTCAAAATTTTGATCTGTACTATATATATATATTTATATATATATATATATATATATATATATATATATAGATATATATATATATATATATCTATATATATATAGATATATATATATATATATATCTATATATATATATCATAAAAGCTCTCCACCCTCCTGTCAAGATCACACCTCACCACCTGCACGCTTGACCCGCTCCCATCCCACCTCATCCCTAACCTTTCCACGGTCTTCATCCCAACCCTAACACACCTCTTCAACCTCTCACTCACAACAGGTGTCTTTCCCTCATCCTTCAAGCATGCCAAGATCACACCCATCCTCAAAAAGCCCTCCCTCGACCCATCCTCTGTGTCTAGCTATCGCCCAATATCTCTTCTCCCTTATGCCTCCAAATTGCTGGAGCAACACGTCCATCTTGAACTGTCCTCTCACTTCTCCTCCTGCTCCCTCTTTGATCGGTTACAATCAGGCTTCCGTTCCCATCACTCAACTGAAACTGCCCTAACTAAAGTCACCAATGACCTACTAACTGCCAGGAGCAAGCGACACTACTCTGTCCTCCTTCTCCTGGACTTGTCTTCTGCCTTTGACACTGTAGACCACTCCCTTTTGCTACAAATCCTCTCATCCCTTGGCATCACAGACTTGGCCCTTTCCTGGATCTCGTCATATCTGACAGACCGAACATTCAGTGTCTCCCTCCCCCACACCACCTCCTCACTTCGCCCCTTGTCAGTCGGTGTTCCTCAAGGCTCTGTTCTAGGACCCCTACTCTTCTCCATCTACACTTTCGGCCTGGGACAGCTCATAGAATCCCACGGTATGCAGTACCATCTCTACGCTGACGACACGCAGATCTACCTCTCCGGACCTGACCTCTCCTCCTTGCTTACCAAAATCCCGCACTGTCTGTCTGCCATTTCAGCCTTCTTTTCTGCTCGCTTTCTACAACTGAACATGGACAAAACAGAATTCATCATCTTTCCCCCATCTCACTCTACCCCTCCACCAGACCTATCCATCAATGTCAATGGCTGCTCACTATCCCCAGTCCCACACGCCCGGTGCCTCGGGGTGATCCTCGACTCTGCCCTCTCTTTCAAGCCACATATCCAAGCCCTTGCCTCCTCCTGTCGTCTCAAACTCAAAAATATTTCCCGGATCCGTGCTTTCCTTGACCGCAACACTGCAAAAACGCTAGTGCATGCCCTTATCATCTCCCGCCTCGACTACTGCAACCTCCTACTCTCTGGACTCCCCTCTAGCACTCTGGCACCACTCCAATCCATCCTACACTCTGCTGCCCGACTAATCCACCTGTCCCCCCGCTATTCCCCAGCCTCTCCCCTGTGTCAAGCCCTTCACTGGCTTCCTATCGCCCAGAGACTCCAGTTCAAAACCCTCACACTGACATACAAAGCCATCCACAACCTGTCTCCTCCATACATCTGTGACATGGTCTCCCGGTACCTACCTACACGCGACCTCCGATCCTCCCAAGACCTCCTTCTCTACTCCCCTCTCATCTCTTCTTCCCATAACCGCATCCAAGACTTCTCCCGTGCTTCCCCCATACTCTGGAACTCTCTACCCCAACACATCAGACTTGCGCCTACCATAGAAACCTTCAAAAAGAACCTGAAGACTCATCTCTTCCGACAAGCCTACAGCCTGCAGTGATCCTCAACCTACTGAACAGCCGCACAGCCAGCTCTTCCCTCTCCTAGTGTATCCTCACCCACCCCCTGCAGACTGTGAGCCCTCGCGGGCAGGGTCCTCCCTCCTTATGTACTCGTGTGCCTTGTTATCTGCTCATGTTTAATGTATTTGTCTATATTTGCCCCGTATTCACATGTAAAGCGCCATGGAATAAATGGCGCTATAAAAATGTATAATAATAATAATAATAAAAGTGGACAAAATTGGACAATTTCCCTTGTCCCGATGGGGTGCATTGTACTTGGGACATCGGGCACAAAGGTACATACAATCTTTTACTTCTTGTATGCATTTGGTGTGTGCACTAGGTATAGACATGTGATGCATATATATACATATATATATATATATATATATATATATATATATATACACACACACATATATACATATATATACAGTCATGGCCAAAAGTATTGACACCCCTGCAATTCTGTAAGATTGCAATCATTTTCAGGAAGAAACTGAGTACTATCACAAATTCTTTGGTTTTATTATCTTCATTTAATTTGTCTTAATTAAAAAAGACAAAAGAGAATGAAGCAAAAAGAAAAACATTGATCATTTCACACAAAACTCCAAAAATGGGCCAGACAAAAGTATTGGCACCCTCAGCCTAATACTTGGTTGCACAACCTTTAGCCAAAATAACTGCGACCAACCGCTTCCGGTAACCATCAATGAGTTTCTTACAATGCTCTGCTGGAATTTTAGACCATTCTTCTTTGGCAAACTGCTCCAGGTCCCTGATATTTGAAGGGTGCCTTCTCCAAACTGCCATTTTTAGATCTCTCCACAGGTGTTCTATGGGATTCAGGTCTGGACTCATTGCTGGCCACCTTAGAAGTCTCCAGTGCTTTCTCTCAAACCATTTTCTACTGCTTTTTGAAGTGTGTTTTGGGTCATTGTCCTGCTGGAAGACCCATGACCTCTGAGGGAGACCCAGCTTTCTCACACTGGGCCCTACATTATGCTGCAAAATTTGTTGGTAGTCTTCAGACTTCATAATGCCATGCACACGGTCAAGCAGTCCAGTGCCAGAAGCAGCAAAGCAACCCCAAAACATCAGGGAACCTCCACCATGTTTGACTGTAGGGACCGTGTTCTTTTCTTTGAATGCCTCTTTTTTTCTCCTGTAAACTCTATGTTGATGTCTCTGCCCAAAAAGCTCTACTTTTGTCTCATCTGACCAGAGACCATTCTTCCAAAACGTTTTAGGCTTTTTCAGGTAAGTTTTGGCAAACTCCAGCCTGGCTTTTTTATGTCTCAGGGTAAGAAGTGGGGTCTTCCTGGGTCTCCTACCATACAGTCCCTTTTCATTCAGACGCCGACGGATAGTATGGGTTGACACTGTTGTACCCTCGGACTGCGGGGCAGCTTGAACTTGTTGGATGTTAGTCGAGGTTCTTTATCCAACATCCGCACAATCTTGCGTTGAAATCTCTTGTCAATTTTTATTTTCCGTCCACATCTAGGGAAGTTAGCCACAGTGCCATGGGCTTTAAACTTCTTCATGACACTGCGCACGGTAGACACAGGAACATTCAGGTCTTTGGAGATGGACTTGTAGCCTTGAGATTGCTCATGCTTCCTCACAATTTGGTTTCTCAAGTCCTCAGTTCTTTGGTCTTCTTTCTTTTCTCCATGCTCAATGTGGTACACACAAGGACACAGGACAGAGGTTGAGTCAACTTTAATCCATGTCAACTGGCTGCAAGTGTGATTTAGTTATTGCCAATACCTGTTAGGTGCCACAGGTAAGTTACAGGTGCTGTTAAGTACACAAATTAGAGAAGCATCATAAACCATAGTTTATAACATCCGGGTCCCTGTCCATGGTGTATAACATCTGGCTCCTCGCAATCGGTGTATAGTATCTGGCTGCTTGCCTCCCAGTGTATAATATCTGGCCCCTCGGCTCACCGGTGCATAACATCCAGCTCCTCTCCCCCCCCCCCCCCCCCGGTGTATAATATCCGTCTCCATGTCCATGGTGTATAAAATCCAGCTCCTCGCCACCGGTGTATAATATCCGGATCCCTGTGCATGGTGTATAACATCCAGCTCCTTGCCACCGGTGTATAATATCCGGATCCCTGTGCATGGTGTATAACATCCAGCTCCTTGCCACTGGTGTATAATATCCGGATCCCTGTCCATGGTGTATAACATCCAGCTCCTTGCCACCGGTGTATAATATCTGGATCCCTGTCCATGGTGCATAACATCCAGCTCCTCGCCACTGGTATATAATATCAGTCTCCCTGTCCATGGTGTATAAAATCCAGCTCCTCGCAACCGGTGTATAATATCCGGCTCCTTGTCCATGGTGTAACACATCCGGCTCCCTGTCCATGGTGTATAGCATCCTTGCCACGATGTATAGTTTCTGGCTCCTTGCCTCCCACTGTATAATAACTGGCCCCTTGGCTCACCGGTGTTTAATATCCGGCTCTTCACCCCCCCCCCCCCCTCCCGGTGTATAACATCCAGCTCCCTGTCCATAGTGTATAACATCTTGCTCCTTGCCACCAATGTATAATATCCGGTTCCTCGCCAACGATGTTGGCTCCTCACCTCCCAGTGTATAATATCTGGCCCCTCGACTCACCAGTATATAACATCCGGCTCCTTGTCCCCCCGGTGTTATGGGGCTTGAACTATATAAAGGAAAGGCACTGGGACTGTAAGGGAGTAGGAAACGGTTAAAGGAATTTGTGGGAAAGTTTTTTGGGCTGTTCTGTGTAAAAGGGGGTGGGATTATTATTATTATTATTATTATTATTATACATTTTTATAGCGCCATTTATTCCATGGCGCTTTACATGTGACTACGGGGCAAATATAGACAATTACATTAAACATGAGCAGATAACAAGGCACACGAGTACATAAGGAGGTAGGACCCTGCCCGCGAGGGCTCACAGTCTGCAGGGGGTGGGTGAGGATACACTAGGAGAGGGAAGAGCTGGCTGTGCGGCTGTTCAGTAGGTTGAGGATCACTGCAGGCTGTAGGCTTGTCGGAAGAGATGAGTCTTCAGATTAGTACAGTATATATAGGGGGTTTGCTTTTGCCACCAAAAGGCTTGTCAGCAATATTACCTTCCTCTTGGTGTCCGTCCACCCCACCCTGCCCCGTCTTTTATTGGTCTTTCTTTGATAGATTTGGATTTTGAAGGCTTAAGATGAGGATGATTGACGGCTCCATACATAAAGGACCAAGGTTTTTGGTTATAGTGTAAGTTTATGGATATGTTATTATATATTTAACAAATGTTTTATATATAAAATATTAATTATATGATATGACAGCCTGCAGTGATCCTCAACCTACTGAACAGCCGCACAGCCAGCTCTTCCCTCTCCTAGTGTATCCTCACCCACCCCCTGCAGACTGTGAGCTCTCGCGGGCAGGGTCCTCCCTCCTTATGTACTCATGTGCCTTGTTATCTGCTCATGTTTAATGTATTTGTCTATATTTGCCCCGTATTCACATGTAAAGCGCCACGGAATAAATGGCGCTATAAAAATGTATAATAATAATAATAATAATATGTTTAATTACAAAATTATCACAGCATGGCCTCATCCATGCCCAATTATGTGCATTCAGCAAGGCCCACTGTAATACAACGGTAAGCCTTTGTGGGTTAAATGAGGATCTTAGTGGAAAGAAAGGAAATGGGCATGGATGGAGTTTTTGCTTCTTAATAAAGCTGTGGCCAGCCCACTTATCCCACACAAGTTTCTGTGTCTTCATTGTGAGAAAGGAGGTAATGGATATAAAGCAGCCAAGGTTTTCAAAAGAGGCTGGTGTATCACACTACTTGCAGTCTATAATATCTGGCTCCCTGTCCGTGGTGTATAACATCCAGCCACTCGCCTCCTGGTGTATAACACCTGGACCCTCGCACCCTGGTGCATGACGTCTGGCCCCCCGTACCCTGGTGCATATCATCCGGCCCCTCACTCCCAATGTATAAACTTGAGCCCCAATGCCCTTGCTATATAACCTCCATCCCCCCCGACCACCATGCCATCTCCCTTTACTAAAAAGTAACAGAATGGCTGACGATAAAGAGATCACTGATACAAGTGCAATCTTGTAATTGAAGCCACCAGGGGTAACAAGTCCATTCATGACATTTCTTCCTCCTAAATCTTCCCCATCACCTGTGAGTGATATTATTTAGAAATGGAAAGAACCGCAGCAACTCAGCCGCTAAGAAGAGACCTCATATGGTTACAGAGTGGGGTCACAGTGTTCTGAGGAGAAGAGGGCAGAAAAGTCACTAACATTCTGCTGATTCCATAAGTATAGACTTCAGGCCTACTCTAGTATTAACATCAACGCAAACACTGCTCCCTGCCAGGAGCTTTATGTATGAAAAACTGAAGACAGCTGTACATCACCTATTACAATGCCAAGCGTCAGAGTGGTGTAAAGACGCCACCACTAGACTCCGGAGGAAACGTGTTCTGCGCAGTGACAGATCACACTTTTCTATCTGGCATCGGATGGAGGAGTCTGGGTTTGGTGAACTCCAGAAGAACGTTACCCCCTGACTGCATTGTACGAGATGTATGGTGGTAGAGGATAATACTATAGGCATATATTTAGGGGTTGTCCTCGGCCCTTGAGTTCCTGTGAAAGGAAATCTTAATGCTTCAGCACAAGACATTTTGGATAATTACAGCTTTCAACTTTGTGGAAAAAGTTTCGGAAGGCCCTATTCTGTTCCCCACGACTGTGCCAACTACACGAGGTCCATACAGACATGGTAGGGGGATTTTGGTGGAAGGGCATGAAAGGCCACGTAGAGCTCCGACCTTAACCTCATGTAATACCTTTTGGATGAACTAGAATGACCTCTTCTCAACATCAGGGTATGACCACACATATGCTCTTCTGGAAGAAAATCTCCAGAACCTTGAAGGAATTCTTCCCAGAAGAGTGGAAGCCATTATAGCTGCAAAGGAACCAACTCCATACAAATGTCTATGGATTTACAATGGGCGGTCATAGAAGTCCCTGTGTAATGTGGAGGTGTCCAATATTTTTTGTGGATGTACAGTAATGTATAAAGCATGATACGCACTATATATACATTCATTTCTCCTCGATGTGGTAAAGAACCCTCACACATTCTTCGTCAAGCCAAAGTAACATCTGGTTCAAATAATGCGTGATTGATTTTAATAGCTTATCTAACAGACATTCCAAAATATATTCCGAGGTCGGTTCCTCGAGCCAAGAGGAGCCAGGGTGAAATTCAACCTATGAAATTACCAATAAACCAAAACTCCCCTCAACCTGTGCTGAAAAGGACACTTAAGGATGTCTGCAACACCGTTATAATAAAAGTTGCCCTTCATACGGAGATAAGCGGCCGGTGACGCACACTGTGTGCCATTTCATCCCGAACACTGCGAAGTGCGGAGACAAGAAATCCCAAGACAGTTTAATGTATGTTTATGGAAAGGCGCGTTTTATGGTCTAACAAATGTTCTACTCTTTCTGCTATCTGCCCGCTCCACTCTGTAAGTGTTGTCAAGCTGTGAGGAAGACTTGGTATGTGACTAAAAATGTGGCCAAAGTCCGTCTTTGTCTAGCACTCTGCACAGGGGGGAAATACAGCTGTAGTCCTTACACACAGCAAAAGTGGATATTTACTGTATATATTGGCACCAAATAGCAGACGGCACAACTTGAGGCACCCCCTGCACCGGATATGGAGAAAATAAAGGGGCTTTGTGGATTTCGAAGGTAATCCTAAGCATGAATCGGTATCACAAGCTTGGAATATCACACAAATTTGTCTGGACATTGCCTGTTTCCCACATTATCCTCATCACTGACAACCTTTTTTATACAAGAAGTCATCACTGTAGGTCCAGCTCGAGATATCTGATGGTATGGACACCGTAAGATACAGTCGGTTATACAGTTCCCCTACGGAGGCCGATGAAGAGGAAATGTAGTATTGCATGCTGGCCATTTTGTTGAATTGTATAGCCACCTATTTTTCTCTGGCAAAATCAATAGATGTTTCAAGTGACTAATTGAAAATACATAGATTGCCAAAGTCCTCAAAAGGCACCGTTTTTTAGCCCCAAAGGTTTGATTAAGAAGTGCCTTGCATCATTTGTGTGCTCACATAACTTTGAACAAGGTTTCAGACCTTAACCCCTTCATGACCTTGGGATTTTTCGTTTTTCCGTGTTCGTTTTTCACTCCCCTCTTCCCAGAGCCATAACTTTTTATTTTTCCGTCAATTTGGTCATGTGAGGGCTTATTTTTTGCGGGACGAGTTGTACTTTTGAACGACATCATTGGTTTTAGCATGTCGTGTACTAGGAAACAGGAAAAAAATTCCAAGTGCGGTAAAATTGCAAAAAAAGTGCAATCCCACACTTGTTTTTTGTTTGGCTTTTTTGCTAGGTTCACTAAATGCTAAAACTGACCTGACATTATGATTCTCCAGGTCAGTACGAGTTCATGGACACCTAACATGACTAGGGTATTTTTTACCTAAGTGGTGAAAAAAAATTCCAAACTTTGCTAAAAAAAAAAAAAAAAAAATGCACCATTTTCCGATACTCGTAGCGTCTCCATTTTTCATGATCTGGGGTCGGTTGAGGGCTTATTTTTTGCACGGCGAGATGATGTTTTCAATGATAGCATTTTGGTGCAGATACGTTCTTTTGATAACCCGTTATTGCATTTTAATGCAATGTTGCGGCGACCAAAAAACCGTAATTCTGGCGTTTCAAAATTTTTTCTCGCTACGCTGTTTAGCGATCAGGTTAATGCTTTTTTTTTAATTGATAGACCGGGTGATTCTGAGTGCGGCGGTACCAAATATGTGTAGATTTGAATTTTTTTTATTGATTTATTTTGATTGGGGCGAAAGGGGGGTGATTTAAACTTTTATATTTTTTTTATTTTTTTCACATTTTTTTTTACATTTTTTTTTTTTACTTTTGCCATGCTTCAATAGCCTCCATGGGAGGCTAGAAGCAGGCACAGCACGATCGCCTCTGCTACATAGCAGCGATCTGCTGTTCGCTGCAATGTAGCAGAATTGCAGGTGTGCTGTGAGCGCCGACCACAGGGTGGCGCTCACAGCTACCGGCGATCAGTAACCATAGAGGTCTCAAGGACCTCTATGGTTACAATGGAGAAGCATCGCCGACCTCCGATCATGTGATGGGGGTCGGCGATGACGTCATTTCCGGCCGTCTGGCCGGATGCGGTAGTTAAATGCCGCTGTCTGCGTTTGACAGCGGCATTTAACTAGTTAATAGGCACGGGCAGATCGCGATTCTGCTCGCGCCTATTACGGGCACATGTCAGCTGTTCAAAACAGCTGACATGTCCCAGCTTTGGTGCGGGCTCACCGCTGGAGCCCGCATCAAAGCGGGGCTTCTGACCTCGGATGTACTATCCCGTCCGAGGTCAGAAAGGGGTTAATTGGCCTGTTAAGGCTATGGCCTATTCACGATAACCGTTAGGAAAGGGCAGGTAATGTAAATTTCCCAGTTTTATAAAAACCCAGCCTCCTCTAACCTTGTGCCAAAAAACAGCAGCCATGGGTTCTTCTAAGCAGCTGCCTAGTACTCTGAAAATGAAAATGGTGGCGGCCCACAAAGCAGGAGAAGGATATAACAAGATAGCAAAGTGTTTATGAATTGCCCTTTCCACAGTTTGAAATGTAATTAAGAAATGGCAGTCAACAGGAACTTTGGAGGTCAAGATAAGGTCTGGAAGACCAAGGAAAATTTCAGTGAGAGCTACTCGTAAGATTACTAGAGAGGCAAAACAGAACCTCCACTTTACTGCAGAAGACATTCAGAAAGATTTAGCAGACTGAAGTCGTGGTTGTTCTACTGTTCAGACACACACACAAATATAGCCTTCATGGAAGAATCATCAGAAGAAAACCTCTCCTGCATTCTCAGCATAAAATTCAGTATCAGAAGTATGTAAATGAACAGTTATGGACTGATGAGGTTAAAATAGAACTATTTGACCACAATGATCATAGGAATGTGTGGAGAGAAAAAAAGGGCACAGAATTTCAGGAAAAGAAGATCTCACCAACCATTAAGCATAGGGGTAGGCCAATCATGCTTTGGGGATGTGTTGCAGCCAATCGCACAGGGAACATTTCACGAGAAGAGGGAAGAATGGATTCAATTAAATTTAAACAAATTCTTGATGCAAACATAACACCATCTGTAAAAAGCTGAAATTGAAAAGCTTCAAAAATGGATAATGATCCTAAGCACACATAAAAATCCACAACAGACAAACTCAAAACCCAGGGGCACCAAATGTAACTGTGGGCAAACCGGAACAATTAGAAGTGTTTTTCTGACACTCATTTTTGTTATTTTTGCTTTTTATTTTCCGTACGGTACATTTTTTACCATGATTATTCCACTCATTTACTGTTCGTCTAGTGTATGTGCAACTTTTGCAGTCTCACTTTGTCATTAAGACACTGACCTTTCCTTCACCAATTCATCTCTGGTGAAATTGCAAATACAATTAAAGAAGAGAAGGTTACTGCAGAGTCCATGCAATCGAGACCCAAGAAAACATCTAAAGTACAGTATTATCAATCTGCTCAATCCTGCAGCTCTTCCCCAGGGGGATGAAATTAATATAAATGTTAAGTATGACCGCATTGTTAGAAGCAGCAGAGGAATCAGAGAAAAGGATTGGAAAACAGTTGTGTCTTTTTTTTTTTCATTTTCCATCAGTGAGTTTACATCAATCCCTGTTATATTTTTTTACGTCTACAGAAACTTAGAAAAAAAAAAACATATTTTGTTGCAGTATTTTTTAACTTTAAAGGACCCAAAATCAAACATATTAGTTCATCACTAGCAAAGATAAATTTATTAAATTTATGGATATGTGCGCGCGGGTGAAACCAGCAAAATTCTCAAATGGTAGCCGCTTCAGGAAATGCCAGTGGCTTCTCCTGAAGTGTCTTTTTTGCACATTTTTGGAGCATTTGAAAACATTTCTTCGGTGGCATTTTTTGTGCCATTTTTGTGGAAGCAATTTTTCAAGCGTTTTTTTTTTTTTTTTTTTTAAGTCCATTAAGCAATGGGTAAACAGTGAGCTTTTTTTCAGGTTAAAATGCTCCAAAAAGACTCCCAGGTGTCATCTGAATGGTGTTTGCCTTTCCATTGATTTACTGTATATTGAAAAGTATGGAGAGTCTTCCAAGTGGACAAAAAAAAGGAGCGTCTTCTAAGTGGACAAAAATAGAAGAATGGTGGGGATCTCTAGCTTTTCAGTCATAATCCGTTAAAAGACTTTTTTTCAATCTCTCCACATCCATCGCATTCTAATATCTTCCCTTCACTGCTCCCTATGTCACTGCCATCTCCCAACAGATCCCGCACTTGCGCAATGAAGCTCAGATTTCCGGGCATGCGCACTGAATCTGTGTACGGCTCCGGAGCCAATAAGAGTCGGAGTGGTGAACGGGAAGACCGTGGCACACATCGCATGTGCGCTCACAAACTATCATGTAGTCACTGACTGTTAGCGGCTCCGGAGCATGCGCACATAGGATATGAAGCTAGGATGTGCACAGATTCATGTGGGGGTTCCCTAGCAATCTGGCAACCCCCACATGCACTCAGCCTGGCTAACAGATATAAATCATTCAGCTGTGGCGATGAAAACTAAATCTCAGAGCACTAAAAAATATTCGGTGGACCTCTGAGCGTGCTCGGGAGTACGAGTATATTCGCTCATCACTAATCATTTCACATTTTACATGCCACTGTCCAAGCATGTGATTTCCATAAAGCTCAAAAGGACTTTCCGTAGTGTTTATATATTAATACACTTCTTGTCTTCATGCTGCGGCTCCGGCACAGGCGTACTTTATCTCCCTGTTGAGGGCAGAGCAAAGTACTGCAATGTGCAAGCGCCGGGAAAGGTCAGAGAGGCCCGTCGTCTGCGCACTGCAGTACTTTGCTCTGCCCTCAACAGGGCAAATCAGTGCGCCTGCGTTGGAGCCACGGCAGGAAGACATGAAGAGGAAGTCATCGTATGAAGATGGGAGGCGCCGGACCCGGACCTCGATGCCCATCGGACCCGGACCGCATCGGGACCGCCCCTGGGTGAGTATAATATAACCTGTTTTTCTTACCTTTCAGGTTACATCAGGGGCTTATCTGCAGCATTACAGAATGCATTACAGAATGCTGCAGATAAGCCCCTGATGCCGGTGGCCTTATCTCATATGTGATTTTTGGGGTAACATAGTAACATAGTAACATAGTTAGTAAGGCCGAAAAAAGACATTTGTCCATCCAGTTCAGCCTATATTCCATCATAATAAATCCCCAGATCTACGTCCTTCTACAGAACCTAATAATTGTATGATACAATATTGTTCTGCTCCAGGAAGACATCCAGGCCTCTCTTGAACCCCTCGACTGAGTTCGCCATCACCACCTCCTCAGGCAAGCAATTCCAGATTCTCACTGCCCTAACAGTAAAGAATCCTCTTCTATGTTGGTGGAAAAACCTTCTCTCCTCCAGACGCAAAGAATGCCCCCTTGTGCCCGTCACCTTCCTTGGTATAAACAGATCCTCAGCGAGATATTTGTATTGTCCCCTTATATACTTATACATGGTTATTAGATCGCCCCTCAGTCGTCTTTTTTCTAGACTAAATAATCCTAATTTCGCTAATCTATCTGGGTATTGTAGTTCTCCCATCCCCTTTATTAATTTTGTTGCCCTCCTTTGTACTCTCTCTAGTTCCATTGTATCCTTCCTGAGCACCGGTGCCCAAAACTGGACACAGTACTCCATGTGCGGTCTAACTAGGGATTTGTACAGAGGCAGTATAATGCTCTCATCATGTGTATCCAGACCTCTTTTAATGCACCCCATGATTCTGTTTGCCTTGGCAGCTGCTGCCTGGCACTGGCTGCTCCAGGTAAGTTTATCATTAACTAGGATCCCCAAGTCCTTCTCCCTGTCAGATTTACCCAGTGGTTTCCCATTCAGTGTGTAATGGTGATATTGATTCCTTCTTCCCATGTGTATAACCTTACATTTATCATTGTTAAACCTCATCTGCCACCTTTCAGCCCAAGTTTCCAACTTATCCAGATCCATCTGTAGCAGAATACTATCTTCTCTTGTATTAACTGCTTTACATAGTTTTGTATCATCTGCAAATATCGATATTTTACTGTGTAAACCTTCTACCAGATCATTAATGAATATGTTGAAGAGAACAGGTCCCAATACCGACCCCTGTGGTACCCCACTGGTCACAGCGACCCAGTTAGAGACTATACCATTTATAACCACCCTCTGCTTTCTATCACTAAGCCAGTTACTAGTGACACTGACAGATTCCCTTTAAGATCAAAATTGGCTTGGTCACTAAGGGGTTAAGGTGTTCTATATATTCACACACATACACTGTAATTTCATATATTGTCTAGAGTAAAGTATATACTGTATTGTCCAGATAGTGCATGCAGTGCCAAGATAAACGGTGCAATACTACATTCAGGGTAAAGAGGAGATCCAATCCAGACACATGATATATAGATTACTGAGAAAATTATAGCAGACAGGAGTAAAAAAAATGATATGGCAGACAGATAAAAAGTATAAAGTGTCCAGATAAACAGTGATAAACGTACTCTGATAAATACCATACATACAGTACTAACATGATGCATAAGCGTCAAGATAAATAATAGGTTACACAAATCTGACATTAGAACTCAGCAGTTTGCTCAAATTTGGCCAGAAAATGTAATCCAAATGTGCATAATTCTGATTGGAGAGCTTGTTAAACCCCAGGGAATAATAAATATATGAAAAAAATCCGCTCAAAATTATAATTTACCATTAAGGTTGCCAACTTTACTTTTTTTTTTACTGGACAGCTTATAAAAAGAATCAAGGACAGAAAATATTTTTTACGGACACATTGGAAAACCATAATAAATCATTATGATAAGCGATACATGTCTGCAGCCCATAATTCTGATAAGAAGACATCAGATGCATTAACTGTGAATGGTGAAATGATGATAATTACAGTCAAAATAATATGTACGGTTTAAGATTTTTCAGCTTCAAAAAAATTATTTTTATTCCATAAATCAATAATACATGTGAAAACTAGTATCTCAGTAATTGGAAAGTTGTCTTCACTCAATACAGATTTTACTTGAGAATTGAGATTTTTGATAATGATTGATAAATTTTGGCAGAGAAAGAAGCAAATGAGAAAGAAGCAAATGATTGTTTTTATGCATACTATTTATGAAATAAAAATGAAAATGACGATTACAATTGAATTTTTTTTTTTTTTTTTTACAGACATTTTTTTTACAGACAAATTATGTAATCGCCGGCCTTGGAGGATGTTCATTCAGTTGTTTAATTTTGTAGAAACAAAGCAGATCACAGACATGGCACAAAACTAAAGTCATTTCAAATGACAACTTTCTGGCTTTAATAAACACAAAGAAATCTAGAACAAAAAATGTTGTAGTCAGTAATGGATACTTTTTTAGAACAAGCATAGGGGAAAATTATGGACTCACTCAATTATGTGGGACAAAATTATGGAATCACCCTCTAAATTTCAATTCCCAAAACTAACACCTGAATCAAATTAGATCTGCTCGTTACTCTTCATCTAAAAAGGAGTGATCACACCCTGCAGAGCTGTTGCACCAAGTGGACTGACATGAATCATGGCTCCAACATGAGAGATGTCAATTGAAACAAAGGAGAGCATTATCAAACTCTTCAAAAGAGGGTAAATCATCACGCAATGTTGCAAAAGATGTTGGTTGTTCACAGTCAGCTGTGTCCAAAATCTGGACCAAATACCAACAACATGGGAAGGTTGTTAAAGGCAAACATACTGGTAGACCAAGGAAGACATCAAAGCGTCAAGACAGGAAACTTAAAGCAATGTCTCCAAAACAGGAAATGCACAACAAAACAAATGAGGAACGAATGGGAGGAAAGTAGAGTCAACGTCTGTGACCGAACTGTCACAAAGTAACTGTCCAAGCGTGGCACGACCCTTTGGTCACAAAACGGCGGAACTCACAAGGAAACACCGGGGACACAATAACAACAGTGGGCCCTGCGATAGGGAAATGGGAAAGTGGACACCTCTTGCACTCTCCTAAGGATGTGCCCTAATCTTCCTTATGTCCCTATAAAAGTTCTTTCAACCTGTTGCCGAGCAGGATACCTTAGCCCTTGCTCGCCCTGCACCTATCCCTGGGTAGGGAATTGGCTAATGAGAGCACTGGTCCTGCCGCTGGACTAATAAAACACAAAGGGAAAGTTTAGACAAACAAGGTATAAGCAAACAACACTTAGCTTTCTCTGCTTCAATGCACAGTACAGCAGAGTAATACACCAGGTATGAATATTCAGCAGAAGAACCACTGCCCTCAGAAAACTCCTTCCATCGGCTTGGTTGATCTCCAGAAGGACCTGTATAACCAACAATCAGCTGATGCACCAGGTGACCTTATGAAGGATGGTGGGAGTGGTCACCAATATCAGCTGACCCAGCAGCAATGCAAAGCAATAACACCAGCGGCCACCAGGAGAGGAAAACTGCATTAACCCCCGATGACCTGAAAGGAAAAAAGGTTTTGATCTGAGGGAAAGCAGATCTGTCACAGATCCAAACCTGGATCACGACATGAACTGTAAGAAACCGCCTAAAGGAAATGGGATTTATATACAGAAAAACTAAATGAAAGCCATCATTAACAACTAAACAGAAAAAAACAAGGTTACAATTGGCTAAGGAAAAGCAATCGTGGACTGTGGATGACTGGATGAAAGTCATATTCAGTGATGAATCGCAAATCTGCATTGGGCAAGGTGATGATGCTGGAACTTTTGTTTGGTGCTGTTCCAATGAGATTTATAAAGATGACTGCCTGAAGTGAAGATGCAAATTTCCACAGTCATTGATGATATGGGGCTGCATGTCAGGTAAAGGCACTGGGGAGATGGCTGCCATTACATCTTCAATAAATGCACAAGTTTATGTTGATATTTTGGACACTTATCCCATCAATTGAAAGGATGTTTGGGGATGATGAAATCATTTTTCAAGATGATAATGCATCCTGCTATAGAGCAAAAACTGTGCAAACATTCCTTGAAAATAGACACATACGGTCAATGTCATGGCCTGAAAATAGTACGGATCTCAATCCAACTGAAAATCTTTGGTGGAAGTTGAAGAAAATGGTCCATGACAAGAATCCAACCTGCAAAGCTGATCTGGCAACAGCAGTCAGAGGAAGTTGGAGCCACATTGATGAAGAGTAGTGAAGAGCGAGTGCACTCGTTGCTCGGATTTTCCCGAGCACACTCGGGTGGTCTCTGAGTATTTGTTAGTGTTCGGCGAGTTAGTTTTCATCACCGCAGCTGAATGATTTACAGCTACTACCCAGCCTGAGTACATGTGGGGGTTGCCTGCTTGCTAGGGAATCCCCACATGTAATCAAGCTGGCTAATAGCTGTAAATCATTCAGCTGAGGCAAGGAAAACTAAATCTCCGAGCAGTCATAAATACTCAGAGACCACCCGAGCGTGCTCAGGAAAACCCGAGCAACGAGTACACTCGCTCATCACTAATCAAGATTATTGTTTGACACTCATTAAGTCCAGGCCTCAGAGATTGCAAGCTGTTATAAAAGCCAGAGGTGGGGCCACAAAATACTAGTGATGTTTTGGAGTGTGTTTTTGTTTGTTTGTTTTTCATGACACCATAATTTTTTCCCACATAATTGAGTGAGTCCATAATTTTTCCTCTCTGCTTGTTCTAAAAAAGTAACAAATACTGACTACAACATTTTTTGTTCTAGATTTATTTTAGCATTTATTAAAGCTAGAAAGTTTGAAATGACTGTAGTTTTGTGCCATGTCTGTGATCTGCTTTTTTTCTAAAAAAAAAATAAACAACTGAATGTACATCCTCCAAGGCCGGTGATTACATAATTTTTGCCAGGGTTTGTACCTTATTTCTACAGACTGTCCTGAAGTTTCTGGACAGTTGCCTCCTCTTTCCCAGCCTAGAGCCATGCTATGGTCATCTTCTTCAGCCCAGTCACAAATGCAGTTATCACTGGTCCATCTTTGGTGTCTTCTGGCACCTGGCATATTCGGTGACTCCCGGCACCCTGCATCTTTGGGCTTTTCTGACCCACAACATGTTAGGTAACTTTCAGTGCCCGTTCTCTTCGGTGTCCTTCTGCATCCGGCATAATCAGTGATTTCCAATGCCCGGAATCTTCGGTGTCTCCCAGCACACGGAATCTTTGTTGTCTTCTGGCACCTGGAAAATTGGTAACTTCCAGTGCCCGGAATCTTCAGTGCCTTCCAGCACCCAGTGAAATCAATGACTGGCATCTTTGGTGTCTTCTAGCACCTGGAATATTAGATAACTTCCCGCACCCGACATCTTCCAGGACCCGGCATATTAGGTACCTTTCAGTACACGGCAGTGTCTTCCAGCACCCAGTGAAACCAACGATCGGCATCTTTGGTGTCTTCTGTCACCCAGCATATTAGGTAACTTCCAGTGCCCGGCATCTTCAGTGTCTTGCAACACCCAGTGAAACCAACGTCTGGCTTCTTTGGTTTCTTCTGGCACTCGGCATATTAGATAACTTTCAGTGCTCAGCATCTTCCAGCACCCAGCATCTTTCGGCACCCGGCATATTAGGTAACTTCCAGGGCCCGGCACCTTCTGTGTCTTCCAGCACCTGGCATCTTCTGGCACCCGGCATATTAGATAACTTCCAGTGACTGGCATTTTCTGTGTCTTCCAGTACCCGGCAACTTCCAGCACCCGGCATATTAGATAACTTTCAGTGCTCAGCATCTTCCAGCACCCAGCATTTTACGGCACTCGGCATATTAGGTAACTTCCAGGGCCCGGCACCTTCTGTGTCTTCTGGCACCCGGCATATTAGATAATTTCCAGTGCCTGGCATCTTCAGTGTCTTCCTGCACCCAGTGAAACCAACAGCTGGTATCTTTGATGTCTCCAGCACTGCCTAGGCCACAATGTAATGATGTCAGTGCACTAGACACTGATGATGACAGGCACTGGAAGACACTGAAGAGGACAGGTAAGGAGGACCAAATGAGTATCCATTTTTATCTTTTTTTTTTTTTAACTCTTTCCAGGCCTTGTTTCTTATGTCTGGCCATCTGTCATTTTTCTGAATTTGCACAAAGTGTGTAGCAAAAACTTTGGTTTCTGCCAAATCAAAATTTTTCTTTTTGTGAAATCTGAGACAAATTCAATTCTCTAATAGTAATACCCAGCAAGATAAATAGGTAAAATGTAAAAGAGACCTCCATGAAGTGGCCGCACCGTAACTGTCTCGAATAATCACTGGAAAACCCATGACATTAAACAAAACTTGAATGCAAATGAAACCAATTCTGGAACTAACCAAAATCACTCATCTAATGTTTTGATCCTTGTCCAACGCAAACATGTAGTTACCTATTATATACAGTCAGCAGTCTGGGCTCAATTTTATCTGGGTTTTGGACTGATGATAAAATTATACATTTTTTTTATCATGAAAATGGTGAATATTTGATATTCCATTTGAAACCCTTAGTCAGCAGGCCGCGAAGACATATTTATATCTATCATAACACACCCGCTGTAACCCTCTGTAATCACAGTAATTATTCCGAGCAAGGAACGTGGTTTTCCCTTTGGATTTGCGATTTTTCATCCACAGCTTCAAACAGGTAAAGAACACTGCGAAATCGTCCTACAAAAAATAATTTATCACCAAGGCGCGACAATACTGAGTTTTAGAAAAAATGAAGAATGTCACGCATGATTTGCATTAGACAACTATTTTTTTCTGTCCATTTTCAAAAACTGGAGATTCAGGGTAAAAAATTATGACAAAGTTCTACCAGATGCGTAATATTTCCTGACCACCAGAAGACAGTCAAGACATTTTCCGCTGTTGTATATTAAACTTAACCTTATACTTCGATGCATGAGGTTTTATTTTTCCTGTATTAGAAAATATTACTTTCTCCTTCCGTATAGAAAGCTGCATTTTTGCAAGTCTGCAATCTACCTCCCTAGCGCCACCTATTGGAGGCAGGTACCTTATACTGTACATCAATGTCAACCTTGTCCATGTCAATCTTAACAATAGCAGTAAAACTACGTGCAAATGACGAGTATTTGCAGCAGATTTTTCGGCAGCAGATTTTTCGGCAGCAAAAAACAGTGTTGTCAGGAAAACTGATTTATAAAATAACCATATTTTTGCTGCATTTTCCCCCATTAATCTGAATGAATGAAAAATGCAGCAAAAATACTGAAAGAATTGACATGCTGCAGATCTGAAAAAAACCTAAAATGCTTTGATGGTTCAAATCTGCAAGTAAAAAAAATAAACAGTGTGTGCATGAGATTTTAGAAGTCTTTGCTAATACTATAAAATTCTGCAATTTTCTCAGCGGCAAAAATGCAGCATGTGAACAAGCCCTAAGAGATAGGAAATGGACATCAGAGCAAGTCAGTAATCTTACAATACACTTCAATAATACAGTATCAACTGATCGCTGGTTCAAGTCTCCTATGATGGAAACCAACAACTAGTGCATAATTTTCACATATATATATATATATATATATATATATATATATATATATATACGGACAATGCCAAATTTATGACCAGATGTCAGCAAGCTTATTATTCCTCCAAAGTTGATCACATTATTAAGTCATTACTCAGTATCTGTTGTCCATAGAAGTGCTGTACAGCATTTGCACAAGGTGAACAAAGAATATGGGGTCAAAGTGAGTGGCAAAACTGTGGTGCGATGGCTAAGAGCAGTAGGGTTGAATGCACGAGTTCCAGTAAAGAAGCCTTTCATGTCTGCAATGACCTGAGAGGTCCGACTTGAGTTTGTCAAAGATCACAGCTAATTGGTCTAAAGTGTTGTGGTTGGATGAATCTAAGTTCAAACTTTTTGGTAGTGATGGCAACAAGCACTATATATACCGCCCACTTGGAAAACGTAGTGATGTAAGGTAACAAAAACCTACAGTTAAACATGGTGGTGGCAATATCATGGTGTGGTGGTGCTTTTCTGCATCTGCCATTTGCCCTCTGCATAGAATTGATGGAAACATGAATGCTACCATGTACAAGGATATACTGGAGAAGGTAATGCTGCCACATGGTAAAACCAAAGTAGGCAGGGGCTGGAAATACCAGACATCTAATTTAGTCAAATATTGGTTAGCAAAGTTAATTATTCTACTGTTGCAATGGCCAAACCAATCATCTGCTTAAAAACCTATAGCGCACCTTTGGGATGAGCTAGGGCGACGAGATGGGGCCAGTACCCACAGCAATAAAGATAAATTATTGTAGATTTGCAAATGGGATGGAGCGAGATCCGTCAGGATGTCTTGAATAACCTAGTGGCTTCAATGCCCTGTCGGTGTGGTGCAGAAGGTAAAGCAAGAGGTTATGCTACAAAATACTAAGTTATGGCATTGTAAGCAATGAATTACTCTCTATGTTGTGATCAATATATAGTATACTCAAAACTCATGTTACTTTTGACAGTGAGGGTGATCAATGAGTGGAACAGGCGCCACGAGAGGTGTTGAGTTCTCCTTCAATGGAAGTCTTCAAACAGAGGCTGGACAGACATCTGTCTGAGATGGTTTAGTGAATCCTGCATTGAGCAGGGGGTTGGACACGATGACCCTGGAGGTCCCTTCCAACTCTAACATTCTATGATTCTATGATAGCAACTCAGAATATATGGAGCAGTGATCGATCATGCGTACCTTTGATTTATGGTTAATGGAGTGGCGAACACCAGTGCTCGGATATCTCTGTCGGTCCCATTAAGGATGAATAGAGTGACAGTGCACATCATCGACCACCGCTCCCTTCACATAGGGCTCTTCAGTGCCAAGGTTCTCAGGATTAGTGGGGGGCCCCAGTGGTTGGAACCCCAGCGGTCAGTAAGTTATCCCACATATTTTAGATAACTTTCAAAGCTGAGAATGCCGATTTAACAGATTTGAAATTGCCACACGCAAAACTGTCCAAACTAATATAAAGAATTAAAAAAACAACAGGACATTTATCCCATATATAAAATGCTAAAATAATGCTAAAAATCTATATGACAGAATTGCTGTTTTTTCATCATCATTCCTCCACCAAAAATGGAATAACAAAAAAATTCAAAATGATACCAATAAGAACTACTGCATACTGCAAAAACTCAAGTGCTCATTCCATTTTAAAGACCTAATAAAGAACTAATAAAATAACCAAATACTTCTGCCATATGAAAAATCTGGAAACGGAAAAAAAAAAATCGATATAGCAGAATTGCCTTAAAAAACTAGAATAAAGAAAATTCAAAAAGTTGTAAGTCGTAATATACCCCAAAGTGATACTAGTAAGAAGTACAGCTCAAACGACAAAAATTCAAGTCCTCTTTCAACATTACCGACCAAAAAAATAGAAATAAGTTATACGATTTTGGAAGGCAAAGAAAGAAAAACTAGAAGCGAAGAGATGCCCATTGGGATCCAGCGCCCAACCCATATAAACCTGGAGCCGTCTCTGTTAATAGTGAGTTAGATATAATAACAAACTAAAAATTTGTAGAAGATAAAAGAAGCTAAAAAAAAATCCACTAAGGAAATTAATTGTAGATATACTGCTAAAAATGGTGATAAAAGCAGAACTTTGCCATACCTAAGGAAATATAACTATAGCAGACATGGAAATAAATGCTCTCGGAACCAGGAACTTTAGGTACGGTGATTCTATAGGGTTGGGGTACGCCTGTACATCCAGGACTCACAAAATGAACTTTCTACGAGGCTTGCAGGCAAAGAAACAATGCACTTCTCACGAGGAGGAGGACTTGTCTGAAGGAAAAACATAACATTTTCTAAGACCTACATCAGACAAATGTCTTTTAAATAGCAGATGTCGGTAGATAAATAATAGCCAAATGTAGTTTATACACCAAAGTGCTGTAATCTGGCAGAACCCAAGGAAACAGACAGCACATCTGGAGATCACAGGATGTAAAAGGTTGAAGAGTTTCTTCTTACCGGTTTGACCTCTCGGAATTACCAAACAAATAAAAATACAGCAAAAACTGAACAAAAAGGAGTTCTAACTGAAAAAGAATTATTCTTCATGTCTGCGAACTACAACTCTCCTTGTATTTGGTTTCACATCATGTTCTTAATGGGGTAAGTCAAGAGCTCCATTATATTAAGGATTTGGCAGGACATTGTCAATTGTTTTCATTAATGAAACGTCAAAACTCTATTGCACAGCAGATACCAACAATGTCTGGCGGGCCCAGTGACTTTAATGGGATACAACTAGGTGCCCATTGCGGCAAATAAGATGGAGTCTATAATAAAGGCTCAGATAAAGATATTTTAGAAATGAGGATAGGGGATAACTCACCATAATAGTATAAGGGTTCCCAGCAGTCAGACCCCAGAGATCCTGAGAACTGGGCTCTGCAGTTTTGAGTTAAACGGAAATGTGCATGCTCGACCTTTGCTCCATTCATTGTGTATGGAGCTGCCAAATGAGACCGGTTCTTTGAGACTGCAACTCTATTTCCATCAGTCCCATAGGTCAAGAATGGAATGGACAACCCAGTTCTTCAATCCCAGAGCCCCATTGCCTAGATGACTGGGGATGCTAGAGCTGAACCCCAGTGATCGACCATGGATAGGGGATAGTTTTCTAAATAGGCAATTACCCTTCAATCACTAAAGGATAAATACTAGAGATAAGCGGATAAATTCACAAGACCCTAGTCCAACGGCCAGGTTAGTTTTCCATGGCTGTTGGACGGGAGCCATGCGAACCACCTCCTACTTGCCTTCTCTTTTTTTGATTAGTCAGCCTGGCACAACTTCAGGTGTACATCACGGAACAATGATGATGTCACGCAAGGCCGGGTAATCAAGAGAGGAGCTGGTGATGCTGCCAGATAGATAGCGGATCGCAAAGCTGCTATCCAGCGCCCATACATGGACCAAATCGATTTGCTCATCTCTCAAGAAAATGCACCCAAAAATTATTTCCTGAAAACACCAGTCATAGTATAGCTTTTATTTTATACTACAAGCTAGAAAACTTATAAGTAGGGATGGGCGGACCCGAACCAGAACTATACCCGAACTTCAACCTGAACCGGAACTCTATCGAAATCAAAGGAGACCGAAACATTGGAACTGGAACATCTATCTTTCATCTTAGAAGGGCCCCAAGTGAGATGTTTCCAAAAGTGCCTGGCAAAAAACGAATCAACAAATTCCTGGCCACACCTGATCAGTTAAAGCCTGGTCATAGATACCCCAATAAACAATTGCACTGGCTCGGACTTGCCACCTGATTTTGCTTCTGATGGGTGCTTTCTGAATATCACACGTAAAGCAACATAATTCATAACAGTGATGATCAACATTACAACTCAAGGACCAGAAGGCAGAACATTTGCTTACCAAAATTTTATCAGTTCCAGTTAAATTGAAAAAAAGAAAAAAAAAAAAAAACAGTCCTAGGATTTATGGCACTATAAAGAACAATAATAAAAAGAGTCATTAAATTGGGAAGATGTAGATATGTTAGAAAATATTTGCAGAAATGTTGGGATTTAAAATTTAACTGAATCTTGTAGCACTTAGAAATTATGTCCATTGGAAACTCTGGTATTTCAGCGTCTACTTTCTGTTCTGTTACTTTCAACAAAAGTTGCTTCAAGTTGCATCCCCAGGTAGTGATCCTCTGAATGGGACCAGATGTGTTTTATCGGGAGGCGAAGGTTTACAAAATCACCATGAAGTCCTCGTACACAAATAACCTAAGTGACAAGAACTACAGTGCTGGGATAACCACAACAGCAACACAAGAGAAAAATACAAAACATGTTGTAGTTCATCATACAAACCAGCAAATTCAATGTTACGTTGAAGACCCCCAAGGATAGGTATGTAATAGGCCAAGCAAAAGCTTAACATGCATAAGGCACGAGTGGGCAAATCCACATGGACATAAAAGCAAACGATCACAAGAAAGAGGAACATTTGCATTACGCGCCATGACTTAGGTGTCATATGCCATATGCGCTTTGTTCCCCAGCCATATGTTCTGCTTTAGAACTGGGACGAAAATGAAAGATTGCCTGACAGAATTTACAAAAGAAAAATTTTATAAGTGATACAAGGAAACACCGGGACAGAGTTATTAATGCAATATGATGTTTTGTCTTCTCGTGTATAACTACTGAGGTCAAAATTATCATTATGTTGGACCATATTTGAAGGGTTCTTTTGAGGAAAGCTCTAGCCTTTGGGGTGGCCAGTAATGGACATTCTAGAAGAACCTGGCTTATATTCATTGTCAGGGGGGATAATGTGCTCATCGCCGTGGTTAGGTAATATCACTTGGGGGCTGTCAATACAGTGGGGGCAATTTGCAACCTAATCGGTGACTGTGGCTATCAATATAGCAGGGTTTGCCTGATGACCCTATAAATTGGATGTACCTACTGTAGACCCTCTGTAGTCATATACGCTTGCAGGCCTCAGACCAAATTTAGATTAAAGGTAATCTGTCAGTAGGATCAACACTCCTCTCCAGGTCACAGGAAGCTGGATAAAATGATACTTTGGTATGTGTGATCAAATGTGTTTTTCCAGAGAAATCCATGTTCTTGTTAATATGTAAATGAGCTGTTAAGATCTATGGGCCGGGCACAGCTCTTCCTGAGAATCTGCTTCCAGAGATTAGTTTAAATGAAAGGGGGCGTTACCCGTGTGAGACATGTAATGACTGACAGTCTGTTCATGTCTCTCACTGGTAACGCCCCCTTTCATTTACAATAATCCCTGGAGGCAGATTCTCAGGGAGATCTATGTCCGGCCCATAGATCTTACCAGCTCATTTACATATAAGTTAAACATGGATTTCTCTGGAATATGACATTGGATCGCAGATATCAACGTGTCATATTATTTACCTTTCTATGACCTGCATGCGGAAACAGTATAAATGGCTAAGGAGGGTCGGTCCTACTAAAAGATTCCCTTTAAATAATTTGGAGCAATAGAGAAAAATTCCCCCATACACTTTCGACAGCTGTCGGCCGAGCGATGGTTGGCCAACTGTTCAGCTGACTGTCATTGGCCCGACATTCACATACACAGCAGGCTGAGAGCTCTTGTGTTCTGTATGAAAGAGCCACTGTCAGACATCTCTGATGATGGCTTATCTCAATATATAACGAAAGTAAATGAAAAATCGGACATGCCGGATTCTTCTGTTCCCCGATATAATTTGTCGCAAACGCATTAGACTGTTGATGTTGGCAGGTTTGGCCAATGTTAGTCTAAAGTGTTTTTAAAGCTGGCCTTATCCAGGCGATATCTGATGACAGAACGGATATCTGTCCCCTTACTTCCCCATACGCATGAGAACTTGGCTCGACTCAACCAAGAGTTTATGTGTTTTCAGTAAGGAGAGAGAAAAAAGCCATTGTCCCCTCCAGACTTCCCTGACAGTGGCTTTTCATCCTTTACAACAAAAGGATCGGCTGTTAAAGTTTCTAATGCTCGATCCTTCTTTCCCCCGACATCACCTGTCTAGGGGAGAACCAGGAGGGAGGCCACCATACACATCAGAGCATCATCTCATCTTGACAAAATCAGTAAATTTGGCCTACTCTCATCTAATGACCTTAAAGGAAACTGATCACATAAAATAACACTATTCATCTACAGATATTGGGTTACTCTGCAGGTTAATAGATTTCTTGACACTTGTGGTGCCGGCATTGAGAGCCCAGCTGCCAGGAGGAAATAAACTTTAATCCCCCTGGCAATGACTGACTGTCCTTTCAGTCATGGGAGTGGTGCCGTCACAGTTTCCGTAACCGCTCAGTGTGTAGAGAGCGATTGATGTAACCGTGCCCCTGGCACTGACTGACAGCAGACTCAGACATAGGGCTGGCTGTCAGTCAGTGCCGGGGGTGCGGTTACAGCTGCCGCTCTCTGTACACAGAACAGTGACTGAAACCGTGCCAATGCCACTTCCTTGACTGATCAACGAATGCTGCCGGGGGGTATAAAGTTCATTTCCTCCTGGCAGTGGGGCTCTCAGTGTTGGCGCCGCATGGTGTCAGAACCCTATTAACCTGCAGATTAACCCTATATCTGTAGGCCAATAGCATTATTTTATATGACAACTTTCCTTTGAACTTTATAATATTTTATAGTGATAAATGCAGATTTAAAGTAGCGACTTTTTCTTTTTCATCACTAACATTTTATCATTTCAATTTGAATTAGAAAATAAACGCCGCTCCCAGTATTTCCACTGCCCACACATAAAATACTCTAAATCCAGGGACGCAATGCCTTATCCACAGCATCGTCCCCTCTTGTGCAGTTGTGGTCTCCACCAGCTGCTTCACTTTGTGCACTCAATTTGCTCCTGAGCAGAACATGGCACGCTGCGACAGCTTTGCCCACACAGCAGATTGTGAATATTGAGCCAGTTATCTGATTAAGCTTATAAACCATGAACTTTAAATGGTATAAATGGTAAATGAGGATGAGGAGCCTTCACACAAATTAACAGATATAGTCGCTTACAAGGTCAGTAAAATTTTAGATCTTCGACAAGTCTGGTAAGCATGCCGAGCATCTGGATAACGTCGAATGCACTTTATATTTCAATGCTTCACACTGCAATGATTTTTCATTCTCTTCCCTCTTAAACCGCATTTATACGTTCAAGGTTTGTCCACTGCATTTTTACTACTGGCAGCGCGGTTTCATCTCCACTTTCCCAAGTTCCACATGAAATCTCCATTTCTGAATCTGGAGCAGCCAATCTCTTCAGCATTCACAGGGGTTGGGTCTTTCGCAACCTTTGAGGGTGACCATATTCTTTGCCTTCATTTTGGTTTTTTAACCTGAAAAAGACCCTATGGTGCTCATGATCTTTGCAGTTTTTCATCATAATCGCTCTTACACAAGTTGACGTCCTTTTTTTTTCCAGAAACTGCATCACTCTTGTTCATGGGTGGTTTTGGTATTGCATTCCAACAAATGCTGCAATATCCAACAGTGCCTTTATACAAGCGTGGTCCTTTTTAAAATGTTGGATAAACCCTTCACATGACCTCAGTTATGCCTCAACAGAGGGAACCTCAATGCTATAATACAGAAGCTGCCGCCATTTCAAGCCATGGCCTCTTTTTCATTTGGGGCATGAATACTATTGACCCAGCAAATTTTGATATGTAAGCAATCCATCTCCTATTTTGGGGTTTTGCCCTCTTCTAAGCGTACTCATATAAGATGTTTTGCCACCACTGTATGATCAGGGGAAGTCCAAGCCTTAGAATGAGGCAACCCCAAACCTGGTTTTGAGATGTCTTCCAATATCGGCAGGATTGACCAACAGTCTAATGTGTATGGAAATCCTCACGATTCTCCCACAGCAGATGATGTAGAGAGAAAGAAGTTGATTGGAATTTCAGCAGATGATCCTTATGTTCGGCGGTTAGATAGGCAACTGCCGGCACAGACTCTCCCAAAAGAGAACAAGAGCGTTTGACCAGGCCGAATGTTCTTGTGTATGGAGGAGTCAGGAGAGAGAGAGATATTAAGCCAAAAGCCATTTATGATGTAATCCGTTGTAGGAGCTGTTTTGCACTCCGGGAACACATGAATTGTTGTCCTCCACAAAATAGAAAGGGAGAACAGCTTAAAGTCCAAAAGTTTCCCCCTTTGTAAACATCTTTGAAATGTTCTTGACTGAAAGTACTTGGTTAATGCAGCTCTGATTATTTTCACACCTTTCAAGCATCCAAATGTTGGAAATGACCATTTTTAAAAGACCCGATAATCAGCGGGATTAGAGTCTGACTATCCCAGTCTTAACGTATATGCTAATGAGGGTAGAAGTCAATTGGGGGTGTAGTGATGTATGGCAAGTGCAAGAACTGCCTTCATTGCATCCTGCCAGCTTTACTTTCCTCTCCATGATTGAAAGCTTCTCTCTCCACTAGTCAAATATCCAAAGCATCGGTTGGGGCAGAACTGTCAATAAAAAAGAGGAAGGTGACCGCCAGGTGGAGAGTAATGAAGACCTCCATCAATTGATCCACCCCAATGTATTCATTATATTCCACTCTCAGTGCTGAAAAAATGGTGGGGTATCCATTACCTTGCATTTTCAAGAACTACACTGCCATATTTTCTGTTGGAGGGGTCAATGACAGATTCCCTTTAACATATGGATATAGAACTGTATCCAAATACCCTGGTCAAGACAAGACAAAGTGGCTTGTTGGCTCTTCCCCCAAATCCTGAGGAACATACCCTTCCTCGACCCAGCTATGACCTAGCCATGCATCCATGATGAGATGATGATGCACAGCACTCTGTGTGCCCAGTCCTGCAGCCAAAATCCTACCACAATGCGTAACAGTTATTCCGAGAGCTATTTCGTAGGCAATTCCGGACATGGAAAATTTATATGGCTGACATTAAAGCAGATAAATTTTAGACAGTAGCAATATTATGCAGTGTGAAGACCCGAACGGTTATCATTATGACACTGTGGCCTCATGACAGTAACTTTGCCAGAAACTTTTTTTATGGAGGGGTGGTGGGGTTCAGTTCAATTGCTGTCACACTGGGTTATGTTAGGAAGAGAATTTGAAAAATGGAAGCTGTTATCAAGGCATTTCCAAACATAAAGTCCTTGGAACAGAGCGAGTCGGAGGGTCATGGGAAAAAAAGCAGCGCCTTATTCTTCTCTTCTTGGCAAAGTAGGAAGCACATAAACTTTTCTTTAAACTTAAACGTGGGAGAATGAACATGTGTCACGTTCCGGCGAGATGCTCTGCAGATAACGTTGTGTTTATTAAACATTACATTAAAGCATTATTTTTGCATAATATGTTTCATACAAAAGTGGGAAATTACATGCAAGTCAAAAAAAACTTTCACTTTCCGGGGTCAACGGCAGACGATTCACATGAACTGGAGTCAGCTTGTGCAAATACTGGACTGTAAAAATACTTTTATCACCCAGTGTTTACACAGAAGCGAAGAGAAAAGAGGAATTCATAGAGAGACAGAATAATAAACAATTCAAAAACTTACAAAAACTTAGAAAAAAAAAGAGGTTAAGCCTTGTCATAAAAATGGTTAAACAAGACTCCACAAGAGGAATGAATGAATGGAAGGAAATGTTCCGAGGAAAGACTCTGGAATGGCTTCCCGTCTGATCATCCGTGGTTTTAGTTACGATTGGCGACAATCAATTCTTTGTTATTGGAACGTGCAAAGAAAATGGGTTTTATTTGTTGAATAGGAAAGGGCATGTAAAGGCGCAATTCAATTCTTTCAAGCCATTTTAAGATGGCTGTATTTGCTCTCCTTGAGCTTGCAGACATTCCGGTGTTCGTTAACGGAAACAAAAGAACAATAAGGCAATGTCGCCTCAAAGAGAGCAGCGAGTTAACACACGCTGGTAAGAAGGGTAAAAGGTGGTGGTGTGAGTAAAATTGAAATAGCATTGGTTCAAAAAGTGAACAAGAGTCAGTAAATTCCAGTTACTAATTATATTAGAAGGTAGAAAAGATTTGCTGAGCCATGGTCCAGAAGCCATGTCAGTAGTCCATGGTCTCCGGACCAAATCGAGGCGAATTTGCATAATTCTCTGCATCCTCTAATCTCATAAGTGTGCATTGCGCCCCAACGTAAAGACATCACAAGGTCTTCTAATCATAAGGGGCAGCAGGGACGGCCGCTGAACCAGGGTCTTATGACACTTCTTGTTCAACTCTTAAAAAATGGGTTGTCTTAGGCCTGTCCCACACGTCCAGATAATTCCGGTACCGGAAAAATCGGTATCGGAGTTATCCGTGTCCGTGTGCTCACGTGGCACATCAGTGTGGCACACGTGCGGCAGTCGTATGCCGCCCGTGTGCCGAGTGGGTACCACACGCACCGTGCAGGAGACAGCGCTAGAGTTAAGTGCTGTCCCCTGCTTTGGGTGCTGAATCCGGAATTCATTCCAGCGCTAGAGTTAAGTGCTGTCCCCTGCTTTGGGTGCTGAATCCGGAATTCATTCCTTCTTCCCAGCAGGTTCATTGGAGAGAAGGAATGAAAAATCATTGTTTTTTTATTTTTTTTGTTGTTAAAATAAAGTTCCCGGTAATCTCCCCCCTCCCTTCCCCTGTGCGCCTGCCCGCTGGCATTAAAATATTTACCCAGCTCCCTCGATGCTTCCTCTCAGCGTCGCAGCTTGTCCTGTATGAGCGGTCACGTGGTGCCGCTCATTAGTGATGAATATGCGGCTCCACCCCCTATTTTAACAACAACAAAAAAAAAAAACCTGATTTTTCATTCCTTCTCTCCAGCGAACGCTGCTGGGAAGAAGGAATGAATTCTGGATTCAGCACCCAAAGCAGGGGACAGCGCTTAACTCTAGCGCTGTCTCCTGCACGGTGCGTGGTGTGGTACCCAGTCGGCACACAGACAGCATCCGTGTGCGGTACGTGTTTACATGGACCCATTGACTTTAATGGGTCCGTGTGATACGTGCGCTCCCACAAACACTGACATGTCTCCGTGTTTTTCAAACGGACACACGGTCCGTGAAAACACGCTGACATGTGCAGAGACACATTGATTTTAATGTGTCTATGTGAGTCAGTGTCTCCGGTACGTGAGGAAACTGTCACCTCACGTACTGGAGCCACTGACGTGTGAAACCGGCCTTAGGCTGAATATTGTATGCATGGTCTGGTGGCCAGGAAACGGTCAGGGATCATCTAATCTTTTAATTTAAGTGATCAGATGTTTTTGGCGACCATACACTTGGTCATACATTTTCCCAACACCAGCTCACAGAAGGAGGTCACAAAAAAAAGGGAATGTAACTATGACTTCAATATGCCTACTAGGGAATATAGATTAGGGTTGTAATTGTCAGACAGCCAATACAAAATGGTATCGTGAAAAAGACAAATAGTGATTTTCTTTGGGCATCACCCAGCAGGCCTCGGGTTGTCATAAATTTGTTTCATGGCAGGCAGTTTTTTATTCCATTTTCCTTGCCGTGTCCTACTCTTCCCAGCTTCATCGACACACTGCGTATGCCAAGAGAGACACCACTGATGTAGGGCACAGCTAACCATTACCACCGACTCCAAATATCTGCCTCCCAGGCCATGTACAGTGAAGCCGGGTGTATGCACGCCCAGGGAGGCAGCGGACACAGGACTCAGCCAGCCATTACTGCCGGCTCTGCAAATTTCATAGCTGGCTGTGTCCTACATCACAGCGGCCTCTGTAGGAATGCACAGTGCGCCGATGAAGCCAGGAAACGGACACCCAGCTTCCCTGCACAACAGGCCGTGGTGACCCCACTCTTCCAAATGATGTCACTCTCTGCCCACAGAGGTATGATAATATGATTAGTGGGATGAATAGACTGGGGAAAAACGACTCCCAAGTCTCCCACTTATCAGCATGTCGCCAATGCAGATAAAAAACAGATTTTAGGTAAGAGCAGAAATCAATAAGCCGCTAAAAGAGACTTGTTAGGAAGGGTTTAAAGGGATTAATAAATACATGGTGGCAGTTTGGGGGCTGGTGAAGCAGTCAGTTTCCCTTTAGAAGAATTATTTTCATATTAGTACGGCATACCCTCCTAAGTAAAAGTAGGACAGATGTGGATCTCGAGAATGGGACTGG